>NC_060125.1:426856568-428106568 GCF_021461395.2 Schistocerca americana
CCTTTTTTAGGATAGGTAAGACAGAAAGATGTCAAGTTCTACGAGAGGTCAGGATTGAAACAAATCTTCAGTTTAGGAAAGAAATTAAACAGCACAATTCTAGCACATTTGATCACCAATCACAGCTATCAATTATAAATTTTCACCAATCACCAGAAATTTTATCTCCACCACGTTGTATCTCAGTCCTAGGTAATTGCATTGATGAATTAAAGTCACCCAACCCAGTTGACATAATCTGCCTCTCTGAACACCATGTGACCACTGGTATAGGAACTAGGCCTAAGCACAATGAGAAACTCAGACAGGAGAGTACTGCAAATGTTAGAATAAGGAAAGGTTCTCATAAAAGTATAATTAAAAATAATGTAAGTATATTTCACCAAAATATTGGGAGTTTAAAGAATAGAGTAGATGAGCTTCTGGTTTGTTTAGAAGATTTAGAAGCTGAGAATGAAATAGATATACTATGCCTGTCTGAGCATCACATTGTTACTGATATGGATAAGGTAAATGTAAGTGGATATAAGCTCTCTGCACATGTAATGAGAGAAAATATGGAGAAAGGAGGAGTTGCCATATATGTCAAAAGTTATCATTGTGCAAAAAGTATAGAAACAAAAAAGTTTTGTGTAGGGAAACATATAGAAGCATGTGCCTGTGAGCTTAAATTAAATAAAGGCACATTTATAATTGTAACTGTATATAGGTCCCCATCAGGAAATTTTCATCTATTTCTGAAAAATTTGGACTCCTTGTTGTGCTATCTGTCAGACAGGGGGAAGCAAATTATTATTTGTGGGGACTTCAATGTAGATTCTCTGAAAGAGGGTAATAGGAAAAATGACCTTGAAGTATTACTCGGTTCTTTCAATTTGACACCCGTTATTTATTTTCCTACTCGGGTGGTAAAGGATAGCAGCTCACTGATAGATAACTTCTTTATAGACCAAGATAAGTTTAACCAGATAAATGCTCAGCCTGTTGAGAATGGTCTTTCTGATCATGGTGCACAGCTAGTTACAATATATGACATAGCTCCATTCAGCAATACTAAACAGTCCTCCAAAGTAGTACGTTCAGTCAACGATTTAACAATTGCAAATTTCAGGGAAAGCCTACAGCAGTTAGACTGGGATGAGGTGTACCGTGAACCTGATGCCAATTTAAAATATAATTTATTTCATGACATTTTTGTAAATGCATTTGAAAACTGCTTCCCCAAGAAAATAGTTAAATATACTCGTAAGAAACCTTGTAACAAACCATGGCTTACTAAGGGTATAAAAATATCTTGTAACCGGAAAAGGAAAATGTATTTGACAGCAAGAAAGAGTAGTGACCCAGAAACTATCAAAAATTATAAAAACTACTGTGTTATATTAAGAAAAGTTATTAAAAAATCCAGGAGTATGTGTATCATGTCTGAAATCAGCAACTCTGATAATAAAATTAAAACAATTTGGAATATTATTAAAAGAGAAACAGGTCAACCAAGAGCAGAGGAAGATAGTATTACCATCAAATTGAATGAAAACTTTACGAACAAAAAGTCAGAAGTTGAAAATATTTTTAATAGTCATTTTCTAAATGTTGTGGATATAGTAGGATCCAGGCGTTCATTAGAAGATGCTAGGCTGTTAATGGAAGAGGCCATACCTATGCAATTTGATACAATTGAAATCTCACCCACTTCTCCCTCTGAAATTATGAAAATAATAAACTTGCTTAAAAGCAAAAACTCACATGGAATTGATGGCATTTCCAGCAAAATACTAAAAGCTTGTTCTCAACAGATAAGTAAGATTCTCAGCCACCTGTGTAATAGCTCTCTGGAACAGGGCATTTTCCCTGATAGACTGAAATATGCTATTGTTATACCTTTGCATAAAAAGGGGGATAGATCTGATGTCAACAATTACCGTCCAATCTCCCTTCTAACAGCTTTATCCAAAATTTTTGAGAAAGTAATGTATTCAAGAGTAGCTTCACATATCTGTAAAAATGAAGTACTAACAAAATGTCAGTTTGGTTTCCAGAAAGGTTTTTCAACAGAAAATGCCATATATGCTTTCACCAGTCAAATTTTGAATGATCTGAATAGCCGAACACCACCCATTGGGATTTTTTGTGATCTCTCAAAGGCTTTTGATTGTGTAAATCATGAAATTCTGCTAGACAAGCTCAAGTATTGTGGCATGAGTGGGACAGTGCACAAATGGTTTAATTCGTACCTAACTGGAAGAGTGCAGAAAGTTGAAATAAGTAGTTATCGTAACATGCAAACATCAGCACATTCCTCAAACTGGGGAACTATCAAGAATGGGGTTCCACAAGGGTCAGTCTTGGGTCCTTTGTTGTTCTTACTATATATTAATGACTTGCCATTCTATATTCATGAAGAGGCAAAGTTAGTTCTCTTTGCTGATGATACAAGTATAGTAATCACACCTGACAAACAAGAATTAACTAATGAAATTGTCAATACTGTCTTTCAGAAAATTACTAAGTGGTTCCTTGTAAATGGACTCTCACTGAATTTTGATAAGACACAGTACATACAGTTCCGTACAGGGAATGGTATGACGCCATTAATAAATATAGACCTTAATCAGAAGCATATAGCTAGGGTAGAATATTCCAAATTTTTAGGTGTGTCCATTGATGAGAGATTAAATTGGAAGAAACACATTGATGATCTGCTGAAACGTTTGAGTTCAGCTACTTATGCAATAAGGGTCATTGCAAATTTTGGTGATAAACATCTTAGTAAATTAGCTTACTACGCCTATTTTCACTCGTTGCTTTTATATGGCATCATATTTTGGGGGGAATTCATCACTGAGGAATAAAGTATTTATTGCACAAAAGCGTGTAATCAGAATAATAGCTGGAGTCCACCCAAGATCATCCTGCAGACATTTATTTAAGGATCTAGGGATATTCACAGTAGCTTCTCAGTATATATACTCTCTTATGAAATTTGTTATTAACAACCAAACCCAATTCAAAAGTAATAGCAGTGTGCATAACTACAATACTAGGAGAAAGGATGATCTTCACTATTCAAGATTAAATCTAACTTTGGCACAGAAAGGGGTGAATTATACTGGCACTAAAGTCTTTGGTCACTTACCAAATAGTATCAAAAGTCTGACAGATAACCAACAAGTATTTAAGAAGAAATTAAAAGAATTTCTGAATGACAACTCCTTCTACTCCATAGACATTTTTAGATATAAATTAAGAAAAAAAAGAAACAATATTTAAAAAATAAAAAATAAAGAAAAACAAAAAACACAAAAAAATAAAGTTGTTATATTAACTTAAGTATGTTGTTAAATTAACCTAATTATGTCATGTATTGGAAAATTCGACTCGTTCCACATCATTACGAAATATCGTATTCATGATACATGGAACTAGTATTAATCTAATCTAATCTAATCTAAGCCTTTGATGATAGCACAAGAAAAATACAATCTGTGCATGTGTTTTTCCCATCAACAGCCTCATCTGTCATATATACAACGTACACGAGCAGTGGTTTGATGCAATTTATGTAAAAGATGATAAAAACAGTAACAGCATTTATAATTTGTGCAATTTTTATGATAAGCATAGTCTTTGAAGTAACTACACATAAAAATAAATGCACCTATAATATCAAAATCTCTTTAATGAGAAAACTGTTTAGAAGTTCCGTACAAAGTCCAAGTACGACAGGTTGAGTCCAGTTAAGTACGGAGAGTCTCGAAAGTAGAGTCAAGTGAGGATGGGAACAAACAATAACTGAATGAGAATGAGTGAATTCTGCTCCGGGATTATATTGTACATTGCTAATCTGTTCCGCAAGGTGGCACTGTCCATCGGCTATATGTGCCAATCTTGATGCAATGCTAACTTTGATGTTTGATAATGCCACTGACTGGTGGCCAGATCTGAGCTGCTGGGTGCCGATGAGCTGAATCTTAATGAGTTGAGCCAGCAGCTTGCGTACTGTTATGGTAATGATCGGTGAGGTGCTGGTGCGATCGGATTGGTAATAGAAGGTTTCCACAATTCTTTCCCCTTGCCAGGGTGACTGTGAGATTGTGGAAATCCAGCGTCCTTCCTCCACAGTCCAAAAATCAGCCTGATGGTGATGGCTCCAACACAGGCAGATGACCATGGATGCTAATACTGGAGCTGGATTCACGAAGAAATCCGGCGCCTTGGAGGGTAGGAGTAGGAATTGGCTGGTACGGAATCTGCTGACCATTTGGCACCACCATTTCCTGCTGAATTTCGTCCACACCCGGGCCCTGACATTGGTGCACAGGGCTGGAAAAACCATTGGAGATGGGTGAAGTAGGCAAGATTGTACTCAACGTATGAGGTGGGGGCAGAATCAGAGAAGGGTCCCAAGAACGGAGAAGGTGAGGACCTGAATCCATAGAGAGAGGAAGGCTCACGATTTATGTGTGGAGGCCAATTCCCTGGCCCTGGGTGGAGTTGATTTCAATGGCAGGCCACCAGCCTGTCCTCCATCTGCAGCATGAAGATTCTCCTACTCCACTAGCCATGGACGACTGCTGCAATCGAGCACTTGTGGCAAGCAAAAGCATGAGCTCGGACGAGGATCCTGGTGTGTATTGCAGTGATGTCGGTGCCCTTGGAGATATCAGGGCAGGCTGCGGGGATTCAGCACCATGTATGGCTAGCACCTGTAGAGCAGTTCAGTTGGGATCTTCTCATCAACTGAGCTGGACCTATAAGAACTGAGAAAAATCTTTCACTAGGGCGTCTCCAATGCACTACTTCATTTGTCTTAAGAGTCCATGGAAGGTGTTCTGCCTCCCCTTTCAACCAAGAGTGAAAGGAGAGTGCTCTGACGTCATGGACACTATGTTGTGCACTAAAATCTTGAAAATTTGTGAGATAAACTGTGACCTGCTGTCTATCATTATGGTGCAAGGGAGATCTTCAGTGGGGAAGATCTAGGTTAGGGCCCACACTATCGATTCCACCATCTTAGAGTGGTAGTTTGCCATGCATGGAAATCGAGTAGGCACCTATGACCACCAACCTGTAAGCATCCAAAAAGTGCCCGTGAAATCTAGTTTGACACGCTCCCTTGCCGGTGAGGGCTCTGTCCACAGAGAATAACACTGCTGTGCAACAGCCTAAACATTTAGGGCCAGCAGCAATTAAATGTTCAATCTCACAAACTACCCTTGGCCACCAGACATGCCAGTGAACCAGAATCTTGATACTTGATCAACAACACTTGGATCCCACCACTGTGTTCCTCGAACCACTCCATCACACTCCTGGCTTTGTGACATGGTACATCCTCTTGCTGAAAAATGCCACTGCTGTTGGGAAACATAATCGTCATGAAGGGATGTACGTCGTCTGCAAGCAGTGTACAATACTCTTCGGCTGTCATCGTGCCTTGCAAGAGCTCCCCTGGACCCATGGATGCCACATGACTGTTCCCCAGAGCATAATGGAGCTGCCGCCAGCTTGTCTCTGTCCTGCAGTACAGGTGTCAAGGAGCTGTTCCCCTGGAAGATGACGGATATGTGCCCTCCCATTGGCATCATGATGAAGGTATTGAGATTCATCAGACCATGCAATGTTCTGCCACAATTGTAACATCCAGTGCCGAGGGTCACGTGCCCATTTCAGGCTTAATTGCTGATGTCGTGGTGTTAACATTGGCACATGCATGGGTCATTGGCTGCAGAGGCCCATTGTTAGGAATGTTCAGTGCACTGTGTTTTCAGACACACTCGTATCCACCCAGCATTAAAGTCTCATGTTAGTTCCACCACAGTTCACCAACTGTCCTATTTTACCCATCGGCCCAGACTATGACGTCCGACATCTGTAATGAGGGATGGCTGCCCAACCCCACGGAAGTCTGGACATTGTTTCCCCTTGGTTTCGTATCAAGTTGAAGCCACTCACCACAGCAATCCCTGAACATCCAATAAATAACGCAGTTTCCGAAATTCTCGTGCCGAGCCTCCAGGCCATCAAACAACATATATTTTGTGTCAGCACCTTGAAGATAAGAGTAAAGAGATCAAGGCTCGTGTGGAGTCATGTAGACAGTCGTTTTTCTCTTGCTGTATTTGTGAGTGGAAATGACTAGTAGTGGTACTAGGTACCCTCCACCACACACAATGTGGTGGCTTGCAGACTATGTATGTATGTGGATGTAGAAGAAGAAGTTCCAAATGAAGGCAAGTACTATCCATGCTAAGTCCGAGGAGGTATCGAGAGGCTTAAGAGTAGAGACAAGAGAGCGAAATCACAACAGAACGAAAATAAGTGCATCCAACTCTAGGATTAAATAATGTAGGTTTTTAGTCAGTTTCTCAAGGTGGTGCTGTCTGTCGACTGCACATGTTGACCTTGATGCAATGCTTCCTTTAACAATCGACCGTGCTACCACTTGGCGGTCAGACATAAGCTACCAAGCATTGGTGCAGGCAAGCTGCGCATAACGAAGTGAGCCTGTGCCTCACTTTCTGTTATGGTGCAGGTGGTGAGGTGCAGTGAGGTTGGAATGGCAAAACAGGATTATCACAGTTTTGTTCCTAATTAATGTAGACCCATTCTTGAAGCTAAAATATCCAACAAACGGATGTGATACTGCCACACATAGAAGTCAGATATATTTTACTCTTTGATATGTGCTGAAGCACAATGTGGGTAATATGTTGTTATTTGCAAGTTATTTTTCTGCCTATCTGCCATGGCATGATGTAACAGCCACGTAAATATCACTTACACTCTATTATTGAAATTCACAGTATTCCACTTGATAATGGTCACATAGATAAATTTTCACAACTGGATTTTATAAATTAATAATTTTACAGACAAAGGCAAGCATAATGCCTCAAAAATGCATATCTGATTTTTTTCCTATATTATTTCCTTTAGTATTACTCAGTCACTTATGCGCAAAACTACATTACAGGCTAACTTTTTTAATCATATATTGTATACATAAAAGTGTAAGTAAAACTATAGTATTCACTGTCTCTGTAATGAATAAGAGATTTATGTGCATGATTACTGTTCCTCTGAGAGAATCAAAACAACACTGAGTAACTCACCCATTAGGCTCAAATACACAGTGGAGTCAGTGTTTACTCTGTGTACTATTATGAAGAAACATTACTTGCCTGTCAGTAGTAGTTGCATGCAGCTCAGCCATGCGCACCAAAGCAGCACCTTCTGAAGTGCCCCAGACCCACAATGGTGGGCGATGACCTTGGAAATGTGATGCTGCACGTATCAGCTGCTTGTCTGGCAGTGACTCAGGTACTATAAGCCACATAGGCAAACTGTAAAAAATTACATTTTTGATCAATTTTGTCAAGTTTTGCAAAGGCATTCACAAAAATTCAGCCAAAATTACTTTTGTAGTAGCTAAAACCATAATTTCTGGACAGTTTAAATGTTTTTTCTCCATTGCTCACTCAATCTCACCATTACTCCTTATTGTCTCTACAGCTTTCCGTATTGGTTACACTACTTCTGACATTTCTCCTTCTAACCTCACAACCTGTTTGAACATTCACCACTTCGTCCTTCATTATAATTTTCCTCTATTCCATTTCACTTTTCCTTCTCTCCTTCCTTAAAACCTTCACTTTTTGGAGATCCACTACACTATCTTTCACAGAGTAGTATGGCAATAATTGGAAACATAGCATAAATTAAGATCTGTTGATCAGGATTTAGATTTATATAATTTCCCTAGAGCATGATGTATAATTGCAGTTGTAGCTTTGCTAATTCAATGACAGAATCATCAAATTTGCGCGAATATTTTACATCCAATGACACTTTACTCAGATGCTGAAGTTTAATCAAATTTGATCTCGTCATAGAGGAATAATGTTGTGGGGATTTGCTATATGAAGAGAAGACTAATTACGAGAGTATTACATGTAATACTTTCACTGATGTGGACATGGATAAATGTCCTGCTACGCCATTCCTCAGGTGCTGTGGCAGGTTTACACACACTGCTTGGATTTCCTACAGTACTGTGGAGGTGTGTAAGCGTCCTGAGCCACTGATCTCTCACTGCTGTGGACAAGTTATACCATAACCCAGTGAATAAAAAAGTTCTGAGTATTTATCATATAACATATGTGCCGTTGTGTGCTATCATTTGTAAAAATCTTGTTTCAATATCTTGAACTGTTATGAGATATGACAACTGTTATGACCACATGATTTGAAACACACAAGGACATGAATGGGTGCATTGCGCGCAGCTATCCATCACATAATAAAAAAAAGACGTCGTTCTGCTCTCAATTTCAAAAAAAGATCTCAATGTCTTATCTACATTTCATTCACTGCAATGCATGGGCTAAAATCAACCAAATGCAACGTTTACACAATGTGAAACTTCCTGGCAGATGAAAACTATGTGCCGGACCGAGGCTAGAATTTGGGACCTTCACTTTTTGTGGGAAAGTGCACTTGCCCACGAAAGGCAAAGGTCCTGTCAGGAAGTTTCATATCAGTGCACACTCTGTTGCAGACTGAAAATCTCATCCTGTTTACCCAATGAATTTCTACTTCTGCTAATATTTAAAATTTTGTGTAATGTTTTACTTAATCTGATGCAGCACAGTAAGTACCAGGAATAGCAAAAAGTTATTTGGTTGTTTACTGAATGAAGATATCACACTTAATACGTACAAAAGTCCATTTTTTTTGCTAACAGTTTTTGAAAAATCAGATTAAAAGTATTTCATATCGGCTGGAACGCCAGTGCAGGCACCAGCATTTGGCGAGCAGTACAGCCATAACAAATGCTGCTTTCTGCACAGGATGCAGAGAGCACATATGTAGCGGTCAAGGTTAATAGCCCTCATCTTCCACTTTTCAACAAATGTTTTACTTTTCCTAAAAACTTCATATTTCAACAGTTATTTGTAATTTTCATGATCAGAAATGTTCAAATCCAAAATCCTGAGCCACAGTTTTTCTATTTCCAAAAATATAAAAATTTTAAAAAATAATTTGTTAGTTTGTTAATTATTCCAATTAGAAGAACACACTTTTTAGAAACTTTTTGGCAAACTAAAGGAATCACACGCACATTAATACTTCACTCTCGTAAGGTAGTAGCAAGGGTTTTGCCATTCTATTAGTTAAACTTACTTCACTGACTATTGGATTTTTATCCCCTTCAATTTTCCTGTTTTTATGTTAATATCTAAAATGGAATAACTTTAACAGTTTGTAATTTCTGTAATATGCACAAGCATCTCTGAATAGGTGTCATGTACAAAGTCTTAAGTAATTTGTGCCAGTTATACAAACTGTACAGTTACTATGTCAGTTGGTCAGAGCTTGGTAATATGAATGTATAAATATGAGTGAGTAATGACTATGTGAAGTTCATAGTGAATCTCGTAAAATGTACAGTTGCTTTGTTGATTGCTGCCACTTGAAAAAATTCTGAACATTCTTCAAGTTTGTGTATCTAACTGACCTAAGCAAAGACATCTGTCCTATAGTTTATAAAGCTGATCATCAAATTACACCGTATGTTAACAAATGCGAAGAGAAATGAAATATTCTACAGTTCTGTGTACATCATTTAAAACTAGTTAATCATAATCAATAATCACAGAATGAGAATTAAGGTGGATATTCTACGAGACATACGAGGTAGAGGCATATGAACCAGGTTGGTAAGTTACAACTTAACATAGAAATTTTGCTTTCAAAGTTGTGAGTCTTCCAGAGCATATTTTCACTCTGCAGTAGTGTGTGGGCTGATTTGAAACTTCCTGGTGGATTAAAACTGAATGCCTGATCAGTAATTGAACCCGAGACCTTCGCCTTTTGTAGACAAGGTGCAAGGTAGCACTTACCGATGAAAGACAAAGGTCCCAGCCGGGCACACAGGTTTAATCTTGGGTCTTATTACTTATTATTCTATAACATTGTGTCACTTACACAAACATCCAACTGAATAAAAATTGTAGAAAGGATTACAGTGTTACATTTTACACAAAGCTGAAATCAAAAACAAACAATGGAAAGGATTGTATGTTGCAATCTATCCTTTCCTTACTTGTTGAAATCAAAAGCAGATATTCTATGACACACCATTCAATTGATCACTTACCTGGAGGATATCTCAAAGTTTCTGTTAGCGGAAGAGATTCTCCAGCCACTACACTTTGAATTTTCCAGCTCACTTTGCCAGTCCTCCACATCTCTGTACATGCTTGTCAGATGGCGACATGCATAATAGTAGGGTTCTCTGAAAATTAAATATGAAAAAGATAGATATCAAGACATAATTTATCAGAACAATTATAAAGGATGGATTATGAAAATACACAATTTATTTAGCATTGTTTTCAAAACTTCAATTTTGTCACACACAGCTTTGAGCAGATCTAAAGAAAATTATTTTATGCAGGTGTGGGTTCAATATTGTGTTGTTAGCAATGATATCAGTTTAAAGGAGTTGATTCTTGGTTATTGATGGAACAGTGTACATGATTACACAAGGACACACATTTACATTTATTTTACATGCCCTAGATCTTGAGATAGTTACTGTTTCAAATATTTTATTCACATTTTGTAATGTGTTGTAGAATGAAGAATCTACACCCAGCAAAGAAACTATGTAGTAATTGAAAATGAATCAAGAACTTAACAAAACCCACAAAGAAATTAAGTGATGATATAAGATATAATGGTGTGAGGTTTACAGACAAAATGGAGAGTTTATTATTACGTAATAGGCTGTTAATTACTACAAGACAGTCACAGTTTTTTCAGTTATTTTCCCAGTATTTAAGAATGGAGTTTTCTCTGGAAATAATACAACTACACAAAACAGGGTATATGAGGGAGTGAGGCATGGTTTTCCTACACTTAATCAAGCCATTCCCGGAAGAGTCGCCAAAGCAAAATACATTTGGCTGCTCAGTGGCCAGCCTGTGTCTGACTCCCGGTCTTTTTAATTTCCAATATTTGAGGCATTCAGAATGCAAATGGTGCAAGTTCAGAGATGTTAGAGGGTAATAAAAGTAAAAAGACAGCATAAACTTTACAAACATAATTTACTTTATTTTGAAACAGACATGCAAACAGCATACACGAACTGGAAACGGCAACAATGATCGCAATGGAAAAAACTGACTTGCTTCAGTAGTCTCCTGAAAATGCAAACAAAATTGTACACAATATAACAGCTCGATGTTTAATACCTTCAGATATGTTCCTATACTGAATACATTTACCTATGTATTCACATATGGAACAATTCATCAATACCTTCAGACTCAGCATCATTTTCAACAAACTGTTTCTGACGTGTTTTTGCAATGCAAGAAGTATGTTTGAAGAAAGAGAGCTGTATGAGAAAAATTAAAGGCAGCAAATCCGACAAACTTTTCTTCTTTCCATCTGTAACTACTCAACACTGCTTATAGAGGTCTTGTTCCAATAGCTGACTACTGGTCTTCTTTTACCTTTCCTTGTCAAATTAATTTCATGGACCTGTATATCAGGTTTGATGCCGTTTTTGTATTTTGGTGAACACGCACATTCCTTTTTGCTCTCCATGCACTGATGTCAAGCCAATTCACTTTGTGGACATCAACAGTTTTCTTCCAGTTTACAATGGTTGTTTGCTATTTCTTTGTGCATAAAACATCAGTATGCATTGTGTGAACTATTTTAACCCTTTATTTGGCAGTGTTGCTCTCAAGCAACATCAAATTTATGTTGGGCTTATGGGACAACAAACACTTCCCAGTGCCTTTTACTGGCATTGTCACCTCCAGGCAACGTTCCTTTACACACTGCGAATGCCAGTTGTTGTAATAGTTCCAGGTTTTCCACACAAGATGGCATTTTGTGCAGTGGTGTTACAGAGATCTCCTCGTGTGAGCAACAAGGGTGTCTTATTTTGATTCTGGAAGAGCGGATTTCAATAAATTGGCAGTAATCTTAGTAGATTTTCTAGAAGAAATACCCAGAGGTGACTTTACAGCAGAAATATTTCAATCTAATATTGTTTTGAATTACGTAAATAGTATAAAACTTTTATGTTGCCTGTGAGCAAAATTGCCCATAGTTGGGACATGTGCCATTAGTATATTACATATGCTTACGACGTGACAGAGTAGACATTTTTATTTTCAGGGGCTTTTATAGCTATGGATGACAGAATATTTTATGGAATTAATTTTAGTAAGGTGGGCAGACAATAAAATCGTGACACTTGCAAGCTCAATTTGTGGTGTCCAACCACTCTCAACAGTAAAACGATGGGACAGCAATGAAAAAAGAAGAATTGATGTGCCCTGTCCCAGTATTGTATGTCAGTACAACAAGCAACAGTTGATCTTGCTGGTATGCTGATAGAGCTCTACAGAGTACCAATGAAAACTTGGCATTGGTACATCAGATTGTTTGGATTTATGCCAGATCTGAGTGTTGTAAATGCCTGGCTGGTATTTCGAACAGAATCTCTGGACAAGAAGACCTCATTGAAGTCATTCAGGGCAGATATTGCCAATGGTTTGATGTTTCAGGGAAAAGGGAAGTAGGAAGCCCCTCAATAGACATAACACCACCACAAAAGAAGAGGAGGAAGCCAACAGCTCCGAATGTTACAAAAGATGTCCGATTTGATAACATGGAGCATTGACCTGTATACGATCCCAAAGGTCATTGTCGTTATTGTCCATCTGGATATTCTACAGTCATGTGTTCAAAATGCAATCTAGTATTGTGCTTCATTCCAAAGAGGAACTGTTTCCAAACATTCCATTGCAAAAAGAACTAGAAGGGAAAATGAAACAGTTCTATTACACAGCAGGAATGCATAAATGTGTTTATAAATTAAATTATTCACGTACAGGAAATCATTTGCTTGAGGTTATTGGCAAACACATTTTTTTCTATAATATGTATAGATGTGGTCTACTGCTGGCAATGTTGCTTGTAAGCAACATTTCATTATTTTCATAATTTTTGTCAAAAATTTCTAAAACTGACATGTACATAAAACCATTCTTTTCATCAAATGAATGTATTCCAAAGTTGTACATATACAGATTCCTCTTTTAGTATGGTGTTGATGCGGACAGTTTCAGAAATGGGAGTGCCTTCTGTAGATCAAAGGTCAGCACATACAAGTCATTTGAAATATTATCTGCATCTGATTTCAAATTCTCCCTAGCCTGAGCAGCTTTTCATGAGTATACATCTCTTTCCTACATCATTGACAGCAATGCAGCTTTGTTCTGTTCCATTTAAATCTTCTTGTTAATTTTATCACATGAACTGCACCTGTCTTTTGATGGTCACTTGAAATGGAGATTTAATTATGTTGAAAAGACGTAGTAATAGAACAATTTTTGAGGACTTACACCACTTGTACTCCGATCACCTCAGTTCTTGCCTTCAAGGTACATGTCCTCTTTGCAATGAATGCAGTAATATTGTTGTTATAAATATCGTATTTTTTAGAGTTTCATTTCGTGTTTTCCGTAATTTACAACCTACATTAAGTGAATAAATATTGGTGGAGTGTTTATAAGCTAGAACTTTGTTTGCCGTTTAATCATTGTGTGTTGTTTTGGATGCATTATAGTGCTTTACATAATTTCCTGACAGCATTGGTTTAAGAGAGTTGTTAAAAAATATTGTGCATGCCAGGCTTGTAGGTTGGTGTTTCACTGGAGAGACTGAAGCAGGGAAGCTAAAAATGTGTCAGATTAAGCTCTTCCATGGAGTTGTAGATTACTTAGTCAAGAAAAGAAATTCGTGGAACGGGGAAGAAATATTTGTGGCCTCCAGGCAGCATTAGAAATGGCATATATTGAATTACATATGTTGAAGAGAAAAGAGACAATGGGAGCTGGGAGAAGGTGACAAGTAATACACAGAAGGTGGAAATCATAGAAATCACATTTCAAATTCCAGTTAGCAATCCCATTTGACTTGCTAAATGAAGTAGGACAAGAGCCTCAATCAGTTTCTGAGCTTAATACGGTGCAGTAGACTTGTAGGAATTGCTTTAATGCTAGGAGAATAAAGGGGCCTTATGCAGAGATTCTGATGGTGAGCATAAAGTACTTAGCAGGAAACAGCATGGCTAGCAACATAGAATATAGCATTAAAGGTGACCGGGAGGAAAAAAGAGCAACAATGCACATGCTCATGAGGTGTTTGTCAAAGTTTTGTAGTGACATGACCAGCCCTGACTTAATACGGCTGTTAGCCATGTGAACAAAGAGCTTGGCGAATTGCTTTTGACTGAAATGAAGTCTCATATCTGTGATGCACCTGTTGCTGCATTGGGAGATGGGGATACACTAATCATGGCCTGCGCCTAAATAGGAAAAAGGACAAAAGATTACCTGAGCATTTTGTAGAAAATATAAGGAGGGGCGGGGGGTGGCACAAGCACACAAATCCCTGTATCCCTGTGATTACTGGAATCAAAGGGGCACATATTTTAGTTCAGCATCAGGTTACAGACAGAGAATATTGAAAGAAATTAAAGCAGTAGAAGACCATAATATATATAACAGTTTCCAGAAAAATAAAATTAGTTTGTTTCGTCAGAACAGTGGGGGTTTAAAAACAGTATAGATGAACTTATTGAATGCCTAGAAGATGTGAAAAATTCTGAAGAGATAGTTGTTCTGTCCCTCTCTGAACACCATGTAACCACAGGGATTGAGAAGTTAAATACCTTGCATCATTTTAGTGTATGAAGTTAACATGGTAAAAGGAGCAGTTCCAACATACGTAGAAGTTGGACACAAGGTCAAAGGGACCAATGACCTCAGAAGTTTGGTCCCATAGGAACTTACCACCACCAAGGTCAAAAACATTGAAAACAAATACTTTTTGTGTTGATCAGATCCTAGAATCATGTGCTTGTGAAGAGTTACTGAAAAACATATCTCTGATAATTATAAAAGTCTACAGATCCCCTTTAGGAAACTTTCAGCTATTTATGAGAAATCCAGATGCATTTTTTGAGCTGCCTGTCAGACACGAAGAAACATTAGTTCATGGAGATTTCAACGTAGATTTCTTAAAAGATACAGACAGGAAAAATGAACTAGAATTATTGTTTGGGCATTTCAATTTAATTTCAGTAGTCAATTTTCCAACTCGTGTGCAGAAAAGTAGTAGGACACTGCTTGATAATGTTTTTATAGACAGAGCTTAAGTTGAAACAATTAATATGAACTCAATTGCTAATGGACCATAGTATCTGACCATGATGCACAATTCATGGAAATAAACAGTATGGTGCCTTACTACTATGAGGTAGGTTCGAACCAAACAGTGAGCCTTATAAAGAACAGGACACAACATTTTATGAGCAAGCTAAAATGGTTGGTGTGGGACGAGACATATTTAGAAAGAGAGACTATGTCAAATTCAGTTTCTCCATAAGAAATTTGTGTTAATATTTGAAAGTCCCCCTCATGAACTGTGGACCTTGCCGTTGGTGGGGAGGCTTGCGTGCCTCAGCGATACAGATGGCCGTACCGTAGGTGCAACCACAACAGAGGGGTATCTGTTGAGAGGCCAGACAAACGTGTGGTTCCTGAAGAGGGGCAGCAGCCTTTTCAGTAGTTGCCGGGGCAACAGTGTGGATGATTGACTGATCTGGCCTTGCAACACTAACCAAAACGGCCTTGCTGTGCTGGTACTGCGAACGGCTGAAAGCAAGGGGAAACTACAGCCGTAATTTTTCCCGAGGGCATGCAGCTTTACTGTATGGTTAAATGATGATGGCGTCCTCTTGGGTAAAATATTCCGGAGGTAAAATAGTCCCCCATTTGGATATCTGGGTGGGGACTACTCAAGAGGACGTCATTACCAGGAGAAAGAAAACTGGCGTTCTACGGATCGGAGCGTGGAATGTCAGATCCCTTAATTGGGCACGTAGGTTAGAAAACTTAAAAAGGGAGATGGATAGGTTGAAGTTAGATATAGTGGGAATTAGTGAAGTTCGGCAGGAGGAACAAGGCTTTTGGTCAGGTGAATACAGGGTTATAAATACAAAATCAAATAGGGGTAACGCAGGAGTAGGTTTAATAATACATAAAAAATAGAAGTGTGGGTAAGCTACTACCAATAGCATAGTGAACACATTATTGTAGCCAAGATAGATACGAAGCCCATGCCTACTACAGTAGTACAAGTTTATATGCCAACTAGCTCTGCAGATGATGAAGAAATTGATGAAATGTATGATGAGATAAAAGAAATTATTCAGGTAGCGAAGGGAGACGAAAATTTAATAGTTATGGGTGACTGGAATTCGAGAGTAGGAAAAGGGAGAGAAGGAAACATAGTGGGTGAATATGGACTGGGGGAGAGAAATGAAAGAGGAAGCCATCTGGTAGAATTTTGCACAGAGCATAATTTAATCATAGCTAACACTTGGTTCAAGAATCATAAAAGAAGGTTGTATACATGGAAAAATCCTGGAGATACTGGAAGGTATCAGATAGATTATATAATGGTAAGACAGAGATTTGGGAACCAGGTTTTAAATTGTAAAACATTTCCAGGGGGGGATGTGGACTCTGACCACAATCTATTGGTTATGAACTGTAGATTAAAACTGAAGAAACTGCAAAAAGGTGGGAATTTAAGGAGATGGGACCTGGATAAACTGACTAAACCAGAGGTTGTACAGAGTTTCAGGGACAGCATAAGGGAACAATTGACAGGAATGAGGGAAAGAAATACAGTAGAAGAAGAATGGGTAGCTCTGAGGGCTGAAGTAGTGAAGGCAGCAGAGGATCAAGTAGGTAAAAAGACGAGGGCTAGTAGAAATCCTTGGGTAACAGAAGAAATATTGAATTTAATTGATGAAAGGAGAAAACATAAAAACACAGTAAATGAAGCAGGCAAAAGGGAATACAAACGTCTCAAAAATGAGATCGACAGGAAGTGCAAAATGGCTAAGCAGGGATGGCTAGAGGACAAATGTAAGGATGCAGAGGCTTATCTCACTAGGGGTAAGATAGATACTGCCTACAGGAAAGTTAAAGAGACCTTTGGAGAAAAGAGAGCCACTTGTATGAATATCAAGAGCTCAGATGGAAACCCAGTTCTAAGCAAAGAAGGGAAAGCAGAAAGGTGGAAGGAGTATATAGAGGGTCTATACAAGGGCAATGTACTTGAGGACAATATTATGGAAATGGAAGAGGATGTAGATGAAGATGAAATGGGAGATACGATACTGCGTGAAGAGTTTGACAGAGCACCGAAAGACCTAAGCTGAAACAAGGCCCCGGGAGTAGACAACATTCCATTGGAACTACTGACGGCCTTGGGAGAGCCAGTCCTGACAAAACTCTACCATCTGGTGAGCAAGATGTATGAGACAGGCGAAATGCCCTCAGACTTCAAGAAGAATATAATAATTCCAATCCCAAAGAAAGCAGATGTTGACAGGTGTGAAAATTACTGAACTATCAGTTTAATAAGTCACAGCTGCAACATACTAACGCGAATTCTTTACAGACGAATGGAAAAACTGGTAGAAGCCGACCTCGGTGAAGATCAGTTTGGATTCCGCAGAAATGTTGGAACACGTGAGGCAATACTGACCCTACGACTTATCTTAAAAGAGAGATTAAGGAAAGTCAAACCTACATTTCTAGCATTTGTACAGTTAGAGAAAGCTTTTGACAATGTTGACTGGAATACTCTCTTTCAAATTCTAAGGGTGACAGGGGTAATATACAGGGAGTGAAAGGCTATTTACAATTTGTACAGAAACCAGATGGCAGTTATAAGAATCGTGGGGCATGAAAGGGAAGCAGCAGTTGGGAAGGGAGTGAGACAGGGTTGTAACCTGTCCCCGATGTTATTCAATCTGTATATTGAGCAAGCAGTAAAGGAAACAAAAGAAAAGTTCAGAGTAGGTATTAAAATCCATGAAGAAGAAATAAAAACTTTGAGGTTCGCCAATGACATTGTAATTCTGTCAGAGACAGCAAAGGACCTGGAAGAGCAGTTGAACGGAATGGACAGTGTCTTGAAAGGAGGATATAAGATGAACATCAACAAAAGCAAAACGAGGATAATGGAATGTAGTCGAATTAAGTCGGGTGATGCTGAGGGAATTAGATTAGGAAATGAGATGCTTAAAGGAGTTTTGCTATTTGGGGAGCAAAATAACTGATGATGGTCGAAGTGGAGAGGATATAAAATGTAGACTGGCAATGGCAAGGAAAGCGTTTCTGAAGAAGAGAAATTTGTTAACATCGAGTATAGATTTAAGTGTCAGGAAGTCGTTTCTGAAAGTATTTGTATCGAGTGTAGCCATGTATGGAAGTGAAACATGGACGATAAATAGTTTGGATAAGAAGAGAATATAAACTTTCGAAATGTGGTGCTACAGAAGAATGTGGATGATTAGTTGGGTAGATCACATAACTAATGAGGAGGTATTGAATAGAATTGGGGAGAGGAGAAGTTTGTGGCACAACTTGACAAGAAGAAGGGACCGGTCGGTAGGACATGTTCTGAGGCATCAAGGGATCACAAATTTAGCATTGGGGGGCAGTGTGGAGGGTAAAAATCGTAGAGGGAGACCAAGAGATGAATACACTAAGAAGATTCAGAAGGATGTAGGTTGCAGTGAGTACTGGGAAATGAAGAAGCTTGCACAGGATAGAATAGCATGGAGAGCTGCATCAAACCAGTCTCAGGACTGAAGACAACAACAACAACAACAACAACAACAACAATTTGAAAGTTGTTTTCCTAACATTTATCCAGAAGATCCATCAAAAAAAAAAAAAAAAAAAAAAAAAAAAAAAAAAAAAAAAAAAAAAAAAAAAAAGACACATATAAGCTGTGGATAACTAAGGGAATTAAAATCCCATTTACAAGGAAGAGGAAAATTTACAGTAAAGGTCAACGTCAGTCAAGATCTGACATTACTTGCACATTACAAAAAATACTGTAGCATTTTGAGGAAAGTCACTAAAACGTCCAGAAGTATGCAAGTCCTGACAGAAATAAATAATGCAGATAGTCTGATTAAACAAAGGAAAATCCAGAATGGAATGTAACAATATTATGAGAAGGAAAGTTGCTACTCACCATATAGCGGAGTCGCTGAGTCGCGCATCACAGATAGTAAGATTACAATTACATGGAGCATTGTCAAATGGGAGAAAGGACAGCCAGTCAGTGTGGAAGATTCCACAACAATTAAAGTACATGACAATGTTATGATAGACAATTCACAAGTTGCAAGCACCTTTAACAGTCACTTTCTAAACATAGCAGCAAATACAGGATTACATGGTTCAGTTGACGAAGCAAGAGAATATATTAAAAATTTCATTCCACAAAATTTAAAAGAGGAAGTTTCAAAGCTTTTTTCCATAATGTTTGATGTCAATTTAATCATTGTAATTAATTAGTTCTCTTTGTCATTGGGGCTGAGAGCCTGCACAGGTTGTAATCGATAGGGCTTGAACAGCAAAATCTGTCTCAGAACTTTACATACACCTGGTTATGGTATTCCAAGTTCTCGACTGGCTCTATTGGTTAACTCATTGGGACTGTGCACAAAACTTTCTCGAAGCCGTCGGACATCATCCTCTGACACATTTGGTTGGCCTGTGCTTTTTCCTTTACACACTCTCTCAGTCTGTTTAAATTGCTTGAACCAAAGGCTAATGCTTTTGCGAGTTGGTGGTTGAATACCGAATTTGATATTAAATGCCCGCTGCACTGAAATTTGTGATCCACTTTTTGCGAACTCAAGAATGCAGAAAACCCTGTGCCCCAGAGTTGCCATCTCACTCACAACTGACAGTGAAATGGAACGATAGCCCTATTGCTGTGCGAAATCTACCGGCCACTTCTGAAACCATCACCGCCCGCCCGCCAAAAACTTTGAAACTTCCTCTTTTGATTGGTATAAAGCTTGTTCATTTTGGATTTGTACTTGAATACATGTGAATTTTTGAAAACGGGTCCATCATTTAGAATAACCTTGTACAATCACTCATCAAACAGTACAAGCCTTAATAAAAAATATTCCACCAGTTGATATTTTTTGTGATCTTTTAAGGCATTTGATTGAATCGATCATGTTACTCTCTTGAAAAAACTCAAGTATTATGGAAGTGATGGCTATAAGTATAGCTGGTTTGAATCTTACTTAACAAACAGAAAGCAAAATGCTGTGCTGAATAATTCAGACATTGTCAGGAAGGTAAAAATTTTTCATGACTGGGGGAAAATAACAGAGTGTGTCCCGAAGGGTTCAAGTTTGTGTCCCCTCCTATTCCTTACATATCTGAATGGCATTCCACTTAACATTCAACAAGCAAAATCATTACTTTCGGCACACGATTCTAGAGTTATAATAAATCCCATTAGAGAAAAGGCAAAAGAAGGGTTTGTCAATAATATTTTCCAAAGAATTATTAAGTTGTTAACTGAAAATGGGCTCTCCCTTAATTTAAAAACAGGCTGGATTCAGTTCCGTACAGCAAAAAAGAGAGATACCAACAACAGATGTAGCACATGAACAGGCACCACACACATTTTTGGGTGTACATATGAAGAAAACTTGAACTGGAAGAAAAATACTTCTGAGCTTCTCAAACAAATAAGTTCAGTTACATTTGCTCTTCGTATAATTGCTCATCTTCGAAACGAAGTTATCAACCTACTGATATTTTGCATACTTCCGCTCAAATGTCTTGCCCGAATAACTTTCTGGGGAACTCATCACTCAGAAACAATTGATTGCAGAAAAGAGAGCAGTAAAAATAATATGTGGCATTCATCCATGGACTCTGCATAGGTACCTCTTCAAGGAGTTAGGCATTTCAACTACACTATCACAACTTATATATTCACATATGAAATTTGTGATAAATAATCCACCACAATCTGAGTAGAAGTGACGTACATAACCACAACAATAGGGAGAAAAATGACCTTTATTACCAATTGTTAAATCAGACAATGCCTCGGAAAGCAGCCAACAAAAAATTTTGATCACTTGCCCAATAACATAAAATGCCTGACAGGTAGTGAAGCAAGTTTTAAATCCAATTTAGAATAATTTCTCTTGAACAATTCCACCTATTCCAGTGTCGAATTTCTACTTAAAAACTGATAGAAAAAAATTACATGCAGGTACATGAGTAGGACAAAAAATAATAATTGATTCCCAATCTTAGTACAGCATTGTTTAAGTATCAATCAAAAATATTCCATTTTTGTCTGTTAGTTGCATCTTCCATATATTATTTGAACAATTCTTTAATCAAAATGATGTAGAACGACTCATTCCACATCATTTCAAATGATATATGGAAGATGTAACTAACTGAAAAAAAAAAAGGAATATTTTTGATTGGAAACTAAACAATGCTGTGCTAAGATTAGGAGTCTATTTTCTGTGATTCCCAACTATTTATGTTCTTCTGGAAGAATGTGTTAAGGACTAACATGTTGTTCTTGGCAAGTAACCACAAACAATTGAATGTTGTTGTTGTTGTCTTCAGTCCTGAGACTGATTTGATGCAGCTCTCCATGCTAATCTATCCTGTGCAAGCTCCAAAATTGAAACAGAAACAAAAAAATGGAAATAAAAATGGCACAACAGGCAGAAACTCGGAAATGTTTTTGAGAATTTATTTAAGAATAGGGATGTGTATCAGAATATTAAGTTAACAAAAGTACCATTACAAGAATATATTATTAATCACAATATACAGACGTTAAGTTGCAGACAGTAACAATGAAAAGACTGCTATGCATTTCAGCTTTTGGCCAAATGGCTTTCTTCCACACACACACACACACACACACACACACACACACACAAACCAAGTTTTGTCTCTGGTTGCAGTGGCCGAACTAAGTCGTAAACACGCCTGATGGGAGCAGCAATGAGGTGGCAGGGTAAGGATTAGGCATGGGGCAGGGTAGGAGGACAGAAGATTGGAGTGGGGGAAGGCACAGTCCTGCTTGTGGGCTTGGGATATGGTTGGGACATGGTAGAGCTACTAGGCACAGTCGGGAGGTTTGAGTGTGGGGGGAAGGGGGAGGGGGGGAAGGGAAGAAGAGAAGTAGAGATGGTGAGAAAAGACTTTGTGTGTGTGTGTGTGTGTGTGTGTGTGTGTGTGTGTGTGTGTGTGGGTGCGCGTGCTGGTGGAACAGAAGCTGTGTAGTGCAGGAGTGGGAGCAGAGAAGAGGACTGGCATGCAAACGATGGCAGGCTGAGGGCAGGGGGGGTTACGGGAACATAGGACATACTACAGAGAGAGTTTCCACCTGCACAATTCAGAAAAGTTGGTGATGGTAGTAAGGATCCAGGTGGTAAAAGATGTGAAGCAGTCACTGAAGTAAAACACATTATGTTGGGCAGCATGTTAAGGAATTGGGTTGTCCAGCTGTCTCTCAGCCACCAACAAACTGTGTAGGTGGTAGTGGAAGGAGGAATGGTATAGATCTTGCATCTGGGTATGTTGCAGGGATATGAGCCATGGGGCAAGGGGTTAGCAGCCAGGATGGAATAGGATCAGATAAGGATAATGCACAGATTTGTGTGGGCACCAGAATATCATTGTGGGAGACGAGAGGAGAGCAATGGGAAGGATATTTCTCATTTCATGGCATGATGAGAGGTAGCTGAAACCCTGGCAGATAACATGATTCAGTTTCTCAAGTATTGGGTGCTACAGAGTCATGAGGGAGGAGTCATTATTTCTGGTATGACAGAGGGTTTGTGGAGAATAGTAGATGAGTGTGGGGACAAGGCACAAGAGATCTTTTTCTGGACAAGGGGGGGTTATTTCTTTCTGTGAAGGTCTCAGTGAGACTGTTTGGCATATCTGGGGCGGGGGGGGGGGGGGGGGGGGACTACTTGTCAGTACATTTGTGATGGCCACAGGTGGGTACGCTGCTGTATTTGAAGTGACTTCTGGGAAGATAATGATATTTTGGTGAGGGTGCCAGATGAGGCGTACAAAGCCATGTGAGCTACGAAGAAATAATTCCACATAAGAAGCTTCTATAGAGGTGTATAAAGCTGGAAGAAAATTGATATAAAAGATACTTGCACAATCATTTATAGAAAGTGTGCAAGGGAGACAGTTCCCATAACTGAAATAATGTTTCAATCATTCCGATTTGCGAGAATGGAGTTGGAGAAGCCATTAAAAACTGTACGGGGTGTTTCCGTAAGAGTGGGCAAAAATTTAACAGGACATAGAGGATGATCTACTGAACTATTTGAGGTAGGGGACCTGGGGTTGGAGAAGCCACCTTCAGGAGATAATAGGAACAAATTCACATTGCTGTGTACTTTTTTATTTATATTATGTGCAGTTAACTGCAAATACCATCAATGACACAATGAACATACCAGGGGTACTATATCTTACAAAATGCGCTGAACCTGACAGCCATCAACATCAATGCAAGTATGACATCAGAGAACAAGATTCTGACACATCCTGACAAATATACCTGGTGTGTTTCGAATCACGTCACAGCCCGCTACAATTTTAGCAACTAATTCCATCATCATACCCACTGGGGTCTCATACACAAGTGGCTTTATATATCCCAGTAGGAAATACGCATGGGGATTCCAGTTAGGTGACCTCGCAGGCCATGGAACAGGACCTCCCCTTCCAATCCAGTGACTATATGAAATACAGCACTGAGATGGTTGCAGGCATTCACACATAAGTGAGGTGGTGCACTGTCATGCGGAATGGGTCTGTCGCTGATTCATAGCATGTTCTGTAATGGGAAAATGTATATACGGTATCTTATGGACAAGTAAAATAAATAAAACCTGAATCACGACTGCCTAGTAATCAGGCTCGTTGTCCTTATTTCCTTGCGGGAAATAAAGAACTTACATGTAGTTTACTTCCATATCTCCTTAAGCTGGCTCCTATAACCCCAGGTTCCCTACCTCAAATTGTTCAATGGAGCATTCTCTATGTCCTGTTACATTTTTGCACACTCTTACAGAAACACCCTGCAAACCTATCAGCCTCTTCTCCATAATATTTAAGTTGGTCACGGGAATAATTAGTAACTACGTACAAAAAACTGGACTTAAACCAAGCGAAGGGACAAATTAGCTTTAGTTGTGGACATAGCACAATGGACCATCTGCAAGTCAGGTCACAAATTACAAACTAGAGAAACGAGTATGAATTATTACTTTACCGGGGCTCATGGATTTTGAGAAAGTTTTTGACTTGAATTTCAACTAAATCTATGTTAATAGCCCTTGAGAAAAACAACATTGATTCATTCTCTGTTTGACTCACAGGAAAATGTTACCAAAATGCTGAGAAACTTGAGATAACAGATGCTTGAAGATGGACACCAACTATCCTGCAAGCACTTTCTAATGTAGCTTCAAGAACCAGTATGCAATAAGAAATTAAGGAATATAGTACAGCCGCCTATGTATACTTCCATAAGGTCTCAAAATACAATGTTAGACTGATTACAGCAAACACAGATGAATTTAATCAGTCTTTCTTCCTGCACCCCATATACAAATGAAACAGGAAGAAACCCTAATATGTGGTACAATAGAAAGCACCCTCTCCAAGCACTTCACAGTGATTTGTAGACTTGGTTACAATGGTGGATATAGATGTTAAGATGTTGTTATACTAAAGAAGACATACGTGAATGCTACAGCTTTCAATTAGAATATGTATGAAAATTCATAAATTTGAAACTTGAAGAAGAGATGGCAAGTGGAGATATCATAGAACCTTTTCTCAGCAGCCCTAGAGAAAGTTTTCATTACTTAAATTTAAAAAAAAAGAAATGTGTGTCAATGGAACATACGCGAATTACCTTTCTTTCGCTGATGACACTGTACAGTTTGCCTCTAGAACAGACAACTCTCAACAACTAAATGATAAAGTTAATTAACAGCATAAGTCGTGAAGGTACAAGAGCATTTTATGAAATGTATAAGAGTTTGGGTGGCATTAGTACCCTCAACGGCTTTTATAACTGAGCAGGGGTGATCAGTTCAAATAAGATATCATCAAAAATGAAGTTAGCATTTATTAGTTGAAATAGCAGTACAGTTCTGGTTTCAGATGATCATATTTTTTTGTGTCCGAGGTACTCCTGGAGCATTGTGAAATGACACAAGGTCTTATTAGACGTGCTCCCTCACCACGAGTGTTTCCTCCGAGTCTGCAACATTGTGTACTGCGCCATGGATCCCTTCCTAGTTAAGTTGCATGGTGTGGTCTTTCCAACAGTACTCTTTCCGACAGTATTGTGATTCAGTCAGCCACACTTTTCAATAGGTACACCACCAGTTATGCTCCCATGTTTCCTATAGCTGCCACTGCAGCACATGGGTATTGCCATGAACAATTACATCACTGACAATGAGGAGCAAACACCCCCTCTCTCTCAAGATCCAGCAGTTGGTGTACTTAAGTTCGAACATTCATACACTGAACCCATTCGTTATGTTTGCCAGTTGAATAACTTTAACAGACTTTCATAGTGGCCAGGGCTCGACATCTTCTGAACAGGCATTGTATTGACGAGTGACAGATTCATAAATCTCTTGTATCTGTATATATTTTTACATTCAAATCAACTGATGCTGCAAATACAGTAACGAAGTTATATATTATTTTTACTATTCGATTATCCACTACAGAACCACAGAGCATGCAAAGGAAAACATAACATAATCAACATGTATTTGATTTACATCCCAGGAAATGGGACAGTATGCATAGAGTGTCTACAGAAAGGTACCAGACTGTAAAGCCCATTGTAAACTAATACCGAGTTATTCTGTGGATAGTAAATCCAGCAAATCAACGGCATTTGGGCTTTTGCTTTGTAGTCAGAACTTTTTTCTTTGAAGATTTCCTTGCGTTTTCTGAGGTCTTGTCCACCTTGTACCAGGGTGAAACTTAAAAAAAATTAAACAAGATGGAACCCTTCGGGAAGTTTGGAACTAAGCTTGAAAATAAATCACAATAAGAAGAAAACAATCTATAATCACCAGACTGACAAGAAAAATGTACAAATTAGTAACTGGATTATAGAGCTAGCTGACAAATTTTTGTAATCAGGGCAATTAAAGACAACGAGGATAGTTAAATACAATGAGTGCATAGGCAGAAAAAGAAATATACAGAAAAGTAAAAGTGGCCTACAGCACATATGGTATACTGCACAGTGTTTTAAAAACTGAGCTTCCAAGTGTGAAACTGAAAGTTCACGATCAGCGTATATTACCAGTTTTGATCCATCCTGTTGGGATAATTTATATGTATGTGAGAGCACTGCAATACTATGAAGCTAGAGGAAAGATGGTTGACTCAATGATAGTTGTACAAGATCTACAGAAATCAGGTGAGGAATTTATGATGGAGTTGGGATATGTCACTCACTCTAGAAGTCACACTCACCATTTAGTTTGCCAGAGCCAAAGAAACAGTAAAGGTCAAGACATTTTATGATACGCAGCCACTAGCACAGAGAAATAAACTATCATGAAGGAGTATATTCACCAAGTGACAGCAGGGGAACACACACACACACACACACACACACACACACACACACAAAACAAAACAAACAAACAAAGAAAAGGATTGAACTTTCACAAGCTTTCAGAGCCATTGGCTCCTTGGCTCCTCCTCCTGGTAGAAGCATTGAAGGGGATGGAAGAGGGTAAAGGAAAAGGACTGGGGAGGTTTAGAAGACAGGGGTACAGTTCAGAAAAGTCACCCAGAACCGCATATTAGGGGAAACTTACCAGACAGGATGAGATGGAAAGACTGATTGTTGGGACTGCAGTGGACAAGATTTGAAATCCTGAGAGCTTAAAGGTGAAAGACAGGGTAACACGCAAGACAGAGATTACTACTAAAACATCATGCATGAGTTAATAAGAGTAAAAAGCTAAGTGCATTGTATGTAACATAAGTGGAAGGGGGGGGGGGGGCGGTCGAAAAATATACAATTCAGAAAATGAAAGATGTAGATAATAAATTGGAGTGAAGAAAGGAATAGTTACTGTCAATAAATGTTGAGATGGAAGGAATTAATGTAAGTTAAGGCCAGATAGGTGACCAAAACCAAGGACCTGTTGTAGTACTAGTTCCCAAATCTGAGAAACTGGTGGTGTCTGGGGCAAGAATCCATATGGCGTGTGTTGTGAAACAGGCACCGAGGTCATGACTGTCATGTAGTACAGCATGCTCTGCAACAGGATATCGTGTGTTGCCTGCATACACCCTCTGCCTATGCCCATTCACCCTTACTGACAACTGGGTGGTAGTCATGCCAATGTAAAACGCTGAACAGTGTTTACATAATGACTGGTATACGACGTGTCATTTCACAGGAGACTCTCCTTTTGACAGTATATGTTTTGCCAGTTACAGGGCTGTAATAGGTGGTGGTAGGAGGGTGCATAGAGCAAGTCTTGCACTGGGAACGGTAATAGGGGTAGGAGCCGTAGGATAATACTGGATGAGAAGTGAGGTGCTCCAAAGTTGTTTATTAGAGGGGTCATTAGTACCAGGAATGATGGCCCAGGAAATCTGTTTTTGGCCTAGGCTGTGATTAATTACGTCCAGTGAAGGCTGAAGTGAGAGTGGTGGTATATTGCTGTAAACAGTCTGCATCCGAACAAATATGTTTGCCTCAAATGCCAAGGCTGTATAGGAGGGAACATTTGACATGGAAGGTATGGCAACTGTCAAAATATAAGTACTACTGTTTGTTAGTGGGCTTATGGGCAATTCAGGAACAGTCACTGTTTCCGAAGATCAGTAGTGATAATGGACACTGTGCACTCTTTGACTGAAACATCTTTACGGGCAGGAGCTATCATCAGGACTCTTACTTTCAAGCATGGTAGGCTTGTGCATCTTTGATCAACTTCGTTCATCATGATCTCCAAGCATTTTCCATTCCCCATGGAAGAAGAGGGGACACAATTTTCTTGAGGTATGCCCTACTCAACTGAAGTCTCTCATCGAAGATTAGCTCCCAAAGAGCTATTGAATCACAGGAATATTGATTGATATGTTTCAGGCACTGTTCCAAGTAGCCTCAGATATTTTCTGTTGAATGATTTAGCAAGTCAGTTGAAGTGTGATAGGGTGCCTGAATGTTTGTCAAACCAGGAATGTATGCGTGTACCCCTGTGAGCACAGCTGTTGTCATCGTGAAAGATGGGAGTATCCACAGGTGAAGATGAGGAAGAAAGGCAACACTTGGTCACCATAAGTGCTGAAATAAATATTCTGGTTCATGCTCACAGTAACTTGAATGAATGGGCCCTAGTCATAGTACGTATCATCAAAACATCACAGAGCCACCTCCAGTCTGAATTACTATCTCCATACATTGTAGGGAATAATAAGAGTGCTGCTGCTGCTACTACTACTACTACTAGTAGTAGTACTACACACACACACACACACACACACACACACACACACACACACACAAGCAAGCACACCTCACGCACACATGACCGCTAACTCCAGCACTCGGGCCAGAATGCAACATCATGTGAGATGCAAGCAGCAATACTGGTGTGTGTGTGTGTGTGTGTGTGTGTGTGTGTGTGTGTGTGTGGGTGGGTGGGTGGGGAAGGGGGGGGGGGAGAAGATAGTAGTGTACAGGTGGGAAGAGAGATGAACGCTGTCTGCTGGAGTGTGCGATGAACGCTGTCTGCTGGAGTGTGCATGGACTAGACTGCCAACAGGCACAATATCAGCAGGCTGAGGGGCAGGGAGGTGGGGAAAAAAGGAACAAAACAAGAGTGGAGCATGGAAAGATAGACAGATGCGTTGGCAGAGGGCTGCAAATAAACACAGTGGGAGATGAGATCAACGGTAACAAACTGTCCCCACACCCTGCACCCAACAGTTTCCACCCTCACTGTCCTATCATCTTCTCCCAATGCACGATGCTGCAGTTTTTCATGTACCTCTGTGTTTAGGATGTCATATTTCCTGAAATGCGTGTGTCATACACTAACATAATTTTGCAAGTACATTCAGTGGCATACGTAAATACCATCTGCAAAAAAGTGTCACGAATGCACTTAGTAGTAAAAAAGTAATAAATTAAAAGTCACACTTCATGGGGCAGTTTTACTGCAACAACAGTGGAAATGTAGTAAGTGATTAAGTTTTTTCTTTTCATCATTTTGTGGGGATTGTCAATGATAAAAAGTGTCATAAAGGTTTGAAATTATGGGTATAATTTGTTGTAGGTCACTAAGTGCTCTCATTCTCATGGGCTGCACTGCTTTTTTCAACACACCCCTTTCACACATAGGTAGTTCTTACCCTCACAACGATTCTTTCCAGACAACACATGACATGTGTGCCAAGTTCAAGTTTGATTGAAACCAGATCAGTGTAGACACAGCAGTCAAGATTTATTCTGTCAGTTTCTGCAGCAGTAGCAGAAAATGTTACAAAAGACACTGTATGCAGTTCCTCTCGCAATATTTGCCTAGAAACTGGTAGAGGTGGACCCGCATTGATTGATACCAGCAATTCACACTGAATTTTAAAGCAATTGTCATTGTCAAGGCATCTCTAGTCCCTGTCATTAGTGTTTTTACAGCCACTTTTCTTACATAGTGTTGAATGGCTGTGAGTGATTCAATATTCCTTGTAGACTGACTGACTGCTTCGATACATGAAACTGGACAACTTTATTCAACTGGCAGTAATGGACATGTCCAGACAAGATAGCTCCTGTCTGCCATTCTGTCATGTCTTCACATTGACCAATTTTAATGTGCTTGCTTCAAGAGTGAGAGTGAGAGAGAGAGAGAGAGAGAGAGAGAGAGAAGGGAGAGACGGGGAGAGGCTGGGAGGTGGTGGTGGGGGGGGGGGGGGGGGGAGGGAGAGAGGGAGGGGGAGGGAGGGAGAGAGAGAGAGAGAGAGAGAGAGAGAGAGGCTTCAACTTACCTGTAATCATAAGCAAACAACAAATGATGTCTGGAAGGAAAAGCATGATGAAGCAATGCATTTGTCAGCATTTTTCCATGCCCTACAGGTGAGAATTTGAAGCTAAAAGAAAGTACCCTCATATTCTGAAAATAAAGGCAACAAAAATTCATTACTGACTTGTATGGAGTTCTAATACTACGAAGTTCAACAGTATAAAAATTAATTGTACCAACCTTGCAAATTATGTATATCCCTTTAACCTTATTAGTGGACACATTACTGCCGGGAATCAATTTCTTTTTCTTGTCACCAAAAACTTGATACACAATATCAACATTTGAAAGACAAACTTCATTTTCTGCTAAAAGTGAGTTTTGCTGACTTAAGGAGTCCTACAAAATAAAACAGAAAGTAATGAAGAACATACATTGATTACAGAGCTGCTCAACAAACATACATATTGGAAGAAGAGAGGAAGACAAGAAATGTAGTAGCCAGTTGACAGTTGTAGTCAAAGTTGCACAGTATAATTAAAGTACAGCATTAATATTTTACCCCATACTCATGAAAAGTAACATAAAAATATAGAGCATGGTTTCAACACACACACACACACACACACACACACACACACACACACACACACACACACACAGCCGTACACAGATATAATCAGGGTTAGGGTATTTAGGTGGGCACTTTTTTCTTAGTGTAAATTAAAACTCTTTGGGTATCCCTTTTTCCTCCAACCATGCCTGTAATTTATTTATTTATTTATTTATTTTTCCTGTAGCTTTTCAGTACTCTTTCTGAGCGCACTTTATTATTTCTATGAGAAATGACTTGTGAGTTTAATTCCATTTGTATATGATTTCGAATCAATATACCATTTCAGACCGCTGTACAGAACACCAATGGCATATTAAAAATACAGAACTGGAGAAATCGGCAATTGCGGAGCAAAGCCTCATGAACAAACATAAAATAATGTTTGAGGAAACAAAAATTTTGTCCCATGCGTCCACATACTGGGATTCTGTTATTGAAGAGGCTGTTGAAATAAGAATGAGCAAGAAGCACTTTAACCACGATAGCAGATACTATCTGAGCAATGCATGGAAACGAGCGCTTGATGCAGAGAAGCAGCACAGACATTCCTTGAAGGGTTTACGTTCTCACAGAAGTGGTGGCACTGTCTGCGACAGCAGTATGTTATCACCGACCAATCACAAGCTGACAAATCTGAAGCCGTCCACGAGCTATATAAGGCCACGACAACTTCAGTGAAGACAGTCAATGCTCCTGACGATGGAGGCTATTGTCAAAAGCTTGAGATTTTATCCCAAATTGACGTAGCAAGAAAACCGAGAATGTTTTGAGTATAACATGGTCTTGCAGGGGCAGGGGCAATGGAATATTTTGCTTGCATCAGGGAGCAGTTACACGGCTTTGCCAAAGACAAACTTCACTCTGGTCTCACATCTAGAGATGCCATTTGGAATTAATACAAAATTTGCACCACTGGTTTCTGTGGATTATGAAACAAGCTTAAGCATTTACATAGGCATTCTAAATGCTAACAGAAACAGACTAATTTTTAAATATGTAGAAATGCTTAAAGTCTTTAAGTACAACAGCTTCAAGTTTATTTTTCCTTCGTCTGATGGGTAATGATTTGACGTACTTGTTTATAGCTCAATAACCTAGAATTAGTTGAATCACTTGAGTAAATCACTTCCCTTTTCCCATTTTACCTCATTCTAGCACATTTCCCTTCCTTTCTTCATCTGAAATTTGCACATAAAAATCCTAACTCTGGTTATAACACAGAAACTTCAGGTGTGCCCCAGGGAACTTTGTTGGGACCCTTTTTGTTCATATTGTATATTAATTATCCTGTGAGCAATATTAATAGTAACCTCAGACTTTTTGTAGATGATGCAGTTACCTATATTGAAGTTCTGTCTGAAAGAAGCTGCATAAATATTCAGTCAGGTCTTGATAAAATTTCAAAGTGGTGCAAAGATTGGAAACTTGCTTTAAGTGTCCAGAAATGTAAATTGTGCAATTCACAAAATGAAAAAACACAGTATCCTGTGACTATAATATCAGTTAGTCAAAACTGGAAACAGCCAACTCGTACAAATATTTGGATGTAACACTTGGTAGGTATAAGAAATGGAACAATCACATAGGCTAAGTCGTGGTGGTAGATTACAGTTTACTAGTAGACTACTGGGCAAGTGCAATCAGCCTGCAGAGGAGATTGCTTACAAATCACTCAGGCGGTCCATTCTACAATATTGCTCCAGTGTGTGGGACCTGTACCAAATAAGGCTAACAGGGGATATTGAATGTACACAAGAAGAGCAGCACAAATGGTCGCGAGTTTGTTTGAGCTTTGGGAGAGTGTCAAGAGATGCTGAAGAAAGTGAACTGGCAGACTTGTGAAGATAGATGTAAACTAGCATGAGAAAGTCTACTTACAAAGTTTCAAGAACCAAATTTCAATGAGGACTCTAGAAACATACAACAACTCCTATGTATTGCTCACATAGGGTTTGCATGGACAAGATTGGAATAATTACAGCATGCACAAAGGTCTTCAAAGAATCACTCTTCCCGTACTCCATATGTCAATGAAACGGGAAGAAACCCTAATAAATGGTACAATGGGACATATCCTCTGCCAAGCTCTTCACAGTGGTTTGCAGAGTGTAGATGTAGATGCAGCTGCAATAGGTGTCAAGCATGTGGGTACCAAAATAACGAGGAGATAAATGGTATTCTCTTTCTACTGTAACTACTAAGACTTAGAATTTGTGAAAGTGACATTAAAGCAATAATTTGATTTACGTCAATCTCTTGATATCAGGGGAGAGATTTTAGGGAAACTGTAAAGTTTAAAACTTTAGTCTTGACATCTAAAATAGCTCCAGCACTACAGACTGTGGAAACCCGGATGATAAGTCTGGGAAGATTAATATTCTGAATGGACTGAATAAATTTCAATGCCTTAATACTTGCAAGAGGAGAATGCTGGAACTGGGGAAGGTGTGTGTGTGTGTGTGTGTGTGTGTGTGTGTGAATTCTCATGTACATAATTGATAAACAAGTTATCAAAACACAGTATGAGGTGCGCAGCACTTTGCAGAATAATTTTCCTTTGAGAAAGATCTGGAAGACATTCATGGTGCAAAGACAATAATACGATGACAGCTTCATTTGCCAAACAAGTTTCATTTCTAGGAACACCTCACATTAGTATAATCACACCAAGCTATATGACAAAGCCTGGATTTGACATATCTAGGTCACAAAAGAATCTAAGGAGAGGTAGGAGAGATCAAATGGTTGGTCAACACACACACCTTACTCATGCACATCATACATGGCAAAGAAGTAAACCGAAAAATTTTCTTATGAGGCTGCTTATGCAGGTAATTATCAATCTACTCTAAAAGAGTAAAATTCTAAGCCTAGTGGTTACCAATATCTTACATTTCTAATTTTATGAGTAAATGACAGGCACAATGTTTGCAAGTAAATACAGCTACAGTTGAAACAGATATTAGGCCTACTATAGTAACACACTGAAAGCAGAACAACTATCCCAGCATGTACTTTAGGTGGTTTGAGAAAACTACAGAAAACCTACATGGTTCCATAGAGATTTCAACCACCTTCCTTCCAATGAGAGTAAAGTGTTTTCTCATTTTGCCACATCACTTAGCTCAAGCAATAAAATGCACAGGTGCATTGAAGTCCTACTTCATAAATAATGCTGTTTTGGCAATATCTGTGAGCTAAAAATGATATAGAAAGTTGTGGGAGGCATAAAAAATTTGCTACTTATTTCACTGTTGGACCAATATGCCTGATACCTGGGTCCAGTATCAGCACTGTAATCACTTACTAAGAAAATGGTCATGCTGACTATAAAATACTGTACGTTAACTATACTTCATTTAATACAGCTTTGCGCTTGATAATTCAGCAAGTCTAGCCCTTGGGGGCCAAATGAAAGCCAATCACAGTTCTTTCCTCAAGCACTGCATGCTCACTGTTCTGTCAGTTCTGAGGTACAATTACAACAATTTAAATATGCTGAGAACATTTTCCCATTGCACTACAATCTGTCCATCATTATGTTATTTTACTGTATAATGCTCAAAACATTAATTGCTAACACGATGTGTAAGGCCTGTAGGTTCAGGTTTTTGGTGGGGCTACTAGTAAGTGAACAATGTCATGGTACATTATGCACATTGACTGCCATGGGGAAAAGAGCAGTGCAGTCTTACCTTTGTAAAACAGTCTATACCAAAGTCACAACTACTAATCCCTCCGCTCCCACCAAATCACACTAAAACCATCAATTCATAATTGACAAATTGGACAAAAACAAAACAAGAAAAGTTTCTACATGTCAATTTCTAGAAATAATCCTATAACTAGTGTGAATTGACAGTTTTCATAGGACGTTATCGAAATGATCTGTTTGAGTTGTAAGGTACATTGGCTGCCCAAAAGGCAACAGCCTATAAAAACTTTAAATACGACATACCTCTTGTGCCCGATCGTCTGTGGTGACAAATGATAATTTGAAATTGGTGACATAAAGTGTTCCAGATTTGCCATGTTTCTGTTCACTCACTGGAGCAAACATTAAGACATTCTGTGCTTCTGCGATGACGACTTCACCTGTAAATTCACAACAATGTAATTTCACAAGGACCTTCAAGTAATGCATAACTGTACTAAATAATTACCAACCCGCTAAGATTCTTGGGTTTAGCTCGGTGATGGAATCCTCTCCACTAGTATTCTGTTAAAAGATAAAGAAATATCCACTAATTAATGAATCTTTTCTGCTGCGAATGATAAGAGTGCTCTAAACAAGAAAGTACCTGCAAATCCTGATCGTCAAGTCCTACGTAGCTCCGGAAGCTGTTGGTCATTTTATCTGACATAACTGCTACTTTGATTGTGTTCTCGGAATAGAAGCTTAAGTAACCATATTTTCTATAACCCTGTCACCTTACGGATCAGAACGAGATTGTAGAATCAGAACCCCTAGAATCACATTTGTCACACATCACGTACCAGACATTATTTAAAAGCTGTCACTGCCTATTAGTGTTATATTCTTCACGAGTCCAGCATGGCAGCATATTTTCAAAACACATTACTCTCTTCCCTTAAATATTTTTTCTTAAATTGTCACACGTAACTTGTGTATCAGTGGTGCACAGCGTGTAATGCTTCAGAAAGTCCTAGCCGTAGAGCTATAATTTTTTTCATTTCTGTCGAAGTTTTGATATGAAATATAAATTTTGATAACAAATACACATCGATTTTGAATTTTAATAAATTTGGACGTAGAAATAACCCAAAACAATACACATCATAGACGTGACGCGCATATCTTTACACCCTTCAAAAATAATTTCTTTGGTATTACGATGTTGTAAAATCTGTGATACTTTTCTGTTTTCTCGAACAACGATTTGTAAGAAACACCGCTTATCACACAGACATGCATTTCATGCACTTTCTTAGTAATTCCTGGGGTGGTGGCACATCTGGGCCGACCACTATCACAAGAAAGTCCATTAACAAAGCTTTAAGAACTTAATTTCAATGATTAATCTAGCTATATACTACAACACTCTTCGTAACGCTCACATAGGGATCGTGAGGATAACACTAGAAATAATTACTGCACGTACAGGGGCATTCAAACAATCATTCTCTCCGTGCTCCATACATGAATGGAACAGGAAGAAATCCTAATAAATGGTACAATGGGACGTACCCCTGCCACGTACCTCACGGCGGTTTGCAGAGTATAGATGTAAATGTAGATAGATGCAGATGTCGGATCGAAATTTAAACTTATTTGTGCACTTGGCAACAGATGCATATGAATGAACAGATTCCCCCCCAGTGTGTTCCGAAAAATGGCATAAATCTGTTTTGCTCTTGGTGAAGTTGCCGCCTCCAGGATAAATGTCACAGTATTCATTTGTGTCTATTTGGAGCGGAGTAAGACATAGTCATTTTAGTCCTTCAATGATTAAACATCGTTACTGGTACTTTTAACAGTTACGAAATTGTGTTAATAAAGAAATAAAATTTTTTGGGTAATATTTGACATTCTGTGATCAAGCGACCATGCAGGAATACTACAAAGTGGTGATACCACAAAAACGCGAAAATATGCGAGCAGGCATGCAAAGTGAGACGATATCGTTGGCATAAGAGCCGATTCGTATTCAAATATTCAAACTACGAGACAGCTAGCGAATCTACAGAACGATTTACAGATGCGGCTATAAAAAGTCCAGTCGGCTATAGAGGAATAGGAAAATTCATTGTTGAGTAGACATACAGCTGCCAACAAGAGAATTACAGTGGTCAAAAAACCACGAGTGAAGGTACATACGCCGCAGTTCTTGCCAGAAAAATCGGAACATTGATTTTCAATGCTCGGAATACCACTGCCGCAAAATGGATGAAGTTTGCAGTGGCAATGAATGGATTAGATGCTAGGGCGGCCGCTATAATTGCAGATGTAATACTAAATCAGCCACAAGACCAGCAATATATGAGTCGAAAGAAGCTGTCAATCAGTAGAGTATGCAAACCACTGGACCATGAACACAGCAAGTACTGAAAAACGAGCAAATATGAGACAGACCACCCTCTGAATATTGGCGAGATTATGGGAGAGACAGAATTGTCAGGTGCGACGTTATGGCACATCCTAATGGTGAAACTACTTGGGGCAGTCAGCAGTGGTAACGTGCGAAAAGATGATGTCTACCCAGTGGTCATAGTAGCGGACGAAGTTTATGCAACATTGGATACAACATGCATGTCAAGCATAATAATGGATACTGGGGTATTCGTTACACAAGAAACCGTGGCTATCCAAAAAGGGCAACGATCGGACGTCAATAAGCAGGTACACTGCCTTAAAAAATTGATCGACATATTGCAAAAGAAGGTTGCAAGACTGTTAGGAAACAAGAGAACCATGCCCACAATGAGTGAAACTGTTTAATAATAATAATAATAATGTTTATTTGTCCATGTTAACTTTACAGACTTGGACATCGACATTTTTTGTACAATTATATCAATATCATGTCATTCCAAAAATGAATATATACATCAAGTAGCACATTGTATATCATTCCATGCAATAATGTTATAAACACATTAGCACATTATATGTCACTCCATAATACAATGATTATATACACCAATCACTGAGCGAGGTGGCGCAGTGGTTAGACACTGGACTCGCATTCGGAAGGACGACGGTTCAATCCCACGTCCGGCCATCCTGATTTAGGTTTTCCGTGATTTTCCTAAATCACTCCAGGCAAATGCCGGGATGGTTCCTCTGAAAGGGCACGGCCGACTTCCTTCCCCATCCTTCCCTAATCCGATGAGACCGATGACCACGCTGTCTGGTCTCCTTCCCCAAACCAACCAACCATATACACCAATCAGCCAATTATAACAATACCACCACTAATATACTGCAGTATGCAAAAGAATAAACTAACAGTACTGCAACTCAGAATTCTTTTAATGAGTATAAACATCTTTCTATTAACCAATTTTTCAACTTGCTCTTGAAAAGATTGCCTTGGAGTTGCTTTATATTTTTTGGCAACTTACTATAGAATTGTCTCCCAGTTACATATGGACTGTGGTCTGTAGCTTTCTTGTTAGTCCGTATCCTATGATAGTCACTTTTGGCTCGAGTATTGTAATTATGGATGTCATTGTTCTTTACACTATTTTACTTGTTCTCTTTTACAAACATTATGGTCTTAAATACATACAATGAGTAAACAGTCAGTAATTTATAATTTTTAAAATAGTCCCTACAGGACTGGCGTTTGCTTATATTAGCAATTATCCTAACTGCTCTCTTTTGAAGCCTGAAAATGCAATCCATATAGACAGTGGGTGCCCCACCCCAGACCTCGATCCCATATTGCAGATGTGAGTGTATTAACCCATAATACACTTGTTTAAGGACAAGGGGAGCTACTATATTTGCAAGACGTTTTAGTAAGTAAATATTACTAGAAACCTTTTAACAGGTGGAGCTGATATGCTCTTTCCAAGTGAGATGTTCATCAATCAATATGCCGAAAAACTTTCAACTATAGAAGGTGATTGAGTTAGAGTATTATTAAAATGTAGCAAGAACTTTATTACTACAGACTTGTCCTCATTCAGTGTAAACTTATTCACTGTTACATATTCTGTGATCATTTCAAAGTTGTCTTTGTTGCTTTGGAATGCTGCCCACTCTGTATAGTCCCAGCTAATAAAAGATGTATCATCAGCATAGTTCACTAGTCTGGAGTTTTGTGGCTGTGTTATATCATTAATATATATACACTATAAACAAGAATGGTCCAAGTATACTTCCTTGTGGAACTCCACAATTGAGAGTTCTGTATGCTGACTTTACTGTTTGGATCTTACTTTCATCCTTATAATTTAGTTTTGTGCACTGTCTTCTACCGCGGAGATAAGAAGTTAGTAATTTTAGAGCTACTCCTCTTATCCCGTAATTTTATAACATGGATAACAGTACTGCATGATTCACAGAATTGAATGCTTTAGACAGATCTAGGAAAGTCCCTATAACTTTGTTTCCTTCAACCAGCCTGTTCAGTAGTTCATGGAAGAAGTTGCTAATGCTGTTATTGCAGATCGCCCATTTTGAAACCCATGTTCTGTTTTATTTAATAGTTTGTATTTACCAAAGAAGGATTCCATTTGATCTAGAATTTTTCTTTCAAGTAGCCGGCCCAGTGTTGTAATCAAAGAGATTGGTCGGTAGTTATTTATGTCTGTGATAGCCCTCTTTTTATACAGTGGTTGTATCTCAGTGATTTTTAAAAGCTCTGGAAAGGTCCCCTGGTCAATTGAACTGTTAATTAGATGTGTTATTGGTTTTATCAACTCATTTTTGCATTCTTTAAGTAGTGTGGACTATATCTCATCCCAGCCACTAGATGATTTCACTTTGAGTTTTGAGATTATATTCATGACCTCAAACTCTGTTACACTCCTTAGGAAAAATGAATTACTTATTTTCACTGTGTTTATTTTCAGGGCTGATTCACCTCTCTTCTCTGCATGCCTTACTAAAATGTTTAAAGAAGGCCTCACATACAGACTTTGGTTCATTCAACAGCATTCCATTTTCTTCTAACGCAATGTTGCTGCAGCCTGGTTATTCTCTATGTTCACATTGTTTGTTTACAGTATGCCAGGCTGTTTTGCTAATGTTACTAGTTTTTCTTATCTGTTCAGCATAATGAAATGCTTTTAGTCTCTTCAGGGATTCCCTGTATGTCTTTCTGGTGCTTTTGTATTTTGTAAGGGAGTACTGCAATTTTGTTTCTCGGAACAGCACATTAAGGTCCTTCATATTTTCCTTTAGTTTATGTATTTCTGGGGGAATATTTAGCTTCTTTGTGGGATCTGATTTCTTTAGTTCTTTTTATACTATTGGACATGCCTGATTAAAACTATGGTTAAATATTTCATAGAAAAGGCCCCAATTTTCATTAATACCTTGTGATCTATATACCTTACCCCACTTTCTCTCAGCAAGCTTCTTCCTAAGTAAGTTATAATTAATCTTCCTTTTATAAGTGTGTAGGTCACTATGCAGAACTATTTTGTGGTCTGTACTAATTTCTATGGATAGATCTGTATGGTCTGAGAGATATGTTTCAACCACTCTTATCACTGTATGTTCGCTATCTAGATTCAAAAGAACATGATCAATACAAGATTTTGAGTTATTCTGGTTGGTTCATCATTTATTTTGTTATAGTTATAGCAATGCAATAAATCAGAATATCTAAGATAATCATTTATTTTGTTATAGTTATAGCAATGCAATAAGTCAGAATATCTAAGATATTTTACACTACCAGTTGAGTTTAAAGTGTCTATGTTTACATCTCCTGTTATTATTACCTGTTTTTTGTTTGTTGACAGTTTATGTTGGTATCACTGGCGTTATGGCGAGAGAGCTACGAGATATACTTCACCATTTACATGCCCAAATGGCGTCAGTGGCCGGCAGTAGGCGCGACGGGCCATGAGAACCAGCAAGAGCGCCTTATTCAGGGAATGGGGTGGTTAATTCCACAAACTTACCAACACCGTTACAGTGGTTATATGTAAAACGTGGGAAGTCAGACTGTTACTACCTCATTGATTCTGGTTCATATGTCAGCACATTGCAAGTTGGTGAACATGGAGGTGTGGCTGCAACATCATTGATATGCCTCACAGCAGTGACTAGTTTACCGGAATTGACATACAGAAGTCAAGAAGTGGAGGCATACCTAAGATTTCATAAGTGTTATGTGTGGCGATTCGTGCTAGCAGAGGTGGCAAAGCCCATAATCGTTAGTCAGAAGAGGATTGAGATCAGTCTCAGCTCTGCTCAGATTAGGTAGGACTGAGAAGTTGTCACAAGTTTTGTAGACCAGAATGCTATGAATGCCATGGGTTATACAGACAGTTTGATGATGTGGAAGAATAGTAGCAGAGACTCACACTAGGGGTTTCATACAACACAGTGATTTATGCCTAGCCAGGGTAACCCGTCTCAGGACAACTGAGAGGGTTAACACCGGACCATTTTGTGGTGGCAAAACATGACATGCTGCAAAAAGGCATGATATGAATGTCTGATAGCCAGTGAGCGTCACTGACACATCTTGTCAGAAAGAATGATAGAACATGGAGATTCTGCACTGATTACCACATGTTGAATGTTCAAAGGATTCCAGACCGCTACCTAGTAGGGATGTTGACAAGATAACGATATATCAATATCTTTTCCAAGAATTATCGATATATATCGGCAATAAATGTTTCAGCGATATATTGATATCTAAATGGCAATATCGACTGCCAGTATTTTTATTTTATATTTTATTTTTTCGCAATTTTCGATAAATATTTGACATTGTTCTTCTAAAATTGTAGTAGAACATAATTTTACTTTCACTGTATCTAGGGGTCTTACAACTTTTTTAGCTTTAATCACGTCCAGTCTTCTTCTTTGACTGAGTGAAGCAAGCATAGGTGGCACAAAGAAGATGTCTGATAGCACTGGGGGGTGGCGGTGTGGATGGAAAAACAAGATTACCGATGTGAAGAAATAGCAGACCAATTGTGTTAAAAAAGATTTAACGCAACTAGTATGCTACTTCTTCACATTGGCACTCTTCAAAAACAGTTGCTGAAACTGATGAACAAAAACCTAACTGACAAGATTGGTCTTTGTATTGGGCGGAGACGTGTGAGGAGCTCGGCACTACCAACAGAAACTGCAACGTTCAGCTTCACCACGACATTTTGACACTATGACTGCTAGTTCACTGGCGTTTGCAGAAATTAGAACAAAAAAAAAATAGGGAAATCGACCTGAAGTGTTCTAGAAAAATCTGAGGAAACCGAACAACGGACCCACTGGACTCCTTTTATTGCGCAGTTGCCATTGTTAGCAAAGTGGTTATTGCCAAGCATGGACATACATATTTTTCTTTTCAGTTCTTGCTCTAAGGGGGATAAGCAGCCTGCTAACTTGTTGATGTACACAACATCAAATAATAAATCAATATTTAAATACACATTTCCAAAACCGGCAGTATATTTACAATGTGCAGTCGATATTTTTATAGGCCGGTGCTTTGAAACTATTTTCGTTAATATATCGATAACTTTTTCGATTTGTCGAGGGCAATTACTAACACGGTTTAAATATCGATATATCGGATTCCTGATATTTTTAAAAATATTAACAATCCTACTACCTGGTGCCGAAAGTCAACTGGCTTTACGATGTGCTGGCAGGAACAACTATTTTGAGCGTGATAGACTACAAAAAGGCGTACAATCAGATACCAATAGTGGAAGACGCCATACAAAAGACTGTGGTTATAACTCTGTTAGGATTGTTCGAGTGTTTCAGGCTGAAAAGTGCTGTGAAGATGAGGCAGCGTTTGACTGACGAAGTACTGTGAGCACTGCAACGTTGTTTTGCGTATCTTGACGACATTCTGGTGTTTTCAATGTCACCGCCGTTGCAAGAAGAATACCTTAAGGCTGTTTTCGACCACATAAATAAATATGGTGCAGGAGTAAACCAGGTGAAGGGTGTGTTCTGATAGCAGCAATTGACGTTTCTGATCTATGCGATATCACAGCCAGAGTCCGCCCCTTGGAGTACAAAACAGACATCATGAAAGACATATTCACCTGACAGAGTTTCACTAACTCAGATTTTTAGAGATTGTAAGTTTCTGTCGTTGCCATCTGCCAAGGACAACTGAGATACAAGCATCCTTGTCTGCAGCACTAGTGGGTAAGAATGTAACAGACCGATAGCCACTGCAGTGGACCCCAGAAATGCAGAGGGTTTTTGACCAGGTAAAAGCCAGTCTGCAAAAAGCATGGTTCAATTTGCACACCTGGTGCTCCAAGTGCCGTTATCAACAGCAGTCGGCACCAGCCAACAAGCAGTGAGTGTGGCCCTCCAGCAGTATGTAGATCGTCACAGGTAGACTTTACGACCTTTTTTTTGTGCGAGCTCACAGTGTCAGAAGTCAAGTTGGGTGTGTATGACAGAGAGCTGCTGGCGATTTATGAGGCAGTGATATATTTTTGCCCACATGTAGAGGCTAAGGCATTTACAATGTACACTGAACACAAGCCTATAACCTTCACTTTCAAGAAACATAAGGACAACTGCCCCCAAGAAAATCCTGGCAATTACAAGTCATTGGCTATTTCACTACAGATATACAACACATTAAGGGGGCCGAAAATGGACTAGCCAATTTCTTTTAAAGAGTCTAAGCCATCTCCTATACAACAGATTACAGGCAATTGGCTGCCATACATGCTACAGATCCCAAGCTAATGCACTATTTACAGAGCAGCTCTAGTGGACTGCAGTGTAAACAGATAGTCAGAAGAAGGGAAGATTAATATCTGGTGTGATGTGCCCAGAATAAACCTAGACCTTTCGAGCCTAAGGAGTTAAGAAAAGCGGTTTTCAATGTAATACATAACTTAGCCCATCAGAATGCAAACACTAATATGAAGCTCCTAGAAGAAATATTTGTGTAGCTGAACATGAGAAAGGATTACTGTAATTGGAGGAAGACGCATATAGAAAGCCAGAGGTGACAGATATGGAGACACATCCACAAAACAGTGGGATAATTCCTAGAGACAACAGAAGGGTTGGTGCACATGCATTTGGACATCGTGGGGCCACTGACACCCCCAGAAGGATATCCTTACTTGCTCATTGCGATCGACAAATACATGTGATGGTCTGAGGCAGTACAGATTACAGATACCTCTGTTAAGATAGTAGCAAGAGTTTTCCTGTTGACATGGATAGAAAAGTTTGGCTGTCTGTTGCGTGTGACCACATTGTGCTTGGAACCGGTCAATCTGTGTGTGTTTTAGCACCATCATACATGTTGATACCACCAAGCTATTAACAGGATGGTGAAACGCTGGCACAGAACTCTAAAAGCGTAATTGATGTGCCATAAGAAGAGTTGGTCCTCCGACATTGCCATTAATGTTGTTAGGTCTCGGACCATATGCAGCCAGAGATATAGGGGCTTCAACGGTGGATATAGTGTAAGGATAAATACAGTGCTTACCAGCAGAACTTTTTGCAGCACATGCAGAACCAGAAACAGTGGATTTACGGATGTACTACAGCAAGTAAATTACGCAACCAAACTACAACCTTCACGTGTCTCGCGATATGGGGAATTCAATCTGTTCATGCACAAAGAACTGAGCAAAATTTTGAAAAGAGGAGACCATATGATGCAGATGGATTGTAATGGCAAGCAGCTGGCTGTCTCCCTAGAATGGGTAAAATCTGCTCATATGTTTGTGGCAGTTGATGAAATAGGGCATGAACAGCAGAGCAATATTGCGCCTGCTGCGCCAGAGCAAACCGAAAAGAATATGGCACAAGCAGAGAACATAATGCCAGCAACATGTCAAGCAACCATAGAAGAGACTCTGGAAACTCCTATAAACCACACCAGAGCAGGCCGGCACATACACTACAAGTACCTATATGTTCCAGAAGCTGCACAAGACTGCAGGGGAGGGGGGTGGGGGGTTGTGTGGCATTTGCCACTGGCAGAATAAATTGCACAGAGTGTATTTTTGTGTCTTGTTTGGAGTGGACTATGCGATTGTTTGTTTACTGCTTGAATGATTATTCTTTATAATTTATTCTGTTTACAGTTCATAATATTGTGTTAATAAAGAAATAAATTGTTTTTGTGTAGCATCTTGAAATCTTGCGGTCTAGCTAATTTCGTAACGAATGCACAGGATTGCTAAACTTTCATACCTTCCTTTAAGAAGTATTTAATTAATGCTCACATCTCGATTTTTTTTTCATCTTCACAAATCACTACATGGGAACAATAACAGAGTGATGTTCACATCAGAGATCTCTACTCAGAGCACTGATGTGTTTACACATGAACGATGACCTATTATTATGTGGGAACCTAGTTGCACTAGCACTGACATCTGGTGATGATTCCACAAGATTTTCAAAGTACCCTCATACAAAGGAAGGGGGACATACATGTTGGATACGAAAACATATTTTCTGCAGGTCCTAAAATGGGGCTACAAATACACTTATAAAAGAATTTACAATCGAAAATGGAAATTCGTTCGAAAATAATTTCCTACTGACAAAACAAATTTCGATATTTGAAATGTAGGGATTATCTGTCATCTCTTCAATATTTTTGCCCTACCCTCAAAAAGACAATTTTAAAATTTTTATATTTTGTATTAGATCATATTTACAATTCCCAGAAGACTCATTCAAAACCTAATATTTTCTCTCTTGCATCCAACATCAGTTAAATAAGACAATGTATTAAAGTTATTCTATACCAGATTTTGAAGTTACACTTTTTGCAAGTGCACTAATATACATTGTAACGTAATTAGTGGCTGGATGTTCACATTCCTTTATTAAAAGTTATCATCAAGCTAAAATTATCCTTCCATCAAAACCTTCTTACTTCCCTCCCAAAATCCAGAGGAGAGGTGTTTAAGTGTATGCGTGTTGCCAGTACTAGACTAGGAATGTACCTTCAGTACCGCATTAATTTTCACAATTTGTAGAATTAAGTGTTCTGCTGTGGAAATATAAATCACCTTTCACTAATTACCCAGTAAAACTTGGTAAACCACAAATAAATCACAACCATGCATCAGATTACAAACATCTCATATACTTTCACCACATAAATTAACTATTATGTGCCCATGACCACAATGGTAAATGCTTTAACTACCAGCAACCTTTAAAGCAGAAAGTTAATAATGTGTTCATATTAAAACAAACACCATGACTCCAGGCATATGCAATTTAAAATAAGAAAACACATATCATATTGTTGTTGTTGCTTGATGCTGGCCACACAAAATAAAATAATACCCCACATCCTACTGTTGGGGTGATAGCTGTGCACTTACCATACGGGTATAAAATGATCACATTTTCTGTGTTGACTAAGTACAGTAATACCATTATTTTTATCCAACTCTGACTAATTACGTCACTAGTATTTTAATAAATGCAGGATGTCATATAAACACACATAAAAGAAAGTGACATGATATTAAAGTATAAATTATTTTATATACCACTATATATTTTCAGGAATAAATCTCTTTGGGTGCCAGAAGGACGTGCAGGCACACCACTTTCATAATATTATAGAATCTAGGGATCTGTTAGCGACAACAGCTGCCACAAAGAGGAAGCTATCTGACTTGTGACAGCGGCCTGGTGTGGAATATCTGAGAAACTATGATTAATGTGCTTTATGCCTGCCATGAGCTTAAACATGTACTTGCCTTATCGATTACGGAATAAAGTGCATGTTATATGTAACTGTGTTGTTACTGCCCATTACCTTTATCCCATCTCTGAATAAAATCCACATCGGTTACCTGCAACAACCATGTATGGCTCATTTGAAAGCTTCTATGTTTCCAGTTCAGATACTGTGTGTCAAGACGAGGCATCTGGTAACTGTTGAGCACCAGAATTCCTGCACAAGACAGTGGCTTTCCTACAGATGTGTTTAGTGCTTCACAGCGAAATACTCAACAACCGATGTTCATGCAGGCAGACGATCACTCACAGTGCAGTGTCACTAGTACTGACAATGCTACATATGATGCTGAATAATGTATCCCTTCAGATAATCGCGTGATTTCCTTCCAGACTTGACTTCTCATGCATATCATTCCAATCCTGTGCACCAGCTTCTTGGACATGAAAATTTTCGATTGTTCATCAGTTTTGACGTGCCTACCATGCCCCATTCAACCTCGATGGGCTCATTTGCACTGTGTTACATGGTCTAGTCGGTTGGACAGTTTGCAGACATTACTACCAAATTTACACCCTCACCACATTTGGATACTGTGAAATCATGCATCATGCCTCTCCATACCTCGTCCTGGCCATCAGCACAACGATGCACCAATGACTCCACCACTCATTTTGATTCACAATTTAAGCTGCCTTTATTCCGTCCAGACCAGCCTGTGATGTGGTTCACAACTGCTGAGTGCATCCTGGCCTCTCGGATGACAGTGTAAAATACGTCACTTTGCTCAGTTACCTTGGTGAAGAAGCTGACATAAGCAGTGGTATTATATTGGCCTACCTGGATGGCAAAAAATACAACATCATTAAGTGGGCACTACTCCAACACCTTTCATGGACACTGAACCAGTGGGTCATCTACACTGAATTCCTGGGGAACAGAATGCCTTCACAACTTTGACACTGGTATGTACACTCATGGATATTAATCTCATTCCTGGTCACCCACTTCGGAATCTGTGGATCATCAAGCTCCCACCTCAGATACAACTGGCGATGATTTCCCAGGGATACAGGTAACAGGAAAGCAAATTAATATTTGCAGAGAGGCTTTTACTGTTTTGCAACACTGACAATGTATGAATTCCACAGATAGAAAAGCCTCTGACTGTGATTCACAGCAGCTGCTTCACGCCAATCACTTAGACACAGCAAAATCAAACTGACAACACCTAACCAACGCTGAGTGTGACATCAACTCTGTCACAGGGGACAGTGAATTTCAGCTGACCACAACAAACATTCACGCCTAGCATAGCATATTGGCATTCCTGTACAGTGGCAGCTCTGTTAGCTCCAACAGAAATTTGGAAATTTGTGGTAAGGTCTTATGGGGCCAAACTGCTGAGGTCATTGGTCCCTAAGCTTACACACTACTTAATCTAACTTAAACTAAATTATGCTAAGGACGACACACACACCCATGCCCGAGGGAGGACTCGAACCTCCAACGGGGGAACCAGCAGGGACCGTGACAGATACCTCAGACCGTTCGGCTATCCCACATAGCGGTTCCACGCAGAGTATGGCGACACGGTGTGCAGCTGCTGGCCACTGTGTTATTACTCAAAAGCAAGACGCGATCTGCAACAGGTGCATCAGATAACGGTGACAATTCAAATCTCATCACATTCCAATACATCGACGAAACCTCTTCCACACCGCCTCTTGAGCAGAGGGGCTGACTCTACGACTTTTTAGTGCATATTTAGGGTGGTCCATTGATCGTGACTGGGCCAAATATCTCACTAAATAGGCGTCAAACGAAAAAACTACAAAGAACGAAACTTGTCTAGCTTGAAGGGGGAAACCAGATGGCGCTATGGTTGGCCCGCTAGATGGTGCTGCCATAGGTCAAACGGATATCATCTGCGTTTTTTAAAATAGGAACCCCCCTTTTTATTATATATTCGTGTAGTACGTAAAGAAATATGAATGTTTTAGTTGCACCACTTTTTTCGCTTTGTGATAGATGGCGCTGTAATAGTCACAAACATAATATGGCTCACAATTTTAGACGAACGTTTGGTAACAGGTAAGTTTTTTAAATTAAAATACAGAACGTAGGTACGTTGCAACATTTTGTTTCGGTTGTTCCAATGTGATACATGTACCTTTGTGAACTTATCATTTCTGAGAACGCATGCTGTCACAGCGTGATTACCTGTAAATACCACATTAATGTAATAAATGCCCAAAATGATGTCCATTAACCCCAATGCATTTGGCAACACGTGTAACGACATTCCTCTCAACAGTGAGTAGTTCGCCTTCCGTAATGTTCACACACGCATTGACAATGCGCTGACGCTTGTTGTCAGGTGTTGTCGGTGGAGCACGATATCAAATATCCTTCAACTTTCCCCACAGAAGGAAATCCGTGGACGTCAGATCCGGTGAACGTGCGGGCCATGGTATGGTGCTTCGACAAGCAATCCACCGGCCATAAGATATGCTATTCATTGCCGGTTCAACCGCACGCGAGCTATGTGCCGGACATCCATCATGTTGGAAGTACGAGTACATCGCCAATCTGTCATGCAGTGAAACATCTTGTAGTAACGTCGGTAGAATACTACGTAGGAAATCAGCATACATTACACCATTTAGATTGCCATCGATAAAATGGGGGCCAATTATCCTTCCTCCCATAATGCTGCACCAAACATCAACCCGCCAAGGTCGCTGATGTTCCACTTGTCGCAGCCATCGTGGATTCTCCGTTGCCCAATAGTGCATATCATGCTGGTTTACATTACCGCTGTTGGTGAATGACGCTTCGTCGCTAAATAGAACGCATGCAACAAATCTGTCATCGTCCCGTAATTTCTCTTGTGCCCAGTGGCAGAACTGAACACGACGTTCAAAGTCGTAACCATGCAATTCCTGGTGCATAGAAATATGGTACGGGTGCAGTCGATGTTGATGTAGCATTCTCAACACCGACGTTTTTGAGATTTACGATTCTCGAGAAATTTGTCTGCTGCTTGGGCATCATCATTTGTTGCAGGTCGCGGTTGACGTTTCACATGTGGCTGAACACTTCCTGTTTCCTCAAATAACGTAACTATCCGGCGAACGATCCAGACACTTGGGTGATGTCGTCCAGGATACCGAGCAGCATACATCGCACACGCCCGTTGTGCATGTTGATCACAATAGCCATACATCAACACGATATCGACCTTTTCCGCAATTCGGAAATGGTCCATTTTAACAAGGGTAATGTATCACGAAGTAAATAACGTCCCCACTGGAGGAATGGTACGCGATACCACGTACTTATAAGTCTGTGACTATTACAGCGCCATCTATCACAAAGCGAAAAAAGTGGTCCAACGAAAACATTCATATTTCTTTACGTACTACACGAATATGTAATAAAAATGGGGGTTCCTATTTAAAAAAACGGAGTTGATATCCGTTTGACCTATGGCAGCGCCATCTAGCGGGCCAACCATAGCGCCATCTGGTTTCCCCCTTCAAGCTAGACGAGTTTCGTTCTTTGTAGTTTTTTTCGTTTGATGCTTATTTCGTGAGAAATTTGGCCCAGTCACTATCAATGGACCACCCTGTATAGACAATACTTTCTCATCAACATGGGTTCGGATGTGAGTAACTCACCCCATAAACATTCCCCAGCGATGAGCGACGTATCTGCCATTCAGCTTTGCGTGGCGAATAACTGCTGTATTACCACCCATGAATCTGCCTTTCACATTTAGAGGGTTGAATTCCCTCCTTCGAAGGCACAAGATTCCAGAGCCTCGGCTACCCTCGGGGTGTAATCTACGTCTTCGAAGCGCTAGTTGCTGTTGCTGTTACGTTTGGTGTCTGTCTGTCTGTCTGTCTGTCGCCTGCTGCTGTTGCTGTCTGTCCATCTGTCTGCCTGCCTGCCTGCCTGCTCGCCGTCCATCGTCGTCGCCACTGCCTGCTGTGCGTCTGTTCGTCGCCATCCATCGCTGCCGCTGCCTGCTGTCCGATCGCCATCGTCCATCACCGCCGCCGCCGCCGCCGCCGCCGCCGCCGCCGCCGCCTGCTGTCCGTCGGTCGCCGTTCGTCCACCTTGAGCACTCCCACCTCCACTGTCATCTACACCTCTCCCTCCTCCTCTTCCACAAAAAAATGGCTCTGAGCATTATGGGACTTAACTTCTGAGGTCATCAGTCCCCTAGAACTTAGAACTACCTAAACCTAACTAACCTAAGGACATCACACACATACATGCCCGAGGCAGGATTCGAACCTGCGACCGTAGAGGTCGCGCGGTTCCAGACTGTAGCACCTAGAACCGCTCGGCCACTCCGGCCGGCCCTCTTCCACAGTCACTTCCTGGAGTGCCGCCCCTGGCCTTCCTCCTTCTCCCACTTACCCATTCCCATATCTCCTCCCCTGATGTGTATCCCCACCTCTACACCCTTCCTCCAGCCTCCACACCCTCAACAGCTCCCACAGCTACTCCCGTCCTCACGTTCACCTCTGTTGCCACCTGTGCTGCCGCCCCTCAGGTGGTCGGCTTCCCCTCTCTCACCCACCCGATCACTTTATCATCTGCATCCCCCGCATGCATCACATCGCGCCAAGCCACCATCGCCACTGAACCCGCTGCTTCTCCTGGCACCTCCACTACACCACAGGGATCTGCCACCCACCACATCCCTTTCCTACCCATCCCTCTCCCCTCCTCCCAGCCTCCAGTCTCCAAAAAACCCAAAAGCGCGTCATTACCGATTCTGCTCCCGCCACTTCTCACAAAAGTCAACACCACCTCCCCCTCCTCCTGTCGTCTCCATGGACACCTCCCTTCCTCCAGCCACCCATATCCCAAATCCCAGCTCCCAACCTCCACACCTTTGCCCTGTCAAATCCCGATCCTAAGTTCCTGTATGTCTATACCCTCACCATAGAGATATGAAAGTATTTACCTTGTGCTCCCATTTCCAAACTCATAGGGACTCAGTCCTTATCAAATCCCCATCCCCCTCCTTTCACACAGACCTCCTTCGTAAACACCACGAGTTATGTTTGGCCCCCATGCATCTCTGACATCCTTCCTTTCCTCTTCCAGTCCTCATCAGCGCCAGCCTCCCTCGCCCTCTCCCCCCACCTACACCGCTGTGATCACCAAGCTCAGACCGGTGATCATGGAAGATCCGGTGTTGGTGGAACTAAACTCCCACCCAGACCTGGAAATCCTCTCTGCCCACCGTATCCACAATGCCTCTGGTCCTATCTACCTCATGTGGGTCTTCTCTGAGTCCGCCCCTTCCATTGACCATCTCCTCACCCAGGGTGCCCTGATTTACCACCATCGCCACCCTGATGAATCCCCCAAATCCCCTCCCCAATCCTACCAATGCCAGCGATGCCTCATGTATAATGACCACCTGACACCCAACTGCAAACCGCCCCCCCCCCACACCTGTCCCCATTGCAAGGCCTCCCACTTTCTTAAAAACTGCCCCAACCTCGCTGCTCCTCCTTCCTGTAACACACGAAATGGCCCCCATCCCACCTACTCCCACAAGTGTAAAGCCAAACCCACTCCAGCCACCCCTGAGCTTACAGTCCCTGTCCGTCCCATTGATCCCCCTGTCCATCCCAACAATTCCCTCCGTCCACACTCCACAGCCAAGGACATCATCCGGTTCCTTACCATTGTACTCCAAAACATTCACCCATTTCAGCGCCCCCACACCTTCCAACAAATCTCCCTTGCCGCCTGCTCCATTTTCCACCTGAACACCTTTGCCACTTATTCCCACAGCCAAGCCCACTTCACCTTCACCCACCTTGACACCCTAGTTAAAGCCTCTTCCCTTCCCTCTCTTCCCCCCCTCTCTTCCCGCCATGGCGTGGCACAAGTATAGCATCCTCTTCCAGAACATTCGTTCCTTCCACTCCAACAAATACCTACTCATGCACACCCTCTCCCGCCACCAGGTCGACACCTTCCTCTTGAACGAAACCTTCCTCCAGCCTCACCATTCTATCTACACCTCTCCCTATATCCTCCACCGCACTGACACTCCTGGTCCTCGTGCGCAGGGTGGAGTCACGATTGGCCACCTTAAGCTCATCCCCGTCCGGCCACAACCACTCCTCAATGACCCTACAGAACACCTTATCCTCAGCGTCTTCTTCCCCTCCCTCAACATTACTTGTGCCACCATCTATGTCCGCTCCACTGCTCTTCTTTCTTATGACTTCATTTAGCACATTGACTGCACCTTCTCCACCAATGTGATTGCAGCCGACCTCAACATCCATAGCTGCTCTCTTGGCGCCTTCGGTGGTGGCATCAGTTCCTCTCCATGATCCAAGGTGACCTTGTTCCCATTCCCCAGCACACCCGACCTAAAAGTGACATCACCCCAGATGTTGTCATTGCCTCCGCCAACCTCCTTGGGCATATCACCGTCGTCATCCTTGACCCCACAGGTAGTGATCACCTCCCCATCCTTCTCACCATAACGTCTGCTCACTGCCCCCCTCAGACTCCCCACCCTGCACCCCCTCCCAAGGTCGTCCATGACTACCACCATGCCAACTGGGATGCTTACCGGGAATCCTCCACCACCCAGGTCGAAAGCCACCCTCTTACCTATCGCCATCATGATGACATCATCCACGCCTCGTCCTTCCTTCAGAATGTAATTACTGACGCCGTGGAGGCCCATGTTCCTTCTAAAACCATCCACCCCCATCATCCCACTCTCCTCTGCTGGCTGTCCTCCTCCTTCGTGAATCCCGCCGCCTCTATCGCTCCTTCCTGTTCACTCGTGACAGGGATACACTCCAACACCACCGACAAATACAGCGACACGTACAGAACCTTATTACAGCATCGAAACGACGAGACTGGAGTCAGACCTGCACACGACTCAATGCCACCCTCCCTATCAACTCCTGCAAGTACTGGTCCGTCTTCCATTGCCTTACTGGTTCCCATTCCGCTCCCCACTACCCTCTTCTCCATAACGATCGACCCCTTCCTGACAACCCCAGTGAGGCCAACCACTTCGCTTCTCACCTTTCTGAGGTCTTCTCCATCTCAGATGATCCCCACTTTGATTATTCTCTTTTCCTCACCGTCATGGAATGTGCCGATACCTCAGTCACTCCATTTGCTCCTAGTCTCCAGTACTTGGGGCAGTTGCCTCCCTCCGACATCAACACTCCAATCACAGCACAAGACATTAAACTTATCCTCCCATCCAAACGCAACACGGCCCCTGGTCATGACTGTGTCACCTACTGCCAGAGAAAGTCCCTATTCCTTCCTGACTGTCCTCGCCCATCTCTATAACTTCACCCTCTCTACCGGCTTCTACCCTGACCTGTGGAAGACTTCCTGCGTCCTCTTATTCCTCAAACCCAACAAACCCCCTTCTGCCGCCTCTTCCTATCATCCCATCTGCCTCACCTCCGTCTTCAGTAAGGTCTTCGAATCCATCCTCTCCCGCCGTATCCATTAGCACCTTAATCAACACCACCTCCTCCCCCTTACCCAGTGTGGCTTCCGACCCTCCTTCTCTGCTGAAGACCAACTCCTTAACCTCGTTCACCTTCTCTCCCTACAGCTCAACTCCCGTCGCTCCGCCTATTTTGTTTCCCTTGACCTCCAAAATGCCTATGACCGTGTATGGCATCCCGGTCTCCTCTTTAAACTCCAAACCTACGCCCTGCCTATCAATTTTATCCGTCTGGTCACTTCCTTCCTCTCGCGCTGACCTTCCTATGTCACCCTCCACAACACCAACTCCCGTGTCTTTCATGCCACTGCTGGTGTCCCTCAGAAGCTACATAATCCTTGAGGGACACATCAAAAGTTTACAGGTAGATCAGAAAGTGCTGCTCAAATCACATCATTTATCACATAAAGAGAAGTCTTTAAGTAGCAAGTTTTTATTGGTGTGTGAAGGTCTTTTTCGCTTATGGCGAATCGCACATGCAAATACTGTGGAACTTGAAACCACATTCACACATAAAGCATGGGGTCTTCATCATGCATCAAACATCAAAGTGTACAAAGAATAGTACCCTATGGGGTTTTCTATACTTTGGTAAACACATGCAGTGACGGGCAGAGGTGCCCCAGCTGTTTCAGTGCATTTTGTTACTTTAGTTTTCAACACTGTTTCATACTCTTCAACTAATCTCTATATCAGTTAATGTATCTCTTACTATCAATCTACTTAATACGGAATTTTAATGAATAGCGATAATCTATGATTTGTGTTGTGTGAAGAAACATACATTGAATTTACTAAGCATAATCAAACAGGGTGATAATACCTTGGAAACAGAAATTTTTCTTTTGCATCTATATTTCCACTGTGATAATGTGGAATGGTAACCCATCTGTGAACAATTTGTATTGAGCTGGTATTATTCTGAGTTTACTACTGAAGTCTCTGATTGAAATGTAATACAGTTTTCTTATTGCATGAGTTTGGAACTGTTATTTTGAGATCTTGGTATAGCACAGTCGACTTGGTTTTGAAGTTCTGAGATAATAATTTTTTTCTCTGGGAAGATGGTTTGCACATATACCGAAGTTTCTTGTGTCTTGTGATGTGGCATCAGTTCCTCTCCATGATCCAAGGTGACCTTGTTCCCATTCCCCAGCACACCCGACCTAAAAGTGACATCACCCCAGATGTTGTCATTGCCTCCGCCAACCTCCTTGGGCATATCACCGTCGTCATCCTTGACCCCACAGGTAGTGATCACCTCCCCATCCTTCTCACCATAACGTCTGCTCACTGCCCCCCTCAGACTCCCCACCCTGCACCCCCTCCCAAGGTCGTCCATGACTACCACCATGCCAACTGGGATGCTTACCGGGAATCCTCCACCACCCAGGTCGAAAGCCACCCTCTTACCTATCGCCATCATGATGACATCATCCACGCCTCGTCCTTCCTTCAGAATGTAATTACTGACGCCGTGGAGGCCCATGTTCCTTCTAAAACCATCCACCCCCATCATCCCACTCTCCTCTGCTGGCTGTCCTCCTCCTTCGTGAATCCCGCCGCCTCTATCGCTCCTTCCTGTTCACTCGTGACAGGGATACACTCCAACACCACCGACAAATACAGCGACACGTACAGAACCTTATTACAGCATCGAAACGACGAGACTGGAGTCAGACCTGCACACGACTCAATGCCACCCTCCCTATCAACTCCTGCAAGTACTGGTCCGTCTTCCATTGCCTTACTGGTTCCCATTCCGCTCCCCACTACCCTCTTCTCCATAACGATCGACCCCTTCCTGACAACCCCAGTGAGGCCAACCACTTCGCTTCTCACCTTTCTGAGGTCTTCTCCATCTCAGATGATCCCCACTTTGATTATTCTCTTTTCCTCACCGTCATGGAATGTGCCGATACCTCAGTCACTCCATTTGCTCCTAGTCTCCAGTACTTGGGGCAGTTGCCTCCCTCCGACATCAACACTCCAATCACAGCACAAGACATTAAACTTATCCTCCCATCCAAACGCAACACGGCCCCTGGTCATGACTGTGTCACCTACTGCCAGAGAAAGTCCCTATTCCTTCCTGACTGTCCTCGCCCATCTCTATAACTTCACCCTCTCTACCGGCTACCCTGACCTGTGGAAGACTTCCTGCGTCCTCTTATTCCTCAAACCCAACAAACCCCCTTCTGCCGCCTCTTCCTATCATCCCATCTGCCTCACCTCCGTCTTCAGTAAGGTCTTCGAATCCATCCTCTCCCGCCGTATCCATTAGCACCTTAATCAACACCACCTCCTCCCCCTTACCCAGTGTGGCTTCCGACCCTCCTTCTCTGCTGAAGACCAACTCCTTAACCTCGTTCACCTTCTCTCCCTACAGCTCAACTCCCGTCGCTCCGCCTATTTTGTTTCCCTTGACCTCCAAAATGCCTATGACCGTGTATGGCATCCCGGTCTCCTCTTTAAACTCCAAACCTACGCCCTGCCTATCAATTTTATCCGTCTGGTCACTTCCTTCCTCTCGCGCTGACCTTCCTATGTCACCCTCCACAACACCAACTCCCGTGTCTTTCATGCCACTGCTGGTGTCCCTCAGAAGCTACATAATCCTTGAGGGACACATCAAAAGTTTACAGGTAGATCAGAAAGTGCTGCTCAAATCACATCATTTATCACATAAAGAGAAGTCTTTAAGTAGCAAGTTTTTATTGGTGTGTGAAGGTCTTTTTCGCTTATGGCGAATCGCACATGCAAATACTGTGGAACTTGAAACCACATTCACACATAAAGCATGGGGTCTTCATCATGCATCAAACATCAAAGTGTACAAAGAATAGTACCCTATGGGGTTTTCTATACTTTGGTAAACACATGCAGTGACGGGCAGAGGTGCCCCAGCTGTTTCAGTGCATTTTGTTACTTTAGTTTTCAACACTGTTTCATACTCTTCAACTAATCTCTATATCAGTTAATGTATCTCTTACTATCAATCTACTTAATATGGAATTTTAATGAATAGCGATAATCTATGATTTGTGTTGTGTGAAGAAACATACATTGAATTTACTAAGCATAATCAAACAGGGTGATAATACCTTGGAAACAGAAATTTTTCTTTTGCATCTATATTTCCACTGTGATAATGTGGAATGGTAACCCATCTGTGAACAATTTGTATTGAGCTGGTATTATTCTGAGTTTACTACTGAAGTCTCTGATTGAAATGTAATACAGTTTTCTTATTGCATGAGTTTGGAACTGTTATTTTGAGATCTTGGTATAGCACAGTCGACTTGGTTTTGAAGTTCTGAGATAATAATTTTTTTCTCTGGGAAGATGGTTTGCACATATACCGAAGTTTCTTGTGTCTTGTGATGTAGATTAACTTTATCTTAATCAGACACAATATTGTGTTACTTTTGAGGAAAGCGCTGGAGATGATTTTTTCTGTAGGTACATATTTTGTGAAGCAGTTCAGTAATTATAGAGGTATAACTGCTGACTTTAGTTTGATTGAGAGACTGTGTATGAGTGGTTCTGAATGGAGAAAGGTATTTTTGATTGGCAGTGGTTTAACTAGGAACATTTCTGACTGATGCTTGTCGTGCTGTTTAGGAAGTATTTTGAAGAGCGATAATTTCAGAGTTGTATGCATAAACATGATGAATCTAGGGAATACTGTGTGATGTAGATATGGAATGTGATGAGGAATTTTGTTTTAGGATTGCCATGTGAGGGTTATAATGTTACTATGGTTTATTATGGTGCAACTATTGATTGATTTATTTATTTGTCCATATAAATCTCTTTTTCAGTACATATATCCTACAGAGGATATTGGGCAGAAAACTGTCGTAGTGGCCCCTTATCAATTAGCACAACAGACAAGCAATGTGGGCTGCTGACCTCCCTTCAAGAGCTCATATCAAAACATTGCCAGTGAATGTAAACATCAACAGACCTTCCACGTAAACACAGCACTTTTTCGTAAAAAGCCACGTGACAGAGGTCCACCAATTGGAACTAATGTGAGTAAGTGTAGCACTCCGCAGAATCGATGTTATAAGCACGTCAGCAGAGTCAGATCGGCAGTGTGTACCTCCAGCTAGGACAGCTCCAGCCGATATCTACGCCAGCTCTAGCACAGTAGACACTCGCCGTAGTCTTCTATACATATTTGTATCTTGTTGGGCGTAACGCCATTTTGGAACTGTGTAGCGTAGTATGTTGGTTGTTATTATTTCCTTTCATTGTCTTATAACTTTTATCTGGCTTTGCTGCCACAAGAATTATCGTGTTTCTCGTTGTTCCTAGGTTTGGGAATTAGTGTACGCCTAGAAGGCGTTTTAGTTACATAAAGTGTGTTCAGACTTGATCATTAGTTCTTTCCTGCCACCTGCAGGGCACTACAAAAACCTTTCCAGCTGTTGGTTTTGCAAACATCAAACATACATCATTTAAATTTTTATAGCAAATTGGATCTATATGGTTAATAATTACAAGTTTTATTAAATACTGTGTATTTATAACTTATTTTTACAAGTAAAGATACGAACTGCATTTTTTCTTGCATAAAATACTCTGAGGATGAATAGTAGCAGAAGGTAGGCTGTCAGACATTTTAAAGTTCTGTAGTTCAGGAAGAGATTTTATATGTCTTGGTAATCTGTTGTATAGTTTTGTTCCTGCATGACACACGTCTTGGCATACTGTGGTGTTACAGTGACTAACTTGCTCACTGTCTGAACAGAACTGTAGGCATGGGCACTTTTGTTTTGAGGAAAAAGTTTTTCTTTTCTCAGACATTATGTGTTGAAAGAAGGTCTTTTCTTTTAATGCTGTGATTGACTGCTGATTTATACTGTTTTACAGCGATAGTTCTTAACGTAGTTGTAGCAGGCTGACGGACTTGCCGAGGCACCAGTTCTGAGGAGACACTGGGTGACGCATACTGATGCATTTACTATAGTGTGATCCATTACAGAAGCCTTTAGTTTCACAGCGTTTGTGAGTGTTCAGTTTGGATTGGAACCAGCATCGGTAATACAAGGTGGTCTGACTGTATTACCGACAGCCAACACTGAGAACTGCGTAAACTGTTAGACAGTCAGCACTACAGAACAAATACTTCTGTGGGCTACGGTTTTCGTGCAGTGCCGATTAGCGCAGAGCAAGGTTAGTGTCTGATGCGGCTGATGCGAAGTGATATCATGAAATGCGGACCTTTTACCTATTCCGTCGCTGTCGTGTCCCTTGCTGCTACTGGTCTGGTTTCCCAATGTTACGGAAAGTTGTAGTTCATTGATTTTTTGTCTATTCTGTTCACTGCGGCAAGGGCTGGCAGTATTGCTTTACACCCATACATGGGAATGTGGCTACACGTGTCTTCTCAATGTGCGTTATCTGTGAAAAGGGGTATCCAGTTTTGCTAAATTATTGAAGGGTTTGCATCTGCTCCCATGTGGGCGATGCAGTAGAAGTCTTCCCTGTAATCGAAACATGCCGTAAAGATTATAAAGATTAAATATTAGCGATGTAATAGTGGTGTCCAGCATGATTCTAAGTGAAACCAAGGCGTAAGAAGCGGTATGCCAGCATGCTGTAGCACTTCTGGGCAGGGCACATTCAAATTCTAAAAAAGCCATGATTTAGAATCACTGGTGTCTCAAAGGGTTACCACTTTATTCTTAGAAGTGGCGCACCACGGTAATTAGTTATTGTTTACTTTTTGGTTAAAGATGATTTAAATCAGGAGTAAAGCTGTTAAGCAAGACTTCATTAGCATAACTTTATCTTAAGCTACCCTCAGCCATCAAACACCACTGTGCGATTTGTCTGGGTTCTGATGTTTGGGCAGTAACGAGTTACATCGCAATGCTGCATGATAAGTCGGTGCAGTGGGGCATCAGTAATTGTGTAGCATATGTATGGTCTGTAGTGGTTGATGTGCAAGGTGTGTGTATGTCCTTTGTATTTGGTTTACGTGTATTGTGATTCTTGTCCATGGGACCAAGCTAATTAAACTCCGATTTTATTTTTGATCAGTTTTACTAATTAATGATTTATTTAGTAAAACTTTTATTAACGAATGTACACTACTGGCCATTAAAATTCCTACACCACGAAGATGACGTGCTACAGACGCGAAATGTAACCGACAGGAAGAAGATGCTGTGATATGGAAATGATTAGCTTCTCAGAGCATACACATAAGGTTGGCGCCAGTGGCAACAACTACAACGTGCTGACATGACGAAAGTTTCCAACCGATTTCTCATACACAAACAGCAGTTGACCGGCGTTGCCTGGTGAAACGTTGTTGTGATGCCTCGTGTGAGGAGGAGAAATGCGTACCATCTCGTTTCCAACTTTGATAAAGGTCGGATTGTAGCCTATCGCGTTTGCGGTTTATAGTATCACGACATTGCTGCTCGCGTTGGTCGAGATCCTCTGACTGTTAGCAGAATATGGATTCAGTGGGTTCAGGAGGGTAATACGGAACGCCGTGCTGGATCCCAACGGCCTCGTACCACTAGCAGTCGAGATGACAGGCATCTTACCCACATGGCTGTAACGGATCGTGCAGCCACGTCTCGATCCCTGAATCAACAGATAGGGATGTTTGCAAGACAACAACCATCTGCACGAACGGTTCGACAACGTTTGCAGCAAGCAAGTTGGACTATCAGCTCGGAGACCATGGCTGCAGTTACCCTTGACGCTGCATCACAGACAGGAGCGGCTGTGATAGTGTACTCAAAGAGAACCTGGGTGCACGAATGGCAAAACGTCATTTTTTCGAATGAATCCCGGTTCTGTTTACAGCATCATGATGGTCGCATCCGTGTTTGGCGACAACGCGGTGAACGCACATTGGAAGCGTGTATTCGTCATCGCCATTTTGGCGTATCACTCGGTGTGATGGTATGGGGTGCCATTGGTTACACGTCTCGGTCACCTCTTGTTCGCATTGACGGCACTTTGAACAGTGGACGTTATATTTCAGATGTGTTACGACCCGTGGCTCTACGTTTCATTCGATCCTTGCAAAACCCTACATTTCAGCAGGATAATGCACGACCGCATGTTGCAGGTCCTGTACGGGCCTTTCTGGATACAGAAAATGATCGACTGCTGCCCTGGCCAGCACTTTCTCCAGATCTTTCACCAATTGAAAACATCTGGTCAATGGTGGCCGAGCAACTGGCTCGTCACAATACGCCAATCATTACTCTTGATGAACTGTAGTATCGTGTTGAAGCTACATGGGCAGCTGTACCTGTACACGCCATCCAAGCTCTGTTTGACTCAATACCCTAAAGTATCAAGGCCGTTATTATGGTCAGGGGTGGTTGTTCTGCACCCAAATTGCATGAAAATGTAATCGCATGTCACTTCTAGTAGAATATATTTGTCCAATGAATACCCGTTTATCATCTGCATTTCTTCTTGGTGTAGCAGTTTTAATGGCCAGTAGTGTATATATTTTAAAGATAATAATGTCAGTATGCTTTGATCATTTGAATTCAATTTTAACTATCCTCAGTACTTCCATAGTCTGTCTATATCACTGCCAGATTAACTACTTTCACTATGGTTAAAGACTATGGGAACATAGTAAGTGGGCTGTTGCCTTTTACCTGTCTTAGTTGCAGGTTGAGATCGGTGCTTATGACTGGAGGAACTGTGATGCTCAGCATGTCCTCCTTCCCTGATGGTCTTGCAGCCATGTGGCCGGCAGCCCTGTAGCCAGCCAAGAGTACTTGCTTTATCTAAGGCATATTTTTGTTAATAAACGGCATTCAGCTCAGTCTCATCAGTTAATTACCCAGCCCTCCACTCCCAACTACAAAAAACCTGCACAATGATATTGACTCATATTGAATGCAGCTACCAATTAAAAGGTACACTACAAGGATCAGAAAACTTCTAGGGCGGCACTAACTTAGGCTAGTCTTGTTATAGCAAGTTCCATAGATAGGATATAAGGAAAGGTTCACATGTTAGAACTATTGCATATGGACAGAGGAAGGATAGAACCTGTTCTCCAATAAGAGAAGTAAGAAAAGAAAGGGAGGAACTAGGAGCACAAGGACCTAAGAAAGACAGAAGACAGATCCCAATGATTGACACCATTCCTACCCCCACCTCAACTCCAGAATAGCCATCTTGAGGAAGTTCTTCTCTGGTCAGCCAGAGAATAGTTATGCTTGTCTATTCTTCAAGATGGACACCATCTGCTTCACCATCCCACACCCCAAAAATTGGTCCCTACCCCCTACTAAAGAATGCTGATGGATAGCATAGTGCAGTTACCTAGCTTTGAACTGAAGAAGACGGAAACTTGATACTGTGATGTTAAGATTGTACACCTGATTATTCAAATGGTTCAGACATAACTGCTGCTTTCTGTAGAATGGGAGTGGTTTCTACTGAACAACTAAGTACAAAATTTGTTAACCTGTTATCGATTCGCATTAATTTATTGTCAAGTTGTGAGACTGCATTACCCGTTTGTGTGAATCTGTTATTCATATGTGGAAACTATTCTAAGACCACGTGTATGAATCTATCATGATCATACCCCTCTCCATAACAGCAATGTTAATAGTGTTAGGAAATCTATGAAGATAAATAAATGTACTAACATGTAAACACAATTCACAACTGTCTTGTGTTTCATTTTTTTCTTTATTATATTTCGATGCCCCCCCCTAAGAGTTGAGGGGGCGGTCTCTGGCAGCAGCGTAATACACCGCTCTGCAGCCTACAGATAAAGTTATAAATTTAATGAAGAGATATAACAATAAAAAGAGGTGATAAAACGGTGACTGTTTAAATCTGGTACATTGCGGAAAAGTTTTGAAGAAAACATAAAAAACAAAGAGGTCAGTGATGCTGATTAAAAACACTTAGGAAATAGACAGGCACAATTAAAATACACAGCGACAGTCTGGTTTCTGTTCACAGTACTGTAAAAAGGGGACTCACATCACTGAACTCTCACAGAAAAGACCATACTATAGAGTACAAAGGCATATGGGTATGAGGGGGGGAGGACCCAGACAAATGGGAGGGGGGCAATGAGGGGAGCTGATGGAGGGAGAGGGCACAGAAAAAGGGGGGGAGCAGGGTGGTTGCGAGAAAGGAGAGGGAAGACAGTGGTGGAGAAAGAAAAAGGACTCGGGGGGGGGGGGCACAGAATGGAGTCAAGGAGTGGGTAGGTAGATAAAAAACAGGATTAAAGGGGGGGCAGAGGGAGTCCAGTAAAAGGACAGAGGGAGGGAGGGGGAGGTGACGATCGTAGTTGATAGGAGGGATAAGTGTATCATTATGATCCATGAAGGTAAATGTGTTGTGTCATAATAAGTAACTGAAGAGATCTATATCCCATGCTCCATGGCTCCTGTTAGCTACTACTGCCATCGCTGTGTGCTGCTGGTTCCATCTCATAGTGATGCAGCGAACTGCAGCTCCACTGCCAACTTACGTTGCTCTGCTCGACACACCAGCTACTCTACCTCATTTATCTTACTGCTCATTGGTGAGTGATTTGCTTGTTCCTGCCTCTGTAAATGTAGTAACAGTTTTTCATGGTTGTGACTGGATTTATCAGTATTCATCTTCGGTTAAACCACTTCGATCATTTGTGAATGGTCTTGGTCATGCCTGTCTCTTTAATTTTGATTATTAATATCTTGTTGAGTAATATTATTTTGCGGTAATTTTGCTGATCATTTGGTTAGCTATGTTATGTTGATTAGTTGATAAAGCAAGATTCATTCTGGGTTAAACTTCTAAATGAGTTATAAGTGTCCAAGAAACTGTATAAATCTTCTTTGAATGTGGGTTGTATCAATTTTCTTGATGAAAGAGACCTACTCTCGTATCAATCATCTTCTCATGGCAAAAAACTTCCTAATTACTTTTATCTTCTTGGTTTTTAATTCTCAGCCTAATCTTCTTTTCTTTGAGGTTCGTTTCACTTCAAGGTCGCCAAGTGTGAGTGTTTTGGTCGATGTGTGTTACCCATAAACTCCACATCTGCCCTGTAGTAGTCGACGAAATGAACTCTTCTTAAACATCGATTCGACGCCAACTTCTACTAAATCAGTATTCTGGCAACTTGGAGTTATACTCGGATTTTATTACTTACTGACTACACATCAGACAAGAGATTTACATGCACCTTTGTTTTACGCTTACATTTAATTCAAATTATGACACTGAACCAATTAAACGAGATGTTATTAGAAAAAGCTTCAAATATGTTTACACTATTGCTATACATTATGTTTGAGTCATTGACATTCCTTGGAGCCACTCATGGTACAGCTTTTTTTTTGCTGCAATTGCAATGATGTCAAACACCACTCTGCAGTTGTCATAGTCATACAAAGCCCATAAGGGATATCTCATGTAAATAAATAGAACAACCACAACAGAACATACTCTGTAAAAAACCTTCATATCCAATAAACATAGTTCTATCCCTCGAAATGACTCTTCTACTCAACTTTACCAAAACATAACATCTACATACACTTACTCATGTATATATCAATCTAGTGTGGTATTTTCCTATTAATCAAATGGTTTCCTATTTTTAAATTCTTACCAATGAAATAAAGAAAAATCTTGTACCATATGGTTTACGGCTGCCCACCACTATGGCAGTCCTCACTCTCTCGGCAGGAAAGCAGTGTCATGGCATGAGTGATGAATATTAATGATATGTGCCCAACTTCATCATGTCACAGGCCCAACTGCAACAAGTCAATCAACATTACTTTGACACAAAGTTGGAGTTGTTACACATATGGGATGAAAACGAAAGTGTATTACAAACCATTCGCATGGTGTCAGATGAACTCCCTACCACATGATGCCATCTGGCCTCCACTATGACTCAACAATCTCATCCATCTGCTCCGACTGCCCCTAGTATCTCATCCAGAATACTCCAAAACAGGGACACTTACCACTGCATCATGTACAAAAACACTCTCTCGATACACAACATAGGCTAGTAATGTATGTCCTATATACATTCCTTCTGTGTCAACGTATTGTGTTCCACTTCTACCACAGATCCACAAGAGCAATTTAAGCGAAGTATTATATGCAGCTGTACAATCCACAAGTTTACCACCACCCCAAGCAATTCTGTTTGCCACAGACCGCAGAGGTTACTGTCAGACCAGCTCTATATGGCCAAAACCGCCATTGATGAACTACTAAATGCCACAATCATGCAACCTTATTATAGTTCATGGGACTTCCCTATCAAATCAGTGCTGAAGAAAAATGGTAGAGGTGGCTATGAGGAGATTACAGGGCCTTGAATACTCACAATCACTGATAGCTACCTGATGCTATATACTCAGAACTTCGCACACTGCCTCGGCTTTCAGCATCTTAGATCACAACAACGAATACCTGTGGGTAAGTCTGCAGATAAGTGAACAGAATATTCAAAACCCAGCCATTTCGCACCCTTTGGTTTATATGATATTCTGTACATGAGTGATGGCCTCAAGAAGACAGCATAGATCTGGCAACGATTTATTGGTGGCATCATGTTTAAGCTCTCTTTTTACTGTGCATATCTGGAAGACATTTTAATATTCTCTCTTTTACAGGAAAAGTACGACGTGCATCCCAAGCAAATTATTGATGAGCTTACTGGAAACAGTGTCATCATTAACATGCAAATGGTCCACCTATGACCACGAGCAATTGGTGGCATATGTTGTTATCCACCAGTTTAAAGAGGATGTGGAGGGCAGACCCTTCATCATTTACACAGACTACCGACCTTCAGCAAACTCGATACAAAATCCGTTGAAAAATTCCTGCTCTTGACAATTCCGTCACCCAGATTATGCAGTGCAATTTACACTGATGTCAGAAGTATCCAGAATGTTATTACAGACTGAGGCATGGCGCCTTATATCGTTCCTGTCTAGAGCCTGTGTATCGGGAGAATGTCTCATGCATGCGCAGTGACAGATGGTCGGAAGCAGGTTCAGTCGAGAACAAGGTTCTAATTTTCGCCTGCTAGAGGACAGCAGCGGACATGATTAAACAGAAAGAATTATACTGTAGTTAAGAGTCACCGGAGAGACATATAAGAAACAAGATTTTAAACAGTCACAATAACAACAAAGGTGCATCAAAGCAGCACACGGCGCCATAGTGGTATCAACGAGCAGCAGTATGGAGGGCAGCGCTGCCAACTTACGTGATGAGCGGGGATACTTAAACTGGATCCGGCAGACGAAGAGGGTCAGACTCGCAGTTTCAGTACGCCAAGGCTGCAGCATTTCACGGAAGATAAGTTTGTTACATTTGTTGTGTGTGTGTGTGTGTGCAGAAAGACTGAGTATCGTGGAAAGTGATAAATATTTTGTGAATATGATGAAAGAGGAATAACTCTCATTTATTGTAAGTGCTTCACAAACTAGCATGCCCGAACAGAGAGGAGTAGATGTTAAACTAAAAGAGGAGGTTTTTGATGATACTTCTGTGTTATTTACAGACAATGGAGTAGATCCTGTTTCAAGGATGTCAGTTAATGTAACTAGTGGGGATAATGTAAATCCTAAAAGTGATATTAAGCATGAAATCGCTAACAACCAATTGTGTGATGACTATGTTGGAAGTGTTATTGAATCAAATGTGTCAAATGTGGAAACTTAATTTAGTATAGTACCAGTGGAACAAGGTAAACAGGAAACAGTAATGCAGAAAATATAACCTGGAAGAATGGAAGAAATGTTCGCAGCATTAATGGGTTCTATAAAAGATGGACATACTAATTTGGCTGAAACAATTTGTACATAAATTTAGTAAACTTGATGAAAAACTCGAAAAGCAGACTGCTGTTTTAAAAGAAATGTGGGAAAATGATTTGAAGTGGCTAGAAAGTAAAGTGGATGCAAGATTTCTCAAGTTAAGAATAAGTGCCAACAATCCATTAAAACTGTAAAAAGTGAATTAACAGATGCCTTGAAAAAAATTGCTATTGCAAACAAACAAAGTTTAGATTTGATAAAAGAAAGTGTGCAGAAAGTAGAGGTCAAAATAGTGGTGGTAGAGTCTATATGTGTAAATTATCACAAATTGTTAGACAGCAAAATCAATTCTGAATATGCCAAATGTATGAACGAAATAAAATGTGTGTCTTACTGAGTGGGTGTCTCTGAAGAAAATGTTCTTCAGCTAATTAACCAGGTAGAAGAGGTTGAAAATAAATTGGATGAGCATAGCAGTAGATTATGCCCAGTTGAAACTAACCTCAGACATGGAACTAACAATAGTGGGTATAGTTACGCTGTAGAATCGTCTGAAATATCATATGCCACTAAGAGGCAGTTTTTACGTTTTGATCCAACATGGGCATGGAAAGCAAACTGTCCACGGACTGGCTAAACACAATTATTGCAGCTCCAAGGAATGTCGTTCATAAATTCATTAGTTATTTTGAGAGAGTTGAGAAGTTGCTGCATGAGGAGGAGCATGCAAATAATAATGTCAGACCACCAAATAATGCACAACTGCGGCAGAATATAAACGTTAATAGAAATGGCTTGTACCATGGAAATAGCAGGAGCAGAGGCGCCGGGAGGTGGCGCTATCCAGCAAATAGTAGGCGAAATAATGGGGAGGAGCTGCACAATTATCGATAGTATTCTCCAGTGCGAGAGGATGATGTTGCACTGGTTCTACATCAAAAGGGTGTATACGTTAGAAAAGGTACAGAATCCAGAATCCCTTAAACTAAATATCATCTGTGAAGGTGTTAGCATTTACAAGTCTGGAAGTAGTAATTTGAACCCGCTATCAAAATCCTTTGTACATTCTAGCACTAAATAGACAGGGACTATAAGTGAGGAGCAGAAGATGGCAGAAACAACAGATGAAACGAAATACATAAAAACCTGTACATTTAATAGAGGTTCAGGGGATTTTTTGGACAGACATAATCAAAATAAGCACTGTATAGCAGACGAAGTGGGTGTTGTATTAGTGGAAAATGTGAAAGAACCTGATTGCCAGAAAGTCTTTACCAACAAAGTTGAAGTCAAGTCATGTTCTGGGGAAGGAGAAAGTACAGAAGCTGCAGAACTACGGGAGATTAGTGATGTCAGTATAGAAGAATTACTAGCGTCTATAAATGATGACATTTGTGAGGCTATACGGAAGAGTCAGGAAAATGGTGACCAAAATGGGTGTCAGCCAAGTAATTGTGGAAAAAAGGAAGAGAGAGAGGAAAGGGAGAATGGCAAAATGCCGAAAAAAATTTTGAGTTGTCATTAGTGGACAGAATAGTTAGTATTGGGAAGGAATTCTGCAAAAATATGTGTAATTTCTGGAAACAGTGAAGGTTTCGATAGAAGGGAGGTTGTGAACGATTTGTTGGAGGAGGTTTCTGACACTAGTAATGAAAGGAAGGTGTTTAGTCGGCCAGTAACTAGTCTGCAAGTGTGTAGCAAAGAAGTACAGTGTTTAGCAGATAGTGGCAGTGATTTATGTGTTGTAAGTGAAAGCTGGTTAGAATAGTTGCAGAATAGAAATGAACTTGCAATTATGCCAGTGATGTGGATGCAGATAATGGTAACTACAGGAAAAGTTAAAAAATATGTTAAACATGAAGTTTTGTAGCCAGTAAAAATAAATGATGTGCAAGTACTCCATAACTTCCTTATAATCCCTGATCTGTGTATAAAAACGCTAATTGGCATAGATTTCTTTAACCAGTGCAAAGGGAGATTAAATTTTAATGAAAATGTAGTAATTTTTGAAAGAAAAGGGGAAGATGTGTTTGTACTATTTTTCGAAAAAATAATTTGACCAAAGAAGAGGTAGTCTGTATACCAGTTAGGTACTGCAGAAGGATGGAAGATTTAGGAGTAAATGAGTATAGGGATGATGTGGTGATGGATCCTGAGGAATTGAAGGTGATACAAGAAGAAATAGGGAGGGCGTTGCAACCTATGCAATGCTAGGTGTTTGACAACACCAGGTGCTCGAGTTATTGAAAATTCTATTTCAGTTTCTTTTCGCATTTTCAATCTTTCTCTTCTGCCATTCTGAGCTACATCAATCGTCTTTAAATTTCTTCTCTATCAGTGAAGGTAAACTGTTTGAGAGCCTCAGAGGGCGTTATGGTGTCTTACGACAAAATAAGTTTCATGGTGAGAGAAATGGGGGTTAAATTGTAGTGAAGTGAAGTGATGACAAAGTATGTGATGTAGGAAAATAATTAAGGTATGAAGGTGATGATGCAAAGGGAAAGTAGAAAAAGGGTGCATTATCCTGCTGAAAGCCGACAGAAAGGATTGACTTTAGTAATATGAGAAGCTATTCCATGGTATGTGGAGGTGTATAAAGCATTAATGCAGCATTTAAAATAATGGCAGGCAGGAAGGAATATCCTGTTGGAATATTTAAAAATAAATTTCAAGCTGAGTGAAATGTAGGGAAATGAAAGTAGCAGGCTGAGACAAGTGCAGTCAATGAAGAAGATTTTGATGAGTGGTCAGGAAAAGGTGTGTGGTAATGTTGAAAAGGGATATACAGTGGCCACATAGGTAAAGGAAGTTTAAGAAATATGGCGAAAAATATATCTGGATAAAGCTGAAGAACATTTATTATGAAAGAAATATGAATAAATGTGGAGACTATATATATATATATATATATATATATATATATATATATATATATATATATATATATATATATTTGATTTCTGTTCAGTAGTGTTAAAAGATATGAAGAAGTGATGCAAGAGACACTGCATAAAACTGGTAACTAAGTATTATAAAATGTTTGTAAGTAACTGCTTTGTGTGAAATATGTTTTTCACAATTAAATGTTCTCAAGTTGAGTTAAAGTAAATAAAATGTTTAAGTTATGCTTTCTATAGCAACTCGTTTTTTTAAAAAACTCATTAAGTCTTCTAAAGGAAATAACTTCTTAAAAAAATTTGTGGTAGAATTGATCTTGCTGATTAAAGTAAAATAAAGAAGTAACACTCAGTTAATTTACTTTCATTTGAAGTCAAGTTAAATTAAATATAAAATTTGTAAATAATGATTGTGTATTAGGATATGTGTAAAGAAAGTAGCCTTAGATGGAAGAATGGTTTCAGGGACAATATTGCATGTAAATGTGAGAATGTGAGGGATGCTACAATGCAAAGGAGCCATAATCAAAAACCAGGGAAATATATGTAACAAAAAGACAATAGTGATGAGCTGGTGCTAGGGTAGGATAAAATACCATCATTAAATGGAAGGACACAATTCGCAGTGCCTTGAAATAAAAAAGTGAAACAAGTAGTTATCTTCAACAGACTTCCACGAAACATAAACTTAAAAATGTTGAAAAAGTTATTAAAAGTGCTGAAAATATGTTTTGAAAATTTGCGTCACTTTTGTGAAGTAAGAAATGATTTTTCATAAAGAAATTAAAACATTAGGCAAGATTAGTTGTAGTTGCGAAGTCTGGAGTAAGAAATTTCTAATTTTAGTTTATAAGATTGAAAATTTTTTGAAAGATTTAATATTTGAAGCCAGGATCGGTAATTTGTATAATTCTAAAATTTATAATCATAGGGGGTGTGAGGCATGGCACCTTATATCGCTCCTTTCTAGAGCCTGAGTATTGGGAGAATGACTCATACGTGCACAGTGACAGATGGTCTGAAACAAGTTCGGTTGAGTATGTAGTTCTAATGTTCATCTGCTAGAGAACAGTAGTGGACAGGATTAAACAGAAAGAACTATACTGTTGTTTAAGACTTTTGGCCACCAGAGTCTAGTAGTGTTCCGAGACATTCAAGAAGCAGGTCAATAGAATGCTTTGTGAATTTCTCTGTTTATTTCTTGAAGGATTTGTTTGTCTATTTATGTTTGGACAGTTGCCTATATGGTTTTAGTAGCGTGAATGATCCCTGTATGTGGTCTAAAGTAAATATGTAGGTCATTGTTCTACTGATGAACGCTGTACGAAGTAGTGTATGGAAGTTTTAAGACAGTGTGAATGCAGACGATGGGGAATTTTGTATCATAATATGATAAGTACGTTTTTGGTAAAAGGAAAGCTAATTCGAGCGCAAATGGAAATAGTTAATAACGTAAAGTATAAACAAAATATTAGAATGTTAAATATTTATTTTGGGAAAAAGTACAGTTCTAAAGCATTTTATTTGTTGATTGGTTAGTCATGAAACGCGCGGACTAACGTGAGCTTACATGTTTTTCTATTGACCTTAAAGAAAATTGACCAATCAGAGTGTAGTATTCGTCACGAACCTTTTGTCTTGGAGATATACAATGCCTATGGCAGTCTAAGGAGTCGGAGCCCAGCCTTTCAATGGTACAGTCGTGTGTAGTATGAGCTCCAAAGGAAGTTATAATTTGCCGGTTTTAGTTGTGCTACATGTTCCAAAAGTGTTTTAAAGTGAAGGCATATTTATTCCGGTGTGGTTTTTATAGAAAGTACGAATTTTTTAAATAATTTTGTGTGTGAGAAAAGACAGTAATTCCGCGTGGCATATTGAGCAGATTGGTGACTAAAATCTTGAATGCATTAGACACCAATAAACTTAATAGTATGGCGAGCATTTTCATTTAAGAAAAATCCTTGCTTAGCAGCCGTTAAGATTTCGGGAAATACGTTACCATAAACTTGCTAAAATGAATGAAAGGGTTTGTGGATGATTGTGTTAAGATTAGCACGAGCTTGGCAGTGAACGTGTACTTTATCAAGGTTCAGAGTATACCGAAGTTTCGCCAGTATTTCCACCTTTAACTCAGAATGAATACTTTTTCAGATTCTTGGAATTGTTACGTTGTATGCAGCTTGGTGCGAGTGGCAGTACGGTAGGTTTCTGCTTGACTTTCCTACCAGCGATCTGCTGCAACGAGTTCACAGGTGGGTGCAGGTAATGGACGAAAGGAACCATGTCGCTGCAAGATTATATGATAAGAATAAACGCCTACATCACACACTGCGACTGTGACAGATTAACAAAGGCATAGTTGCAAGACTGACAAATTATAGACCTCCTGAAACATTCAACAAACAACTTACATATAGAGAGCTGTCTTGTCTCTGGATCCACCGAGCAAGTACTGCGTGATGTTTTGGGAAATCGAATCTACCTGACATGTCCACATCAACGAGCAAGATCTTATTTGACAAACTCCTCAATCTGTCACACACTGGCATATGCCCATCAACACAATTTGTCAAGGACCAGTTCATATGGCCTAACACCAAAAAGGATAGCCAAGTCTGGACATGCATGTGTACGAGGTGCGGCTAGAAAAAAACAGGACTGATGCTGGAAAAAACATTTATTTACAATTATTTACAATTTCATGTTATCTCCTTCAATGCACTCTCCTCCTCGGTCTCTACACCACTCCATACGAATTTTCCACTGTTCATAGCAATGCTGCAGATCATTTTCGGTAAGTCCATACATTACTTCCGTCGCTTTTTCTTTTACTGCTTCAACAGTCTCAAATCTAGTTCCTTTCAAAGCTGACTTGACTTTAGGGAAAAGAAAAAAGTCACAGGGGGCCAAATCAGGTGAGTAGGGTGGATGATCCAAGATGGGAATGTTGTGTTTTGCCAAAAATGTCTTCACTGACAACGCACTGTGAGCTGGGGCATTGTCTTGGTGAAGGATCCATGACTTTTTTCTCCACAAATCGTTCCGTTTTCTCCGTACTCTTTCACGTAGGGTAGCCAGGACGCTAATGTAGTAATGCTGATTCACTGTTTGTCCCTCTGGTACCCAATCAATGTGCACAATCCCTTTGATGTCAAAAAAAAAAAAAACAATCATCATTGCCTTGAATTTCGATTTTGACATTCGTGCTTTTTTTTGTCGTGGAGAACCAGGAGTTTTCCAATGCATCGATTGGCGTTTAGTTTCGGGATCGTAAGTAAAAAACCACGATTCATCGCAAGTAATAACATTTTGTAAGAAGGTGGGATCACTTTCAATGTTTTCCAGGATGTCAGAACAAATCATTCTTCGGCGTTCCTTCTGTTCAATTGTGAGACACTTCGGAACCATTTTTGAACACACTTCGTTCATGTTGAAACTTTCATGAAGAATCTGCCTAACACTTTCCTTGTCAACTCCTGTTAACTCAGACACTGCTCTGATTGTTAAACGGCGATCTTGTCGAACAAGTTTACCGATTTTTTCAATGTTTGCATCAGTTTTTGCTGACAATGGTCTGCCAGTGCGAGTGTCATCACTGGTGTCTTCGCGGCCATCTTTAAATCGTTTAAACCACTCAAACACTTGTGTTCGCGATAAACAATCATCGCCGTACACTTGTTGTAACATTACAAACGTTTCACTTGCAGATTTTCCTAGTTTGAAACAAAATTTGATGTTAACACGCTGTTCTTTCTGTACATTCAACATTTTACGACGCACAGACAAAACGTCAACTACTTAAAACAGACGCCACGGGCAGACTGAGTGCAGGAGGCAGATGAAACTCGAGCAGTAGGCGGAGCGAGAGTCACGTGACAGGCCACGCGACTTTCAGCCTCATTGCATTCGTTTTATTGTTTCACCAGTACTAGTCCGTTTTTTTTCTAGCCACACCTCGTATTTACCAAGGAAAATCGCCAAACAGGCAAATGTTTTGAAAAGTTATTTTATTTAGATAACCACTTTTGTCACGCAAAAATGCCGTCTTCAGGCCCCTATGCTGTCCATGTACAGATTGTTGTCAAGTCATCGAAGAAAACACTCTAAAAACGAATTCACAGAATCCAGATACTGATGGCTCCAGTACGCAAGTATCGATGTTTGACTGTCTGTACATGACTTGCACAGTGGCCTGAAGATGAAATTATTAAGACGCCAAAACTGGTTTTCTACATAAAATAACTTCTCGAAACATAGAGCTTTATGGCGATTTTCCTTGGTAAATATTTGAGTGGCCGTTGTCCTGATTCCACAATGGATCAACAGACATATGTCTATGCCTTATCAGCGCAGCAAATTTGATCATCATGCACAGCCGTCACTCGATCACTTTGATATTCTGGAAGGTCGATTTCAGCATGTCCACCCCGACCTGGTGGGCCTCTTCCCGAGTCTGAGGGCTATCCCTACATATTCTCCATCAACGATAGCGCGATGTGCTGAGTGGAAGCCATTCTCCTCAAGGACTTTACAGCAACCACAACAGCAAGAGCATTTGTCGACACATGGATGTCACGCTTTGGCTGCCTAATCACTTTAGAAACTGGCTAAGGGCGACAGCTGGAATGAACATATTTAGTGGACTACACAGCCTCTTTGATGTACGACATTACCACAAAATGGCCTACAGTCCACAAAGCAATAGCCTCATGGGACGATCAATGACAGTGAACCTAAGGCATCGGATTGTAGCAGATGTCACAGCTCTTGTGTGTTGTCTGACATTGTCGTGCTGAAGGAGAGAATGCTCTTCGAATTCATACCTTCACTGTTCTGAGGATCTCACAGTGCCTTGCAGATTTTATGGTAGTATCTTTAGGCATGAATTCCAAATGCACCGCAACTTGAACATCCCAGAACACTGTAAGTATTACTTTGCCTGTTGATGGCATGGTCCTGAAATTTTTTGGTGGCAGTGATCCTTTGTGGTGGAACCACACTGATGCTCTCTTGTTTTTTAGGTCAAAATGGTGAACCCAGTGTTCATCACCAGTCACAATGTTGTTAAGGAACTCATCAACCTCACACTGAAAATGCGAAAGAAATTGTTCACAAATGTCCATCCTCCTCTACTTCACGTCAGGAGTGAGCATTCAAGGCACGTACCATGTACACAGTTTTCTGTATGACAGGTCTGCAATAATGGCCTGTACACACTCCCATGACATATTGCTCTTACCTGCGAGCTGTGCCTCTGTTATCTGACGATTTTCTCTGATGAGTTCATCAACCCAATTTCAATGAGTCTTGTCAGTTACCACGCTTGGTCACCCACTTCCAGCTATCTCACATATGTTGAGGTTAACAGCACTGTTTCCTTCATTAAGAGCATGAATAACCCAAAATTGCACATTACTGATGTTAATGCAATCATTATCATACACAGCATTCATTCTTTTATGGATTTCAGTTGGAGGCACGTTTTCTACCGTTAGAAACTCCCTTACAACACGCTGTTTCTCACACTTCAAGATACTTACATTACATGATGCCACATTACATGCTACGATTCGGAGCACTCTGGCTGCAGAGGGTTGCAACTTGCGTCAGCGATGCGTGGAAGTAGACCGAGTAATAAGCATGAAATTTAATATATCAACCCATATTGAGAACAGAACAAAAAATTCAGAGGCATTACTTTTTATCACACTCTCGTATGTGTATGCACTGCTTACAAAGATGATCTCTCTGCCTTCCTCAGAGAAGTTCTCTATGGCGAATCGCTCATTCTGCCTGTGCACTTTGTTCTACAACTACCCACCAAGAGAGACGTCAGAATTCCCTACCCGCATGAGATGATTGAAATGACACATTGCGTGGCTCAGGATACGAACTCCACAGCCACACATTTCTCTGAAAATATTCATCCATAAGGCACAGTCAGACTGCTACTACGTCATGCCCCAGAACGACATATTCGCCCTGCCCTGCAGCCGCCTTACACCAGCCCTTACAGAGTCATCAGCTGAGGTACTAACACTTTCGACATGTTTCTTCATAACCAGCTTACCACTGTGGCAGTCAACCACTTAAAAGCAGCTTGCACATTATGCAGTGTCACCCATACCAATGAGATACAAACTATTCCAACTGATGTGCTTCCACAGGCCCTTTTGAGACCCAGTGACACATCGCCCAGCACAAACACTTATAATACATTTCTGTTCCAACTAGACAAGCAGCACATTCTACTACACGACATTCAGGTCAAATTAGTCGGTGATTTTCTTGTGGTTGATAGGTGGCATGAGGAATGTCGTGTCAAGAATGGATTTATCACCCAATATTTCTCCTGTAGTTACTAAATCCTAAGTGATGAGGACAAAACTGCAACCATATAATGACTTTCGTCCAAGGGCTTCCTCACCGTCATGGCCCCCATCACTTTATGAAAGCCTGCAACAGATCCTGCGGATCATGACTTAAGCACTCCCACAGCCTTACCACACTCACACTCTAGCTCCGCACTATTGAGAATCATCATCGAACATTCTCGTTATGGCTGACCTTGCCACACTTTGCCTCACCTAATCAAATACCATCTATATACCACAGAACGGAATCGACATCATTGCGCTCATCCTACAGGTTGAATGAGATACAGTCCAACTGTGTCCTGCTTTGCAGCCAGCCACGACACAGTTGGCTATGCACACAGATGTGAAGGGGATCGCACGGCGACGTTCACTGACCTTTCTTGTCACCCTGTGCTCCACACTCTCAGGGCGAAGGGGAGGGGGCACTATGGTACACCGGCATTGATAGTGGGTGCCACAGAGAGGAAACTCTCTGACTAACGACAGTGGCCTGGTCGAATATCTGAGGAACTATTATTCAGTGTACTTTATATCTGCCTTGAACTTAGACATGTATTTGTCCTGAGTCGATTACGAAATGAAGAACGTGTTATATGTAACTGTGTCGTTATTACACTTTACAAATACACTCCTGGAAATTGAAATAAGAACACCGTGAATTCATTGTCCCAGGAAGGGGAAACTTTATTGACACATTCCTGGGGTCAGATACATCACATGATCACACTGACAGAACCACAGGCACATAAACACAGGCAACAGAGCATGCACAATGTCGGCACTAGTACAGTGTATATCCACCTTTCGCAGCAATGCAGGCTGCTATTCTCCCATGGAGACGATCGTAGAGATGCTGGATGTAGTCCTGTGGAACGGCTTGCCATGCCATTTCCACCTGGCGCCTCAGTTGGACCAGCGTTCGTGCTGGACGTGCAGACCGCGTGAGACGACGCTTCATCCAGTCCCAAACATGCTCAATGGGGGACAGATCCGGAGATCTTGCTGGCCAGGGTAGTTGACTTACACCTTCTAGAGCACGTTGGGTGGCACGGGATACATGCGGACGTGCATTGTCCTGTTGGAACAGCAAGTTCCCTTGCCGGTCTAGGAATGGTAGAACGATGGGTTCGATGACGGTTTGGATGTACCGTGCACTATTCAGTGTCCCCTCGACGATCACCAGTGGTGTACGGCCAGTGTAGGAGATCGCTCCCCACACCATGATGCCGGGTGTTGGCCCTGTGTGCCTCGGTCGTATGCAGTCCTGATTGTGGCGCTCACCTGCACGGCGCCAAACACACATACGACCATCATTGGCACCAAGGCAGAAGCGACTCTCATCGCTGAAGACGACACGTCTCCATTCGTCCCTCCATTCACGCCTGTCGCGACACCACTGGAGGCGGGCTGCACGATGTTGGGGCGTGAGCGGAAGACGGCCTAACGGTGTGCGGGACCGTAGCCCAGCTTCATGGAGACGGTTGCGAATGGTCCTCGCCGATACCCCAGGAGCAACAGTGTCCCTAATTTGCTGGGAAGTGGCGGTGCGGTCCCCTACGGCACTGCGTAGGATCCTACGGTCTTGGCGTGCATCCGTGCGTCGCTGCGGTCCGGTCCCAGGTCGACGGGCACGTGCACCTTCCGCCGACCACTGGCTACAACATCGATGTACTGTGGAGACCTCACGCCCCACGTGTTGAGCAATTCGGCGGTACGTCCACCCGGCCTCCCGCATGCCCACTATACGCCCTCGCTCAAAGTCCGTCAACTGCACATACGGTTCACGTCCACGCTGTCGCGGCATGCTACCAGTGTTAAAGACTGCGATGGAGCTCCGTATGCCACGGCAAACTGGCTGACACTGACGGCGGCGGTGCACAAATGCTGCGCAACTAGCGCCATTCGACGGCCAACACCGCGGTTCCTGGTGTGTCCGCTGTGCCGTGCGTGTGATCATTGCTTGTACAGCTCTCTCGCAGTGTCCGGAGCAAGTATGGTGGGTCTGACACACCGGTGTCAATGTGTTCTTTTTTCCATTTCCAGGAGTGTACTTCGTTATGCCCATCAATGTAGGCACTGCGAGTACTTCTTACTTTAGCTTTTGCGATTCATAAATCACAACCAGACGCTTGAGTGGAGCCCCTGAGAACTTGGCGTTTATATGTGCAATTGTGGTGCCACTGCAGTATACCACCAGCTACGTTGCCACTTCAGTTCCTTGTGTTAACTGAGCTTTAGAATCCTTCTAACCTCATTGATCGTTCCCGTAATTGTTAAGGCTTCTATATCCTGAATACCTAGTCTAGCTATGCTTGATATGCCATTTTACACTTCCTGTCAATCTTATTTTTTAAACATCTATATTCCCTTTTGCCTGGCACATAGTACAAGATGGCATCGTTTATAAATTTAGTGGTAAATCACTCCGCAAATGTCGGTAAATTACCTTCAGTAAATTGCCTACTGTATGAAAAAATGGTAAAGGGTGTCAGAAAATGTCGAATGACATGTAAATAGTATCAACGAAGTTGTTTCATTTAAGCAAAACTTGGTAAAATTTCGTGTGACTGTGCAGCTGCGTGCAATAACAGTGAAGCTGCTTTTGAATCGTGTAGTGTTGTGGTTGAAGCAAGTGTTTAGGAAGAACTGCAAAAGATCCAAGTACAGCCAGACAGTATACTGAAATGCTGAAAAGTTTGATTCACAATGTGGACATTTCCAGAGATGCAAATATGTAAACAAGATAGTGTGCGTATTTGGTCTAAGAAATTCGTCCACTCCGTTTGCAATATGCTCGTAAAACTCTTCTGTCTTCCACTAATGAATAAACAATATATTATAAACGCAGATAGTGCAATAATGTGGAAACAAAACTTCAGTGCTACAGCAAACTACCCAGAAATGGCAGTAAAAGTTTGTTAGCGTCAGATGATGTTAGACATAAAAATTGTGTTAGTGTGATGTGCAATGAAATGGAACAGAACTTAGAAAAGCAAACAATAGAAAATGATGAAGAAACATATATGCTATTAACCAGTCGTGGCAGGGGATGCTGTGGTGTTCAGGAAGGTATTGTCGGTGAGTGGCTGTAAGAGTATACTCGTATATGATGGCTTAGACAGAATATATATTTGGTGTGATGTATGGCAGCTTCCTCTAAGTGTATAATACTGTTAATGTGAAGTAGCAGGAAAAAAAATTGTGTAATGTTCGAATACAGCAGTAGTAGTGTGATCCTTCACATAGTCACATCGCCCATCGATGAAAATCAGAGGCAGTGACAAGGGGGGGGGGGGCTATACGGGCTATATTCACCCCCCCCCCCCTGCGGGGTGTCGTATTACAATGGATAAAATGACTTCAGAAATCAGCGAATATATTACTTCAACAGATTCAACCATTTATTTATAATTATGTAGCAATATAGGTTGCAATGTATTTCAAACACATTTTAACAAAAGAATAAGAGCGGAGAATAGCTTACTATCTAAAACAATAAATATCATATAACTTAAAACGGGCGTCTTATTATTTGTTAGTGTACATTGGATGTATATTAATGTACGAAAACCACTTACAATAATCAAGAAAGCTAAATATACTGGGAATGCCTACCAACACTTAAATTGCTGACCCTAGATAGAAACTTCGAAATCACCAACCATCTGGGTGAAATCGTATTATTTTTCCAGACACACACATTCTATAGACAAGTTTTTACCCTGGACTCCAAAACAGTACCAAAAACTACTTTAAGCAACACCAAATTTTACCAATTTGTGGAGGACCCCAACTCTCTTTTTGTTAAGCGATATTCCATTCGCCCAACCCCTCTCCGCCCCCCACCATTAGCCCCCCCACCCCTGACCGACTTCTAGAATCGCCCCTGATGAAAGTTTCTAGGGTAAAGTTGCAAAACAGTATGAAATGGAATGAGTATATCGGGGTAGTAACAGGGAAATTGAATGCTCAACTTCATTTTCATGAGAGAATTTTGGGAAAGTGTAGTTCATCTACAAAGGAGACTGCATATAAGACACTAGTCGAACCCAATCTTGACTACTGTTGGGGTGTTTGGGATCCCCATTAGGTCGGATTAAAGGAAGACTTCAAAGCAATTCAGGTGAGCTGCCTGATTTCCTACTGGTAGGTTCAAACAACATGCAAGTATTACAGACATGCTTCGTGAACTCAAATGTGGAATCTGTGGAGGGAAGATGAAATTTTTGTCTTGAGGCACTGCTGCAGTAATTTAGAGAGGCAGCATTTGAGCGCGACTTCAGAACAATTCTACTGCCGCCAAAGTACATTTCGTGTAAGGACCAGTAGGATAGGATGTGCGAATTTAGGGCTTGTATGGAGACTCTATTTTCGGGTGGAACAGGAAAGTTGTTCAAATGGCTCTGAGCACTATGGGACTTAACTTCTGAGGTCACCAGTCCCCTAGAACTTAGAACTACTTAAACCTAACCAACCTAAGGACATCATACACATCCATGCCCGAGGCAGGATTCGAACCTGCAACCATAGCGCTCTCGCGGTTCCAGACTGTAGCGCCTAGAACCGCTCGGCCACCCCGACCGGCGGGAACAGGAAAGGAAGTGACAAGTAGGGGTACGTGGTACCTTGCACCATGCACCATATGATGGCCTGCAGAAGATGTATGTAGGTGTCCTTTTTTTTTTTTTTTTTTAGGTAACACCAGTTTGAAAAATTCCACTTAATATGGGAAGTCCACTGGCTAACGATTGGTCTCTCTCTCTCTCTCTCTCTCTCTGTGTGTGTGTTTTGATGCGTGAAAAATGAGCTGTATTTATAATGACTATCTGCTAGAAAAAAGGTAATAAATTGTTATTGCTTTTTAGAAGTTACAGTATCTGTATAACTTCCCTCGCTAAGGAACTTTGTTTTCAAGGTGTGATTTATGACTATGGAATGGATTGTTTGAGTTTGACTCTGTAGAAAGTGGTCTAAATGTATTACTTGACATGCATTATGTTTCTGAAAGTGAGTGCACTGCAAATGCATGTCATGATCGTAGATGAATGAGTATTCATTAGTGAGTGAAAAAAATATTGCTTTGTAAAAATTTGTAGCATATATGAACAGTGCTGTCGCTACATCCAGAGTAAGATATACAGTGGTGGTCAGAAACAGTCTGAATAGCTTGTAAGGGTGTTGCAGAAAAGGTTGTGCTGAAAAATATTTGTGACGAAAAGAATTCGATACGTCACGCTGTTTCCGAGTTATTTAGCAGTGAAGTTAGCCAGTCAGATCGTCGTGTGCCCAAATTCTCGCACTCTGCCAGAGGCGGTGTCACCAAACGCACCAAACGTGGTCTTCGCTTTGTATCCTCAAACCATACAAACGTAGACTTTGCTCTTCTAGCTTAAATTTATCACTTCCGAAAAGACACATTTCAACTGGTGATGAGTATATTAACAAGTGGTATATCATGGACCCACAGATCTCTGTGCATTACCGCATTTTAGCGCGTCCAAGTGCTTGAATTTACGTCTGTAGCGACCACATCAGCTAACTTCAATGCAAAATAACTCGGGAACGGCGCAACGTATCGAATTTCTTCCTTAAAAATTGTATCCTAGCACAATCTCCCCTGTTACACCCTTACAAGCTTTCAGACTGTTTTTAACCAACCTGTATATAATAGACGAAGCTTTAATAAACTGTTTTTTTCCCTACAAGTTGTAATATGTGTTTACTTCTGTCATACATATTAAGATATTTCCCTGGGAATAGATATGATGTAATATGATTGGCTCTATTCTTTTTCATAATGTTGTTGTTGTAGTCTTCAGTCCAGAGATTGGTTTGATGCAGCTCTGTGCTGTGAATTTGTAAACCATCCTGTTGAGATATTAAATATTCAGCATTTATATTATTTCTTGCTCTATTCTTCCAAAAAAGTAAATGTCAGCTGTCTGAAATGCTGAAAGCAGTCTTGATTTGTTATTAAAGGTTGTGCACAGCCCCTGTGCGAGTGCCCTAGTGGATATGGTATTGAAAAAATTAACTTCACAGGCGTAACAGTTATACAACCTGAAAAATGTTTTGGCCTGGTACATAACTTAGGGTGATTCACGTCCAGCAGCCAATGTGTTAATTAAATATTCTGGTATTTATAGATTATTAGAAATTTCATCAGCGAGCATGGCTATCATAGACAACAAGTTAATAATGAAGGATTCATGCAAACATTAATGCAACTGTTTGACCAATTAACTGAAGAAATGAATAGTAAATTTTCTAAAAGAGATACCAGATTCAGTCAAATAGCGGAGAAAATGTCCGATTCCACATTTCAAATCAAAGGTAGGATTGATCGTTTAGAGACGAGATTATGCATGGGACTGAAACACGTTGAAGACAGAGGTTTGTAACTAGAAATAGTGGAAGGGAAATCAGATAGCAAAATTATAACATATGTTGTTATTATGGTCTTCAGTCCAGAGACTGGTTTGATGCAGCTCTCCATGCTACACTATCCTGTGCGAGCTTCTTCATCTCCAAGTAACTACTGCAACCTACATCCTTCTAAATCTGCTTACTGTATTCATCTCTTGGTCTCGCTTTATGATTTTTACCCTCCACACTGCCCTCCAATACTAAACTGGTGATCCTTGATGCCTCAGAACGTGTCCTACTAAACGATCCCTTCTTAGTTGTACCACAATTTCCTCTTCTCCCCAATTCGATTCAGTGCCTCCTTATTAGTTAGATGATCCACCCATCTCATCTTCAGCACCCCTCTGTAGCACCATATTTGGAAAGCTTCTATTCTCTTCTTGTCTAAACTATGTGTCGTCCATGTTTCACTTCCATACATGGCTACACACCGCCACTTCCAGAAAAGACTTCCTGACACTTAAATCTATATTGATGTCAACAAATTTATCTTCTTTAGAAACGCTTTTCTTGCCATCGCCAGTCTACTGTAGCCACCACTGCCACATGTAGATGTTGGTGTGCAGTGGAGGAATGTAGGACATGGATGGAAACAATCAGAATGCGCCGTATTAAAACTCGGCTGTGATCTTCAAGTGTTTTATTTTTTCCAGCTACAGTGCCACGTTCCTCTCCGTCTATGTCACAGAGTCCAACGATGCCGTGGACACTACTTTGCTGTCTGCTAATCGGTTTGGTTCGGAAGGGCTAGCTCAGAGATCCATGCAATGTACTGTGGCGTGCCAGCCGTGATGAAGTCAGGATGCACCGGCAGCCGACTCAGCAGCCGTCGTCCCTGTTGCCTCAGCGCCAGTTGCTGGGAGCCGTAAGGCGGCCCGCTGCATGTCGTGGTTAAGATCGAGGTGACAACAAACGCCTGTGATCCAATAGCCAAAGCTGCGGACCTCACCTCGTGGTGCCTCTGGCGTGTGTTGGGAGCCAACAAGACTGCCCATGGTAGCAAGCCGTCGAGTGGCCCGCCGCTGGCTGTCTACGGACCCTGTGGTGGCCTCAGAGGGTCGAACCAGTGACCCGCCATGGACTGGAATGTTGCGCCCCATCTGCTGCTGCGTGTAGCCGGTGGTGTGACGTGCTCTGCCATCCAGGAGAGTTGCCACAGTTGAATCCCCCTCGTTAGAAAACCGGCACCTATTTGTACGCGGCTGTGCACCTCTGTTTTGCTAACGTGCCGCTCGGAGTCATGTACTCATAACACCTAGGTTGCGCCGTGGCCCCTTCTGCCTGTAACTTGCGCCATGCAAACCGCTAGGGTTACTCTTTTCAGCAGTTCAGTTGCCCTGTGGCCTCCATTCTACTTCGCAACTAGTGGTCAACGTAACTTACTGTCAACAGGTTAACACTTGGCTATAACTTGTGTGCTCAGAAATATTGCAACGGATCTAACCTTCCTGTCATAAAGGGTGGTGCCGCTAGATTATTCCCTCCTTCGGAAAGACCCGGTCCCCGGGTCGACCTCTAACTACTCTTAAACTTGTTTTGGTCAGCACGTTCTTATGACATATTTACTACTACTATGAGAAAACTTACATGTGGTCTAGTCTTCTTAAAACACCTGACATGAGACAAAACGTAAAAATTCCTTACTGGATGACCACTCCACTTAATGCTCGATCAACCCCTTACCTACCCATCTTACGCCCTCGGTATCCAATCCACTGGGATTTGGACTACCATCGGTTCCCTCTTGGAACTGGCTCTCCGCTTGATCAGAATGAAAACAACACACAACAAAGTTAAGGCTGTGGTGGCACCTAGCACTGAGGTGCTCAAAACGATCGTTACTTGTCGTTGCCTTTCCCTATATTGAGCGACATGCTGCACAAGCTTTTCAGCTGATATGCACCCCTCTTGCTCTGAAATGAACTGGTTTACGGGTCTCAACACACCTGATTCCAGAGTTTGATTAAACAAGGTCAGATTCTGCCTTGGCAAAATCTTTAAAGTTGTTTCTGGACAGTACAGCTGTGACTGTGTAATATTCAATTGCGTGACTCCTGAAACTGATGCTGGCAGATGGAAGGTTGGTACTATTACGTTACATGCAGTTCCATTGATTAAAATTCCGCTCCCCTCGAGCTCTATACGTTTCGCTTCTGCAAATACTCTCTGCTCAAAACAACTTGCTACTGCTATCAAATTTTTGTAGGTGGAGAAGATCCAATGCATCTGGACCCATTGCAAGCTCAATTTTGGCTCCACAGTGTCCCTTGGACAGTCTGTTTCTTTCTCTCTGGCTAAAAATAACTTCACCGTGCACATGTCTGGATTGGTGCTTATCACCCTGACTGGACATACCATTACCTGCCCCCTATGGCAGCTCCACAATATCTCCCTTGTCATCTCGGGGTACCGGCTGTTAGCTGCTGAGATCAGCAATACCTCGTCAGTTTTTCTTCTGCAAACTTGCTCAAAGCTCCCCTTTTCAGTGACCTGAGGACAGGGATCACTATCAACCTTCCTCCCTCTTCAAAAAGACTGCTGTCCCCTGCAGGCTCACAATACTCGAAAACAGATATAACATGTGAAATACAATGCCTAATTAATCTACGCAAACCCAATGATACATAACAGGAAAACAAAAAACTACAAATACTCTACTACTTCCTGGTCGCAAAGCATACCGTACATCATGTTGTACTCTATCTTTCTGCTTTTCCCTACGCTTAACACCTCTCTCCACTCTCTCTTTCTTCCTCTTCCCTTCCTGTGACATGCTTGGAACCACATCCAGACAACCCTTAAATGGCCGCAACCGCCCAGTGTTTACTATCATTGTTCTAGTTGGCAGCTGAAGCTTAACATTAACGGGGGATGTGGTTTCAACTACTTGGTATGGTCCTTGATACCTTGTGACAAACTTCTTCATTTTCCCTTTTGCCGTATAGGGTCTGGATAGCATTACTTATGGACCTACTCTATACTGCGGTAATCTTCCTTTCTGCTTCACTGCGTCTTCCTGGCTTTCGAAAGCCTTTGTATTCGCCTTTGTACCCGTTTCCAAACATACCGAATTGTCCTCGTGAATTGACGTACAGATTCACCGCTTCTTTCCTTTCTGTAGCTTCACAAAATCAAACAGTGACCGCATTTTTCGCCCATACACTACCTCAAACGGAGATAAACCGGTATTGGTATGGATTTTTGCATTGTATGAGCATACAATGTGCTTCACAATAAAGGATGGCAAAATCTTGACATACAATATGCATCAAATACTCATCCCACTGACGGTGATGGAAATCCACATAAAAATTCAGCATCTTCCCGGTTGTTCTGTGTACCCGCTCTGTCCTTCCGTTCGCCTGTGGATGCAACGCACTCGTCCTCAACTTCTCTATGTCCAACAATTTACACAGTTCCTTCATTAAATCCGACATGAAGTTGGTCCCTTGGTCAGTAATTATTGTCTCCGGTACACCAAACTTCAAAATCAGTTGTTTATTAATGCCTGCGCGACCATTTCTGCTTGTTGATTTGGCACAGCCACCATCTCCACATACCCCGAAAAATGGTCTATTATTGTCAGAACGAATCTGTTCCCTGAGGGTGTTCGACTGAAAGGTCCTAAGTCATCAACTCCCAAGACAGAAAATGGACATGTCGCTCCCGGCAATCGTTGTAGCTGAATCCATTTCCGAGTCAAATCTGCTCTCTGTGCACATGGTATACAATTCTTGACATACTGATCCACATCTACTTTCCTACCTCTCCACCAATACCTCTGTGCCACTCTCCTAACCGTCGCTCTAATCCCACCATGGCCAGATAACACGTGATCATGTGCTTCTTTTAAAACCTCATCTCTCAGTTTCGCTTGCAGTACTACCTTGGCCTGAACTTCGTTTCCCTGCACAGAAGACCGTCATACAAATTAAATTTTGGCTGTGTCCAATACAGTTTACAATCATTGCCAGTGTGCTGTAATTCTTGCCATACTGCTAGGTCATAACCTATGACTTCTACTTTTGCCGCCTTTCTACTCAGTGCATCCGCATTACCGTGCTTCTTCCCGGGCTTGTGTACCACCTCATAGCTGAATTCACTTAGTCTCACAGCCCACCTAGCGAGCCTAGCGGATGGATCCTTCAACCCCAACAACCGCCTCAACGCACAGCATGATCTTTCACTACCCAAAATCTTCTCCCATATAAATAACATTTAAAATATGTGATTCCATAGATTACACTAAGCATCTCCCCCTCTGTTGTTGAGCAATTCCTCTCTGCTGCACCCAACTGCCTAGATGCTTAGGCTACAGGATGTTCTTTCGCATCAATTTCCTGACTAAGAACACACACGAATGCTTTATTCGATGCGTCGCATGCTAGAATAAATTCCTTTTCAAAATCTGGAAACACAAGAACCGGACTTAATGTTAAGACTTCTTTCAGTTTGTCAAACGCTTTCTGACACTCTTCTGTCCACTCAAATTTTACACCCTTCCGTAACAATCGCATCAATGGTTGTGCTAAATCTGCAAAACCCTTCACGAACTTTCGATAGAAATTGCAAATTCCGACGAATGATTGCACTTCCTTAACTGTTTTTGGCTTCCGAAAATGCCTTACAGCCAGTACCAACCTCGGATCTGTTCGCATTCTGTCCTTACTGATGATATGACTTAATATTTCACTTCTTCCAATGCTAAATGACACTTCTCCAGGCTCAACCTCAAACGAGCTCCTCTTAACCTCATAAAGACTTCCCTTAGCCGCTGTCTGTGCTGCTCCATACTACTTGGAAACACTATAATGTCATCGAAATAGACAAGACATTGCCGTGGTTTCAAACACACTGTCTAGCAAACTTTGAAATGTTTTAGGAGCGTTTTTCAAACCGAATTGCATTCTGATGTACTGGTAATGGCCTCCAGGAGGAGAGAAAGCAGTTTTTAGACGATCTTCTGGAGCCATCTCTAACTGATGATAACCATTTGTCAGATCCATCGTAGAAAAGTACTGGCACTGTCCTAAGTGATCCAAAGTCTCCGATATGTTTGGAATGGGGTATGCGTCCATTACTGTCTTATTATTGAGATTTCGGTAGTCACAACAGAACCTGTATTTCTTAGTCCCATCCATAGATTTTTTTAGGCACAACGACAATGCGTGCTCCCCAGCAACTATTACTACGCTCTATAATACCGTCCGCAAGCTGCTGATCAATGAAATCCTCCACAATCGGCTGCAAATACCTCCGTATTCCGTATGGTTTACAGTAAACAGGTGCTTCGTTCCCTGTTGGTATCGTATGTTGAACTAATGGAGTTGCTGGTAACAGCCCTCGCAGAAAACACAAATCCTTTAATTCCCACAACAATTATTCCATATTCTCTTTTTCTCCTCCTTTCAAATGCGTAACTTTTTTACGCAATGCAGTTCTATCGGCAGTTGGTGGTTGATCGCTACGCCTACCTCTCGAACACCAGTCTTCGGCATCTGGTACATCCAAAATCGCTACTAAAACTCCTTTTCCCAAATTCGCGTCTACAGCGCTAAAATTATCCACATTCATGGGGACTACTCTCCCGTCGTTTCCCTCTTGTATGAATACAATACTACGTTTCACAAAACAACCTAATGGATCCAAAACTTCATTATTCTACAATGGTTCAATAACAAATTCCGTATCCACAGGTAGATTTGACTCTACACTTACCCAAAGCGACTTCCCAGTGCCACTAGACACACACTCATGCGAATTAAGCTGCATCGACAACAGCTTCCCCTAGCTGAAATAACATTCCACCAAGTTCCACAGTTCGTTGTCTAAGGTCAATTTTGGCGTGATGTTGATGCAAGAAATCTGCTCCTAGAATCATGTCGTAGCCCTCGATTACCCATGGCACTATCTCTATGCATGAGCCAAATCGGACTTTTCCTATGCGAAAGCCAACTTTGACTGACACCAAAGGTGTAACCTCCTTATCCCCCACTACACGCAACCTATAACGTGGTGGGTCTAACTTCCTTCGTCCCGTTAAACTCTTAGTAGCCACTGAAACTTGCGCCCCTGTGTCCAACAAAATCTTAAACTTTTTAGTTCCTATGGATCCGACCACTGACCACTCCACCTCTGCATACGTATTTGTAGCATTGAAATTAAACGGGAGCTCCTTTAGGTGGGTCTTGAGTCCCCTCTGCCATTTAACGATTGTCCACCTCTACTCACTCCACTTCTCCATCCTCTACGCTGCTGATTTCCACCCCTTCCTGTACTCCTCTGTAACTGGGTATATTGCCTCTGCACATGTCCCGTACGATGATGCTCATAACATTTTACACTCCTGGAAATTGAAATAAGAACACCGTGAATTCATTGTCCCAGGAAGGGGAAACTTTATTGACACATTCCTGGGGTCAGATACATCACATGATCACACTGACAGAACCACAGGCACACAGACACAGGCAACAGAGCATGCACAATGTCGGCACTAGCACAGTGTATATCCACCTTTCGCAGCAATACAGGCTGCTATTCTCCCATGGAGACGATCGTAGAGATGCTGGATGTAGTCCTGTGGAACGGCTTGCCATGCCATTTCCACCTGGCGCCTCAGTTGGACCAGCGTTCGTGCTGGACGTGCAGACCGCGTGAGACGACGCTTCATCCAGTCCCAAACATGCTCAATGGGGGACAGATCCGGAGATCTTGCTGGCCAGGGTAGTTGACTTACACCTTCTAGAGCACGTTGGGTGGCACGGGATACATGCGGACGTGCATTGTCCTGTTGGAACAGCAAGTTCCCTTGCCGGTCTAGGAATGGTAGAACGATGGGTTCGATGACGGTTTGGATGTACCGTGCACTATTCAGTGTCCCCTCGACGATCACCAGTGGTGTACGGCCAGTGTAGGAGATCGCTCCCCACACCATGATGCCGGGTGTTGGCCCTGTGTGCCTCGGTCGTATGCAGTCCTGATTGTGGCGCTCACCTGCACGGCGCCAAACACGCATACGACCATCATTGGCACCAAGGCAGAAGCGACTCTCATCGCTGAAGACGACACGTCTCCATTCGTCCCTCCATTCACGCCTGTCGCGACACCACTGGAGGCGGGCTGCACGATGTTGGGGCGTGAGCGGAAGACGGCCTAACGGTGTGCGGGACCGTAGCCCAGCTTCATGGAGACGGTTGCGAATGGTCCTCGCCGATACCCCAGGAGCAACAGTGTCCCTAATTTGCTGGGAAGTGGCGGTGCGGTCCCCTACGGCACTGCGTAGGATCCTACGGTCTTGGCGTGCATCCGTGCGTCGCTGCGGTCCGGTCCCAGGTCGACGGGCACGTGCACCTTCCGCCGACAACATCGATGTACTGTGGAGACCTCACGCCCCACGTGTTGAGCAATTCGGCGGTACGTCCACCCGGCCTCCCGCATGCCCACTATACGCCCTCGTTCAAAGTCCGTCAACTGCACTTACGGTTCATGTCCACGCTGTCGCGGCATGCTACCAGTGTTAAAGACTGCGATGGAGCTCCGTATGCCACGGCAAACTGGCTGACACTGACGGCGGCGGTGCACAAATGCTGCTCAGCTAGCGCCATTCGACGGCCAACACCGCGGTTCCTGGTGTGTCCGCTGTGCCGTGCGTGTGATCATTGCTTGTACAGCCCTCTCGCAGTGTCCGGAGCAAGTATGGTGGGTCTGACACACCGGTGTCAATGTGTTCTTTTTTCCATTTCCAGGAGTGTATATCTGCTGTAAACACTGTTTGTCTATCGTGAACCCCTGCTGCCACGTCTATTTCCTCACATTGGATTGCCAGCTGAATGGTCGAATACAAATCTTTTGGAGTCCCTTCACACACTTCCCGCAAAATATGCGCCGGTAACCCCCTCAAGAATACATCAAGTGCCCTTTGCTCGGCCACCTGCAACAGAACACTACTCACTTCATCGCTCTGACCCAACTCGCAAGTAGTTAATTTCTCTTAATCTGTCCGCAAATTTCTCTACCGTCTGCTCCTGTCTCTTCGTCATTGTACTCAACCCCTCCCTAAAGTACCAAGCGCTATTATGTTTCTTGTACCTCTGTAAAAGCCCCTCTTTCAACTGCTTAAACTGTCCTGCCTTTCTTAAGGCCTGAGAACACCTTACATATGTCTCTGCTTCACCCATTAATCTAATCTGGGCTACATGTAACAACTGTTCATCAGACCAACCATTCATCACAGCTGAAGTTTCCATGTCCTCCACAAACGAACGCACATCCTCAGAAGCCTTGCCAGAAAACGGATTAATCAAACTCGTGGCAGCTGGATCAATCGCCTGCTGCAGCATCCTAGGCAACAACGACTGATCAGATGCGGTTTCCTGCTCACTCATAGATGTTAATTCACTTCTCAACTGCGAATTGTCCACTGTTAATTGTGCTACCTTTTCCAACAAAATCTGTACCACTGCTGGTTCTGAAACACCTTGCGTCCTTGACTCTGCCATTGTGTTACTTTCGTTCCCAGTTAGTCCCATTTCAGCCTATAAAATCCAACAGAAACAAAACATTTAAGTACAAAAATAAACTGACTTCCTACAGGTCAGTATCTCATCTTACGTTTTAGGAGGAGACAAATAAAACATCATATTCAACCCAATACAAAAGAAATTAAATGCCCAAAAGAAAAAAAATCTTACTGCCCCAAACACACTGACACTTACTCTGACAACGCAAAGAAAGAAAATATCCAATACTCAAAAAGAAAAACTGGTCAATGCTCACCATATTTTGTGACTGTAATGCAGGCAGTGGGATTGCTCGTCATACTGTACAGTCAACGCCCGCTATTTTGACACCAAATGTAGCTGTCACTGCCAAATGTAGATGTTGGCGTGCAGTGGAGGATTGTAGGACGTGGATGGAAACTGTCAGGATGCGCCGCATTAAAACTCGGCCGTGATCTTAATGTGTTTTATTATTCCCAGCTACAGTGCTGCATTCCTCTCCATCTACGTCACAGGGTCCTGCAATGCTGAGGACGCCACTTCATTGTCTGCAAAACAGCTTGGCGCGGAATGGCTACCTCAGCGAGCCATGCAATGTACTGCGGTGTACCGGCCGTGTACAGCCGCAGAGTTCTGATGACATCAGGATGCACTCGCAGCCGACTCTACGGCTGTCGTCCTTGTTGCTTCAGCGCCACTCATTGGGGCGACAGCCAAATCTGCGTCCTCACCACGAGATGTCTCCAGCCTGTGTTGGGAGCCAACAAGACTGCCCGTGGTAGCGAGCCGACGAGTGACCCGCCACTGGCTGTCTACGGACCCTGCATTGGCCTCAGAGCGTTGAACCAGCGACTTCCCGTTGACTGGAACGCTGGCGCCACATCTGATGCTGTGTGCAGCCGGTGGTGTGACACAGAGCTGCCATAGTTGAATCCCCCTCGTTAGAGAACTGGCACTTATTTATACATGGCTGTGTGCCTCTGTTTTGCTAACGTGCCACTCGGAGTCATGTACTCATAACACCTAGGTTGCGCCGTGGGCCCCTTCTGCCTGTAACTTGCGCCATGCAAACCGCTGGGGTTACTCTTTTCAGCAGTTCGGTTGCCCTATGGCCTCCATTCTAGTTAGCAACCGCTGGTCTGCGTAACTTACTGTCAAAAGGCCCACGCCTGGCTGTAACTTGTGCACTCAGAAATATTGCACAGAATCTAAATTTCCTATCTTAAACGGTGGTGCTGCTACACTAAATTTTATATCCTCCCTACTTAGACCATCATCAGTTATTTTGCTCCCCAAATAGCAAAACTCATCTGCTACTTTAAGTGTGTCTTTTCCTAATCTAATTCCCTCAGCATCACCTGATTTAATTCGACTACATTCCATTATCCTCGTTATGCTGTTGTTGATGTTCATCTTATATCCTCCTTTCAAGACACTGTCCATTCTGTTCAACTGCTCTTCCAGGTCCTTTGCTGTCTCTGACAGAATTCAAATGTCATCAGCAAACCTTAAAGTTTTTATCTCTTCTCCGTGGATTTTAATTCCAACTCCAAATTTTTCTTTTGTTTTCTTTACTGCTTGCTCAGTATACAGATTGAACAACATTGGGAATAGGCGACAACCCTGTGTCACTCCCTTCCCAACAACTGCTTCCCTTTCATGTCTGTCAACTTTTATAACTGCCATTTCGTTTTTGTACAAATTGTATATAGCCTTTCGCTCCGTGTATTTGACGCCTGCCACCTTCACTATTTGAAAAAGAGTTTTCCTGTCAACATTGTCAAAAGCTTTCTTTAAGTCTACAAACGCTAGAAACGTAGATTTGTCTTTCCTTAATCGATTTTCTAAGATAAGTTGTAGGGCCAGTATTGACTCGCGTGTTCCAACGTTTCTATGGAATCCAAACTGATCTTCCCTGAGGTCGGCTTCTATCAGTTTTTCCATTCATCTGTAAAGAATTCGTGTTAGTATTTTACTACCATGACATGTTAAGGTGATAGTTCGGTGATTTTCACACCTGTCAACACCAGCTTTCTTTTGGATTGGAATTATTCTATTCTTCTTGAAGTCTAAAGGTATTTCGCCTGTGTCATACGTCTTACTCACCAGATGGTAGAGTTTTGTCAGAGCTGGCTTTCCCAAGGCTATCAGTAGTCGTAATGGAATGTTGTCTACTCCCTGGGCTTTGTTTCGATTTATGTGTTTTAGTGATCTATCAAATTCTCCATGCAGTATCATATCTCCCACTTCACATTCATCTACATCCTCTTCCACTTCCATAATATTGCTCTCAAGTACATTACCCCTGTATAGGCCCTCGACATAATCCTCCATCCTTTCTGCTTAACTTTCTTTGCTTAGGACTGGTTTTCCATCCAAGCTCTTGATATTCATACAGGTGCTTTTCTTTCCTCCAAAGGTCTTTTTAATTTACGTTTAGGCAGTATCTATCACATGCCTAGAGATATAAGCTTCTGCATCCTTACATTTTTCCTCTAGCCATCCCTATTTAGCCAATTTGCACTTCCTGTCGATCTAATTTTTGAGACATTTGTCTTCCTTTTCGCCTGTTTCGTTTACTGAGCTTTTATATTTTCTTCTTTAATCATTTAAATTCAAAATCTCTTCTGTTACCCAAGGATTTCTACTAGCTCTCGTCTTGTTACCTACTTGATCCTCTGCTGCCTTCGTTATTTCATCTCTGAAACCTACCCATTCTTCTTCTACTTTACTTCTTTACCCCGTTGTTGTCAATCGTTCCCTATTGCTCTCTCTGAAACTCTCTACAATCTCTGGTTCTTTCAGTTTATCCAGTTCCCATCTCCTCAAGTTGTTACCTTTTTGCAGTTTCTTTAGATTTAATCTACAGTTCGTAACAAATAGATCGTGGTCAGAGACCACATCTGCCTCTGGAAATGTCTTACAATTTAAAATGTGTTTTCTTAATCCCCTGTATTACCATTTTATGATCTGTTTGAAACCTTCCAGTGTCTCCAGGCCTCTTCCACGTATACAACTTTCTTTCATGATTCTGAAGCAGTGTTAGCCGTGATTAAGTTATGCTCTGTGCAAAATTCTACCAGGCGACCTCCTCTTTCATTGCTTACCCCCATTCCACATTCATCCACTACTTTTCCCTCTCTTCGTTTTCCTACTATCGAATTCCACTCTCCCAAGACTATTAAATTTTTGTCTCCCTTCACTACCCGAATAATTTCTTTCATCCCATCACACATTTCTTCAATCTCTTATTCATTTGCCTCCATAGTTGGCATATAAACTTTTACTACTGTGGTAGGCATAGGCTTTGTGTCTATGTTGGCTACAATAATGCATTCACTATGCTGTTCGTAGTAGCTTAGCTGCGCTCCTATTCTTTGTTCATTATTAAACCTACCTATATAATATAATATTATTTATAATAAAATAATGGTAATTCCTACAAGCAGTCGATGTTTTCATAAAAAATGGTCTTACTGAAGCTGAAACTGATCTCTGACACACAGAAGGAGACGAAATGGAAGGCCCATGTTTATCACAAGCAGCCAAGTGTCTACATGGAGGAACAGGAGTTCTACTTCTCCCTGGAAGTAGATTTTAGATAGGTGTGCATTTTCGGAAGCTCCCGCAGTCTCATGGCGTTCTGATGCTATTTTCGGGAGACTTGACGAAGATTCAGCACTCACTGCTTCTTTTGCTATAATTTTTCTTCTCTGTTCTAACAAATATTATCCTCAAAGATTTTGTCCTTCGCACGAATTACAGACATACACTTGGAAAACCACACAGCGTTTTCAACCTATGGATTGTGCATTTCTTCTCATCTTTCAACCCTCCACTACAAAGGAAACTCATGGTTTGATTCTTGTTACAAGTATAGAAGAATCCAGCTTCAGTTAGTTTGTTAGGACGTTGCTCAACGGTTTACGACGAACCATCAAAGGATGCTAGGCTGGCATCATATTTGCTGTATTTAGGCTGATCAAACCGAATATACAGCACACATCACATGTTGAACTGCGTAACAGTGCTGATTCAGGAGATAAATGTAGGGGTATTTTCTCTCTGTAAAGGTCACAGGTACACTGTTACAGACATCCAGTACGTTAGAGACAGACTTACTTTCAAAGCCCCCTTATGTACCCTGAAGATCTATGATGACTCCACTTCTACTCACGCCACCTATTGCACATTTGCTTGAAGATGCAAGTCCCAAGCTCACCTGTACTTTTTTTCTGCTTGCTTGTTGGTTTGTCATATGTTCCTACATTTCTACGAAATCTAATCTGATTTTCTACCAAGTGGGTTTACAACAGTTGTTCAACCCGCCTGTAGATAATTCATATTAGTACTTCTACAACCAAGTTTTAAAAATAAGTAAAAAACTAAAATCTGTAAATATACTTTTTGTTTATCTTGAATGTTACTGGGAAATTGAACGACCAGCGTCTGTGGTGAAGCTCAAATTCCCGCCGTTATCAAGGGATGCTCCTTCAGTTTTAGATAGAAAGACAGAAAAGACATGAAGTGTATGAATGCAGGGAACTTTAGGTGCGCAGTGACATCTGCATCCACACTCCACAAGTCACCTTATGGGTCACGGGAGGGACGATTGCTGGTAAGCCTCCAAGTGTCTCGAATCTCTCCTATTTTGCCTCCACGGTGTTTTCTCGAGACGTATTTAGAAGGAAGCAATCACAGAACACTTCTCTTGTAGCGTCTGGCGCTGGAGTAAGCTGAGCATCCACACTAACGAAATGAACTTGCGATGGAAGGTGCTGCCTGTCTACATCAATCATTTTTGGCCGCTTGGTACGCATACTGCCATGGAAATTACTGCTTATATTCTTTTATTTGGTGATCACTACTGCTTTCAGAGTCCTGTTCGCGTAGAGAGTGGGCTGAGTTTTAGACGATCACTGGTTTCAGAAGCCATCTTGATTTTTTCGGTTTCAGGAAATGTCACAATAGTGAGGCCTGTACTTCGTGGTGAGAGGCAAATATGCAGTTTAACATTAGTTTGTAGGTAATATATGCCTGCACGTTCACTAACATTGTATGTTTTACTGTTGCATTTAGCTGCTATGTCTGAAATCATAATAAAATGGTGCCTAGATGCACTCTCTGAGTTCATATATATAACTTCACAACATGATATAAATTCTTATTCTTAAACGAAAGTGCACTCAAGTGTTTTTTATCACAATATATTTGTTTTTCACGCACCATAAATGCAATCCATTCACTTGGAAAACAATAACAGAGTGGAATTACCATGAAATTTTCGCTTGAGCCCCAAGTGCTAGAACGGTTGGTGGTCAAACGAAAAATAGTAGCGAACACTAACACCGCTCAGATGCAATATTGTTATACTAGGTGACTCAAGCAATGATTGAGCTAAATGAAAAGAAAGTCTGGACGCTCTGTCAAGATGCAGCTGACCTGACATACATGTGTCATGACTGGAGCGATTTTGCAGATGGTGCGTGAACTGTAGACACATACGTATGGCGTTAGGCTTGTTACCTCAGCACTCGCTATAACACAGGCTTTATTGATGGACGTCTGCTACTGTGTGTGGCCGCTTTCAACATTGTATAGATAAGGTGTCTAGCATAAAATTTTACATATCTGAAATAGAAAAGTACTTATTTTGCTTAATGGCTGGTCACAAAAATTATTTAAATCACAACTAAGTTTGCTTTAGTGTTCTCGTGCAAATAGTCCACGAGGTACGAGGGCGAAACTACACACATCAAAAAAAGTTCTGCATCACCTCGGGTCCGAGAGTTCTGGAGCCTGCACCGAAAATTGGAATAGAGAGCAACATAAACATCATTTCCACCATTTTTATTGCTCATGAAAGCCACACATTGCAGGTTGTACCACCATACAGCGAGACCTCCAGAGGTGGTGGTCCAGATTGCTGTACACACCGGTACCTCTAATACCCAGTGAAAAGTGGCAACACTGAGTCACAGCGCCAGAGATTGCGCCAAAGATTATTATCCTGCCGCCCCCACTGGCAGTAGTAGTTCAGAGGATGTCGAGGGCAGTTGTTGTTCTGTTGGGCGAGAGAGTAGATGCTGTTCGGTTCATGTACTGTATAGATGAAAGAAGTTGCAATTGTCACAGTGTATTTGAGAAAGGAGATGGGCCTTTGATTTATGATGCTGGTGTAATGGAAAATTTTCATCAATATACACTCCTGGAAATTGAAATAAGAACACCGTGAATTCATTGTCCCAGGAAGGGGAAACTTTATTGACACATTCCTGGGGTCAGATACATCACATGATCACACTGACAGAACCACAGGCACACAGACACAGGCAACAGAGCATGCACAATGTCGGCACTAGCACAGTGTATATCCACCTTTCGCAGCAATACAGGCTGCTATTCTCCCATGGAGACGATCGTAGAGATGCTGGATGTAGTCCTGTGGAACGGCTTGCCATGCCATTTCCACCTGGCGCCTCAGTTGGACCAGCGTTCGTGCTGGACGTGCAGACCGCGTGAGACGACGCTTCATCCAGTCCCAAACATGCTCAATGGGGGACAGATCCGGAGATCTTGCTGGCCAGGGTAGTTGACTTACACCTTCTAGAGCACGTTGGGTGGCACGGGATACATGCGGACGTGCATTGTCCTGTTGGAACAGCAAGTTCCCTTGCCGGTCTAGGAATGGTAGAACGATGGGTTCGATGACGGTTTGGATGTACCGTGCACTATTCAGTGTCCCCTCGACGATCACCAGTGGTGTACGGCCAGTGTAGGAGATCGCTCCCCACACCATGATGCCGGGTGTTGGCCCTGTGTGCCTCGGTCGTATGCAGTCCTGATTGTGGCGCTCACCTGCACGGCGCCAAACACGCATACGACCATCATTGGCACCAAGGCAGAAGCGACTCTCATCGCTGAAGACGACACGTCTCCATTCGTCCCTCCATTCACGCCTGTCGCGACACCACTGGAAGCGGGCTGCACGATGTTGGGGCGTGAGCGGAAGACGGCCTAACGGTGTGCGGGACCGTAGCCCAGCTTCATGGAGACGGTTGCGAATGGTCCTCGCCGATACCCCAGGAGCAACAGTGTCCCTAATTTGCTGGGAAGTGGCGGTGCGGTCCCCTACGGCACTGCGTAGGATCCTACGGTCTTGGCGTGCATCCGTGCGTCGCTGCGGTCCGGTCCCAGGTCGACGGGCACGTGCACCTTCCGCCGACCACTGGCTACAACATCGATGTACTGTGGAGACCTCACGCCCCACGTGTTGAGCAATTCGGCGGTACGTCCACCCGGCCTCCCGCATGCCCACTATACGCCCTCGCTCAAAGTCCGTCAACTGCACATACGGTTCACGTCCACGCTGTCGCGGCATGCTACCAGTGTTAAAGACTGCGATGGAGCTCCGTATGCCACGGCAAACTGGTTGACACTGACGGCGGCGGTGCACAAATGCTGCGCAGCTAGCGCCATTCGACGGCCAACACCACGGTTCCTGGTGTGTCCGCTGTGCCGTGCGTGTGATCATTGCTTGTACAGCCCTCTCGCAGTGTCCGGATCAAGTATGGTGGGTCTGACACACCGGTGTCAATATGTTCTTGTTTCCATTTCCAGGAGTGTATAATGAGGTAAAAAGGTATTACCGTTTTCTTTAATGACAATGCCTCTTGCTCACAGGTACAGTCAAAAAAGCATCTGGCTCGTGTTCATTTATTAGATTTGTAATTCCGGTTTCTATGTGCAATTATAGTATTTCTGGGTTTTCAATTAGTTCGTTGTAAATGGTGTTTAAAATATTTTGTCGTATTGAAAAAGAACTGAGCCAGATACATGTACGTTGAGTCACACTACCACACACAGAACAGTTACACTTGTGCTTTGTTGTTTCGTAGCTTGTATAGTTGCAGGGGACTTAATTAATCAATTGTGTTAACGGAAATTCCTTGTCATTCTTTATTTTTGCTTTATGCAATCAGATTGCATGCCAATACTAGTCAGGGACAACTGGTTACGAGACTTCGTAACCGGTCACATAGCTACTAAAATTACTGCATTTATGGTCTTTCCCTTTTAATTAAGCCCCCATGCACCAGTAGTACGTCCTCTTGCATTGACGCATACCTGGATTCGTCGTGGCATACTATCCACTAGTTCATCAAGGCACTGTTGGTCCAGATTGTCCCACTCCTCAACAGCAATCCGCCATAGATCCCTCAGAATGGTTGGTGGGTCACATCGTTCATAAACAGCTCTTTTCAATCTATCCCAGGCATGTTCGATAGGGTTCATGCCTGGAGAACATGCTGGCCACTCCAGTCGAGCGATGTCGTTATCCTGAAGGAAGTCATTCACAAGATGTGCACGAGGGGGGAGCGAATTGTCGTCCATGAAGACGAATGCCTCGCTAATATGCTGCCGATATGGTTGCATTATCGGTTGGAGTATGGCATTCACGTATCGTACAGCTGTTACGGCTCCTTCCATGACCACCAGCGGTGTACGTTGGCCCCACATAACGCCATCCCGAAACAGCAGGGAACCTCCACCTTGCTACACTCGCTGGACAGTGTGTCTAAAGCGTTCAGCCTGACAGGGTTGTCTCCAAACACGTCTCCGACAATTGTCTGGTTGAAGGCATAATGAACACTCATCGCTGAAGAGAACGTGATGTCAGTTCTGAGCTGTACATTCGGCATGTTGTTGGATCCAGCTGTACCGTGCTGCATGGTGTCGTGGATGCAAAGATGGACCTCGCAATGGACGTCGGAAGTGAAGTTGCGCATCATGCAGCCTATTGCACACAGTTTGAGTCGTAACACGACGTCCTGTGGGTGCACGAAAAGCATTATTCAACATGGTGGCGTTGCTGTCAGGGTTCCTCCAAGCCATAATCCGTAGGTAGCGGTCATCCACTGCAGTAGTAGCCCTTGGGTGGCCTGAGCGAGGCATGTCATCGACAGTTTCTGTCTCTCTGTATCTCCTCCATGTCCGAAAAACATCGCTTTGGTTCACTCCGAGACGCCTGGACACTTCCCTTGTTGAGAGCCTCTCCTGGCACAAGGTAGCAATGCGGTCGCGATCGAACAGCGGTACTAACCGTCTAGACATGGTTGAACTACAGACAACACGAGCCGTGTACCTCCTTCCTGGTGGAACGACTGGAACTGACCTGCTGTCTGACCCCTCCGCCTAGTAGGCGCTGCTCGTGCCTGGTTGTTTACATCTTTGGGCGGGTTTAATGACATCTCTGAACAGTCAAAGGGACTGTGTCTGTGATACAATATCCACAGTCATTGTCTATCTTCAGGAGTTCTGGGAACTGAGGTGATGCAAAACTGTTTTTGATGTGTATTTAAAAAATGAGAGCTAATTTAAAAAAGCATTGTTTTTTCATTTATTAATAAATACTAATGCATCTACCAATATCATATCTGTTTGCAGTGCACTCACTTTCAGAGACTTTGATGTGTATTTAAAAAATGAGAGCTAATTTAAAAAAGCATTGTTTTTTCATTTATTAATAAATACTAATGCATCTACCAATATCATATCTGTTTGCAGTGCACTCACTTTCAGAGACCTAATGCATGTCACCAATAAATTTACACGACTCTCCACAGAGAACTCAGAGAATTCATTCCATAGGTATAAATCACATCTTAGGAACCATGTTATTTAGCGAAGGAAATTATACATGTATTGTAACTTTTAGAAAACGACAATAATTTCTTACATTTTTTCATGTGCCCAGATTTTTTGATACAAGCACTTTTTTGTGCATCGAAATCCCCTGCCATACAACAATATTTACCAAATAATTGTATTTTATACACGCCAAATTCAGTATGTATGTAAACTCGTCGATGGGTGGCTATTAATCCCTCCTTCTCGGAACCAACACACGGGCTATGTTGCATTATACCTCTCACAATGTCACTGAATACATTTTTTACATTTTCACTTACTGGATATTTTTGATCATCAGCAAAACTTATAGCATCACATAACACCCAGAAGCTTGCAACAGTTTGTAATTTAAGATCGTCGCTATTGGTGTTGCTGTTGCTGCTGCTGGGGAAAACATTAATGTTGATTGATCCTGGTCTGAACGAATTGTTTCATTGGCTCTCAGTGTACAAAAGTCTACTGCACAAGCAATATCACTATATTTGCATGAACTGAATCTTCCTATGATGTATCACTACCTCTATTTCGGCTACCATCTCAAACTCACTGTCTGATGGAATGCCGACTCTGACACATTGCGAACCATAGGTGATCAAATAAAATAATCTTGTGAACAAGATGAGCTGGTGGATTTATACATGCATGTAGTCCTTCCATCCCCAACCCAGATGCTGTTGTCTGTACCTACCTAAGTATAGCGACTTCATTTAGTATCGTTCTCCAAGGCGAATTCGATAGACGGTGGGGGGGGGGGGGGGGGAGAGAGAGAGAGAGAGAGAGAGAGAGAGAGAGAGAGAGAGAGAGAGATGTGTAAAAGTGCGCCTAAACGCGTGTGTATGCTCCATACCTATGCTCGACATTGGGCTCATAGGCCCTCTGTTCTCTGTGAGAAGGCACCACCATCCACTGTACAGCGACTTGTGGAGTATTCGTTTAGACCTTGGAACATCTAACCAAATACCCTGTGATTTATGTTGATCATTTCAATTGCAACGAAATACACATATATAGGTCTCTTGTCCTAATATTGTGCATCAAGTGCTACCTATAGACCTTACTGTGTGTAGCGTATTGTACATCTGTTGGTCAGCTAAATGCAAAAACTTGTGCGTGGCAGGTGCTCTGCAATATCTGTTTTGTTTAACACACGCTACACATTAGCTGTGGCAGTGGAGTAGAGTTTCTGTGTAAATGTACTAATCTTAATACTGTTGACACCGTGCAAGATACATGTTGTATAAGATGGGATTATCGCGAGAATTACTTTGACTTTCTTCCACAGACCATCAAAAACACACACACATAGGTTGGATATAGTGAAATACTAGTGTGATTATAAATCTATGATCGCTATGACGCTGTGACACAGAATTCTGACTGGAGAGGCAACCATCTGTGGCCTGATGTCAGTACTTTGTAAATAATCACATGGAAACGACATTCTACAGAACACCTATCTGTGGTGTCAAAATTATACAGCCGCTCCCATTTGATACTTAACTGATGTGGTTTGATTCCTGGAACACTTGTGGCAGTGGTGGGTATTTGAGCACTGACTCTTTGCTAAGTAACTCTTACGCTAATATTTACTGTCATTTTACAGATACACCATGATGTTATTAATGCTGTGATGTATCTTTTTTTAGTACAGCTCAGTTGAGGCTTCTTTGTGATAATAGTAATAGGCTCTGACTGGAGTAAGGGACAGAGAGAAATGAGTGCGATCAATTACTTTTTTAGTTAAACACCAATCCGAATAACTCCACTTAACATCGGAAGTCTCCTGGCTAAGAATTGTTATGATTATGATCAAAGCTCACCCACCTCACCAGTTACTGGTGCCACAGTAGCGTATAATGCATTCTCTTCCGTATATGGTGTTTGTGACAAGAAGAGATTCAGTTGCTGTTGCTGCGAAGGCATCTCAGTATATCTATTCCACTGCATGCACATCCTGCATCTGGAAACCTTTTTTTAAGCCAGATATATGTCGCTGGCGTGAATTTGAGTGAGAGACAGAATAAAGGAAGAAGAGTAAATGAATGTACCAGCAATGAAAATAAGTCATAAGATGTATTTGTATTATAACTAAAGTCTGTTAAAACGATGATTATGTAAAAAATGGCACTGCACAGACAGTATCATGATTCATGAACAAAGGTTTCAGTTACTTGTGGAAGCATAGTGTTAAGCATCACGGACTGACAGTGATAGTGACTTCGTGAGTGAAAGAGAAGAATAGGTGGCTATACCACATGCTGCTGTAATTACATTATTTTGTCTCTTTTTCTGTAAACATATTTAAAAGACACGAAGATGTCGATTTCGTTTTACATACGGCATCTGATAGACAGATCTCACGTTAACTGCTGGACAATATATAGTCAATGAGATTTTGTACAGTAGCCAGCTTGCCGAATAATTTTCACACAACGCTGTTGTCGAGGCTGACCCGCGGTTCATATGTATATACGGTAGCGCATTACTAAACAAACGCGGTTTGGATGGAACTGTAGCTTCTGGTAGAGAGAGAGAGAGAGAGAGAGAGCAGCTGACTGTCGTCCACGTGACTCGGATATCACTCGTGCGTGTACGCTCTCGGCGAAGACCACTTGCCTGCGACCAAAGGATTCACATTGTTATGCGCCTCAGAGGTAAGGTAGCGAGCATAGTGTTTATCTGGTGCGTGCTCTGCCAGCGCAACGTTGCGGCGACACCACGCTGGGGTTTAAATTGTAATTATTATAACACTTTTACATAACAAATGTTTAAGTCAGCCATCTGTGTGTGGTTTGGAAGAGGAAGTGCACACTTTGTAGATACTCTGGTTAAGGGAGCACTCACATCTCCAGCTGGTGTTGCTTGAATTGCTAGGGCTACTCCCTACTCATAGAGTAGTGCTAGATAAACAGTAGCTATCCTCCTACGCTGTGCAGTTATTGAAGTAGACTGGTTGGGTTTACTCCCTAATGCTAGTTTAATTGCAGCTATATTTCCGACTCCCTTGCTTCGCAGCCAGAGGAAAAATAATTATTAGTTAGGTATACATTTGTTTCTGATTACATTCTCAATACTAACATGGTGGCTGTCTTGCATTGGGGAGTGTTAGGAATTCACAGTAGGCAGGTACATCTGCATTTTTGGTGGTACACAATACATCGGCAACTGCACCGATACCTTGGTAAGTAGCAATAGTTTGTTTTCTGAAATATTTTTCCTAGAGTACATTATGGTTGTCGCATCTTTTGGGCTGTGGAAGGCGATTAACAATGGTTTTAAAGCCAATGCCCTAAGCATATTAAAGGCAGCCATTTGCCTAGAGGATTTAGTATTTTTACAGGCATTCTGTAATTATGCTAAGATGTCCTTAACTTATAATGCCTAAGTGTCTTATTTCGCTGTTACTTGCAAAAGAACCTGATCATTTTACTACAGGGTATAAATGAAACTGCTGAAAAGGAGGAGTTGGAACTAATTTATTATCTTAATGTCAGACAGCTACTTACTGACACATCTGCATTTTAATCTATATTACCTATTTAATTTCAATTTTTACAACCAATACTCCAATTTTATAGAGAACTTACAGATTTTGTGGCCAATCTCTCAATTTTCTATCAATTTTAATGACCAATTTGCCTATTTAATTATGGTCATGGTCTTTATCGGTCATCGCAAACCTCTCAACACTATGAATAGACTCATGCAGTTGTTCTATTCCATTGCTGGGCATGTAAGTTATCTTTTTAGAAAAAATTCTTAATAAACCATTAGTTGTATTGTTATATCATTGTTATTATTTACAAACAAATATTTCATTGATAAAGCTACTGTCCACAGGATAGGTTTGAGAAAAATAAGACGATTTTGTATGACAATATTATTTATTATTATTTTTTGGAATACCATTAAAACAATACATTGGTTGCAGTAATTCATCATCTTTAAATACGTCCATCGATTCTTTTTTCACTGACGAGTTGTGATGACAGGAACAGTTGTTGTGCTGCTTTGCTTGGTTCTGTAGTTCTGCTGCCAGGGAAAGAAATAGTAGGCATAAACGAATATATTAATAATGGCATTAATAATAATAATGAAGAGAAAGCTACTTACTCTTCAAGTGTGGGTAGGGGTCTCTGTCTGTTTTGCACAACTCAGTCATTTCAAAAAGGAGAGGTAGTTCCAGCAAATCTATCTCATTGTCTTGGAGAAGTCATGCATCTTCAGACTTATACATCTCTTGATTCCTGGATAATTCGAATAAACTCTAATTATGTCTCTCCATTCTTGATGTAATCACTACCAGTTCATGCATGGTGGAAGAGATAGACTTGACTCAGATTTCAAAAAGCATAAGCCATTCCGTAAAATACTGCTCATTTTCTTGGGAAATCCAACCAGGTCATGCATCTTCATACCATCCTGCTGCATTGACGTTATTTGTTGAACAATATGTCTACTTATACGTCTCTTGATGATGGGTAATCCGAGTAAACTGTCATACACTCTCCAATTACTATTTCTTTCCAGTCTTGACGAGGCCATGAATACATTCCTCTGATGGATACTTGCAGTAAATGCGCTTATTAAAGACCTCTCTGCTTGAAATAAGTGCCTCATCAATTGAGCACATGAGACCTGACACTTCCTGTAAGGTACAAACCTCGAATGAGGAACAAGCACATCTTTGTAATAAAAAATGGGGGAGCAGAGCATCATACTGTTTGGCCTAGAGCAACAGCACAAGCTGGAATGTGATTGGCGCTTGCCCAAGAACATCCTAATGCAATTGGTCAACCTTTCCCCCCCCCCCCCCCTCACATCTCTGTGGCGGGGAGATAACCTGGAATATGACATGCACAACTGTGTCAGCTGTAATATGACACCAATAACCATTTCAAGGCTGGCCAGAATGCCCATGATGCCCAATTACAGCTGTCGGGGCAGCTTCTGGGCGCATGGAAAGAGGTGTTAGGAACAGTAAGCCAACCCCAAAGGATTAAAATTTTTGTTATCCAGAGGTAGTAAGAAGACAATGTAACAAATAAACCAATATTTTCAAAAATTCTGTTTAAAAATACTGCATCAGAAAGTCCAATATGCACATAATAAATCAGAAAAATTAGACGTGTCATTAGCTGCATTTTCATAATGATGTTAAGAAGAATTCCACTAACAGCTCCCAAAATTGTTGTTTTATTGAAGCACAACCGGTTTCACGCCTAAAGTCGCATCATCAGGTGCAACAGTAGTAAAAGGTGATAGGTGTACCCATCGCTCCTAGTCAAGATATTTTACTCAGTGAATGTTGTCTACATTACATTGGTGAACGAAGGATGACAATGTAGTAAAGACAATATTCACTGAATAATACAATCTTGACTTGGAGCAATGCAGACAACTATGAGCTTTTAACATTGTTGCACCTAATAATGCGGATTTAGACAGTGAAACTGATTGTGTTTAAACAAACATCCAGTTTACCAGCTGATAGCGGAAATATTCTTATCGTAACAGCGATACTCAGAGTAAAAATATTTAGCTATTTTCATAATGACAACACGTGGTTTAAAAGAGATTGAATTGAAGATCTTCACCCTAATGGGATGCAAAAATGTAGCATACTATTGCAGAACTAAACATAAGTGGAAGAGAAGAAATATAACTGGACAGCAAGGTAAGGGACCACACTCTACAACAGAGCTCAAATTTCAGATATTCTGAAAGCAGATATTCTGAAAGCAGTGCTTGTGTTTTCACTGGAAACAATATAAGCACTGCTCACTCAGCATAAACCGAAAACCAAGGCGTAATTAATAGAAACGTTTGAAGCTTAATACAATGGTGTGCAAAACTTAAGTACAAAGTGATTTTTGCGTGATGTACCACTGCAACATAGCTTGATGAAACTTGGACCATTGTATATTTCTTTCAATTACCTTCTGTACTGAACTGTAACAGTATGTAATCTATGGTCCAAGTTTAATAGAAATATGTTACTTGGCAGTGAAACAACATGCCAAAGCTACTTTTGTACTTACGCTCTGCACACTAATGTAGTATTCCTTCGCATGCAGTACCTAATGTGATACTACACAATATTTTTGGATTAGCTTTGTTGATTTTTCGTGATTCTCAGTAAAATTCGTTAGGCTCCGTTTCAGGTAAGGAGCGTTGTTCTCTGAATGGACTGTACAAGCAGTGGCTGTATCGCAGAGAAGCGCAGCTACCTGCTATCTCTAGTTCCCAAGTAACACACTTGGTGTCATACCACTCAGAGCGAAATCTTGAAAATCGTAGGACAGCACCGGTGTGAATGTGGCACGAGAGTGAATGTGGCACAACGTTGATAATCAGTTTCCAAAAGGAGAAGATCTTAAGACAAATGGGTACCCTACAACTCACCCATACATCATAGTTATAAACCTTGCATATAACATTTCAATGTGAAGCTTTACAACAGCAACAAATGGATGTTAAAATGCCCTAATATGCATAATCTGAAAAAATCGCCGAACTTGCGTATCTTCACAGTGAATATAATCATAAGCTGAAGCATCATTTAAAACATTCTTCTGTATTTATAGCAGTGTAAAATCTGATGCAGAATTACTTGAGTGCTGCTGTTTCAAACATGTGAACCTGATCTCATGCTAGTTCTTTTCACCCTCCATGATGTAGGAATTGTCACGCATGAAGAGATATCGCAGTTGCGAAAATCAGAAGTAATCTTCCTCAGACGCTAAATGTTATCCGCATTAAGCCCACATTTGAACGAACTGAATTTATCCAACACTCACAACCTCCACAAATGTAGTATGACTCGTGACGATTCCTAGGAACACTCAGTTTTTATCATAGACATTTGCCACATGAGTCAGAAATACGAACTCCACTCACCAACGTCCTCAGTGGACGAAAGACACACAGCAAGAAGATGTTAGAATGGACACTGTACATGCAAATCCACATTCTATCACAAAAAAGCTGGTCTCATGGAAACAGATGTGGTCGCCTGCCCTATTCCGAATGCACCACCACCGAGCGAGGTGGCGCAGTGGTTAGACACTGGACTCGCATTAGGGAGGACGACAGTTCAATCCCGCGTCCGGCCATCCTGATTTAGGTTTTCCGTGATTTCCCTAAATAGTTCCAGGCAAATGCCGGGATGGTTCCTTTCAAAGGGCACGGCCGACTTCCTTAGCCGTCCTTCCCTAATCCGATGAGACCAATGACCTCGCTGTCTGGTCTCCTTCCTCGAACAACCCAACCAACCCAACCGAATGCACCACTGATGTTCACTATAGACACTAGTGACACTGTGATCCAGCCATCGGCGCAATCCTTCTACAAGTAGTGGACAGCGACATACAACTCCTCTGCTTTTCCTCAAAGAAACTTACGGCTTTACAATGAAGGTCGTCCACGTTTGCGAACTTTTTACCATTTATTAAGCAGTACTATACTTTATGAAGGACATTAAAGGGTGACAGGTGGTGGTATACTCAGACAAAAAACAACTGGCAGATGTAGCATGTCATGTTATCAAAGGATATCAACCGCCAATTTTTTCGGCACCTCGACTTAATATCACAAAATGCAACCGATTTTCGACAGTTACGTGGCACTGATAATATGACTGCAGAGTACCTGTCACGCATCAACATCAGCTCACTCCACTTGGACTTTGCCACCATTGCAATTGAGCCAAAACTCTAACCATGAATCATAGACTCAAACAACAACAATGCTTCAAACCTACAAATCGAGCAACAAGCAGTGCTATGTATGGACGTTCGTTTACTGCATCATGTTTCACAAAATAGGGCGAGGTACCCAACACCATGCACCAATCGATATTCGATCAATTTCACAACCTGGCTGACCCAGGTGTCTGCCCCATTGTGCAGCTTGTGACTGAATAGTTTGTGTGGCTGTATGTCAAATGGGACTCTCAGACCTGCGTGCAGATTTGTGCACCATGTCAACACAACAAGGCTGGACATGCACAACCACCACTTGGTCACTTTGATGTAATGTGCTCCACTTCTGGCATGTGCTCTTGGATCTCATCAGTCCCCTCCCAGTATTGAAGGATTTAAATATATTTTGTCAGTCATCGACCATTTCTCATACTGAATCAAATCAGCACATATTTACGATATCATAGTGGAATCCATTGTTCAAGTCTTAATCGAGGTGTTGGTGACACAGTTGAGCTGCCCTGAGACAATCACTGAGTCTGCACAATGCAACGCACCCATGAAGTACATATCCACAAAGTAACAGTCTAGTAGAACACCGGCATCAAAGTCTTAAGACTGCAATCACGTGTCATGCAGAGAGCGGAATGGAAGAATTATCATGAGTGTTGCTTTGCATCCACACTGCATATGAAGAAGAAGTACTGTTTGGGTAACCCTAATCCTCCCAGTAGACTTTGTCCTACCAGCAACCACACCTGCCCTGACTGACCTACTGGCTTTAAGCAACAAATGAAACAGCACATTCCTATTCGCAGATAACACCCCTGATGGCACATGCTGTGCTGAAAACATTTACGCACAAAGCGATAGCAGAATGTGAATATGTCATACCACATGACGATGCCATTTGCCTATTCTTACAGCCTCCTTTTTCTGGACCAATCCAGTTCGTCAGACATGGACCACAGACTTTCGATATTCTCTTCAAAGGTAAAGTGACTAACATCTCCCTCCATGAACTTAAGCCAGCATGGATACTCCAGGATTCCGGCAATGCTGGTGATGCCAAAGCAGTTGCACCCCAACTGAACAAGGATGAACAACTTAACAGTGATGTGAACAGAGAGAGTAGACTACTTCTTGAACCTGGAGTCAGCTCCATCCATGTTCACGACTTCCAGCCTGAGGAACTAAGCACTGAACTTGTCAATGACAACTTAATTGTTGATGCACAGCATGACCTTCTAGACATGTCACGCACTCCAACCATCCAGATACTCACTCACATCTACTGCCTACCTACTCACATAGACTCCCTCATCTTCTTTTGCTTACACCTTTGTTCCACAGTTTTGCGCAGGGTCAGCATGGTTACAACAGATTTGGTAAGGTTAATTTGAAGGGATACCCTTCCTGCCGCTACCCCATACCCCACGGGATGGAATCAGTGTATCCCAGCTGTCTGCGTCTAGTGTAAGTCATGAAAGGGTGCAAACGTGTTGCAAATGTCTGCGAGTCGTGTAACGGAGGCGGAACGTGGGGACCAGCACGGTATTCACCTAGTGGGATGTGGAAAAAAGCCTAAAAACCACATCCAGGCTGGATGGACCATCAATCGAGCCGGCGTGCCTACCCAAGAAGCAGTGCATTAGCACTCTTGACTAACCTGACAGGTCCACCTATTCACATTGACTGTGTAGCCTTATCCTCATGCCTGTCATTGGATGGCATACTTACCATCAGCATACTGACACAGAACTTTTGTCAGCAGTTAAGCCACTCCTGGCACCACAGTAAAACCAATGTCACAACTACGTTTATTGACAACACCGTCCCCAAATCAATCTAGATTCGGCCGCCCTTCACAGCCATCGGCGCACCTGGTACCATATCAATTGTATACCGTTTCTGCCAAATTGCAGATGCCAAGAAATAGTCCAGCTGTGCAGCTCTGCCTCACACAGCAGCCAGCCATGACATGACTGGTCACTTACATCTGTGCCTGGGTCACACCATTCTTGATGAGTGCCATCGAGCTCTCCTTTTAGTACTCCCCACTATGGCACGGTGGGGTGGGGGGTGGGCACGACTCCGTGGGGAAGCCAGTACCAATAATGATCTCAGCCATGGAATGCAAAGTCTGTGAGGCTAAGACTGGAGGACAGTTTTGTTTAGCACATAGTGCTGTGAAGTCGTGCTGTACTGTACTCGATCAGAATAAAGTTTCATTAATCATAGCCATGTTGCCTACATTATTAGTGAATCTCCCCACATATGCAATGAAGATCTACCACAAGTGTTAGAACTAGCACATAATCGCTAAAAGATTCATGTGGATCTTTTCTTTTTATTTAAGGTGAGATGACGATTACATATACCCCTGGAGAAATGCATCATACAATTTGTAGAATTTTATTGTCAAATGACTCCAAACTGCATACTGTGAAACTGTAAAACTGTTCGAACTTATTGTTACTATTCCTGCATCCTGTGTCTCAGTTGAGAAAAGCTTTTCAGCTTACAAATTTAACTCTGTTGTCAACTGAAAATGATCTCCTGTGGCATCTGAGGCCTGAGTTTTGGTGATCAAGGAATTTGCCAAAAGGGTAATTTCGTGTTTAAAAATTCCATTTTATTCTATTGCAACTGTTTAACATAACGAAATGTTCAGTACATGCCACTGGCTGAAAGACAGTGGCTGTGCAAAAAGTTTTTATGATAGTGTGAGGACATGTAAAAAGCCCAGCAAGATGTACAAAAACATAAAGCACATTGACATACCATGTTCTGTCAAATACGTCTACAGGCAGATAAAACGTCCAAGTTGTGAATACTGTTTTTGCAGACCATTTGGACAAACAACTGAACTGCAAGATAATTTTTTTGTAGACCATTCTGGACAGACAACTGAACTGTGGGATGTTGTAAAAGATAAGGGAAACGTAATGGCTGAAGCCAGACAAACTAATTTTGGTAGACCAGAAATTTTTCTAGCAGCAGAAAAATGGGATGATACGTATACAGATGGCGATCTAGCAGAGATGGGGAATCTTCCTGTGACATATTAAGCCACCATATAAATATAGGTTTTCCTAAAGTATGCAGAACTAGTGGCTATAAACAAAATAAGAAATGTAGCACCATGGAAATGAAAAAGTCATGAAATGAATTAATTGTGCCTTGCGAAAATTAGCAGAAAGATAACAGACAGGCCAGTTACGAAGCTTACAGATGTAAAATGAAAGAATACAATATTAATAATAATAATAATTTCATTAGACCATTGCACCAATAGACGATGGCGCACACGGGGTACAGTTAAACTAAACTAAGTAAAATTTGTCCAAACAGGTGTCAAAAGACCAGAAGAATGCTGAATCAGACTATAGGAATCACTGATGCGGTGATGGAGGGGGTGTGTTGGCACACTGCTCTCTCAGCTACTTCTCTGGCAAGTAGAGCCTCAATTTGCTTCACAAGGAGCAAGTGCACCCTCTTGGCCAACAGCGCTCAGTAGATGAGAGGGTCATTCATCCAAGTGCTAGCCAAGTGTGACAGCACTTAACTTAAATGACCTTAAGGCTACCAGTGTTACCACTGTGTCAAGGCCGTTGGCCACATAGTACAATAAAACTGATAATTTAAAAGAAATAACAGGCTACTTAACAACATCACACATTTATATTACAGTAGTAGGGGGACAAAGAGGGCATTGGTGCATTTTGTTAGTGTAGGTTGCCTACATCTGGGGCAAGTATGCACTCGGGGGCAAATCTATAGACCCTCTGTGGATAATCCACCCTTTTGATTGACAGGTTATGATCCCTTGGGGATAAACTACTCTTTTGATTGACAGGTCTTTAACCTACTGTACCCCCACGCCTCCCCCCACCTCCTCCTCACCCCAAACACTCAGGAAACCTCCCACCCTCCCCCTCGCTGATGCAAGCACACTTTTCATAGCAATTTGTTTGATGAATTAATTAAATCGACCAATTAATTAAATCTACCTTCTGGAAAACACCCTAGCTCTCCTCCTTCCCTTTCCATCCCGGTAATTGGCGGGAAAAAGATCCAGTTGATCAGTCATTTGGAGGTAATTGGATTGCAATGTATGGAATATCGTTTAAACAATTTAGAGAATGTGTGGAATATTGTTTATTTATGGCAGTGTATGGAATATGGTTTATTTATTTAGTTAAAGAATTCCTCAGGAAATCGATTTCAGTGTCTGGAATATTGTTTAAACAATTTAGACAATGTGTGGAATATTGTTTATTTATTTATGGCTGTGTATAGAATATAATTGATTTATTTTGTTAAAGAATTTGACAGGATAACGATTGCAGTGTAGGGAATATTGTTTAAACTATTTAGACAATCTATAGAATATTGTTTATTTAAAAAAAAATTTGGTTCATGGTGTGGGTTCCTGTAGTCATGTCCTAGTTCATGAACCACGGGCAACATATGAGTGGCCAAGTAAGTGGTCCCAACAGTCGGGATACCAGTTACTTTGGAATAAGGCTGGGCATCTCAGACATATTCTGAGTCATGGTCACCTTTGTGCTCATATGGCAAAGACTACTAAATCCACCGGTTAGTCCCACAATCGTTAGGGGTAAAACTCAATGGGACTCGGGGCCAGTAAGGCTAGCAACCTGCTTGCCTGGTACTTTAAATATGATGCTGGCAACAATCAGAGCAAAATGCCTCGGACCTTTGGAGGTGACAGAGTCCCACCTCTAACTGACAAACCAGGGACTCCTAAGATACAACTTCGCAAGCAAATGGTAATGAGATGGGGAGCTATTAGTATCAATGGGGGCTACTCTGGCAAGAAGGTAGAGCTGGCAGAGGCTGCAAGTAAGATGGGGTTGGACATTTTAGCTGTTAGTGACATTCGGGTAACGGGTGAGAAAGAAGAGGAAGTGGGAGAATACAAGGTCTACCTGTCAGGAGTCAAAGCAGGAATAGCTTTACATCAGGAAAGAGATGGAACCAAGCGTATTTGCAATAAGGTATGTAAACGAACGACTGATGTGGATAGATTTGACAGTGTCTAGCAAGAAAATGAGGATTGTGTCAGTATATTCACATTGTGAAGGGACAGATCAAGATAAGATGGATAGTTTTTATGAGGCACTCAGTGATGTAGTTGTTAGAGTAAAGGACAAGGACAGTGTTCTGCTCATGGGTGATTATAATGCCAGGATTGGAAATCGAACAGAAGGCTATGAAAAGGTTATGGGTAAATTTGGAGAGGATATGGAGGCCAACAGGAACGGGAAACAACTCTCGGATTTCTGTGCCAGTATGGGCTTAATAATCACAAACTCCTTTTTTAAACATATGAACATTCACCGGTATACTTGGGAAGGCAGGGGAACCAGATCTGTCATTGACTATATAATAACAGATCAGGAATTCAGGAAGGCTGTGAGGGACACACGTGTATTCAGGGGATTCTTTGATGACACTGATCATTATTTAATCTGCAGTGAAATTGGGATTGTGAGGCCGAAAGTGCAGGAGGTCAGGTCCATATGTAGGAGGACAAGAGTGGAGAAACTTCAGGATAAGGAAATCAGGCACAAGTACATAACAGTGATCTCAGAAAGGTACCAGTTAGTTGAATGTAGTCAGTTACAGTCATTGGAAAAAGAATGGACAAGGTACAGGGACACAGTACTAGAAGTGGCTAAAGAATGTCTTGGAACAGTAGTGTGTAAAGGTAGGATGAAGCAAACAGCTTGGTGGAATGTCACAGTCAAGGCAGCCTGCAAAAGGAAAAAGAAGGCGTATCAAAAATGGCTACATACTAGAACTCAGGTAGACAGAAAAAGTTATGTTGAAGAAAGAAACAAAGCCGAACAGATAATTGCAGCATCCAAGAAGAAATCTCGGGAAGACTTTGTAAACAGGTTGGAGACTTTGGGTCAAGCTGCTGGAAAACCATTCTGGAGTGTAATTAGCAGTCTTCGAAAGGGAGATGAGAAGGAAATGACAAGTATTTTGGACAGGTCACGAAAACTGCTGGTGAATCCTGTGGATTCCTTGGGCAGATGGAGGGAATATTTTGAAGAGTTGCTCAATGTAGGTGAAAATACGATCAGTAATGTTTCAGATTTCGAGGTACAATAGGATAGGAACGATGATGGAAATAGGATCATATTTGAGGAAGTGGAGAAAATGGTCAATAGATTGCAGTGCAATAAAGCGGCTGGGGTGGATGAATTTAAGTAGGAACTCATCAAATACGGTGGAATGTCAGGTCTTAAATGGCTACACAGGATAACTGAAATTGCCTGGGAGTCGGGACAGGTTCCATCAGACTGGACAAAAGCAGTAATCACACCAATCTTTAAACATGGAAACAGAAAAGATTGTAACAACTACCGAGGTATCTCTTTAATCAGCGTTGTGGGCAAAATCTTCTCAGGTATTGTTGAAAGGAAAGTGCGAGTATTAGTTGAGGACCAATTGGATGAAAATCAGTGTGGGTTTAGGCCTCTTAGAGGTTGTCAGGACCAGATCTTTAGCTTACGGCAAATAATGGAGAAGTGTTATGAATGGAACAGAGAATTGTATCTATGCTTTATAGATCTAGAAAAGGCATACGACCGGGTTCCTAGGAGGAAGTTATTGTCTGTTCTACGTGATTATGGAATAGGAGGCAAACTTTTGCAAGCAATTATAGGTCTTTACATGGATAGTCAGGCAGCAGTTAGAGTTGACGGTAAACTGAGTTCATGGTTCAGAGTAGTTTCAGGGGTAAGACAAGGCTGCAACCTGTCTCCATTGTTGTTCATATTATTTATGGATCATATGTTGAAAGCAATAGACTGGCTGGGTGAGATTAAGATGTGTGAACACAAAATAAGCAGTCTTGCATATGCCGATGACTTAGTTGTGATGGCAGATTCGATTGAAGGTTTGCAAAGTAATATTTCAGAGCTAGATCAGAAATGTAAGGACTATGGTATGAAGATTAGCATCTCCAAAACGAAAGTAATGTCAGTGGGAAAGAGATATAAACGGTCTGAGTGCCAAATAGGAGGAACAAAGTTAGAACAGGTGGACGGTTTCAAGTACTTAGGATGCATATTCTCACAGGATGGCAACATAGTGAAAGAACTGGAAGCGAGGTGTAGCAAAGCTAATGCAGTGAGCGCTCAGCTACGATCTACTCTCTTCTGCAAGAAGGAAGTCAGTACCAAGACTAAGTTATCTGTGCACCGTTCAATCTTTCGACCAACTTTTTGTATGGGAGCGAAAGCCGGGTGGATTCAGGTTACCTTATCAACAAGATTGAGGTTACGGATATGAAAGTAGCCAGGATGATTGCAGGTACTAGTAGATGGGAACAATGACAGGAGGGTGTCCACATTGAGGAAATCAAAGAAAAACTGGGAATGAACTATATAGATGTAGCAGTCAGGGCGAACAGGCTTAGATGGTGGGGTCATGTTACACGTATGGGAGAAGCAAGGTTACCCAAGAGACTCATGGGTTCAGCAGTAGAGGGTAGGAGGAGTCGGGGCAGACCAAGGAGAAGGTACCTGGATTCGGTTAAGAATGATTTTGAAGTAATAGGCTTAACATCAGAAGAGGCACTAATGTTAGCACTGAATAGGGGATCATGGAGGAATTTTATAAGGTGGACTATGCTCCAGACTGAACGCTGAAAGGCATAATCAGTCTTAAATGATGATGATGATGACGATGGGATTCAAGGCATTGTACGGAATATGGTTTATTCATTTAGTTAAAGATTTGCTGGGAAATTGACTGCAATGTATGAAATACTGTTTATTGAAACAAAGTACAGGGTGGTGTATCGAAAATAGTTTATTTACAGAATTTTTCAAGAAATCGATCACAGCATTGAATATTTAATCAATTGCGGCACATTTTTATTCTGATAGCGCTTGGAAACTAGGAGTAGGCTTTTTTTGTACCCGCTGCCGGCGTCAGGTATGTTAACGCTCTTAATTTCCTCACTTTTCGAAGCACACTGGTGTCTAAGACGGGAAAATTGGAACAATTACACATCTTAAACCGTATGACATATTTCGAAACACACCGTCACTTTCTGCAGATGGGCAAATTACAACTGCAAGACAGAGTCCAGTGCGATGTATTGAGAAGCACTAAACACGACAGACATAAACTGCGATCCAATCGATAGTAATAATCTGTTCGTGGCTAAATGTTCAAATGGCTCTGAGCACTATGCGACTCAACTGCTGAGGTCATCAGTCGCCTAGAACTTAGAACTAATTAAACCTAACTAACCTAAGGACAGCACACAACACCCAGCCATCACGAGGCAGAGAAAATCCCTGACCCCGCCGGGAATCGAACCCGGGAACCCGGGCGTGGGAAGCAAGAACGCTACCGCACGACCACGAGATGCGGGCGTGGCTAAATGTCAGAGATCGCTATTGATCGAGAATCTGACGTCGAGATTGGGTTTTTAAAGCACTATGTAACTCCTAAGCTGCTTCTCTCTGCTACATTAGGAAGTAGGAGAAAGGGGAGGGCGTACTGCGTGATAGGGTAGAGATAGGAGCAAATACCACTGCAAGACAGAGTCCACCATGATGTATTGAGAAGCTCTGAACACGACACACTTAAATCACGATCCAGTCCGTAGCAGTAAGGTGTCTTGGCTAGATGATGGAGGCAGCTGAAAGTATGTGCACATCCCATTCACTCACCTTCCAGACGTCCACACGTGGTGCCCCCGCCCCCCGTCAACATGTACACTGCTAGCGCAGACATAAAGAGGTCAGTGAAAACCACCGGCGTGGCCGCAGTCGCAGTCACAGTGCGTGTATGCCCGAGTGCGCAGCCCCCAAATTTGTTTTTCTTATCTGTCACGTCCTGCATTACAGAATTAGAATATTAAACTCATTTTTGGCACATAATCGAGTGCTAAGACCTTTCTAGGCGCTCAGTCAGGAACCGCGCGACTGCTACGGTCGCAGGTTCGAATCCTGCCTCGGGCATGGATGTGTGTGATGTCCTTAGGTTAGTTAGGTTTAAGTAGTTCTAAGTTCTAGGGGACTTATGACCACAGATGTTGAGTCCCATAGTGCTCAGAGCCATTTTGCTAAGACCTACCACCGTCACAGGACGCCTCTTCACGTTCAGCCTCTCTCTTAATGTAACAGCACAGAGAAGTTGTATATATAAGCTTTACACTACGTATCACTTTACAAATTCGGTAATACATCTCCCAGTGTAAATGAGAGATTCAAATATAGTTAAAAGATATCGCCGCGACGAAAAAAACGCCAAGTCAAGAATCATATCTCTGTTGCCCAAGCCAATGCTTCTATCTGCCAGATGGCATGACATTGATGCCAAATTGATAGGCTAATTAATTGAATTGATAATGAGAGTCACTTTACATGATGAGTAATTTTTCCTTTTCAGTAGTCAGATTACGCTCACCAGGTAGTTCCAATGGGAATCCCTGGAGGGAAGACGATGTTCTTATCGAGAAATTTTGTAGTGAACTGACATTTGAAGCTGACCACACTAAAGAACTCTTCCGCTGGCAACACACATTTCGTGTAAGTACCGCACAATTAAAGATGCGATCACGACTATGTTAGAGTCACCCAGCATAAAAGCAGTCTTGGTTCTACAAGCATACACAAGAGACGCTGATAGCGCTACACTTTCTGATAGAAATGTATTTGCGATTTGGAATCAAGTCTATCTAACAACCACATGCCTATATAGGATCCTATGGAGACGTCTTTTAATGATTACAGCCACTGGCGAATTATATTCAAGACACTCTCATATCCAGAAATGTGTCACATTTCTCGAACCTATCTTCTACAGCAAAACTCCAATGTGGATTTAGACAGTCCCTCTGCATCTTGTACCTGTTTCTCAGTTCTGCCCTGGCCTTCCTGCAGCTTCGGCCATTTGATCATCCCAGTTTATGTCGGAACGGAAAACAAGTTGGAGAGCGCTATATCTACCAATTTCTGCACCAAGTGGAGAAACATGTTGACGTGAGCTAATGCGACAGGACTGTCTTCCTTGACCACTCTATGGAAACGGGGGCATTTTGTCGTAGCTCTGGCGACAGTGTATGATGTGTAAGGCCAGCGCCATGATGATGCTTTCTCCTGCAACACGAGGTAGTACAAAAATTGGTACGGGAACAGAAAGAAGGATGAGGATTTGGCTACTGCATTGCTGTGTGTCTCCAAACTACTTGCAGGTACCAGCATACAAAGGAGATCTGCCTGCCTCATTTTGTATTCACTCTTGTCAACCATTCTGTCTATCATCGTTATATTGTACCATCCAACAGAGAAAATCTACGAACTATAAAAGCTCTGCTAACTTCATCGGACAGAGAACTCAATAAGATTTTACCGCATCTCTCTCTTCCAATACATCGAAAACAAATACCGTCTGTGTGCTGACATGAAGCATTTGTGGCGATCCTATTAAATATACAGGTATTGATCCATTTGAGCAGTAGCCAGTGATCGAAGTCGTTTGCACAGACCAGTGTAAAATTTCATCACCTGTGCTGTAGGAAGACCATATCCCACAGACTATACTGTCAGTCCCAAGAGAGGGTCCCTATTTTGTTGTTTGATATATTGTTTTTTCTGCTGTAATACGCTTTGTACACTGCCATACATTTTGTTTTTCCGGCATGACTTCGAGGTCTGTGTCAGGTTCTAAATTGACATTAACACATTTTGATCCATTGCCTCGCACAGGAAACTAGACGTAGCACAGAAAACAGAGAAAACACACTGTAACTGTAGAATATGTGGCTGGAGGTGACTGTGCATTCGAGTACAGTGCTGCAGTATGCCACATAACCAGAAAAGTAGTGTGTTCGCACTAGCCCTTTGCAAATGTACAACAAGCAATTTTAGAATACGGAATGAGAAGTGATGCCATGATCGCATGGGTAGAAATGACATAAAATCGATAAAATTACGAAAAATGATGGAAAATGCGTATAAATTGAGGGAAATACGTCGAAATTCGGAGAAATTAAGGGAGTACTGGCATGTCTTCTGCTTGGTGCAGAACAATTCTTGTATGTGGGAACGAGTATTTGACAGGAAGAGGAATACGAGAAAACGCTGACATGGAAGCACCGGGAACCAGGGAAGCAGACATTTTCTATGTCGAGGCAACATTCCACTGTATGTCTATTGAGGTAATAGTGATACACGGGGTTTGACTGCTGTCTTTCATGATTTCCTGGAAAAAAGGGAGCCATTGCCTCTAAACTTACTTGCGATTGTGTTAAAGGATAACCGAGAGTGGATGGAGTGATCAGTTGAGATGGAGTTGTAACAAGGTTTGATATAATGGTAGACTAATGATGCATTCTAGAGAGAGATGGAGATGTTACTGCAGGCCATATGATCATTTTTTTCCTCTGTTCTGTTGGGATGCAAAGGTTGTGTGACATAACCTGCGATCGACTTGTATACAACTTAGAGCACGGTCTACTTGCGATCGTTAACAGCAAAACCTCTAAGTCATCAGAGGACTTCCATCTCACGTTTGATGCAACATGCCCATCTGGTTTCGACACATTCCTCTGGGTGAACGAAGATTTATTTGATGTACTCCATTCCCCTGCCGCGCCTTGGGCGTAAACTCGAGTCTTCAGTTTCATAACTACAGTGATTCTAAGTTGCAACAGGTGTTTGTGAGGTACTGCAGTCCTCGTGTGTACATATGCTTGACAGATGTACTGTTTACGAATTTAGTGGCGGCATGACGTGTAATTTCACATGTCAAACACCAGTGCTATGCATTTGTCTCTTTCTTTGTAAGAGGTATTCTTCGTAACTAACGATCACTTTATGCGAGTGTAGTATAATTTCTGAACCGTGATCGGATGTACACAGTAGGCGCTGTAAACCTCTGGAAAGCTATATTATGCATGTATCACACAGAATCGATGTTTTAAGGAAGTAGTTTTTTTCATTTTACAGTTTGTCACCACAGTTTATCGCAGAGAAACCTGCAAGGAGAATGTACGTCATTCGCTGGAATTATATTTCTTACATTGGAATATTGAGAACGTTACATTCCACATGACTAATAGGTAGGAAACCACACCGCTCTAACATTATAGCCTGTTTTACGTGCAGAAATGTGTAGCCTTAGGAGTGCATGTATTTCTGTTCTTTCTTACCAATACCTTCTTAGAATTGATTCCAGACATTAGAACAATACTTCAGAATTGATAGCGCGATTGATTTGCGTAAAATGCTTCAATTCCATCAGCCTGGAGCACCGTCATGAATAAAAACCACCCATTTCTCCTTCTTCTTAACGGTCCGCTATTACATCACAACACTTTCATATCTACTACTATACTCTTGGGTGTGTGCAACAGCAGTTATGGACTCTGCTCGCGTTGTTCCTTCATGAGATGCAGAATATAGCGGTCTACTTCTAGATTAAATTTATGACAGTGCAGCAAGGAGGGACAATGCGAGGAGATCTTTCAGCTTCTAACTTTATCCTAAGAATGCGAGAATGCCTGTGACTCCCATCCACATAGAGAAAGATCGTGAATTATGCAGTGCTCGCAGTGCTAGAAACATTTGTATCGCTATCTGGTATACTTGTATGTATATGTTTGAGAATTAACAATGAATGGACGTACTGCACAGTCATCTATCTACATTCGCAATGGTACCGCAAAGTGGAGGAGGGGCAGTTTAGCGATGATACAGAAATTGGAAAGCATGCTGCCTCGTCATTGGTCAGTGTTGAAATTATGGTAAAGTTGCTAAAACTGGTCGCATTACCAACTGTGATGCTTATTACAGTACATTGACGGTGTCTTTTCAATCCCACCCGATCACTGGTACGTTGTTGATTAACACATAATTGATCTACTGAGGATCGCTTGTTTGAGATGAAGAACGAGTCCCGGTGGAGGGGCGACACCTTCCGGGGATGGCTAGCACCGAAAGAGTGATCGCATACATCACTGCAATACGGGGAATCAATAACACTCCACGACACCGCAAAACTCTTCCTGTTCCCATATGTTAATGACTGCCTTTTATTTAAAATCATCCAATGTGTGTGCTGTAGTAGCAGCAGCAACATGATTTACACTGTGCGAAGTCTAGTTTTCTGTGAGAGGCAATGGATCAGAGCGTGTTAATGTCAGTTTGGAACCTGACACAGACCTCGAAGTCGTGGCGGAAAAAACAATGTTTGTATGAATGTATGAAGAATCCATTCTCGTTTCCTTAAGAGAATTAATACTATCATTTAGCAGTCACTGAAGTATACGATGCTGTGTACAGTATTTCTCAATGGAGAGCATTGCTACTGCTGTAAGCCGCTCTTGACTCTAAATGCTTCTCAAAAAAGCCTTTATTCTCTTCGAATTATAGAAAGATCGCACCACCTCAGATGTTGTTACCGACATGGTAATAATCACGTTCAGGAGTGTCACGAAAAGGTTCTGCAAATTATTTTCGAATTCATTCCTTGTGTGTAGTTTCCGAAACTCTGTTCTCAGCTTATTCCATTCAAGGGAAGGATATATTTTGCAAGAACTCTGCAGCAACTTTTGCAAAAATTAACCTATATGTGAAACAAACTTTGCCAGAACTTAAGGAGATTCATAAACGTTACTAAATAATTATATGTCGCAGAGGCAGAAGAATGGATGATATGAATATAAATTTCACATATTGCTGGTATTACTGATAAATGAGAATTCTTGAAGCCAAGATCGCGTGCTGACACATTTTTGTTTTTTCAGTGACCGGTTTCGATAGATCTAGCTTTCATCTTCGCATCTGCAATATGTCCGGAGAAGAACATTACTGTCACAGATTGAGATTTTCACTCTGCAGCGGAGTGTGCGCTGATATGAAACTTCCTGGCAGATTAAAACTGTATGCCGGACCGAGACTCGAACTCGGGACCTTTGCCTTTCGAGGGCAAGTGCTCTAGCAGCTGAGTTACCCAAGCACGACTCATGGCCCCTCCTCACAGCTTCACTTCTGCCAGTACCTCGTCTCCTACCTTCCAAACTTTAGCACTTGCCCGCAAAAGGCGAAGGTCCCGAGTTCGAGTCTCGGTCCGGCACACAGTTGTAATCTGCCAGGAAGTTTCATTAAAATCACACTTTGCGTAACTGTACATCAGTATCCAAGAAGAAACATCCACACAATAGCCAGATCACAATGTTTTACATACCTTATGTAAATGATAAAAGGGACATTTAATAAATAACGCATAGTTTGGTATAACTGTAGATTGTTTGATGTAACAACAATGAAAATTGTGTCAGATGTAGTTGGGAGCTAGAGGAAGAAGCATGTGTGTTTGTTTTTTTGCTGTGTACTCTTAACATAAAATTGGCGAGATGTAGAAATGGACCCTGCAGGGTTTAGGGTACTGTGACTGTTGAAGACCAGAGGCCGAACATCAGGATAGAAACTTAACGCGGCAAAAATCCGGCAGAAATGCACAGTACATTAAGTGAATTTTGTGAAGCGTTTGTAGTGGTTCGTAGCACAGTTTCACGATGGATTAATAGTTTTCGTGGTGGTCGTATGGGCATAGACAATAATCCAAGACTTGGAAGGCCAAAAATGTCAATAGATAAACGAAGTGGCAGATGCTCTTGAAAAAGATCGCAGTGCGACTTATGAGGAACCCTCTGAAGCACGGGAATTCCCCCAACGTCGTATTCCGTATTCTGGAAAATGAAGAAGAGAGAAATTCTGCGAGATGGATCCTACACTGTTTGGCTGCTGAAGAGAAGCAGAAGCGCCTGGACATTGCAACCTCGCTCAAACAACGATTCGACCGTGAATGTCAAGGATTCTCATGTCGAATTGTCGGTCTTGATGAAACGTGGATTGGAGACTTTGAACCGGAGTTGATATCACAGTCCAATGAGTGGAGAGCTTCAGATTCTCCATGCTCAAAACAGTTTCGACGTGCTCAATCAAAGCTCAAGCAAATGATTTTTACTTATGGTCACCAAGGAATCATCATGACAGATAGAGTCCCTTTTGGAAGAAGTGTCACAGCAGTACATTGCTGTAAAAATGGTTCAAATGGCTCTGAGCACTATGGGACTCAAGATCTGAGGTCATCAGTCCCCTAGAACTTAGAACTACTTAAACCTAACTACACTAAGGACATCACACACATCCATGCCCGAGGCAGGATTCGAACCTGCGACCGTAGCGGTAGCGCGGTGCATTGTTGTAACTCTGTGTAAAACCCGCGCAGAAAATTGCACAAAACCCGACCTCAGATGCTCGAGGCTGGGCCGCTTATTCTCCACGACAATGCTCGCCCGCATTTCGGCTATGTTGCAGCCGTAAAGCTGCGCAAATACGATGGGAAGTCCCTACAGCGCGGACATCAGTCAACCAGACATCGACTTGTTCCCAAAGTTGAAAAAACTATGCATGGAGTCCTTACCTTTCTTTGGATGAGCTTTCTACCACCGTTAGCCGAACCATTCGACAGATGAATGGAAGTGTGCGCTGGATAGAATAACAGAGCTTCCGAGACTTTGGGTTTCAGTCGTAGAGAAGCAGGGAAACCATATTGAACGACTGCAGAGAGATACTGAAAAAATAAACGTCTAACTAAAAAAATTGTGTGCATTATTTATGAAACTACTCTAGTATTACAGTGCATAAATCGTAAAACTACAACGGCAGCACAATGCCCTTATAAAACACAGACGCCGCACTGAATTCTCAAACACGTAAAACAGAGTAATTAAAAAGTACACAGCATCAATAGTGTATCCCGTTGTGGAGGCGAGGGGATGAATGATGATGATGAAGACGACACAACAACACCGAGTCATCTCGGGGCAGGTGAAAGTCCCCGACCCCACCGGGAATCGAACGCACCACCCTTTGCTAGCGAAGCGAGAACGCAACTGTGAGACACGAGCTGCGAACTGTAGAATAGATGTATAAGTTTATTATAGTCAAGATTTTGCGCTCACAAAACAAAGCCTTACATTTTGCCTTACATACAGAACCATAAATTACCCTAATACCCTTCTTCTGCAGTGTTAAGATGCTATGCACACAAATGGAGTTTCCCATAAAATAATACCATACGCTGTTATTTTCTGGAAAAATGAAAAAAAGGTGTAAGATGTCTGCTCCCTTGTTCGTATCTATCTCAATCAAGTTTCTCCCTAAACCAACTGTTTTGATACAACCACAGTGATCGGACTAATGTTTGTGCCGCGCAGCTTAGAGTGGGTACCTTATTCCCATAAAATGGGATTGGTTGTTACTGATGCATGTTCTGTCAAGTCACCACAGCCGGCCGGAGTGGCCGAGCGGTTCTAGGCACTACACTCTGGAACCGCGCGACCGCTACAGTCACAGGTTCGAATCCTGCTTCGGTCTTGGATGTGTCTGATGTTCTTAGGTTAGTTTGGCTTAAGTACTTCTAAGTTCTAGGGGACTGATGACCTCAGCAGTTAAGTCCCATAGTGCCCATAGCCAAAGTCACTTAAAAATTTTCACACTCAGTTAGTTTCATTAGATACTGAAAGGATTTGATAGATGACACTGACTTCATAGAACTGGAAGTTTTATTGTCTCTAGTACAATGCACAGTATGTACTAATTCATCTTATTTCAGCCTGTTATTACTCATCTGAGGTAACCATTGCTTCTACCGATCTTTGCTAATGACTTGCTTCTAATATTGATGAGTTCTCAATCCCATCCATGAACACTGCAATATTTAATCGATATACCAAACTTCTTATGGCACATGGCCATGTATCATCGAACATCGTCTAGCCTTCAGCCATGGCTTCCTACTATTCATTACCTTCAGGGCCGCCTGTCACAGTTGGCACCATACAGAGCTTCTCGATCACTGGGGGTTTCCCTGACAGCAGTGCTGTTGCGCTATGCTGTTATGTATAAGGTACAGATATCGATATTCAAAGGGTAACTATATCTGTAGCCTTAGACAGGATGTTATAACATATACAACAATCCACACGTTGCCACAACAAACAAATTACTCTTGTCAACTTACCCCTAATATGTTGCACATGTTAACCCTAAGATGATTTATCTTCCAAATACACTCCCAAAGGCCTAACATATTTTGGATTAACCCGCACGACTGTGTCTCCTATACTCAAAACCACCTGTTGTATTTTGTTTTCATCCAGCAAGAACCCAGCCGCTTTAAAACAATAGGATGCCTCATCTATTGTCATTACAACACAAGTTTTAAGTTTACTGAATTCATTACTACTGTGAAAAGAAATTGTTTCATGAATGTATAGCACTGCACTGGTCTTAATAAATGATGGCAGGTCATTAATCATTACTAGGAACTAGGAAGAGACCAGTACAGGTCCCTGTGGGACACCTACCTTAACTTGCTCTATAATGGACACTGCTTTGCCACCACAGATAACTTTGTTACGATTATGTAGATATTATTTAAATAGAGTAAGACTGTTGCCTCTAATGCCACAGAAAACCATTTTTTATAGAAGTGGTGTACACCTTACACAGTCAAAGGCTTTGCTTACATCACAAAAAGTTGTTTGAGCAAAGCCTTTATCAGCCGGCTGGTGTGGCAGAGCAGTTCTAGGCGCTTGAGTCTGGAACCATGCGACCGCTACGGTCGCAAGTTCGAATCCTGCCTCGGGCATGGATGTGTGTGATGTCCTTAGGTTAGTTAGGTTTAAGTAGTTCTAAGTTCTAGGGGACTGATGACCTCAGATGTTAACTCCCATAGTGCTCAGAGCCATTTTGAAAGCTTCTATCCTCAAGCATCCAAAGTATGTATTTATCCACAGAGTCTATAACATCAACAGCTGATAAGCTTTCATTAAAACTATGTTGTGATTGACTAATTATTCCTAGATTTTCAAAGTAAACAGATAAAAATTGTTAAATTACAAATTATAATACTTCAAAAAAAGTTTAGAATATGGAAATTGGCCCATAACTTGAATATGAGTCTTCTATTTACATTTTATTATACTGCAACTACCCTAGTGACTCTAAGCTCATCAGGAAAATATTCCTGATAGAAACAAAAAACGTTGACGTGAACTACGTTCAATTGAGAGGAAATATGTTGAAATATGTAAAATCGCGAAAATCTAATAAAAAATAAGAAGTTTGACTGACAAAAATATAAAATTAGAGAAAAAATAATATGAAACGAGTACTGACCAAAATCAATAAAATTGTGTGTATTGGAGGAGAGTGGACTGATGTTACATAGTGGAAAGAGGAGGCATTCTAGAAACGTGATGTCGAGGCGAAACGGCCATATTATCCCACACATGGCCAATACAACCTAAAATCATGGCATGATATCTGTGTGCAGGGGGAAGGTTGTCAGAGGCCGTGGTAAACTGCGATAAGACTGTTACATCTCCTCTGGCTACTGATTGTGATGTTCATTTCCTCATAAGATGTAGCACTTTCTTTGTGTGCAGTTTCAGTTGTCAATGTTCATCTTATAGAACTGTTGTGAATATATCATAATTTCCGAATCAAAATCGGGCTTGAACTTCGTAAACAGCTGTAGTCATCCACCTCCAGGAAACCTATATAGTGTTTGTTTTACAAACAATCGATGTCTACTTTGGTGTGAAAGGTAGTTGTCTTATCACCTTACAGTTTGTCACCATAGTTTATCAGAGAGAAACTTGCAGGAGAATGTATGTCATGCACTGGAAATATATTTCTTACATTGGAATATTAACAGCGTTGGGTTTCACGTGACTAATGGGTCGAAAAGCTCACAGCTCTAGCATTACAGTGTAATTAAATGCAGAACCGTGTAGCCCTTGGAACTTGTTTATGTTCCATGACCATTTCTCTCTTACCGATACCTTCTTGGTATGGACACCAAACACTGGAACTGTACTTCAGAGTTGTTACCACAAGTGATTTATGTAAAATGTTTCTATCTCCTTTTATAAGTCAGTGACAGGGGTTTCTGAGATATAGCAAACCCTGTGTATACGTTTGCTTGGTAGTTCTTGTACGAGATGCGACAATAAAGTAAGGAGACTGATGTGAAAAAAAATGTTGTTTACCGCTTTGGCCAAGTTTAGTGTTGTCTCCTTCAAAGTAGTTCCCTTCTGATTTCACACACTTTTCCAGCGCTTCTGCCATTGATGATAACATTTCTGGAACTCATCTTCTGTAATATCCTCCAAGACCCTCGAAAAATGGCTCTGAGCACTATGGGACTTAACTTCTGAGGTCATCAGTCCCCTAGAACTTAGAACTACTTAAACCTAACTAACCTAAGGACATCACACACATCCATGCCCAAGGTAGGATTCGAACCTGCGACCGTAGCGATCGCGCGGTTCCAGACTGTAGCACCTAGAACCACTCGGCCACTCCGGCCGGCTCCAAGACCCTCGTCTCAGCTTTTTGGACATCTTGTGTTGTTTGAAAATGGTGTCCCTTGATCGACATTTTGACTCTTGGAAATAGAAAAAATTCGCACGGAACGATATCTGGTGAATAAGGTGGCTGTGGTAGTACTGACATTTGTTTTGAGGTTAAAAATTGCTGTACTGACTGAGCAGTATGGCATGGCGTATTATCATGATGCAGAATCCAATTATCAGCAATGTTGGCACAGACACGAAGAACACTTTTACGAAGTCTTTCTAAAATTTCTTTGTAGTAATATTGGTTAACAGTTTGTCCAGGAGGCATCCACTCTTTATGAACAATTCCCTTGGAATCAAAGAAGCACACAAGCAGTCATTTCACTTTTGAGTTTGACATGCAAGCTTTTTTTGGTCTGAGTGATCCCTGTGAGCACCATTGCGAGCTTTGCCGTTTTGTCTCTGGATTGTAGTGAAAAAAAACAACTTTCACACCAGTGATAACACAGCTCAACAATTCTGGATTGATTTCCGTTAGCTCTAACAGATCGGCTGCCACATTTCCCGTGTTTTTCACTGTTGTGGTGTGAGATTTTTGGGACCATTTTTACACAAATCTCTCTCATACTAAGATTTTCAGTTACTATTAGACGAACCGTTTTTAGATTGATGTTCAGCTCTTCTGCAATCGCTATTTTGTCGAAAGTCGACATGTTGAGAAACGTGGCTGTTGTACTTAAGGTTTATAATTTATATAAAAAACAGCTACCAGCCACATGTATGGTTTAAAAGGGTTTATTATCTTCAGACCATGACCGGTTTCGGATTTTTCTTTACAAATCCATCTTCAGATGGCAGTTACAAGCATTCTTAGTTGGACCTAGTTTTGTTTGTGTTATTTGTTTGCTGCAGAGCCGTGTAGTTCTGCCTGCCGAAAGGCTGTTTCATGCATTTTCCATAGATGACGATTATTTTATAGGAGTGATGCGAGCATGGTATAATTTCTGACCATAATCTTGTGTGAAGGGAGGGCACTATACACCTTTGGAAAGCTATGTAGTGCCCATATCACACAGAATCTATGTTATTTCTTTGGTGTAGAAGGTAGTAGCTTTATTATCTTAAATTTTCTCGCCATAATGAGTGAGATACAAAATTTGTGCGGTGAATCTATGTGAGGTGTTGGAAATATATTTCCACACGAGTAATATATTACAGCATGTTTAAGTTCAGAACCCTGTAGCCTTAGGAATGTGTGTTTATGTTCCAAGATAATTTTTCTCTATCCATTACCTCCTTGGTAAGGACTCCCGACACTAGGACAATACTCGAGAATTGATAGAACAAGTGATTTAAGTCTGTCTGGAGCTCCACTACTCATAAACCACACATTTCTTCTTCTTCTTAACTGTCAGTTATGTCGCCACAACACTGTCACATGTTTCAGGCTCAATCTGTTATACACCAATAAGTAGCGATAACCACCTCAATACCCACACATCTAGGGAGATCATGTGTATTTGGATAGATGCCATGAGTAAGACTGGTAGGGAAGAGTCTTCGCTGAATGGCAGTTGTGAAGTTGTGATACTGGGCTGAGAACGCTGGTCTGTATCACTGGCGTTCAGTCGGTTGTGTCAGTGTGGAACACGTGTTACGCTCTTTCGAAAGCAGAATGTTGAATTGTACTGATTACCTCTTTCAGTTTACATATATTGTAATATCTTCCACAGTTTCTCTCTTCTTTTGTCTACCACCCTGTGTGTGTAGTAGGAGCAGCCTACCTTACACTCTGTGATGTTCAGTTTTCTGTGATAGCCAATGGATCAAAATGTGTTTTGTCGGTTTAGCACCTGACATAGACCTTGAAGTCATGGTAAGAAAAAGAAAAAAAAAGTATGCCACAGTACAAAGCAGTTGTCATTCATTGCTTGTCTGTGTCACAGCGAAATAATTATGTATGAAACTATTTATGAGGCTGTATCACAAGAAATCTCCATTGCGAATGATGGTCTGTGGGATATGGTCTTCCTCCAGTACAAGCGATGAAACTTATGCCGATCTGTGGGTGCAACTTCGATCACAATACATATAGATTTAATGGGATCACCACACACGCTAGATGCCAATATTGAGATGGTATTTGTTTTCAATATATTGGAAGAGAGAGACACAGTAAAATCTTATTGAGTTCTCTACCAGGTAATGCTGGCGAAGTGTTATTTCAATGCACGGTATAGAGCTTAAAAGATTGACTGTTTTTCTGTTGGATGGTACAAAATGAGGAGGAGTGAGAGAGAGAGAGAGAGAGAGATGTCTCGGTAACAGACCTGAATGCACCCTGAGAGATGTAGATGTCCTTCGGACTGCAGTACCTGTGTGTAGTTTGGAAATGCACCACAATGCAGTAGCAAAATCCTCGTCCTTCTTCCAGTTCCTGTATGAAGTGGAGTCTTCCTAATTTTCTCGATAAAAAACACCACCATAACTCCTCATACTGTCTTTTCTACTACCTCATGTTGCAGGAGAAAGCTTCGTTTGGCGCTGGCCTTACACACTGTAAACAGTTGGCAGTGCTATGACAATCTGTTCTCATTTCCACTGAATGATCAAAACATGGTCCTATCGCATAACTCAGCTTACGGGATGCAGAAGGTGGTAGATTAGCGCTCTCCGACTTCCGCTCGGTTCCGACTTAAATTCCAACGATCATGTAGAGAAAGCTGTAGGGAGGGTGGGGCAGAGACTAAAGAACAGTTACAAGATGAGAAGAGACTGTCTAAAACCACGCTGGAGTTTTGCTATATGTGGTCCGTAGCAGAAAGGTTCAGAAAAGATGACTCATTTAGAGATATGGGAGTTCCACAAATGTGATTCATCAGGGGCTGCAATCATTAAAATACATCTCCATAGGATCAAACGCATGTGTGTGGTTGAATGGAGAGACTTGATTCCAAATCGCAGCCAGCATTTCTACCAGAAAGAAGTTCTTCATATGGTCAAGCCAGGCGCTATGGTAGTCTCGACTCCCATTTGGTCATTTCTGGTGTCACACCAAGCTTATGTGAAACATGGGTAGATGAATGCAATAGGAAGGTGCTTTCAGTAATTTCTTTCTTCTGCTGCTGGGAATTCAGCATGCATTGGTGAGCACAGCGACATGTAAATATTTTAGCCTGCAGTTTCGTAAAATTGGTGACTGTAATAGTGATGTTACATATTTTTAATAAATCTTTCCACTCACAGCCATTCGCTGAAATTTGGAACTTATTAAAAATGGTCGGCCTACTCCCTGTGTCCACAGTTTAAAAGACAGACAACAAAACCATAAAATTTATACAGACATTTAATTCTGGTGTTTAGAACAAGACAATAGGGTTATTTCGCACTGAAACACTGTGAGAACTTATCTGTTGGCCATGCTTGTTGGTTGGATGGGAAAAGTGTCTTTGGAACAGTAAAGCTCGTGGATATTCAGGCCTTAATAATCTTCACACTGAAATTTCAAGGCTCAAAAAATCAGAAGCTCATCTCCATTCACTGTTAGTCCCGGCACCTTCAGTAAAAGTACGATTGATATACAGTTAAATGAACAGAAATATGGAAGCATTTTAAAGTACACTGAAGCAGCAGAACAAAACTGGGAAATACTTAAGAGACTAACTCCAGCCACTTACATTTTAGGACAGCAAAAGTTAACATTTTGAGGACACAGTGAAAGCTGCGACTCCAACAATGGAGACAATTTTTTAGAGCTAACTCATTTGTCGGCTAGCTTGATGACAAATCAAGAACCCACTTATCTACACCCTCTGTGTCCACTGTAAAATCACCGTCCATTCAAAATGGTTTAATTCAAAGTGTATATGACGCTATGCTCTACAAAATAAAAACTCAGATGAAAGACGCGACATTTGTTGATATTTTCCTATATGAAACATTATGTTACAAATCCTTCACAATTCAAATATTTCATAATCTATTTCTAACATATATATATATATATGTGTGTGTGTGTGTTGTAACCTCCCCACCGTAATTTTTAAAGAAAATAGAAACAATACTTAATAGAAATGGGAGCCGAGTGTAACCTCCCCACAAAATTTTGAAAGTAAGCAACACGACAATATTTAATTATGAATGCTAATGGACATTGCGCTAATTGTAACCTCGCCCACAATGAGAGGTATTGAAAATGGCAACAAAAATGTGAAATTCGCAATCTGACTCAAATATAAATCCTTCAAAAAAAAAAATTAAAGTCCATTCAGTGACAAAAAAATTCAATTAAACCGAAATATCGGTCTTTGGCCCTGTGTAAAACAATCAGAATTAAAGTCTTACCTCAGAATAAATGGATGTCACATATCTGCTCTTGTTGTTGCGCACCGCTTGGAGGAACTGCATTGCAAATAATAATATTCTCTTTTTTTTTTGTGATTTTAGTGGAATTTTTCTTCAAAAGAAGTGGAATGAAATGGGAAGTGCAACGAAATCTTGAGTTCAATAAAAAATTAAATTTTTGAGAAAATGCTTTTGAAATAAAAAAATTATTATTGGGAGACTTGTTGGAGAATAATTACAATAAATAAAATTTTTCGTTATCTAATGATTATATTAATTAACAGTATACCTTACTCCTCATCTTGACCATTGTTGCCGACCGCCTACATCACACAACCGCACTGGGCTGCTACTACTGACCGACCGCTCTGCATGACGACTACAGACAGAGTACTGCTCTCAACTAGACAGAGCTACAGACTCGCAACGACTGACTGACTGCTACTCTGCATAGCGACAACTAACTCGCAAAGACTACCACTGACTGAGAACCGCTCGCAACACTCGCGCGGTCAAGCGCATACTCTCTGGTCACAGATGCTACAATGCCTCGCCATCGCTGCTGCGTTACATACGTGTTTCATAACCCTCCACTCGGGGGGCAAAAATTTGGCAGCGATGGTGAGTCATTTGGACTTGCCAAGCGCGGCAAAATTTTTCTTTAATTAACAAAATCCTACAACTTACAGAATATTTAAATGTTGTGCACACGCACTAAGTACAAAATATATCAGACAAGGACAAAATGTGAATACTAAACATAGTAGCAAATCAGAAAAAAGTATATACAAACTTTTTGACAGATAAAGTGCACAGGCACTGAAAAAATTCTTTAGCATATGCAGAACAAATAAACAGACTGGCAAGAATAATTAGATGTAGTACATAAAGTAAATGTTGTGCACACGCACTAAGTACAAAATATATCAGACAAAGACAAAATGTGAGTACAAAACATAGTAGCAAATCAGAAAAGTATATACAAACTTTTTGACAGATAAAGTGCACAGGCACTGAAAAAATTCTTTAGCATATGCAGAACAAATAAACAGACTGGCAAGAATAATTAGATGTAGTACATAAAGTAAATGTTGTGCACACGCACTAAGTACAAAATATATCAGACAAAGACAAAATGTGAGTACAAAACATAGTAGCAAATCAGAAAAGTATATACAAATTATTTGACAGATAACAAAGTGCACAGGCACTGAAAAAATTCTTTAGCATATGCAGAACAAATAAACAGACTGGCAAGAATAATTAGATGTAGTACATAAAGTATATGTTGTGCACACGCACTAAGTACAAAATATATCAGACAAAGACAAAATGTGAGTACAAAACATAGTAGCAAATCAGAAAAGTATATACAAATTATTTGACAGATAACAAAGTGCACAGGCACTGAAAAAATTCTTTAGCATATTCAGAACAAATAAACAGACTGGCAAAAAATATTATGTTGACAAGTGTACATGCACTGAAAAATGTCTTTAGCATTTTCACAACAAATAAACATAATGGCAAAAAAAAAAAAAAATTCATGTCCAAAGTGCACATGCACTGAAAAATGTCTTTAGTATTTTCACAACAAATAAACATAATGGCAAACATCATGTCGACCAGTGACATAAGTGTACTCACACTGGAGTTTAGCTAATCGAAAAATGTATAACCTATGAACATAAATGATGTTACCAAAAAAATTTTTTCTTTATGTGACAAGAATCAGGATAGGAAAGGGAAGGATTGCATCATGGTTGTAGCACTTTAGATTGCACACAGCTGCTCTGAAAGTCCATATCTTTCCACAGTAGTACAACACCAAGTGACACAACTTGAAGTTCTTTTCCCATCAGAATTTATCAGTGTAGCCAAGACACTGAACTGTCGTAGTAATGTTCCATGTTTTCATTTTGGCAGTACATTAGGTACACCAAACAGTGGGACCATAATAATGTCTTCATCGCTCATGGTGGTGGACAGCATGTCGTGTCAACACCACACTCTTACAAGGCACACCAACGTAGAATTAGTGCAAAACCAAATATAGTGCTCCATGATCACTGGGATAAACAGGACAAATGGACATTGCAGTAATTCAGGGTAGTCAGCTTATGAGGTGAAGGACATCAAGTCACATAATATTGACAATTACAGTCTTCATTGATAGTTCGTGGCATTCATAGCCCAGTTATTGAACATTTCTGTACCAAGTATGTAGTATTACAGAAAAATGTTCATTAATTGTTTTACATAGAATCAGTAGCCTTCTTTTCCTGGTTACAAAATATTATGAAATAATCGCATTCTTTTCAGTTACAGAGTATAATTAAGAATCATTAACCTTTTCCTAATTACAGTTAATTAATCATTTGTCATTAATTAATCATTTGTCTAATTACAGTTAATTAAGCATTTGTATAATTACAGTTAATTAATCATTTGTCGTTAATTAATCATTTGTCTAATTACAGTTAATTAATTAATCATTTGTAGCCTTAATTAATTACAAAGCATTATTAAACAGTACCATAGTTAATTAATTATGTGTCATTCCAATCTATTAAGAATCATTAGTCTTTTCCTAATTACAAAGCATTATGAAACAGTCACATTTATTTCCAATTACAAAGTATGAACATTGAAAACAAGAGTTAATTAATGGCATAATTAATAACAATTTCGTTGATTGACATTAATTATTGGCACTCAGTGGCCATCAAGTATTGAATAGAATAAAACATAGTTCATCATTCAGTATTATTCAGATCATTACAAAGTCATTATTAAAAATCAGTTAATTACAGTCAAATCATTAGTAATCACAGGCATTACAATAAACAGTGGCAGTTATTAGCTAGTGACAAAGCATTATTTTGAATATAGTCTCATTAATAGGTCATTACTCGAGTGACATGCTATTCAGAGTTGATCAGTATTATTCAGAATTATCATAAACTAGTGACATTATGTGGGACTGGTAATACATTTTTTTGGTAGCAATGCATTGCGTTGGGATCGATAATTAATTGCTGAGGCATAATACTTTTTGCTTTTGACCTATTGCTGCAAATGAGGATAGGTAACGTCATTCGTCATGAGTCAGCTGTAGCAAGATTATGTAACAAGGCAGTACATGTGATCACATTTATAAATGATAAACACAAATGGGTAAAAAATATAAAAATGCAAGTACTAGAACAGGTATAATAAGTAACAGGTTTAGTAAGTGTCATGAAAAACTTCTCCTGGAAAAAATACAAAAACGGATTATTGACCTGAAAGAAGAAACGCACACTATGCTGAAAAGTAGTGAACTTCGAATTAACAAGTAGTGAAATGTGTATAAAATGTGTTCCATAGCTGTCCTTTCCAAAACTTTCCGTCATCCTACTATGCAATGTAACACCTGCTGTCAAAGCAAACCGCAACAAATACTTAAATAACTACGTGGCATAAAGAAAAAAACTTCATTATCCATATCATCATAGCTTCACCATTATCATCACCTGTAAAGAAAAACTTCATTATTCATAATACCATTTCCTTCATCATTATTCATCAGTATTCACTATCATCTGCAAAAAATCACTTCATTACTCATTACCTAACTATTCCTTATCTCTAGCATATTTCATCACTAAAAATAAGATGTGTAGTTCTCTCTGACAGCCTGCATCAATCACCTTGTATTCTGAAAGAAAAAATTAGTTAAGACTGCTATTCTGTGATGAGTATAGTATAGTCTTGTTAATGCTTGTTAATCCTGATCCCTTTACTCTTCCTCATAAAGTTATTGCATCTCCTTTCGTTTATTCCGTAGGTGAAATTCCCATTTATGTTAAATTTATTTCTTAGAATCATCATTCCTTTCTGAAATTGATGAACAAAGATTAATGTCTTGCATTTAAATCCTATACCCACTAAATAATGACTGGTTTATGGTGACACAATTAACCATACAGCATAACATGACAGAAAACGTAATATGTCCAAGACATTGACAGTGTTCGGATGCGAAAAAATGTACACAGAATAATACAATGCAGTAGCAAAAAAAATGTGAAACAGTCACGATGTTGAGATGTCATAAGGCAAAAAAAAAAATGTCAAAGTCGACTGGTGTGTGTTATATCTTAACTATTTCATAGTGCATACAAACAAAACTGGAGTACAGTCATATACACAAAAAATGGAAAATGTGCACGGTCTGATGTGTAACGACAAGAAAAGCGACCTGCTAACCTTACCTTGCCGGGCACTTGCCAAGAAAAAAAAATACGATAATCATCAATAAGTAGTCACATAAATATAATTGCAGAAATAGTCGTAAATGTGTAAATTCATCTGGAAAAATATGCACGGTCTGATGTGTGACGACAAGAAAAGCGACCTGCTAACCTTACCTTGCCGGGCACTTGCCAAGAAAAAAAATACGATAATCATCAATATTTAGTCAGGTGAATTAATTGCATTAGTAAATGGCATCATAGTGTGTTGAATCATACAGTGGTTTCACTCAATAAACGGTTTAATGTTTGAGATATGGTGATTGCCTTTCGATTTTCTGGTTCTCAAAGTTTCGACGTGTACAACATTGGGGTGAGGGATGCTGCGAATCCGATACGGACCTGCGTATAGAAGTTCAAATTTACTGCACTTACCTTTTAATTTGCTGGATAAATAGTGTGTACGTACTAATATCTTCTGTCCAACGTGAAAGTCGCGGCGTGTACAAACCTGTTTTTGCTGTCTTCTCCGGCGCTCTGCGGCACGTTTGATGTTGTTCAGCGCAATGTCAATTATTTCGTGGTGTCGTAGGCGACGATTTTTGGGGAATTCTATTAATTCTTTAATTTTGTTCGGTGGTTCAACGTTTTTCAGTATAACAGTCGGAGATAGCATAGTGGATTCATTTGGAATGGAATTAATTACATCTTGGAATGAGAGTATGTGTGTATCCCAATCAATATGTCTTTTGTGGCAGTATATTCTGCACAGCTTACCAATTTCCTTCATTAATCTTTCACAAGGGTTCGAAGAAGCGTGGTACTTGGATATATAGATCGGAGAAATGTTTCTAGCTCGTAACATGCGTGTCCATACACTACTACGAAATTGAGATCCATTATCAGAAATTACTTTCATTACATGCCCTACATGAAATAGAAAATGTTTTACAAATGCTTTCGAAACAGTTTTAGCAGTAGCTTTGCGTAACGGAGTGAAAGTAACAAATTTTGAAGTGAGCTCAACAGCGACAAAAATGTAGCAAAAACCTCTGTTAGTTCTCGGAATCGGACCAAAAATATCTACTGCGGCCATGTGTCTTAATTTCACAGGTATAATGGGATATAAAGGAGGAATATGTGAAGTGGTGTCTGATTTAGCTTTCTGGCAAATTTTACAAGACGCTAAAACTCGTCGTATACGTTTTTCCATGTTGGTAAAATAACAGTTCTGTCTCAGTATAAGAAAACATTTTCGTGCTCCGTAATGTGCGTAACTTAAATGAGTGTACCAAATTAGTTTGTTAACCAGTTCGTCAGGAATGCATAATAACCAAATGTTGCTGTCAGGATGAGAGCGGCGAAACAGAACGTCATTGCGTACAGTGTAATGGTTTCTAATCGTAACATTTTTTCTATCTTGCCAAAGGTGTTTAATTTCTTTCCACACATTGTCTTTATTTTGCTCCTTTGCTATGTCCTGTAATGACGATGAAATAAAGTTTTCAAATGCAACTTGCTGAATGTACATGACACTGAAATTTGTTTTGCAGAAGTTGGTTGTTACGTCTTGCTGATTGTTACTGAGAGAACGCGATAGTGCGTCTGCTATAACATTTTGCGTACCGGGAATGTGAACTATTGTAAAATTAAATTCCTGTAAATATAGTTTCCATCTGCTTAACCTGTCGTGAGTGAATTTAGCTGAAAGTAAAAATTGTATCGCTCTATGGTCTGTGTAGACGGTGGTATGTCTGCCGTAAAGAAAGTGCCTAAATCTCATGAAAGCCCATACAACACATAATGTTTCAAGTTCTGTGACGGAATAATTTCGTTCAGCAGGTGACAAAATGCGACTTGCAAATGCGATGTTTTTAATTACTGTAGAACCATCTTCTTCTATTTCCTGGAAAATGTGTACGCCTAAGGCGGTGTTGGAACTGTCGGTAGCAATGGAAAAATTTCTAGTAAGATCTGGGTGCGATAAAAGTGGTGCATTCAACAGAGCATGTTTCAAATAACATTCTCGTGAGCAAAATTCTGCGTGTCAAAAGTAATGTTTGCGTTACTGTAATATGCAATCTGTGCTGTATCTGGTTAAATTCTATCGTACGTGTTATTATTTACGGGAGAATGTTGTGGCATATCCACTGTATGAACTGTTCTGTTATTTCATACTGACGTGTTACGCTATGGATGACACCTATTGTCTGGATCATTCATGATAATGTGTTGTTGCTAATGTTCTTGCTGCTGAAAAGATCGACTGTTATTAAATGTACGCTGAAAATTGTGCTCATCATTTTTACGTCTGTCATGATAGTAATTTCTATACGGCGCATTGCGATACGAGTTGAAATAGAGTGTTGTCTGTACGTAGTTATTTCTTTGCTGCTGTGCGTTACCATTTGTTGGAGCTGGGACTATACGTGCACGCGGCGAAACATTAAAAGTTTGGTTGACCTTGTAGACTGCATTGTTGGTTACGTATGCTAAGCGGCTGACTTTCATGCTGTTGTGGTGAAAAGGTCTATTGTTACCAAAATGTGGTTCCTGTTACTGATAATTTTACACATACTGATGATTACGATTTTATCTGTAATTAAAATTACGGCGGTACTGGAGTGCCTACTGAAAATTGTCACAGTCGGTAAAGATTTGTCATATCCGGTTTTCATTACATATTTTTCTTAATTCTACAAAGAGCAATAGTTAAAGAGCAGTTTGGATAGATATAAAGGATAGTAGAAGAAAAGGCAGCAGTGCAGAAAACTAAAGATGAAACAGCACTACTACAGCTCGGGGCCCTATGCTCGCTACGGCACATATTCATTAAAGCGTAATGAATCCCCTGAGGTCTATTACGCACTGAGAATAAATTTTAGTTTTTGCGTTGCCAGCAATAGCGGTAAAAATTCAAAGGCAAATTGTTGTATCCGTGCTAATTCAAATTTCTTCATTGCAGGCAATGCTGTTGTAAATACAAAAATAAATTGTCGCATCTGGTTCAAAGCTAGCTTTTGCATTACAAGTAATAGCGGTGAATGTACAAAGATAAATTGTCGTATATAGTGTAAAGCGTGTACCTGTACGCTGTCATTATTAAATTCCTTGCATTTTCTGGCGGATAAAAATTGCTCGTAATCTACGTTCTCGTCATTGAATTTGAAAACACGCTCAGGCTTGTGTGTGAATCCGCTCGTTTGTGTCATTTCGTACTTTAAGTTGTGTAGCTTTTCAGATTTTAATTCGCGTAGTCTCTGTAAATTGCTCACATTATACACGCTGCGTGACTCTGATAAATGCTCGCAACGTGGCGGATTCTGCGACGTATTGGTGACTGAAATAATTGTTAATTCTGTTACTTTAATACTTTCGTCAATCTGGTTATTGTGTCGTTCACTTTTCTCGTCAACTTCCGTATTCGGAGTGTATGAAACTTCCACTGACTCTAAATTAACTTCGTCGCGAATCTGTACTTCGTTTTTAGGACATTCTTCAGTGACTGCATTAATTTCGTGTATCAGTGTTTCGTTTGCTGAACATTGTTCAGTGACTGCAATAATCTCGTCTTTATGTGATTCGGTTGTGCCTACACGTGTGCTACTGAATTCTTGTGCAACAGTGCCAACCTTTTCATTACTGTTATTAGCACAAGTCTTAGTATCATCACGTAGTTGTTCCTTACTGTCCTGACATTGCACGGTAACAGCTGTAATCTGCTCACTAACTTGTTTGTTCTGTTCTTTACGGTCGTCTTGTTTTCCGTTTGTGAGATCGACACTTTTATCAATTGTTTCGCTAAGTTGTTTGTAATGGTTGTCAAAAATTTCATCAAGTTGTTGTTTGAGTTTTTTGTTATCTTGTTTGATATCTTCCCTAAGATCGTTCTTAAACTGTAGCATTATTGTCATAAATTGATCCAAACTTAAAGTAGCTGTTGCATTCTCAGTACTGTTTAATGGTGTACCTGCAGTTGTCGCGCTTTGTGTGACCATTTGGTCATTTTGCAACTTACAAAAAGGATTATCAGTCGGATGTACACTGTCAGACATTATTTCGGAATTAAATGGATCCGTCATACTCTCACTACACTGATCATTTTCATTCGAAAAATTCGTCTGTACATTACTTGGATTTTCTAAATCGGGTGTGTTAAACTCGGCAGCGCTCATTACCATAGAGCATTCTGCGTCATCAATTGTCGTCAAGTTAACAGACGAGACAATTGAGTTCGTTTGTTCATCATTAAGGTGAAAGTCATCTTTAGTGGTTGGAATGCACTGATTGTTAGTGAACGCAGGATTGTCATCATTACGTTGCGTATCACAATTACTATCGGTCACGTTGTTTAAGTCGGTAATTTCATTCACAATACTTCGCGATACACTATTCACAGTCTTTCGCGGCATTTTTACAATAGTCAAAATTTTTCACAAAACAAACCAACACAATGCAAAAGCAACACACAAATACAACAAAGCAACAAATTGCCGTTGACCTGTAGAGAGAAAGTCACAAGATTAATAAAAGCGTAGCGCCAAATCCTAATTATATCTAAGCAAACAAGAGCAGATATCTGACTGTTGTTCAAAAGACTCTCAACGAAATACGATCCTGGACTGGGTGTCGCCAAGTGTAACCTCCCCACCGTAATTTTTAAAGAAAATAGAAACAATACTTAATAGAAATGGGAGCCGAGTGTAACCTCCCCACAAAATTTTGAAAGTAAGCAACACGACAATATTTAATTATGAATGCTAATGGACATTGCGCTAATTGTAACCTCGCCCACAATGAGAGGTATTGAAAATGGCAACAAAAATGTGAAATTCGCAATCTGACTCAAATATAAATCCTTCAAAAAAAAAAATTAAAGTCCATTCAGTGACAAAAAAATTCAATTAAACCGAAATATCGGTCTTTGGCCCTGTGTAAAACAATCAGAATTAAAGTCTTACCTCAGAATAAATGGATGTCACATATCTGCTCTTGTTGTTGCGCACCGCTTGGAGGAACTGCATTGCAAATAATAATATTCTCTTTTTTTTTGTGATTTTAGTGGAATTTTTCTTCAAAAGAAGTGGAATGAAATGGGAAGTGCAACGAAATCTTGAGTTCAATAAAAAATTAAATTTTTGAGAAAATGCTTTTGAAATAAAAAAATTATTATTGGGAGACTTGTTGGAGAATAATTACAATAAATAAAATTTTTCGTTATCTAATGATTATATTAATTAACAGTATACCTTACTCCTCATCTTGACCATTGTTGCCGACCGCCTACATCACACAACCGCACTGGGCTGCTACTACTGACCGACCGCTCTGCATGACGACTACAGACAGAGTACTGCTCTCAACTAGACAGAGCTACAGACTCGCAACGACTGACTGACTGCTACTCTGCATAGCGACAACTAACTCGCAAAGACTACCACTGACTGAGAACCGCTCGCAACACTCGCGCGGTCAAGCGCATACTCTCTGGTCACAGATGCTACAATGCCTCGCCATCGCTGCTGCGTTACATACGTGTTTCAGTGTGTGTGTGTGTGTGTGTGTGTTAGAAATAGATTATGAAATATTTGTAGTGTTTAGTGACGTTAGCAGTGACATTGGCAGAGGCCATAGCAAAGGTTGCAACAGATCATTGTGAAAAATTTGTTGGTGTGGCTTTCAAATGATGTACAAATAAAAGTTAGGGAATTAGTTCCACATGCCATAGTTGTGCACAGCTACACTCACAAGATGAATTTTGCTTTATCACAGGCATTGTGTGTCCACATAGAGTCTTTTTTGCTAATCTTACCAGTTTTGTGACTTTTTTGTGATACTCCTCGAAAAGAAAAAGACGATGTTATTCAAGTCACTTGGTGCAAACTTTGGCAAATGGTAGGGTTGGACTTGAAGATTTGTATAAATATATTTTGGAAAATCCGCATAACTGGGAAACAACTACTACAGCAATTAATGAAGCAAATAGATTTCTCATGATGTTACAAAATTTTTAATTTAACTTCATTTTTTTGTCGATTTGAAGAACTGTTTTCACTGACAGATGTCACATGCAACATAGTGCACTCAAAATCTTGAGACACTACATTTTGCAGCAAAGAAATGAAAGACATGAAAGAAAAACTGCATGATCAGAGATACAATGGCTGTGAGGAAATGTGGTGTAAGGCTGAAAGCATATGTAATATTCTGAGGAGGAGAAGAAAGGAAGGATGACTACAGGAGGATGTACCTTGAGACAGTTGATATTATAATCTTGCAATTAAAAGACAGATTTGATTCGCTGTCTGACTTGAAGTTTAGTGAAATATTTGACTAAAATAAATCCTCAAGCTTTGCTATTGAGTTACTTGAGGAGATGTTTGAAAACTTAAGGACAATGTGAAGCAAGTTTTTTGATATTCTTAGGTTAAAGTCTGGTGTGATAGTTATGTTTAAATCACAACATCTTAAAGCCAAGTCTGTGAATGAAATACTGAGTTTTCTGTTTGAAAATGAGCTTCACACTGGACTTTCAGCGCTCTATACACACTGTGAAATGATTTTATCCATAAGGGCTACATTGTCTTCGATAGAACAATCGTTTTTGTCACTGAAAAGGGCACAGGTCTGCATGAGTAACTTGCAAGGACGAATTTATCTGTCTGCACTCTATATCCTGCCTGTAGAAAAATATCTGTTGGCGCAAACGAAATTTCGCAACTCGTTTTTCGACATCATCGCTGAGAAGTTCTGCAAGAAGAACCACAGAGCGGAGTTCCAATTGAGATAGTACAATCCGATAATTGTGACAATAAGCTTTAAAAACAGACACGGCAGTTTGTGCGTATCCTGTTTTGACATTAGAGCAGCCGTAGCCAAGTTGGCGAGAGTGTTTCACAGCCAGGAAGGCGTTGCGCCAAAGTGGGTCGCACGTCACTAACTGTTAATCAATAGATAACAACACACTTTCAGTCACAATGATTATTGGATGCACTGAGTATGAGAATTTTAGGCCTGGTCAGGCAAACTCATACTCTGGTCGCATAGTCAGAAACATCCAGGTTTCATCTGGTTAAAATTTAATGTGAAGCATTCAGCAACCAGAAAAAAGCAAATAAGATTAAATCAAATGAAAACTTAATGCAGCTAGTTATAGAGAAGCCTGTATCATGATTACAGACAGAAAATTAAAACGAGTGTGTAGATGTAAACGCGCCCTCAATATGAAGTTCAGTTTTTTAAGTTATTTCATGTTAAATGTTTCATGTATATAACGAACTGTAAAAATTAATATCTCAGTAACAAGATAAGCGATTTTAATGAATGATGTGTTTACGGATGGGTCTCATTGAACACCATCAGATTATTGTATTAGATTTTTTTTATAAACATTACCTATTTTGAATTATAGGCAAGTATATATACTCCATGCATAAAATCTGAATGTTCGCATAAATAAGATGTGAAAAGTAGTGGCAGCATTATTAAGTAGGCATAGTTAGGGATGTATGATTGCATCCAATTTTCGTTGGTTGTAATTATTAATAACAGATATTTATTTAAGATAAAATTTATAGTTTTAAGTATGTTGGGAAAGTCACAAGTGTTTCCATTGTACCTACATCAGTGTGAAGGTGTAAAAACTGGCCGCCATATTTGCATGTGGCTTTTTGGTCTTCACTTGGCATTCATTTGGCAGTCAGGCTTGAGTCTTGGAGCATGAGTATGTATGTGTGGCATTAGGTTGCATATCTAACCTGATGAGATTTCTCCTAAGTGTTGAGTAGTCGACATGTGATACTCGTGTTGCTGACAAATAATTCTGGAATATTTTCAACGTTTGCACATAGAATCTTTCATGTTAGGTTAAAATGTCACCCTTACATGTGTGAGAGGAGGGAAGCATTTTAATTACCATTGATGTTGAGTGAGAAAATATGTAAAGTTTCTCTAATTCTGTCTCCAGTTGGACAGTGGTAATAGTGAATTCTCAATCATACCAGCAGAGCAACTTAACAGTTTGGGCCTCCATCATTCACAAGTATTAAGACGAGTGAAAACTAGAAACTTTCAATCATGGTTAATGAAAGATCACATCATAACTTGCCTGCTCATATGATGAGATACTCAACTTTGATATCCTCAGGGATTGTTGCTTCAGAAATTTCCAGATTATGGCGTCGATTTTGTACTAATTTTTAAATAAAACAAAGAGTATATCACTTTTCTTGTCTTACACTGTGACTGATTAGAATGTACATTGGTGGGATATACAACGGCCATCTGACAGCCTCCAAAAGTCAATAATGCAGACTGACATCGAGGCTCATGCATCACTTCCTTTTATATAAAACTAAACAATCAAGTAAATTGTTAAATGTATTTTCAAAATAACAATTAAAAGCCATTAGATGATTTTGGAAAAGTTTGCTTAATGTCATATAAAGTTTCAATGAACTTTACAGTACAACAATTTAAATAACATTTTAGTTAATTATAAACAAATCACTTTGAATAAAATATTGTTAACAGTATTTTGGTTTGCTCTCAAGTAGAGCTATCATTTTAAATGATCATAATGAATAAACATAGCCGTGCAGGATTAGCCGAGCAGTCTAAGGCACCGCAGTCATGTACTGCGCAGCTAATCCCGGCAGTAGTTTGAGTCCTCCCTCGGGCATGGGTGTGTGTGTTTGTCCTTAGGATAATGTAGGTTAAGTAGTTTGTAAGCTTAGGGACTGATAACCTTAGCAGTTAAGTCCCATTAGATTTCACACACATTTGAACATCTTTTTTTGAATAAACGTAGCTCTTGAGAAATAGGAGAGAAGTAAATTTTCAAGATTGTGTGGTGCAACATGACTGCACAGTTCATACTACGAAATTTTGAACTTGGATTATTACCAAACAGCTTCTTCCCCGTAGCTCCTAATATAAATTTGGTAATCTATTAATGTGAAATTTAATCCGAGATAGTAAACTCATTTGCACTAATTTTTAAAGGACAGTTTGCTACTGGAACTGGTTACACACATAACAGCATCAATTCTGGAAAGTTAAAAGTTAGAACTAAAATGATCCCTTCAGAGAATGTTGACATGTTGGGGGAATTTCAGATAAAGATGAGAAGTAAATCCCATTCCTAGATCATCTTGTCTGGCTCTAAGAAGTTTACTATGGTTATCTTTGTGAGTCACATGCATGTAGGCTTTAGTTAATCCACAATTGCAGAACTTTAACTTTACACTTGTCATAAAGGAGTTTTGACTATTTTTCCATGGTTTGTCCAGAGCTTTTTGCAGATGTGAGGTACTTTTCCATTTCGTTTAAGTCCTCACTCAAACAGTAATTGTATCTGTGATGAACAGTTGTTAACTGTGTTAAGTGTTCCTTTAACTGAAATATTTCAGTATTATACTTAGAGTAATGAACATTATTTTCATCACAGATTTCTGCCTGAATTTATCTGAACTTTGTGATGGGAATTTTTAAGTTTAATGTGACAGATTCATTGGATGGCCTCTACACTGCAGCGAAACCAACACTTAAAAATCCAACCACACATTTTGGAGGTCCTATATACAGTGACTCTTTTTTTTACAATTTTATTGTTCATGCAGTTGTATGTGGGAACTCATGAGCTGTTGAGTGAAAAATTATTTTGTGGAAGCAACATGGTTTAGCTTCTCTATCTACATTTATTATTCTTGTAATCACATATGGTTGGTCTCATTTGAGAACATTATGCTTATTGACGAATGTCACATAAATGTACAGCAGTTAAGTTTCATGCTGCATGTCTTACCAACAATTTAGGATGCACCTCTGACTGTTTTTCAGCTGCAAATCTTCCTGAAAGTTTGGTTTGTTTCAACGATTTCCCTGTTTACATGAGAGTTTTAAATTAAGTCGTGTTGGAGGGGGACACTTACAACAGAAATCTTTGCTTGTGGAATTTTTCCTAGCGATTCTTTCAGTGCTCCTACAGCAAGGCTAATTTCATTTTGATACACATTATTTCCTTCTCTGATTATGACACAGTGTTCACCGTTTTTTTAATGCTGTTCCACTGTTTTTCAGCACTTCCGTTTGCAGCTCCAGTCCTTGAAACTCCAATAGCTTTTCGCTCTGAGCTATTATCACACACGATCGTGGCTAGACCCCTATCACGACTTGTTGATGTTACATATATTTCTTCTTTTTTATTTAATGTTTTTTTCTGTGTTATACCGCATTTCTCTACATGCTGCTCTTATGCAGTTTTTTACATCTAATCGGGAAAATGATCTATGGAACATGAAATAACTAAAAACTAAAACTATAGCACATGATGTTAATGACTTCCAATGGAACCAATTTGGTCAGTAAATCTTTCTGAGCAGTTTTCTGCAGCACTGAAAATTTTTTTTCCACGCTTTTGGACTGTCTACATTTAGAACGTAGTCCAAGAGTAATCCCAAAAGTAAGGTCTCCTAGTTTTTTATAAGTACATAGACCTGTTTATTTCTATAATGGTTTACAGCAGTTTACAGTTTGAACATTTAGCTATTTTTCAACATAATCACCATTACTGTCGATGCATTTTTGTAGACGCTGTGGCAGTTTTTGTATGCCCAAGCCATACCACCTCGCCGCCATGCAGTTCAGAAAGTTATGAACCTCTTCTTTCACCTCGTCGTCGGAGCTGAATCGTTTTCTGGCCAAATGTTCTTTCCACGTAGGGAACAGGTGATAGTCACTGGGCACCAAGTCAGGAGTATACGGTGGGTTGGTGATTATGTTCCACTGAAACTGCCGCAGGACAGCAACAGTTTGCCGAGCAATGCGTGGGCGAGCGTTGTCATGGAGAATGTGTATGCCCTTGCTCAACATTCCTCTTCTCCGGTTCTGAATTGCCCATTTGAGTTTTTTCAGAGTTTCACAGTACATGTCAGGGTTAATTGTGGTCCCCATGATTCAGCTCCAACAACGAGGTGAAAGAAGAGGTTCATAACTTTCAGAACAGCATGGCGGCGAGCTGGTATGACATGGGCATACAAACACTGCCACAGAGTCTACAAAAATGGATCGATACAAATGGTGATTATGTCGAAAAATAGCTAAATGTACAAGCTGTAAACTGATGTAAATCATTGTAGAAATAAACAGGTCAATGTACATATAAAAAACAGGAGACCTTACTTTTGGGATTACCCTCGTATTTAATCGCTAGTGGAATGAGAGCAACTTTTGTGTTTAACACATATTGGTGGAATTTCTGAGGTCTAATATGTACACTCTTGTGTTACTTAAGTCGTTTTACAGTTCTTCTGTCACATTTCAAGTCCCACACTGCGCATTTTAAAAGCAGTTTCACTACTGTTGCACTCACTTCCACAATAAATCTTAGTTTTTTACTCAGTTTTGCTACCCCCAAAACAACAGGAATGACACCATTTATGTGTCGCTGGACATATTCTGACACCTTGTCTCAATTGGTTTCACATTCCGGTAGTAGACAGTTTACTGATGGTAATTTATCGATATGTATCTAGAAATAACAAGACTGTTCCCCCACCAAAACACAGGAATTGACGTTGTTCACAGATGTTAGCACATCAAGTTGAAGGCATTGTGAGTATTGTCTCTGAAGACGAAATTTTTGGCCGATGGCAAGGTTTGTGTTTGTTATTGTTTTCCTTGTGATTCCAGCATACTTCACCAAACTGTAGTAGTAACTCAGAAAAAGCCATCAATCTGCTCTGAGTTTTAAGAGATGAAAATCAGAATGACAACAGTGACATTCATATGAACTCTTATCTTCTCCTTCAGCTTCGTCTTGTTTCAAAATACAAATTTACAATAGTGTCTTCAGTTTTCCTACATGTCTCCTGTTGTGGTTCATAAGTTTCATCATTAAACATTTAAGCAGCTGAAAATGAAATTGAAGAACTCCATTAATTAACTCAAAAAGTTTAAATATTAGTTAAATTTCAAACTCGACTCCCAATAGTCATTACAATAGTATTAAGTTACATACAGTACAGGTGTGTACCGTTTCATGTTGCAGTTACAGAACAAGGTAACCGCTAATTTGCACACAGCTTTGAAACTAAATCTGTAGTTTACAGCACTCCTCAGTATAACACTCCACTTGCAGCTTGAATAAAAACGTATAAACACCTTCATTCTGTCGAAAACATGGCTACAGAAACTGCGAAACACCCAGCATCTCTACTCATTTCGAATTGAGAGTGAATCTTAAATAAATCATATGCCCTTATATTATATAGAAAAATACTGTTCCAGATGCATTAATTTTAACCAATCAGCTTACACTTACCTCACAGAACTAGAAATGTGTAGTACATTCCCATTTCTTTCTCCAACAATTTTGCAAACACTTTGATTTCCGATTTTCTTCTCTTAAATTTCGGAATAGCTCAAGCCTTGTGCTGAGTTACTACTACAGTCCGGTGCAGCACACTGGAATCTTGAGGAAAACAGTAACAAACACACTTCGCTTCCTACTAAAAATTTCGTCTTCATAGACAGTACTCACAACGTCTTCAACTGAATGAACTACGTCACTTTTCATGTTTTTACAGAAACAATCTTGTCTAGACCCATGGCTGGGGGAGTGTATCGTACCAGTAAAATGCCTGGCTGCACTGACGTTTTGGACTGGAAACTGGTATGACATGACCATATCCACCAAGCTTGAGAGAGCACCTGCTGTGCTTGTTCTCCCATTCCGAAAGTAGCTGCTCAGATGTGCACTATACTTGCCTACTACCATATTGCTTGCTTATTCTCATTTCACTTGTTTCTTTGTTATTTTTTGTTTGTTGTTTTATATTTGCTGATAGAATGTGCTTACTTTTATATAGTTATGCTGTTAAAGAGATGAATGGAATAAGCAGGTTCAAGATTATGTAGGTTTCATTAATTATTCCGAGATGAAGAGGCTTTCATGGTAAAGAGTCTTTGAACTAAAGATACCAACAACAACAAAAGCATTGCTATGATGATGATTGTCACTGTTTTTCTGCTATTCGTCGCCTGTTTCGTTAGTTTTAAAAAAGGAGAGTCATCATAGTATAAATAAACAGTAAAGGTAGGATACCTAAACTCTTAAACAAGAGTTTGCAGGAGTTTCTAGGTTTATATCCTTTATGATTCTAATGATAGTTTTTTGGTATTCTGAAAACTCCTTTTGCTTCTGCCAAATTATCCCAAAATACACCCTCACATTTGAAGTGGGAGGGGAAGTAGGCATAATAGGTACTCTTAACTGATTTTTCACATGGCATTTATATTTTAAATAACACTGAAGCTGGTGCCATATATATTTTCCTTCACAAACTCTGTAACGTATTTAATAACTATATTTGTTCAGATGGTTAGTCATACAGTTAGATTTCAAATTGCCATGATAGGCTCACAGTCAGGATGCATATAGCAAGCTATTAAAAGCGGTCTCATCCTTCATGAACTAGGACCCATTGTAAATGAAAAACAATTGCTTACATGCTATACTTTCTTCTGTCAAAGTGGTCTTTTTTGAATTAGTCTCTATGGAAAATATATTGTTTACCAACAGTATTCCTTTGCAATAGCAAACAGCCAGAGATAACGAAGGAACATTGAATATGTGAGTGAATCATACAGGTCACCACTCTCAATGATTTATAACATTAATTATATAGACATTTTACACGAAAAATTCCTTATTCCAAAAGGAAACAAAACATGAGTGAGTCAATATCACAAAGATGTGATGTATACCGCTTTTAGACTCAATAAATCTTAGTAGTTCTAAATTCGCTGGTATGAATATGTCAATGAACTACCTTTACCGGTGATAAAAACGCCTAGAAAAATATGAGAGTTTTGTATCATATGCCAAGCATTAACAGAGAAGTGTTTATGACATTTGAAGGTTGTATACTTTGTTTGCATAAAGAGTCATATGAAATTATAGTAATGTATGCACATAGAGTAATAATTACATTAAGATGTCTATATAAATTTGATGAGCACTGTTCAAGAGGCTCCAGAAAGCCCTACCTTTCCAGTGTTAAAATAGCTCTTGTGAATTACATGCTTTCAGGAAGCTGGCGCCATATATATTTTCCTTCACAAACTCTGTAACGTATTTAATAACTATATTTGTTCAGATGGTTAGTCATACAGTTAGATTTCAAATTGCCATGATAGGCTCACAGTCAGGATACATATAGCAAGCTATTAAAAGTGGTCTCATCCTTCATGAACTAGGAACCATTGTAAATGAAAAACAATTGCTTACATGCTATACTTTCTTCTGTCAAAATGATCTTTTTTGAATTAGTCTCTATGGAAATTATATTGTTTACTAACAGTATTTCTTTGCAATAGCAAACAGCCAGAGATAACGAAGGAACATTGAATATGTGACTGAATCATATAGGTCACCACTCTCAGTGATTTATAACATTAATTATATAGACATTTTATACGAAAAATTCCTTATTCCAAAAGGAAACAAAACATGAGTGAGTCAATATCACAAAGATGTGATGTATACCGCTTTTAGACTCAATAAATCTTAATAGTTCTAACTTCGCTGGTATGAATATGTCAATGAACTACCTTTACCGGTGATAAAAGCGTCTAGAAAAATATGAGAGTTTTGTGTCATATGCCTAGCATTAACAGAGAAGTGTTTATGACATTTGAAGGTTGTATACTTGGTTTTCATAAACAGTCATATGAAATTAAAGTAATGAATGCACATAGAGTAATAACTGCATTAAGATGTCTATATAAATTTGATGAGCACTATTTAAGAGGCTCCAGAAAGCCCTACCTTTCCAATGTTAAAATAGCTCTTGTAAATTACATGTTTTCTCGGAAAGTATTTGAGCTAAAAAGTTGAAACTCTTTCAGGTTATTTATTGCACTATTGGCTACGACATAAGACAAGGGTTTTTAAAAATTTGATTTCAGTAGCTAGAGATTAAGTTTTTCTATTTTAATGAAAATTCACTCCTTTTTTGTGCCATTTTTTGTTTATGAATTCAACAATACACAGGTTTCTGAAAAATATGTGTTAAGTTATGCACAAGGGACTGTGTAACATTTCCTGAAAATCTGAAGCAAATTGGTTTGGTAGATCCTGAGAAAACATGTACCTTTTTAGTGCATTCTGGGTCCATAGGATGAATTATCTTCATCTTCTTCAAACTCCTACTCCAGCTTCCTCTTTGTCCTCCTCCTGTTTACCCTGGTTTGTATTTCTAGGCTACTTACACCCTGTCAGCAGCCCAAAGACAATCCTTGTCTCAAGAAGCATCATTCGTACAATGTTGAAACCTATCTTCATTCTGCATTTGGAAATACACTCCTGGAAATGGAAAAAAGAACACATTGACACCGGTGTGTCAGACCCACCATACTTGCTCCGGACACTGCGAGAGGGCTGTACAAGCAATGATCACATGCACGGCACAGCGGACACACCAGGAACCGCGGTGTTGGCCGTCGAATGGCGCTAGCTGCGCAGCATTTGTGCACCGCCGCCGTCAGTGTCAGCCAGTTTGCCGTGGCATACGGAGCTCCATCGCAGTCTTTAACACTGGTAGCATGCCGCGACAGCGTGGACGTGAACCGTATGTGCAGTTGACGGACTTTGAGCGAGGGCGTATAGTGGGCATGCGGGAGGCCGGGTGGACGTACCGCCGAATTGCTCAACACGTGGGGCGTGAGGTCCCCACAGTACATCGATGTTGTAGCCAGTGGTCGGCGGAAGGTGCACGTGCCCGTCGACCTGGGACCGGACCGCAGCGACGCACGGATGCACGCCAAGACCGTAGGATCCTACGCAGTGCCATAGGGGACCGCACCGCCACTTCCCAGCAAATTAGGGACACTGTTGCTCCTGGGGTATCGGCGAGGACCATTCGCAACCGTCTCCATGAAGCTGGGCTACGGTCCCACACACCGTTAGGCCGTCTTCCGCTCACGCCCCAACATCGTGCAGCCCGCCTCCAGTGGTGTCGCGACAGGCGTGAATGGAGGGACGAATGGAGACGTGTCGTCTTCAGCGATGAGAGTCGCTTCTGCCTTGGTGCCAATGATGGTCGTATGCGTGTTTGGCGCCGTGCAGGTGAGCGCCACAATCAGGACTGCATACGACCGAGGCACACAGGGCCAACACCCGGCATCATGGTGTGGGGAGCGATCTCCTACACTGGCCGTACACCACTGGTGATCGTCGAGGGGACACTGAATAGTGCACGGTACATCCAAACCGTCATCGAACCCATCGTTCTACCATTCCTAGACCGGCAAGGGAACTTGCTGTTCCAACAGGACAATGCAGGTCCGCATGTATCCCGTGCCACCCAACGTGCTCTAGAAGGTGTAAGTCAACTACCCTGGCCAGCAAGATCTCCGGATCTGTCCCCCATTGAGCATGTTTGGGACTGGATGAAGCGTCGTCTCACGCGGTCTGCACGTCCAGCACGAACGCTGGTCCAACTGAGGCGACAGGTGGAAATGGCATGGCAAGCCGTTCCACAGGACTACATCCAGCATCTCTACAATCGTCTCCATGGGAGAATAGCAGCCTGCATTGCTGCGAAAGGTGGATATACACTGTACTAGTGCCGACATTGTGCATGCTCTGTTGCCTGTGTCTATGTGCCTGTGGTTCTGTCAGTGTGATCATGTGATGTATCTGACCCCAGGAATGTGTCAATAAAGTTTCCCCTTTCCTGGGACAATGAATTCACGGTGTTCTTATTTCAATTTCCAGGAGTGTACTTTGCACCTTACAACGTTAGCATCGTTGAAAGTAGCAACAGCATCATACACACCAAAGTCTAGTGTTTCTATTCTAACAAACACAGTTTTGGGTATTCTTGATCATATAACACTATTTCCACTTTAATTGGGGTTTAGAGTTTTTCCATGAATATACTTTTTCAACAGCTCAGGTGCTCCTAAGTCTCTGAAAATAGGTTATTGCATCATACAGACTATGTTTATGAGTGTATACTTCCCCAGCTTAGCAAATCCTTGTACTTACACCAACTGTTTTCTCCTTTGGGACACAGGTAATGAAGGCACATTCATCGGTCGAAAAAGTATGAAAAAAATAACCCAAACAGCCTTCTTCATTTCATCGACACTGTGTGTGTTTTACCTATTAGTCATTCCATAATAGTCCTGTATTTTTTCAATTACACTGTCAATTAACCTTCCCTTTCCATCCAAACACTTACCATCACTGAGTTTTTATTTTTTATACAAAACCCTCAGTTGCCAAAGTCTTGATCCCATTAGTTTATGTACATGTCCAATACAAATTTCAGCACTACAACAGCATCGCCCTGGGGCTTCAGTTCTTGAACATGTTTGAAACTTTTTGAATAACAGTCACCAAATTAATTCACATATTGCACTTTATCACATGCAACAGAACGTTGAAATATACTAGCAACACCTGCCACTTCCATTCATCCACTACTGCCACTTTAGTTAGCTGTGCAATTATTTTCATGAGTACCGTTATTTGTTTGTGGACACCTACAATATTTAGATATTATTGCTACATCTAAAACTTTCTCTATATACATACTGGTGGCAGATACTACTCTATGAAGAGATGTGTGTCACCGTTTATGCCAGGTACCATCGAATGGTGCAGTCAAGTGTCTATTACCACCCTTCTTTATTACTGCCTCTTCCAAGCTTTCATTATAGGGTCTATACAGACATCTTCTACTTTAGACCCTATAAATCTACTATAATTCGTAAACTTGATTGGGGAATTTGGAAGATTCATCATGCCACAGAAGACTACATCTGCAATAGCACCCTTATCAGCTGTATGCAAGGCATAAACAAATCTAGTGCTGTGTTCAACAATTTTCTTCATTTGGAGTTACTACAACACTGTCCCAAAAGGTGGTCATGTATGAACACTTACCACAATTCAGTTCCATTTCACTAGCAAGTTCTGCATGATTTTTTACTGAAAGTTCCAGACTGACTTCACTAACAGTCCATACACCTTAAACAGTTTGCAAAAATTCCGTTGAGAGCTGAAATACGAAATATTTCATTTACACCCGATTCACTAACTGAACCAAACTTCCTCTGTGAAGTAGTTTCTTTCTCATTTTTATTGCAATGGGCAGGTGTACCAGTAAGGCTGGTTTCACACACTTAGTTATAGTTTTCATTGTTTACGGTGTGGAAACGTGGGAGTAGTCAGTGATGTGTGCTTCGTTTACTCCATGCAAGTGCAGTGGACGTTTGTGATAAGTTCCTACTCTTTGACTGTTAGCTGAGTTAGCCATTCTTTTCCGAGTTGGAAAAATAAAGTATTTTGTTCAAAGCTGTATGTGGGTTTAATTTGTCACCTACAATGGTAATAATAACTATCTTCAGAGGATTTCTAGTTACTTTACGTTTACCCGTGATTATCATTCAATAAAACCGAGACTTCAATGAAGAGAATTCAATACGAGTATTGAGAGGTTCCATGCCCTCTTTTGCATGTCTCCTCTCATTTTCATCAATTTTATTAATGTTCTATGTCATTGCATGGTAGTAACAGACCGAATACGGCTATTGTAATTAGAGTATTTGTGCTGAGAGCTCAAAAAATACTTTTCACTTGATTCCTAAACATGTTGTTTTACTTCCCTGGGTGGCCTGTGCGAGGCGAGCATAGGAGGACGTGGCACACTGTGTTTCCGGTTGGGGGCTGCATTTCCCTGAATTCTGTGGGGTTCGTACAATAGGCTTAAGCGCCTGGTGGAACGACTGACTCGGTCGAGTTTCGCCTATTGTATGCAGGGCGACACGACCTGCGAGACGTCTGAGTGTCGCCGCAGTTTATGTGTTTACCATTCCAGCGCGTCCGGAAAGAAGATTCCTGGCACCGACTGACTGCATTGTCCCCTTGTTTCTGAGAATACTTGAGGAATGTGCCCTGTTGATTGCAACTGTCTGGTGCCCGATGGCCGGTGGTCTAGGCAGGTTGTTTTCATAGCCGATCAAACGGGAAGTTCAGTGCCCTCAGCTGAATAGCAGAAGCATGATTGGTCAACTTGAACTGAGGGTAGTAGACGTCATAAAGCCCTGCTCGAAATTGGAGGGAACGGTCGCTATTGGCGTGAATGATGTTCTGAGACAGCGTGGGGGAATTTTGGAATCAGAACCGAATGCTAATTCGCAGTTTTCGAGGAGAGTAGGGAATAGAGCATTGTTGGCTTCGGTCTTGCATTGCATGGGCAGGGATTCGGGATCTGATCTTCCTTGGAGTCGGACGGTCTTGCGACTTGGTCGCTCGTTTTCGGAAGAGCTTAGAATTCTCGGACAGCTTTCGCGGCCAGGGGTTGACATAGAGTTGCTGCACGGCAGAAGTCGGCGCCTACATCATCAGGACGCTGCCTACCGACAACGTGCTGCAGATTTCAGTACTGGTACAGTATTTTGCGGCTCCGGCATTGTAGGACCTTATCAATTTTATACGGAATACCTCAGTAGCACGCGCGCTCGCTTTGCTGCAAGTCCACCTTGCTTGTTTCTCCATGTGATACCATTTGAGCTCTCACTACTAATTGAGATATTGCTATATAGTTGGGAGATTAATATTTGATTCATTAGGACCTCCAGTCATTATTGTCAATCTATTGCATCACAGTGAGTAAGACCCTCTTGATCTATAGCCAACTCTTATAACAATAATACTTCAGTATACCCTATCCTTTAACCTACTGTGTGTGTCGACAATCATGTGCATTTATGTTTTGATGTATAATAAATCTCATTGTAATATTTAATCCGCATACCATTTAGTAGACATATGCAGAATCCCATTTCCTGTTGTTTATTATGATAAAGTTCTCTTTTTTGAGTACATTACGATTTTTGTTAAATTATTGTGAGTGTGCACTCCTTATTTTACCAACTAGCAGGGTCCACCATCATTTCCTTCCATTACCAATGTGCACATAATTAATTAGCTGGTAGATAAGGAGGGGGTCGAGTGCATGTCTCGTTCTCATGCAAGATTCGTCTGAATTAAAGAGGTACAAACTCTTTTCCACCCTGGTGCCTCGCAATATTTTCAGGATTACAGAAGAGTAGTAAACATGAAACACACGACAATCGGGCGAGCGATATATATCGAACTATCACAGGTTAGCCACAACACTTAATTGGTAACACTTATTTTCTCTTACATCACTAAAACGTACATGATGAGCATGCAGATTCATGAGTACAACATTTGACAGCAGTTTAACAGCGCCATAGCTGGTCACACTCATGAAGAACACATTTCAAAAATACACACATAAAAAAGTTTTGCATCACCCCAGTTCCCAGAACTCCTGAAGATAGGCGTTGACTGTGGATATTGTGTCACAGACACAGTCCCTTTGATTGTTCAGAGATGTCACTATACCCGGCCAAGACGTAAACAACCATTCGTGAGCAACACGTATAAGATGGAGGGAGTCCTACGGCTGATTAGTTCCAGCCATTCCACCAGGAAGGAGATACACTGCTTGTGTTATCTGTAATTCAACCATTCCTAGACGGTTAGTACCGCGGTTCGATCGCGATCGCATTGCTACCTTGTGCCAGGAAAGGCTCTCAACAACAAAAGTGTCCAGGCGTCTTGGAGTGAACCAAAGCGATGTTGTTTGGACATGGAGGAGACACAGAGAGACAGGAACAGTCGATGACATGCCACGTTCAGGCCGCCCAAGGGCTACCACTGCAGTGGATGACTGCTACCTACGGTTTATGGCTCGGATGAACTCTGATGGCAACGCCACCATGTTGAATAATGCTCATCGTGCAACCACAGGATGTCGTGTTACGACTCAAACTGATCGCAATAGACTGTATGATGTGCAACTTCACTCCTGACGTCCATAGCGATATCCAGCTTTGCAACCATGACACCATGCAGCATGGTACAGATGGGCACATCGATATGCTGAATGGACCGTTTACGATTGACGTCAGGTTCTCTTCACTGATGAGTGTTGGATATGCCTTCAACCAGACAATCGTCGGAGACGTGTTTGGAGGCAACACGGTCAGGCTGAACGCTTAGATACATTGTCCAGCAAGGTGAAGGTTCCCTGCTGTTTTGGGAGTGGCATTATGTGGGACCGACGTACGGCACTGGGGGTCTTGGAAAGCGCTGTAAAGGCTATACGATACGTGAATGCCACCCTCCAACCGATAGTGCAACCATATCGGCAGCATATTGGCGAGGCATTCGTCTTCATGGATGACAATTCGCGCCCCCCCTTCGCACATCTTGTCAATGGCTTCCTTCAGGATAACTACATAGCTCGACTAGAGTGGCCAGCATGTTCTTTAGACATGAACCCTATTGAACATGCCTGGTAAAGATTGAAAAGAGCTGTTTATGGGCGTGACCCACCAACCACTCTGAGAGATCAATGCCGAATCGCCGTTGAGAAGTGGGACAATCTGGACCAACAGTGCCTTGATGAACTTGTGGATAATATGCCATGACAAATACAGGCATGCACCAATGCAAGAGGACGTGCTACTGGGTATTAGAGGTACCGGTGCATACAGCAGTCTGGACCACCACCTCTGAAGGTCTTGCTGTATGGTGGTACAACATGCAATGTGTGGTTTTCATGAACAATAAAAAGGGTGGAAATAATGTTTATGTTGATCTCTATTCCAATTTTTTGCACAGGTTCTGGAACTCTCGGAACCAAGGTGATACAAAACTTTTTTTTAAGTGTATATTTTAAAAATAGTCGTAGTCTTCTGAGCTGAATAAATTATATATCAATTGAAAGGTGATAGTCCGTAGATTTTTATTATGCAAAAAAGTAAAAATTGAATTTTGTATGATTTTGAACATTTCCAGAGCCCCTTAATCTTCAATATACGTGCACAACATGGTTTCATACATGTGTTACAGAAATAGTAATAACACACTTTCTTTATGTCAGGAAAAGTTCTTAAGCACAATTGAAATGTAATTAGCATCATATTTTCCCCTTTAATATCAATCAGCCATATTAGTATACTCGCTAATTTGTTCAGTGCCTATGGATGACTGAGGGATCAAAATGAGGAAAAGTACACGAATTTTATATCTATGATTATACAGTCACATTCCACTTGAACATAGAGTTCCATATCAGCTGATCATCTGTCATTGTAGACAGGTGTATATAGCACAGAATACAAAAATATCATAAGTGCAAGGCTCATATTACGAAATGGAAACAGAGAATGATGGCAGTATTCCAACTGGCGTGGCAGTGAACTTTGAACAATGCTATGAAGTAACGTGACATGACAGGATGGCCAGTGAGGATGCTGCCATTTGAAATGCATTTCAGAATGTTTCAACTGGATGTGATACGACATGATATGACAGACAGTGTGAACTGGTTTGTCTTCAAATAAGTAAATAAATACCTTCTAAAGTTGTAAAATGTGATAGGAACATCTTTCTAGCATTCAGCAACTCTTAATAATCACTTGTTTGTAACAGAGTAATACAGCTTCGCTTGAAATGACGAAATGGATCAAAAAGTATTGTAATGGAGAGTGTGAACTAACTGATCATATTACTATCGAACAGTCAGAGCTGTGAAGGAATTTTTTATTTCAGTATAATGATGAAAAAAATTCTTTTTCGCTTTAGACACGATTAGTTTAGTTTCAATTTTCGTTCCATAGACCCAAAAATTATATGATTTTCGTGGATGTGGAACAAGTCAGAAAGTTAACATAAAAAACATAATACATCTGAATATAATACTCACTTCCGTGATCACTCTTGATGGGATTGTCAAAATATGTGAACACATTACAGTAAACTTCCATTGCTAATATTTACAGGATTAAAACGCTGTCAGAATGAAATACAGTCATTGACTGTAAACATTACAGTAAACAGGAAATTTATTTGTTGCTTTACAGATTTAAGACTGGTCGTGACCCCCATTAAAAGTATATACAAATATAACAGCGTTTGTATTTGCACTATCATTGAGTAATGACTGTTCTGCACCATAGTACAAAGTTTTACTGCAACATATATTTGATCTGTTGTCACAGTTGGAAACTGATGAGCCACAAATAGATGTAGGAGTAGACAACACAACAAACTTTCTTAAAGTGTTTGAAAAGTAAAAAGTCAGGAAAAGTTGTGAACAAGAAGAAAGTTTTATTGTTTGGTAGTTCACATGGTAGAGGTGTTGGTCAATTGTTGCAGGATGAACTAGAGGCAGGTTACCATGTCATAAGTTTTTTTAAATCTGGTGCAATCTGGGTCAGGTGACAGAGGATGTAGGTTCACACTGCAAAGATTTCACAAAGGAAGACACCATGGTAATAGTGTGTGGGGCAGGCAACAGTACAGATAGGAATCCTAATTATTCAATTGAGAGTGACCTGATAAAGATAGCTTCAGCAACGAGACATACTGGTGTTGGGCTTGTGTCTGTTCTGAGGCACCATGGCCAGCCTCATTTAAACTCTTCTGTTAGGAGAGTTAATTTAGAGATGGAATGGCTGCTTGTGTCAGATATGGGGTCTCATATAGGTGTGGTTCCTGTTGAGTCTATCAGCAGGTGGGACTATATTACGCATGACCTCCAACTCAACAGGGAAGGGAAGAGAAAATTGTCTAGGCTAGTATCAAATAACTTAAGAGGGGGGCACTAACACAAGTGATAAAGTACCAGTGGTTACAAGTGACAGATCAGCAGTTTTTTTAAGGGAAGGGAGGGCAGCAACAAAAGATGTTCAGAGACAAGCTGAAAATAACATTCACATTGATAAAACAGGCAGCACAGATATGTTAAATGTTACAGGATTCAAATTAGCTTCTTACTTTTCTACAGTAAATACGGAGAAAAGAGGAGTTGCCACATCTGTCAGAAACTGTTTTGATTTCAAGAATATTGATGTTAATAAATTTTGCTCAGAGCAGCACATAGAAGCTTGTGCAACAGTAGTAGTATTTCATAATAAGTCCTTTATAACAGTAGGTATATGCAGATCACCTTCAGGAAATTTTAACCTCTTCACAAAAAAAATCTTGAAGCTCTGCTGTTCCATCTCATGGTAAAGAACAAGGGAATAGTGGTTGCTGATGATTTTAATGTGGATTTATTGAAAAACTCTGTTAGTGAACGATTACTGCAGTCAGTAACACTGTCATTCAATTTAAAGCCTGCTGTGAACTTTGCTACTAGGATATGTAAATGCTATGAAACTGCTATTGATAGTATCTTTGTAGACAAATCTAGGAAAAATGTCATATCACAAAACCAATAGTAAATGGGCGATCTGATTGTGACATGCAGCATCTTGCGTTAAATGTTGAAACCAGTCAGGATTTAACAAAAATATCTATTAAATCTGAGTACAGGTGAGTAATTAATAATTCGAAAATTGAGAAATTTGAAAATTGCTCAAAGACATGAACTGGATAGAGTCTTACAATACTTCTGACTCAACTGGAAAACACAAAGCATTCATTAATAAAGTTACCTCCACTTTCGAAAATTTTTTCACCCAAAGGTAACTGAAATCACACAGAAGTCAAAAAATGAACTGCAGATTACACAAGGAATAAATATATCACGTGGGACAAAAAGGAGACACTAACTACAATCTAGGAACAGCTCTGATGTTAGAATTTTAATGTATTGCAAAGAATACAGCAAAATATTGAAGGCAAGTAATCCAGAAATCAAAGCAGCTTTATTATGAGAAAAAGGTAATTATATCGGGCAACAAAACTGTATGGGATATAGTGAAGACAGAGACAGGTGGGGCCAAAAATGAAGAGGAACAGATAATTCTAAAAACAAATGAGACTTTGGTAACAAATACATGCAGTGTTGCAAACCTCTTAAACAAGTACTTCATTTGTGTTACTGACAGTTTCGGGTTATCAGGCTTGGTGAACAGTGCAATGGAGAATCTGAGACAAGTCATTAGAAACAAATTCACTAAAATGGAAATGACACTCACGTCTCCCAAAGAATATAATAAAAATCATTAATGCAGCCAGTGTGTAAGTTTCTGTGAAAAAAAGAGTTCAAACGATTTTTTGATCGGCAAGTCCTTCTACTCTATAGATGAATATCTTAACAGAGACCGTTAAGCAAGCTTAAGTAAAAATGTCTGTAAGATTTCAGTCTTGACAGCACTTGGTCACAACAGTCAAGATTAGGTATTTTGTGTATGATAAATTTATTAATAGTGCATAACAATGTTTCATTTTGACAGTGTGTTAATTCTATAAATTTTAGCTGTACCAGTTTACTGCATTGTATTCACCTATTTTGACAATCTCCTGACAAATGATCAAGGTGGTAAGTATCATATTCAAATGTTTTATGTTTTTATGTTATACTTTCTGATATGTTCCACATCCAAGAAAAGCATCTCAGTTTTTGGGTCTATGGAACGAAAACTGGATCTAATGTAATCTCTACAATGGTGAAACTGCATATTTACAACACCTGTTAGCTATCATAACCTTGACTAACCCTAAAAATGAAAACAAAAATGAACTTTTGGGGAAAAACCTTACTTTCTAATCTATCTTCAGTGTATTGTAGGCAACATAAAAATGTAGAGACTGTGTTCTTCAGAATGTAATACGTATGCAGGGTGGTCCATTATCGTGACCGGGCCAAATATCTCACGAAATAAGCATCAAACGAAACAACTACAAAGAAAGAAACTCGTCTAGCTTGAAGGAGGAAGGGAAACCAGATGACGCTATGGTTGGCTCACTAGATAGTGCTGCCTTAGGTCAAACGGATAACATCGGCGTTTTCTTAAATAGGAACACCCATTTTTTATTACATATTCGTGTAGTACATAAAGAAATATGAATGTTTTAGCTGGACCTCTTTTTTCGCTTTGTGACAGACTTATAAGTACGTGGTATCAGGTAACATTCCGCCAGTTCGGACGGTATTTGCTTCGTGATACATTACCCGTGTCAAAATGGACCGTTTACAAATTGCGGAAAAGGTCAATATAGTGTTGATGTATGGCTATTGTGATCAAAATGCCCAACTGGCGTGTGCTATGTACGCTGCTCGGTATCCTAGACGACATCAGCCAAGTGTCCGGACCGTTCGCCGGATTGTTACGTTATTTAAGGAAACAGGAAGTGTTCAGCCACATGTGAAACGTCAACCACGACCTGCAACAAATGATGATGCCCAAGTAGCAGACAAATTGCGCGAGAATCGGGAATCTCAAAAACGTCGGTGTTGAGAATGCTACATCAACATCGATTGCATCTGTACCATGTTTCTATGCACCAGGAATTGCATGGCGACGACTTTGAACTTCGTGTACAATTCTGCCACTGGACACAAGAGAAATTACGGGAAGATGACAGATTTTTTGCACGCATTCTATTTAGCGACGAAGCGTCATTCACCAACAGCGGTAACGTGAACCGGCATAATGTGCTCTATTGGGCAACGGAAAATCCACGATGGCTGCGACAAGTGGAACATCAGCGACATTGGCGGGTTAATGTATGGCGTGGCATTATGGGAGAAAGGATAATTGGCCCCCATTTTATCGATGGCAATCTAAAAGGTGCAATGTATGCTGATATCCTACGTAATGTTCTGCCAATGTTACTACAAGATATTTCACTGCATGACAGAATGGCGATGTACTTCCAACATGATGGATGTCCGGCACATAGCTCGCGTGCAGCTGAAGCGGTATTGAATAGCATATTTCAAGACGGGTGGATTGGTCGTCGAAGCACGTTCACCTGATCTGATGTTCCCGGATTTCTTTCTGTGGGGAAAGTTGAAGGATATTTGCTATCGTGATCCACCGACAACGCCTGAAAACATGCGTCAGTGCATTGTCAGTGCATGTGCGAACATGACGGAGGGTGAACTACTCGCTGTTGAGAGGAACGTCGTTACATGTATTGCCAAATGCATTGAGGTTGACGGACGTCATTTTGAGCATTTATTGCAGTAATGTGGTATTTACAGGTAATCACGCTGTAACAGCATGCGTTCTCAGATATGATAAGTTCACAAAGGTACATGTATCACATTGGAACATAAAATGTTCAAACGTACCTATGTTCTGTATTTTAATTTAAAAAACCTACCTGTTAGGAACTATTTGTGTAAAATTGTGGGCCACATCTTTGTGACTATTACAGCGCCATCTATCTCAAAGCGAAAAAGTGGTCCAACTAAAAAATTTATATTTCTTTACATACTACACGAATATGTAATAAAAAATGGGGGTTCCTACTTAAAGAAACGCAGTTGATATCCGTTTGACCTATGGCAGCGCCATCTAGTGCGCCAACCATAGTGTCATCTGGTTTGCCTCTTCAAGATAGACAAGTTTTTTTCTTTGTAGTTTTTTCATTCACGTGGCGGGCCGCATCAAACCAGTCAGTAGACTGATGACCAAAAAAAAGTTTTTTCATTTGACGCTTATTTCGTGAGAAATTTGGCCCAGTCACGATCAATGGACCACCCTGTATATTACAGTGACACCTGTGCCAGACATTTTAGTGTAACTATTAATTTAATGCCAGCTGGCACTCATCTTACATACATTTCTGCCTCAAAAAATGTTAATATTGGTTTTACTCATTCGAAAATGATTTTCGAACGAAACATCGTCCTCGGGAGATAATTCCCTTTGTAGCGTATTAGATTTTACTAAGCGAATCCTACGAAATGCCCATTTCCCGCCCAATATTTGTGTGTCACTTGTTTCGTTCTTGAAAGTCGCGTAAGTAGTATTTCCAACTTCGATATGTGGAAACCCTAGCGTGCATTTAAGCGTAGGGGCGAGGGAATGAACATGCAAGAAATTCATGTGGAAACTCGATTTAACGCTATCCCTTAGGCCAGTATTTCACTATCATATTTCTTTGACAAAGTTTTGATCAAAGATATGACCAAATATTCGTTAAATTTGTTTGACAAAGATATTTGACGTGCCACTAAAAGGGAGCATTACACTGTCATCATATTTTTCGTCAAAGTTCAAGATGGCTGACAACAACAACTTATTGTTACGCGCAGCGGTTGCATGTACCACAATTGCACTGTGTGCTTATTTGGAAGAGAAGTGGGCGAGAAAAAGGAAACGTACCTGCGTGAAACCGTGAGTTTTAAGACGAGACGATAAAAACATTCAACAAAATTTGTTACGTGAGCTTCTAGTGGAGGACGTCAAGTCGTACATAAATTACGTAAGAATGGACGAGCACACGTTTCAGTATTTTCTCAGTGAAGTGTCTCGTCATATCACAAAGCACAATACTCACTCAAAATCTGTTAGATCTTCAGAACACGGGCTCACAGTAAGACTCCGATTGCTTGCTACAGGAGAGAGTTACTTTAGCTTACAGCACAGGACTCCCTCCACAGTTATCACAAACTAATATAGCACCTAATACGTGTGAAGCAATTTATAAAGCACTAACGGACCAATATTTCGAAGTAAATAAATATTCTATACACTTTACGTGCATTAAGAACTATTTTTATTGTAGATCAAAGTAGTGATTAGATTTTACGTCCCACAACTACAAAATTAATAGAAATGTATGAAAGTTGATAAGGCGCTTTACAATGTGAGGCATCCTCAGTGCATGAAGAGCTCATGAAATAAATATGCCAATACGTACTTTCGCTTTCTCGTGAGACTAGCTTGAGCGGAGGCCATTAATTTTCTTTTTCAAGTCGTCAGCCGTGCACCCGATTAGTATCTCGCGGTAAATGACCTCTGCAATTTTTTTGTACCTCTCCAGTCTTTTTAATCTATTTTGTACTCTGGGTATGTCACGTTGTAAAGCGCCTCATCAGCTTCATACATTCCTATTAATTTTGTAATTGGCGGCAGACACGAATTAAACTCCGCAGTCATATTTACAAACATACTACTGGTGTGGTGACAGAACGCTAAAGCGATGCTATAGCTCCAGGGACAGTGCAGTGAACAGAAGACAAGCGACTTTAATGATCAAATCTACAGCGAGGCCCTAGATTTGATCATATTTATTTGACGACAGGCGACATTTGACAAAGTTCCCTATTACACTATCAAATACATTTGACGTATCAACTTTGACAAAGAATTATGGTGTTGTAATACCGGCCTTACTGGCGCGACTCGCTCCCCATGTCTCGACCACGGCCCACTGTTATCTCTGTTATGTGAGGTTCTTGGTTGACATCCTTTGACACGCGTGGTTATCCGGTTTGCCTACTGTTTACGATTACGTGCGGAAGGGGACGTGATTGAAGTTTTTGTTCTCAATTTGTATGCTTCGTTGACAACTGGATGCTTTGTTATACGTCAGATATGAGTTTCCTAAACTAGGTAAATAGCTAGTTCGTGGTGTTAAGTTGGTTTCGTAGTACATTTGTAGTCATAGATAACCTGTTTGTTTGTTTGTGTGTTTGTTTATGGGTCATCACTTTTATTGCGTGGTAAGAATTTTAGTATTTAATGTGCAGATTATGGCGCACAAAACGAAGGCGTAGTTACAATTTCTAAATGACATGTGGGATACTGGTACATGTAACAGTAGCACTGTATTGCCGTCTGCATGACGATTCTTTACAGTGAAACGTTTTCATTTCCTGCTGTAGAATGTCTGTTGCTAAAAAAACAGTGAAACGTTTTCATTGCCTTACTATTGCAGGAGAATGTCTCGTGCTACAAAACGGAAGCATGTTATCCGTGAAGTCTTGGTAGAAGAGATACGGCCACCAACTGAGGAACAGTCTGTTGTACAAGTCCTTGCCGGCAGAGGAAATAACCTGCATCTTGTTGCTCCGGCTTCAGGAGAACCTTTTCTTGCCTCAATGCCCACAAAATTCCGTCGTAACGTATGGATTAAACGTGGAGATTACCTGCTTGTAGAACCCATACCGGAAGGAGACAAGGTAATTCCAATTACTAACTTCTTTACGTCGACATAATCCGAAGTGGGAAATTATCTGGTGGTGTAGGATAAAACAAGTGATAGATTGAAACTTACTATGTCTGGAAGCAAAGGTACTACTTACATTTATAATGTATAGTTTGTCAAGCAACAAGCGCATTGGGACAAAAGTGCACTTAGGTTGTCTGCAGCCGTGAAGTTGCGTACTGATGTAAGTGATAATGAGCCTTATGTAACCATTACATGTGGTAGTGAAAGTAATCTGTATATCGTTGTGGGCGAATTGTCCGGCTTTGTTGTATCTATTTTCCAGTTACACTGAATAAGTTTTTTTCTTGGATGTAATGGTTGTGTATCAGCCGAAAATATTCTGCTTTACTTGTTTCACGTGTAAGATAAATAATCTAAGAATACATAGCATATCTGTTAAGTTAATGTGAATTGTCACTGTTTTAGCATTCCAAGGATAAATGCAAATGTTACCTATACATAATACACATGCCTAATTTTACAGAAGCTGCACAAGAAATAAAAGTAATCTACATAAAAATGTAAAAGTTTTGAAAGAAGTTGCACATGAGGTTGTTGTTAGGGCAAGACGCAGAAGAATCTAGGGTGAGCATGAGCTAATAATTGGGCCCTTCTGTGGACCACCAGACTTGGATAAAAGTTATTTATTGAATCCCCACCCCCGTTTTGCATTTTTTAATATGGAGCTGATGTAAATAATAGGCTTTATGCTGTTCAGTTTGTTACCGCAGCCAGATTTTCAGCTTTCACATTTTTTGATTTTGTAAACTCATAACCAAATTGTCACTTTCCAGCATAATAACCTAGTTGTTGGGCTGCAATACAGATCAGTCTTTCATCCCAACCAAGATTTCAGGTGGGATCCAATATGTAGCTTTATCTGAGACTCGCTGAAAATTTTAAATTGAACCTCAGCTTCATATTACATATTTTCCCCCACCACACAGTCTTCATTGGAGACACCTGATTCATTCAACAACCAGAAGGATGACAGTTTTGTAACTGGTAAGTGTGACAAGACATCGTTCAAAACAATGTAACATGTTCTCTGAACACTATTGGGATAGTTTTGAAGCTCATTCATAACAGAAGTATACTAGATTTCATGTCAACAAATAGACCTAACCACTTTGAATACATCCCTGTTGAAACCTGCATAATTGATAATGATGCGGTGGTTACCAAACTACAGAGGGCACGTAAATGAGATAGAAAGATTTGTATGTTCGGTAAAGTATGTAAGGACTTTACCTACTGCCCTCTTTTGCATATCTGTTAGTAAAATTTTTGGACTCCCCACTGGTTCCAGAGAAAAGGTGATTTATAAAGTATAGGAGTAACTTTACTTTATAAATTTTACAAAACAGAGTTACAGGAAGTTGAAGCATATAATAATAATAATGACTTCAAAGTTCTTATGTTAAAATTCTACGAAAACCCGATGAAAGTGTTTTTAAAACCCCTACTGCTTACCACCCACCATGAAAGCTGGAACACGCACTACAGTCAAATTAAAATTACGTTAGAGTTGACGTCTTGTCATGTGCAGCTACAGTGTTGCCACATGAGCTGCTGGTAGATTGTAGGACTCACACACACACACACACACACACACACACAGAGTGGGTCAGTTCACAAATGCTCTAGGTGTGTAATACGACACAGTGTAAGTGGCCACTGCGAGGTTTGTCGCAAATGAGGGATGCCCCTTCGACAGCTGACTTTAAGTGACTGGTGACTGAACTGCGGCAGACAACACTTTTTGGAACCCTGAGTTAAAACTTATGTTGTAAACTAACTGCAACTTTGTGAGCCGTCGTCTGAAACTATTCTCACACTGGCTACAAGGGATGCCATGTTACCAACCAAAGAGCAGGCCTCGTTAGCACTTGGTTACAGGTTAAAGGCTACAGAAATAAGCCGATATGAAGTCAGTACAATGATGAAAATGATGCAGCAAAGAATTAGAAATAATATTAAAAAAAAATTACATTTGAACAGATTAACAGAACAAAATTAACAATCACTTTCTTGAAAAGGTATAGAAATTTTAAGAACATCAGTATATTTCATAAGAATCGAAACTACGACCTACTAAAAGTGGGATTTTTACGCTAGTCATTGCGCTACACCATAATACTGTGGTGGTATATTTTTGATTGTTGTGACCTAGGCACATGGATGAATTGCAGGCTTCAAGAATTTGGCTTCACGCAATGTCGTGAAGCATACCAGATGTAAGACAATCTCTTTGATTATGACAAGGGTATATGTGATGCTTATGTATCCAGTAGTCAGTCAAAAAACCATGGAAGTGATCACAAAACTCGGATGGACAACACTGCAACACCCGCTTTACAGCCCTGACCTGGCTCCATGTGACTATCTTCTCTTTGGGAAACTGAAAGACTCTCTTCATGGAACAAGGTTTGAAGATGACTCCCCCTTTGTGCATGCTGCCAAACAGTTGCTCCAACAAGTTGGTCCAGAATTTTACTGTACGGGTGTACAGGCGCTGGTTCCGAGATGGTGCAAGGCAGTTGAGAGGTGTGGAAATTATGTGGAGAAATGAAAATATTGTTCCTAAAGGATGTATCTACACACTGTAAAACTTTCAAACATGTGGCATAAGAGATGGATTAAAAAAAAAAGTAGTAGTGTGCATTTCTTTGGGAGTGACCCTCGTAGGTCAAGGGAAATGTCAGATTCCGCTATTCATGGTTATAGTTGGCAGTTGTTTTGGCATTGATAGCTGCCGTTAAACTATATAGCTCAAGGGAAATGTCAGATTCCTGTGGATTAATTGGTGTAGCGAAGTGTTGTAATTTAAATGTTTTTATATTATTTATTTAGGATGGTGCAATGTTTTTTCCTTGTTGTGTATTTAGTGTCTCCCTGCCCTAAATACAGTTTTCCATGGATGTCCTGTCAGTTTCATTTCATTTTTGGAGTGAGATACTATTGTGTTATTTTTATTGTTGTCTGCGTTTTTTGCTGTGTGTATGCAGTGACATCATTTGCGGCATTTTTTATACACTGAAAGTAGTCTTTTTCTGCCGTATTGATGTCGTAAAGATCTGCACACATGACTTTCAATTCAGATCCTTATCAATATAAATATGTAAGAGTTGAAAATATTGTTTCATTTATCGATCAACCTTCACAGATTATTTATAACTATGTGGTCAGCTCTTATGCAGTACCGAATTGCGTGTATTCTGTTTTATCGAATTTCAGTTACAGTCCATTTGTAGAGAAACTGTTACTAATTTTCAAGAATATACTGTTTACGTTTTCAAGTGTTGATGTTCCTACATTTTTACTTGCACTCTTAGCAGAGAGAACTATTTGTGTGTCTTGTGTGTACCATTTATATACAATGAGAAGAAGAGCAGGCCCAATATTGGTCTTTGTGGTACACTCGTAGGGATTATTTCCCATTCTCAGATAGCTGTTTTGTCCTGTACACCTAGGAGAATCAAATGCTTTTGAAAAGTCACAGAAAATACTAGTTGGCAACATTTTTATCATTTATGTCTTGCATAATCCGATGCATGACACGTACTGTAGCACATTCTGTGGAGAGATTGTGCAATCAAAATTCAGACCAAGTATCTTACTTTGAGAGGGTTGTTACAGCTCTTGCACACACAATGTTTTTTCAATACATTCAAGGAGGATCTAAGTAACAAGACCGATCAATAATTACAATTATCTGTTTTACTGTCGGCCTTGTAAACAGGTCTGACATCAGCATATTTAAATATGTCTGTAAATATCCTTAGTGATAGTAGTGTATTGTATTTCTGACTAAATACACTGCATATATGTGAAGAACAGAATTCCAGCATTGTGTTTGTGATATTATTAACTCCATAAGAGGAGAGATTTTGGGTTAAAGTTTCATATTTTGTGCATATCCGGAAAATAGTACATTTTCAGACACAAGTTTCTATTCTAAAATGAACCGTTTTGGCCGCCACTACACACCTTCAGTGGCTGTAAAGGGAATTTATTTACACCCTGTTTGTGCAAACATAATCCATTGAAACTGTAATGGCTACTGTGGCCATCTGGCTGCACTGAAGCACTTTCTCTCATTTTACTTTGCAGGAAAACCAATTCACAACAACACATTCACTCAATTTATGTAATTATTAAAACTAATATAAGACTATAATTGATCTTGAAAGAGCATCTTTTGTACAATCGACCGAATACTTCATGGCCACATACCACGATGGAAACAATGTTGGAACACACAATATCAAATATAAAATCAACCGTTTGGAAAGCCCATCTTCCCCTTGGAGGAGAGCTAATGTACTGGGAGATGTTCAATTTGATCTCCCACCTACCATCACCCTTTCTTTTACTGATAATTTTCATGTCCATAATACATTATGGGGCCACTCGAAGACCACTAACTGTGATAACTTAGTGGGGTTTTTTGAATTTTGACTTTTTCATGTTATGTAATAGCACTGTCACTCATTTTAACACAGCACCAGGATCCTGTCCAGCCATCGACAATGTGGTCCGTTCAGTGGAAGGTTCTTGATGAACTATGTGGTAATGGTCACTATCTGATTGTTTTATCCCTCCCACATTGATACTCAACTGTGTGGATTCTTAAGAATGCTGACTGGCACATTTTTAGAACTTTCATAATGCTGTATATGCCTCACTGTGGGACCTCTGAAGAGACCGTCAGACTCACAATGACCATCACAGCACTGCTCAGATGAACTAGCGACACTGCTTCCCTCAAGGCCCCCACCCCCATCATACGCCAGCCCCATGACGGACACAGATCACCACAGCCATAAATGCTACACAGGGAACTCCCGACACTATAGGCAACATCTGTCAAGGGAGATTTGTATCCTATTTTAACGTCTCCAAGCCATAACACACTTACAAAAGAAGCAATGCTGGGAAAGTTTCATATTCACCATTGGAACTTGTATCTTCCTCTCACAGACATGGGAAAAAGTCTTGGTGTATTTGTGATTAACAAAAGGTGACTCTTATTTGAGGCTTCTATAAGGATGGCACACTGTTGTCATTGCTGACCACCTGTTGATGCACTATGTCCAACCATTGGCATCTGGCAACTCTCTCTCATCTCCACAAAAGACAAGCAGACAGTATTATCCTGTATTGAAACATACAAAGTTTGAAACTCTTCAATGTTAAAAAAAAAGAAGTAAGAACTCATCAGCACAATGCACTTACAGTGTACCAAAATACAGCTCCAGATCCTGATTGAATACATATTCAAATGCTGCACTGTCTACTTATAAAATGCAAGCACCATAGCTTTGCTGTTTTTTTAATCAAATTCAGCTTGAGGGAGAGTTCAATTCCCAGTGGAGGGAAAGTATGACTATCCCAAAATCAAAATCAAGGAACCCTCACAGGAGATGGATAGCTACAGACTCATCTGCTGTAATAACGTTTTTTGCGTGTTCAAGAACATAGTAAGCTAATGACTATGCTCAGCACTCAAGATGACTGGCACCTTGTCTAGCAATTGGTGTGCGTTTTGGAAGGGCTGATCTGCTTGTGATCATCTACTGTGCCTAAAGCCTGCTATTTGAATGGCTTTTATCCATTATCAGCATCTTATCACTGTCTTTGGTGTGCATAAGGCTTATGACGCTGCATGGCAGTACCATATCACCAAAAACTTACTGGTGTGCGCCTTCTGTGACTCTCTCCCAATCTTTATTCAAAATTTTCATTCTCGACAGTCCTTCAGTCAAAATCAGTAATTCCCACTATGCTCCCAACAAACAGGGAAATGGAACCCCACAAGGCTCCATTCTTAGACAGACCCTCTTCTGAATGGCAATAATCAGACTTGCAGATACAGTGGATTTATAGTCTCACCATCGTTAAATGTTGTTGACCTCTGCATCTGCTATAGTTTTTCCCATATGAGGGTCATTGAATGATGATTACGTGGCAGTACAAGGAAAGCAGACAGTTGGGAATGTACACATGGCTTCAAATTTACCACTACATAAACTTGTGTAATGTATTTTTGACAGTGCAGAATTATTTGTCTGCAACCAGAACTCTACCTACATAATGACCTGCTTCATATGGCCGAGACTTAAAATGCTTCTTAAGACTCTTGTTCGATTAGTTAACTTGAGTAACCCTTATATGACAGCTTAAATGGGTGTGCCAGTTAAATTTTAATGTCCTACGCTTTCTCAGTAATACCTTGTGGAATGCAGACCATTGCACCACTTTTCAGTGCTACAAAGCTCTCATTTTATCACATTAAGCTTGTGGAAGTGTGGGCTATGTGTTGGCAGTGTCATTGATATTACAACTCTTATATCTGACCCACTGTTGTGGGACAAAGCTGGAGGATGGTGCCTATCAAACAAACCTGTGGGCAGCCTTCTGGTAGAGGCAGCGATTCCCCCTTCACAGCTCAGGCACGACCAATTATGGCTGAACAGTGCTGTACACATCTGTAACCATCTAGAACAACCGAGTCAATACCTTGTGTTTCAAGAAAAGTGACCTTAGTCAGAAATTCCAGTATCGATCAAGTTAGTCTGCCCGTTACTAATTTTGTTTACCTCCAATCAATCCTCATGTTCCATCACACTTACAAATGCCCTAATGATGGGTGCCTTATCCTTATATTTGCCTTGATCTTTTTCTTAACCCGAAGGATGTGATAGACCTCTTAGATTTCTGTCAGTTATTCATCTTGATACTCAGTGAGTACATCAATTCAGAATATAATTTATACTCATAGCCCAAGAGTTGAAGGACAGACAGAGCTTTTACATGCAACAAGAGTAGCAAGCAACACTCCCTGGTTAGTGGAGGCACTATCCTTATAATGGAATTGATGGAAATATGGTGTGCCATTCACTGCATTCACATTGAATAACATGAGCCTCTTTTAAATTTGCAGTGACTCCACAAACATCATCCAGGCTATAAGCCACTGTTAGTCCTGGCATCCCTTAGTAACACTCTGCATTAAATGCTGAACTTTCTGGGGTCGTAGCTCATGATGTCAACCCAGCAAGTACCTGTCACAGCCAGTAGATGTTACACTGAATGAGTCATTCTTTTCAAGACTTGCGAAAATGACTGCAATGTATTTGAATTATTGTTGGCTTTGTTACACACCATGGTCACACATCTGCTTGCACAGATTTTACACCTGTGAGTGTATACATATGAGCTTTTATCTGACTAGGACACCTTATGGACTGGCCAAGTCCGATTTTCTTTGTGTATTTGTAGGATTTGAAAGCGTTTGCCCGGACAACAATTTCCGAAAACATTTCCAAGATGTTTTGTATGTGCTTGTAGCTGTATCTGAATGTGTAGTGTCGCAGATTGGTGATGGAAGAGTCTGGTTTGAATATCCTTTACGACATTTATTTTTACTTTTATATAAATTATATATTTGCTGTCAGGAGGAATTTATAATAGAAAATATTGATTCATAATTTTATAATGAAAATAGCATTTTGTTTTCAATTAAGTCATTTGAAACAAATTAAAATTTGATAGAGGTGTAAAAGTGACTTGCATACATCAGTAATACTCCAGAATGAATTTTCGCTGTGTAGTGGAGTTGCACTGAAATGAAACTTCCTCACAGGTTTTTTCGTACACCACCGCACTGATAATAATAAATGAACAATTAACCTGCAGGTAATATGCCAGGTAGTTTCATCTGTAACACTGGTCCATTTCGTATGCTCGTTTCTCCACAGAATGAAGAAAGGAGAAACTACTGGGCATTAGCAGTAAACAGAGGAGATATAGAATCAAATTCGTCATGGAGTATTATAGATGTATATGTCATTTCAAGTGCCTGTATTGGATTTTAATTGTTTCATGTGACACGTAATTCAGAAAAGTTATGATTCAGTATTTTTTATTATAATTTCCATGTGACAAAAAATGCAGAATTTAAATAGCAGTAAAAAAAGAAGTGTTATAAAAGGAGATTTGAACTGGGCAGACTATACAGTCACCAGTCTTAGACACTGTGTGTTCAGTTACAGGTGCCACCAAAACATCTGCGAAATATTTTGAAGTTACCAGTCATTGAAAATCATCACATTTTTAGAGGCAACTTTCACTCGAGTTTTTCTTTTTTAAAATTGTGTCACGCTGCTGTAGAAAATTGATATGTGGACACAGACTTTAAAGTCCTACAAATATATGTAAAGAAAATCGAACACAGCCAGTTCATAAAAGCATAAAATCTTTACAAGCTGCTGTGTGACTGGAGTGCAAATACATACAGAGTGTGTAACAAATCTGACAATAATTCAAAAGCATAGCAGTCTTTTCACAAGCCTTTAAAAGAAAAACATGTTGTGTGACATCTACCAGCAGTGCCAGGTACTTGCTGGCCTGATGTCACAAGCCTTGACCCCAGAAATCTCAGAAGTTAACTTTGAGTTTGGTAATGTTCATACAAGATCTCTTCTTAGGTATCTATGACGAGAAGGCTTTAGTATTTCGCTGGTCCTCCAGTCAAGTCGGTATTCCAGGAAATAACTTCGTGGATTGGCTCACCAAAGAGGCTATTGAGAATGTTGCTCTGGAACTGAAGATGGGGACCAACAGGGAGACCAAAACGCATTGCTAACTCTGTGGACTGGAACAGAGAATGGGGAATCATGGCCACAACTAATAAGTTACAGATTATAAAAGAGTATGACTGTGTGGCAGTCGTCCCTTTGCTTGGCTCACCGTGAATCCAAAATCATCTGCTGCCTCCACATTGGGCACCCCAGTATGACCCACATGTACATTCTATGACAAGCTGTCCTACCCCATTGCAGTTGTAGCACACACCTGATGTTCACTCACTGTTTGAGTACCTCACCTTTACTGCTATACAGTGAGCTTCACACCTCCCCAGTTGCTTCCTGATAACCAAGCTGATGATATCCAGGAGGCGATTCAGGTTTTAAATTTCATACATCAATGTTGACTGTATATTTTCAGATGAAGATTTTGTTGTTTTGGTTCTGATGCTGTTGTATGGAGATGGAGGGTTGCCTTCCACTGCATTTTTAGCCTCAAGGGATTTCCCACTGCCCCTGGCTGGAGGATGAATTGATCCATAAAATAACAACTTAACTTTAATGTCTTAATTGCATTGAAATAAATTGTTGTCATGCTCTTATTAGCTAGCCGACTTGTCAACTCTTTACCTGCTACAGTGGGCGGAGAGCCTGCTCAGGTGTGGGAGTATGTCTTCTGCCCCATGACTGACTGCAGTAGGGCTCTAAATGCTCTTGGCTGATGTATGATGTCTATCACACCCTATTATATTTCCCCCCCTCTCTCCCACCTCCCCCCTCTCTCTCCCACCTCCCCCCTCTCTCTCCCACCTCCCCCCTCTCTCTCCCACCTCCCCCCTCTCTCTCCCACCTCCCCCCTCTCTCTCCCACCTCCCCCCTCTCTCTCCCACCTCCCCCCTCTCTCTCCCACCTCCCCCCTCTCTCTCCCACCTCCCCCCTCTCTCTCCCACCTCCCCCCTCTCTCTCCCACCTCCCCCCTCTCTCTCCCACCTCCCCCCTCTCTCTCCCACCTCCCCCCCTCTCTCTCCCACCTCCCCCCCCTCTCTCTCCCACCTCCCCCCCTCTCTCTCCCACCTCCCCCCCTCTCTCTCCCACCTCCCCCCCCTCTCTCTCCACCTCTCCCCCCTCTCTCTCCACCTCTCCCCCCTCTCTCTCCACCTCTCCCCCCTCTCTCTCCACCTCTCCCCCCTCTCTCTCCACCTCTCCCCCCTCTCTCTCCACCTCTCCCCCCTCTCTCTCCACCTCTCCCCCCTCTCTCTCCACCTCTCCCCCCTCTCTCTCCACCTCTCCCCCCCTCTCTCTCCACCTCTCCCCCCTCTCTCTCCACCTCTCCCCCCTCTCTCTCCACCTCTCCCCCCTCTCTCTCCACCTCTCCCCCCTCTCTCTCCACCTCTCCCCCCTCTCTCTCCACCTCTCCCCCCCTCTCTCTCCACCTCTCCCCCCTCTCTCTCCACCTCTCTCTCCCCCCTCTCCCCCCTCTCCCCCCTCTCTCCCCCCTGTCTCTCCCCCCTCTCCCCCCTCCCCCCCCTCTCTCCACCTCTCCCCCCTCTCTCTCCCCCCCTCTCTCCCCCCTCTCTCCCCCCTCTCTCCCCCCTGTCTCTCCCCCCCTCTCCCCCCCTCTCCCCCCTCCCCCCTCTCCCCCTCCCCCTCTCCCCCTCCCCCTCTCCCCCTCCCCCCTCCTCTCCCCCTCTCTCCACCCCTCTCCACCCCTCTCTCCACCCCTCTCTCCCCCCCTGTCTCCGGCCCCTGTCTCCGGCCCCTGTCTCCGGCCCCTGTCTCCGGCCCCTGTCTCCGGCCCCTGTCTCCGGCCCCTGTCTCCGGCCCCTGTCTCCGGCCCCTGTCTCCGGCCCCTGTCTCCGGCCCCTGTCTCCGGCCCCTGTCTCCGGCCCCTGTCTCCGGCCCCTGTCTCCGGCCCCTGTCTCCGGCCCCTGTCTCCGGCCCCTGTCTCCCCCCCCTGTCTCCCCCCCTGTCTCCCCCCCCGGCTAGGCCCTAGCCCATGGGTGTCAATTTTCTCCTGCGAAGACTTGTTTTATGCACTTTTGTTGGCGTCGTACTGTCCATCCCCACCCCGAGCTCTATCTTCAGGATGCCATGATCAGGGTTGTTGACACTTACCGTTTTCTGGGATTGCTGTTCGATGCCCGGCTTACTTGGCTTCCACATACTTGTCAGCTCAAGCGTCAGGTCTGGCGGCATCTGAATGCCCTCCGCTGCCTCAGCAACACAACGTGGGGTGCAGATTGTAATACGCTGCTGCAGCTCTACAATGCCTTCGTGCTGTCCCGACTGGATTATGGGAGTGTGGCGTATGGCTCAGCGTCGCCCTCAGCATTGCAACTGCTGGACCCCCGTTCACCACTGTGGGATTCGACAGGCGATAGGTGCATTCCGCACCAGCCCTGTTAATAGCCTCCTTGCTGAGGCTGGGGTTCCTCCACTTCGTATTCGGCGTCAACAGCTGTTAGCCAACTATGCTGCCCACATCCGTTGTTCGCCCCGTCACCCTAACTACCGTCTCCTTTTCGCTAATGCAGCAGTCCATGTCCCACACCGGCGGCCGCAGTCAGGCCATACAATTGGGATCCGTGTTTGGTCGCTCCTTAATGGACTCGAGTGTTTGCCTCTTCCATCTGCTTTCCAGGTCCGCCCACATACACCACCTTGGTGTATTCGTTGGCTGCAGCTTCAGCTGGAACTTTCCCGATGGCCAAAAGATTCAGTTCCTCCTGCAGTCTTGCGCCGCCAAATCCTTGCTCTCCTAGGCGCATACCATGCCTCAGAGGTTATCTATACCGATGGCTCGATGGTTGATGGCCGTGTTGGGTACGCTTATGCTCATGCGGACTATGTCGACCAGCGCTCCTTGCCGGAAGGCTGCAGTGTTTACACCGCAGAACTGACAGCCATTTTTCGTGCCCTTGAGCATATTCGTACCAGCACTGGAGAGTCCTTTGTCATTTGCAGTGACTCGCTCAGTAGTCTGCAGGCTCTTGACCAGTGCTACCCACGCCATCCCATTGTTGGTGCCATCCAGGGGTCCATTCACGCTCTTGAACGGCGTGGTCGTTCGGTGGTGTTCATATGGATCCCAGGACACGTTGGGATCGTGGGAAACAAACTCGCTGACAAGTTAGCCACAGAGGCTACCCGCAAACTGCCGTTGGAAGATCGGCCTCCCGGAAACTGATCTCCGAACGGTTTTGCACCGTCGGGTCTTTGGGTTGTGGGGAGACGAGTGGCGCACTCTGTCTGCATCCAACAAGCTGCGGCAGGTAAAGGAGACCACGACTGTGTGGGGTTCCTCCATGCGGGCTCCTCGCAGGGATTCTGTTGTTCTGTGTAGGCTCCGCATTGGCCACTCTTGGCTGACGCATGGTCATCTGCTGCGTCGAGAGGACCCCCCTCATTGTCGCTGTGGTGAAACCATGACGGTGGCCCATATATTGTTGGAATATCCTCTTTTAACCGCCCTCAGGCGAACTTTTAATCTCCTGGGTGATTTATCATCTCTTTTAGGTGACAATGTCTCTATGGCAGATCGGGTTTTAAGTTTTATTCGCGCAAGCGGCTTTTATAGGTCCATTTAATTTTTTAACATCACCCTCTTTTGAGCTGTATCTTTTAATTAGTTTTGTGTTGTAAATCGACTCCATCCTAATCTTTTAGGCTGGAGGTTTTAACGTGTTGCAGAGTGGCTGGCTCATCCTATTATTTTCGTGATCAGCCAGCCACAGTCCTCTGCTGTGCAGTTTTAATTCCTTCTGCCTTTCTTCTCTATGTTGTTTCTGTTGCTGTGCTCCGTTTTCCGTGTTTATTTATTATTGACCTTGGGGATTTTCTTCCCCTGGAATTCTTATCTTCTGCTTCGAATGACTAATGGATGGTTTCCCTGTGCTCTGTGTGTTTATGAAACAAGGGACCGATGACCTCTGCAGTTTGGTCCCTTTAATCCTCAAACCAACCAACCAACCATCTCCCCCCCCTCCGTCCCCCCTCCGTCCCCCCTCCGTCCCCCCTCCGTCCCCCCTCCGTCCCCCCTCCGTCCCCCCTCCGTCCCCCCTCTCTGTCTCTCTCCCCCTCTCCCCCCCCCCCCCCCCTCTCTCACCCCTCTCTGTGTGTGTGTGTGTGTGTGTGTGTGTGTGTGTGTGTGTGTGTGTGTGTGTGTGTGTGTGTGTGTGTGTGTGCGCGCGCGCGCGTGGTACGCATAGGGCCCAGAGCTATTGCCGCTTTTCTTCTCTCGTGGTCTGCATTCTCTTTCACCTATCTAGACCTTCCCATTCTAGCTCCTCCCCCTCCTATCCCCTCCGTGTTTCCCTTAATGAATACCCTGCTATTTCGTTGTCTTTGCGATTACTTTTCGGTCTTGTGTTGCCACTGTCCTTCCCCCCCCCCCCCCCCCCCCCCCCCCCCCTCTGCCCCCTTCCCTTCCTCAGGTTCCCTTTAGGGTTTGACCTCCCTTTCTAAATTCTGTTTCTGCAGTGTGCACCATTTGGGGAACTACCTTCCTAGCATCTCCAGTGTGGGTCCTTCCCCCATTCCAACCCCCCACCCCCTTCCCACCAGCATGTGTAGCCAGTCCATGTGGTGGGGTTATGTACCCATCTGGCTGAGCCCCCTGACAAAACAGGGATCACACTTCTGGCACCTGAGCTGTCACCTCCCTGTGTGTACGCTTAGAAGTGGGTCATCTTTTTGGGGCATCGAAACTCATAGCAATGACCGGTGTGCCAGGCAGCCCTTGCTGCAGCCGAGTAGTGCCCACAGTGCGAGCCCATATCAGTGGTACCATGGCAGACACACTACAATCTGCACGTGAAGTGTGCTAAGCTCCCTACTTTCTAGCCCCTCTTCTGCAGCCTTCTCTGCTGCAGCCTTCTCTGCTGACAGGAGCGATTCTCTCTCTGCTTTTACTTTTGCTTCCTCAGCCTGGGAGGAGAACCACGTCTGCTGGCTTAGAGCGAAACCCTTTCCCCATTACTTGGTTTGTTCCAGGGCAGTCGAGGAGACTTTCACCGCTACCAAACCACACTTTTTGTAGAACGTACCAAAGGTAAGTTTGGTGAAATTGACTCACTTAGTAAAATGAAATGTGGTTCCCTGCTGATTAAAACATCTACTGCCAGTCAGTTGGCGTCTCCTTTTATGCTTGAGTGTTTAGGAGACATCCCATTGAGCATCACTCCTCACATGTCCTTAACTATGACCCAGGGCATTATTTTCCATATAGACCTCCTCCTTCAATCTGATGTGTAATTCAGGACTAATCTGCTGCAGCAAGGAGCTCATTTTGTCCGGCGAGTCCTTAAGAGGTTCTGAGGACAGCCATGTTATTACCTGCACTTTCATCCTGCCTATTGGGGGGGGGGGGGGGGTTAAGATCGTCATCCACATCTGGTTCCTTTCTTCTGAAGTCTAGTTTTGCCCCCCACCATCTCTTCTCCAGGCCCAATAATGAATGTTTTCATGGTGCAACCCTCATCCACGGCTCTTGTCTTGACGTATCACGAGGTCCAAAACAGCTCATCCTGAGGCCCTCTGCCGCCAGTTCTCCATTATTGGTGCGTTTCATGGTTCACAAGTAGTCTGTACTGATGGCTGTAGTGTTTTCACTGTGGAGTTGATCGTCATCTCTTTTGCTCTTAAATGTGTCCGTTCATGCACCACTGAGTTCTTCCTTATCTTGAGTGACTCTTTGAGCAGTTTACAATCACTGGACCAGTGTTACCTCCACCATTTCTTGGTCCTGACTGTCCAAGGTTCCCTTTTTGCCCTCGAACAATGTGGACACACAGTGGGCTTTTTCTAGACCCCAGATCTTGTTGGGATCCCAAGCAGTGAACTCACTGGCAGGCTGGCCAAATTGGCTACCGCTAAGCCACCTCTTGAGATTGGTATTCCAGTATCGGGCCTTTGATCAGTATTAAATCGTCAAGTTTTGAGGATATGGAATACAGTAAGGGTGGGTGGGGGTATGTCACCCATCGCACTTCCTGCCTTTTGGGGCCTCCAGTTTCTCCACGTATGGGGCACCTCGACCGCATTTCTTCCTTCCCCCCCCCCCCCCCCCCCCTTTTCTTCTTCCTTGTTTCTTTCGCTAGGCTTTGTTGACCTATGTTAGACCTAGGGGGGTTTTCTTTGTTTGGGTTTTGTGCACTAGGCCCTTCTTTTGTGTTTAGTTTTGTTGACTTGCCTGTTCCAGGTTGGCAGGACTGATGACCTCATAGTTTCATCCCGTAATCATTAAACAATCCAACCCGTGTATTATATTTTATCTCCTGAATCTTAATTTAACATCTCTTACGGATGCTGTATGCCAGTTTTTCCCTCCATTTTTTTACTTGTGACTAGTGAATCTGGCTAAGCTTTGCATTTGCAAAATGTGTATGTATATTGGATGTGTATCCTAATCTCCTCATCCCCTCTCTCCTCTCCCTCTCTTTGCCCGTTGCCTTGTCCTGCCCCATCTCTCTGTCCATCACCTCCTCCTCCCCCTCTCTGTGTCCATCTACTCTTCCTCCTCTCCTGACCTTGTGCCTTGTTTATTGTTATTGCAAATTCAGATTCTGTTGTAGCATTCTAATAATAAGTCAGTAAGTTGTAAATATAACTTCTCTGTTCTCTGTGAAAAACTTGACTGTGACAGAAGAAAACAAAACAGCACATCGATGTGTATACCATTTTTATTTAGAAATGTGTGTAGTGAGACAGAATATGTATGGAAGAAACAATTTTTCTGATAGTTTAAATGCCATACTATCATAGGTAAAACTGATTGCGAGAAAGAAAACAAAACTGCAACACTCACAGCAGAGCAAACAGAGCATTTTCTTTCTCACGGTCATTTTTGACAGAAAACCTGTTCATTTTTATTTAAAATATATTATCTCCTTTTTCCATATGAAAGTTTATTAGAGTGCCCTGTAAAAAATTGCAGTAAATTGGCCAAAAACTTTGACGTCCCAGAGTCGGTCAGGCCAAACAGTTCTTTTCCTAATCTGATTAAGACACTAATTCAACAATTGGTGTTAAGGATGGAACCAGAGCCAAAGGTGGAAAAGTGTAGTGCACTAAGTCTGTGCTGAGAGAACAACTGACACTAATTGTATGTGGTGGACTGTTTCTTTATGCAATTGCAGTGGCCTGATTGGCTAAGTTCAGTGCTAATTAACTCAAATGGTGCAGTGTATTGAAGCTTTTTCTTAAGAATTATTTTTCAGCACAATCTTCCCAGCAACACTCTTATAAGCTCTCAGACTGAGTATGACCATCCAGTATATATAATAAAAATGCACTCCAGCAAGTATATAAATTCACATATTCGATTGCGACATTGAATCAGAGATTTCAGATGTTGAACAAATGAACATTTACATTTTTATTTGTATATAGATATAGTAATCAAATGGTTTTTCCTTTTGTGTCTGACACGTCAAGTATGGAGGAACCCATTACCATTACAGTTGGTACTTTAACACCCCTATTCCTTCTATCCATGCCTCACCTCTTGAGTTATTTCAAAATGTAGTTCTTAATATGTTGGCTATCTGACTGTCATTTATTCTTTGACTATTTTCTTTAATATAATATCGTCTGATTTCTCTTTTGATTATAGCACATATAATTTAATTTTATTAACTGAATTATTAATTTCTAGCATTATAAAAGTGCATTTTGATTTTCTAGCCTACGACAGTACAGTATTTTTCATGATATGTAATTAGTCCTACTTCCCCATTAGTTCTAAATATTTCAAGCAGTTCCCTTTTCCCTGGACAAGTTATTTTGATTTCTTCTGTAATCCAGGGCTCTTTTTTATGTCCTTATTAGTGTCTTACTTCTCTGTTTGGAAAAGCAGCTGTTAAAAATCAGTAGAAACCTACCTATTACCACATTAAATTTGGTTTTGACATCTGTCATGTTATACATATTTCTCCAGTCAGCTTTCTGTAAGTCTGTATTGAAACTTTCTGGTGTCTATTCATTAATAGTTCATAAGTTTTGTTCTTGATACTGCATCACTGTCATCAAGTTCAATTTATTTTTATGGCTAGTTGTCCATCAAGGCCAGATTAAAATTTATATAATTAAGTGTTCACCTTCAAATACATTGTCTATTCATATTTAGAGTACACATTTATTATACACACACACACACACACACACACACACACACACACACACACACACTCTTTCTCCTGTTATGTTTGCATTATAATATGCATCTTTTTCCTTCTCCATGAAATTGTTTAATTTTTTTAGGTGAAAGCTGAGATTGTCACTATTGTTACAAGAGATCATGAAAAGTTCTATCGTGAGCTTGGAATTTGGCCTCCAGAATTTGATAAAAATGGTAGTGGCGCAGAAAATCTCAAGAATGGAAGAGAAGTGGGAGATACAAGTGAAGATGAAGATCTCTTTGTGAACAAGAATAGACAGGTTGTGGAAGTGAGTGAATCAGATGAAACTGAAAGTGATGACGATGAAAGTGGGAGTGATTTGGATGATGGAGCAAGAGAGAGTGCCAGTGACAGCTGTGAACCTGTTTCTGTTGAGAGTGAAGCCGATGACAGAACAGGAGATAGTGACAGTGATGGAGGTGAGCCAGAGGTTATCAAAGATACTTGTAGTTCAGATAAAAAGCAAATTACCACTGATAGTACCTTGGAGAAACAGGAGAACTGTAAGGAATAAATAAAAAAACTGTTGATGTTGTATCTGGCAAAGCATGTTAACAACTGGGAAAGAAACACTGATTCCAACCCTGTTACAGATAATTGGATGCTTACTACATGTGGTTTTAATTATATAACGTCACATATGGATTCAGATTATGTATGTGAGTGTTCTATGCTAGTTGTTGTAAGTAGACAAATGTTTCAGACGGCCACTTTGTAAAAATTATGAAGTTGTATTGAATATTCATAGTATGTGAATAAGATGTACTTCATATTGTTTTTCAAAATAAGCAACAAACAATTGAAATGCAAGATATATTAAAGAGTTTATATATACAACTGTTTGGCAAAATAAACATGACTTATTAGTTGCTGTTTACATTTAATACTCTGAACATAAATTAATGTTTCGTTTCCCTATTCCAATAATTCTCTCTCTCTCTCTCTCTCTCTCTCTCTCTCTCTCGTGTATGTGTGTGTAGCACCAGCTGATTTACTGAATAAGGTTTTTTTTGTCAGCAGATATATATGGTGTAGAACTAATGCTGACACCTGTAAAAATATCAGTATATGAAGTGTGTAAGTAAAGTGATGAGACTGAAAGTCTACTGTTTGATCTGACAGCACTGGTGGTGCCAGACTTGGAGGACAGGAGAAGGTGATACACAGTCAGTACATGTTGGACAACACTAGTGTCATGTTAGTTGTCGATAGCACTTTTTTTTAGTAAAGAAGGGTTTGCTTCTGCATTCTAGCAGTAAGTGACATGAATTTTGAGCAATAGTATGCGATCAGGTTTTGTTTTAGTCTTGGACACAGTGCAACTGAAATATTTGCAAAACCTTTGACAGGCCCAAGGAGACAGTGTGTTGTCAGGGTGGTTTAAGGCATTTGCAAAATGAAGACAGTCAATTAAAGATGAAATTCACAGTGGAGAGCTATCGATTTCATGAATTGATGTGACAGACTCTGGAATCTTTTGTGTGTGTGTGTGTGTGTGTGTGTGTGTGTGTGTGTGTGTGTGTGTGTGTGTGTGTGTGCAGATCAGCAGTTGACAGTCAGAATGATTGGAGCAGAACAGAATTTGAATCATACAACCATTCATCAAGTACTGACCAATGAATTGGGGATGAGAAAAATCTGCTCAAAACTGCTTCATAGAAAATTCACACTGGAGGACAGGACATGAGGAAAGGCAATTGTGACAACTTTCTGGATCCCATTTTCTGGAATGTCATTTTCAGTGATGTGTGGAATTATGAGACAGATGTACACTCGGACTTAAAGCAATAATCTTAATGCAATGAAGACAGCTGCTGATAGAGGTGAGTATTACTGAACCAACATTGCATGAACCATGGTAACTAAGTATCAACATGAATTGTTTACGGAAAAATGGAACAACTGCAAGCAGACCAGGGGAACAACAATTAGGATTTGAAAAATGTATGAATGTGCAAAGGAACACTGCCCTTATGACTTAACGAAGATAGGTTGAGGAAATGGAAATCAACTTTCATAGATTTGGAGACAATTTTTAATGTGTAAAAATTCTGAAATTGTCAAGCATATAATTCAAGGAGAAAAGGACTTGGAAGCACAGTTGAATGGAATGGGTAGTATGTTGAATATCAACAAAAGAAAAACAAGAATTATGCATGGAATCATATTAAATTAGATGGTAAGTAAGCTTTCGGCCAAGAAAGGCCTTCATCAAAAACAGAGAACACGCACACACACGACCAGTCTCTGGCGTTTGCATGACTGCATGATTGTATGTGTGTATGTTGTCTATTTTTGATAAAGGCTTTTTTGGCTGAAAGCTTACTTGCTGACAGTCTTCTTGCCATGCCTATCAGCGACTCAGTATCTCTGCTATATGGCGAGTAGCAACTATCCTTTTCATAATGTCATTATTCCCTATTGGATTTTACATTGTTTAAATTAGACGGTGGCAAGAGAATTAGGTTTGGAAATGAGACACTAAAAGTAGTAGTTATTCCATTTGGACAGCAAAATAACTGATGATAGATGAAGTAGAGGGTGCTATAAAATGAGTGACAGGAGAAAGAATACACATATGTCAACACTGAATAGAAATTAAAGTATTTAGGAAGTCTTTTCAGAAGACATTTGCTTGTTGTGGATCATTATATATAAATTAAACTGGAACAATAAACGCAACAGACAAAAGGGCACTAGAAGCATCTGAAATATGTTAGAGGAGAATGCTGAAGATTAGATCGAATATGTAATGAATGGGTACTAAATTGTGCTGTGGAGAATTGTTTTATACTACAATTTGATTAAAAGAGGGGGTTGACTGATAGGACACATCCTGAGGTATGAAGGTATAGTTGATTTGGTAAAATAAGTGTTTTCAGAGGCTGATGTTAAGGCCCCTGTAAACAGTCAAATTCACTGTCTGCTTTTTGTGGATTTGCCAAACAACTGTGCAGATGTACAATGTTTGCCAAGCGTAGGTTAGGTGGGCATAATGCTCTGAAATTTTCAGTTTTATAATATTGTGGTCAATAAGGGGTAGTTGTTCCCTCCAACTTCAAACTGAAGTCCGGGGTGGGTTGTTATGTATATCTCATCCAAGTTCCAGCTCTGTTTGATTATTAATTATAGATAAATTTAAAATTTAGCTAAAACATTGAGGTAAATGTGGATAAAAATTGATGACTGCATAATAAAAACACTTGAAATAACTCTTTGTGACATTGATGATTTGTAGCCAAGTTATCCAACATAATATTGAACTGAAATACCTCATAAATTAGAACAGTGCTTAAAAATACTTTCTTCTTCACGAAAGGAGAAGTAGTAGGGAAACCCGAAACAAGTTTAATTACAGAGGCTAAGCTATATAGGTAACCAGTAATAGTATACTTTTTAGATCCTCTTATTCTATCTTGAAGTCCCAGGATCTTCTTCTGTGGATGTTTTTCGCCGTATGGTAAGTCCATATCTATATCTAAGCTACAATCATGATTTGAGATACTTGAATCTGAGCATGAAGAATATTTTTTTTTTTTTTTTTTTTTAAATCCGTGTAATGAAAACAAATTTACAAACAGTGGAAAACCCAAGATGGAACAATAACAAATCCAGCTTATGTCAATTTGTTTCTACATCACACTCTTTTTATTTCTGTGGTAAGTCTTTCCATCTTAGTAGCAAGATTTTCTTTTCCCAAGCATTCTCCTTCCATTCATTCTTTATTAGGTGTTTTTCAGAAGCATATATTCAAATGCTTTGCTCGAAAGTTCTCCCAAATCTTCATTTTAGACAGCAGAATTATATTTTCAGGTGAGATAATCTCAGGCAGTGTTTGTTGAATGTCATCTTCTGAGGGAGTTATAATCAAAGAACTGTCATTATATTGCTGGAACTGTGTGGATATACCCAAAAACACCTGTCAGGATTTGTCCCATTTCACTATTTTCTGACAAGTGCTCTGTTGTTGATTTTGGGGATCAATTGGAACAATTATTTCCATATGAAAATGAAGCTTAAATGCAGTAATATCAAGGAGTAATTCTCTGATTATTCTTTTCAAACCCTACATTATACAACACCAAAAAGCACACTATTAACCACTCGCACCAAGAAATCTGAGAGATCAAAGAGCAAAAGCTACTAAAACTAAATATTTAAGGCACAAATATGCCATTTTCAATGAATGTTTTAGTCATCGTGTGTCCCTAGAAATGTCAAACATTTTGTGTTGCCTAATTGTGTTTACTGTGTTGTCTACTCTTGATGATATTTCATATCTTGTCATGAAATTTGTTGTAGGTTTTTACTGACTTACGTAACTCCATTTACATAAAGTCACTCATCATTATTTTATTTGTTGCATCTCGGATGAGCTTGATTATAATGCTTGTATCGCCAGGAAGGAGAATTCTAAATACCTCCCATATGTGTATATCACAGTGGTTCTCAAAATTTTTTCCTGTGCCCCACCTTGTGAGGAAAAAAGAGTATCAGCTCCCCTCACACCAACCCATTTTATTAATAAAAATAGTCATTTTGTATTTTCTTAGCTTTATTTTCTGTTTTACCAAATTCAGTTTTGAAGGATTTTCTGCAACAGAAACTAAAACTGCACGAATTATTGTAACGAAAGTGTGGAACAAATTGTTTATGTTCATCACATTTTCATTTATTCAGGAATTATGAAATGAACATCATTTACAAATTCAGCAAAAAAGGGTTACAAAAGCACTAAGAATTAAGTGACAGATGAGGTTGCTTTTGAGAAGAAAGTTTCTCAATACATGGTGTAATAGCGGAAACATCCACTTGAAGTTGTTCTCTTACATTTAAATTTAAATGATAGTTCAACTCCAAAGCTGAAAAACCAGTCTTGCACATGCATGTTGGTGCAAAAGGAATCAGGATCTCAGTGCAGGGAATTCCTTGCTAATATGTAGCCAAAACTCCAACACACACACTTCATTAAAATTACTCATCACTGAAGTACAAGAGGGATCGGTAAGTTGTTCTTGCTCTTTTATGTTTAGATAATAGGATTACATTTATCAAAATTGTCACTGAAATACTTTTTGAAGTGAACTTTGTGTTGCAAGAGGAAGAAGGAGGTAGGTTTTTATCTCCATTGGAAGTACTGGATTATCTGTGTCCTCTAACAGTATGTTAGAGTAGGAAACATACCTATCATGCCACTTTCAGCTCAGTTTTGCCACAGCTCTAATTTTTATATGAACACTTACCTTTTCCATCCGCAGTAGTACAGTTACCTGATTACTTTGCAGGGAAGTGTCAAGAATATTTAGCTTTTCAAAAACGTCAGTGAGGTAAGCTATTTTCAATAGAAAATCTCCGTTGCTGAAGCTGTTTGTTGGAGAGGACTTTTCTCCTTCAAGAAACAGAATACCTTGTTCCTCTGTTCAAACATTCTTTTTAGTATTTTACCCCTTGAAAGCCAATGAGCATTACTAAAAAGGAGCAGCTGAGTGTGTTCAGTCTCACACAACACTTCAAAGTCTTGAATTTTTAGGTTTAGCTTTGATAATATTAAATGTTTCTACAACTGTTTGCCATACTTCATATAGGGAGCTTCCCAATTTATCACACAGTGTGTCCGTGCAGTATCAGGAGCTACAGTTGTAACTTTCGTCAGAAATCCATTGTGAATTCCGCACATTGAGAAAGCTCCGTCTCATCTGGGCATAGTGCAGTACACCTATTCCATGATACACCGTTTTGACAAAAAAAAAAAAAAAAATATTTATGTCAAAAAGACTTTGAGCTGTAGCTGTTTTCTGTATCTGTTCACAGAAAAGCGATTCGTCTCAGATGTTAAACTCGTCAATGAAATGAACATAAGCAATCATATGAGCATCTCGATGAGTATAAGTTACTTTTCCCACTTGAAGTACCAAATAGTTGTGATGCAATTTATTGGTTTTAACTGCTGGAGTAAATCATCAGAAATATCAAAAATTCTTCGACATACTTTGTCATTAGAGATAGGAATACTTATCCATTGCCAAACAAATGAATCACCAAACAACGTTGACACTATTTCAGTCAGTGCTGTTGAAATGAGGATTTCTGAACTGTGTGTGGTTTGTTGCATTTAGCAATCCTATTTGAAATCTAGTAAGAGGCAAAAAGGGCCTTAGAGGTCACATTAATTGTTTTGGCAAAGTTCGTCTGTGTAGACAATAAAATGTTTAGTTTCCGGACAAAAAATTCGTTTGGTTTTTCCTTTAGTTCAGGCTGTTTGATTTCAAGGTGTCTGTCTAACTTGTTAGGCTTCATGCTATCAGCAGCAAAAAAGGTTAAACAAATTCCACACTATAGGCATTCTTTGTACCGCTGACTGCAGTTTTCGTGAAGCCTAGCAGTAAATAGTTCTCATCATACCTTTTCATTTTTGCCTTAGTAGTATCTCCCTCCCCTCCGCTAGTTAGTGGATTTCAAGCAACACTAAAAATATGACTGCAGTTTCATTGTCATTGATTGCATGCAGATCGATGACATCATCTTTGCTTGAAGGAAAAGCAAAACATCTCTCTGCCTTTCCTCCCCTTGGGGTAGTGGCCCACAGTCTGAGAACTACTGGTATATCATACAACATACAAGCTGAAACTTCCTGGCAGATTAAAACTGTGTGCCCGACCGAGACTCGAACTCGGGACCTTTGCCTTTCGCGGGCAAGTGCTCTACCATCTGAGCTACCGAAGCACGACTCACGCCCGGTACTCACAGCTTTACTTCTGCCAGTATCTCGTCTCCTACCTTCCAAACTTTACAGAAGCTCTCCTGCGAACCTTGCAGAACTAGCACTCCTGAAAGAAAGGATATAGCGGAGACATGGCTTAGCCACAGCCTGGGGGATGTTTCCAGAATGAGATTTTCACTCTGCAGCGGAGTGTGCGCTGATATGAAACTTCCTGGCAGATTAAAACTGTGTGCCCGACCGAGACTCGAACTCGGGACCTTTGCCTTTCGCGGGCAAGTGCTCTACCATCTGAGCTACCGAAGCACGACTCACGCCCGGTACTCACAGCTTTACTTCTGCCAGTATCTCGTCTCCTACCTTCCAAACTTTACAGAAGCTCTCCTGCGAACCTTGCAGAACTAGCACTCCTGAAAGAAAGGATATATCGGAGACATGGCTTAGCCATGTAGGAAGTTTCATATCAGCGCACACTCCGCTGCAGAGTGAAAATCTCATTCTGGAAACATCCCCCAGGCTGTGGCTAAGCCATGTCTCCGCTATATCCTTTCTTTCAGGAGTGCTAGTTCTGCAAGGTTCGCAGGAGAGCTTCTGTAAAGTTTGGAAGGTAGGAGACGAGATACTGGCAGAAGTAAAGCTGTGAGTACCGGGCGTGAGTCGTGCTTCGGTAGCTCAGATGGTAGAGCACTTGCCCGCGAAAGGCAAAGGTCCCGAGTTCGAGTCTCGGTCGGGCACACAGTTTTAATCTGCCAGGAAGTTTCATATCAGCGCACACTCCGCTGCAGAGTGAAAATCTCATTCTGGAAACATCCCCCAGGCTGTGGCTAAGCCATGTCTCCGCTATATCCTTTCTTTCAGGAGTGCTAGTTCTGCAAGGTTCGCAGGAGAGCTTCTGTAAAGTTTGGAAGGTAGGAGACGAGATACTGGCAGAAGTAAAGCTGTGAGTACCGGGCGTGAGTCGTGCTTCGGTAGCTCAGATGGTAGAGCACTTGCCCGCGAAAGGCAAAGGTCCCGAGTTCGAGTCTCGGTCGGGCACACAGTTTTAATCTGCCAGGAAGTTTCATATCAGCGCACACTCCGTTGCAGAGTGAAAATCTCATTCTGGAAACATACAAGCTGTCTTTTTATTGGTATTTGTCTTCCTGGGTTTAGTATTATAGAGCTAAATGTTGATGCTTATCCAGTAGACTGCAATTTGTTTTTGTGGAAGAGTTTAATGCTACTACTGTTTAAAAGACAACAGTGCACGTTTTTATTTATTTTGACAGCTCAATGGTTAAGTGTCAGACTAAAGATCCAAAGGTCTGGGGTCTGATCCCTGATCAGTGCCAGGATTTTTGTCTGCTGCTTATCACTTCTGGCAGTGTCCATTACTGTGAAAAATACTATGTTGCTTCATGATTCAGAGTCCACATTTCACGTAGTTTTCCTATAACTCACTGGATAAGTCAGTTCAAAGGCCAGAGGAAGGCAAGTCACATCCAATAGGACCTTGCCTCATAGAGAACTGCAGTGTTCAAACCAATCTATGGGTTGATGACAGCCTTAATTTATTTTCTTGTTTTTATTATTTGTACTCTCTAATCATAGTAATGTAATTAAATCTCCTGTTGTAGTGACCTGTCAGGCTGTTCCAGTGTAGTAAGGACTGTTGAGCCTCAGGTGCTCCCAGAATACCATAGAAACGCTGACAGCTCTTAAGTGCATGACGTTACTTGTTTGTCCTCGCCTGAGGGTGAATGGTAGACATTGGTGGGGTTACATATCTCTGGGCAGCAGGTGAGCATAGGTACTTCCCACAAGGCTTTCCCTGGACACCTTAGCAATAGGTAAGAAACACTACCCATTTCTGACAGCACAACTGAGCCAGCATGGAATGCCTTGGCAATTGGCCTGTCGGTACTGGCGCAGGAATGGGAGTGGAGGTTTACTGGTGCAATGGATTCTGGTCCTGACAAACGATGGTTCTTGCTGCAGTGGGCTGGCATGTGTGCCTTGTAAGGGTATGGCACGTGTGCCTTGTAAGGGTAAAGGCAAACTTAATGAACTTGGTAGGTGTGAGTAAAATAACTGTGCTCTTCACAGTAAGTATAGTGGGAAAGTAGTGAGTTTCAAATACAGAGCATTCAGATAGTTTTAGTATTATTAGTTACGGTATTAATATGAGAGTCTGGGTTTGTCTGCTTGTTATTTTATGTTTGAGGTGTTCCTTCAGTATTGGGCATCAACAAATGATTTCCATTCAACATGCTCACATCATCGCCTGTGTTTCCTCAGAGTCTGCTGCACAGTGCCCTGTGCCATGGAGCCCCTCCATGCAAAGTTCTGTTGCTTGGGCTTCACAGCAATTCAGGAAGTTCTCTCTGACTGTATTAAACAAAAAAGGAAACTGTCAATTAAGAAATGTCAGATCGTTAAGTTTATGCCAAGTGTCTGAGATGTAAAATGTATAGACTATAAATTAGATAATAATTTGTGATATTCGCTATTTTTGACTACATTAAAACAGCAAATACGAGTAGTTAATACTTTCAGCCAGAAGGCAGATACTTGTTTGTAAATAATGATTAATGTATAATGAGGCGTCGCATGGCGACGGTGGAATTTTCTAAATAATGTAATTCGTCGTCTTTGGGCGGCAATAAAAACGGAAAAATACGGATAGATATACGATCCTTCACTATTTTGTTCGCTGGAGAACAAATGAAGCCTTGAGCACTAAAAAGACTTGTACTGTTTTTCTCAAGTAAGACGGACGCAGATTTGTGGCAATCTGATCTAATTTTTACTAAATGTATAAAAACGTGTATGTCTGAGTTGAGTGAAGTGTAAAGAACTGTTATAACTTACCGTGACGACGCACGAGCGACTCAAAGAAGACAATGGCTATATAAAAGAGCGCTCAATGGACATGATACGGACATAAAAATCTACCGTCATTGTTGTATTAAGCTTAAGGTACGATATATGTTTTAGTTATAATAAATATTTGTTCTGGGAATACTGAATCATTTAGCAGTGCTCATTCCTATTATCTCCTCAGTATTATTTTAATTATGCATTTTGCTAAGATTACAGACACGGAGCTCAGCAGTCCAATGTGCGTGTTACATTGATAAAAAGAAAACTGTTTTATCGTCTTCTTGCATCAGCTTTAATATCGAATTTCCCTTTTGTGTGATGTTACAGTTGTTTTTGCGCCCTTAAGAACTTTCTGGTCCCTTAGGAAATTGTTTTGTCATAACAATAACTTCACAACCGGGTATGATCGTATCTACGATCATGAAGTAATTAGAAAGACGATAACGCAATTTCTTAATCAATAGCACGCTAGTTGAGACTGCCTCAAGCCACGCGAAACTGCAAGTAGAAACTATTCACATCTCATAATGCAATATTTTATGACAATGGTCAATCCATGATTCTTACGCCAATTGCGATTGATGAAACAGTAAGCTAAATCTCAATTTCCAACTTTCCATTGAATAACAACATCACTTTTATTTTGTAACATCACAAATTCCAAACTTTGTTCTGTATACGTGACCTTTTACTTTGAAGTAGGAGTTGCATTACATGCTGGCAGTAGCTTGTGTTCTGAATGTCATACACAAAAATTCACTTCAAGACTGTTGGAACCCTCACAGGTGGTGACTGTGCATTAGAAAACCTCAAAATACACACCAGAGCCTTGAATACGCAGACAAAGTCTGTAACCTGTCAGTGTTTTGATATGTGAGTAAAAGAATTTCAACAAGAAGACACATGCAGGATATACTGTGGCAGCCTTACAAGTAATGACTGCTCTATGGAAGAAACAATTTAAATGAAAAAGGAGGAATAGCAAAATGCTAAACAGAAACTAACACAAATAATTATGATAACAGTGTGGTGATATTGTACTGAAGTATTAACAACTGTGCAACATAGAACTTAAAAATTGTGACTGCTACCTCTGATAAAAGCAATGTTATTTATTAAAAAGACAGTAAGCTGAGCTTAACCATGTGAAATAAATTTTGCACAAAATATTAAGAAATCTGACTTAGCGACAGCAATGAACATGAGGTTGCCAGGCAGATAAACAAGTCTTCACAATGAAGTGAAAGGATATTTAATTGAAAATAACTACCTTGATTAAACTCAGCCATTTGTAAGAAGATTAATTGTCAGCTGCAACACATATTTCCACATTGACATTAAGTCTAAATTAGACCAATAATTTGTCAGTGACTGAGCACATCCCCTCACTGCTGCTACCCACAGGTATGCCAACAATGGTTGGAAGCATTCAGTGAGATCCATCTCTTTGTCATGCAACATCAGGTCACAGCACACCACTCCAACAACTGGGTAGCATCATTAGCAGTTACAGCAGCCAACACAGAAAATGGACAACTATCCAGTAGACCACATACAATTCTATTGAAAACAGTGATGTGATACATGTAACATTGTGTCAGACAGTTATCTACAATTTTTGTGGGAATCAACTAAGAAAGTATGTATGATATGCAGTGTCCGCTTGCAGATATTTGTTAGAATTAACACACTAACTGCCATCTGTATCAAATTTATACACAAGGTGACTTTCCTGGCAGGCCATATTCACAAAATTGATAAGTGTCTCCCAGATCTTGTGTATAATTTGTATATACAGCTCCACCTAATTCAAATGAATGTATAGTTACCCTGGCCTCCTGGAGAAGCCTTGCACTTTTGATTCTGAAATTTGTTGGCGGATAGACTGGTAGTCAACTCTAGAGTTTTCCCTGCAGTTAACTGTTCTCTTGCATTTATGACCTTTGTTACACTTGTGGTAACTCATGTGGCAACATTGCTAGAAGTTACGTGTGTTTGCAGGCATGTTTCCGTGAAAAATTGAGCTTGTTTTCTTACGAGTTTGTGACAAAATCTGACAGGGAAACAGTTGATTGCTGGTTAGAGAAGGAAAGGGGATTTGTTGAGAGTGAACCCAGTTTGTTTGGTGAAGTAACTGATGGCAGTGATCCTAAATACTATCCTGAGAGTTCTGATCATGATTCTGACGAATCTGATGCAGGCAGACTGTGGAAAAGAGAAAGACCAACCTTGGAGAATCAGTGAATGTGTATCCCAGAGATGTCTCCTAAGTTATTGGTGTGATATACCTGGAAATATGAATGAGCTAACTCAACCTGTTATGAGGGAATTGCTAATCATGTGAAGAGAAAGGGACTGCAAGATCTGATGACCCAGCTTTGGAAATGATTGTCACTGAGATGAATCATTATGCCAAATAACAAATTGTTGACAGTACTGACAATTGAAAATGTACAGAACAAAGCAGGCTACAGCCACGGATGGATGTGAGTAATGAAGAAATGCTACTTTTTTGGATTTGTTTTGTGGACTGGTTTGGATAGAAAATCTACACTCCAAAACTATTGGTCAAAGAATGTAGTGAACAAAAATGAAGTAAGTAAATCCTTGCCCCACAATAGGTTTGAGGCTCTTTTGAGTATGCTACAGTGTTTGGACGATTCTGGCACAAACAAAAGGCAAACTTTACAAAATGATACCATTAGCTGATCTAGCTAACAATAAATTTCGCAAAGTGTATTGTCTTGATGAGAAAGTTTGCATTGATAAAGGAAGCTGTGGTGCTAGTTAGAGGAAACCTGGGGTTCTGCCCGTATATTCTGGGGAAACATCATAAATTTGGTCTGAAGCCACTCAAGCTGTGTGTTCAGGGAGGCTAAACATGACATATGAAAGTGTATGCTGAAGTAGAGATTGTTGCTGCAGATCATGAAGTGTGTTCCCGTGAAGTTATGGAGTTGATGGGTCCATTGTTAGATGTTGAATGTACTCTACAATTACTATGAAAGGGTTGCCTTAACCCAAAACTGAATGAATATTCAACCCACTTTTTTGTTACATTGTTGAATAACAGAAAAAACACTCCAACAACCACAGTGAAATGAAAGATCAAGAAAGTCGAGATACAGGGTGAGCACAAAACTTGTCCTGATTATAAAAATTTATAACAGAATAACTGTTTGACATAACAAGTTACATTTGATGCCGTTACATAGGTTAGCGCTGCTAGTTTTTTTTTTAAAGACCACTTATGTTAGTAAACCTCAATGTGTGCTCCCTTGGTAGCTCGGAGAATGTCGAGGTGGTATTCCAGTTCCCGCCAGGTGTTTCGTAACATGTGCTCTGCCACAATACCCACAGCAGCTTGCATCCTAGCCTTCAGTTCATCAATATCAGCAACTGGTGTGACAAAGGCCCTGACATTGATACAGCCCCAGAAAAAAAAGGCAAAGGGTGTAATGTCTGGAGAGTGGGTTGGCCAGGGTGTTGGACTGTTCCTTCCAATCCACCGATCCAGACATTACTCCCCTCTCCAGACATTAAGCCCCTTGACTTTTTTTTCTGGGGCTATATCAAGGACAGAGTCTTCGTCAACCCAGTTGCTGATGTTGATGAACTGAAGACTAGGATACAAGCTGCTGTGGGTACTGTGACAGAACACAAGTTGCGAAACTCCTGGCGGGAACTTGAATACCACCTCAACATTCTCTAAACTACCAAAGGAGTACGTGTTGAGGTTTACTAACCGGCATCAAATGTAAATTATTATGTCAAACGGTTATTTTGTAATAAATTGTTATAATCAGGGCAAGACTTTGTGCTCACCCTGTATTATGCATGCAGAGTAACACAAATGTTATTGTATGAAAACTGAAGACCAAAGTTCACAGAAAAATGTCTCGCAGGAAACATGCAGCAAGGAAAAGATATGTGCATCATGTTACTGATGAGACTATCTTGTTTCTGACCACAAAAAAGTTTCAGAAGCTGTAGCAATGACCTCAAGAAAAGGAGCAATCAAAAAACCATCCATGTTTTTGGAATATAATACAGCAAAATACTTCATAGATGTGTCAGACCAAACGGAATCTTATGCCTCAACTTTACAAAAATGAGTGAAGTGGTACCACAAGACTGCATTCAGGCTCCTCACAAAAATGGTAATTGTCAATACTCATGCTATCTACAACCAAGTAATTGACAAAAATCAAACAATGGAAAATTCAGGATGGAATTAACGGCCGAAAGCTTTAATGGTGAGAGTCTTTCTGTTGTGCCTATCTGCAACTCAGCATCTCTGCTAAATGGTGAGTAGCAACTTTTCTCATTATATGACAAAAATGTGCACATTTTTCGAGAGAAAGTTGTTCTTACATTGATAAACAATAGAAACCTGAAAGATGTACCAGGAATCCCAAGTTCACAGAACAGTGTCTCCCAGGAAACTTGCAGCAAGAAAAAGATATGCGCATCATGTTACTGAAGAGACTATCAAAACTTTGGTCAAGCTGAAGCTGCAAAGAAATCAAAGCAATTCATCACAAACTTTAATGCTATCCTAATGAAAAGTTCATGTGATTGGAATGTTTCTTCAGTATTCACATACAACCTATTAATTAATTCAGATAAGTTGTTACATCTGCTGTGAATTTATAAACCATCCTGTTGAGATATTAAATATTCAGATTTTTATATTATTTTTTGCTCTATTCTTCCAAAAAAGTAAATGTCAGGTGTCTGAAATGCTGAAAGGAGTCTTGATTTGTTATTAAAGGTTGTGCACACCTCAGGTACACATGCTCTAGTGGACACAGTATTGAGAACATTAATTTCACAAGCATAACAGCTATACAACCTGAAAAATGTTTTGGCCTGGTACATAACTTTGGGTGATTCACATCCAGCAGCCCACGTGTTAATTAAATATTCTGGTATTTATAGATTATTAGCAATTTCCTCAGCCAACATGGCTATCATAGACAACCATTTAACAATGAACGATTCATGCAAACATTAATGCAACTGTTTAACCAATTAACTGAACAAATGAATAGTAAATTTTCTAAAATAGATACCAGATTCAGTCAAATGGGGGAGAAAATGTCCGGTTTCACATTTCAAATCAAAGGTAGGATGGATTGTTTAGAGAAGAGATTACGCATGGGATTCAAACACAATGAAGGAAGAGGTTTGTAACTAGAAATAGTGCAAGAGAAACCAGATAGCAAATTAGAACATCTGTTGTTTTTTGTGGTCTTCAGTTCAGAGACTGATTTGATGCAACTCTCCTTGCTATGCTATCCTGTGCGAGGTTCTTCATCTCCAAGTAACTACTGCAACCTACGAGGGTCACTCCAAAAGAAATGCACACTATTTTTGTAAAAATACAGTTTTCATTCTGCATGTGTGAAAGTTTTACAGTGTGTAGATACATCCTTCCCACTTGTTTTCAAACTTAGTTCAACCTGTTCTCGTGAGTGGCGCCATCACAGCATGTCTTCAAGATGTCTGCTACACTTGACATTCGTCAGAAGCAACGTGCTGTCATAGAATTCCATTCCTGTGCTGTGAAAACGAGACAGTGGGAAACATCCACAAGAGGTTGAAAAAGGTGTATGGAGATGCTGCTGTCGATTGCAGTACAGTTAGTCGGTGGGCAAGCAGGTTACATGATGAAAGCGGGCACGGCAATATTGAGGATTATACTCGCAGCAGCAGGCCTCGTACTGCACACACTCCAGACAATGTGCAGAGAGTTAACGAATTGGTGACTGCTGACAGATGCATCACAGTGAACGAATTGTCATGCTACATTGGGATAGGGGAAGGAAGTGTTTGCAGAATACTGAAAGTGTTGGCGTTAAAAAAGGTTTGTGCCATGTGAGTTCCCAGGATGTTGACAGTGGCTCACGAAGAAAGAAGAAAAACCGTATGCAGTGAACTTTTGGAACAGTACGAGAATGGTGGAGATGAATTTCTTGGAAGACTTGTGACAGGTGATGAAACATGGCTCCATCATTTTTCACCAGAGACGAAGAGGGAATCAGTGGATTGGCATCATGCAAATTCACCCAAGAAAAAAAAGATTCAAAACCACACCTTCTGCTGGAAAAGTTATGGCTACGGTGTTTTTCGATTCCGAAGGACTTGTGCTTGTGAACATAATGCCAAATGGAAGCACCATAAATTCTGATGCATATGTGACAACACTGAAGATACTTCAAGCTAAACTGAGTCGCGTTCAACCACATCGGCAAAAGAAGGATGTTTTGCTGTTGTACAATAATGCAAGGCCACATGTCAGTCAAAAAACCATGGAAGTGATCACAAAATTCGGATGGACAACACTGAAACACCCACCTTACAGCCCTGACCTGGCTCCATGTGACTATCATCTCTTTGGGAAACTGAAAGACTCTCTTCGTGGAACAAGGTTTGAAGATGACGACTCCCTTGTGCATGCTGCCAAACAGTGGTCCAACAGGTTGGTCCTGAATTTTACCGTACGGACACAGGCGCTGGTTCCAAGATGGCATAAGGCAGCTGAGAGGGATGGAAATTATGTGGAGAAATGAAAATATTGTTTGTAAAGGATGTATCTACACACTGTAAAACTTTCAAACATGTAGAATAAAAGACGGATTTAAAAAAAAAAAAAAAAAAAAAAGTGTGCATTTCTTTTGGAGTGATCCTCGTACATCCTTCCAAATCTGTTTACTGTATTCATTTCTAGGTCTCCCTCTACGATTTTTGTACCTCCCCATTAGTTGCTTGATCCACTCATCTAATCTTCAGCATTATTCTGTAGCACAATATTTGGAATGCTTCTATTCTCTTCTTGTCTAAACTATGTGTCGTTCACATTTCACTTCCATACAAATACTTTCAGTAAAGACTCCCTGACACTTAAATCTATACTTGATGTTAACAACTTTCTCTTCTTCAGAAATGCTTTCCTTGCCATAACCAGCCTACATTTTATATCCTCTCTACTTCAAACATCATAAGTTATTTTGCTCCCCAAATAACGAAACCCATCTACTACTTTAAGTGTCTCATTTCCTAATTTAATTCCCTCAGCACCACCTGATTTAGTTATGCTACATTCCATTATCCTTATTTTGCCTTTTTTGGTGTTTATATTATATCTGCCTTTTTAAGACACCATCCATTCCATTCAACTGATCCTTTGCCGTCTCTGACAGAATTACTATGTCATCAGCAAACCACAAAGTTTTTATTTCTTCTTCATGGATTTTAATTCCTACTTAAAATTTTTCTTCTGTTTCCTTTACTGCTTGCTCAATACACAGATTGAATAACATTAGAGATAGGCTATAACCCTGTCTCATTCCCTTCTCAACCACTGCTTCCCTTTCCTGCCCCTTGACTCTTATAACTGCCACCTGATTTCTGTACAAACTGTAAATAGTCTGTTGCTCCCTGTATTTGACCCCTGCCACCTTCAGAATTTGAAAGAGAGTATTCCAGTCAACATTGTCAAAAGCTTTCTCTAAGTCCGCAGCTGCTAGAAATGTAGGTTTGTCTTTCTTTAATCTATCTTCTAAGATAAGTTGTAGGGTCAGTACTGCCTCACGTGTTCCAACATTTCTGCGGAATCCAAACTGATCTTCCCTGAGGTCAGCTCCTTCCAGTTTCTCCATTCATCTGTAAAGAATTTGTGTTAATATTTTGCAACTTATTAAACCGATAGTTCAGTAATTTTCACACATGTCAACACCTTCTTTCTTTAGGATTGGAATTATTATATTCTTCTTGAAGTCTGAGGGTATTTCGCCTATCTCATACACCTTGCTCACCAGTTGGTACAGTTTTGTCATGGCTGGCCATCCCAAGGCTATCAGTAGTTCTGATGGAATGCTGTCTATTCCCGGGCCCTTTTTTGACTTGGGTCTTTCAGTGCTCTGTCAAATTCTTCACGCAGTATTGTATCTCCCATTTCATCTTCATCTACCCCCTCTGTCATTTCTATAATATTGCCCACTAATGCGCCACCCTTGTATAGAGCCTATATATACTCCTTCCACCTTTCTGCTTTCCCTTCTCTGCTTAGGACTGGTTTTCCATCTGAGCTCTTTCTATTCATACAGGTGGTTCTCTTTTCTCCAATGGTCTCTTTAATTTTCCTGAAGGCAGTATCTATCTTACCTTTAGTGATGTATGCCTCTACATCCTTACATTAGAACATATACATAATATTCAATCAATGGAGGATGAGTTAGTTAAAAGAATAGAGATTTTGGAACTAGATGAAAGTCTATAATAGGGCCAGTGGCTTGCTTCCATGTTTTGTGCAGGAATGTCGCCAGTGATTGTTGTCAGGTATGATGGGAACAAAAGAAGGTGTGTCAGCTTATTTATATTATGCAGCCAATGAGAGAGCAGCAGGCAGATGATGTGTTTCAAAATAATTCATTTGGAAGGAAGGGTGCAACATTGCTGTAAACCAGATTATAAATGTAATTGTTCCTTGTTTGAGATGCAGCTGTTAAAACTATGCTAGTATCTGCAAACCAAGGATAGCATTGCAACCCATGATATATTCAAAAAAGCAGTGAAATATTTCTCTCCACTGTGCTGCTATGCAATCAATCTGCACACTAAGTAAGTGTAGCAGTGTTTTTTAATTAAATCATGGGATTATGTAGGTGGGTCAGTGTTTTTAATTATATCATGGGAGATGGTAGGTGGATCAATGTTTTTTAATTAAAGCATGGGAGGCAATAGATGGATCAATATTTTTTAATTAAATCATGAGAGGAGGTTGGTGGATCAATATCTCTTAATTAAATCATGGGAGAAAGCAGGTGGATGAATGTTTATTAATACATTGAACATGCAACTCTATTATGAATAAACATTGATCCACCCGCCTCCTCCTATGATTTAATTAAAAAACCTTAATCCCTGCACTTGTTGTTCTCATGCAGATTGATTGTGTATTCATTTCACCACCATATTTGATACTTTTTCTGTCAGTCCACTTCATAGCACTCGCTGCCATAATCACAAGATATTTCTCTCAAAATCCACTAATACACTGAAAAACAGCAAACGAGACAATGGTTTCAGTTTAGGCTCTAGAAATACATTGTGTTTCTTCTCGCCTTTCATTGGTTATGTCAAAGAATGGTAACACTGGCTACACCCGAAGCTGACTTCTTGCCAACCTATGAGCAACAGATAAGCACCACCATGACTGCCGCTGGCCCTGATCTAGACCTTAAACAAAGAACTACTAGAAATGAAAACTATCTTACAGAAAGTGACATATAGGAATCAGATGTAATATCCTTAATAAAAATGAACTGGAGCCAAGACTTCAAAAGTTAGAATACGAAATACGAAGGGTGGGGGGTACACTTACAGACAACAACATACATAATCATAACAAGTGTGTGTTGAAAGATGATTTGATTTCATCATTCACCACAGTACCAGTAGGTGTGTAATATGTTTTGGCTTTACAGCCATCATATTCAGGTACAAGAAGCTCCACTTAGAGCAGTTGAGAAGGCAGCAGTGGGAAGATGACATAATGTGGTGCGAGGTACCGATGACAGATGGTTTTTTTAGGTAAGGGAATCATGAGAAAGACACCTAAATTGTGATCCTTCTCTGTGATGGGCTTCTGCATTCAGAAGTTTCATGTCAAAATGACAATCTTGAGTTATTAATATTAGAAAAACTAAACAGTGAATTTACTTGCATTTCATGTAAAAGCATCTCTCAACAGCTGGCTATCATTCCTTTACTTCAAAAGTGTTAATTATTAGTAGTATGAAAAACAATAGCTAAACGAAAAGGCAGATGAAGCGCTTCAGAGATTTTCAGATTGCACCTAACTTGGATGCCAGATGAAGTAGTTCGATCAGAGCTGGTTCGGCATCCTCAGAGGACAGACATGTTGTCTGCCACAGTCGGTATCGTTTAAGGCACTATTAGCAATGTCTAGTTTGTAAATGAGAGCTGGTTTTGCAGCCTCAGACGACAGACATGTTGCCTGCCATGGTCAGTATCAGTTAAGGCTTTATTAGCAATCTCTGGTTACTTGGACTTGTTGTTGAGAACAGTGTGATAGTAACTATGGAAACATGCACTGAATTCTTTGGTTGAAGAATGGAAATTATTTTTGACTCTAAAGTGGAATGTAACTGTGCAGTTTCTTGTATTCTGCTAATAAAAAGTGAGTGGCATCCCGCACAAATAAAATAATTGAAAATGTAATTGTTGACATAATATCAGTTCCTTGTTAAGAGTTTCTTACAGCATCAGAATGGATTCATGACCTACGTGCTGTGTTCTGCACAGGGGGCAACAAATACAGAAAACTACAGGTTGGTGAACATTTATTAGAACTTACGCATTCCACTCAGGACAGTGGAAACAAATAGGCACCTCACGTTTATTGCAAACTTAGTACAAATGAGATCAGTGACATGTTATCTGTGGTAACACAGAGCAGGTATGAAAGAGAGAAATTTTTGAAGGATGGGTTTATCATATGCACATATATATCCCTCATTCCCTCTCTCTTTTTCAACTTGCCATACATGGCATCCCTTGTGGTGAAGATCTTCGAAGTCCAAGTCCTTTGGAATTGTGAAGCTAGATTTTATTAGCGAGACCTGTGAACTGTAACTGAGCAGTGAACTGCACGAGAACTGTGATAAGCAGGCTTTGAACTGTGTTTGAACTGATTTTTAATTTAAGTGCAACTATAATACCTGTTGCTGCAAAATCAAATTTTCTGTTATAATAAATGTAGTATCGGTGATTGAGGAATAAGAAGTGCTGAAGTGCTATGAGAAGAAAAGTTAGCATTATGTTTGTGGTCCATGGGGTTATGTTACTAATCATCACTTCAAGATTCTTAATGCTACGGCACAGCATGCAGAACAGCGTGGGGCAGCCACAGGTAACAGGTGCGGAGGCAGCAAACAGCAGCCAGCACAGTTGGCAGTACAGGGCATGTTTGGAGTGTCAGCTTCAGCACACAATGACAGCGGGGTTGCAGCCAGCGGTGCAGCCCACAGCTATGAGAATAAGTGGCAGTATGTCAAGGAAGAAAAATAGTGTAAGTGTTGCACATGTGTATAGCAGTCTAAGATTTGTGATTTGAACATCTGTATTAGTAAAATGTCTGGGGAAAAGGAAGTAAGATATGCGCTCAGAGCCGGCTGCGGTGGCCAAGTGGTTCTAGGTTCTTCAGTCCGGAACCGCGTGACTGCTATGGTTGCAGGTTCGAATCCCGAAGTTCTAGAGGACTGATGACCTCAGATGTTAAGTTCCATAGTGCTCAGAGCCATTTGAACCATTATGTGCTCAGAAGTAGAGAAGGAAATGAGTCTCACAGTAGTAGTGACGACCAGGTGGGTCAGATACAAGTAAATCGTAGTGAAGTCAGATTGTAGTCACAAATGACCCAAATGAAAATGTAAATCCAAACTTTGCTGATGAATCCAAAACAGCAAATTCAATAAACAATAATACATTGAGAATTCTGAAGTAGCCACGAAAGATTTTACTGGATATGTAGAGTTGACTTTTAATGAAGACAGTGAAAATGTAGATTAAGTGGGAAACAATGACAATATAAATCCTGAATATGTGGTACCTCATCAAAATGAAATGATAAATTGGAATGACAATGCCAGAGAAAATGACTATGACATCAACATTACCAATGAGCCAATAGGTGAGTTATGCAAATTAAATCACTGTACAGCATCAGTTGACACTTTATCAACTCAGGACGATGATCAGGATATAAGGGCTATACTAAAATTAATTTTACAAGAACAAAAAATAGCACAAAAAGAATATGAGGAGGAATAAAGAAAAACAAAAAATGATATAGAGAAAATAGATAAGAATTAAGCAATCAAATAGATAAGGGGTTAGAAGTAATTAATGTAGGAATATCTCAACTTAATGCTATGTTCAATACTTTTGAACAAAAGCTCTCACACCTTGAAGCTAAACTGAGGGATGTTGCAAGGAAACAGATTATCAAACAAAATAATGGGGTAAAAAATTAGAAGCTTGTAAGACAGAAATGAAACCCTTTGTAAAGGCAACACAAGTGTGATTCAAGGTAAAGTGAGAGAAATAGAATAAAAAATATTCCCTGTGATGTAAGACAAAAAAGAAAATGAAGTTAATTTGGCATGAACAAGAAAGAAAGAAAGCTACTGATTATGTAAGTGACGTAGCAAATCATGCTAATGCATCTAAATTCCATGATTTCTGTTGTAAAGGAACTGTACACCCAGTAGCCTTCATTACGCAGTTTGAGGGCATCATTCCTAAAAACATGACAGAACAACAAAAAATCAAATTCGTGGCCAGTAGCCAAGAAGGAGAAGCAAGGGAACAAGCATCAGGAACACATGTAAAAAATTTAAAGAATTTGTTCAAGTGTTTTTGACTCAATGCTGGTCTTGCAGCACACAAAAGAGAGCAAGAGGTGAGGTAGTTGTGAACAGAAGGTTTTATGGTGAAAATATCATTATACCACAAATAGGAGTAAGGTCAAGAAAGTCCTGTACTGAAGTACAATGGCATCAAGATATCAATAAACATAGACTTGACAGCCAGCTTTTGTCAGAGGCCGTTAGCAAGAAATGGTCAGAGGTCTACTACATTCTTCTATGGGAAACAAAGCTATCATTTTGTTCTAAGAAAAATCATATAGGGGTAGATTACATTATTAAATTTGAGAAAGTTGTGAATGAAGTGCCTCATTCTACCGTGGAAATAATGCCACAACAATTATTGGATGAAATGTCAATCAGCAACATCAAAAAATATTGTGACTACTAAACCTCAGGAGGCAGTAACATTCTTTGTATTGCTAGGTAAATTAAGATTACCAGGTGCCTGAGTTAACTGACAACATACTTAATTTTATTTTTCTGCTGTTAGTTCTCCCCCTTCTTTCATTCAGAACCATATCTGTCTTTTTTAACATCCTGCACTATCAACATTAAGATGAGCAAGTTTTCTTACACTGAAACTGACAACAAAGAAACAAACTATGATTCACACAAAGTAACTCAGCAGAATAAACATCTGCATAGTGCAGGTGAAAAACAGACATTTACTGGCATTATATAGATAGGCCCAAGTGTACGAAGTATAGGATCACAGGTATACCAGCAAGAGGACATAGTATATAGTTACAACAAGACAACAGTACCAGATGAAAGCGCATAACAAAAACATGCCATCCAGTATCTAGTGGAACAATTTTTAAATGTTTACAACAACAATACATAAACCTTTATACTTGAAAACATAGTAAGAATAGGAATGCATGACAAGGGCTATTGTATAAAACACAGATGAAATACAGCATAAAAATAAACTGAAGGCTGCAGAAGAAGTGGCCAACACTAAACCAGATAAGTGAATATGACAATGTACAATAGAAGCAATTCTGGTGGCAAAATTAATCGAAATCACTAAATCTTGTCTTCAGATTGTGTACAGATCGTATCAAAACAGACATATCATTACTCCTTAGTATGAATTGAAAGAGTGAAGTGGTTTCCACTATAATGAATTATGATACACTGATAGGCTAGGATTGGTTTTGCAAAGAAGTTTATGGTAAATGGAGAGCTACGATTATTAGGTGATAGAAAAGAGAGAGAAAGGTGAAGTTGAGGAGGATTATCGGGTTGGTTGCACTAATAATCACACCCATTTAGCAATAGTTCATTTATTAACCTTAACACATACAAGGATCACAAAGAACTGAATTGAACATGGTGGAACAGCCAAAGATAATGCTTAGAGTCCAAAGATGAATGCATATCGATGTTGGTGTCGATTTCATCAGCGCCACAAAGTATTGTTATTAGGTGACAGAAAAGTCGGTCAATCATTTATGAAGAATGAGGGGGGGAAAGGCCAAAGGCAACATGTAAGTCAGCTGTTAAATATTATTTATGTTATTTAAGAGGGAAGTTGTTTCCACCAACTATTTTATGAAGCACAAGGAAGTAGACATATTGTCGACATAGGACACAACATTGACATTGAGATCTCATAAAAGACATAAACGTAGTAAATAAGATTTATATAGAAGACCAAGTTATATGAAGTACAGAGAGTAAAAAACACACATTAGTTTTAAATATGAAAGGAATGTAGAATAAAGGTCTAACTAAGAATAAGGTAATTAGCCCCTACATATTAAAAAAATCACATAATGCTTGTATACAGAAGTCAGTAGAAACTACACAGTCATTACATGAATACAGTTCCACTAGTACTATTTGTAGCAAATATGACATTCACATGTAGAAGGAATACTACTCATACTTTGGAATGAAGCAATTATTGTATTATGATTGAAGCACAATTTTAAATGTTCTCTCAGTGCACCTGTGAATTGCAGTTGTAAGCCTCCATATGTAAGAATTAAAAGAGCATAGCAGGTGATGCTGGGTAGCGGTGTGAGCCATTACTGAAGTGAGTCAGTAAGTAATAACAGATGGTGCGAGCAAGCACAGAGCTCTTAAAGTGTGTGAAGGACAATGCCCCAGCCGTATGTAGCTACAGCTGTGACCAAGACAAAAACATTGATGAACCACTGTTGTAGCACGATGTAAACAGTGGCATTGTTTATAAACACCCAAAATCAATGCAAAACATTATGTATTATGTATTTATATTTTAATAATGCATGAAAACATGTTTATTTAAAATTATTAGGAAACTGATTTAAGGCATTTTGTATTGTTTTATGGAACTGCGCTGGAGCTGTATGCTGAGGCTGGAAATGGGAGAATGGACTGGCAGTTGTTGAACTCGACATCAGTTGGTGAAGTCAGGAGTTTCACAATGCCATACAACATCATGGACAACAGAATCATCAATAAAGGTTGCAATTGTGGGCTGCTTGTGGATGTTCTGGTAAAAGGTGTAAGGATAATGTTCTTCTGTCTCTATGTATTTGTGAAATGTATAGGTGTTGCACTTGTTTTATTTGGAACATATGACGTGGATGTCTGTATGTGACATTCAACTAAAATTAAGTGCAGAACCGCACGGAGAGGAAAAGTGTAAACGATGTTTCATTGAACTGAAATGATGGCAATGCACTGATAGCAGTGGTATAGCAGTTGGCCAGTTTAAAGAACAGCAATGTGTCAAAAGTGAATAACAATGTAAATTTTTCATAACAAATATTTCGTTGAATTTAATGGATGGAAATGTGCCCATAGTAGCTTAGCTTAACAACAGTATAAATTTTTGTGATTGAAACTTGGCTGCTATAGAGTATTCTAGAAGAAATGATAGATTGTAAGTTAGCAAAAGACTACTAACAAATTTATTTACTTTGCGTCATCAGTCTTCTGACTGGTTCGATGCAGCCTGCCATGATTCCCTCTCCTGTGCCAATCTCTTCATCTCAGTAGCACTTTAAATCTATGTCCTCAATTATTTTCTGGATGTATTCCAATCTCTGTCTTCCTCTACAATTTTTAGCTCCCTCTAGTACCATGGAAGTCATTCCCTAATGTCTTAACAGATGTCCTATCATCCTGTCCCTTCTTCTTGTCAGTGTTTTCCCAATATTCCTTTCCTCCCTGATTCTGTGCAGAACCTCCTCATTCTTTACCTCACAATCCACCTAATTGTGGTGACTATTGACCGCCAGTAACTGCTGCCTGCCAAGTGCAGAGTATATAGTCTTTGGACTCAATGTGTTCTTTGGATGGGGTGTGTGATTTTGGACTCTGGTGAAGATGTTTGATTTGTTCTGTCTGTAACTGTTTTCCTGGTGTGGTGTAATTATACGAGCCATGATAAACATGCCCAATCATAATCAATTGGTGTTTTCTGTGCGTGGTCAGTTGCTATAGTTAGAAAATCCACATTGGTGACCCTGAGTCATGAAAATACATTGCATTCGCTAGCTGTGTATCACTGGTTTTGTGCCTGTAGACAATGTCACAACCTCCAGTATTTCTGGCAATGCTGGACGCCACAACTGTGGAATGGACCTTTGACTGTGAAGTGCACTTCTAATCCACTGGGAATGTTTGTGTCTCCAGTGTTTGCTTTGACAGGCCAGATGACTCTAATCTTCGCTGGCATATCACACCAGTTGCTGTACACATTGGTGTAGATGCCTTCTATGGCATTCTACACTCAACAGGATGCTTCTCCAGCACAAGATTCTGGGTTCCCCTCGCCCAACACAGACCACACACGTGTCCAGTTTCAGAGTCCGCACGCATGGATGCCATCTCCTCAGAGTGGTCTGTCATTTAATGTGTGCCCTTCCTCACCAGTCGAAGGAACATTCACGTCAACTGTGCCAGGCCACATATATGCTTACCCATCCTGCCACCCCGTGCGCACCTCAGGCATTGCACCTGTCGTAGTTCCCCCCCGTCACTTGGTGCTCAATTGCAATTCTGTGCCTCTGCTGGAGATTTCATCTGCATCAGCCACTGATTCTTCTGTGCCTGCTGCACCATGCTAATTGCGTGGCCATACAGATTTCCTTCCTACAAGGAATGGACACCATGTCTTGCCTGCACATCTTCCGGACATTCAACACACCACATTGCCCATTACCGAGGCATAGTTCACCTCAGTGAGCATTACAGAATTCCCGCATGATTTGTGTCTTTCCTACACCCCTGCGAGCACTGGCCCCAGGTCATTTTCCAAAGCTGCCACCGTTATATCTGGACAACCAAATGATGTGGTTTACATTGGTGGACAACATGTTGACATACATGGCATTGTGGATGACGACACTCGTTTTGTGTGTTTAGTGAACCATCTGCATGACCACCCTCATCTTGTCAGTGACTTGGTACTGAACCCACCCAAGAGCAACAAATATGCCTCTGCACGTGCACTACTCATCAAATGCCTTTCTCGTTTGGCAGCTGATACTATTCACAACATTATTTATGATGAGAACTCAGGTAAAATGTAAATGTCGTGTGACTAGGGCCTCCCGCCGGGTAGACCGTTTGCCAGGTGCAATTCTTTCGATTTGACGCCACTTCGGCAACTAAGTGTATTGCGCATCGATGGGGATGAAATGATGATCATCAGGACAACACAACACCCAGTCCCTGAGTGGAGAAAATCTCCGACCCAGCCGGGAATCGAACCCGGGCCCTTAGGATTGACATTCTGTAGCACTGACCACTCAGTTGCCGGTGGCGGACAGAACTCAGGTGATAGAACACCCTCCCGGCTGTGGTGATGCTTGCATGTGCAGGTCACTAATGAGATCTTGCTGAACTTAGTGCTCTGGGCGTTGTGGTTGGTGAATCTGCTGCAGGAACTACAATTACATTTATCTCCCCATACCACAGCATCATTCGAGGATAAACTACGACTGGCAGACCAAGCATACTCCATTATCTGGCACTGCCGCCTCCCTCTGCATAGCACAGTGCCTAATACTGCCAAGGTTGGTAATACTGTGAGTATACTTCCACCATTAGGTGGAAGAGGCCGGGCGTGTGTATATCATGAACAGCACATGGAACAGCAGCTACCCAGCAGCCAAGACCGGGAATCGCCAGCAGTTCAATGCCAGCCTCTCCCCACCCCAACCGGGCTACCGCCTCCCCTCCCCACCTTCCCCTTGCCTGGTGGTTCAGCTGGCAGGACAAGTAGTGTTGACTCGTGCTTATGCTGGTTCCATTCCACTTACAGGAATGCTGCTTGCAACTGCCACCCGCCCTGTGCACTCCCAAACGCCACACGCGGGCTGCAGAAGGTGCTGTGGCTCACAGGTATATGGAAGGGTGCCCACAGATGACGTATTCTGTCAGATCCACCACCTCACAACATTGCCTGTATGCCTAGGATTTAGATTTGCACTGGTATTTTCTCATTGACACTGGAGCAGACGTTGGTGTCATACCTCCCTCATTTAATGTAACGGACACAACAGCAGCCAAACTGTTTCTTCAAGCAGAAATAAATTGCCACTTCATGTTGGTGGTTTTTCTGAGTTGCCTATTGAACTCATACTTGGCAAATGTTTCACTTGGTCCTTCTGCATGGCTGACGTAGAAGACTCAGTATTAGGCACTGACTTCCTTTTTCACTTTGGTCTCTCTCCGGATCTCCAGCCAGCCGCATTATTCCACCATGCCTCATCTACTCAGATTGTGCATTCAGTTGCCTCCTCAGCACCCCCTCCCACTCAGCATCCCAGCAATTTTGACATAGGTCTCACCAAGTGCTCTCCACTGGTGGACAGCCTTGCAGCTTCCATCACCCAGCTTCAATACGAGCACTCTGTGCTTGATGATCTCCGCACTTTCAACACCAAACTGGACCATGCCATATTGTTGGCTATGCAAGCTATTGCCAAGGCACAATGCCTCGTACAATGCCTGTCAATGCTGCCATCCCCCAACACCAGCAATGCACTGCAAGGAACTTTGACACTGATGCTGTGGACAGCTCCTCTGGCACATTGGGTTACTGACTCTTGTGTGCTACCAATTTCCATTTTCCATGGCCTCTGAGCAACTTCGTCAGCCCAACTGAATGCTATCATGATTGGAACAACACAAAAATTTTGTCATGACAGACAGGCCACCAGTGCATCATAAAGCACATTGACTATCACCACATAAGCTACATCTTGTTAAGGCTGCAGTGGAGGAACTTCTGCGGGCAGGTATTGTACACCAGTTGGACAGTAACTGGTCTTTGCTCATACATTTACTTTCCAAAAAAGATGTCGCATTGAGCCTCTGAGCTATCGGCGCCTCATCGTGCAGACTGTATTAGACAATTACCCTATACCTCATATACAAGACTTCGCTCAAATACTTAGCGGAGCATGCATTTTCAGTGTCTTGGACTGCCGTAAGGCATATTTACACATACATATGGAATAGCATGACATACCAGAGACAGCGTTAGGCTTTTTGCAGATGACACAGTTATCTATAATGAAGTACTATCTGAGAGAAGCTGCATAAATATTCAGTCAGACCTAGATAAGATTTCAAAGTGGTGTAGAGATTGGCAACTTGCTCTAGATGTTCAGAAATGTAAAATTTTTCACTTGACGAAATGGAAAAACATAGTATCCTATGACTATAATATCAATGAGTCACTGTTGGAATCCACCAACTCATGGGCGTAATGCTTTGGAGGGATATGAAATGAAGTGATCACATAGGTTCAGCCATGGGTAAACCAGGTGGTAGACTTCAGTTTATTGGTAGAGTACTTGAAAAGTGCAATCAGTCTACAAAATAAACTGCTTATAAATCAGTTGTGTAACAGGTACTAGAATATTGCTAAAGTGTGTGGGACCCATACCACATAGGGCTAACAGGGGATATTGAACATATCAGAGGAGGGCAGCATGAATAGTAACAGGTCCGTGTAATCCATGAGAGAGCGTCACAGAGATACTGAAGAAACTGAACTGCAAGGTTCTTGAAGACAGATGTAAATTATCCCAAGAAAGTCTATTAACAAAGTTTCAAGAACAGGCTTTAAATGATTACTCTAGGAATATACTTGAACCCCCTATGCATCACTCACATAGTGATCATGACGATAAGATTAGAATAATTATTGGATGCACAGAGGCATTCAATCAACCATTCTTCCTGCACTCCACATGTGAATGGAACAGAGAGAAACCATAATAACTGGTACAATGAGGCTTACCCTCTGCCATGCATCTCACAGAGGTTTGCAGAGTATAGATGTAGATGTAGATGTGTGTCTCAGTTCAGGTTCTCACCAATGTAAACTTATAAGAATTTAGCTTATTATATTTCTTTGATTGATTTACCTTCATGTGTTATTTTTTAATGGTATGGTCAGATCCAAGCAGTACACAATTGCTTGTATTGGGTTTTATCTGTGTTGTGTTATAGTGTCTGGAGACAGTAGTCACGTGTGTGTGGGTTGTTATTGGGTGAAGGTGTGAGAGTTTTACATCTGAGGAAGGACTTAGTATGAAAGCACAAATATTTCTCATATCCTTTTTTGTTCTGAATCAGTGGTTCCTCTATGTGGCGAGAAGCAATCTATCCTTTCTGTATTGTTGTTATTCCATCCTGGACTTCACATTGTTTACATTTTCTAGTGTCAAAGTTTCTCCATTAGACCTGATTATAATACTTAACTCATTAGCAAATGGACTATTTTTGCTTCTTAGATATATTATGGCAGATCATTTTTACACAAGAACAGGAGTAACCCACGTATCAATCTCTGTGGTACATTTGTAGCGAGTATTCTCCATTCTGAAGTTGCTGTTGTGTACCCACCCTGAGTTTCTTAAAGTGATGCCCCATATCCTTTAGTTAGACGGGATGAAAACAAGGGACCAATAAAATCTTTGCTACCACAATTTTTGAACTTCTCTACAAGAATACTGTGAACTTCACAATTAAATACAATTATGTCAGACATCTAAATTTGTATGCTGATTACCACAATCATATTATTAGATAATTATATGAATGTTTCAGCAAATGTCTGTGGCCTGTCCTCAGAAGCCAGTATACATGTCACTTATATTTAAAATAACATAAATTTTTAAACATTTGCTAGTTGCAGAGCACCACTTGTACAAGACATACTTATGACAACATTCATTAGCTTGATTTGTTGCCCATATAGAAGCATGACCACATTCTTATATCTACCACCTTACATCTCTTTCTACAGTCTAAAGATTACTCTTCTTTGGGTTGTAATGTACTAGTCCAAGACTCATTCAGTTCATGACTGGACACACACTTGCACTGATATAGCTGATCTAGTATTATGAACATTATAATTTCATGCATTTACTGTCAATACTTTATCACTCAATATCTGACATTGTAAAGAAGCACAAAACCTTATTAGACTTGAAAACCATTATTTTCATTTTAAAATTGTGCCTCTGTTAAAAAACAATGTGAACTTATTCTCATTCAAAAGCATATTTAATTATGTAAGGCATTCTGAAAACATCTGTTGTAATACACAGGATGTTCACATATGACTTTGAAAGCATACTAGTAACTTTTATCTTTAAGTAATTAAAATATATTTTATGTCTAATTAAAATACATTATTAAGTGTGCTAATTTTGTAAATTTTTGTAATGATGCAAATTGTCTTTGGAGATGATTTTTGTGATAAACTTTGCCAGACCATTTGTAGAATGTATTAATGTATCCAAAATTTCATAATGCTATAACTTTTAATTGCAAATACAATTACCTGAGCATTCTTACAATACTTTGTAACACTTTTGATGGTGTGGAAGATATACAGATTGCATGACCAAGTCTACTGCGTGATAGCAGTAGCTGGGAATTGTTTGTCTGCCAAGTCAGTGTACAAGGGAGTTGTACTGTACTAATGGATTTTCGTAAAGAAGAAATGGTATCTTATTGAACTGAAGTGTTAAAATTGGTGAATATAGTGTTCATCACAAAAGAAATCGGAGGCATTATAAATTGCAGTGAGCAGACTTTTGACTTGATGATGAACAGTTAAGTACTAGGTGCATATCATTCTGCTACCTTCTTATCAAAATTTGTAAAATGCTTCAAATGCAGTGTGAAGCAACATAAAAATTAATGATTTCAAATGCATCTTTGTACAATCACAAGCAGTTTGATTGCATGATGTATCATATATGATTCACATAATGTCATGGAATTGTGTAAGAAACAAAATAAAGATCTTAGATATTTTTTAAACCAGGAACAGCTAGGAATTTGGTACACAAACCATGCTCTCGTCCGAGTGGCATAACTCTCTCACCTGGCTGCACACTTCAATGTATCACCGTGGCACACTGTCTGAGCATGGGGATGGGAAAGGGGGAATTGCAAATGCACCACATTTAAATGCTAATGCACTCACACTGCTTAAGACTTGTTTTATATTTCACATTCGCAACAACACAGAACACAAACAAATCAACTGTTTAGAGTTATTTAATTATTTTTGGCATAGTGAAGACATAAATATTTAATATTTACCTGATATAAACTGTCAGCAAATAGACAGATGCAGACAATTTCACAGATTTTCACACCAGGTTGCCATGTAATCATGACTTATTTTGTTTCATAATCGTAAAATGCCATTCACAAACACACTTGTTAACTGAAAGATTTCTATCACATTTCCAACCTCATTATGGAGCCATGGAAACTCTTCCTGAGGAAAACAATGTAGATCTGTTGGATAGTCTTAATATATAATAATTTGTCTTTTAAATGGGAATTACAATGGAGATCAATCTGTACATCTGCACACGCAAAGGGGCACTTTCAACTGAAATGGGAGATGGTCTTGAAAACAGATGTAAGACTGGCAATGCCCTCAAGACATTTTGAACTATCTTTGTAATTCTTTCAAGGCCACAATGAATACTTCAAAAGTCGCGTTTTTTTAAATGCATGTGAGGTTAGGGAAAGGGAAATATTTTTGTCAGAATTTGTCCTTTCCACAATCCAATTTTCTTTTTAAGTGCATCCCCATCAAATCAGAAATAAGTTGTTTCTCTCCTTTCAGGTCTTACTGTGGGCTGTGTGCTGTCATGACCACATACATTTGAGGTCTGCAATCCATTCTGGATATTCTAATTTTCATTCCTGCTTTTTCCTTCATAAATTCAACAATAGTGGGTTTTAAATTGAAAAGTCATTCCAGGCATGCCCTTTGATTTAACTAATGTACCTAACTGTATTAAATAAAGTTTCCATACTCACTGTTTAGTTCAACTGAAAACTGTTGCAACTGACAGTGGAATAATTCATGTGACTCTAGAAAATGTACTGCTCACACCACCAATTTTCATCACATGCTCCATGCCTGCAAATTTAGCATGGAATGCTTCTTGTCATACAGATCAATCAATCCTGTCTCTTGATCATTGTAATTTTTGCCTCTTTTATTAGCTACTAAATCATTAAATTCTTTCTGTGGGGTAATGTCATTCCATAGCAAAATTGCATTACCTGTCAATTACACAACTATATATCACATAATGGATACTGAGGATTCTTATCCTTCTCTCCTATCATTCCCATTCATTTTAAAGGCTTGTGATGACAGATTGCTGGGCTGCCTCATTTTGTGCAAACAGCCACCAAACCTGTGAACTACTCTTATATCATGAACATAGCTGACGTCATGATTCTGCTGAAATGAAAAAAGTTGTGCTGACTGAAAAATGCTGCACTGCAATGCTAAATGAAATGTCGCTCTTTACTGACTGCTTCCAAGAATGACTTAGCAAATGGAGAAAGGCTGAGCCTTAGCCCGCATGTGGCAGCACTTCGTGATTGCATGCAGTTTGGCACACAATGGCCGACCCAGTTCTAAACAATCAGTATGGGTTATATACATTAGCTGCTCAGGACATTTCAAGGTTATTAATGAAAGAATGATCTGAATGCTGAAATAGAAACCAGATTTGTACACTGAATGTGTAGACCCACTCAAGCATATGGAATGTCCGTAAAAATTTATTGTTAGCTGTTTCATTTGTACATATAGACAACAGAACAACTAAAGATGTACATTGATTTAAATATAATAAGTATTTTAAGGCACAAGTGTAAATTATTTATTTGTTAGAAGAATATTTTCTATTGTTGCATGTAGAAAATGTATTCTACCAGTCACATTCTTTTAAAAATAAACATTTTTGCACTGAAGTCCTGCAAAAAGCTCTTATTAAACAACACAACTGCTTGCACTTGTGCAATGATGATCTGTAATATAAAGGTCAAGAATATTATCAAAATGTGACTTCAATAATATCTTCAGTAATATAGAGAATTTTAATGTATAATAACGATAATAACAGTAGTCAGTATATAATATTTCTTGTATATTGAAGGCCTTCATATGTATAAAGCTTGAGAAAGGTTATTAAAAATTATGTTTTATGATTGCCCATGACTTTAAAAAAGTTATAAGTTTTGATTTTTTTATGATATTACATCTTGTTCTCAATCTGAATTCATGGAACAAGAAGTTTTTGTTGCTAACAAGACCAGCACAAGGAAGAGTCATAACCTTTAGTGCCAAACAACACTAAGAACAGAAACTGTGCTTTATATCATTGTTCCAAAGCCAGCGTACATTCCTGCAAAATTTATAGTGAGAATTATACAACACCAGTTTTCTTCGGTCCATGTACTGAACAACCCATATCGACATATGTAGTAGACCATCCTCTCACTCAGTAGGTTTTCAATACACTCCTCGTATAGGGAAAATCACATTAGCAAATAAAGGCCACTGCCAGACAATGACAAAGGCACTTTGAGAATAACACACTTTTACTTATAACAAAATGTACAGCACAGTTTCTTCTTTTAATCTAATTAAAATATCACAATACTGTAACAAGGCACTAAAATCAGCATAAAACTGTAAAATATGCTCATTGTCTGTGGTTAAATTTCAATAAAAGTAGGACAAAGTAGGACATGCTTCAAGAGTATGTTAGTTATATTTATAATAGAAGGAAGAAATGTAAGTATATTCTATTTTTTTTAAAAAAAATCATGCGTAAGTCAGAGACAGTAGAAGTGTTACATCAGCTGTAGAGAGAAACAAAACTTGCAATAAAAATTCTTCATGAAAACAGATATTTATATTTATTCCAATTGTAAATTTAACCTTGCAAATATCTTCAAGTCAACATGACCTTTGCATGTTTAAATAAACTGAATACAAAAATTTACTCATTTCACATTTGATACATTCAGTGTCTTCCAGAAGTGCCAACTTTTGTCTGTATGATATGTAGGCACTTTTCAGGGTAGTTTCTTCAACATATTCCCGATTTCTCTCTTCACATCCTGGGAGTGAGTCCTTCCATAAATATGTTTTGTTCATAAAACACAACAGTCAATTCTTTGTTGTGAATGTGAACTTTATGTAACGAAACTTGTAGTAATAATGTTTAGAATGTTGAGATATCGTAGGTCTCCTGTCAGTTTTTGTTAGCAATGAGAAAAAAAGGTGGCAGTGATAATAACAGTCAAAACTATGGGTGCCTTATGTAAATTATAGCCACTTTATGTGCCACATGACCCATATACAAGGTTTGTACTTTCATATAGGTTTACAGTTTATTGCACAGAGAAGTGTAGTAAAGGATCATGATAAATCAAGTAAGCTGTAAATTTCATACAGGCTCAATTTTCTCTCTCTGTTATTAATAGAAAGTAGAACATAGGAAATTTGCCAGGCAACATGTTACACGTGTCTTTCTAAAAGTCAATATTATTGCAGAATGCTCAAGAAGGGTTACATATTAAACACTGAAGTGTTCCCACTGCACAGGAACACCTGGATACACAGGAGAAAGAAATAGAAGTATGAAGGTTGAAGTATTATTGTGTCATTAGAACAGGGTAAGCAGCCCTAAGGCATCATGATATCTATGCTTCTGAAGAAATTAGCAATTCTATGCACTTTTAAATTTGATCTGCTTGTTGTGTATGTCTCACTGTTAGTGTTAGCACAAACCTCAAACAGGGGAGAGTACATGCAGATGTGGATGCAAATTCACAGACACTGCAATTGCAGCTTACAGATTCTGTGCCATTAGATACATGTCAAAATAAGATTTTAAGAAACATTTTGACACTACCTTGAAAACATGCAGTAATGTTAACCACAGAAAAGAGCATTTTTTTCCAGTTGCAGAAAAACACTTATAAATGAGAATTATGAAAATTACACCAAAATTACACATTATTTTGTTTAACTCTCTATTTATTTACGTAACTGTGGAAGAAGAGAGTAACAGCTACCTCAGAGTAACTAGAACCTCAAAAATCAGGCCTTTAAGTATCTCAACCTTCCACTGTCAATAAATATTTTGGTTCTTTTGCATGATGCTCCATAGAAACAATTCAAAACCAGAATGGAATAATCAGTAAACTATGACACTTTTCATGTTTACTAATAAAATTTATGTAAATGTTTACAGTTACAGACGTCACATCTGTATTATAAGCACAACATTACAATTTCACGGAGCTAGTACCTGTTGCAGCAAGAATTTAACAGAGTGAATAGTGTCTTAAGAAGAGCACCAATAATACTAAAACAGGTGTGATTGAGAACAATCAAAATAAATCAGTTGCTGCTGAAGCAATTTGGTTGGGAAATGAGACACATAAAGCAGCAGATTAGTTTTGTTAATTAGGAGTGAGGTATACGACAAGGACAGAAGTTAGGAAAATATATAGCAGACAAATAATGACAATTTTTCCTAAAAATGAGAAGTATTTTAACATCAGATATCAGTTTTAAGTGTTAGGAAGTTTTTCCTGAAATTATTTGTGTTGAGTATAGTCTTATAGGGAAGTGGAACATAGGCAATAAATAGTACATCCAGGAGAAAAACATAACTTTTTGAAATGTGGTGTTTCAGAAGAATGCTGACAAGTAGATGGATAAGCAATGAAGATGTATTGAATCAAATCATGGAGAAAGGTGCACGGTGTGAGTAGAAAAAGGGACATATTGATAGCACAGGCCCTGAGACAACAAGGAAAAGCTAATTTGGTCATGGAGGGAACACGGTGAGATGTTGCGGAGTGGCTGTGGAAAAGAAGGGGGGGGGGGGGGGGGGGGGTAGAATTGTACAGAATTGTGCTGATAGACTAAGGGTTGACTACAGTAATCACTCTCATTTATAAAATTAGCTGAATTTTCTGCTGGTGCTTGGCAGAACATAAATATATTATTAAGAAGCAAATGTTTCCTAATGTTGCACAAAATTATGTTTATTCAAGACGCCAACCAACTTTGGTTTCTTAGGCTATCTTCAAATGACAACTGAATGTTGCAAACACTATAAAATGATGTGCAACTTATACAGATATTATTTACACAGAAGATACAAAAATTATGACCATAGCATGTTTACATAAGATAGTATTATTTTTTGCCATGTAGAAATAATTACATCAACGAAAGAAAGAAACAAACTTTTTTGTATGGAGCTACATTTACCAACTGCTGAAAATAATTTCGAATCTACAATTTCAGTCTATTATTTGTAATAAAACTTAGTTTAAGAGAGGGAGAAAAAGGAAACTGAGTCTGATCACTTAACACTAAACTGGAATTCTGTGTAATTTATTTGTTAATTTCCAGTGTTTCCAGCATGGACATCTTACTACTTTTTTTAAATAAATGTAATACTTCACATTCTACATCATACATGTGGTTATCTGTTATTAAATGATCAGCAAAGGTTGAATCTTTCTTTTTTAATCTGCAGCTTCTCTCATGTTCAGACAACCTAATTACCAAAGCTCTACCTAACTGACCAAAATTTACGTTCCCACAGTGCTTGCATTTGATTTTATATCACTACTCTGTGCCAACAACTGCAGTTTGTCTTTACTATTGAATAAAAATGATATGATGTTGGTATTATAAAATGTAGATCTGATTGAGGCTGACTGCTGAACGATAAAGCTGCCAACAACGTGATTTCACAGAAGGACCATTAAGCTAAGATTAGAGAGATTAGGGTTCATATGGAGACATACAGTCATTTTTTCCTTGCTCAATTTGCAAGTGAAACAGGAAAGGGAGTGACTAGTAGTGGTAGAGTGGGCCCTCTACCATGCACCATATGGTGGCTTGCAGGGTATGTGTGTAGATTTAGTTGCAGGACTTCGATTTTTTACCTAGGTTACCTGAAATTTTGCCAGTATGTGGCATGATGCACCAGTTTTTGTAACTACTGACTGACTTGTCCAGCATACATATTTTCTTTTTTTGTAGTATTTTATCAATCAGGGCAGAGTTGTAGCCTCTAGTTGAAGCAGTTTTTTTATGTTCTGTAGTTCTGTTTGAAAGGCAGATTCAGATGATGAGACATATATGAGGCGGTGCACCATTGAATGGAAAACTGCATGTTTGAGGCTGCGTAGGTGCTGGTAGGAATCTGTAGCTATGGTTTTTCTGTAAATGGTAAGTGTCTCTTTGTACTAATATCTATATTAAGGTCCAAGAAATTGACACAAAATTGGTGCATCATCTCATGTATTGGCCAAATTGCAGATAACCTTGGTAAAAAGCTGAAGTCTTGCAACTACACATGTACATTTTACAATACCAACAGCAAATCAAAATTTTTGTTCAATAGTAAAGACAGATGCAACCCTTAGCCCAGAGGGATGTATATATTCATTGGTCAGACAGAGCTGTAGTAGTTAGTGTATCTGAACATGAGAGAAGATGGAGATTAAGAAAGAAAGATTCAACCTTTGCTGATCATCTAATAGAGAAAACTACTCATATGATCTAAAATGTGAGGTGTTACATTTTGTTATGAAAAATAGAAAGATGTCCCTACTGGAGACACAGGAAATCAACAAACATACAACACAGAATATCAGCTTAGCATTAAATGATCAGACTCAGTTTTTTCTTCCCTCTTTTAAATTAAGTTTTAGTACAAGCAATAGACTGAAATTGGAAATTTAGACTTATTTTTCATCAGTTGGTAAATGCATCTCCACATAAAAAAGTTTGTTTCCTTGTTTAGTTGATGTAATAGTTCCTTGCGACAAGAAATATAATACTTTTCTATGTAAACACCCTACTTGTTATCATTTTTTTATATACTGTGCAAACAATGCCTGCATAAGTCAGACTCATTTTATCTGTGTTGATGAGATTCAGTTATCACTTGAAGATTCCTAAGAAACTGAAAGCCAGTTTGTGACTGAATAAATATAATTTTGCAGAACATTAGGCACTGTTTCCTTTTTAATATTACTCTCATTTATATTTAGGATTGAAGGAGACTGGGACAAATACAGAGAGCAAAAACTTATCTGCAACTTTTACACAAACCAGAGTTAAAGAACATGAAAGAGAGGCAGTAATGGAGAAGGTTATGAGACATGATTTCAGCCAGTCCCCTATGTTATTCAGCCTGTACATTGAGCAACCAGTAAAGAAAACCCAAGAGAAATTTGGGAAGTGAAGTAAATAGTCAGCGAGATCTCAAGTCTGTCAATAACTTTGCAGTTCTGGCAGAGTTGACTGTGGGATTGGAAGATTAGTTGAATGGAATGGAGAGTGTTTTGAAAAGAGGTTACAAGATTGTAGAATTGTTAGTATTGATAACATTTTATTTTGTTGACAAATGATGCAACAGGAATGAGTTTCAATTCTGAGTGAGGGGACATTAAATGTGGCATGATGCAAGTACCAGTGCTTGATCCACTCATGTTCTTGGTCTACATAAATCATTTACCTGGGACACTGGGGGAGCTTTCAAAAACAGATGCTTGTTGAAGACACGGCTATATTGATGCAGGACCCAAACACATCCACAGCCATGAGAATAATCTAACAGGAATTACAATTGATTATCAACAAAGAGCTTAACTGGGCTTAATGTAGCAAAACTCATATTATGCAATTTCAGAAGATTCAAAATGACTTGCAGGTGCCAGAATTAGTGATCAATGAGCATACATTGAATAAAGCTGCATCTGTGTAGTTCCAGCACACCCACATGGATAATTAAGATAGCAACAGCATGAGGAAAAGTTAATCAAAAAGCTTAATTCTACCTTTTTCACACTTAGAAATCTCTCTCACTGAGTTGACCAGCAAAGAGGATACCTAGTGTGCTGTACCTTGGCATAATTTCTGTACCAATGCAGATAAAGAGAAGGATTCAATAGGAATATTGTGTAATGTTAATACTGAAAAATCTTGCAGATGCCTCTTCAGGGATGTAGGGATTCATAGACTTACAAGCTAACACACATACTCCTCAGTGGAGTTTGTAGTTAATAAAAAGCATGAATTCAGGATACACAGTGTAACTCAGAACCACAGTAGAAGAAGTGAAAATAATTTTTAGTTAGGCTATGCACCACTCACTAAGGTTCAGAATGGAGTCTTATAGTATAGTACAAAAATCTGTAACATTAGACAGGAAACTGGCAGTCTCCAAATCTTTAAAAGAACGTAAAAGGCTCCATCACCATCCACTCCTATAGGTTATCTCTAAGTTAGTGTTAGTAACATACAGAATTAGCTTTTTATCATCACTGCTAGTCATATTTGACATAAGTTCAATAACATTAGCTGAATGCTGAATCAGTGCTTGGTGGAAAATGGTAACAATATTAAATAGGAAACACTTCCTAATGTTCTGTGATATTCATTCTGTAAGAGGTTGCTGTTAAACATTGGGCAGTCCCATAACTAGCCAGATATTCTGTAATATGTATTCATTGTGTTTGTTTGTCAACATTTGACGTTATCAAGGGCTTTAAGGAAGCCAATAAATATGTCAATCTGTTTATTGCTGTCCATGGACATCTGCTGCTTTTTCTAAGGTATACATCTCCCAAATCACTCAGTATATATAAAAAACAAAGATGAGGTGACTTACCGAACAAAAGCGCTGGCAGGTCGATAGACACACAAACAAACACAAACATACACACAAAATTCAAGCTTTCGCAACAAACTGTTGCCTCATCAGGAAAGAGGGAAGGAGAGGGGAAGACGAAAGGAAGTGGGTTTTAAGGGAGAGGGTAAGGAGTCATTCCAATCCCGGGAGTGGAAAGACTTACCTTAGGGGGAAAAAAGGACAGGTATACACTCGCACACACGCACATATCCATCCACACATACAGACACAAGCAGACATATTTAAAGCTTGAATTTTGTGTGTATGTTTGTGTTTGTTTGTGTGTCTATCGACCTGCCAGCGCTTTTGTTCGGTAAGTCACCTCATCTTTGTTTTTTATATATAATTTTTCCCACGTGGAATGTTTCCTTCCATTATATTGAAATCACTCAGTATTATGTACATACCTACTTACTTACCTAGGCCAATTCTGTAAAATACCAGCAGTAACTTTGTAATTTGTGAAGCCACGATATACATTAGTGTGACATTTTGAAGAACATTAGGAAGTATTTTCCATTTAATATCATAAATTTAATGCTGACCTGAAGATTATTGGTTCATGATGAAGCTATTCTTCGCTCCCATCATGTGCCTGTACAGAGTACTCCTGGCCATTGTCTTGGAGACTTATTTTTGTACAAAAAATAAAATACAGACTTGGAAAATTGTAATCAATCAATACTCTACTCGAAACTTTCAAAAGTTATACAATTTACAAGCATCTCTAAAGAATGTGCACTGTAGTTTATGTCAGAATGATATGCAAAATGATTTTTAGTAAATATGCAGGTATGAATATAATGTGTGGTTGGGAGGTATCTACTTCAGCAAAAGGAGACAAGTTTTAGATGTCTCAAGACAGCAACATTGAGACTGACATGTTTATTGACTTGCTTACAGCAAAGTCAAATATTGTCAAAAAACACAACAAATTCATAATTACAGACTGTCTGGCTGTTTAAGGGACTGGAATGAGTATACTGGTGCTTGTATACTATTTTATATGGAGACAGATAAGAACAAGTGAAAATGTTGCTGACAGTACAGTAAATTTTAGGAATATATAAACAACTAAGCAACTTACTAGGACTTTCCTTGACAATTCTGTTATACTTATGAAAGAATATTATTTATGGATAAGATTTCCAGAACAATCAACAATAGGTACCATGACATGTAAATGATCTAAAGTAAAAGTAATGGAAATATAAAGCACAGCAACTGGTGAACATTTTTATTGTTGCTAGAATACAATGTTCCTACTAAATCACTTCAGTGACAATAGTAAAATGTTTAGAGATGTGAATCTGAAGCTGTGAAAGATGGAATCACTATGTTTCTCTTGTATTGTGCCAGGGAAGTGCAAAGATGTGATTTACTGTAAGGTGTAAGATGCCTTCAAAAGTAGTGGCTAAGAACTTATGACTAGCCATTGCTGAGTGTAATTGATTTAAAAGATTCTCCTACCTACATGAGGGAGATGCATGCCTCTTCATTACATGGACAACCAGGGTTCAGTGGTACTAGCTACAGTATTTCCTTGGCAGGACTAGAGTAGCATCAACTTAGTTTCATGTAGCCATCTGAAGAGCTATTTGGAGGAGGAGTAGTGGCTGTGAGTAGAAAGCCGAAAGTAAGAATGTGGAGAGCAGTACACTAACTACATGCAAAAACATACTGCATAGCAGGAGGAAATAGTCACACAACATGATGTGGATCCTTAGGCCTAATTGCAGACCTAGAATGGATAGGTTCATTGGTTAGGAACATTTACTAAATGAGAGTAAATAACAGATTTGTTTGTCAATAGTGTGTAATGGAATCTCTTACTCCAGTGCAAAATTCTAAAAAGCCATACTGTTTCCCATGGTGACCTACACTTACAGTTCTTCGGAGAGAAGTGCAGCTACAACTTATTGAGAGCACTCAGTGGACTGCATACCAGTGTCACAGCTGCTGTCAGCTTGCCAGACCTTGGAGCCACTACTTCTCCCACAAGTAGCTCCTTAGCTGACTTCATGAGGCTGAGTGCACCCTGTTCCAATTCTTTCACCCAGGATAGATTCCTGACCCTACTAGGAACTGTAGGTAAAGGAGCAGAAGAAAGAGTTTCAGGAGAATATGGGCTTGGTAGTACTAGTTAGAGGGGAGAAAGATTAATTGAATTCTACAATAAAGTTCAGCTAGTAATAGCAAATACCCTGTTTGAGAATTACAAGAAGGGTATGTATACTTGGAAAGACCTGGAGATGCAGGAAGATTCCTGTTGGATTACATCATGGTCAGACAATAATATGAAAAGTATAGTTGCTAATCACCATATAGTGGAGATGCTGAGTTACAGATAGGCACAACAAGAAGACTGTTGGAAAGTGAGCTTTCAGCCAACAATGCTTTTGTCAAAACTAGACAACTGCCTGCCCCAACAAAGGTGAGTTGCATTTGCGTGTGTGGTTTGTCTATTTTTGACAGAGGCCTTGTTGGCCAAAAGCTCACTTTCTGACAGTATTATTCCATTTCATTCTGGACTTTCCATTGTTTGATCAAGGTCAGACAGAGGTTAGAATCAGATCACAGTTCAGTAATAATAACTGAAGCTTAAGAGAATTGTAGAATGGAAGCTTTCATGACTGGTATTGACAATATTGCTATATGCAGATATTTGTTTTATGGGCATTAGGCTATGGACCAAGGCATAATTTTCTGCCTAAGAGAATTTAACATAATTATCCAGAAGAATCAGTGAGGAAGGAAGTGAGATACTGAAGTATTGGGGAATGATGAGATGCATTTGAATTTAACTAAAGATGTGGATAATGCAATAAGGAACCCTACAGTAGGCAGTTCAGTTGATGAGGAGTGAACATGTCTAGAAAGAGCAGTCACAAAAGTTGGACAGACAAACATAGGTAAATGATTCAAGGCAAGAGTGCAGTGTGCTGTGGTTTTGGAGAGAGGTGACCACCTGACTTAAAGTTACTTCCCCACTCACTGACACAACAGCCTATACAAAAGCTCCACTGCCAACAACAGTGTATTTGGGTGGTTGTTTTTTTCTGTTGCATGTGTATTTTTGTGCTGTGGCAACTAAGTAGAAGCATGTTGTGATTAGTTTTGCTGACAAAGTAGCTGAATCAATGAAGTTGAAAAAGGAAGTTTATTGAAAACTGTTGTCACTAATTATGGAGATGGTGTTTCTACTATTTGGGTTCAAATGGCTCTAAGCACTATGGGACTTAACATCTGAGGTCATCAGTCCCCTAGACTTAGAACTTCTTAAGCTTAACTAACTTAAGGACATCACACACATCCATGCAGGCAGGATTTGAACCTGCGACCGTAGCAGCAATGCGGTTCTGGACTACCATTTAGGAATGGATGAAGCTGGAATCTAAATTTCTAGAGCGAGCTGTGAAAAATCATTATAGAAAACCGTGGAAAACATCCGTCTTTGAAAATGTAGATGAAGCTCTTTATTTTTGGTTCAACCACAAATGAGATAAAGGCATGCCTTTGACTGGCCTGATACTACAAGAAAAAACTAAAATATTTGCAGAGTTGTTAGGTGAGTAAGAAGGAATTTTTCTTCAAGCTTTGGGTGGTTGGACATGTTTAAAAACAGGTACGACATTTGTTGTCTGCAGACCCACGTATGGTTAATGTTTTTAAAACAGTGCAAGGGTACACTAAGAACCAAATTTACAGTGCTGATCAAATGGGAGCTAATTTTAAGCTTTTGCCTACAAAATCCTTAGATTCCTCAAAAGAAATGTCTGCCCCAGGACACAAAATCAGAAAAGAAAGGATAACTGTTATTTTGGCATCAAACATTTCTGGCACACATAGGTTGCCCCATCGTGTACCTGGAAGTTGAAAAAACCTTTGACCTTGAAGGATATTGCTATTATCTATCCCATTCTCTTGTGCCATTTAAGGGAATGGGATAGATAATAGAAATATTTAGGTATAACACTATAATGTAAAAAAAAAACCAAAAAAACCCTGTTTCCTGTGCGCATTTCTTGTGCATTTGACACGTTCCACATCATAACAGTTTTTCTGTGCTATTGATCAATGGAACACATAACTAACTAACTAACTGATCAAAATGCACTACGAGTTTTTTATAGAGCCTAAAAATATTCGTAGATGTCTTGTAAACTCTTTGACGAATGGTTTACTGATCATTTTGTACAAAAGTTTTTATCTGAAAAAGGCCTGCCTAGAAAAGGCATCTTATTAACTGACAATATGTCTATGCATCCTTGCGAGATAAAAAACAGCAATATTACTGTGTGTTTCCTTCACCAAAATGTAACAAGGTTAATTCAGCCGCTGGATCAGGGCATAATAGCGACATTTAAACAGCATTACCATGGAATATTGTTGAGAACCATCCTGCAAGATAGTGACATGCAAAACAAAAACATTAATGATGTGGTGAAGGAATTAAAAATGAAAGACATATTGTATTGGGCTGAGCAAGCCTGGGATAATGTGAAAGTAGAAAGAAACTCTTCAAAGGTTTCAGACAGAACAGTATGATAGCCTTGGAGAAAACAAGACAGAAAACTTTGAAAACTTGACAGCTATGGTAAAAAATAATTCCTGCATGTGAAAACATGGATATGTGTGAGGTGGAGAACGGGTTGTTGCAGACAGTTTGCAAGATATCATGGAGCAAGAAATTGTAGAGTGTTGCAGTGAAATGCTGACACAATTGAAAATCCCAAAACAGATGACATGGATGACAGTCACAAGTGACAGTGGTTTTTGAGCACTAGAGGTAAGCCTAAATTAAGAACTTCTCTTCTTTCAAAAACCTACTGGATCTAGTGTAACACAGAAATTACAGCATATGTTGTTCTTGTTTTGGGTTGCCCTAGGATTCATTGAATAATGTAATTAGTCAACACCAACTGGTGTCCTTCTAGTCATGAAACAGTGGTGGGACATGACTGCTCAAAAATGTGTGGAACAATACAAGAAACGAAAAAAAGTTAGTGTTTTTTTTGAATGAGTAATTCATATACTGGAAACTACTGTATTAATTATGGTGTACTGTACATTAATGTACCGTAAATCTAAAAATTTAATTCTAACTTTAATAAAGAACACAAGCCTAGCATAAAAAGGGATTTTTCAACCCATTTGGCCTTCAAAACTATCCTAAAATGTGTACTGTAATTACAGTACAAAATATTGTAGTAAATGTTAGATGTTCATAGTTTAAGCAGAAAAATTATTATCCAAAACTCTCCATTAGTGTGGTTAACCAGGGTTGATGTGTACTTCAATTGATAGATAAAAGAAGGAAGTACAAAAATGTCCAAGGAAAGAATAAAAAAAATAAGAAGTACAGGGGAGCTAAGATGAAATGGTTACAGGAAAAGTGTGAAGAAATTGAAAAAGAAATTGTCATCAGAATGACCGATTTAGCATACGGAAAAATCAAAATAACTGTTGGTGAAATGAAAAGCAATTGTGCTAACATTAAGAATGCAATGGAAGTTTAACACAGAGGAAAGAGCAGACAGGTGAAAAGAGAGCACTGAAGGCCTAAATGAGGGGGAGGCATTGTCTGATGATGTCACAGAAGAAGAAATTAGAGCTGAAATGAAAGAGAGGGTATCTAGTATTTGTGTCAGAATTTAAAATGGAAGACCCGAGACCAAATAATGCAGAAGGGATAGGTAACATTCCATTGGAATTTTTAAAGTCACTTGGAGAAGTGGCAGCAAAATGACTATTCAAGCTAGTGTGAGACAGATGACATATTATCATACTTTTGGAAAAATATCATCCATACAATTCTGAGGATAGCAAGAACAGATAAGTGCAAGAACTATGACACAATCAGATTAACAGCTCATGCACCAAAGTTTAAAAAATTAAAGATCTGTTAGATGATGATCACTTTGGCTTTAGAAAAGGTTAAGTCACCAGACAGGCAGTTCCAACATTGCACTTGATAATGGAAGCAAGACTGAAGAAAATTCAAGATACATTCGTAGGATATGTTAACCTGAAAAAAGCATTTGACAGTGTAAAATTGTACAAGGTGTTCAACATTCTGAGAAAATAGTAATCTATAGTGAATGACACCTAACATACAGTATGTGCAAGAATCTAGAGGGAACAACAACATTGTAAGACTAAGACTGAAGTGCTCAGATTAAAAATGGTTTATGATGGGGATGGACTCTACAATCTACATTGAAGAAGAAGTGATGGAAATAAAAAGAAAGGTTTGAGAGTGGTATTAAAATTCAGGGTGAAAGGGTGTCAATGATAAGATTTGCTGATGACATTGCTATCCTCAGTGAAGGTGAAGAAGAGTTACAGACTCTGTTGAATGGAATGAACTGTCTAATGAGTATATGGATTAAGAGTAAACCAAAGAAAGTGAAAATGATCAGTAGTGGCAGGAATGAGAATAGCAAGAAGATCAACATAAAAATTGGTGATTATGAAGTAGATGAAGTTAAGGAATTCTGCTACCTTGGAAGCACAATAACCCTTTATGGATGAAACAAGGGGCACAAAAGCAGGCCATTTCTGATGAAGAGATGTCTGATAGTACCAAATGTTGGCCTTAATCCAAGGAAGACATTCCTGACAAAACACATTTGGTGCACAGCATTGTATGGTAGTGAATTATGGACTGTGGGAACAGAACAGAATCAAAGATTCTGAAATGCGTTGCTTGAGAGGGATGTTGAAAATTAGGTGGACTTCTAAGGTAAAGAATGAGGAGGTTCTCCACAGAATCTGCGAAGAAAGGAAGAAACATGCATTGTGCCATGAAGATAAGATATGAGAAATTAGGGCTCTTATGGAGACATATAAACAGTCATTTTTCCCTTGTTCTATTTGCAAGTGGAATGGGAAAGAGAATGACTAATAATGGTACAAGGTACCCTCCACCATGCACCGTAAGGTGTATTGATGTAGATGCACATGTAGATGTACAGAAAACACTGACAAGAAGAAGAGACAGATAGCATGACAGAACATGTGTTAAGACATCAGGGGATTACTTCCATGGTACTAGAGGAAGCTGTAGATGGTAAAAATGCAGAGGAAGGTACAGATTGGGATACATCTAACAAATAATTATGTTGAGTGCAAAAGCTACTCCGAGATGAACAGCCTGCCAAAATCAAACTTACATCAGTCCCAGTGTTCTCAGAGAATACTCTTCCTCACAGTACAGACACAGAAAGTATTAATATGATATTAGTTAACTGCAGAAGCATTGAAGAAAAGATCCCAGAAATAGCATCACTTATTGAAGATTATAATGCCCAGATAGTATGGGGAAAAGAAAGTTGATAGTAACTGGAAGTGAATAGCAATCAAATCCTAGGCTGAATTTGGAATATTTAGCAGAAGCTATAGTTATCAATGGTAGTGGCATTTTTATTGCATTAAGGAACTAGATAATATGCAAGTAGATTTTCATAGATTCTAAATGTGAATTAATCTGGATGAAGTTAAGCATCAAAGGTCAGTCAAGAATGATAATTGGATGCTTTTATTGACAGTCTGGGTCTGGAGCTGTAGTGGCAGAGCACTTCAGAGAGAGCTTAGCAGAATATTGTTAATACTTTTCCTGATCATTTCCGTTGTAATAGGGAGTGACCTCAACTTGCCAGATACAGACTGTAAATAGAGTCATGCTATCAAACTGGTGGCAGGAGAGAAGGATTTGTGTGACGTTGTTCTGATGTGTGACGTTATTCTGAATGACTTGTTCGAAAATTACTTTGAGCAGACAGTAAACCAACTCCTAAACGTAATGTCTTAGACCTCCAAGCTACAAACAAACCTAAATTTATCGAATCAGTTAAAGTAGAGGGAGGATCGTAATGCTGTGATATCAACTGTGCCTAAGCGTTTTATAAGGAATTTAAAGAAAGTAGGAAAATGTTTTTGTTTAGCAAGGGTGACAGAATACAAATTGCACAGTATCTGAGTAATCACCATCAAATATTCAGTGTGCACAAATTGAGAAAATCAAAAGCATCGTCCAACAAACCGCGACAAGTCTGATTTCCAGTCTAGCATACGGTAACTTGTTCAAGTCTGAGATACGAACCGACCTTCCACCAGATCATACGTGGAACAACAACGAAGTATGATTACGAACAAGAGTTCCTTTCGTGACAGAGGCGACTGTCATGGTGTTGTCTGCAGCAGCTGTCACGTTGCGGCAGGTACGTAAAACCGCCAGTACAGTTTTTACAACTGGGCCCAGGAGAAACGACGTAGACGGGACAGTGAATAATACAGCTAAAGGCAGATGATGGCTCCGATCGCCGCGCACGTAATAAAATTTTAATGGCTGTGGAATTCAACGCAAAGAAAATTATTGTCTTGCTTTAGCACTCGAAAAAGGAAAATATAGAGTTTCCATAATGAACACTTTAACGGTTTCTCAGCTCCCCGAGCTCATGAATTTCGATGCATAGATCGATATTTATAAGCACTGTTCAGTTGTTAAAGCCAGAAAAGGCACAATCGTCGTCCGCGAAACTCGTGTATTATAAGAAATGGAGTCATACACTCAAACGAGGAATGTGGTGAGACGGCAAATGTCAATATCGTATCGAAATTTGTCGCAGAAATAACACGGCAGTATGATAAATTTTAGGCCGTAGTACCTATATACAGTGCTGTTTGATTCTCGGTATACTACGGTTACACGGAAATGGGTGCGAAACTGCGGCGTTTCAGTAGATTTCGGTCTCCCTTTCAGCACACTTTTTATGAAAAGTTATACTGCTTCAGTACCATGTATTACCGATGTGTATTGTGTTCCTTACAAAGCAAGCTGTCGAATGCCTTTAAACAAGTATGGGGGCGCAAAATAGGTGTTAGGAAGTGTTTATCTAATGCAGTTTAATCGTACGCCGTAAATCATTCTCCTTGTGATATTGTTGTATAGTAGCTTTTAAAATTCTATAGGTCATTCAGCAATGACTCAGTTTATTTTTCAGAATGAAAGCATGAACACTGGAACAGCGTTTGTTTATCGAAAGACATTTCACACATATTTTGGATTTATTCTTATCGTGAGACACGCAATCAGTACCACACTGGATCCAAACGAAGACCAACTGTGATGAAAAAAATTAAGCATCCTCTGATACGCATTTTGTGTAATCTTGCGGGTGCGAAACTGCGGCGTTTCAGTAGATTTCGGTCTCCCTTTCAGCACACTTTTTATGAAAAGTTATACTGCTTCAATACCATGTATTACCGATGTGTATTGTATTCCTTACAAAGCAAGCTGTCGAATGCCTTTAAACAAGTATGGGGGCGCAAGATAGGTGTTAGGAAGTGTTTATCTAATGCAGTTTAATCGTACGCCGTAAATCATTCTCCTTGTGATATTGTTGTATAGTAGCTTTTAAAATTCTATAGGTCGTTCAGCAATGACTCAGTTTATTTTTCAGAATGAAAGCATGAACACTGGAACAGCGTTTGTTTATCGAAAGACATTTCACACATATTTTGGATTTATTCTTATCGTGAGACACGCAATCAGTACCACACTGGATCCAAACGAAGACCAACTGTGATGAAAAAAATTAAGCATCCTCTGATACGCATTTTGTGTAATCTTGCGGGTGCGAAACTGCGGCGTTTCAGTAGATTTCGGTCTCCCTTTCAGCACACTTTTTATGAAAAGTTATACTGCTTCAATACCATGTATTACCGATGTGTATTGTATTCCTTACAAAGCAAGCTGTCGAATGCCTTTAAACAAGTATGGGGGCGCAAGATAGGTGTTAGGAAGTGTTTATCTAATGCAGTTTAATCGTACGCCGTAAATCATTCTCCTTGTGATATTGTTGTATAGTAGCTTTTAAAATTCTATAGGTCATTCAGCAATGACTCAGTTTATTTTTCAGAATGAAAGCATGAACACTGGAACAGCGTTTGTTTATCGAAAGACATTTCACACATATTTTGGATTTATTCTTATCGTGAGACACGCAATCAGTACCACACTGGATCCAAACGAAGACCAACTGTGATGAAAAAAATTAAGCATCCTCTGATACGCATTTTGTGTAATCTTGCGGGTGCGAAACTGCGGCGTTTCAGTAGATTTCGGTCTCCCTTTCAGCACACTTTTTATGAAAAGTTATACTGCTTCAATACCATGTATTACCGATGTGTATTGTATTCCTTACAAAGCAAGCTGTCGAATGCCTTTAAACAAGTATGGGGGCGCAAGATAGGTGTTAGGAAGTGTTTATCTAATGCAGTTTAATCGTACGCCGTAAATCATTCTCCTTGTGATATTGTTGTATAGTAGCTTTTAAAATTCTATAGGTCATTCAGCAATGACTCAGTTTATTTTTCAGAATGAAAGCATGAACACTGGAACAGCGTTTGTTTATCGAAAGACATTTCACACATATTTTGGATTTATTCTTATCGTGAGACACGCAATCAGTACCACACTGGATCCAAACGAAGACCAACTGTGATGAAAAAAATTAAGCATCCTCTGATACGCATTTTGTGTAATCTTGCGGGTGCGAAACTGCGGCGTTTCAGTAGATTTCGGTCTCCCTTTCAGCACACTTTTTATGAAAAGTTATACTGCTTCAATACCATGTATTACCGATGTGTATTGTATTCCTTACAAAGCAAGCTGTCGAATGCCTTTAAACAAGCATGGGGGCGCAAGATAGGTGTTAGGAAGTGTTTATCTAATGCAGTTTAATCGTACGCCGTAAATCATTCTCCTTGTGATATTGTTGTATAGTAGCTTTTAAAATTCTATAGGTCGTTCAGCAATGACTCAGTTTATTTTTCAGAATGAAAGCATGAACACTGGAACAGCGTTTGTTTATCGAAAGACATTTCACACATATTTTGGATTTATTCTTATCGTGAGACACGCAATCAGTACCACACTGGATCCAAACGAAGACCAACTGTGATGAAAAAAATTAAGCATCCTCTGATACGCATTTTGTGTAATCTTGCGGGTGCGAAACTGCGGCGTTTCAGTAGATTTCGGTCTCCCTTTCAGCACACTTTTTATGAAAAGTTATACTGCTTCAATACCATGTATTACCGATGTGTATTGTATTCCTTACAAAGCAAGCTGTCGAATGCCTTTAAACAAGTATGGGGGCGCAAGATAGGTGTTAGGAAGTGTTTATCTAATGCAGTTTAATCGTACGCCGTAAATCATTCTCCTTGTGATATTGTTGTATAGTAGCTTTTAAAATTCTATAGGTCATTCAGCAATGACTCAGTTTATTTTTCAGAATGAAAGCATGAACACTGGAACAGCGTTTGTTTATCGAAAGACATTTCACACATATTTTGGATTTATTCTTATCGTGAGACACGCAATCAGTACCACACTGGATCCAAACGAAGACCAACTGTGATGAAAAAAATTAAGCATCCTCTGATACGCATTTTGTGTAATCTTGCGGGTGCGAAACTGCGGCGTTTCAGTAGATTTCGGTCTCCCTTTCAGCACACTTTTTATGAAAAGTTATACTGCTTCAATACCATGTATTACCGATGTGTATTGTATTCCTTACAAAGCAAGCTGTCGAATGCCTTTAAACAAGTATGGGGGCGCAAGATAGGTGTTAGGAAGTGTTTATCTAATGCAGTTTAATCGTACGCCGTAAATCATTCTCCTTGTGATATTGTTGTATAGTAGCTTTTAAAATTCTATAGGTCATTCAGCAATGACTCAGTTTATTTTTCAGAATGAAAGCATGAACACTGGAACAGCGTTTGTTTATCGAAAGACATTTCACACATATTTTGGATTTATTCTTATCGTGAGACACGCAATCAGTACCACACTGGATCCAAAAATGAAAAAAATTAAGCATCCTCTGATACGCATTTAGTGTACTCTTCCCCCCCCCCCCCCCCCCCCCCCTCCCTGTGTAGCGACTGAGGCCTTTACAAATGGAACAGTCGTTAAGGATCAGTTTTAGTGATGAGGCACACTTCCGTCGTCATGAGGACGTCAGCAGACAGACATGTCTCCACTGGGCTACTGTGAATCCACACATTCACGCTGCTGGAATAGCCCCCGTATAATTCCGATCTCAAACTGCATGATTATTTCTTTTGGAATTATCTAAAGGACAGAGTCTTCTAAGATGCACCTGCCACACTCCAGGGCCTTCGTACTACGATTTCCAGAGAGATCCGTGCTGTCGAAAATTGTCATCTTCAGTAATTCATCACAGAATTCAATTCAAGTCTTTGCACACTCTTTGCTGCAGAATGAGAGCACTTTGAAGACCTTTTCAAAAAGAAGAAAAAAAGGAACTCTTCTTCAAAATATTGGCCAAAGAAGATTTCATCAGATAACTCACCCCGATGAGTTGAATCATCTAGCGAAAATGTCATTTCGGCACAGTGAAGCATTTGCAAAATATTAGGGGTGTCCATGTTACGTGGGAAACTGTTCCACTTAAGAGAAAGTTCCAGTGCATGTTCCCTTTCATTTACTTGATTTCTTCCTTAAATCCTGACTCAGATTTCCTAAAAATAAATAAATAAAAGAGAAGATAACCTGGCGGTCCACGTTTATCGAAATTAGAACAGGCAGACTGTCTTATTTGGATAATAATGCGTCACTGACTCTTTTATCGCCGGAATAGTATAGGACACTGCAGGCAGACCAGTAAAACACATGAGTGAACCGATAATGCCATGAGGACCTACCAAATGATAAGACACTTTAGCAGGTAATATGTTGGCTCCTGCAAAGAAAAGAACCTCCATAGATACTGAAGACGATTCATCATCCTTAAATGCCCTAACATAGTTGTAATGGTCGCAGTGTGTTCACAAGGATATCAAGACAGAAGAAACTTCTGTCATGAAGAACTATAACCACATTTAATTTGAAACTGTAAAGCAATGCAGGGCTATTAAAATAATCTCACGGTTTATCTTCTGAGAGTGCGAGTGATGAAACGAGAGAAGGCGGTATTAATTTTGTGCTGCTCTCTTTCTCATGGAGGTCCTTCTGCCACATGTCTTGTCTAATATATAACAAAGACTTGGTCCTACTGAAAACAATTTGACAACAGAGAAACGTGTTTTTCTGTCAAAAATAATTCATATCATTAAATCAAAGCAAAGCAAACCTGTGTGTGTATGTGAGAACTTTGTGATTTCTTGTCACTGAAGGCATTAAAAACGTAGGAAAAAGGAGTGAACATCATGGTTTAACATTCGGCCGATGATGATGTCATCACAGATGCAGCGCAAGATCGGACTAGGGAAAACGGGTATGAAGTTCGAAAGTGTTCATTTCAAAGAAGCCATCAAGACTTTTGCTTTCAACGGTTTGGGGAAACCCTGATGTGGATGGGCGGACAGGGATTTTAATTGTCAACCCGTCTAATGCGAGTCCCGTGGGCTGACCACTGCGGCGTCTCGGTCAGTGCAGGATGTAGTAAGAATAAGTCAAACAAAAGCAAGGCGAAGATAATGGTAGCTTTTAGAAAACTAAATAAATAAATCTCAAAACAGCAGCTGTTATGGTGCCATAAAAAGATAGGTTGCGCGAAAGCGACAGATTTACACATTTAAAGCATACACATCAACAAGAACGGGTAGTATCAAGCGTTTGGAATACTGTCCTGGAAATGACACTGTGGAAAATGAAATGGGAAGAGAAGAGAGAAGGCTTGGCAACTTGAGATTTGTGGACGCCACTGTATCATTGCCTAACGGCAACTTGAGTTTTCCGAACAACACTGAGTGACTCGAATCTATGGATACTGGTACGGCTTCAAAAAGTCTGTTGATTGACCTTAGCTTAAAGCTTTCCAAAATTCAACGAAATGGATTGAGAGGATATGATTTTGTTGACAATTTGATTCTGGAAACCTGTACTGCAATGACTCCACGACGACCGTTCATTTTTATTTTATTTTTGTACCACACACCAGTTGCGATCTAAGGCTATTTTCAAATACCTGGTTACGTACGTTGGTTCTTCGGTCATAAAGTAATTGCGATAACAAATATTGGCAATTTAGCGGAAGTTGGTGTTCCTAACAGAAGTATGCATGATCATGTGTTGGTGAGATTAGTGATAAGTTTAAGTAGGAAAAGCTTCTGAATGTTGAATTATTTGAAGCTCATTTGGAGCTTATCACACAACAGTTGATAAATTTGAGCATTGTGTTAATGCAAATGTTCGATTGGTGGAAATACAAAAAAGTTAAAAAAGCTAACGCATACAAACCAACTAAATTCAATAAATAGGAATAAGCATAACATACAAATTAATTTCAAGTTTTTTCAGAGCGTAGAAAATCTGACTAATATTAGATTTATCCCCACAACAATGACCGTGCTAAATAAAAGCCTAAAATTTAATACAGAACCTCGCTTAGGAAGCAGTACGATGAAAAACCTTATTGAAAATCCTAAGTTAGCACTCGATATGGCTCACTTGTCTCCACATGATCGAAACAACACTATCCATAAAACCGCGAAAGTAATGTATACACCAACAGAATTGGAAAGTAGGCTCACCATAGGAACAAAGAGAGGTAGTGAAGTCACACGTGAAATCAATAATACGAAAATAAAACAAAAATTAACAGTTGCAGCCATCAAGAAGCCATTAAAAAAATTTATAGGAACTATGGACCAGGATCACAGGAAGTTCTGATCCAACTCGTAAATATGAAGAATAGTAAGACATAAAATCTTCGATCTCTTTATAACCTCTTAGCGTTGGTAAATGCTCACCAGCTGATGTTCTACCAATACATATCTTTAGCTACGAGACACAGACATCGACTAAATTGTTTAAATGGAAACTAAGAAGAGCACAAATAGCAGTGGTAAGCAGAATGTTTACAGCAGATGAAAATGTGGAAATAGGAAAAGACACATACGATCGGCTACAAAACTCAGTGCCATCTTTCACTGAAATGACCGTGAGATGATTATGGCGAACAAAACTAGTGCTACACTGTTGTCCAAGTAACAGACGAAGATTTTGGATAAGGAGGATAGACCGACATACTAGTTCATCCGGAAAAATCACTGTGTTTACTAGAAAAGAAACAGCTCAAGTTCACACTCTATGAAGGAATAGATAAACTCACGAGTCAATGTGTCTCTGAAGAGGCATTATCACTTGTTGATAGGAATGATAAAGTTTCTATTTCGCTACAATAAAGATAAAAATTTACACCGAAGAATAAACACTGCGTGCTTGATCTCTTGCGGTAAATTCCAGCTGTCAATTGTGGATGTTATAAAAAATTGGAGGAAATGATCCTCAAGTGACTATAGTAAGTAAAATGATAAATAATACACAGTACTGCCAGCGCTGTAAAATCGGGCTTCAACTTTACCCCACAAGCATCCTGAATCATTAAGACGTGATCTTCACATCGCTCCTGCCAAAAGCCTATTTCCACACTTACAAGACATTCCAGGGGGAATACATTTGCAGAACGAATTCATAAAGTGCACATTCGTATTTATTGCAGTACAGCTGCAATACTTAGAGGTTCATCTCAGTGCTGCTTCTATGGTATTAATAAGCTGTTTTTTCGAACTGCCCTACAACTTGGATACTGACGTTTACACTCAATTGTTCCAAAGCTGACAATCAGCAAACATGACGAAACAGGTGACAGAAATTTTTGACCTGAAACTTCGAATGGACTGGCGAATAACCAGTTTTTGAAACTGTACTGTACTGTGTAATACCGAAAGATCCCAAGGGGAAGAAACCCATACAACACTCCGACAAATATCAGTTTTTTTGCTCTGAAATGGCAGCAATAGTAGTTGAACATTTAGTCTACTCGATAACGATTTAGTCCTGTGGGATGTACGTAAGTAAATGGATTAACGTCACGCCATGTTACGAAAAATCACACATTTGAGGAAAAAATGTACATACAAGGACGGGAATAAGGGGAGTTTTCATGGTCTACAACAAAGTGATGGTGCCTATCTGGCATAAATTATGATAAAAGAGCAGGAGACGGTGGCGCAAGAGCAAGAGCTCAGAGAAGTGGTTGCTAGAAGGGATTCTCGAAGATACTGCTTAAAAAAGTACCCTAATGTGTCCTGTAATTTGGCATTTTACAATAGGCATTTTGTGAGCGTAAATTATACAACAACAAGTGAACTTTCACACGAACGAATGTCATATCTCTGTAGACAAAATTATGTAACAAGGGTATGTGTGTATTCTTACTGCAACAGATATTCTTAAATATCATGGGTGATGCAAAAGTAACAGGAGAAGTGAAACATTGAAATGGATTGTCAGCAGAGCGATGTGGTTTTCGTGTTTTTTTAATAGTGATGAAGTCTGTTGATATATAGTTGTATTGCGTCAGGTGGTGCTGTAGCGTTGCTGTAGCTCATCGTTATCTAAGAAAGAAATAAAAAACATTGCAGGCTGGTAAAAAAGTAAAATAATTATGACAAGGTATTTTTAAGGCCAGCGGTCAGAAAGGGCACTTTCTTTTACTGATTAGAGGTATCGAAATATACTACTGTGGACTGTACTACACCACCCCGAAAACTACTGCCTTAACACAGTACGTCGATGAATAATGTAACAATTACCGTAAAAAAAGAGGAAAGAACAAGAAGAAAAGAAAAAAATGTCTAATGCTACTGGAGCAACTTGTCAGACAAGTTTCACATTTTCGCTTACTTTTGCATCACCATGTAGCTTGTGCGTGAAATTGGAGTTTTACATGACGTGGCTCTATTTCAAGAGCACTCAGACAGGTGCTTCTGCAGTAACACACGTAAATCTCATTCTCTAACCACAAAATTTGGGAGGTTGTGGAGGGAGCTTTTGATACAAGAGAGTCGTGATCGCCAGCTGCTCGTTACAGTGTAATTACATTTTCTTTGGTTTCTTACCTCCATTTACTGCTCTGAAAATATCTGCAAAACAATGCGAATGTGGACGCTATGAGTTGCGTGTATCATTTGGAATCAAAATCGTTCCATTTACTGACGGTTCACGCTGCTGACAGCACTAATTCTCACTTTGCTCTTCGTCCTCAAGTTACTTTCAGTACTGCTGGGGTCTGTTTCTTTCCAGATGTACGTCTACAGTGATACATTGCACTGTGCATAGGTTTACTGTTAACTAGCCAGTATACGGATCCTGTACGTGTTCACTGATTGCAGTGGAAGAGCGACGGCATCTGCAACTTTTATATCGTTTATTCAGTAAACGTATCTAACAGCAAATAATCTGATAATGATGAGCACTGCAGCTGACACTGATGTTTATAATTAATGAAAACCGCTTCAGCCGTGTTATTACAAATTTATTGTGTTACACAAGTTTAATTCGCAGAACATCTTCAGGCTGCCGAAGATTTTCTACGAAAGAAACGTCATAGCACAATAAATGTGTAACAATACATATATGTCTGGTGCCTCTTACTTTGGGCATGTCCTAAAGAAACAGACATCATTTTGATCCTGCAGCCACTATGAATCAAGACACTAAGAAACTAACGATGTTAGCTGCCAGTGAGCATTGGTCAATGGGGCAAACTGAAAATTCGTGCCAGACAGGGATTCGAGCCCGTGTCTCGTGCTTACTGGGCAGGTGCGCTGACCACTACGCCATCCGGTCACAGGGTCACTATAGGCGCACGGACTACCCTAGCATGGTAATCCATCAGCTCATTAGCCTTATCTCGCCCATTCCCGTAAGGGCTCGGGTTTGGTGTGCATCTGCGCTGAAGGGATCGTTGACTGCCATCGCCTCAAGTATACGCGTCACAAGTGGTGTCTGTTCTTTCGGACATGTCGAATCCTGATCCAGCACAAATTTTCAACTTGCTCCGTCGATATCAAGCAGTGCCTACTGCCAGCTAATGTCTTTAATTCCTCAGTGTCTTGTTTCATAGTGGTAGCAGGATCAAAATGGTGTATTTTCTTTCGAACATGTCTGAAAGAACAGACACCAGTATAGAATTAATGCGATAACAGCCATTGATCCCTTCAGTGCAGATGCACACCAAGCTTGAACTCTTACGGTAATCGGCGTGATGCCACGAGTAATGAGGCTGATGACCAAGGGCACTATGTCAGTGGTGGGTGGTATAAGCTGAGAATCTGGGCGTGACGAGAGGTGTGCTAGGGTAGTTCGTACAGTTGTGGTGAGCTCTGTGCCCAGATGACGTAGTGGTCAGTGCATCTGCCTAGTAAGCAGGAAACGTGGGTTTGAATACCAGTCCGGCACAAATTTTCAGTTTGCTCCTTTGATATAAATCAATGCCTACTGACAGCTAATGTCTTTAATTCCTTACGGTCTTGTAACAAAACAGTTTAGGTGGTTTTTGTTAGTAATTAATATCCAACAGCAAGTACTACGAGTGAATGGAACAAGACATACAGCTCATACAACCGACAATTGTGCTATTGTACAGATATATTCAATACAACAAAGATGCAAAAATAAAGGAGGGTAAAAAATGAAACGAAATTCATTCAACTCGGGTCCTTTGTACCAAAATATTTAGAAAATATCCCTGAACAACCTCTGGAATTTTGTCTGTGGGCTTTGGTTTCGCTGTGTATAAATGCGCGTGTCTTCGTATAGTTGTAAAGAGAAAGGCGATATTTGCGCCACATTTTCTTTAAAAACAAAACGGGTCAGTTTTCATTTCGAGGGGGCAAATACATCTTCCTGACCCGCCGTAGATGCCCGACAATATAAGTCGACGGAGAACTTCGTCTGTTCCCGATGCAGAAGGATTAATTTCGGAGTATCGCCGCGCCAGTGCCTCTGTGAAGAGCTCCGGTCACCAAGTGACGAGAAGGTAGACGTGGACCGCCAGAGTCTTGAGAAGCCAGTGCCAGAGACGCCGGCGGCGGCTCGGTCACTGCGCGGGCTCGACCATGAGGTGGTCGGGCGCGGAGTGCCTGCGGGCGGAGGCGCGGCCCCGTCCAGAGGCGCCGTTGCCCTCGGCGGCGCCCACCTCCGTGGCGTCTGCAGCGGCGACGGCGGCGGCGGCGGCGGCGGCGGCGTGGTGGTGGCGCGCGCAGAGCCCCGGGGGCCGCGTGATGACGATGGTGGGCAGCTGGTGCGCGCCCGACTGGCGCAGCAGCGCGCGCACCGTGCCCTCGGGCGGCGGCCGCGGCCGGTACGTGGGGTAGCGCGGCGCCCAGCCGCGGTCCGACGTGCGCACGCCCGGCGCGCGCTCCAGCGGCCGCCGGCGCCAGAAGTATCCGTCCAGCGGCCGCGGCCCGAACACGCACGGCTCGCCCGTCGACACGGCTGCCGACAGCGAGCACCTTACACCCAGCTCCCTGAAAGTCTGCTAGACTAGAATATGCAGGAAACAATGCGGGTGCACGATGTATTCTGTGCTGAGAGGAAATACAGAATACTTTGTGGCATCCCCACTCATCGTTTATTGGTCCAAAACTGGAGGACGAAAGTAACTTCCGCACGATGTGTCACTGCCGAGTAACATACACTACTGGCCATTAAAATTGCTACACCAAGAAGAAACGCAGATGATAAAAGGGTATTCATTGCACAAATTTATTATACTAGAACTGACATGTGATTACATTTTCACGGAGTTTGGGTGCATATATCCTGGGAAATCAGTACCCAGAACAACCATCTCCGGCCATAATAATGGCCTTGATACGCCTGGGCATTGAGTCAAACAGAGCTTGGATGGCGTGTACAGGCACCGCTGCCCATGCAGCTTCAACACGATACCACAGTTCATCAAGAGTAGTGATTGGCGTATTGTGACGAGCCAGTTGCTTCGCCACCATTGACCAGACGTTTTCAGTTGATGAGAGATTTGGAGAATGTGCTGGCCAGGGCAGCAGTCGAACATTTTCTGTATCCAGAAAGGCCCGTACAGGACCTGCAACATGCAGTCGTGAATTATCCTGCTGAAATGTAGGGTTTCGCAGGGTAGAGCCATGGCTCGTAACACATCTGAAATGTAACGTCCACTGTTCAAAGTGCCGTCAATGCGAACAAGAGGTGACCGAGACGTGTAACCAATGGCACCCCATACTGTCACGCTGGGTGATACACCAGTATGGCGATGACGAATACACGCTTATAATGTGCGTTCACCACGATGTCGCCAAACACGGATGAGACCATCATGATGCTGTAAACAGAACCTGGATTCACCTGAAAAAATGACGTTTTCCCATTCGTGCACCTAGGTTCGTCGTTGAGTACACCATCGCAGGCGCTCCTGTCTGTGATGCAGCGTCAAGGGTAACCGCAGCCATGGTCTCCGAGCTGATAGTCCATGCTGCTGCAAACGTCGTCGAACTATTGGTGCAGATGGTTGTTGTCTTTCAAACGTCCCCATCTGTCGACTCAGGGATCGAGACTTGGCTGCACGGTCCGTTACAGCCATGCGGATAAGATGCCTGTCATCTCGACTGCTAGTGATACGAGGCCGTTGGGATCCAGCACGGCGTTCCGTATTACTCTCCTGAACCCACGGATTCCATTTTCTGCTAACAGTCATTGGATCTCGACCAACTCGAGCAGCAATGTCGCGATACGATAAACCGCAATAGCGATAGGCTACAATCCGACCTTTATCATAGTGGGAAACGTGATGGTACGCATTTCTCCTCCTTACACGAGGCATCGCAACAACGTTTCACGAGGCAACGCCGGTCAACTGCCGTTTGTGTATGAGAAATCGGTTGGAAACTTTCCTCATGTCAGCACGTTGGAGGTATCGCCACCGGCGCCAACCTTGTGTGAATGCTCTGAAAAGCTAATCATTTGCATGTCGCAACATCTTCTTCCTGTCGGTTAAATTTCGCGTCTGTAGCACATCATCTTCGTGGTGTAGCAATTTTAATGGTCAATAGTGTAGTTCGATGAAATTTGGAACATGAATACATGGGTTAGATAAAAAGTAGTGGAACACCACCTTAACATGAAGGATGTGCGTCACATGGCATTCTCGATGTTTGTATTTGACAGCAGGAGGTCAGTTGATGGTGTGCAGTGAGTGGCTACGGCTGTGTTTGAGACAGTTGCCAAAGGCCAGTTATAGCACCCTAACAAAATGTGAAGGAAACATGAAAAACGTGTATGGACCAATACTGAAGTGCCATGTGGTTGTAGCGCACGATGTAAGGTGTCAGGCAAATCCAACACCTTCCATGAAAACCCTGACATGATAGCAAATCCGGCAATATGTCACATAGCTCCGAATAAATCCTGACATTAAATGAACCAAGGTAATACGAGCAACGAGTGAGCAAATGGAATACCACAGACTAACACAAGAACGTCTAAATGCATATCATACCTTCCCACCGTGAAACAGACGCAGTTCCGAGGGGAGAAACGAGAACAGAAGCCGAGAGCAGAGCCGTGTATGCTAGAAGGCCCTACGATGAGAGCAGGACAATGGGACACCCGCATCACCGCCGACCGCCAAGAGGTCCATCCCCCAGCCCATGTTAAAAGATAGAGCCCTCCAGAAGAACAGTATAGATCTTACAATAACACTAATCATCCTGTATTAAAATATTTCCTTTTATCAATAGTGCAATTTATAAACAATGTTTTGTGAGTAGAATAAAAATTCCAATGGTAAATATAACTGCTTTTTTCTACGTTTATTTACCAGCTAACTAAAAATAGGAAAGCCTTGAACCCCTTCCACTAAATTTAGTTAGTATTAAGATTCTTTTACAGGGAGTGCAGTGGAGCTGACGCTGAAATCATTAAGTATTTGATTATATCATCGCTAGTCTCACTGAACTCTTCTGAACTCTACATGTCATGTGTGGTCTGGCGTCTCCTTACCAGCAACAGGTCCCAGGTTCAAACTAGTCAATTCCCTAAAAAAACACGCTCAGAGCGTCGTTGCGCGAAAGTGGTAGGGAGATACGACTTAGAACAAACAGACGCCACGCAGAATGTTAGAACGACAGTGTTTCCTTCTGGCCCTGCATCCCATCATCCTTCATAACAACATACAATGCCACACGGCGAATCCTGTGCAGGAATTTCAACGTAAGTGGGAGTGGCAGATACTAGAACATCCGCCGTTTTCAGTCGATACGAGTCCATGCGATTACGACGCGTTTTCCAAAATGAAGTAATCTTTTTGGGCACGCTGTACAACACAAGGGAAGGCATCCGTGCCATAGGGCGATCCTCACAACACATCTACAGAGACTGATGCGCTGACGATGTACGACACCTTCCATCTCTGTGAGGGAAGGTGATCCAGATGCGGAGCGATTTTATTGAAGTCATGTAATACGGTGAACGTCTGTCAGTAACGTCTGGTATGAATTATAACCGTGTTGTTACTACCTTTTATCCAACCTGTGTAGATAGAACTGCCACAGTGTACGAGGGTTGGAACTTTAATAGTGGCAACTATTTATTTGCAGCTCGTACAAAATAGATAGGTGTTTCAAAGTTTTACTGACCTTCAAAGTAGTCATCAGCATTGTGTACAACCCGTTGCCAGAGATGTGGAAGTCGTAGGATACTCCTAGCAGTGCCAGTTGTGTTGACAGTTCGAGCGGGGCGTTCTATTGCCCGACGAATTTGTAACAGTGCTGAAGCGAATGCCGTGAAGTGTTTTCTTCAGTTTAGAAATCGAGTTGAACTTACGAGGGCTTAAGTCAGGGCAGTGCAGTAGGTGGTATAGCACTTAGCAGCCCCATCAGTGAAGCAAATCAGTAACAGCTTGCACTTTACGTGCTTGAGCATTGTCCTGCAAAATGATGGTCAGGTCTCTGTCTCTACGCTGTTCATTTTTGGAACACAACCTACGACCAACCCTCGTAGTATAGTATAGGAGGCAAGTTAAAGAAATAACAACGAGACCAACATAAATGACATTTTTATTCTAAGATACTAATTATACTGAAGTCACTGCGATTTATGATGGTCGCCTGGACATTACAGACTGTCGGACAAGGTGTTTACACTGTACAGTCACAGTCACTGTCACAGCCGCAGCCCAGTTGAGATGGTCCCACAGATTCCTGACTGGGTTTAAATCCGTGGTGGCTAGGGCATTACGGTTGGCTCATCCTGGTGCCCTTCGAACACACACATACACTGCGAGCTGTGAGACACTTTGCATGGTCCTGCTGGCAGATGCCATCGTACCGAGGAAAAGCAAACTGCAAGTAGGGATGGAGTGGTCCTCAAGGACAGATGCATACTTAGATGCATACTTGTGTTGATCCATAGTGCCTTCCAGAATGACGAAACATCCCCCGACCAAAACGATCTCTCCTCTGGTCTGGAGTCTTCAGAAGATTGTTCCAATGTGTTTGCTTTCAGACGTTTCACGCCGTACACGCCATTGGGCATCTGTCTGATGGGCCAAAAAACTCTGGTTTAACTGAAAACGCCGCCTGTCACCACTCAGTGGACATCAAGCTGCGGCATTGGCGTTCAAATTCCAGCCTTCGCCGCCAGTGAACAACAGTCAGCATGGGTACGTGAACCAGGAGCCTGCTGCGGAGTCCCACACGCTACAACATTGACTGAACAATCGCTGAGCAGAGACTGTTGGTAGCCCCTTGGTTCCTCTAAGTGATCAGCCGCACAGCAGTCGCACGTCTATTCGCCTGTACACATCTCTGCAGCTATGGTAAACACTTGTTACCTATGGCTCGTGCTGCCGCACAGTTGCTTTGGCGACGGTTTGGATTGCGCTACTTTGACATGCATGGTGTACTTTAGTGGCATGCGAACAGTTTACAAACTTAGCCATTTCCGAAATGCTTCTACATTTGATCCAAAAGCCAATGATCATGCACTTTTGGGCGTCAGATAAATCGCTCCGTTTCCGCATTGTGACAACGACTGCACTGTTTCCATGTCCCCCCCCCCCCCCTTCCCCAACACTCCTCCCGCCCCCCTGACACGCCTTAATACCCTCCATTGCAAGTGCCTCCACCTGCCATCTGTGGGTGTTACTGCACGCTGGCGTCGAACACAGGCTGTGGTCATATTAATGTGAGTGGACCGTGTAATAGGATGTGTCATCACCAAGGACGGCAAAGTATGCTCTGTGTAAGTAGGCTGTTTAGGTTTTTATGTTGGTAACGCCACGTAGCGCTCTGTATGAAAATCACTGACTGTGCTGTGTACAGTCTGTGGCTGGTTTGCATTGTTGGAATATTTGCTGTTGTAGTGTTGGGTAGTCGAGATGTGAAGAGCGCGTAGCGTTGTGCAGTTGGAGGTGAGCCGCCAGCAGTGGTGGATGTGGGGAGAGAGATGGCAGAATTTTGAGAGCGGACGATCTGGACGTGTGTCCGCCAGAAAAAAGAAATTTGTAGGACTGGATGTCAATGACATTTGAACACTACTAAGACCCAGTAAAGAATAATTTTATGATCTACTTTCTTAGAAAAGGGAGCACAAATAGACATTTCCCTTCACAGGAATTGCAAACATAATTTTTTCAACAATTTGGTAACTTTTCTGGTACAGTAAGTTAAGGTGATGCATCACCCCAGTGTTATGATCTGACATAGGTATTAGACATTTCCTATCTTTACTCTAATATTCTTTCTGCTTGAGATTTGTCGTGTTTAGGTATAAGTTATTGCATTTGTCACTTTGTATTACTCTGCTAAGCCAGTTTTACTACTGATTTATTTTTCTTGTTGCTGCACGTTGGCTCATATTAGTTTTAATGTTCCATTTCCTTTGTTAATTTAGATATACAGCTGCTTGCTTTGCCAATTTGCATTTTTCTGTCATTAATGTTTGTGTTAATTTGTTATGTGCAGCTGCATTGCCTCGTCCCTTAGTATATATATCTGAGCTCAGTAGATTTAAGTTGGCTTAAGAGGGGGTAGGCTATAAGAGAATGAGCTGTGATGAATTGTAAGAAATGCATTGAGAAGCTAGAAGCAAAAAAAGTTTGGCAAAAAATTATTTTGAAAGAGGATACGAACAGAACAGTAGGGTTTAGGGACCACAGGTATAGATAGGACTTTTTGGGAATAATGATGAACTAAGGGAGATCTCCAAGAAGTAAAGAAAGTTTTTTTGCAAATCAAATACGATAAATACTGCAATAAAACAAACCCTGTCCTTTCCTTTTGTGTTATCCCGCTATGTGTTTGTGTACCCTTGTGTATTTGTGTTCCTCCTGTCTTTATGTGTTTATCTGATAAGAGTTATGTTCTAGAATTTTTCTAATAATATGTTATTTACTTTGTAAAGATGTTTAGACATCATTTATTCTGTTTTGTTTTAATGCTCATGTGTGAAGTTGAGGTTTCGAAAGCTATTCTGATCTTTTATGTATTTGCTTATGTCATAATTCCTGTAACATTGATGTATAAGTTTATTTCTATTCTTTTTAAAGCCTGTATAACTACAAATGTTATCTGTATTATTATGTTCCTTAATGATGTTTTTTGTATCTTTGTAATTGTAGTCTCATGTCGTAAATTTGCAATTGTATAGACACCAGTTCTTCAAATTAAGTTTCATTTCAATGCACACGTTTTTGTTGGTCACAGTATATGCACAATATGTGAGAAATTAAAAAAAAGTGACTTTCAGTGCTCGCACAGGTGTTGATAATTCAGGAAGGGACTGATTAACACCATTGGTGGTTTTAAGGACATTTCAAAAATTTTTTGTGAGTGCACAAGTGGTGTTTCATGGACTTGCTATATTATCCGCAAGACTCTTCGATGGTGATCGTGCCAGCTAGTGTGGCCATGCGGTTCTAGGCGCTTCAGTCTGGAACCGCGTGACCGCTACGGTCGCAGGTTCGAATCCTGCCTTGGGCATGGATATGTGTGATGTCCTTAGGTTCGTTGGGCTTAAGTAGTTCTAAGTTGTAGGGGACTGATGACCACAGATATTAAGTCCCGTAGTGCTCAGGGCCATTTGAACCATTTGATGGTGATTGTGCACCCGCACAGTCGCAATGGATGGCTGCTAGCCATCTCTACAAGGACTATAGTGGGTCTACACCTTTGATGGCCCAGCAATACCATTATCTCTAGAAGGACTACAGTGGGTCTACACCTTTAATGGCCCACCAATACCATTATTTCTACAAGGACTGCAGTGGGTCTGCAGCTCTGGTGGCCCACCAATACCATACTCTCTACCAGGACTACAGTGGGTCTGCTCTGTGATGGCACTACTTCTTCAAGACTACAAGGAAATCCACTACTTCCACGTGCATTTTCTTTTACTGATCAGACTTTGTGCAATGCAATTACTACAGTGATGAATGATCAGGACTGTCGTTACGAGAACAATTTTTACTTTTGACCAACAGTGTATCAATAAGTGTGTGGATTTAATATCTTTGTTATTGCAATTATGAAAAATTTTTTCAAAGCTGTATTGGGCACTGCCCAAAACAATTTGTAAAATTTTTTTGGGGGAGCATGGGGGCTATGTAACTAGGCTGTTTTGGTTTTTACGTTGGTAACGCCACGTAGCGCTCTGTATGAAAATCACTGACTGTGCTGTGTGCTGTCTGTGGCTGGTTGGCATTGTTGCAATATTCGCTATTGTAGTGTTGGGCAGTTGGAAGTGAAGAGCGCGTAGCGTTGTGCAGTTGGAGGTGAGCCGCCAGCAGTGTTGGATGTGGGGGGAGAGATGGCAGAGTTTAGAGAGCAGACGGTCTTGACGTGTGTCCGTTAGAAAAAGGAAATTTGTAAGACTGGATGTCATGAACTGATATATATAAAATGACTTTTGAACGCTATTAAGGTAAATTCATTGTTTGTTCTCCATCAAAATCTTTCATTTGCTAACTATGCCTATCAGTAGTTAGCGCCTTCAGTAGTTAGAATCTTTTATTTAGCTGGCAGTATTGACGCTCGATGTACTGTAGTAATTTGAGTAACGAAGATTTTTGTGAGGCAAGTGATTCATGAAAGTATAGGTTATTGTTAGTCAGGGCCATTCTTTTGTAGGGATTATTGAAAGTCAGATTGCGTTGCGCTAAAAATATTGTCTGTCAGTTTAAAGATGATCACAATAAGTAAAGCGAGAAATTCTGAGTACGTTCAGTTTTGCTCAGCTCTTTGAAAATCAAATAACGTAGAAGTTTACCAGCACAGTCATTTATAAATTTTTCTGAGGGGAAGTTACACGTGCTCCCATGCTGGTCACGAGGTTGGTGAGGAGCTCCTCTGGAAGGACGTTTTATTCATCCACAAGCGCAACTGACAACTGCTGAATGGACGTTGGCACATGTGGACGTGCTGCATATATCTCCCAACACACCACACACATGTTTGATAAGATTACGCCAAGAGAATGGGCAGGCGAGTCCGTTCGCCGAATATTCTCTCGTTTCAGGAGCTCTTCCACCTGAGCTGTTCGATCCAGTTAAGGCCGAATGCGGCCCTGAAAAGACAGACAAGGGGAAGAAAAACAGTGTCACAATAACGTTACCTGGTAAGCGTACCGTGTTCAAAGATTTGGAAGTCAGTACATCCATACAACATTAGGGCTCCCCAACCATAACATCATGTGCGGCAACGCTGGACATACCTCATAGGACGAGAGGTGGGAACACTAAATGCACCCAGAAACATTGTCGAAGATAATTGTTTTTGTGGTTCAGATGTTATGGTGGGGGGAGGCATAATGTTGCACATGCATACTGACGTCCGAACTTTAAATACGGCACATTCACCACTCTACAGTATTGTGAAGCTATACTCCTTCCCCGTGTGCGTCGTCTGAGGGTTGAATTCGGCTCTGACTTCATTAATTTTTGTGGATGACAATACGCGAACGCATCGAACGGCGAAGGAGGAAGATCTCTTGGAACGAGAGAATATTCGGAGAGTAGTCTGGCCTGCCTGCTGCCCTGATTTAACTCCCATTGAGCAAGTGTGGGATGCGTCGGGGAGATGTATTGCAGAGCATCTACATGCACCAACTACCATCCAACAGTTGTCACCAGCACTAGTGGTGGAATGGAATACCCTACCACAAGAACCAGCATTGTGGGTAGCACGGGAGCTCGTTGCAGAGGATACATTGCCGTCCGCGGCGATCTTAAACCATATTGGGAACCATATCCTGCCTTTTATAATCTCTAGGGGATCATTATGAGCCGGCCGGAGTGGCCGAGCGGTTCCAGGCGCTACAGTCTGGAACCGCGCGACCACTACGGTTGCAGGTTCGAATCCTGCCTCGGGCATGGATGTGTGTGATGTCCTTAGGTTAGTTAGGTTTAAGTGGTTCTACGTTCTATGGAACTGATGACCTCAGAAGTTAAGTCCCATAGTGCTCAGAGCCATCTGAACCATTTTTGAACCATTATGAGTAGTGGTAACTTCAGTGTAACTATTGTCTTTGAATAAATGTGCCGTTTCTGTTTGTCTCATTGCGTATTTCTCTCAGTTTCCTTCTACTCTGTTCTGTAGCATTTATTTCTGCAATGTATTGTCCAAGTTTCATCGAGCAATGCTGCTTGGCAGTTACACGTCACGTGAAAGTTATTCTCGTCCTTAAGTTTTGCATACCAGTGTAGGCCTATATGCTAGTCCAGTGCTCGGATCTCGGGATCGTTTTTAAAGTGGTTGGGTTGCTACAGTGCTTTTAATTATTGACTTTGGAATGATGAAAAGTTTAGCCCTGTGTCGTGGCCCAAAGCGAGGCTGGCTACCTTATTTAGAATGAGTTTATATCACGACAGTGCAGAAAATTAAAGTGTGTCCGCACCACACGTTTCCGACCATATCGACGGAACAGTAAGTCGCATAAATTCTCTCTTGTGTACTTAGTACTCAGCTAAAGAGTGTGTGAGTTCTGGCCGTTGCCACAAGAGAGAGTGCTTCGAGGATGCGCGAAAGAAGCGTTTGATCCTGTCTCCATCCCACACGCTTCATCCGTTGTCTACTCTGGTAACTGGCAACGGTGGGATAGGTACCACACGAGGGACACGTTTCTGCTTCTGACACTCCATAGAAAAATTTATACGTTCGGAATACTCTTGCTGCCGCCTCTTAACTTAATACTTGTTGTTTTTGCTTTATGTCATCCACAATGAACAGTACAGAAGCTTGGTACCTTCACCATATCTAAACTAACACGAAAATAAACATTAAATATTCCACGCGCAACCCGAAGAGCATGCTACTAACAGTGCCGACAGAACGGCACTGACGGCTGGAGCGTAATGTTGTATACTGCTCCTTGCCTCCTAAGTAAACTTTAGACAAGGGATACAAATTAATGTTCCTTCTTTACACGTGGCAAATCATAACTGCTGTAATAGTAGTTTCAAATATTACACAAAACCAGGAAATAATTAATAAATTGGACTTTTAGTTCTGTTTGTTTCTAATAATACATTTTTATATTTGTGTTGGTATTAGGTAATGTACAGTGTGAATCATGCGCCATTGAATCGGTAATCCTAACAGTTCTTCTGGTATTAATGGAAACAAGCCACCAATCTTTCGCCAAAATAATGCTAGATCTGTTTTAAGAAAACGTTATCTTAGTGCGTTGTTCTCGTGGAGGCCAAGAAATTGTCTACACACGCATTGAGACTGTATCTAGTTCCTAGAAAATAAATTACAGGATATCAGCACGTTATAGTCACTGGATTGCAAAAAATCACATTTCCTTAAGTAAATAAAAATGTTATGGTTCAAGTAATGCCTTCTCAATAGGAAACAGAGGGAGTCAGTAGAAATAATTCCTGTGTTAAGGTATCATCAGTCTTCATCACATTGGGAACTAATTAAATAGCATGTCCCATAGTGTTGCATCTTAGGCTCCATACATTTTTAAATAGATTAATGAACACTTAACAGTAACAGTACTAGGCACTAAGTTTGTTTTGGGTGCAGATGATGGAAATATTGTAGTAAATAGAACATTACATATCATTTCTGAAAGATCTGCTAATGAAATTTTCACGGATGTCGTTTCTGGGCAATTCACTGTCATTAGACTTTGAAAAACTCGCTGGCTGTGTGCATTTCACATCTGCAACACGTTTCCATCCGACACATGTATAAAATATGTACACATACAGATAAAAAAGGTTAACAGTGCTAAATTTTTGGGATTCATTGTTTGATAAAGGCATTTGGCAGGAGCACATGTGTAACTGTTGAGAGGACCACAGGCAAATAATGGTTTACACTGCGAATATTGTCACACTTAGGTGAAGTAAAAATAAAAATAACAGAATTTTTAGTCCCTAATGTCGTACAGTATCGTATATTCGAATGATACATCAAGCCAGGTAAACGTTTCACAGGTCCAAAAACGTGTGATACGAATTATTTGTGGTATACATTCAAGAATGTCTTGCGGAAGCCTATTCAAAGAACTGAGTATACTAACTGCTTCTCAGTACATTTTTTTCTTAACGAATATGTCACAAGTAATACACTGAGGTCACAAAACTCCTGGGATACCACCTAATATCTTGTCAGACCTCCTTTTGCCCGGCGTAGTGCAGCAGCTCAACGTGGCGTAGACTCAGGAAGTCGTTGGACGTCCACTACAGAAATATATAGCTAAGTTGCCTCTATAGCCGTCTGCAACTCCGAAAGTGTTGCCGGTGCAGAATTTTGTGCAGGAACTGACCTTTCGATTGTACCCCACAGGTGTTCGATCGGATTCATGTTGGACGATCTGGGTGGCCAAATCATTCGCTCGAATGGTCCAGAATGTTCTTCAAACTAATCGCAAACACTTGTGGCCCGGTGACATGGCGCATTGTCATCCACAAAAATTCCATCGTTGTTCGGGAACATGAAGTCAATTAATGGTTGCAGACAGCCTCCAAGTAACCCAACAAAACCATTTCTAGTAAGTGATCGATTCAATAGGACCAGAGGACCAAGTCCATACCAGTAAACACAGCCCACACCATTATGGAGCCACCATCAGCTTGCAAAGTGCCTGCCGGCCGGGGTGGCCGAGCGGTTCTAGGCGCTACAGTCTGGAACCGCGCGACCGCTACGGTCGCAGGTTCAAATCCTGCCTCGGGTATGGATGTGTGTGGCGTCCTTAGGTTAGTTAGGTTTAAGTAGTTCTAAGTTCTAGGGGACTGATGACGTTAGAAGTTAAGTCCCATAGTGCTCAGAGCCATTTGAACCATTTGCAAAGTGCCTTGTTGACAACTTGGATCCATGGTTTCGCTGGTCTGCGAACACTCAACCCTACCATCAGCTCTTACCAACTTAAATCGGGTCTCATCTGACCAGGCCAAGGTTTTCCATGAGCCCAGGGGAGGAACTGCAAGCGATGTCGTGTTGCCGCCATAGGCCATTAACGCCACTGGCCTAATGGATACATTCGTTGTACGTCCTACATTGATTTCTGCGGTTATTTCACGTAGTGTTGCTTACCTATTAGCTCTGACAACGCTACGCAAATGCCGCAGCTCTCGGTCGTTAAATGAAGGCCGTCGGCCACTGCGTTCTTCATTTGTGGTATTCTTGTCACATTCTTGACACTGTGGATCTCGAAATATTGAATTCCAAAATGGAGTGTCCCATGCATCTAGCTCCAAATACCATTCCACGTTCACGCCGGAAACCTTTCCACACGAATCACCTGAATACAAATGAAATCTCCACCAGTGCACTGGCCTTTTATACCATGTATACACGATACTACCTCCGTCTGTATACAGGGTGTTACAAAAAGGTACTGCCAAACTTTTAGGAAACATTCCTCACATAAAAATAAAGAAAAGATGTAATGTGGACATGTTTCCGGAAACGCTTAATTTCCATGTTAGAGCTCATTTTAGTTTCGTCAGTATGTACTGTACTTCCTCGATTCACCGCCAGTTGGCCCAATTGAAGGAAGGTAATGTTGACTTCGGTGCTTGTGTTGACATGCGACTAATTGCTCTATAGTACTAGCATCAAGCACATCAGTACGTAGCATCAACAGGTCAGCGTTCATCACGAACGTGGTTTTGCAGTCAGTGCAATGTTTACAAATGCGGAGTTGGCAGGTGCCCATTTGATGTATGGATTAGCACGGGGCAATAGTCGTGGCGCGGTACGTTTGTATCGAGACAGATTTCCAGATCGAAGGTGTCCCGACAGGAAGGCGTTCGAAGCAATTGATCAGCGTCTTAGGGAGCACGGAACATTCCAGCCTATGGCTCGCGACTGGGGAACACCTAGAACGGCGAGGACAACTGCAATGGACGAGGCAATTCTTCGTGCAGTTGACGATAACCCTAATGTCAGCGTCAGAGAGGAGGAGGAGGATATTAGTGTTTAACGTCCCGTCGACAACGAGGTCATTAGAGACGGAGCGCAAGCTCGTGTTAGGGAAGGATGGGGAAGGAAATCGGCCGTGCCCTTTCAAAGGAACCATCCCGGCATTTGCCTGAAGCGATTTAGGGAAATCACGGAAAACTTAAATCAGGATGACCGGAGACGGGATTGAACCGTCGTCCTCCCGAATGCGAGTCCAGTGTGCTAACCACTGCGCCACCTCGCTCGGTAGCGTCAGAGAAGTTGCTGCTGTACAAGGTGACGTTGACCACGTCACTGTATGGAGAGTGCTACGGGAGAACCAGTTGTTTCCGTACCATGTACAGCGTGTGCAGGCACTATCAGCAGCTGATTGGCCTCCACGGGTACACTTCTGCGAATGGTTCATCCAACAATGTGTCAATTCTCATTTCAGTGCAAATGGTCTCTTTACGGATGAGGCTTCATTCCAACGTGATCAAATTGTAAATTTTCACAATCAACATGTGTGGGCTGACGAGAATCCGCACGCAATTGTGCAATCACGTCATCAACACAGATTTTCTGTGAACGTTTGGGCAGACGTTGTTGGTGATGTCTCTATTGGGCCCCATGTTCTTCCACCTACGCTCAATGGAGCACGTTATCATGATTTCATACGGGATACTCTACCTGTGCTGCTAGAACATGTGCCTTTACAAGTACACACATGTGGTTCATGCACGATGGAGCTCCTGCACATTTCAGTTGAAGTGTTCGTACGCTTCTCAACAACAGATTCGGTGACCGATGGAGTGGTAGAGGCGGACCAATTTCATGGCCTCCACGCTCTCCTGACCTCAACCCTCTTGACTTTCATTTATGGGGGCATTTGAAAGCTCTTGTCTACGTAACCCCGATACCAAATGTAGAGACTCTTCGTGCTCGTATTGTGGACGGGTGTGATACAATACGCCATTCTCCAGGGCTGCATCAGCGCATCAGGGATTCCATGCGACGAAGGGTGGATGCATGTATCCTCGCTAACGGAGGACATTTTGAACATTTCCTGTAACAAAGTGTTTGAAGTCACGCTGGTACGTTCTGTTGCTGTGTGTTTCCACAGCTATAATATGTCTAACTGCTGTATAATGCAATGTGTGTAAGTAAGCTTTAAAAGGTGTTTTTGTTTTCATCAGTTCTAGCATATCCTTGATATTATCCTACGTGCTCTAGTGTGTGAACATTGAAATGTTTCTGCTAAGCTTCCAAATACTATGTAAATGAAAAACATAAAAAAAAAATTGGTTAACGAATTTTCATTCCTTAAGAAGTTGATGAGCATAGCGACTGCAGATTAATTAAGGAAGGATAGGAACACAGCAGTCAGTCTAAATCCCACTGGTTTTTTGTTATTATTACATATCCTGATTTCAGCTATAAATAGTCATGTTCAATGCATTTGACTGAATTACTATTCAGCAAACTTCCTGCAGTACATAACACCACATGACTTTAGTGATGTATAGGCAGAAGGAAACCTAGTGGGAGGTGACATTCAACTTGAGATACAGCTGAGTAACATCACCGAAGAATGTTAATTAAATTTTAGAGTGACCCATTAATGGCAGTTGTCATGAAGAATTCAAGCATGGTAGTACTGGTTATGATCAGATATCGGTGTGATGCTCTGGTAGGGATGGTGGTTATCGCTGAAACAACCTGTTATAGGTTACATCAGTTTTTTTTTCCACGCCAGTTTAACCTGTCTGCTGAAACCCCTCAGAATAACCGATTTCTGAAATAACTGATTTTCAGTTTTTTATTCGTATTGTTCCTTGTAATAAACACAGAAATCTAACAAAGACTGAAAAATTTTGACTTTCGCAGTTTCAAAATATTAAGTAGACAGATAAAAAATAATCCGTCGACTGCTCACTACTTTTCTCGCAAAGTGGTAAGTGCTTGAATATACGAACAAATCACCAGTATTCTCTTATTGATTCTAATTCTTTGAAACTCTGCTCAAAACTCATGTTGTAAGCGCGAATCATACCTCTGTTTGGGCGTTACGGATAGTCAGCGGTAAAGGATGAAAACTACGTCTGTTTTTCGTGTTAATTTGTTCGTTTTCAGGAGCTACAAGGAGATAATGGCACATCGTGTAGACACGGCTCCAGATCAGCTACTTTCTATTTTTATTGTATCCTATGAATGGACTGTTAAGGTTTTACTTTATTATTGTCACCATAATTTCCCTCCTCTTTTATTATTTCATAGAAATGGAAGACAAATAGTTAACTTTTTAAAGCAAATGAAGCATTGTACTTCTTTGCTATGTCACTTCGTAACACAGGTTTGGTGCCATTGTACAGTACAACGTATATCCGCCGACGACAGCACTGCATGCCATTTGTTTGTTGCTTGTTCCTGCCACATTGTTATTAAAACAGCACTGATTGTTTTTCCCATTTTATATAACAACGCAATATTTCAAACCAATGCAAATTTTACAAATAAAATTGATGTTTCTGATTTTTCACTCGGATAGTAGTAAAAGAAAAAAACCACCTGCTATAACCGAGACGAAACAGATACCAAAAAGTACCGGTGTCGGTTTTAACCGGTAGTTTCCCCTTCTCTAGACTCTAGAACTTAAAATCACCCGTCAGCTTGTTCTATAGGTTTCGGAAAGAGCTCAAGGGTCGTCATGACGTCAGGTTAGAGGATGATGTCCATACATAGGTCAACTGCTGCATGAAGCACACTTTTAGTGAACTTATCCCTTGCTTTATTTCCCGAAAGTACACTGCCAGGAAAAAAGTGATCGTACACCTGGAAATACGGTTATTTTGATCCGATGGCGGCAAATGCCTCCTGGGAGATAGTAGATGCACTGATAATGGTTTCAACGTCGTCCGCCATCAGATACCGTTGTGACATATAAAGCTCTGTATAAAGGAAAGTATGGCCATCCTTTCCCCCTGCGCCTGCCGCCGTCCGCAGTTCAGGACTGGCTGAAACCGCGTCACTTGACATTAGCAGCAATTGTGGGTCCCAGTGTTAAGTGTGAAGCACAGGAAGTGTTGTGTATCTGAAAAGCTTTAAGTAGAAGAATGCCTCAGTGCTGTGCTTTTTGCGGTTCGTTTCGAGGCGAAAAGGGAGGAAAACTGTACAGAATTCCTTCCGAAGGGAGAGATGCAACAAGAAGGAGAATATGGCTGATGGAAATCAGCAGAGCCAACTGGCAGCCCACAAGAGACTCGCGCTTGTGTGCGGTGAGTACAGTTTTTATTCATTACTGCAAATCATCTTAAGGTTTAAAATACGCTGTATAACATATTCTGACTCACTTCGTGATCAAATTTGGCGCATCATTATACGTGATTAGCGTTAAGCCGGTCAGTTTGTTTTTAAAAGTTACGTCGTTTTCAAGCGTATCGTTTTGGACAAAACCTTGTAAAAACGGTAAGTTTCTAGTACATCTGTAATTTATCGACTGCTATAAAGGCGCATTTTTTGCAGCACGAAAGATGAAATAGGTAAACGTTGTTTTTCGTTTCGTAGTTAGTGTGTAGGCCTAACTGTTGAAGACGGAAAGTGCAGTATTTGGATGTTTTAGTGCATATTGTTGCGTCCTCCGAAAAACACTCTGTTATGGCTATTTTCAAGATCAATTAAGAACGCGTTGTTAGCGTATAAAACGAAAAATAGTGAGTGGTGCCGTACAAAGGTATCAAGAGTGGTAAAAAATTTGGCCTGATTGACTGTGCCGTATGGTTTAAACTTATGTTTTGGATGCTCAAAATAATAAATTGTACTTTGTTCCACACAATATAATGTACAAATAGAAAAAAAAATTACACCATACAAGCGACGACCTTTAATTCAGGAACCATTAACGTTAGCAGGCGACTGTTATTCCTGTTGCAACCTAGCCGCTGATATACACTATATTAATACAAATACAGTTGCTACTGTTTCCTGCAGCCTGCTTTCGATCGTAGGGCTAGCTTTATTCGAACTCATTTTAAAAATATTGTATTCTCTTGTACTTTCATAATCATTCTCCTAACGTCGTAGAACAATTTGCAGGAAACATTTATGGGACAGATCTGACAAAAATATAAAGCATGCGTAATCATATAGGCACGTTTATCAGTTCTATTTACTAAGGTACCGCGTATATATATTTGAATCCAATGCTCTATTTCGTATAAAAAAAGAGACATTGGGCGAATTTCCGTAGTACCGTGTAGCGGGAACAAGAAATAAGTCGATATAGAGCTTTAAATTAGCAATAGATTTTTCCTTGCACTTGCGAACTAATATTGGTTCGCTTTTGTTCTGCTGACTACCGGATACGACCAATTTAACGCTAATTACGAAAACAGGTGTTCAAACTCGATACCACAACAAGAACTGCGAAATCTGCTTTCGGTATTAATAAAGGATAGCAGAGAAAACTGTTTCATTCTCTCCACAACAAATACTTTTCGACTCATTTATCTTAAAGTTGTTGAGGCTTTTTGTTGCTAAATATCCGACATGTTCCGTTTGAAGCCACTGATCAGTTTTAGCAGTGCATTAGACCGTTGAGTGCACTTCTTTGATATACACTGCTAAATATGCTGAAGAAGTCAATGTATCACACGCGGCGCAGTGGGGCCAAAATGATGGCGATTGGCAAGTTGGCCGTGCTTTCCCTATGCAGCGCTTTAAAGACATAGCTACCAGAGCGCCATCTGTGTCTACTCTTTAACAGGGAATGCTCACAGAGAGAAGGCTTAGTGTGTTGCAAACGCGTGAAGCAAGCAGGCAACCGTGCCACGGAGATGCACACATGCTTCCTACAACTAAGAGAGCGAATTTAGGAGGATTCAAATTGTGGCCTTCCTGGTGGCAAGATGGTCCTTTCGGAAAATTTCCACACAAGTTGGACGCGCTGCGTCAGTTGGGCACCGATACTGGAATCAGTGGTCGCGTGGGCAGTCTCACACCCGTAGACGAGATTCTGGACGTCCACGCAGGACAGACGCTCGCCAGGATCGTCGTATTGTAATGGCACCAGTGGCAGTGACCACCAGAGCAAGGATAAGAGGACTTGTAAGCCCAGAAGTGTCGGCACGAACTGTAGCGAACCAGTTATTAGCAGTGAGACTATGGGCGCGCACACCTCTATCGCAACTTCCATTCACGCCACAGCATCGACGTGCGGTGTTCGACAGGGCCATCAGAGGATCACTTGGAAGATGGAATGGCGCACCTTGGTCTTCAGTGATGTAAGCAATTCTGCCTGCTAGCAAGTGATGGTCGTGTGCGCGTACTATGTGGACACGGTATGCGCTGTCTCGTAGAGTGCATTCGTCCAAAACATCGTGGCCCCACCCTAAGCCTTATGGTCTGGGGTGAGATAACGTACAACTCTCGTTCACCTTCGGTGTTTCTGAAGGGGACCCTAACCAGTGCTCGATATTTGCAGATTGTTATTAGATCCGATCTTTTACCGTTCTTGCAACAAGAAGGTGTTATTCCAACAGGATAATACTCGCTCACACATTGCCCGTGAAACTCAACGTGCTCTGCAAGACTGGCAGCAACTTCCCTGGCCAGCACAGTTTCCGGACTTGAGTCCAATGGAGAACGTGTGGGATATGATACGACGAGAAGAGACTCCTGCGACTCGTCGCCCAATAACTCTTACTGAACTACGTGAACACGTCGAGCAGGCGTGGAATAATGTATCCTAGGACGGTGTCGCTATCTGTACGATAGACTGGATGCCAGAGTCAGTGCCCGCATTGTCGCCAGTGGAAGCTACACCACGTTCTAACACGGGTGTTTCAGCGTGGGTCGATGACTAGTACTTCAGAACCGGTTGTGCTATTGACCTGTAAATGAAATCATTTCATGTACTCCATAGGCACTGCTGCAACAATAAATCTTGAGTGAATTGGATACCTCTAAAAGGACGTACTAATGTTTTCCGGCAATGTATTTCCCTACCCCGGCAACTTCTTTGCTTGTGGAGGTACTCACGGAGGTCTGGGTACTTGGCCACGGTGGCGGCCGGGAAGCGCACCCTGGAGAGGCCGGGGTCGACGTCCGCAGCGGCCAGCAGGTTGGGGAACTGCTTGCACAGCGGGACCGTGCCCAGCCACAGCGGCAGTCGCAGCTCCATCGGCTCCGTCTCCAGCTCCACCAGCAGCTGGAACACGGCAGCGAGCGTTCCCACTCCTTCTGCACTCAGCAGCCCGGCTGACTCACGGCTACAGGTGGAGGAACAGTCGCCACAGAGGCGAATGTAACTCATCGACTCTAGCTGCAACTCGACCAGAAGATGAAGCCCAATGGTGTATCAGCTCCGTTTTCAACCCAGGAGGACATCTGCTGTCCCACGAAGAACTTCCCTCCATGGCTGCACGGTGTCCACCCGCAATAGCAACTGTAACTCTCTTACCTGAGATAATTTTTAAACCTAGGGTAGCCACAGGGGAAGTAATTACAAGTAATTGAAGACCAATTCGTACGGTATACGGGTATTTACAAACACTACGGCTCATTAATGTCAATACACCCTGGTGTTTCAGATTTACAACATAAATCAAACGTTATTTCTCACAAAATATAATTGTGTTAACTTCCACATGTATAATACAATCACAATCATTGTACTTTACTTTCATCAAAATATCCTACTTTGGATTTAATGACTGGCTCACAAACTCGAGGCATGCGGTCAATCAGTTTTTGTAGGAATCGTGAATCTATACGATTCCACACATCCTTAACAATATTCCAGAGATGTTCCTTGCTGGATATATTAACTTCCCTGATACGTCTTCCACTTCATCCCAGACCATTTCAATGGGATTACAATCGGGGTTTACCATATCATTCAGTACTTTCTGTTTTTACTTTGATGCATTGTAGTTCGTACAGTATGCCGACCGATGATTTGGGTCATTATCTTGTTGTAAGGTGAACCCTTCCCCTATTACGCGCAATCCACTTCGTATTGCATCATACTGAAGTCTCCGGTGGGACTGCTTCTGATTCATACACCATTCTATTTGCACAATGTCTCCAACTCTATCTCCGGCAAAACATCCCCAAACCATAATAGAACTTCCACCGTGTTTAACTGTAGGTAAAACACACTGCTGGGCTACCCTTTCCGCTACAAATCGGCGACAAATGCTCTCCTTTTGGTTCCAAAAATCTCGAGCTTCGATTCATCGGTGAATAACACCTTCGTCCACTCTTCCGATGTCCAATTACGATATTTTGTAGCCCATTCAAGTCTCTTCTGTTTATTTATGGCCCTTAGAAGGGGTTTCCTTTCTGTGTCACATCCTTTCAAGTCGGCTTCAGTCAGTCTCCTTTTTACTGTTGCAACAGATATTGTTGTCGCATTCATTTCTACCAATTCTGCACGAAGTTGGGCGCTGTTTTGAATCTACGTATTTCTCTTACTGGTAATTCTGTTATATTTATCATCACTTTTAGTTCTTTTACGAGGTCGTCCTGATCGTGGTATGTCCTTATTGCTACCTGTTGTCTTCTGGCGGTGAAGGGTGAATAGACACACTACACTGTTTCGCAATTTGCCGAATACATAAACCTGCTTGGCTAAGTGCTACAATACATGGATATCTCCGCTCGGCGTTGTGCACACTTCAATGTCACGAAGGAACTGGCGTGCAGGAACCACATGTTATGTATCGTAGAAATGCTTGCCGTTCGCTGCGGACATCACATCACTACAGGGAACAACACATGTGCACCAAATGAGGCGTCGGTCGGCAAATAGGTAAACAAACATATCAGGTAGGTACATAACGATTATGTACGCAACATTGTTTGTTGGATAATATTGTATCTCGATGATCACAAACAAAAATCATGATATGTGTACAACTGTTGTACTGTTCCTTTGTTTCCTCAACCGTACCCACGGTATTGGACTACAGAGAACTAGATGTCGTTTATTGGGTGTATTGAAATTAATGAGCGGTAGTGTATAGGTATTAAAACTATTAAAATATAAAACTGAATGAAAAGTCTAATAGTCAGCAGTAGTCGGTTTATTGAAGTCAATCAGAGACTCACACAACCGGTTTCACAACTTTTAAATTGTGTCTTCTGATGTAAATAATGCTATGTCGCTTGGTACAGGGGGCTATTACAGATATCCGCAGAGTAACAGTCGGCGTGGAGCAGGCAAAGTTCTCAGCCATCAATTGTTAAAACCATCATCAATGATGAATGCCCTGCGTGTCTTAAAATCACGAAATGTCATCGCTTTACCTATTAAAATATATTCCTGTGGGTGTGTCAAGCAACAGAAGATGCCCCTCGTAAAAGTTATCCGGGGAAATATTGGGTCCGTAAGGCGACACGCTTACGTTTGTGACCGACAAAATAGTAATCATAGCGGCTAACAACACAAGCTACGAGGTGTACAGGATTTGTTTCCGGAACAAGTGCGGTGGCTGCTATCCGAGTACTGATACGGCAGCCCGCGGGCGACAGCCACCGCACTTGTTCCGGTAACAAGCCCTGAACACGTCGTAACTTGTGTTGTCAGCCGATATGATTACTATTTTGTTGGTGACAAACACACATAAGCGTGTCAGCATCCGGATGCAATATTTCCTCGGATAACATTTACGAGGGGCATCGTCCATTGCTTAACATAGGCCCACAGGAACGTATTTTAATCGGCAAAGTGATGACAGTTGCGGCGCGGCACGTTACTTTTTACCGCCCTGTCAGTGTCCAGCAATGTTCATTTGCCTAGCTAAAAGCTGCAGTAGAAAATACTAGACCACTACTGTCTATTGCAGGTCGCAACATACATAGAATTGTCCGGTAAACGGGATGTGGCCAGCTACTGATATAAAAGTTTTAACTTGGCAATGTAAATTTTCAGGTGTATTTTTACGATAAAGATCACAGTTAATACTGCCAAGTCCGTACCAAGTGTCTACACAGTGTAAAGTTCCCACGCACACCACAATCACACACGTACCCAGTTTATGGTATTTACACCCGTACCGAGGTTAAGAGAGTTCACTGGATCGTTTAGTTATGAAAATGCTCGCTCAAATGTCGTGCACTCTGCTCTACGCGTAATACCTGTTCCAGTTTTAGGTCGCACAACACGCCACGCGGTTTCAACTAAGAGTCAAAAGCAATAATTTCGATATTCCGTCCGAAATTCCACACGACTTCCACTATACCGTTCACTTAAATACACTTTGTACTACTTCGAGAACTCGTAATTAGCATTTTCCGGGATTTTATAGTACTTTCGTCGGAGCTGCTTTCAATGAGATCTTACTAGTTCGAACCCTCAGCCCCGACCTACTTAGATCACAACAAAGGCTTTGTTCCCAGCATAGAGTGGCGCGAGCCTGCATTTTTCTGATTGGCCGATATCACAAACAGCAAATCAGGTTGCAGTATTATCCCGCGCTAACCCCTCGCTTTACTTCAATGACCAATCATAGTAAAACATTTCTTTCTATGGCAATTGCTAAATAAATAAAGTTAGAAAAGTATCAAATATAAAATTACTCCTTCTGAAATTACCGATTAATTCGTGTTCTACTCGCGATTTGTTAGCACCATAAACTGACTGCACATTTAATTATAGTAAATCCCCTATATAGTTTAACTGGTACTCCGTGAACAAACAAAACAATTTTCATTTACTTCTGTTCTTCTTCACTCATAAAACACTCACACTGCTAATTACTACACATATAAAACAATTATAATTATGCAAATACATTAAATATTAGTCAAACATAACTTTACAACACTGTTTTGATTACGACTGCTAGCACTGTCCGTCAAGGAGGTATATAAACTACATAGAGTGGCTATCTGTGAGGTAACAGCGCTCCCAGCGGCAGCAAAAAGCAACACTGGCCGCCATTTTTTGAAACGTCTACATGTCAGTGTATTTACATTTGGCGTGTATTTATGGCGTTAGAAAACCACTGTTTTCCGGTTGTAATTTGTTTTAAAAGTCTTATTGACCGATCGCGAATCATGCCCAGTGTATGTGCAGCGTACAATTATGCGCTAATAGAAGTGATAAAACAACTGGAATATCATATTTCAGGTGAGGATCTAAATGCGTGTTGTACTTAGCGTCTTGTGCATCATTTTCGTGTTTAAGCTATATACAAATGTAAATAATCTACTGTATACACGTCTCTTAATTTTTAGATTTCCTCGTCGGTGGGTTGCCAATATGAGGCGAGATAAGTGGCAGCCAACTCAATATAGCTACATATGCTCGTTTCACTTTGAAGATAGATACATGTATAGTACAAACGAGAAAAGGCTACTTCTGGCAAACGCAGTACGGACAATATTTACGTTTCCTGACCATCTGCAGAAAACAACTATAGTATAGAGACAACCAAGGAAACGGCCTGTCAGTGAAGAATCAGCTTCCTTATCAAATGAACCAGGTAAAATAGTTTTCCTGTTATTTATTTGCTATATGGGTTATGTGTGAATTTTACTATTAATCAATGTATGTTTAAAGAAAAATAAAGCTTAATGATAATACTTCATTTTTGTAGGTGAAAGAGTGAATCAGAATGATCATACAGATCATTCTTATTGTTTTCCTAGCCCCAAAAAATTATGAGGCACTATAGAAAAGGACCGAGAAGCTGAGGAAGCAAACGAAACCTGCAAGGCAAAGTGTTTCAAGAAAGAAGAAACACATTGTGACATATAAAACAGTGGTTGTAGGACTAAATAAGAGACTTCAGGACTGTGCTTCTGAAGTGATAGGGTGTGACAAAAATAGTGATACTGTGAAGCACTTTTTGCAATGCAAAACAAATGTTCAATTCCTGAATATCCTAAAGAAATAAAACAGTTTGCCCTTACACTCAGTGTTTACTCCTTCATAGCTTATAATCATTTGAGGAAGTCTGTTAAATTACCCCATCCTGTAGGAGCTAAACGGACTTTGCAAAATGAAACTATGAACAGTATTCATTTGTAAAATTTTCATATAATTCGGCAGATGCGTTTTCTAACAGGGCACAGTTTCAGTATGCCACAGTTAGTCATTGTGCTGTGATTGTTTGATGAGGAAACCATTCTGCGTGCTACTGATAACGTTATTTGTCTTTCATTTCAGTTACAGATGCCAAATTCAATTTACAGTAATTGGCACGACTTACATCGGAAGTAATTTACAAAGTTAACGCTCATGTTCAAAAGTAAGACAGCAAAGGCTATTCTAGATTAAAGTATGTGGGCGACACTGTAATCAAAATTTAAATGCCGTAAGATTTTGAATTACAAATTTTTCATCTGATTAGTTCCATATAACTTTAAGTTTATACCGCATACAGGGAAAGCGGAAAAACGTCATTCGCGCGTCACAACTCGGACAAAGTGTGTGTTCTGTGCTCGTGTGGGCATTCATTGATAGGTCTGTCACGAAAAATAAGAGGATGGCAGCGGGAAAAATCGCTGCAGAACTGAATGTCACACTCGTGAACCTTGTCAGCACCAAAGCAACACGAAGGGGGCTCCATAAGCTGGAACTACAGGGCGAGCTGGAATCCCAGAACCACTTATTAGTGTTGCAAATGCCCGTAACAGGAAAACGTGGCGCCAAAGCCATAAAACCTGGACTGTACAGCAATGGAAGAAAGTCATTTGGTCGGGTGAGTCTTATTTCACACTTTTTCCAACTTCTGGCCGAGTTTAGATCTCAAGAGTATATATGGCGTCGGGGTTCGGTGATGATTTGGGCAGACATATCGTGGAATTCCGTGTGCCCCATGAGTACTCTCCGAGGTCACATTACTGACAAGGACTCTGTAACCATTTTGGCACGTCAGGTCCATCCCTTGGTACCATACCTGTTCCCAAAAGCTGATGATGTTCTCACCGGTCCATCATCCTAACCTGGTTTTTTTAGCACGAGGATGAAACTTCGTATCCCTGCTGGCCACCACAGTCACCAGATCTCATTTTTAGTCAACCTTTGCGGTCTACTTTGGAGAGAGGGACGGGTGATCGTTATCCACCTCCATCATCGTTACCTGAACTTACCACTATTTTGCAGGAAGAATGGTATAACAATTGATTAAAAACCATATTTGTATAGTCTGAGACGATTGGAAGTTGTTTTGAAAGCCAGTAGGATTCCTACATTGTATTAGGCACGGTAATGTGTTGTGTTTTTGGTGTTTGTATATTTTTGTCAATCCCCTGTACTTGCACATTTGAACGGTGCCATTCTACAGTGGCAGCACTGCCCGAATACATATCTCTCCAGCTTCAGTGGGTGCTGAAATACTCGCATCTTAGCTCTATCGGAAAGTGTCATTTTACACTACTGGCCATTAAAATTGCTACACCATGAAGAAATGCAGATTATAAACGGCTATTCATTGGACAAATATATTATACTAGAACTGACATGTGATTACGTTTACACGCAATTTCAGTGCATAGATCCTGAGAAATCAGTACCCAGAACAACCATCTCTGGCCCTAATAACGGCCTTGATATGCCTGGTATTTGAGTCAAACAGAGCTTGGATGGTGTGTATAGGCAGCAGTCGAACATTTTCTGTATCCAGAAAGGCCCGTACATGACCTGCAACATGAGGTTGTGCATTATCCTGCTGAAATGTAGTGTTTCGCAGGGATCGAATGAATGGTAGAGAGCCGGCCGGTGTGGCCGAGCGGTTCTAGGCGCTTCAGTCTGTAACCGCGCGACCGCTACGGTCGCAGGTTCGAATCCTGCCTCGGGCATGGATGTGTGTGATGTCCTTAGGTTAGTTAGGTTTAAGTAGTTGTAAGTTTTAGGGGACTGATGACCTAAGATGTTAAGTCCCATAGTGCTCAGAGCCATTTGAACCATTTTGAATGGTAAATACACGGGCCGTAACACATCTAAAATGTAACGTCCACTGTTCAAAGTTCCGTCAATGCGAACAAGAGGTGACCGAGACGTGCAACCAATGGCACCCCATACCATAACGCCGGGCGATACGCCAGTATGGCGATGACGAATACACGCTTCCAATGTGGGTTCACTGCGATGACACCAAACACGGATGCGACTATCCTGATGCTGTAAACAGAAGCTGGATTCATCCAAAAAAATGACTTTTTGCCATTCGTGCACCCATGTTCGTCGTTGAGTACACCATCGCAGGCACTCCTGTTTGTGATGCAGCGTCAAGTGTAACCGTAGCCATGGTCTCCGAGCTGATAGTGCATGCTGCTGCATGCGTCGTCGAACTGTTCGTACAGATGGTTGTTGTCTTGCAAATGTCCCCATCTGCTGACTCAGGGATCGAGACGTGGTTGCACAATCCGTTACAGCCATGCGGATAGGATGCCAGTCATCTCGACTGCTAGTGATACGAGGCCGTCGGGATTCAGCACGGCGTTCCGTATTACCCTCCTGAACCTACCGATTCTATATTCTGCTAACAGTCATTGGATCTCCACCAACGCGAGCAGCAATGTCACGATACGATAAACTCTAATCGCGATAGGCTACAATCCGACCTTTATCAAAGTCGGAAACGTCATGGTACGCATTTCTCCTCCTTACACGAGGCATCACAAAAACGTTTCACCAGGCAACGCCGGTCAACTGCTGTTTGTGTATGAGAAATCGGTTGGAATCTTCCGTCATGTCAGCACGTTTTAGGTGTCGCCACCGGTGCCAGGCTTGTGTGAATGCACTGTAAAGCTAATCATTTGCATATCACAGCATCTTCTTCCTGTCAGTTAAATTTCGAGTCTGTAGCACGTCATCTTCGTGGTGTAGCAATTTTAATGGCCAGTACTGTATATTCACCACTAGTCAGACGTCTTTCCTTTTTTACTTTCTCTCTCGCTACTTGATATGACATAAAGTGATCTAAAATTAATCAATAATTTTGCACTTGTAATAATATTAAATCAAAACATTAAATTTATCAGTCACAAACTTACTTGTTCAGTTACAGTTCGTGAACATGGAACTAACTTTAACTCCTGCTTGTTATGCATCTCTTATCATGTTTAGCCACTGCGTGCTGCAGTGCATTATGGTCGATCATCATATTCCTGCATGTGTACTTTTCTCGAATGAAGTCTCTTTAAACGTACTCTATGTGATATAAAGTATCCGGACACCCCAAAAACATACGTTCTTCATAGTAGTTGCATTTAGACATCGTGGCAGAGCAGAATGGGGCGCTCCACGGAACTCACGTACTTCGAACGTGGTCAGGTGATTGGGTGTCACTTGTGTCATACGTCTGTACGTGAGGTTTCCACACTCCTAAACATCCCTAGAGCCACTGTTTCCGATGTGATAGTGAAGGGACACGTACGGCACAAAAGCGTACAGGGCAACCTCGTCTGTTGACTAACAGGCCGCCGACAGTTGATTAGATTAGTACTTGTTCCATAGATCATAAATACGACACTTCGTAGTGATGTGGAACGTGTTAGGTTAATAAATGGTGTCTATACAAGATATCACATTACACAAAATATTACATGACACTTAACATTTTTTTTTGTGGGGGTTGGGGAAATTACCCACTTACTATATCCAAAAAATCATCTAATGAGTAGAAGGAGTGGCCATTAAGAAATTAGTTTAATTTCCTTTTAAATGCTATATATGGCTACCTGTCAGACTTTTGATGCTATTAGGTAAGCGACCAAAGACTTTTGTGGCAGCATAATTTACCGCCTTCTGAGCCAAAGTTAGATTTAACCTTGAGTAGTGAAGATCATCCTTTCTCCTAGTGTTGTAGCCATGTACACTGCTATTACTTTTGAATTCGTTCGGATTGTTAATAACAAATTTCGTAAGTGAATATGTATATTGTGAGGCTACAGTGAAGATCTCTAGCTCTTTAAATAAGTGTCTGCAGGATGATCTTGGATGAACTCCAGCAATTATTCTGATCACACGCTTTTGTGCAATGAACACTCTTTTACTCAATGATGAGTTACCCCAGAATATGATGCCATACGAAAGCAGAGAATGAAAATAGGCGTGGTAAGCTAATTTACTCAGACGTATATCGCCAAAATTTGCAATGACCCTAATAGCATAAGCAGTTGAACTCCAACGTTTCAGCAGATTTCAGCAGATCCTCAGTGTGTTTTTTCCAGTTCAACCCCTCATCAATGCATACACCTAGAAAATTTGAATATTCTAACTTAGCTACCGATTTCTAATCGAAGTCTATATTTATTAATGGTGTCATTCCATTTACTGTGTGGAACTGTATATACTGTGTTTTGTCTAAGTTTAATGAGAGCGCATTTGCAGAGAACCACTTAATGATTTTCTGAAAAGCATCGTTTACAATTTCACCAGTTAATTCTTGTCTGTTGGGTGTGATAGCAATACTTGTATCATCGGCAAAAAGTACCAGCGTTGCATCTTCGTGAGTATAATATGGCAAGTCATTAATATATATTAAGAACAGCAGAGGACCCAAGACCGAACCTTGCAGCATCCCATTCTTGATTGTTTCCCAGTTTGAGAAATCACCAGTTTTTTGCATATTATGTGAACTGCTTATTTCAACTTTCTGCACTCTTCCAGTTAGGTATGATTTAAAACATTTGAGCACTGTCCCATTCATACCACAGTGCTTGAGCTTATCTAGAAGTATTCCATGATTTACACAATCAAAAGCCTTTGATAGATCATAAGAAATCCCAACGGGTGACTTCTGGTTACTCAAAGCATTTAATACTTCATTATTGAAAGTATATATAGCATTTTCCGCTGAAAAACCCTTCCGTAAACCAAACTGACATTTTGTTAAAACTTTATTTTTACAAAGGTGTGAAGCTACTCTACAATACACTACTTTTTCAAGAATTTTGGATAAGGCAGTCAGAAGAGAGATTGGGCGGTAGTTGTTGACATCAGACGTATTCTCCGTTTTTGCAGTGGTTTAACAATGGCATACTTTAGTCTATCTGGGAAAATACCCTGCTTCAGAGAGCTATTACATATGTGGCTAAGAATCCCACTTATTTCTTGGGAACAAGCTTTTATTATCCTACTGGAAATGCCATCAATTCCACGTTAGATTTTATCCTAATTTCAGAAGGAGAGGTGGGTGGAATTTCAATTATATCAAATGATGTGGGTAAGACCTCTTCCGTTAACTGCCTTGCTTCTTCTAATGAACATTTAGATCCTATCTTCTCTACAACATTTAAAAAATGATTATTCAAAATGTTTTCGACTTCCGGCTTGTTGTTTATCAAGTTTCCATTCGCTTTGATGGTGACGGCGTCATCCTGTACTATTGGTTGCCCTGTCTCCCTTGTAATAATATTCCAAATTGTTTTGATCTTGTTATCAGAGGTATTAATCTCAGACATGATGCACATGCTTCTGGACTTTTTAATAACCTTTCTTAATGTAGCACAGTAGTTTTTATAATATTTGGTTGTTTATGGGTCATTACTCTTTCTTGCTGTTAGATACTTTTGTGATTAGAAGATATTTTTATTCCTTTAGTAAACCAAGGTTTTTTGCGTGGTTTCTTATAGTTATATTTAACTACTTTCTTGGGGAAACAGTTTTCAAATTCTCTTACAAGTGTACCATGAAATAAGTTATATTTTAAATTAGCATCGCATTCCTTGTACACCTCATCCCAGTCTAACTGCTGAAGGTTTTCTCTGAAATTTCTAATTGTGGAGTCATTAATTGAAAACACAACTTTGGAGGGTAGTTTTGAATTACTGACTGGAGCTATGTCATATACAGTAACTAGCTGAGCATCATGATCAGAAAGGCCATTCTCAACAGGACATGACTTTATGTTTTTTTGAAGAGCGTCGTAATGTGTAATAGGCAGACATCTATCCAGACCATCACACAGGAATTCCAAACTGCATCAGGATCCACCGCAAGTACTATGACAGTTAGGCGGGAGGTGAGAAAACTTGGATTTCATGATAGAGCGGCTGCTGATAAGCTACACACAAACCGGTAAATGCCAAACGACGCCTCGCTTAGTGTAGGGAGCGTAAACATTGGACGATTGAACAATGGAAAATCGTTGTATGGAGTGACGAATCACGGTACACAATGTGGCGATCCGATGGCACGGTGTGGGTACGGCGAATGCCCGGTGAACGTCATATGCCAGCGTGTGTAGTGCCAACAGTAAAATTCGGAGGCGGTGGTATTATGGTGTGGTCGTGTTTTTCATGGAGGAGGCCTGTACCCCTTGTTGTTTTGCGTGGCACCATCACAGCACAGGACTACACTGATGTTTTAAGCACCTTCTTGCTCCTCACTGTTGAAGAGCAATTCGGGGATAGCGATTGCATCTTTCAACACTGTCGAGCACCTGTTCACAATGCAGTGCGTGTGGCGGAGTGGTTTCACAACAATAACATCCCTCCAATGGACTGGCCTGCACAGAGGCCTGACCTGAATCATATAGAACAACTTTGAGATGTTTTGGAACGCCGACTTCGTGCCAGGCCTCACCGACCGACATCGATACCTCTCTTCAGTGCAGTACTCTATGAAGAATGGGCAGCCATTCCCCAAGAAACCTTCCAGCACCTGACTGAAAATATATCTGCGAGAATGCAGGCTGTCATCAAGGCTAAGGGCGGGTAAACATCATACTGAATTACAGCATTACCGATGGAGGGCGCCACGAACTTGTAAGTTATTTTCAGCCAGGTGTCCGGATAGTTTTGATCACATAGTGTAGACGGAATGCTCTATTCTCGGAATAGTAATTGACAGTCCCCCGCTACAGGTGTGACGAGTTGTTTACATTGATCTCATGGGGAGGGGTGTAGTCTGTGATTGGTTAATAGGCTATTAGCGACCTAGTGTCTGTTTAACTGCAGCAGAGTATATTGTGTAACCGAGAAACTTACCCCCGACATAGGCTGAAGATACTCACTTGATCTTCGTGCGTGTTTGTGTTTCCAGCCCGAATGCACTGTACACATCTTGCTGTAGAGCAACTGCGTCAGATGTTCCCTGAACTGGATACGAGGACAAGATGCTTATGCCTGCTCAGCTCTTCTGCTATATCTGATGATCCCACCTCAGTACTTCTTATGAGACAATATGGAAAGTCCTGTGTACGAGAAACCTGCCGAGACTGAAGAAAAATCTAGCAGCAGTTGTAGCTGCCTGTGACGACAGGGTTGTTTGAATGGGTGCGACAGACTTTTGTGCGCCGATGTCACGACTCCGTTAAAAGCTTGTGGAGAGGGGGGACGGAGAAGGGAGATCTTAAATAACTGTTGTGAATGGAGCACCTTATGCGAATTGAGTATATACTGAAACTGTAACAAAACTGCGTCTCGTTGAATCTTTCTCATCGTCGGCGAACTACAGTAAATTTTGAATGCTCTTATTTTCACTTCTCACTTTCGACTCAATTGTATCTAGACCTAGGATTATCTGTATTTGTGCTTAATCCCAGATAGTTTGCACCATCGTCACCTTATGCTACTGATACAAGGTGACAGTTACTGAACTACATGAAAACAACGTAAACTAGTTACGAGCTGCGGCGTGCACACACTTTTTTCAACATGCAAATGTCACTACAGATATTCGGATTTAGGTTATATACATGTTCGATATGCCTTCATTGGCGCAGGCGAATAGCGAAATTCTGCGTGACCCACTGAAGTGTCGGAACATCGATGCTGTCGATGACCTCCTGAATGGCTGTTTTCAGCTCAGCAGTGGTTTTCGGGTTATTGCTGAACACCTTGTCTTTAATATAGCTCCACAAAAAGGAGTCGCATGTGTTCAGTTTCGGAGAGTATGGCGACCAATGGAGGCCCATGCCAGTGGCCTCTGGTTACCCCAGAACCAGGATGCGGTCTCAAAAGTGCTCCTCCAGGACATCAAACACTCTCCTGCTTCACTGGAGTCGAGTTCCATCTTCCATGAACCACATCTTGTCGAAATCAGTGTCACTTTGCAAAACTGGGATGAAATCATCTTTCAAAACCTTCACATACGGTTCAGTAATCACTGTGTAATCAAGGAATATCGCACCGATTTTTCATGACTGACATTGCACACAACCCAGTCACCCGTTGAGTGTGAAGAGACTTCTCGATAGCGAAATGCGCATTCTCAGATCCCCAAATTCACCAATTTTGCTTATTGACGAACCCATGCAAATGAAAGTGGCCTGCGTCGGTAAACCAAATCATGCATGCGCATACTAATTTCCATCATGTCCCGCGACCAACCGTGCCGTTGGAACGTCCTAACGCAAACCGTTCAGAAGTTATGACGATTTTATTTCATATAGATCAATAATTGTAGCCCTGTACATTTAGACCGTGTCAGCCTTTTTCTCTGCCGCGATGAGCTTTGAAACCAACGAAATCATGTAACGAATGGCATAAGTTCGAGTCGCTGTCATTTACGCTATACAATGTGGATCTATAATGGGTTTCTGCATTTTTAACTGAAATCAAGAACTGAGCTTAAAACCTGAATGACCTACTGTGTTAATATTGCAGATTTAGCAATATAACTAACGTTATTTTTACTTACTTCTCAATATTAGTCCACCTATTGTCGTTTTAACCTCTAGCTTGATGAAAAAGCATAGCAATTTGTGAAATTTTGTATTTATGTTCATTTCTGTATGTCTTCTACACAAGTACCAGAATTACCTGTTCTTCAGTGAACTGCTCTTCCTTAGTAAACTGTGCGTCAAATGGTTCAACGTTCACACGGGAGTGGAACAAAACGTTTCAGATTCGTTTTCATACGAATCGTCAAAAGCGCATTTTAATTTTCGTTTGCTGCTATCAGTGGTGTTAAGGATCCATTACGTGTTGCTTTTAAACAAATAGGCGTTAACGTTTTATGATCATTATTTGTCCAGTGCAGATACCGAAACAATATTAAGACAAGAAGCAGGATATATCAAAAAATGCTGATTATAGAGAAAACTATTATAATAAATCAGAGAGTATTAACATTTTGTCGTCTTAAAATCTTTGTCGTTTATCGAGTTTTTGATCTAATGACCAATGAATGTCCCGGCTTTTTACACTGACTGCCATTACAAGTAAGAGAATTTTGCTACGAACATATGCTACAGAATTTTCCCTCACAGTTTTGTGACTGTTAATCCTATGATAATAGCAGCTCTTATTCAGTACCACTTATCATGGTGCCCCCCATGGATTTTTGTACAAACTGAAACAAACTTTAGCTAATTATGGTTTTAAATTGAATGAAACTCTAAGTTTAAGCAACTGAATTTTTTGCATAACAATTTTGTTTCGAATTACATCGATAAAAGTACAAATAAAGGGCGTTCTACATTTCACTCTCCGATGCAGAAGACATATGAAAATTAAAAGAAATAAGTGGAAACACATCTTGCTTTAGTTTTTCTTCCGAAAATAGAGGTTACAGTGTCAAAATACTCAGGAGAAAAATGTTTCGTACGCACTTTGTAAGGTGTTTTGTATTCAAAGTATGTCCTTTTCAACGCAGGTTTCGGATAATTTCTTTGTGATTCATCATTGGGAAAACCTTTACCAGTATTCATGATTGTATAAAAAGGAATTACGAAGTTCATATTGTGGACAAAGAAAAGATAATGTAAATAATATTTAATACACTTCTGCTCATACCTTCACGAGACCTTTATCGACAATTTCAGAACGTTTGTACACAAATACTTACACGAAACAAAAGGCTAATCGCATCTGTTCGGTAGCGATATCCCTCCCTAGCGTCAGTCTATAATTTAATTTATTGTTCTCGAAAAATGTCTTAGAAAAATTTTAGTGTCCTTAAAACAACAATAATTAAGGAAAGAAATATTAGTGATGTTCTTCTGTGTAAATAAACGCTGCTCGAGACTTTACGATTGCAATGAAAAAGTCTTGACTGTAAACGATGAATTTAGGTTACGTAATGGTTTCTCTACTAGCCGGCCGCCACGGGTATTCATCAGTATGCTGTTCGAGATGTTAGTTTGGGATTATTTCTTTGTTTTTGCTTCATTCCCTCGCCTCATATGAGCGGGACATGGTCTCTCGCCGGTACTTGCATCTCATTCCTGAAAGAAAAGGTTCAAAATATGTATGAAGTTCAAACAGTACAGTTAAAAGGCAAATCACTTAATTACAGTTTTAAAACTGATGAAGAAGATGATTCTATCGATGGCAGTAATAAAATTAAACTGCTGACTTTCTTCACTTTTAATTAAAAACAAAGGCTATAGGTAAGATAAAAAATAAAAAGATATATAAAAATATGGTGCAGGCAGGTGACGATCTTAAAATGAAACACTGAATATCCATCCGGAATTGAAGGTCCTGTACAGGGGAGGGATATTTAAGCGAGGAAAATGTTGGGCGTTCTGTTGGGTTGTAGGGTGAGGATATAAGCAGAATGGTGTGTTGGGCCGTAACTCCAGAGATGAGGTTAGGTGCTGGAATGGATGTGGATGGTAGGAAACAGATAGGGATTGGGAGCTGGGGTGTCGGCCGTAATTTGAAGAGGAAGGGGATTGGGAAAGATGGAGAAGGAAGGGTTGGAGGGGAAATCCTGATGTTGGGTGTGCTAGAAGAGAAAGAGTTGAAATTGACAGGACGGATAAATATCGGGGTGAATTTCATTGCCTGGAAGATGCATTTGTTGAAGTTTTGATTGGGAGAGTCTCTGGAGTGTTCAGAGTTTTAGGATTGGTGGAAAGTGTCGGTATAGGTGTAGTAGCAAACCAGAGTTGGAAATTGGTAAACTATATGGTTTGATCTCTCAGGTTTTTCTGGGTGCGATTGATTGATAGTGTGCTTCCTTGTGTTCTTCCGAGTTGTTGTTTCCATTTTATGCATAACATCTCGACGATCGACTAAGCTGTCTTCTTGAGACTTTGCGAGTTTCGCTGTTATGTGCACTCGCTGCCTTGACTGGTTGCAGTGCATGAAATGGAAACAATAACTCGGCAGAACACACGGAAGCACTCTATTACCCATATGATTGATCGAGTCAAGTTTGCGGATAGTGTTGATGTATGAAGGTGTTCTGGGTCAGTGAGGAGAGGTGGGAATTAGATGCATTTCACTATCCACAGGGGAGAAGGCTGTGGATAGGTGAAATGCAAGGCTTTCTAGGATTTAGGGTAACAAGAATTTTGTGGAACATAGAAATAAGATAGAATAGCTCAAACCAATGTTTCGTTGGTGTGGAGGTTAGCAGAGGGATGCATTTCCCTTTTTCTACTAGCTAGTACGTTTAGTCTATTGTGAGATTTCTGTTGGATGGCAAGCACGCGAGGATTCCATATTAGACGCCGGTCGAGCGGAGATTTGAGCTGTTTGATGTGTTGGTTGGTGGGATAGAACGGTCGTAAATGGTTAGGTAGAACTCAGGGGGATAGAACCTCTGGTGGTACAGCCTATGATTATTTACTTGGTTTTGGAAGCATTTGTCTTGAGAGCCAGTGGTTAGATCAGGATGTAAACTGGTTATAGTTGAGTTACAGGAATCTTTGGGATTTCTAGAGTGTAGGATAGAGACATAGGAAAGCGATGTTATCAGCATGCTGATGGATTTGAGTGACTGTGCAGAAGATATAAAGGAGTAGAGATTGGACAGAGCCCTGTGGAACACCTACAGTAGGATGGAAGATATGGAAATTGGTATCAATAGTGACAAAATGGCGGCGTTTAGAGAGAAAGGGGACAGTAAGGCGGGGATACTTCGATGTGAATCTGTCTGGAGTTGGAAAAGGAGACCAATATGCTATACACAGTCATAAACTTTCCCAAGGTCATGGTATATACAAATTGTGGATTATTGATTGTTAAGGGTAAGCAGGTTCAAATGAATGTAGGTTGCGGTAGTTATGCCGATATGAAGAGGTAGGTACACGACAGAGTAGGATGGAGAGCTACATCAAATCAGTCTTCTGGATGAAAACCACAACGGCAAGAGGGTGGGACTGGAGCTGTGTAGGTAAGGAACTCGAGCTGGACAGCAGAGAAGAAAGTGAGGCGGAAGGAGCTGGTGCCGGTTCAAGTGTATATGGATGCCGTGGCAGATGATGAATTCAGAGGTGGAGATCGAGGCTGACAGGGCGGTAAAGATGTTGGTTTCCACATAATGACACGTTGTTTGTCTCATGTAAGGTCTGAGATCATGACGACTACACACTGTATGTAGTTTGTACACGCAGAACGCTACAGGAGAGAGAAGAAAGGCTGGCACTCACGTCGAGGCGGTAGTCGATGTCCATGAGCTTGCAGCAGTTGGTGAAGCGCGAGGATGGCGGCACCGGCGGTACGGTGAGCGGAACCTCGTGCCACGCGTCGGAGTCTCCGCTGGCGACGGCGCCGCGGCTCACCTCGGCCACCACGCGCTCGTCCACGTGGCTGCGCAGCCCGCGGCTCGACAGGTACGTCACCACCTGCACACACAGTGCCGAGCGGCCTGCACCATGTGTTCGCCCATACAGCTGCTAACAACTCAACACTACTGGTCCAGTATTTTCGGAGTGGGGAAATTGTTAAATATAGTGTTCCACAAGGGGCTGTGCTTGGCCCGATCCTACAAAAATGCTTTACCTGGGACAATGGAAGGATCCTGAAAACCTATGATATTCGCTGATGATACAGGTATTGCTATAAGGGTCCAAACATATCCATCAACTAGGGGAATAGTGAAACAGCCTCACAGCTGCGTTGCCTGACGGCAAAAGAGAAGCACCCAGAAGAAGAGATATTCAAATGAAACTTCAGTGGTTTGGGAGGGTATGCGATGGTAATTCAGTGATTACAAAATTTACGAGTAAAAATAACTTGGCAGTGTGAACCCACTAATAGGGATGGCGTTGCACCATCTTTAGCCTGGATGCATGCACTGATTCGTTTGAGAAGGGTGTCATACAGACGTTATGTCCTATCCTAAGGAAAGCTGGCCTACAAGTGTTATAAGTGGTCCTTGATATCATGAATAACGGTACTAAGACGGAGTTGACGTCCGAGATGATCTTACGCATGCTAGATCTCGGGATCTAGCTGGGCACAGCATTACCTCAACATCAAAACCAGTTTATAGAGGCACGCTTCTGTGTGAACAAGCATTGTCCTCTCGAAAAATGGCACCACGATATGGTCGCATGAGAACGCAGCATGTCCGTTACACTCTGTTGTGCTGTCAAAGTTCTCTTATCACTACTATTGATGAGCGAACTCGTATCTGACGATCGGGTGAGGTGGCGTAGTGGTTAGCACGTTGGAAGCGCATTCGGGAGGACGACAGTCCAAACTCACGTGCAGCCATCCTGATTTAGGTTTCTCGTGATTGCCCTAAATGCTTCAGGCAAATGCCGGAATGGTCCCTTTGAAAGGGCGCGGCCGACTTCCTTCCGCATCCTTCTTTAATCCGATGTGACCAATGACCTTGCCGTTTGGTCCCTCCCCCAAATCAACCAACCAACCATACCTGATGGTTCCTCACACCATGACGCCAGGTGTGACACCACTGTGCCTGTCCAAAACATTAGCAGAATGGGACGGCGGTCGTACGGGGTAATGCAGAATCGCGATTCATTGCTAAACACAATCCGACGCCATTTATCACCAGTCCATGCTTCCCGGCCATGGCATCACTCTAAATGCAGCTGTTTGCGTTGTGGTGTTAACTGCATTCTATTCAAGCGACATTAATTCCTTAATCCGGCTGGTGCTAATTTCTGACCAACAGTGTTGTATTACAGAGAATGTTGCAGGCAGCCCAACACGTTTTGTTTGAAGGCAGGTGAAGTAGTGAAGGGGCTACGATGTGATTGGTGTAAAACACGTCAGTCCTCGCTTGTGATGGTCAGTCGCAGTCGACCGGAACTTTGACGACGAATATGCTTGCCTTCACGTTCCCATCTACATCTACATGATTACACTACAATTCACAATTAAGGGTTCATCTAACCACCTTAAAGCTATTTCTCTACAGTTCCACTCTCGCAGGCCGCGCGGCTCAACGAGCTCTTAAATCTTTCTTTCTCCGATTTATCTTATTTTATCATGATGATCATTTCTCCGCCTGATTCGCATGCAACCCACATAACGCAGCTGTCTAGCAGGTCCTCTAATCGCTCCTTGGTACAGTCGTTTGACTATTGAAATTGGTTCCAACAACTCACCACTAGAAAACACTGCGCAGTATCGCAATAACTCAAGATGTAAAGTAATGGTTCAAATGGCTCTGAGCACTATGCGACTTAACTTCTAAGGTCATCAGTCGCCTAGAACCTAGAACTAATTAAACCTAACTAACCTAAGGACAGCACACACATCCATGCCCGAGGCAGGATTCGAACCTGCGACCGCAGCGGTCGCTCGGTTCCAGACTGCAGCGCCTAGAACCGCACGGCCACTCCGGCCGGCTGTAAAATAATACCACGATACAACAAATATCAGGGAACACCTTATCACAGATAATACTGTCCTTAAGGCTCGTAAGCTCACATTTATTGCAATAAATGACATACCTGAAATGTTACCATTCTCATTATTACGTCAGACAGGTAATGCACGTAGTGAGTTCGTCGTATTCATGATTTCCTCTTCAAAGTAACATACCGTACTTATTATTTAACACAAAAGACATTAAAAATATAAGTTATTCACGAGCAGCTAGTTGAGAATATGTATGAACTTCAAATGACACGACGAACCGTCTCGTTCTGCATATGGATTCAAACACAGGTCATGCAGACTAAGCAAAGATTTCGTGACTGACGGAAACTAACAGTCATTCCTGATTAGGCATACAGAGAGCGATATAGCTCGATTTTAGACAGTATCAGTTAGCAAAAATCAACTTTAAATTACATAACGCAAACATTTTTAACGGACGCGAATTCCTACCCAGCACCTATTGTCCCTGTTAATGAACTACGAGAGATGTTAAATATTTCTTCTGAACAAGTAACTTACTCGGAATGCCGTGAGGTAAAGCTTTGTGTTGGACAGGGATTCGAACCCAGAACCTAATCGGGTAGATATCGAAGCACAATTAACTGTGACAGTTCGGATTTTCTCGGCAGTAGCTAGATGTTGTAACTGAAATGACGAGACGAAACATTATTTTTTTCCTTCCCAGGACTCCAACCCGGCACCTATCGCTATTATATTCTAGAGAAAACGAACGTTAAATATGGGTTTGTTGCACCAGCAGCGACATGTGAGCATGTTTGAACTAGAAATAATATTATGAAGAGTTCAGTGCTGACTGGGAATATTGATCCACACATATCGTTGTTGACTACATACAAAGAGACGTCAGCTACCGAATATTTCTCCACCAGCAGCTCGTAATAACATCTTGAACTTACAGTGATCTCGCAAATAGTTCTGTGTCTCACTGGGAGTCAAAAACGTCACATTTCGTTAGTGCTGACAACGAATGAAAATACAATAAAAATCAAAACTATTATCCACCAGCCCATAGGTGTTCTCATGCTAGAGCATAATAATACATAATGAAATCTTTAGTGCCGGGCCAGGATTCGAACCCATTCACGCGCAATATGTGGAGATGTTGAGGAATCTGCAGTTTTGAACAAACAGCAAATTGTAGCCGAGCTGTATTGTCACGAAGGGATCAAATTCCGCGTTAAGGGCGGTCTGAGTTGCATTCCCAGTTCAGAACCAATTTTATCGACATACAGAGGCTCAGATAAAAGATGGAATACGTGTCCTGTGAGCCTACACGGCGTTTGTTTCGTCACTAGAAATAAATAACTAATATAAGAAAGGTTACTGGTGATAGAGTTTCTACACGTCGCCACTCTAGACTTTATTGTGGTTCACCCTAAAGTCTACTTAATAGAGAAGGAATATCATTTTTAATGTGAATTTCAGACCACAATACCATTTTATCGTCTTCAGTTGGTGTAGCCAGAAGAGAATGGAATCTGTCTCTCCCTATCTAAAAACATTGACCGAAGTTGGAATCGAAACGAGACCGTACATATATAAAACTACCATCAGCCCAACAGACCACCAAATCCTCTTCGCTGTGGCTCGTTTTTCTATCGTAACGCCGTTGCGCTACGCTGGATAAGAATTCTGACACACAGGTTCCCTGTAGTAATTTGCAGCATGTTCAGTAAATTCATTTACTTGGTTGACCGAATCACCATGAACTAGCTGCCTGAGCTACCCAGTGCAAACATTCGACTCTATTTTGTAATCACCGAAATAAAATCACGTAACTGCCACCTACGCAGAACTGCCAACAGTGTAGGATGAAGAAATTTAAATAGGAAGTGTTCCTTTCCACTTGAGCTACGATATTGCGCTATCTGTTTGTTGAAAACATCGTGCAGCGCAAAAAGAAAAGGTGTAACTGTTTGTCTCTCGGAAGTCTAAACCCGGCAATATGCATTATCTCACTGCGCTGTGGAATGCATAAGTTCTGGAGGAATAGTTTTTGAGTTCTGAGGGTGTTGCAGCTATACGTCAGTTAGTAGCGTAATGGTAAGTGTCGCGAGTTCGAGTACATACATTGCTACATTTTTTAAAACGCAGTTCTACTGTCTGATGAAGTTATCAATGTAATGGAAATTGTAACATAATTCCCTTCACTTCTCAACCCAAAATAGTCTCATGTGGAAAAAAGGCTAACTTCTGCGACATTTTGTTCTTTTCAGGTTTAATAGACAGCCTGCATCTCGAAACTTTAGTATTGTGTATGGGGAGAGCGCATCGTGCCAAAATACGTAGGAAAGGTATTATCTACATTAGCTGTCGTCTGGTAGTGACATTTTATTCTTCTTCAAACCTTGTTTGACAGCTTTAACTCAGAACAAATTTTCTACATGCATGTAATCAATAAACTGCATGTGCATTTTCAGACTGTTACAAATAACACAGAGAATTCGCATATATCGTTGATGATTAATTTCTCTCTCATGTTTACTATTGTTTTAACATCACTAAAGGAAACCTAACGAAAATTGTGAACTGTATTGTAAAAAGTGAAATAAAACTACCCACGATAACCTTACGACGAAAGTCTGTTTTAATAAAACTAAGTATCTGTACACAAGCGTGCCTCTATCGACACGTATTAGTAAAATACTACTCACTTAGATTTTGATTGGGTCTGTGTTTAACTGGTATGCTGTGTTATGCTCAAGAGGTATGCAAATGTGGCATTTCATACATAAACTTATGTATTTCTAGAAACCCAAAATTTGCTTGTCAGCAGCGGAAAGAGCACTATGGTCCGAAAGTATTTTCTTGCGATTTCCATATCGAAGTTTGATCTGACTGCCTGTAGCTCTTTCACAGAAGGAATAAAAACGCTACAGTCAATGAGACTGGAACTGCGAACCGTAACAGATGCTTTTTTTACAGTTCAGCACGTTGCCACAGAGCTGGCGAAGACGTATATGTCTTAGCTTCCTCTTGCGAGACCAATAGTGGCTAGAACTCGTAAACAGCTATTTAAAGGACGAGATTAGTTGCGATTTCCACGTGCAACGACTTTCCTGGGATGAAAACCATAAATTTACAATCTTTTGTTACACCTCAAACGATAATAACCCAGATGGAAATCACAAGTAAAATATAGTGAACTTTGAGGCTTAATTCCGTGCACACCAGGAAGTAACTCGTCGATCACAGAGTTGCCAAACATACATTGCCATGTTGCCAAATCTCAGTTACAGTACTAGCAGGAAGAAGACGAAGCGATGTGATCCTACAGCGGGCTGGGAAATGACCATAGCTGGTGTCTCTAAGTCGCAGCTGCTACGTCCTGGAATACATAATGCGCCTGATTCGCATTTCTGTAACTAGGTTTAGGGACTGGAGCATAATTACTAATAATACTGAGAACTGACTGCAAACTAAGCATCTTAAATCAGTAACTCTCATTGTCGTTTTTATATTGATTGGCAACTCCAGGGAGTGCTGTGTGCGCGAAGTGGCCGTGCGGTTACAGGCGCTGCAGTCTGGAATCGCAAGACCGCTACGGTCGCAGGTTCGAATCCTGCCTCGGGCATGGATGTTTGTGATGCCCTTAGGTTAGTTAGGTTTAACTAGTTCTAAGTTCTAGGGGTCTAATGACCTCAGCAGTTGAGTCCCATAGTGCTCAGAGCCATTTTTGAGTGCTGTGTGCACAACGATCGTAAATGTTAAATTAAAAGTAAGGTCAGCGTTGTCCGTAATATTGATGTTTTACTGATAGCAGAATCGATTTTCTATCACATAGTGATCATATTCAGTGCTGTACAAATTAAACTCAGATACTGGTATCAAGTTATCAATAACCAAAACTGAGAAGCGATCACAATAACAGTTATTGTTCTTCACTTAAGGCTCACATGCCAGGGTGATAAGTATGAAGGAAATGAACCTCTTGATTACTATAGGACCTCTTTGCTAAATGTCCACAGTAGCAATTAGGAACTCCCCGCAGACATTTGCTAACAGCGGCTCTAGCAACTTACTTTTTCTCTGGGTAGCTTCAAATATGGGCAATTTTGTCGCCTTAAATCCAATATTTTAAATATCACACAAGCAATTTGCCTGAGTAATTATAGAGTATTTTCTGATAGGTATTGACACAATCTTTTGCATCCATGTACCATAGAGAATCAAAGAAAGAAACCAAACACATTACATTGCATTTACTCTCTGTGTCTTGACTAACACATATGAATCCATGACAATAAAAAATTATTTGAAGCATCTCCTGTGAAAGGAAAAAGAACCGAATGTGATGCTTGAATTATAGTGCACTGGATCAGAAACAATGAAATTAATTCTGTGCCACATTGATGTATTGCATTCTAGTGTAATAAAATAATCATCAAATAAAATAGTTTTGTGCCTCCTTTGCTATCAAGAGTGAAACACAAATCGTAGACAGATTTTACTGGTCACCACTCAACAACATAAAACATTTTACATGGTCGAGTGTGCGGAGTGGAGCAGATGTTGTCGGCAGAAGGCGAGACAATGCAGTGCCTCAGCCCCCGCCGGTAGGCAGTAAACGGGTCCCAGAGAACTCAGATGCATGCGGTGTTCAGAGGCAGATGGTCGGCAAAGAAATCTTTCGCTAAAACATTGTTGAACCAAACTATTATTACCAGTGTGACAGAAAGCGAATTATATTGTAGATTCGCTTGTATTACACTCATAGCTTCAGCACCGAGAGGAAAGGGGGATAAAAATTCTGTCGACGTGTGCTTTCGGTCGCCAGACGTCGTATTAGCTAGTCTCGCGATTTACCTCAAGACTACGGTCGTAGTCAAGAACGATGTGCTAAGACTGAAGTCAAGACTTCCTCTGGGAAGTGCCGCAGTCTACAATGTTGCCAGATCGAGCATATTGCCGGACATAGGATTCTGAGAGGAGAACGACTGTATTGCCCACCTTACGTGACGACTCGCTTACACAGTGCTATCAGACGAAAAGATCAACCTGACACAAACTGTGGGAAGTTTGTTTTACAACCTTCATACCTGGATAATGAGCTTTTTCCTATTTGAGATGTCTGTGAACGTTTGCTGCTTGAGACGATTTAAGACGAAACTAAATTCCTTCAGCTACGACAATGTTTAAAGAAATCGTCTTAACGGCACTAAATCGTGGTTCGTGAATCGTTTACCGGCCGCACTCTGCCGCATTTCGCTGGTTGGAAGGCAAAAAGCTTACTGACAAATTTCACGGAAGGAAAATGGGGACGAAATGTCTCCCACTGGAAGGTCATGTTGTTTTATTTAAATGATTACAAAATCATGTAAAACGAACAGTCAGGTTGTCAGTATAAGAACATTACTGTTGTCAGTATGATGTTGCACTGCCCAGGGCCTGTAACGATAAAGGGCCCGTTTAGGTCAGGCATATTGTATACATAAGTGGAAGAGAGAGAGCCACTAAATTCTACAATCCGTATGCATTGCATCCACACAGAAATTACTGTTACAGTGTATTATGGAGCCAAATGATTGAACTGCGTATTTTCCGGTGAGAAAGAGCACTGGCAAACAGTATTTGCTGCATTAGGTTACTTAATCTGGTGTCACTTTGAGCTAAAATTTATGGTCAGCGACTAAATGTAAGGTCAGTGGGTCTGATGCGAGTTTTGCAACTGTGATATATTTTCCTACATAATAGAAGCGAATATTAAATTTGAACTAACACTGCGAAAATTTTGTACTTGGATAGCTTAGAATGAAAATCTTTCTGTTTATTGCAAAGGAAAACAATTGATTTTCTAAAACATTGTCTGTCATACAAAACTTGAAACAGGTCATGTCGACCAAATCATATGGAGGAACTGACAGGGACGTATATCGGAAGGCAGTAAGATCTCTTGCCTTTTGGTTTGGTAGTACTCGATAGCCATTTCTAGGCGCAAGTAAATGAAGAAGGGCAGCCCGCTTTTGTTATCAAGTAACTTCTTCATCAATTACTTTAGTTCTAATGTAATCTACAAGTAATTGCTGATGTTTGATATTAACATGAAAAGGATTCCGTAGACAGGGAGAGAACCTGTTTTGGGATAATACTTCTATAGTAACCAAAAGGCATCAAATGATCTTCAAGTACAATGTTCCAGCAGCGGTATGAAGAAAATTATAGTAATAATGCCGGTAATAATCGAATTATCCGGTAACTTCACACTTCACAGTGGATTTTCTCGAACTAAGAAATTTGCTGAATTTGTGAAAATTTCAAAATGGCTTTACATCGAGCCTATGATGCCTAGAAGAGTCTTTACTTCCTGCTGACATAAGAATAGCACAATCTCCGCGTCAGAAACTTGCTTCTACTTAACCATTTAATAGGCTCGCGTTTTTTCCACCGTGACTAATTTTGTAAGCTAAGCACATCATCTGTTATAGCACACTCCTGGGGCGGGAAATGTGGCCACAATGGTCTGGTGGAACGAACTATGACAGGTGCAATGTGTGGGTTCAGGCATTTAATTTTAAGTGGCACAAACACATTTACTTTACTTCTGGTAACCTCAAGAGAAAGACTTTATAATCCAGAATCTGCATTAAACATCACGTTCTTTCATTACCAACTGGGCAGAGCCGCCTTACATTGGGAAATGACATAGCGGAAGTCATGGTAAACAGAAACACAGTCGGCAGTAATCTTACTTACATTAGAAAATTTTATTTTATTTGATGAACCGATAGCCATTTAAAGGAACAGGGCTATTATTTTACTTGTACTTGATTGAACCTGAGACGTTGAAAAATTTGGTACTGGACTGTGATTCGAATTCGTATCTCCTCTTTCCAGGATCTGAATCTCTCGGAACAGTATAGTTCAATCATTTCGTTCCTTTTCCCAATACTACAATCTTCTCTAGGTCTCCTCCAAAGGTAAGTATGTGGGTCCGAATCCTAATCCAGTACAAAAATATTCATAATATCATTTCAAGCCCTATCACGTGCACACCGGCCTGCTAGTGAAAATTAACGTACGTTTTTAATGTCTGTTCATGTGTTGCCAATAATCGCAACAGGTGTCGTTATTTCTGGTCAAACACGCACATATCTTACTGTTAGTGAGTAAGCAACTGATACGTAAGCTATATTCGTGGATGCACAGTAGGTGTGCAGTTCGATTGTCGCTTAGACACAAAAGTTTGTATCCTTATTTTAGATTCAAACACCTAGCAGCTGGTAAGAAAAACCGATACGTAACATTTGATTTTACTTAGTTAACAATCCGATTATGTGTTGGGTTCGTATCTCCGTCGCAGAACTTCACATCATGCACTTCATCTTTAAATGAAAGCACACTTTCTTACTTCAGAATGGAAGTATATCAGACATCTTGCGTGGTTAGTTAACAGGGACGAAAGGGTCTTGATAGAAGTCCCAGTTTATTACAAAAATTGTCGTCTATTATTTTCAGGTTTAGTTTCAGTTACTGGTATTGGCAAAAATTTCGGTAATTCATGACTCTTCATGGCTAGTCATCAATATGATATGATTAGATTAGATTAATTCATGTTTCATAGATCATAAATACAATATTTCGTAATGATGTGGAACGTGTCATTTTAATGAAAGAGTTCATTAGATACCATGATTCAACTTTTTTACAACAATTTTTTACTCTCTCTCTCTCATTCTTTTTTATTTTTATCTCTCTCTCTCTATCTATCTATCTATCTATCTTTCTTTCTCTCTCTCTCTCTCTCTCTTACACACACACACACACACACACACACACACACACACACACACACATTCTTTTTTTTATTTTTATTTCTTTGTTGTGCACGACTATCGGCGAGGCATGAAAACGTCTGTGAATGAGTTTCTTAGTTTTGAGTACACTTACGAAAGAAATATAAAAACAACTATGAGAGTTACTGATTTATGATGCTTAGTTTGCAGTCAGTACTGAGTATTATTAGTAATTACGCTCCACTCCTTAACCTAGTTATATAAATGCGAATCAGACGCATTATGTATTCCAGGCCGTAGCAGCTGCGACTTGGAGACACCAGCTATGGTCACTTCCCAGCCCGCTGTAGGATCACATGGCTTCGTCTTCTTCCTGCTAGTACTGTAACTGAGATTTGGCAACAATGCAACGTATGTTTGGCAACTCTGTGATCGAGGAGTTACTTCCTGGTGTGCACGGAATTAAGCCTCAAAGTTCACTTGATTTTACCTGTCATTTCCATTGAATAATCTGATTTATTATCGCTTGAGGAGTAGCAAAAGACTGTAAATTTACGGTTTTCATCCCAGGAAAGTCGTTGCACGTGGAAATCGCAACTAATCTCGTCCTTTAAATAGCTGTTTACGAGTTCTAGCCACTATTGGTCTCGCAAGAGGAAGCTAAGACACATACCTCTTTGCCAGCTCTGTGGTAACGTGCTGAACTGTGAAAAAGCATCAGTTATGGTTCGCAGTTCCAGTCTCATTGACTGTAGTGTTTTTATTCCTTCTCTGAAAGAGCTACAGGCAGTCAGGTCAAACATCGATAAGAAAATCGCAAAAAACTACTTTCGTGCCATAGTGCAATGGTGCAAAACTTTCCGCTGCTGACAAGCAAATTTTGGGTTTCTAGGAATACATGAGTTTATTCATGAAATGCCACATTTGCATACCTCTTGAGTATAACACATCAAACCAATTAAACACAGACCCAATCAAAATCTAAGTGAGTAGTATTTTACTAATTCGTGTCGATAGAGGCACGCTTGTGTACAGATACTCAGTTTTATTAAAACAGACTTTCATCGTAAGGTTATCGTGGGTAGTTTTATTTCATTTTTTATACCACAGTTCACAAATTTCGTAAGGTTTCCTTTAGTTTTGTTAAAACAATATTAAACATGAGAGAGAAATTAATCATCAACGATATATGCGAATTCTCTGATGTTATCTGTAACAGTCTGAAAATGCACATGCAGTTTATTGATTACATGCACGTAGAAAACTTGTTCTGCGTTAAAGCTGTCAAACAAGGTTTGAAGAAGAGTAAAATGTCACTACCAGACGACAGCTAATGTAGATAATACTTTTCCGGTGTATTTTGGCACGATGCGCTCTCCCCATACATAATACAAAAGTTTCGAGATGCATCTACTGCCTGGCTGTCTATTAAACCTGAAAAGAACAAAATGACGCAGAAGTTAGCCTTTTTTCCACATGAGACTATTTTGGGTTGAGAAGTGAAGGGAATTATGTTACAATTTCCATTACGTTGATAACTTCATCAGACAGTAGAACTGCGTTTTAAAAAATGTAGCAATGTATATACTCGAACTCGCGACACCTTACGTACAGGTCGTGTCATTTGAAGTTCATACATATTCTCAACTAGCTGCTGGTGAATAACTTAAATTTTTAATGTCTTTTGTGTTAAATAATAAGTACGCTATGTTACTTTGAAGAGATCATGAATACGACGAACTTACTACGTGCATTACATGTCTGACGTAGTAATGAGAGTGGTAACATTTCAGGTATGTCATTCATTGTAATAACTGTGAGCTTACAAGCCTTAAGGACAGTATTATCTGTGATAAGGTGTTCCCTGATATTTGTTGTATCGTGGTATTACTTTACATCTTGAGTTATTGCGATGCAGAGCAGTGTTTTCTGGTGGTGACTTGTTGGAACCAATTTCAATAGTCAAACGACTGTACCAAGGAGCGATTAGATGACCTGCTAGACAGCTGCATTATGTGGGTTGCATGCGAATCAGGCGAAATGCAATTCAGGTCGTTCGGATACTTTTGAGCACGACTGTACATATTCCAGGCCACTGATGATGCCTTGCAGAAAATAAAGGCGAAACGCTTATGGCACTAAAATTGTGTTTTATTCAGTTGCTGTCAGACGGTCCGTAAGTAAAAATCATCAATATACCGTAAATATACGGGTTTTAAGGCTTCGCAGCATTCATTATATTCAACTTACGATTACAGATAATTCACCAAATGAAAGAGCAACTCAAACAGTTTTGTTTGTGTACCTGTACGCAAAGGGAAGAGAATTAGTCGTGAATTAGCATTTCCAGTGATGTATGTGTGGAGACCTTTAAGGAGAAACTTACAACTACGTCCTTATCGTTTGCAGTTGTTAAAAGCTCTTCAAAGCCTACAGAGTTCGGTTTAAGTACCAACTTTTCAAACAAAACGTTGCTGCATGACAATGAAGATGATCGGGATCGTGTCGTCTTCGGTGATGAATAGACATTTCACCTAAGTGGAAATGTGAACGAATGTAATGTGAGAATCTGAGGATAAACATATCCCCACGAGATAGCACAGTTGGAAAGAGGCTACCCTAAACTGAATTTTTCTTTCATATCCCGGCGGAAAGTCTATGAGCCTTTCTTTTTTCGTGTAGCAACTGTAACTGATGTTTCTTATCTTGATGCGCTAGTATTATGGGTCTTTCCCACAACTGGAAGAAGCTGAATCACAGAACTTTATTTGGCAGCAGGATGGTGCGCCTCCTCACTGGCGTAACTCAGTGCGAGATTGGTTAAACGATGTTGCACCTTACTGCTGGATTTCCGGAAGGGGCTTGTTTTGCATGACCTCCACGTTCACACATGAGCTGACTCAATGCGACTTGTACAGTTGGGGATTCATAAAGGCTCTTGTGTAGACCTATGTGTCCCCGCTACTAGCTGAGCCACCTTATCCAGCATCTTTGCATCAATTACATCAGGCCCACTGATCAGGGTTTGAGAAGAACTCCCATATCGATTCGGTGTTAGACGAATGTTGGTCACATTCAACACTTGTAAGAAAGACTGTTTCAGCTGCTCTTTCATTTGATGTGTTATTTATAATTGTAAAAAATGTGGTTCAAATTTCTCTGAGCACTATGCGACTTAACATATGAGGTCATCAGTCGCCTAGAACTTAGAACTAATTAAACCTAACTAACCTAAGGACATCAAACACATCCATGCCCGAGGCAGGATTCGAACCTGCGACCGTAGCGGTCGCTCGGCTCCAGACTGTAGCGCCTAGAACCGCACAGCCATTTATAATTGTAAGTTGAATGTAATAAATGCTACAAAGCCTTAGAACCCGTATACTCATTTTGAAACGCCCTATACATAAGAACATGAATACAATCGAGCGAGAGATTCCATCAAATGAAAAGATGATGGCAGCAGAATTTGTAGTATATATAACCTGAGCGGCTGCATGGGTGACCTTGTGATTTGGTTACTGTTGTACTTTTGAGTTATCGTAATACCTGTTAATATATTTATTACCACAACAAGGAAGCACAGAAATGCTCAAATGGCTTGGTCGTCAGAAATCGGTAGCCTTCCTTAAACCTCTGATGCTTCAGCAGTCGGGAACCCTACTAAACTGTCATGGAGTGCGGGAGCTGATAGTATAAATAGTGGCGGCCAGAAATAGAGAACCATTGCTTGCATGTCGTGCTATTTAAAACCTCTGTTCGCAACAGATGATAGGCCAAAGTAGTGCTACTTTTTGCAGCATACCTAACTACACTATCACGTCAAAAGTATCCACCCCTTAGTAGGTTTCACCGTCTACGTTTATGATGGACTGAACTCTGCTGGGGACACTCTCAATGAGGTATCTGAATGTCTGTGGAGGAATGGAAGCCCATTCTTCCTCAAGAGCCGATGTTGGAGGCTGGAGTCTAGAGAGAAGTCAGCGTTCTAATTTATCCCAAAAGTGTTCCATTGGGTTTATTTGGGGACTGTGGGCAGGCCAGTCCATTTCGGGAATGCTACTATCCCCAAACCATTGCCTCATAGATGCTGCTTTATGACAGAGTGCCGATACACACAGTCATCGTCTCCGAACTATTCCTGTATCGTACGCAATACACCCATTACCATAACACCACCTCCTCTTTACTTCACTGTTGGTACTATACATTATCACAGGTGATGTTCTCCAGGAATTCGCCAAACCCACAACATTTCATGGGATTGGGACAGGGCTTAGCATGATTCATCACCACAAATCACTCGGTTCTAGTCACCCACTCTCAGTGGCGTCGCTTTTTAAACCACTGGAACTGTCGCTAGCTAGCTCGACCATCACATCCGGTTCTTTTATGCTCCATACGCACAGTAGTTGTGCTAGCTGAACTGCTGTTAGCACTTTGGGACTCGCGAGTGATTCCTTCCGCTGATTTCATGCGATTGTTACAACCACTCTCCGCAATATTCGATGGCGTCCGTCCGTCAGTACATGAGGCCTGTCTAACCGTGGTTTAGCTGTAGTTATTCCTTTACGTTTCCATTTGACAGTCACATCACGAACAGCTGACTTGGGTACTTTAAAAGGGTTGATATGTCCCCGGCGGATTTGTTACTCAGATGACATCTAGTTACTAGTCTGCATTCGGAGTCACTGAGAGCTCCTGGACGGCGCTTTCTGAGGGTTCTGTTTCTGTACTGATACCACAGTACCGGCTTCTTTTATACCGGCAAGTCCGCTTCTCGTGACATCTGGTGGTCAATAACGCAATACATCTGGGTGGCCGAATATTTTTGAGCAGATATCGTATGTCTTTTGCAGCAGTTCTGGACGGACCAATTTGGAACGTTTAACGTGTCATGCACTGGCATCTTATACCGGCCAATGTCACCTTGAAAGTGTATTAGTGTACGTGAAAGCACATTCGTGCACTCATTAAATACCGAAGTTTCCGAATTTTTAGCCTCAAGTACTTCATTTTCTGTGCTCTAGATAACTATAATTTTTATCGGGTTATCGACATCCCTTAAGCATGTTCGTCAATAAATGGACACACCCTGGTTGAGAGGTAATGGATCAAATTCCTAGGCATCCAAATGGCTAACAAACAGAGGTCGCACCAGCATATGGATAAGTTAACAAAAAAGCTCAGTTCTGTCAATATACCATGTGTCCGGCAACGGTACTACAGTTGTTTTATTTTTTCTGTCGACGTTAGGTTTGTTGGCGTTGCAATTTCACAATCAAACTTCCATTATCTACCCCGAGAAACACCTCGGGCTATGCTTAGCAATACAATCTTCATTCCAAAAAAAGCAGAAAAAGATATGGAAGCTATGACGGCGACATTTTGAAGCATCCCTACGCTAATACGAATAATCTTAGAAAATTGTCGATTAGTTTGACTTACGTACGCTTATCATATCCCCTCTTACTGATTACCTAAAATTATCTTCACATTAGTTACAGTGAACTGAAACATTAACAACAGTGCCGTCAATGACAGTGTCTCTGTTGTAAGAAACAATTAAATATGGTACCAGAATGAACTACTACACAGAGACTATTTCTGTAATAATAAGGAATAATAGTGAATCAGAACAAAGATAAACGCGGATGTACGTCTTTCCTCATCAGCACAGTGTTATTAATTATGATGAGCGTTAAAATATTTGTTTAACTAAGCGACAACAGAGCAGTTATGGCAATATGTTGAAATGACACGTTTATTTAAGCTGCTTGAGACTTCCACCGACTGATGGAAAGAACAAGGTGAATTTTAGAGAGTCGTTGATCACGAAGTCATGAGAGACTTGACACAAGGTGTGATTGGACACAGATAGACTGGAAGTTGATCGCGGCCTTTTCGAAGGAACCACACGACCATTCGTTTTATGTATTGTGATGTACTGAGTAGGTCTTCTATGGATAAAGGATCAACGATTTCATTAGTATCCAAGTGGGAGGAGGGGCGGTATAGGAGTTCATCATCCATAGAGGAACTTCAAATTTGTGACCCAAATGAGGCCTCACATGGTGTTTCACGAGCTTACCATAAAGCTTCATATTTTGTTGTACTCAAACGTAATTTAGATTTACTTTTTCGAACAGATAAAACATACAAAGATTGACCTTTTGTATGTTGCTATGGAGGCAACAATTAACCAAACATTATCAGCCTTGTGCTTATGGTAACTATCTGGTTGGCCTACAAAATACTCCTAGGCTGCTCCTTGCAAACCAGTAGTTGATATTTTGAGAGCAAGTGTTCGTGAAATAATCGATTTTCTACGATTCTGGCAATTATAATAAACACGATGAAGACCACATGCAACAAATTTCGAATTAACGTGGAGTGTACCACGCGATTGGTTTTGAAAATTTTCAGCATTGCGGTGAATACATAAAGGAAAATTGCTCAGCCGTATTCTCATTCAGAAATCGCATTTGAATGTTGGTTGAGTGTGAGAAGATCGTGTAATGCCTTGTGTAAGAAAGAGAAATGCCTACTTGCGCGTGTCGGAATTCGACAGCGGTAGGATCATGGTCTATTGAGACTATGTTGTTTCGTTCCACGATATTACTGCTGGTGTTGGTCAGGAACCGACGTCAGGCATGCTGTTACGCATCAAAATAGCAAAGGAATGGGAGAGAGAAAACTCTTCGAACTACCTACAGCCCGGCATTGCTGAAGCACATGGCAGTACCAAAATGAGTCACTTGCTAGACGTAAACATTCGATATGGTTAGTCGGTCACCAAGAGTATAACTTCAATACTTCTGTGTGTGAGTGCAAACGAACTCATTGGAAAAGTGTAGGACGAGTGCAGACCAACCTGCCTCGTAAAATTGTGTAAGAAGCACTAGGTAGAATGCTAAAAAATCAGGGGTTTGGCGAAATAGTTATGATACTGAAACAAATTGATTAAGCCTCTACAGCAAAGCTGAAGACTGGTGACGACTGATAATCAGTGAGACTGATTCGGTCATTACGAATTACATCATACAACAAAGCCATTACTTGGCACCTAACCTTGTTAGGTTGGAGGCAGTCGATCAGTAGTATCGATGGCGTCCATGTCATACGCAATTGATTCTCTGATTATTGCATTGTAACATCTTGTATGAGATTGTTCTAATTTGGTCACACTGTTGCTGCCCGATGTGATGACCATGATTTGTAGCTATTGTGAGTTGTTCGTATGGCTACTCTCTTACTGTATGGCGAGAGACAATACTATGGAATGTCATCTCTATGAGCTGTGTTTATTTTGAATTTGTGTGCATTTTATGTTAGTTTCAAGTTAGAATTTTCTATAATTGTATCTTTACATACATTACGATTGTGTTAAATTAATGTGAACAGTCGACAAAATGGATTGGCCCTGCAAAAATTTTTCTATACAGATGGTCTGAAGACGGCGATTTAATTTCGCTGGAACTAGTAATCCCCGAGTATTTTTGTGCGACGTAGGTCAATAAACTTCTGTACTAAAAAGAACAACCGTGTTCTGAATTTTATTCTCTACATTCGAAACCTCACTTGACACTGCATTCACTTAACATGTGCTAAGAAGATGAAATAACAGAACATATATAACGAAACTTCCCTAGTTTGAAAAGTTCGGTCCATTCAAAGAAACAATACTGACAGACTATAACACATAATAAATTATAATCACGAGCCAGACAACAAATTAACGGCGACTAATCAGAAGCTGAGAAAACCACGCATTCTAACCGTCTGTCTGTCTGCTGTCTGTCTCTCTCCCTCTCTCTTTCTTTCTCTTTCTCTTCTGGGTCAGCAAATTCGTATATTCGCGGCAATATACATTCACACTGCACAGAGGCGAGTAGCACAGTAACCATGACAACATTAATAATAACTATTTCATAAGTTCGCTAATCTTCTATCGTGGAAGATGGCTGTCTATTGGTTAACTATAAATCCACCGTGCGGTCCTTGGCAATAACACCATAGAGTGAGCAACTTTAGTACTCGTGACGGTCACTGATTAACAAGATCGCAGGGGAAATTAGTAATTTAGATATTCTGTTAAATAACGAAGCTGAATCTATGAAACATCGCGACTCATAGGCTTTCTGCAATTATTCCTGTTTATTATAACTCATGCACTGTTATAGAAAACGGTGATCTGACTCCTGTTTGCAACGAACAGGAACAGGACTGTCATAGAGGATACTGTGTGCGCCAGGCATTCATGTTGTACACAGTTAGATCCATTGTTTCAAATCTGAGGCTTCAGACTACAGCACAATTACATAGGTTTGAAATGCTTTAGGCTTTGCTATTACAAGTAGCAGCGCTGCAGAAGTCTTCTTTCCATTGCGCAGTGAGCAGCTCTCAGTGTTTGAACGATCTTCGCATCAAAAGTACATTTATCACTGTCATGAAAAAAATTCGTGATACACATTCTCTGTCTTTGGGTAGCGTAGTTCATAATTTGGAAAACTAATTTTAATTTAACATTGCTGTTAATGCCGTTTCTATCGCCACAGCCGTCAGTTAATCAGAGCGAGATAAGTCACATACACCATCCGACTGAGAATCGTGCAAACTTTGTTCCGAGTGTATTTGAACTGTTTCTGTATCGTGCCTGAGGAGAAAGTTAGGAACATGTTCAGAATTTATCTAGACGACCGTGAGAAACAACGGTCGTCTGTTCGCCTCAAGGATTAGACCCGTGACCAGCTCACATCGCTGTCGCGGAAGCTGACTCTCTAGACGCCTTTAATTCCTTTATCATTTTTGTTCGTCGTTGTTCCCGTCATTTGCTCTCGGTGGACGTCACATGACACTTCTTCAAGTTCATCATTAGATTCTTCACTCAGTTTTCTTATTACAAAGGACAGCCAGCCCTTCTGACCGAACACGCTGAGCTACTGAGATGGCAAGAAGTTAAGCTACACAAGCATGTCGAAAGCCGCCCTTGTAAATTTTACTATCATAACACATTAAAAGTTTGGATTTGGAAATTCTCTTTAGTTCACCAAAAGCACTCCATATCATTTATATCCTTCTGTTTATTTTACTTTTTGTTTGCTGTCTGTACAGGGTGAAAAGTATTTAAACCGACAAACTCTGGGAGGTTGTAGGGGACATCAAAACAAATATTTTTCCCTTAAATCATTTTTTCCTATGAGGAGTATATAAAGCGGCAGAGGAAGATTTCTCTGGCGGCAAATTAATGAAACCAACAAACACTTTTCCATTTTTTTATGACCAAGAGACAACACATTAATACAACCCAATTTCAGTTACAGTAGATTTTCAAAAATTGCCTCCATTGACACGTAAACAAAAGTTACACCGTCGGATCATTTTCTGTCTGACACTGGCAAAAACCGCAGGAGTATCCCGAATTGTTCCTGCTGCTGCTGCTGGTACTATCAGGGCAACCAGATCCTCTTCTGATGCAACAGGAGTTGCGTAAACAAGGTTGCGCATCTCTCTCCACACATAAAAGTCCAGAGCGGACATATCTGGGGATCGAGCAGGCCATGGTACATGACCACCTCTGCCAGTCCACGTTTCTGGGAACCGTCGGTCCTGGAATCGATGCACACGACGACTGAAATGTGCCGGCGCCCTGTCATGTTGGAACCACATGCGTTGTCTTGAATGGAGCGCGAAGTCTTTCAGCAATTCTGGCAATGCTGTGGCGAGAAAATTGTAATAGTGCCTGCCATTTAATGGCCTAGGTAGCAGATATTGCCCAATTAAACAGTCCCCAACAACACCGACCCACACATTAACGAAGAACCGCACTTGATGAGCGCTAGTAACTGTGGCATTTGGGTTATCTTCACTCCAAACATGCGAATTGTGCATGTTGAAGACTCCATCACGCCCGAACGTTGCTTCATCGGTAAACAACACAGAGGATGGAAATGTAGGATGGTGGTGATGGTGGTTAGTGTTTAACGTCCCGTCGACAACGAGGCCATTAGAGACGGAGCGCAAGCTCGGGTTAGGGAAGGATTGGGAAGGAAATCGGCCGTGCCCTTTCAAAGGAATCATCCCGGCATTTGCCTGAAACGTTTTAGGGAAATCACGGAAAACCTAAATCAGGATGGCCGGAGACGGGATTGAACCGTCGTCCTCCCGAATGCGAGTCCCGTGTGCTAACCACTGCGCCACCTCGCTCGGTGGAAATGTAGGATGCATTCCACACGGTTCCAGGTACCACTGCGATAACTGTGCTCTGGGTGGATAATCAACTGGTTCCAGGTTGTGTACACGCTGTAAGTGAAATGGACGTAACAATTGCTCTCGAAGGACTGTCCTTACATTCGTCTGATTCGTCCCCATGTTACGTGCAATTACACAAGTGCTGATTGATGGATCCTGCTTCAAATGCTGCAAGACAGCTTCTTGAAATTGCAGCGTTCTTACCGTGCGACGGCGTCCCTGTCCAGGTAATCTGCTAAATGACCCGGTCTCACACAGACGTTGGAACACAGCAACAAAGGTCATATGATGCCTGATACGGCGATTAGGATATTGTTGATAAACCCGCTGTGCAGCTCGTACGTTGTGGTGCTACACGTAGCATGCACCAACCATATCAGTGTGCTCACTTCAGGTGTATCGCTTCATTAGTAAACAGAGACAATGCACTACTACACTGGTGGACAGCAGTTGCCTACAACTGAAGAGCGCAATACGCCCTCTAACAACTGAAGAGAGTAATACTGCCTCCACCGGTTTAAATAATGCTCATAGGGAAAAATGACATTAGGGAAAAATATTTGTTTTGATGTCCCCTACAACCTCCCAGAGTTCGTCGGTTTAAATACTTTTCACCCCGTATAGTCATTATCTTCAACCACTCCACCTACTGATACAAAACTTACCAATTACGACTTCATTGTTAATTTGCACACTTTTCTCTTACAGGTGTTCAGTGTCCAGTAAATGCTTCCGTTGGTTGTTGAACATTTCTCTTATTTCTATCTTGATTTTTCGTTATGTAGATTGAACAGCAGGGGCGAAAAACTGCATGACTACCATACATCGATTTCAGTCCTAGCAATTTTGTCTTGGTCTTCAGTTCTTATTATTACCTCTTGTTTCTTGTAGGTACCATGTAATGAATTTAATTAATATATTTCGGGAACCTTTTGGTACCATCTCGTACTTAGCACACAATACCGATGAATTTCTGCCAGAGATAGCTCACACTAATCTGCTGGAAGCTCATTCGTCCCAAGAATGGCCACTCGGTAAGCAGAAACATGCTAACAGTACAACAGAAATTGTACGAATGATTACTACAAGTTCGCACTAAAATAAAGTGAAGGCGGTGTGTCTCCTAGTTTGCTCTGCGTACAGACTGGGCTGAGACTGATATCGGAGTTGCTTGGGAAAGCCTTGGGCTTATCGCGGCGCCGTGGAGGGACGCAGGGCGTGGTCTCGCGGTGACCTTTGGCCGTAACGAGCAGCGGCCACACGCGACGCGCCCGACGCCCTCAGCCCTAGCCCTTAGCCCGGCTCGTGCCCTACATGGTCGCCGCGCCAAGTACTCCAAGGTCCCAACACATCTTCTTCATTCTTTTTGTTGAACAATAATTTTGCTGTGTGGTGATGCAGGACTAATGCGTGAATTTCTTTGATGAAAACTTCTCAGGTTGTCAGTCGAGTCGTGGCGTCGAGTTCGCCTGAAGATGACGAGTGGGAAACTCGTTGAGAGTTCTGGCAACACTATACCACAACTCCGCTGATAACTCGAGAGGATTTCATCAGTATCTTCTGTCCGAGGCATGACTTGTAGCGAGGCTTGTACAGAGTATGCTTGGATTACGTTTCTTACACTCTTTCTTTAAGTTTTTTCCATACTGTGTCGTACAATATATTAGGTAACGAAACTCTTCTCTTCCGTTCGATCGTCTCTACTACCCTTTTTTTCAAATTTGACATATTTAATCGTTGGATCTTTCAACTTGCTTTATGACTGCCTTTCTTATTACCCACCTACGTACCCATGTAATAAGAAAATGTTCTTATCAGTTTCCTGATATAATAAAATCATTTTTGTAACTGTGTTTCGCAACTTGCACAAAAATCGCGTAACATACTGAACCTAATGTTGTTTTATCAAAAAAATGTATGTGAAATCTTATGGGACTTAACTGTTAAGGTCATCAGTGCCTAAGCTTACACACTACTTAACCTAATTTATCCTAAGGACAAACACACATACCCATGCCCGAGGGAGGACTCGAACCTCCGCCAGGACCAAATATTGTTTTAAATGACATTTGATGTAGGAGAGACAGGAGCAAGCTGGCTCTCTCACAACTATACTTTGACGTTTTATTAATTCTGTACAAATTTTTATGTTTTATTAATTCTGTAGTTTCTTTTGTTCGTAAACATTCTAATCAGCATTCCATAAACCATGTGTTGAGTCTTTTGATTACTAAGTAACTGTGACTTGCATGGTCCAGTGGAACATGATAAATAAGTTAACGGTTACTCATTTGTAATACATCTATTTTTGGAGACACAACGGAAGCTCGTCTATGCGGACTAGACGGGATCATAGGTCAGATAATCGAAAATCTCTTTAATCCGGAAATTCACATTAAGACAGAATGACATAGGTTATGTGTCAAAACAGAAAAATTGTATTTATTGTCACAAATTGGCACAAATTATGCATTATTTTTACGTAAATTGTGACTAAATATTGACAAAAAAAGTTAGTTTATACGCTGTACTAATCAACAAGTTTTTTCCGAACCAGATTCGTACGTCGAATGCGAGTCAGACGATCAAAATGGTTCAAATGGCTCTAAGCACTATGGGACTTAAAATCTGAGGTCATCAGTCCCTTAGAACTTAGAACTACTTAAACCTAACTAACCTAAGGACATCACACACATCCATACCCGAGGCAGGATTAGAACCTGCGACCGTAGCGGTCACGCGGTTCCAGATGAAGCTCCTAGAACCGCTCGGTCACAGCGGCCGGCTGTACCACGATCACGTAGTAGTATCGCCAGCAACAGCTCTGCAGAAGTTTTCTGCCTCCTGGCGTTCCAGATAATAAGTTGTGACGTTTGTGCGAAGTTGCGCATCATAATTTAATTTCAGTACAGAGTTACATTCACTGTTATGGCTGTGCGTGTCAGAAGAGTTAGGAAGGTTATCCATTCCACTATGAGAGGTGTTTAAGACACAGGGACCTGCAGTTTCAGCGCTACATTATGTCCTGGAGCTACGGCAATCCTCTAAAATTCCTATACAAATTTGATGGCAACATGCTTAACTTCAAGTGATAAGACTAAATGAATAATTTATTAAAAACAAAGCTGACGATACTGGAATCTTTACCCATACTGACGTTTCATATTTACAGTGTTATTTATTAAAAAGCTTCCAGAAGAAATACGAATGAATCAAATTAACAAGACGGATGTCGACAGAGATGGTCGATCTCTGCCTGAAATATACCCTGCACGGGCAGGTGTCGCTAGTAATCAGTCTAGCTCGATGTTTCGTGATGTTAAGACGCAACTCGTTAGCGAGTGAACAAGTTATAGTTTTGTGGTTAAAAGTGAGGTAACTGTTAAAAGCGCTTTGGGAAACGTTTGACACGACATTAAATGATTCTCAAGAAGAGAGATTGCTATAGGGTATAATAGTTACGTTGCTAGATTATGTACCGCGCGGTCTTGGTCGCCTTGAGCCCGCCGCTGTGGCAGAGCGGTTCCAGGCGCTTCAGTCTGGAACCGCGCGACCGCTACTGCCGCAGGTTCGAATCCTGCCTCGGGCATGGAGGAGTGTGATGTCCTTAGGTTAGTTAGGTTTAAGTAGTTCTAAGTTCTAGGGGACTGATGACCTCAGATGTTAAGTCCAATAGTGCTCAGAGCCATTTGAACCACTTTAGGCGCCTTGTCTCGGTTAGCGCGGCTCCCCGTGTCGGAGGTTCGCGTCCTCCCTCGGGCATGGGTGTGTGTGTCGTCCTTAGCATAAGTTAGTTTAAGTTAGATTAAGTAGTGTGTAAGCTTAGGAACCGTGGCCTCAGCAGTTTGATCCCACAGGATCTTACCACAACTTTGCTAAATAATGTGATTGAAGCAGTGACTTATGAATTTTTACTGCCTCTAATATCGCATTGGTTTTACCATATCGCAACACAATGGGACAATAAGGTGACACCCGTTTTTTTTAAATCAGACTTTCAACATTATTTTAGTTTCAGTAATAGTGATCCCAACGGCAGCGATCTACAGAGAATTGCGCTGGAGACAACGAGACCTTTAGGAGCCATGAGGTAAGCAGGCATCTCTTACAACCATCGAACGACCGAGTACATATTGTTAGGATATACTCTTGCTGTTTATCCAACGTATGCTACATTACACAACGTCACATAGGGAAGGACTGATGGAGTTTGCATATTCTTATACGGTTTATTTATCGCAGCAGGAAGGAAGTTTAGGATGCGCTATAGTGCGTCCTATTCAAGCACGCGAAGTTAGAAAATGCCATTGTACAGCGAGACGTATACGAATATAGTTCATTTTGCAGCGCACGATGTGACATTTGCAGCAAGCGGCACAGGCTCAGGAGAAGTCGGAATGCTCTGGGCGTTAGTGATTTGTTTTTGGCTGCAGCAAATGTTACTAGCTGACAGTACTGCGTCAGATAGTCATTGTTGACTGCTGTGTTACTGTGTTGTACTTCAGTCTCTTTCGTACTGTTTCCCTTCTTGATTATAAGTAGGCCTTTATGTAATTGTTTGAGTCAGGATCTTTATTAAACACTTCCATAGATAAGACGAATTCAGTTTTGATTACGAACAGCATTTTAGCGACCGTTACCTCCGTGCGTGCCTAGTGCTTTTGCCTAAGCGAGGTGCCTACATTGCAGGAGGCAGGCGAGAATTTTTCCCGCAGCGTGACAGCTGACCCCCACGCACTGAATGCGACGGCCGTGCTTCCTTCCTCAACTTCCGGCAACATCCTCTGGCATTGTCCAATTTAGACTTGACATACTGTACTTATTAGACCGCCAACAGCAGACGAGAAAACGGACTGACCTGCTTGAGGCGAGCGCTCGTGCGGTAGATGGGCCGGTCGCTCATGTTGAGGATGTCGGCGGAGACGGCGATCTCCTCGCCAGGAACGAAGCCCGTCCTCTTCACCTTGGCCGAGGCGATCACCGTGCCCTTCTTGCAGCAGAACAGACACGAGTTTGTGCTGCGCTGCTCGTAGGCGCCGCTCTGCCAACAAACGCCACGCACTGACTCGTTACACATATCATCCGATTACAAAGTCAGTCCCACACTCAGTGTAACAGAATTGTACCACAATAGTTATCCACACTACACAGACACTTGACACTCTGTAATAGGTCAGATACAGGCAGTGACAAACCTCCACCAATTGGACTTTGTTCAGGCCGGCAATGTGGGTTTCTGCATCTGCTACCAACGAACATACACATACTGTCAGTAACGTACACACAAATGCGCGCGCACACACACACACACACACACACACACACACACACACACACACACACACACACAAACTAACCTAAACATGTACACTCGCACAAACACACTCTCCTATAAACTCACGTTCAAACAAACATGCACTTACAAAAAAGGAACACCCACATAGTATGTTGCTCAGGGCGTCAATGTGGGTTTCTGCATCTGTCCCCAACAAATACACACCCACAATCACACAAACACAAATTCACACTAGCTCACTTAAACACATTCCCACCCACAAACACACACAAGCACGTTCACACAAACGTACATATCCACACACTCATGTTAACACAAAAACGCATTAACAGAAACATACTCTTGTACTCACAAAAACTTCCACAAACACACTCACGAAAACATACAGTCACAAAAACACACATTTACGCAAAAATACACTTACAGAAACTCATGTTCACATAATCACATACTTACACAAATACAAATTCACCGTTACACAAATACACATTCACCCAAACACACATACTCACACAAACACACATTCACACAAATTCATCCTCGCACAATCACATGCTACAACAAACAGACACTCTCGCAAACACACTCACACAAGCTCATACTGATATAAACTCAAATTCAAACAAAATATTGCTCACACAATCACACAAACACACATCCACATACGTTCCACTCTTTCTGTCAGCCTAAGATCGGTTGCAAGTAGTTGATCTATAATTATCAACTGCTTGTGATGGAAGGTTATTTTCTCATCGTAACCTAGATTTTCGCATGATAAAAGCTGGCTCTGATGTGATATAGCAAACATATTCGCCAATAGTATAAAGTTGTTTGAACATATCCGCATCTCTTCATGTCAGTCTTTTTACTTATATTTACCTTATGAGATTTCATCATGTGATTCAAGTTTTGATGTTTAGTTTTCGTGCTTAGAAATTATTCTCAGAATTATTGACATTTGTTGGAACATTGCTTAACTTTTTGTCACTCTCATTAGAACTCTCTAACTCCGCCCGAACAGTCCATGAAGACCCAACGGTACCAACCGGCCGCCGTGTCATTCTTAGCTCACAGGGGTCACTGGATGCGGATATGGAGGGGCATGTGGTCAGCACACCGCTCTCCCGGCCGTATGTCAGTTTATGAGACTGGACTCGCTACTTACCGTCAGTGAAACGCACACTGATTAGCGGCGTGTTCTAGTCATTATATGAGGGCAAAATATTTCGATACAAGTAACTTCTCTGATCTAAAAGACCATGTTGTAGCCAATATTAATCAATTGAAACAATGACAAAATTACAACGATACCTTACGAGATATTCAGCCTTGGCAAAATCCAGTTCTTGATTTTTAATATACTAAAGAAATGGCCCACATTTGAAATAAATTTCAACGACATTCCGTTTAGGTTTTGTTTTGGCTTTTTGTAGTAAATTTAGTTTTTGTATGTTTTTAGACCTTCTGTCTCGCATGTTATTCCGTTTCAATCAATATATTACAAACAAGATCAGCATGTGGACAGAGTCAACAATCAGTGAGGGTACATGAATACATTTTTTTTGAGTTAGGGCAGTTACTAACAGAGTGAAGGGAACAACAAGTGATGTGTGAGAGGGTTCAGGTGAGACTGTGTACATTCGTTCTTACTATGTGGCAACACTGATGACAGCCATATTAAAGTGGACCAGATACACGTTTTATTTTGTGTTGGAGGATAATGATAGTAAACAAGGATGAAGCACAGCTCATATTTTTTGTTTGTAATTTTAAGGTCATTTTATGATACTATGTTTCGTTTTAAAGGGAATTACGTTATAAATTAAAATTTTAAAAACAGTATTGCCTCCCGATTTTCTGCGTCCCCGATACAAGAGTGAGACGGAAATTACGTATAACCATTTCCTCTGTGCGGAAGTAGTTTTGGGCTAGATTAATTTTATTGCAGTGCCTTTCAAACAGTAATTATTGGTGGTCACGAAGATGGCGGTACCGTTAGAGAGACTCTTTGGTTTGAAGAAGGACATAATGATGGCAGGGATACCTTCCTCGCAGGTGGTTGGCAGTTAGGAATAGCCGGGTTAGGCAGATCTAACAGATCTGGAGAGTTCCCTTAGAACTTGTTTGTAAGGTGAACATAGCTTTTTGTGGGAACGACCGTTTAGGTTTGCAGTACAAAATGATGTCTTCTCTGAAAGTCTTCTGTTTCATTCCTGGGCCCGAGTTTTCAAATGAGAACCAGTAGAATAAATGGTCTAAACTGCGACTTTTCAGTAGCAGTGATTTCTGTGAATGCTACTTTTCGGTAAATGCGATTTTTAATTAGGATTCGCCACAATTTGAAGTCGCAGTTCATAAATTCACAACTTGTATCCCTCTAAAATATTACCTTTATTTTAATTCAGTGTTGTTACTTGTTTTAATACTGCTAGACCTGAAGGAAATAATCAATTGAAATAAGTAACCATGAAGTTAGCTAATATGCAAGTTTCTTGAATTTAAAATACTTCGTGAGAGGGCAGGTTCTCATCAAAGTTCAGTTGAGTTGAAATCGTTGGTTATCATTTATTCAGAGAAAATACAGATTGCCTTCACTGTCTTGATTAGACTCCTCCCTGTATGTCTCTGAAAATTCAATAGTCCCTACTGAGAATTGTAAGACAGTAATTAATGGCGCTCGATGATCTCTTTGTCTAGGAGCAGCTGCAGATTTCTCTGGGTCACCTGTAAATTGCTGCCAATAGTTAAGACTTCGTATACCAGCTCCGTGAACTGATCTAGTGCAATTCAGAAGCCTTGCACATATGTTCACTCTTGAAATGCACGGATTATAAAATGAAACTTGTTTAAATATCTTTTCAACACTGTGCTGTATTCTTCAGGTACATTACAGTCTCTTATCTTCAGTACTTTTAACACAGTCGTCTTTTAACACAGTCGTTACAATAGCAAAGTAAAATAAAATTACCATTAATGTCGGACTACAATGATTTACAATTCTGTTAGAGATTTGTACGCATTTAGTCTCGATAGCATACAGTAACAGAGTGTGTCATCTACCTCTGATTTTTTGTTTTAAATTTAGCTCTCCAAGGAGCAAATACAGTCCAAAAAGTAAACGCATCTCTGTCGCAGGTGGAATGCAGTACATAGCTGTAGTCCACGATTTGTTATGGAAAGCAAGATTTAGGGAGGGATAGTTATGGTATGCTAAAGGTGAGGGCCATATTCGAGGACAGTCAGCTCGCGTCCACCGAGGCTATGGCACAGAGTTTAGGGCCAAATCTTGAAAACTTGAGTAGGCCCTGCAGGCTACTGAATCATCCCATCTCCACCATGCAGAATCAACGCTCTACATGTCAAAAGAAAAACGTGACAAATAAAAACAAATCTGACACAGCCACACCTGCCGAATCTCGACATTCACCAACCGATTCCCAACAATAACCTCAACTGCCTCCGTTCGACCCACAACCAGGTACTCATTATTAAACCAACGATTTCGCCATGAAACGAAATCTGATGAGATATATGACGACGAAGGTTTTCGGAAGGTATTATCCAGGCGTAACTCGAGACGAAATTACACTGCATCCACGGAATCCGGTGAGAAGCCAGTAAAGTTTGATCTGAACATGCAACCTAGAATTGTTATCGTTGAAAACCTGGACCCCAAGGAAACTGCTAATTACTTTCATACAGCACTAAAACAATTCAGTCTTGAAAAATTTGTTATTGACATGAATTGAGAAGGAACATTGTCCAACTCACCACTTATCAAACTGAGTTTGAAACCAAACTAAAAAAAATAGTAATTGGCACCACTTAGAGACTGGAAGCAACTATCAAGACAATAAACTCACGCAATAAACCACAATCAATGTCGATCACGACGTCGCCAATGAAGAAGTCGAAGAAGAACTACAGATTTAGGGATACCAATTCAAAAAGGCAACGCGTATCTACTCGCGACACTCAGAACGAACCATCAAGAAATACGTGTCATCTTAGATCACAAGGAACTCATAGACAAACTTCTTGCACTCCATTTCAGCATGCGTTGTGTACTACATAAGGTTGAACGATCTAACCCACTACCTCCGTAACCCACTCAATGCAAGAAATGCAACAGTTTTCTACACACTTCCGAAAACGGTCGCAACGAGCCCAAATGTGGGAACTGTTGCGGGCATCGCCCAATTTTCAACTGCAAACTAGATTCTAAATAGGGAACACCTAAATGCAGCAATTGCAATGGTACTCACCTCACGACAGATCCAAACTTCTAAGAAAGACCGAAGAAACCCATTTCCACTAAAAGAACAGAAAAGATCAAATGTATTGATAAACTAACTTACCCCGTGGAGGAGCGCTCGCAAACTGAAAACTTTCTGCGCGCATTCACCACGGAACTACTTAACCTTCTTCCGGAACGTAGATCCCTCAATACTGAAATGATAAAAACGGTTTCCAGAAAGTTCTTCCAACGTGATACGGAAATGACGTACGCCTAGAACAACATACACATCTACATCAGCAAGCCACCAGACTCATACGCCCAAGACTAAGCTAGTACTACACTCTATGAATTTGGTAATCTTTTCACATTCACGTCCAGAAAAGACAGTGCACTATATGCTTTGTAAACGCAAATGGTTTCTGTGCTAAAAAGAACTCCTGTAAAAACTGATTCGAGAAATGACGTACGCCTAGAACAACATACACATCTACATCAGCAAGCCACCAGACTCATACGCTCAAGACTAAGCTAGTACTACACTCTATGAATTTGGTAATCTTTTCACATTCACGTCCAGAAAAGACAGTGCACTATATGCTTTGTAAACGCAAATGGTTTCTGTGCTAAAAAGAGCTCCTGTAAAAACTGATTCGAGAACAAAACATTACAATTATTGGAATTGCCGAAATCAAATGCTTCGGCAAAGACATAAGCCTTCTGGATTATGCATGACACAGGTTATACAAACGCAAGACAGAGAAAAATATTCATAAGGAGGGGTCGCCAACGTTTATATCAAACAACTGGCCGCTATAACACTTGATTTACCAGAAAAACTGAACACCCACAAAGCTATTGTCCTAAAAAATAGTAGAAAAACATAGGAAACCGGTCTTCTTCGCAACTGTATATGTACCTGCCACTGAGGGACCAGTGGATCTCTTAGACTACTTCTCTACTCTTGGCCCAGCAATGATCTCAGGAGACTTTAATGCCAGATCTACTGCTCTTGCCGACGGACCCAACAACGAAAAAAGCGATATCCTCAGTGCAATTTCAAACGACAGTCTGATCCACCTAGAAAATAATTCACTTACTTTCATCAATCACACTGGAACCTCCACAGCTGATCACATTATTTGCACACCGCAAATTGCTAGTCACTACAGTGAAATGGAAATAAGTGATAGGATTTCCAACGACTACCTCCCCATCGTCATTGAAACAACTGCCATTATCCACGTCAAAAAATGACAACCACAATAGGAAAACTGTCATCGAATTAAAAAACCTCAAAACAGAATTTTTAAGCAAAAAGCTCAACACGATAGCATTTAATACTACAGAAGACAACTAAAACCAGCTAATCGTCTAAACGATAGAATCTGCCACTACTAGTAATGCACCAAAGAAAACCATCATAGAACACATGGACAAGGTTCCTACTCACATTCTTAACCCAATCAAAGAAAAAAAGAAAAGTAAATATAGACAAATTAAGCGATAACATTAGGACAGAGCTAAACCGGAATGGAACCGTCTTAACAGTCAAGTTAGATAAGAGATTTCCCAATTCAGAGAGAATAGATGGGAACGTAAGGCATAAGGAATTGACCGACGTAGTTCCAATCTCTTCTGGAATAAATTCAAGAGAATTATAGGCAAAACCGTCACCGAAGAACCGGCTGTACAAATCGACCACGCCATCACGGTGGACGAAAGAGAGAAGGTTGAAATATTCCGCGATTCACGCAAAACATACACAATCATCCACATCACCCAAAATCAGACAACAACCACGAGGAAATTATTACTAGGGAACTTCATTCATTGCTAAACAACAGTACCACACCAGCCGATAATTCACTGTTGAGAGAAACAACAGATTATGAGATAGACTCTGCCATACTAACCGGCAAAAATATAGATCGTGGACATTTCTACCATAGGGAATTGCTCAAACACTAAAACCTTTACACAACGCTGGTGACTACTTTGAAGGACAGTAACAGGTGCAAAAAAGTAACTCTTTTGTATCGGTTGTGAATAAATAGTTGCCACGATTTAAGTTCCAACCCTAGTGTAATGCCAAACGCTGTACGTAATGAAACCCAACCGCCTGTAGCCAGTATGACGTTTCAATTTTACTGAGCACTTGGATTAATCTCGTAATGTGATATGCAGATTTTAGGTTGATAAAGTAAAAATGCATGCTTAATGTGGGTTTGATTCATATATAGGGCAGGAATGACGATTGTGGAGGTCGTTCTTTCCTATTTTGTGATGCTTCTTTCGTTAGTGTGTCTGTGTGTAGTTATTGGTCGTAGCAGCTGAGCATTGGCCAAGGGGATTTCGTTCTGACGACAAGAGAGACAGCTCTGTGGGCCCGAAACGGGTCGGAACATGGGCTGTTGTGTGGTATCGGCTGGCCGCCATGTCGTGCTGTCCTCTCAGGCGGGCAGTCGGCAAACGCTGTTTGAGGGATTAACGTTGGAGGGATTGACGTCGGAGGAATTAACGTCGCCGATCTGTCTGACTGTGTGTGGGCACACTACGACTGCGTGGCGATCCTACCTGTGCCCAGTCACGTGGCAACTTTCACCACGCCAAAACAGGAGAGAAGTCAGAATATGCGGCGGTAGGCAGCGGTCGGGGCTAGCATATTGCAATGAGCCGGTGGAAACGACGCAACCGAACTTGATCGCTATAAGTGCGAATCATAACGTGGGAGACGCATAGCATCGCCATTAAGGAACAACTTTGTCGCCTGCCGATGCCTTGCTAGCGCCACTTGTTAGGAACAGTCCACATAGAGTTCTGACACAGAAACCAGGCCGCATTCTGTTTGGTCGACGCTCACAAACTTTAGAAACAGAGATCTGTCATTCGTAGAAACGCAACTTCCTGAAGCAGCGGTCTGCCACTGCTTGCTCTGGCTAATAAGAATGATATCATTGGCTACAGCTTTAACAAAAAATCTGCGTGATGGAGAGAAATGTTGGAGATGTAGACTCTCGCTGGCCGATTTGAGTCAATCCTTCAGACTGGCTTACATGTAATTTTGGCGGCATCTTGAGCGAATGTGCAGCGGCGCGCAAGTTTTAGTCTCATTCACGAGTCGCATTCTAGATTCAAGATTCATCACTTAAGTTTCAATTTGTGGGATTCGACGGTAGCCATTCAAGATTCATCATTCGGATTAGAGATTCAAGCTTGGAGACTGGTAAGGGTTCCACGATTGACATCCGAGAGATGCGCAATGGCTTTCCGTAGTCCACTACCTGCTGCAGCGCCAGCTCGCCGTCTAGCTCCACATATTGCGTGTAGACTCTCACAGCAGTGAGGGTCATCAGTAACATTGACGTAGGAATAAGCGCGTTTGTATGCTTCACATAACTAGGGACTTGAACAGGTCTTGAATCGTGAGTGATACCCTGGCCGTGGCTGTGCTGTTTGGTCTTCATACATGCTTGAACCTTCACTTTTCGGAATCGCCGCAATCATCATGACAAATGTGACACCGCATTTGCTATTCAGTTCGGTATATTGCAAGTTTAAACCAGAGTTTCTTCCATTCCTCCTTGAGATATCCTTTACGATCCAATATCATAAGAAAATGATCTGCACGGATTCAGATTTTGTCCTGCACCAATATCCAGTTTGTGAGATAATCAGATTTGTAATTTAATGTCCTATGTAGTTTTACAGGCAGTCAAATTTTGTCAATAAATCATGATTTTAATGTATTTCACTTTAATCTCATTGGATGTATATATTCTCCCCTCCACCCTCAATTATTAATTTAATATAAGACCCAGAGCTACGATTCATTTATCAGGGCACCCCACCTGTTTCGTTTCCTCGTGCATACCTTATTATCATCTAAACTGTAGTGGGGAGGTCTGGATATGGAGAAGGAATATGTGTTCATGCATTCCCGTAACTCCAGTGGCGACTGGCAATAGACAATCTCACTATGATGAATGCTTAAGAAATGCGTCACTGTATGCCAGACGCATAATCATCACAGGCCTAGATGAGATATTGTGGAGAGGTTTGGGATGAAATTCAGGACATCGATTGATGGCAACTTTTGAGCCGAAGAAGAGGCCAAAGAACTTAGTAGGTCCTGTCGGGACAGTCACTCATCAGATATGCTTGTGTTTCCGAGGTATGTCAATAGTGAAAGAAACTGTATCTCGACACCATACACTACCGTGTAAAGGCAAGAAGCAGCGGTTGTCAAACCCCGTCGCCAATCGGCAAAAGTCTGTACCTTGCATTTTCTGTGAGCATCTGCCCAGGAATAGCATTCAACGTATAGTATGTCTTAAAAACTGGCATCCAAAATAAAAGCAGACCCTTCAGAGTTTAGGCGTAGACGGCACAGATAGCGAATGAAATGTGCTGAATGAGCAGATACACTCTGTGCAGGTCACCCGAGATTTTACTCGAAAATGGCATTCAGTGGTATTTCGTGGGAAGTGAACCATCCCTGTGGCGCTCACTAGGCGGTCAACACTAACTCATTGCTTTAAAAAGACCAAAGAAGCCGCTGTGTCATTCTGGCTGCAACAACAATGAATGACATTTTCTCACTACTTAAATGCGATCTCAGTGCGGGCTGGAGGAGAGCAACAAATTGTTCTCTTCTAGCGTCGGTCACAGTAAGGCTTCTCGAAGGAGACTAAATCTTATTGGCTACCGACCGCCGGTGAATGTTACACGTAAACACCTCAAAATTGGGCTGCCTTAAGATTTATAGGCGTCGATAAGAGAAATGCTATCCGCACTCGTCCCATGTCCCTGCCCCTTTATCCACATCTGCAAGACTTTTATCTGTATCCGAAACAGAGGATCTTAAAGTTTTGTAAACACTTTTAGTCGCGTCAGTTGGTACATTGGACCATACAAAAAGTACGAATCTTGTCAGCTTTCGGCTTGTTGGATATAGATAGTGTGGAGTGTAGGATTCACGTTTTTGTCATCGGGAACCCTTTGATACCTTTTTTTTGGGAGGAGGGGGGGGGGGGGGGGCAGCCAAAAAGCCATGATTTTTTGTCAGTTTTTCTGCTAAATGTATATTCAGAAAATGAAAATTCCTATGAATGAGAACTACATGTAATAGACAGAAGTACACAAAATAGTTTGCAGCTTGAACTCTTTGGTCTATACGACATCTAAAATTGGGCATCATCTTCTCCCTCGTCAGTGATGAGGCCGTCAGTTAAGGTTCCTCCTACGTCGTAATCCCCGCCACCATCCTCCTCGTTGAGGTCCGGCACTGGTGAATTCTCGCATACATGGCCACAACGTTTGCCAATGGCCGACTACAGGAGTTCTGCTTTTTGAAGCTGCAGTCTCCTGTATTTCACCATTTCGTACGTTTGCAAGAAATGATTTTGTGTAACAATTATGGAGTTGTATTTTTCATTATTGTTATGGAAATCACCCCTTCTTTTGTAAGGGCCCAGTCCCGAACTGATAAGTGGTTACGAAAAGAATGGTACTGGTTGGAATCTCGAAGAGGCGCCAATCACGCAAGTTGGAATTTGTGTTTTGCCGCAGGTTTATAGAAATGTCACTGCCAAAGATCGTTCAGTGTGTCCCTGTTTATGTTGAAATGCGCATTTGTATGGAGTGTAGCCTCGTACGGAAGTCAAATCTGGACAATAAGGAGTTCAGAAAAGAAGAGATTAGCTTTTGAAATGCGGTGCCACAGAAGAACGCTGAAGATCAAATGGGCAGATCGGGTAACTAAGAAATTACTGAATCGAAATGGGGAAGAAAGAAATATATGGCACAACTCTGAAAGGGAGCTGTGTGCAGATTATAACTACGTAAGGGAAACTATGAGTCCAGGGTACATTAGATTATTGAACATTTTTCGTAAAAATCACAATATCAGTAAGCATTCTACGAGTTATTTACTCCTCAAAGGGACATCTGAATATTGATTAACATGTCTGAAGATACATAAAAAACGCTCGTGGTACGATGGGGTTGGACGTAAGGAACACTAGCAATACGGAAAGAAAGATGTCACTTTGAATGAGTTCGGTCAAAAACTACGCTACGTGACGGGACAAAAACAATTTATTTGATCGTATTCTGCTACTGAAATGTTGACTAAGCGTGAATCAGATGAAATTGCATCTGCTTGGCAATGGATAAGCAATTACAAATCTGCCGTCCGCTCATGAGTTTTATTAACGGAATGAACTAAGTTAAACTGCGCTTCAATAGGTTCCATGAGGCTTGACAAACTCTGCTCGGGCCTAGCTTTCTATTTCGCGATGCCATCAAAGAGTGGAGACGGCACCTGCACACATCAGAATATGCTGTCAGAGACTCGGAGTCTGTGACACTTGGGGTCGGCCTCCACGTTTGGAGACCGCCAGGGCCAAATTCTCGAATACCGTTCTTCTCAGAGACGGCCACAACGATATACTGCTGGTCCTGTCGGAGACTCCCACAATAATGTTTTCTGTCGAACAGTCCGGCGAGAGAAACGTGAAGCAGCTGTTCCCACCTACCTAAAGTTTGGTGACTGGCCAACCAGATTTTACAATCCTTGAGGGGAGAAGTTCGTTGTTTACCGAATTGTGCCACGCCAGTTTGTCAAGACAATAATTATTTTGTGAACACGCGAATTCGACCACCAGCGACGTCTCACCACACGGCCGTTGTATGAGCAGGATGGCTGCAGTCAGGTCGACACCAAGATGACATTCTGAGGAATAGCTTTGGAATAATAGTTTCGTCCAGAGAACAAGTGTCTCGTTCTCACTCCATCTGTGAGAACTTGACTAAGGAGCGCAACTACGAAAGACAAAATGCCTCCCCACTGATTATCGCATCGGCGCAGTCTGTCGGCCCGCTAAGGCCTGCACACAGCACCCCTCAGATTTGTAAGTGACGCCACCAGTGGGTGATGAACAAGGGATCGTGTTTCACCAAGGCGTCTTGCGTCCCAACGACGTCAACTAAGCCTGCCCGTCGGAGAAGGGTTTCCTTCCTAAGCGACCTGTGCGCCCCGGTAGCTGAGTGGTCAGCGTGACGGATTGCCGTCCTACGAGCCCGGGTTCGATTCGAGGCGCGGTCGGAGATTTTCTCCGCTCACGGACTGGGTGTTGTGTTGTCTTCATCATCATTTCATCCCCATCCGGTGTGCAGGTCGCCCAATGTGGCGTCAAATATAATAAGATCTTCACCAAGGCGGCCGGACCTGCCCCGCAAGGGACCTCCCGGCCAATGAAGCCAAACGTTCATTTCATTTCCATTTTCCTTAGCGTCCTTTTGTGTATAGAGTAGACAGTGGACCTCCCACTGGTGTACCACCTGGGCCTTTTTTTTCAGTAGCGTGTGGCACAAAACACATTCTACGAGGGTAACCCCAAAAGGGCTGCAGATTCCTCGACTTGCGCCATAGGGTGGTGGGGTTTCGGGTTCCGCTGGATGGGTCAGGAGTCCACTACATGCAGCAAGCAGCTAAACGGGCAGCAGGGGTTGTGTGGCGTGGACTGGGCGGTTTTTTAGGTTAGATGGCCTCGGGCAAGTACAGAAAGGGCAGCAGCCTCAAAGGGTGCGGGACATGCGGGGACCAAGCAGCAATCGGTATTGTAATTGTAAACTGTCGAAGCTGCATTGGTAAAGTACCAGAACTTCAAGGGCTGATAGAAAGCACCGAAGCTTGAAACACGTATGTAACGCAGCAGCGATGGCGAGGCATTGTAGCATCTGTGACCAGAGAGTATGCGCTTGACCGCGCGAGTGTTGCGAGCGGTTCTCAGTCAGTAGTGGTCTTTGCGAGTTAGTTGTCGCTATGCAGAGTAGCAGTCAGTCAGTCGTTGCGAGTCTGTAGCTCTGTCTAGTTGAGAGCAGTACTCAGTCTGTAGTCGTCATGCAGAGCGGTCGGTCAGTAGTAGCAGCCCAGTGCGGTTGTGTGATGTAGGCGGTCGGCAACAATGGTCAAGATGAGGAATAAGGTATACTGTTAATTAATATAATCATTAGATAATGAAAAATTTTATTTATTGTAATTATTCTCCAACAAGTCTCTCAATAATAATTTTTTATTTCAAAAGCATTTTCTCAAAAGTTTAATTTTTTGAACTAAAGATCTCGTTGCACTTCCCATTTCATTCCACTTCTTTTTGAAGAAAAATTTCACTAGAATTACAAAAAAAAAGGAGAATATTATTATTTGCAATGTAGTTCCTCCAAGTGGTGCGCAACAACAAGAGCAGATATGTGACATCCATTTATTCTGAGGTAAGACTTTAATTCTGATTGTTTTTACACAGGGCAAAAAACCGATATTTCGGTTTAATTGAATTTTCTTGTCACTGAATGGATTTTAATTTTTTGAAGGATTTATAATTGAGTCAGATTGCGAATTTCACATTTGTTGCCATTGTCTGTACATTTGATTGTAGGCAGGTTACGCATAGAGCCATGTCCATCAGCATTTCTAATTAGTATCGTTATTTTCTTATCAAAATTTTTGTAGGGAGGTTACACTTGGCTCCCATTTCTATTAAGTATTGCTATATTTTCTTATAAAAAAAATTGCGGTGGGGAGGTTACACTTGGCGACACCCAGTCCAGGATCGTATTTCGTTGAGAGTCTTTTGAGCGACAGTCAGATATCTGCTCTTATTTGCTTAGATAATTAGGACTTGGCGCAACGCTTTTAATAATATTGTGACTTTCTTTCTACAGGTCAACGGCAATTTGCTGCTTTGTTGTATTTGTGTGTTGCTTTTGCATTGTGCTTATTTGCTTTGTGAAAAATTTTGACTATTGTAAAAATGCCGCGAAAGACTGTGAATAGTGTATCGCGAAGTATTGTGAATGAAATTACCGACTTAAACAACGTGACCGATAGTAATTGTGATACGCAACGTAATGATGACAATCCTGCGTTCACTAACAATCAGTGCATTCCAACCACTAATGATGACTTTCACCTTAATGATGAACAAACGAACTCAATTGTCTCGTCTGTTAACTTGACGACAATTGATGACGCAGAATGCTCTATGGTAATGAGCGCTGTAGAGCTTAACACACCCGATTTGGAAAATTCAAGTAATGTACAGTCAAATCTGTCTAATGAAAATGAACAGATCACACAAAGTAGGACAGATGTATTTAATTCCGAAACAATGACTGATAGTATACATTTGACTGACAAACCTTTTTGTAAATTTCAGAATGACCAAATGGTTACAGAAAGTGAAACAATTCCAGATCCACTATTGAACAGTACAGATAATAGAAATGGTAATTTTGGCTCGGATCCAATTATGGCAATACTGATACAACTTAGGGAAGATAATAAACAACAGAGTGAAAATTTCAAACAACTTAGGGAAGATAACAGACAGCTTAGTGAACAAATTAGAGACGTTGCCGCGCAGTGGCATGACACTAAGGAACAATTGCGCGTGGAAATTGAGGCTTGTTCTCAAAAAAATAGCGAAGAAATTAAGTCTGTTGCGCAAGAATTAAGAGAAATGCAAACAGCCGCAACAGAAACACTCAGAGACGAAATTAGCGGAGTCGCTAAACAATGCTCTGAAAAAGCTGCACAATTACGGGACGAGTTTAAAGCAATGACGGTAGAACTTTCGCGCACTATGGACGCAAAGATAGACGCGAAATTCGAACAGCAGAACACTCAGATTAACGAGCGCTTTAGTCAGCACATACAGAACAGTGATACGCGTTTCCGCAGATTTATTCAAGATCAAAACAAAGTAAAACGACAAGTCATGGAAACAATCACTGCACAGAGACAAGAGGACAAACGTAAAATATTCGCGAAAGCGAAGACGTATGTAGACAATAATATTACTACAGTGTCCGACAAAATTAATACCATAGAACAATTGAACGCGGAATTACGGGATGAAATTTCTGATCTTAAAGCAAAAACGGATACACACACAGTAAATATTCAAACAGTGACAGATAGATTCGAACAACTAGATCTAACACAGGATTGTGATGTTATCAAAGCTGATGTTAAAAAACTGAGCGAAACTACGCGCAAGTTGCAAAAACAGATTAATGCGTCTGATTCTAAAACCGATGATCAGGTTAAGATACTGACTGAAAAATGTGATGAATTGGCCAGTCATATTGATGTTATCGAAAATACTAATGACAATAAATCAGACGATACTGCACCGGTTTCATTTATCCAAACACCTGAATTTCAAAATTTACAGCTGACAATTAATGAAATCGATTCATCTAACAACACGTTACGTAGGAAGTTATCAAATTTACAACAAGAAGTAACAGAAATGAAAAACACTTCTGTTAATAATACACAACAGACGCCACTTTATGAACATGTGTCAGAGTCACGCAGCGTGTATAATGTGAGCAATTTACAGCAACTACGCGACTTAAAATCCGAAAAGCCACGCGACTTAAAATCTGAAAAGCTATGCAACTGGAAATCCGGAATGACACAGACGAACAGATTCACACACAAACCCGAACGTGTTTTCAAATTCAATGAAGAGAACGTAGATTACGAGCAATTTTTATCCGCCAGAAAATGTAAGGAATTTAATAATGACAGCGTACAGGTACACGCTTTGCACTGTATACGACAATTTATCTTTGTACATTCACCGCTATTGCCTGTAATGCAGAAACTAGCTTTGAACCAGATGCGACAATTTATTTTTGTATTTTCATCAGCATTGCCCGTAATAAGGAAACTTGAATTAACATGGATACAACTATTTGCTTTTGAATTTTTACCGCTATTGCGTGCAACGCTAAAGCTAAAATTTATTTGCAGTGCGTAATTGACCTCAGGGGATTCATTACGCTTTAATGAATATGTGCCGTAGCGAGCATAGGGCCCCGAGCTGTAGTAGTGCTGTTTCATCTTTAGTTTTCTGCACTGCTGCCTTCTCTTCTACTATCCTTTATATCTATCCAAACTGCTCTTTAACTATTGCTCTTTGTAGTATTAAGAAACATGTAATGAATATCCGATGTGACAAACTTTTACCGAATGTGACAATTTTCAGTAGGCACTCCCGTAATGACAACTACCGCCGTAATTTTAATTACAGATAAAATCGTAATCATCAGTATGTGTAAAAGTAAAATTAACAGCAAACGCATTTTTTGGTAACAATAGATGTTTTTCACCACAATAGCATGAAAGTCAACCGCTTAGCATACGTAACCAACAATGCAGTCTACAAGGTCAACCAAACTTTAATGTTTCGCCGCGTGCATGTATAGTCTCAGCTCCAACAAATAGTAACGCATGGCAGCAAAGAAATAACTACGTACAGACAACACACTATTTCAACTCGCATCGCTATGCGCCGTATAGAAATTACTATCATGACAGACGTAAAAATGATGAGCACAATTTTCAGCGTACATTTAATAACAGTCGATCTTATGAGCAGCAACAACATCAGCAACAACAAATAATCATGAATGGAACAGACAATAGGTGTCATCCATAGCGTAACACGTCAGTAAGAAATAACAGAACAGTTCATACAGTGGATATGCCACAACATTCTCCCGTAAATAATAACACGTACGATAGAATTTAACCAGATACAGCACAGATTGCATACTACAGTAACGCAAACATTACTTTTGACAAGCAGAATTTTGCTCACGAGAATGTTATTTGAAGCATGCTTTGTTGAATGCTCCACTATTATCGCACCCAGATCTTACTAGAAATTTTTCCATTGCCACCGACAGTTCTAACACCGCTTTAGGCGTACACATTTTCCAGGAAATAGAAGAAGATGGTTCTACAGTAATTAAAAACATCGCATTTGCAAGTCGCATTTTGTCACCTGCTGAACGAAATTATTCCGTCACAGAACTTGAAACATTATGTGTTGTATGGGCTTTCACGAGATTTAGGCACTTTCTTTACGGCAGACATACCACCGTCTACACAGACCATAGAGCGATACAATTTTTACTTTCAGCTAAATTCACTCACGACAGGTTAAGCAGATGGAAACTATATTTACAGGAATTTAATTTTACAATAGTTCACATTCCCGGTACGCAAAATGTTGTAGCAGACGCACTATCGCGTTCTCTCAGTAACAATCAGCAAGACGTAGCAACCAACTTCTGCAAAGCAAATTTCAGTGTCATGTACATTCAGCAGGTTGCATTTGAAAATTTTATTTCATCGTCATTACAGGACATAGCACAAGAACAAAATAAGGACAATGTGTGGAAAGAAATTAAACACCTTTGGCAAGATAGGAAAAATGTTACGATTAGGAACCACTACACTGTACGCAATGACATTCTGTTTCGCCGCTCTCATCCTGACAGCAACATTTGGTTATTATGCATTCCTGACGAACTGGTTAACAAACTAATTTGGTACACTCATTTAAGTTACGCACATTACGGAGCACGAAAATGTTTTCTTATACTGAGACAGAACTGTTATTTTACCAACATGGAAAAACGTATACGACGAGTTTTAGCGTCTTGTAAAATTTGCCAGAAAGCTAAATCAGACACCACCTCACATATTCCTCCTTTATATCCCATTATACCTGTGAAATTAAGACACATGGCCGCAGTAGATATTTTTGGTCCGATTCCGAGAACTAACAGAGGTTTTTGCTACATTTTTGTCGCTGTTGAGCTCACTTCAAAATTTGTTACTTTCACTCCGTTACGCAAAGCTACTGCTAAAACTGTTTCGAAAGCATTTGTAAAACATTTTCTATTTCATGTAGGGCATGTAATGAAAGTAATTTCTGATAATGGATCTCAATTTCGTAGTAGTATATGGACACGCATGTTACGAGCTAGAAACATTTCTCCGATCTATATATCCAAGTACCACGCTTCTTCGAACCCTTGTGAAAGATTAATGAAGGAAATTGGTAAGCTGTGCAGAATATACTGCCACAAAAGACATATTGATTGGGATACACACATACTCTCATTCCAAGATGTAATTAATTCCATTCCAAATGAATCCACTATGCTATCTCCGACTGTTATACTGAAAAACGTTGAACCACCGAACAAAAATTAAAGAATTAATAGAATTCCCCAAAAATCGTCGCCTACGACACCACGAAATAATTGACATTGCGCTGAACAACATCAAACGTGCCGCAGAGCGCCGGAGAAGACAGCAAAAACTGGTTTGTACACGCCGCGACTTTCACGTTGGACGGAAGATATTAGTACGTACACACTATTTATCCAGCAAATTAAAAGGTAAGTGCAGTAAATTTGAACTTCTATACGCAGGTCCGTATCGGATTCGCAGTATCCCTCACCCCAATGTTGTACACGTCGAAACTTTGAGAACCAGAAAATCGAAAGGCAATCACCATATCTCAAACATTAAACCGTTTATTGAGTGAAACCACTGTATGATTCAACACACTATGATGCCATTTACTAATGCAATTAATTCACCTGACTAATTATTGATGATTATCGTATTTTTTTTCTTGGCAAGTGCCCGGCAAGGTAAGGTTAGCAGGTCGCTCTTCTTGTCGTTACACATCAGACCGTGCATATTTTTCCAGATGAATTTACACATTTACGACTATTTCTGCAATTATATTTATGTGACTACTTATTGATGATTATCGTATTTTTTTTTCTTGGCAAGTGCCCGGCAAGGTAAGGTTAGCAGGTCGCTTTTCTTGTCGTTACACATCAGACCGTGCACATTTTCCATTTTTTGTGTATATGACTGTACTCCAGTTTTGTTTGTATGCACTATGAAATAGTTAAGATATAACACACACCAGTCGACTTTGACATTTTTTTTTGCCTTATGACATCTCAACATCGTGACTGTTTCACATTTTTTTTGCTACTGCATTGTATTATTCTGTGTACATTTTTTCGCATCCGAACACTGTCAATGTCTTGGACATATTACGTTTTCTGTCATGTTATGCTGTATGGTTAATTGTGTCACCATAAACCAGTCATTATTTAGTGGGTATAGGATTTAAATGCAAGACATTAATCTTTGTTCATCAATTTCAGAAAGGAATGATGATTCTAAGAAATAAATTTAACATAAATGGGAATTTCACCTACGGAATAAACGAAAGGAGATGCAATAACTTTAAGAGGAAGAGTAAAGGGATCAGGATTAACAAGCATTAATAAGACTATACTATACTCATCGTAGAATAGCAGTCTTAACTAATTTTTTCTTTCAGAATACAAGGTGATTGATGCAGGCTGTCAGACTGAACTACACATCTTAGTTTTAGTGATGAAATATGCTAGAGATAAGGAATAGTTATATAATGAGTAATGAAGTGATTTTTTGCAGATGATAGTGAATACTGATGAATAATGATGAAGGAAATGGTATTATGAATAATGAAGTTTTTCTTTACAGGTGATGATAATGGTGAAGTTATGATGATATGGATAATGAAGTTTTTTTCTTTATGCCACGTAGTTATTTAAGTATTTGTTGCGGTTTGCTTTGACAGCAGGTGTTACATTGCATAGTAGGATGACGGAAAGTTTTGGAAAGGACAGCTATGGAACACATTTTATACACATTTCACTACTTGTTAATTCGAAGTTCACTACTTTTCAGCATAGTGTGCGTTTCTTCTTTCAGGTCAATAATCCGTTTTTGTATTTTTTCCAGGAGAAGTTTTTCATGACACTTACTAAACCTGTTACTTATTATACCTGTTCTAGTACTTGCATTTTTATATTTTTTACCCATTTGTGTTTATCATTTATAAATGTGATCACATGTACTGCCTTGTTACATAATCTTGCTACAGCTGACTCATGACGAATGACGTTACCTATCCTCATTTGCAGCAATAGGTCAAAAGCAAAAAGTATTATGCCTCAGCAATTAATTATCGATCCCAACGCAATGCATTGCTACCAAAAAAATGTATTACCAGTCCCACATAATGTCACTAGTTTATGATAATTCTGAATAATACTGATCAACTCTGAATAGCATGTCACTCGAGTAATGACCTCTTAATGAGACTATATTCAAAATAATGCTTTGTCACTAGCTAATAACTGCCACTGTTTATTGTAATGCCTGTGATTACTAATGATTTGACTGTAATTAACTGATTTTTAATAATGACTTTGTAATGATCTGAATAATACTGAATGATGAACTATGTTTTATTCTATTCAATACTTGATGGCCACTGAGTGCCAATAATTAATGTCACTCCACGAATTGTTATTAATTATGCCATTGATTAGCTCTTGTTTCCAATGTTGATACTTTGTAATTTGAAATGAATGTGACTGTTTCATAATGCTTTGTAATTAGGAAAAGACTAATGATTCTTAATAGATTGGAATGACACATAATTAATTAACTATGGTACTGTTTAATAATGCTTTGTAATTAATTAAGGCTACAAATGATTAATTAATTAACTGTAATTAGACAAATGATTAATTAACGACAAATGATTAATTAACTGTAATTATACAAATGATTAATTAACTGTAATTAGACAAATGATTAATTAATGACAAATGATTAATTAACTGTAATTAGGAAAAGGTTAATGATTCTTAATTATACTCTGTAACTGAAAAGAATGCGATTATTTCATAATATTTTGTAACCAGGAAAAGAAGGCTACTGATTCTATGTAAAACAATTAATGAACATTTTTCTGTAATACTACATACTTGGTACAGAAATGTTCAATAACTGGGCTATGAATGCCACGAACTATCAATGAAGACTGTAATTGTCAATATTATGTGACTTGATGTCCTTCACCTCATAAGCTGACTACCGTGAATTACTGCAATGTCCATTTGTCCTGTTTATCCCAGTGATCATGGAGCACTATATTTGGTTTTGCACTAATTCTACGTTGGTGTGCCTTGTAAGAGTGTGGTGTTGACACGACATGCTGTCCACCACCATGAGCGATGAAGACATTATTATGGTCCCACTGTTTGGTGTACCTAATGTACTGCCAAAATGAAAACATGGAACATTACTACGACAGTTCAGTGTCTTGGCTACACTGATAAATTCTGATGGGAAAAGAACTTCAAGTTGTGTCACTTGGTGTTGTACTACTGTGGAAAGATATGGACTTTCAGAGCAGCTGTGTGCAATCTAAAGTGCTACAACCATGATGCAATCCTTCCCTTTCCTATCCTGATTCTTGTCACATAAAGAAAAAATTTTTTTTTGGTAACATCATTTATGTTCATAGGTTATACATTTTTCGATTCGCTAAACTCCAGTGTGAGTACACTTATGTCACTGGTCGACATGATGTTTGCCATTATGTTTATTTGTTGTGAAAATGCTAAAGACATTTTTCAGTGCATGTACACTTGTCAACATGATATTTTTTGCCAGTCTGTTTATTTGTTCTGAATATGCTAAAGAATTTTTTCAGTGCCTGTGCACTTTATCTGTCAAAAAGTTTGTATATACTTTTCTGATTTGCTACTATGTTTTGTACTCACATTTTGTCTTTGTCTGATATATTTTGTACTTAGTGCGTGTGCACAACATTTACTTTATGTACTACATCTAATTATTCTTGCCAGTCTGTTTATTTGTTCTGCATATGCTAAAGAATTTTTTCAGTGCCTGTGCACTTTATCTGTCAAAAAGTTTGTATATACTTTTTTCTGATTTGCTACTATGTTTAGTATTCACATTTTGTCCTTGTCTGATATATTTTGTACTTAGTGCGTGTGCACAACATTTAAATATTCTGTAAGTTGTAGGATTTTGTTAATTAAAGAAAAATTTTGCCGCGCTTGGCAAGTCCAAATGACTCACCATCGCTGCCAAATTTTTGCCCCCCGAGTGGAGGGTTATGAAACACGTATGTAACGCAGCAGCGATGGCAAGGCATTGTAGCATCTGTGACCAGAGAGTATGCGCTTGACCGCGCGAGTGTTGCGAGCGGTTCTCAGTCAGTAGTGGTCTTTGCGAGTTAGTTGTCGCTATGCAGAGTAGCAGTCAGTCAGTCGTTGCGAGTCTGTAGCTCTGTCTAGTTGAGAGCAGTACTCAGTCTGTAGTCGTCATGCAGAGCGGTCGGTCAGTAGTAGCAGCCCAGTGCGGTTGTGTGATGTAGGCGGTCGGCAACAATGGTCAAGATGAGGAATAAGGTATACTGTTAATTAATATAATCATTAGATAATGAAAAATTTTATTTATTGTAATTATTCTCCAACAAGTCTCTCAATAATAATTTTTTATTTCAAAAGCATTTTCTCAAAAGTTTAATTTTTTGAACTAAAGATCTCGTTGCACTTCCCATTTCATTCCACTTCTTTTTGAAGAAAAATTTCACTAGAATTACAAAAAAAAAGGAGAATATTATTATTTGCAATGTAGTTCCTCCAAGTGGTGCGCAACAACAAGAGCAGATATGTGACATCCATTTATTCTGAGGTAAGACTTTAATTCTGATTGTTTTTACACAGGGCAAAAAACCGATATTTCGGTTTAATTGAATTTTCTTGTCACTGAATGGATTTTAATTTTTTGAAGGATTTATAATTGAGTCAGATTGCGAATTTCACATTTGTTGCCATTGTCTGTACATTTGATTGTAGGCAGGTTACGCATAGAGCCATGTCCATCAGCATTTCTAATTAGTATCGTTATTTTCTTATCAAAATTTTTGTAGGGAGGTTACACTTGGCTCCCATTTCTATTAAGTATTGCTATATTTTCTTATAAAAAAAATTGCGGTGGGGAGGTTACAAGCTGAAATCGTTATAGGTACAGAAAGCTGGCTGAAGCCAGAGATAAATTCTGCCGAAATTTTTACAAAGGCACAGACGGTGTTTAGAAAGGATAGATTGTATGCAACCGGTGGTGGCGAGTTTGTCGTTGTTAGTAGTAGTTTATCCTGTAGTGAAGTAGAAGTGGATAGTTCCTGTGAATTATTATGGGTGGAGGTTACACTCAACAACCGAGCTAGGTTAATAGTTGGCTCCTTTTACCGACCTCCCGACTCAGCAGCATTAGTGGCAGAACAACTGAGAGAAAATTTGGAATACATTTCACATAAATTTTCTCAGCGTGTTATAGCCTTAGGTGGAGATTTCAATTTACGAGATACAGAGTGGGACACTCAGATGTTTAGGACGGGTGGTAGAGACAGAGCATCGAGTGACATTATACTGAGTGCACTATCCGAAAATTACCTCGAGCAATTAAACAGAGAACCGACACGTGGAGATAACATCTTGGACCTACTGATAACAAACAGACCCGAACTTTTCGACTCTGTAAGTGCAGAACACGAAATCAGTGATCATAAGGCCGTTGCAGCATCCCTGAATATGGAAGTTAATAGGAATATAAAAAAAGGGAGGAAGGTTTATCTGTTTAGCAAGAGTAATAGAAGGCAGATTTCAGACTACCTAACAGATCAAAACGAAAATTTCTGTTCCGACACTGACAATGTTGAGTGTTTATGTAAAAAGTTCAAGGCAATCGTAAAATGCGTTTTAGACAGGTACGTGCCGAGTAAAACTGTGAGGGACGGGAAAAACCCACCGTGGTTCAACAACAAAGTTAGGAAACTACTGCGAAAGCCAAAACCTCTCAGACAAACAGAAGCTAAACGATGTCAAAGTTAGCGTAAGGAGGGCTATGCGTGAAGCGTTCAGTGAATTCGAAAGTAAAATTCTATGTACCGACTTGACAGAAAATCCTAGGAAGTTCTGGTCTTACGTTAAATCAGTAAGTGGCTCGAAACAGCATATCCAGACACTCCGGGATGATGATGGCATTGAAACAGAGGATGACACGCGTAAAACTGAAATACTAAACACCTTTTTCCAAAGCTGTTTCACAGAGGAAGACAGCACTGCAGTTCCTTCTCTAAATCCTCGCACAAACGAAAAGATGGCTGACATCGAAATAAGTGTCCAAGGAATAGAAAAGCAACTGGAATCACTCAACAGAGGAAAGTCCACTGGACCTGACGGGATACCAATTCGATTCTACACAGAGTACGCGAAAGAACTTGCCCCCCTTCTAACAGCCGTGTACCGCAAGTCTCTAGAGGAACAGAAGGTTCCAAATGATTGTAAAAGAGCACAGGTAGTCCCAGTCTTCAAGAAGGGTCGTCGAGCAGATGCGCAAAACTATAGACCTACATCACTGACGTCGATCTGTTGTAGAATTTTAGAACATGTTTTTTGCTCGCGTATCATGTCGTTTTTGGAAACCCAGAATCTACTCTGTAGGAATCAACATGGATTCCGGAAACAGCGATCGTGTGAGACCCAGCTCGCTAATTTGTTCATGAGACCCAGAAAATATTAGATACAGGCTGCCAGGTAGATGCTATTTTCCTTGACTTCCGGAAGGCGTTCGATACATTTCCGCACTGTCGCCTGATAAACAAAGTAAGAGCCTACAGAATATCAGACCAGCTGTGTGGCTGGATTGAAGAGTTTTTAGCAAACAGAACACAGCATGTTGTTCTCATTGGAGAGACGTCTACAGACGTTAAAGTATATATGACCTAGTAGATAGTGTCGGAAGTTCCATGCGGCTTTTCGCGGATGATGCTGTAGTATACAGAGAAGTTGCAGCATTAGAAAATTGTAGCGAAATGCAGGAAGATCTGCAGTGGATAGGCACTTGGTGCAGGGAGTGGCAACTGACCCTTAACATAGACAAATGTAATGTATTTCAAATACGGAGAAAGAAGGATCCTTTATTGTATGATTATATGATAGCGGAACGAACACTCGTATCAGTTACGTCTGTAAAATATCTGGGAGTATGCGTGCGGAACGATTTGAAGTGGAATGATCATATGAAATTAATTGTTGGTAAGGCGGGTACCAGGTTGAGATTCATTGGGAGAGTCCTTAGAAAATGTAGTCCATCAACAAAGGAGGTGGCTTACAAAACACTCGTTCGACCTATACTTGAGTATTGCTCATCAGTGTGGGATCCGTACCAGATCGGGTTGACGGAGGAGATAGAGAAGATCCAAAGAAGAGCGGCGCGTTTCGTCAGAGGGTTATTTGGTAACCGTGATAGCGTTACGGAGACGTTTAGCAAACTCAAGTGGCAGACTCTGCAAGAGAGGCGCTCTGCATCGCGGTGTAGCTTGCTCGCCAAGTTTCGAGAGGGTGCGTTTCTGGATGAGGTATCGAATATATTGCTTCCCCCTCCTTATACCTCCCGAGGAGATCACGAATGTAAAATTAGAGAGATTCGAGGGCGCACGGCAGTCGTTCTTCCCGCGAACCATACGCCCTCCGCCACACACCGTTGGGTGGCTTGCGGAGTATAAATGTAGATGTAGATGCAAAAGTAAGGTCTCGTGTTTTTTTATACGTATGGAACTCTGTTCCTATTATGAAGCGTACTTCACGCGCTGTGTGTAAACATGTGCACGCCGCGCTGAAGCGCTCAGTCTTGGCTTGGCAGCCGTTGAGAATAGAGCTCCTGTTGGATGTTACCGCGAAGTGCGAATTACGCGCAGTTATTCGGTTTTTAATCGCAAAGGGCACTGCGCCGATTGAAATCCATCGCCAAGTGACGGAAGTGTATGGTGAGTCGTGCATGGATGTCAAAAATGTTCGTAAGTGGTGTAGAGAGCTTGCAGCCGGTCGGACCGAAATTAACGACGAACAAAGGAGCGGGAGACCGTCAGTTTTGAGGAGACAGTGTTGAAGGTTGATCAAAGCATGCGTGAAGATGGAGGATCACCCTGGATGATCTCTGCACGTTGGTTCCTGAAGTTTCCCGAAGCACCGCTCACAGAATTTTAACGGAAACATTGAACTATCGGAACGTGTGCGCAAGATGGTTGCCACGGATGCTGACTGAGGACCACATGCGGCAACGAGTTGATGCTTCCCGTGCATTTCTTCACCGCCTTGCAGCCGAATAGGACAACTTTCTGGACTCAATTGTCACGGGTCACGAAACCTGGGCATACCACTTTACACCTGAGACCAAGCAACAATCAGGCCAGTGGCGGCATCCTTCTTCGCAGCATGGCGGCGAGCTGGTATGACATGGGCATACAGAAACTGCCACATCGTCTACAAAAATTCATCGACAGAAATGGTCATTATGTTGAAAAATAGCTAAATGTTCAAGCTGTAAACTGATATAAACCATTGTAGAAATAAACAGTTCTATGTACTTATAAAAAATAGGAGACCTTACTTTTGGGATTACCCTCGTAGAATACGTACATACGAAGATTTAGGAGGGGAAAAAGCTTCTTTTCTTTATGATTAATTTAAATTGATTCGCCGTTGCCTCACAACCGTGTTCAGAGCACGGATAAGGTAGTATTGACTGAGCTCTTGCAATTGTTTATGTCATTTATGATGACCGTTTTCATCCTTTGCCTATTACGGTGGCGTAAGTAGCGTAATGTGAAACCAGTCAGTCGGTTAGTTGACATACTCTAATTGACAGACTTGTTTCAACTTAACTAAGTGAAGGGATCGGTTGGCAGCACACGTCCTTAAGCCCTCCTCAATCTGGTCAAGGGAGCTGACGTCGATGTGGATGCGGATTCTAAAATGAATTGCACGAGACATATTATCCGCGACATATGTGACGTGCGGGTTAACGTGAAGGTAGAAGCACGAGGGAAGGTAGGTTACCGGATCGTGGCCACGCCGTTACTTCCTTCATAGATCGGCAACGGAAGAGCCACTAGATGATTCCTCGTGGTATCTATATCATTACGTCACAAGAAGCAACTACAGAGTGTTTCACAAAGTTGTACTGACCCTCCGCAGGGTGTTCTATGAATCACTGACGACGCAGTGCACAGACATGCCCGACGGTGTTTATTTTCCACAAAGAACGTTAACACTTCACGGATTACAGAGATGAAGTTCTATTAATACTGAAGAATCTATGTAAGCCGCGCGGTGTAGCTGTGCAGTTTGAGGCGCCTTGCCACAGTTCGCGCGACTCCCGCCATCGGAGGTTCGTGTCCTCCCTCGGGCATGGGTGCGTGTGTTGTCCTTAGCGTGAGTTAGTTTAAGTTAGATTAAGTAGTGTGTAGCCTAGGGATCGATGATCTCAGCAGTTTGGTCTCATAGGAACTTACCACAAATTTCCAAATTTCCATTCTACGTAAATCTCTCCTTTCTGTTCTACACTGCTAGAGGGGAAACTGATTCTTAGTCATCCTGTACGGCAGTTGTAGCGTTCTTCCGGGAAAGGCGACTTCCTCCACCACTTGCTTTTCAGTTTACGGGTAGAATGTATCTCCCTAGCATTTCCTGTCAGATTTTCTTACGTAAGTAGACAAAGTAACTTCTCTGAGCTCATGTTATACAGTGGAACTATTTTCAAGTAGTTATTTGCGGTTGTTAAGTGTGCTTTCATATAATATATCTTGCTATAGACAGTGGCGGAGAAGCGCTTAAGTCCGGCACCGCGCGACTGCTACGGTCGCAGGTTCGAATCCTGCCTTGGGCATGGATGTGTTTGATGTCCTTAGGTTAGTTAGGTTTAAGTAGTTTTAAGTTCTAGAGGACTGATGACCTCAGATTTTAAGTCCCATAGTGCTCAGAGCCATTTGAACCATTTTTTTTGAAGCGATTAACCTGTAAGTGTGGTGATGGCAGTAAGCAATGGTGAGAAAGGGATTTGACTATTAAAGGTGGCACCTTGCTGCTGTTTGTCATTGACAGCGTTTGTAAACCTTGTATCCATGCTGTAGTCACTTGGTGGTGAATTAATGAATTACGAGAAAGTTACTGCCTTTCTCTCACTACTAATTATGTTACTAGTAGACTGCATAAAGTTCTTTCATTCAGGAATTGCTGGCGCTTGTAGCCATTTATTACACATCCACAGTATATCTTGTAAGCTGGGTGTCATTGCGTCTTATGGAGGGGGACTAATCTTGTTTAAGTCTAGAACAGTAATCTGCTATAATGCATTGCTTGACTTATAGTGAAATAATTCAAGTTTCGTAACACCTGTTGCAGAGGATGACAGTTTAGCCCTGTGGGCGTCATTAGGTGGTGGGGAACTGATGCCTTCGATTACCCTCACGCTGTGAAAAGTATTCCAGCTAGTGATAGTGGAGCCAGTGAAATCGACATTGTCGAATTCATGTCGACAGCATGTTATCCCTGGGACAGACCCTTCATTGTGGCAGAAAACTGACAGCTCCAGCTGTTGAAATTTATACATAATAGCTGACTTAACAACTGCAAATAAGAGCTCATCTAATTAACTGAAAATAACTCCACTATATAAACACGAGCTTGATAAAGTTATTTTGTCTATTCGCACGAGAAAACTGGACAGGAAATGCTGTGGGAGTACAGTCTGTTTGTAAACTGAAAAGCGAGCAACATTCATGGTGAGGAAAGCCGCCTTTCCTGGGAGAATGCTGCAGCTGCTGTACAGGATAACTAAGAATCATTTTCCTCTCTAGCAATGTAGAGCAGTGAGCAGAGATTTACGTAGATTCTGTCCATATACATTTCCCGCCTTAGTATTATTAGCAGCTCATATCTTTACTCCATGTATCGTTAACACGTGCCTCCCCCTCTCCATCGGGCATATCTGCACACAGCATCGCAAATGATTTATAAGGCAGGCTACGGAGAGTCGGTAATAATTTGTGAAACATACTGTAGTTGCTTTTTGTGACTCAATGGAGTAGACAGAATGGGGGATCACCCTATTTAATGCAGTTTATTTTTATACTGGGAAACAATTACGTCAGAAGCCGCAGATTTCAAGAAAAACACGAAAACTGATCATTAAGTTGCACAGGTCAGACCAATATTCAAGAAAGATAGTAGGAGTAATCCACTAAATTACAGGCCCATATCGTTAACGTCAATATGCAGCAGGGTTCTGGAACATATATTGTGTTCAAACATTATGAATTACTTCGAAGAAAACTGTCTATTGACACACAGTCAACATGGGTTTAGCATCGTTCCTGTGAAACACAACTAGCTCTTTATTCACATGAAGTGTTGAGTGCTGTTGACAAGGAATTTCAATCGATTCCGTATTTCAGGATTTCCGAAAGGCTTTTGACACTGCACCACACAAGCGGCTTGTAGTAAAATTGCGTGATTATTGGAATATCGTCTCAATTATGTTACTGGATTTGCGATTTCCTGTCAGAGAGGTCACAGTTCGTAGTAATTGACGGAAAGTCACCGAGTAAAACAGAAGTGATTTCTGGCGTTCCCCAAAGTAGTGTTATAGATCCTTTGCTGTTCACCTACACCTACATTTATACTCCGCAAGCCACCCAACGGTGTATGGCGGAGGGCACTTTCCGTGCCACTGTCATTACCTTCCTTTCCTGTTCCAGTTGTGTATGGTTCGCGGGAAGAACGACTGCTGGAAAGCCTCCGTGCACGCTCAAATCTCTCTAATTTTACATTCGTGATCTCCTCGGGAGGTATAAGTAGGGGGAAGCAACATATTTGATACCTCACCCAGAAATGCACCCTCTCGAAACCTGGACAGCAAGCTACACCGTGATGCAGAGCACCTCTCTTGCAGAGTCTACCACTTGAGTTTGCTAAGCATCTCCGTAACGCTATCACGCTTACCAATTAATCCTGTGACGAAACGCGCCGTTCTTCTTTGGATGTTCTCTATCTCCTCTGTCAACCTGACATGGTACGGATCCCACACTGATGAGCAATACTCAAGTATAGGTCGAACGAGTGTTTTGTAAGCCACCTCCTTTGTTAATGGACTACATTTTCTAAGGACTCTCCCAATGAATCGCAACCTGGCACCCGCCTTACCAACATTTAATTTTATATGATCATTCCACTTCAAATCGTTCTGTACGCATACTCCCACATATTTTACAGAAGTAACTACTACCAGTGTTTGTTCCGCTATCATATAATCATACAATAAAGGATCCTTCTTTCTATGTATTCGCTGTTCCTTGTCTATATAATCGATTTGGTAGACAATCTGAGCAGCCGTCTTCGGTTGTTTGCAGATGACGCTCTCGTTTATCGACTAATAAAATCATCAGAAAATCAAAACAAATTGCAAAACGATTTAGGAAAGATATCTGAATGGTGCGAAAATTGGCAGTTGACCCTAAATGATGAAAAGTGTGAGGTCATCCACATGAGTGCTTAAAGGAATTCGTTAAACTTCGGTTACACGATAAATCAGTCTAATCTAAAAGCCGTAAATTCAACTAAATACCTAGGTATATCAATTATGAACAAGTTAAACTGGAAGGAACACATAGGAAATGTTGTGGGGAAGTCTAACCAAAGACTGCGTTTTATTGGCAGGACACTTAGAAAATGTAACAGATCTACTAAGGAGACTGCCTACACTACGCTTGTCCGTCCTCTTTTAGAATACTGCTGCGCGGTGTGGTATCCTTACCAGATAGGACGGAAGGAGTACATCGAAAAAGTTCAAAGAAGGGTAGCACGTTTTGTGTTATCGCGAAATGTGGGAGAGAGTGTCACAGAGATGATACAGGATTTGGGCTGGACATCATTAAAAGAAAGGCGTTTTTCGCTGCGACGGAATCCTCTCACGAAATTCCAATCACCAACTTTCTCCTCTGAATGTGAAAATATTTTGTTGAGACCGATCTACATAGGGAGAAGCCTGCCCGGTTGGCCGTGCGGTCTAACGCACGGCTTTCCGGCGGGAAGGAGCGCCTGGTCCCCGGCATGGATACGCCAGGCGGATTTGTGTCGAGGTCCGGTGAACCGGCCAGTCTCTGGATGGTTTTTAGGCGGTTTTCCATCTGCCTCGGCGAATGCGGGCTGGTTCCCCTTATTCCGCCTCAGCTACACTATGTCGGCGATTGCTGCGCAAACAAGTTCTCCACGTACCCGTACACCACAATTACTCTACCACGCAAACGTAGGGGTAACACTGGTCTGGTGTGAGACGTTCCCTGGGGGGTCCACCGGGGGCCGAACCGCACAATAACCCTGGGTTCGGTTTGGGGCGACGGAGGGGTGAAGTAGACTGCGGTAGGCGTCGTGGGGTTGCGGACCACTGCGGCTGCGGCGGGGACGGAGCCTCTCCGTCGTTACTAGGTCCCCGGTTAACATACAATACAATACATAGGGAGAAACAATCACCACTATAAAATAAGGGAAATCAGAGCTCGTTCGGAAAGATATAGGTGTTCGTTCTTTTTGCGCGCTATACGAGATTGGAATAATAGAGAATTGTGGAGGTGCCTCTGCCAGGCACTTAAAGTGATTTGCGGAGTAACCATGTAGTTGCAGATGTAGATGTAGATGTAGTTAAACGCTCCCCCCCCTCCCCCCAATACCCCCACGCTGAAATTCCACCCTATGCGGATTTTTAGTATGTTGTTCGTGACACTCCTCCGTACCAACGTACAAAAATTTGTGGCTACTCGATTTTCTCCCCTGTTCGACATTTTCTGGTCGTCATTGACTGACCTAAAAGCAGAAATTACTGCAGAGATATCCGAGGATATCTCCATTTGTACGGATTTCTAACTACAGACCCTCAGTGAGCGGGTGTATATCTTATCCATTAACTGGCTAGCGTACTCACCTCTGCCTTGGGCTCGGCGTTGAGGTCGGCGATGCAGCTGACGCTGAAGGGCGCGCGGTGCGTGAGTCCGGGCGCGCCGGCGCGCTCCAGCGTCGCCTCGCACAGGTAGCGCACGAAGCCGAAGCGGCCGTGGAAGGAGGCGGGCAGCTTGGTGGGCAGCGCCACGCGGAACGGGAACTGGTGCGAGCCCGCCCACAGCCGCTCGCGCCGACCTGCGGGCACACCCGCGCTGACGCGCTGACGCTAGCGCAGGTACAGCGCACTGCGGGCTAGTGTGGCACGCAGGCGTCAACTTGTAGCGTGGAGCGAACAATGGGAAACTAAACGGCTCGCTATTAAAATTGCAACAGCACGAATAATAGCAGATGGCGGAACTTTACTTATTGTGCGTACACAGTAGAGCAGGAGGATTGTATAATTCAATTTGTGGATGTTTTTGGTGTACAAGGTGTGAAATTTAGTATACGTAGTTGCCACTTTTGGCAGCAATAATACTGTACCGCGGTTGGTAATTGATTCGAGCCGAGCTTGTATGACAGATACGGGTTTGACAGTCCAGGCTGCTTCAAGTCTTTGCCACAGGTCATCAATTATTGTAGTGGCTGGCGAGTGGTTGAGTGCCAGTACCACGACAATCGAAGACCAAATTTTTCAGCTGGTATCCAATCTGAAGATTGTGCCGGTCAGAGCAAAAGTGGAACGGTTGTGTATCGAATTAAGTCAGGATGCGGTCTTGCGACATCTTGTTGAAAGATAACGTTACAGAAACGTCAAAGATAGGGCTAATTCATCACCCATAAACTGTCTGATATGTAATGGCTGCTGTCAAAATTACCAGGGATGCGATCCAGAGGTGATTGTTGTGACGGTCCGCTTATAGTGCGACCGTCCTGATTCTTCATTTATGGATTAACCACGCGAATTAACGTATCGATTTTTTATGAATATAAATGACTGCTGAGGGAACAATGGCTGGACAGTGTAAGGTGGAGAGGTCGGATATGCTAAGCAATGTCAATTACTATTACAGGAAAGCTATTTTAACGGATGAAACGACGTTACTTGTGCGCTCGGTGGAATGAGGAGCCGGCCACTACCAGCAGGCAGCTGAAGGAACAGCTCTAGCGAGGCGTGCGGCAAAGAACAGCCGGATACAGTTTGAACAGTGAAATACAGTATTCAGTGTAAAGATTTCATGTAAAGTCCTAATCTGCATGTTCGGTTGTAAAGATACATGCGCCGAGAATATTTTGAATTACACTTAAGTTACTGGATTGTTGCGCATGTCTGATTCTCAATGCTAGTGATTTTAATCGCTGTCAGTGCGATTTTTTTCATGTTAGCTTCAATTCTGTTTTCGCTCAATAAGTGACACACTATGAGGTTCGGGGTAATGTTTTTTAGTGCTTCCTTTTCGTAACTTTATCTTGTGCTTAAGAGACCAACAAGTCATTTGTACACAGCAGTTTTTTGGTCAGCGGTTTATTTCACTCGAGTCTGTTGTGCGAAACAAATTGGAAAGCCAAAGAGGCTGCTGTGCTTGATTATATTATTTTCTACTTATAGCGTCCCCAGTGCTATATTACGAAAAGACTTAAAAACAGTATTTATAAAGAAGAGACATTTAAAAATTGAATAATATATTTATATCATGTAGCCGTAAAATAATAATTTCTCTGGGTAGGTTTCGAGTGCAAGGAAATGTAACAAAATGATCTAAAGAGATGACAAGATGCGCTCTTTTGTTAATTTTTTAGTTGTCTTCACTTCCTCTCTTGTCTTGATTGTATATAGACGGACATCTTGCGTGTGCTGGCAAATGTAAGCATATTTGTATGAGTTAAGCATATAATATATTCATTTAATATTATTGCGCACTTTTAATTTGTAAGAGGCGATCCCGATTTCATGTCCGCCTTCCTTGAATTAACCTGCATTCAAGTAATTTACAGTTCAACAATCGCAGCGGCCGATGCAACCAACGACGCCATTACGTGGCGATATTAACTTATGAAAAATTAGCGGAAGCGAAATACTCGCCCGCTATTAACATAATATTAATTTTTCTCCACAGCCGCACCAAGTTGCAGAAATACGTAACTTTAAGATTCTTATTTTCAGTACCATAGCCGAGAGCCAGAGCCAGGACTCCGAGGTAAGAAAAATACTCTCGCGCGTGTGTGGCCCGCAACTGTAATTAATAACTAAAGATTTCTTGCTTTAAAGTGAACTGACTAGCCGAGAAAATTAATATGAAAAGTTTATTACATTGTTCAACTTATATGCTCATGTTTTAAAAGAGCCCGCATCTCGTGGTCGTGCGGTAGCGTTCTCGCTTCCCACGCCCGGGTCCCCGGGTTCGATTCCCGGCGGGGTCAGGGATTTTCTCTGCCTCGTGATGGCTGGGTGTTGTGTGCTGTCCTTAGGTTAGTTAGGTTTAAGTAGTTCTAAGTTCTAGGGGACTGATGACCATCGATGTTAAGTCCCATAGTGCTCAGAGCCATTTTTTTTAAAAGATTCAGCGAGTCTAACATTCATTAACGTAACAAATAATTTGAGATTAATATTGTTAAAAAGGAGAACTTCACGAAAGCATTTAACCGTGAATCAAAATTGAATGAAATATCATTTTTATTAAGGCCCACCACGTAAGTCGGCAACAATCAAAAAATAATAATAACAATAATAATATATTAAATTACTACGGGCGACGGACGCGAGATACTGTAGGGCTATTTTGGCGTAATTTCCACCTTCAGGTTGAACATAGATGACTCAACTGTTGATACTGCTGTGACGAAACGTCATTGTGGAATAAACTTTCATAATTCGACAGTTACAAAAATAACAGCTCCAACAAAATTTTGACATCAAAGAACAAACTTATACAACAGTGCGACAGAAAATGAGCTATCGATGTTATTTGGATGTCAAGACGACCTGATATAACCTAAAGATGGCAATCACACCGAAAGAAGCCTATAGTAATACATAGCAGTGTCTTTTGTCCTTATATGACATATACGACGCAGCGGGTCCAGATGAATAGAAATGGAAAGTGATTCTATGTCTGACAGGATCTCAGCCGGACGCCGCCGCCTAGGTATGCACCTGGGTCATGTATAGTCGTTTTCAGGCGCTGCGTGGGCGGCAGACAAAGGGCTCTAGAGGCTACTTGTGATCTTTATTCCATGCGGAATGTCCCGCACTGGCAGTTCAGACCTTGTCAGAGACGCAAGAGCGAAAAATACTGAGGGGCAGAGATAGGTCATTAACTTAAGCTTCAGTCGCGGAAGCCGAACGTACAGGCGCCAGCTAATGCTTGTTTTGGAGTCTGATGCGTCACCGAGAACTGCAAGTGGCAGGGCTTTCAGGGCCCGATAGCATCTTCGCAAGACTCGGGCGATCAGATGAGCAACGGAAAATAACCTGCTTAGTGTTTGTCTAAATTTGGGGGCGCCTTCTGTCTTAGGTGGGAGCGAATCCGATTGACTCTTCCCCCTTCGACACGCCGATGGGAACTTAAATTTTACTGCAAATTGTTCTGAAGTTGCGTCTTGCGTGTGCCCATCAATTAGACGAGCGCGAAGCTAGGAAATGCTGCACCTATGCTAGGTGGAGACTAGGAGTCTTGAGGGAAAACGGATTCCGGCTTAGGCTCTCTTAAAATGAGGACGTTTGAGTATTTGGCCCTTCTGGAGGCCCAACCTTTGATAGATAAGGACGTCAAGATTTTCGGCACCGCGGTACTGCAGAGTGAGACGGAGGAGGGAGATGTGGAGCGACTGGCCACTGCACCATGGACAACTCGCGCACCTCAGACGACCAAATCGTGCCCTACGTTCGAACAGCACCGGCACACGAACGGTAAGACGTGTCTCAAAATTGTAGTTGAAGTTAGGCATGGTTAGGTGGTGAGGCGCTATTTGCCAGCTTTCAATTCCTTCCTCTTGCAGTTGTTCACGAACCTCACCTCTCTTGGAATAGATCTAAACTCGCCATCAGATTGCACAACTACGTTTCTTAAAAGTATATGCAGACAGAGTTTCATTGCGGCGATACAGATGTAGCAAGTTAGCATTCGCCAGTTATAAGCAACTGAGAAATGGTCTCGCCAACCACATACTGTAATTGTTAATTGATACTGCGAGAAGAATTTGGCAGAGCACTGAAAGACCTAAGTCAGAACAAGGCCCAGGAAGTAGATGACATGCCGTCAGAACTACTGGTAGCCTTGAGAGAGCTATCTAAGAAAAAAGTTTTCCATTTGGCGTGCAAGATGTATGAGACAGGTGACGTATCCTCAGACTTTAAGAAGAATATAATAATTCCAGTCCAAAAGAAAGTATGTGCTGTCAGGTTTGAATATTACCGAACTATCAGTTTAGTAGGTTATGGTTGCAAAATACTAACTCGAATTCCTTACAGAAGAATGGAAAAACCGGTAGAAGCCAACCTTAGGGAACATCAGTTTGGATTCTGGAACGCGCGAGGCAATACTGATCCAACGACTTCTCTTGGAAGATAATGTTAAGGAAAGGGAAACAACGTACATAGGTTTTATAGACTTAGAGAAAGCTTTTGACAATGTTAATTGAAATACAGTCTTTGGAATTCTAAAGGTAGCAGGGGTAAAATACAGGAAGCAAAAGGTTACAAAACTTTACATAAACCAGACGTCAGTTATAAGAGTCGAGGGGCATAAAAGCGAAGCAGTGACTAAGATGGGAGTGAGACAGAGTTGTAGCGCATCCTCGATGTCATTCAGTCTACTCATCGAGCAAACAATAAAGGAAATGAAAGAAAAATTTGAAGTAGGAACTAAAGTTCAGGGAGAAGCCGATGACACTGTAATTCTGTCAGAGACGCAAAGGACTTGGAAGAGCAGTTGAACGGAATAGACGTCTTGAAAGGATGATATAAGATGAACATCAACAAAAGAAAACAAGGATACTGGAATTTAATTGAATTAAATCTGGTGATGCTAAGGTAATTAGATTAGGAAACGAGACACTTAAAAGTATTAGATTATTTTTGGTAACTGATGACGGCCGAAGTAGAGAGGATAAAAGCTGTAGACTGGCAATGGCAAAGGAAAGCGTTTCTTAAGAAGGGAAATTTGTTAACGTCGAATATAGATTTAATTGTTACGAAATATTTTCTGAATCTATTTGTATGGAGTGTAGCCACGTATTGCAATGAAACATGGACGATAATCAGTTTAGACAAGAAGAGAAGAGAAGCTTTTGAAATGTTATGCTGCAGAAATATGCTGAAGGTTAGATGTGTAGATCACATAGCTAATGAAGAAGTACCGAATAGAATTGAAGGCAAAAGAAATGTATGGCTCAACCTGACTAGAAGAAGGGATAGATTGATAGGACACATTCTGAGACATCAAGAGATCGCTGGAGGGAAGTGTGTCTGGTAAAAATCGTAGAGGGTGACCAAAAGATGAACACAGAAAGCAGATGCAGAAGGATGTAGGTTGCAATAGTTATTTGGAGATGGAGAGGGTTGTGCAGGATAGAGGAGCATGGAGAGCTGCATCAAACTAGTCTTCGAGCTGAAGACCACAACAACAACTGTATCAGTGTTTAAATATGATTTTCGATATCCATGTCAATACTGCGTTCGTAATTGTACTGGTTTTCTTTGCTCCCTTGTCAGCGAATCTTGAGTTAACAAATGTGTGAATTTAAGGGGACACGCCCCTGAACGGGCTGCATTTTTAGCATTATCTCCACCCTCATAGTGCAACTGATCTATAAGTGAGAGATAGCTCAAAATTCTTACACACAATTAGGGTCATTAGTCAAAGCATTTCCTAAAAAATCATTGAGATTTTTATTATATTTTGGTACTGACAACAATATTTATAATAGCATAAAAAACGGAACATTCACTGCGGTACCATTATCTTTGGAACCACTGACTGTACAGCTTGGAAAACGAGTCAGAGTACAGACAACATTCACATAAGTGTTTTATGTCTCCACTTTCCTTCCCTGATGCTGATCTGCGAAAAAGACAATTTATTTAACTACAACAAAAATATTTAAAAATTTAGCTCAAATATCACCGATATCATCATATTTTCAGGAAATAGTAGGAAAGGGAGGTAGAGGAGGTCATTCTAAATATCTGTAGCAGTTTTTGTGAGTTTAACTTCAGTCATGTAGGAGAAAAGTGTACCTGAATGATGAAAATTCAAGTTTTCAGTAAATCTCAAAAGAAGATTTACAGATTTATTAACTTACCACTATGCTCGTTTAGAACATTCCAGATCCATATTCCAGTTGTCCTCCTGTTTCCTTATCCCCTATACTTTTTCTCTACATCTTTTCTTTACCCTTGACTCCTTGCTCCTGCAGCTGTCTCTGCTTTGGTTACCCGCCGCTTATCAATAGCAGTTAGAGCTGAATCCATATTCCTATATTCCTTCCCGTCTGGATGTTCAATTTCTTCATAACATTAATCTTTGAAATTGCATCATCATTGAATGTTATTATTGCATCCATTACACTAATCTTCAGCACTGTCAGTCCAACAAATACAGTTTTGGGTATTATTTCCCATATACAGCTGTTGAAGCTTTCATTTGCATTCTGAGAGAGACCATGCATACATTTCCTATGTAGATTTTTATTTGCCAGATCCCTATATACAGGCCTAATTGCTTCCATTGCAGCAAGTGGTAAGGAATGCTTGTGGGTATATTGTATGCCTGTAGCATTGCGCCAGCCGGAGTGACAGTGCGGTTCTAAGCGCTACAGTCTGGAACCGAGCGACCGCTCCGGTCGCATGTTCGAATCCTGCCTCGGGCATGGATGTGTGTGATGTCCTTAGGTTAGTTAAGTTTAATTAGTTCTAAGTTCTAGGCGACTGATGACCTCAGAAGTTAAGTCGCATAGTGCTCAGAGCCATTTGAACCATTTTTTTTGTAGCATTGCTCAACCAGTACTTGCACCACAAATCTTCCCCTTTTGGACACAAACCATGCTGTGGGGTTCCATCTGTTGACACTCTGTGAAACCATGTTGCCCAAACAGCTCGTCTCATGTTCTCCAAATCTCCTACATTTCTCTTTATTTCTAGTTCATAATATTGAGTCAAAGAATCAATTTCACTTTTAGTAAGACGACATGGGCCATCTATGTGTTTTCTGTCTGAAAGTTTTTTTCCACTGAAGTCTTTACATAATTTTCTTAGTCGAGCTCTCATTGTTTTTGTACATGCCCAACACATTCAAGCTTTTCTATAAGTGTCCCCATATGGTTTGTCATTAACAACAGTAGTGTGTCCTTTACAGTCTCCATCCCCAAGGTAGCCTACAGACCTCACACCACGACTGACCTCTGATCTTCTAAAAATGTTTAGAACTCCTTTCGTTTCCATGTTTCCACAGCACTCTTCAAAAGTCTTGACAGCATTTTTAGGTTCACAATAACATTTCCGTCGTTATTGCTGCTCACAATAATTTTAGAACATGTTTTTTGCTCGCGTATCATGTCATTTCTGGAAACCCAGAATCTACTATGTAGGAATCAACATGGATTCCGGAAACAGCGATCGTGTGAGACCCAACTCGCCTTATTTGTTCATGAGACCCAGAAAATGTTAGATACAGGCTCCCAGGTAGATGCTATTTTTCTTGACTTCCGGAAGGCGTTCGATACAGTTCCGCACTGTCGCCTGATAAACAAAGTAAGAGCCTACGGAATATCAGACCAGCTGTGTGGCTGGATTGAAGAGTTTTTAGCAAACAGAACACAGCATGTTGTTATCAATGGAGAGACGTCTACAGACGTTAAAGTAACCTCTGACGTGCCACAGGGGAGTGTTATGGGACCATTGCTTTTCACAATATATACAAATGACTTAGTAGATAGTGTCGGAAGTTCCATGCGGCTTTTCGCGGATGATGCTGTAGTATACAGAGAAGTTGCAGCCTTAGAAAATTGTAGCGAAATGCAGGAAGATCTGCAGCGGATAGGCACTTGGTGCAGGGAGTGGCAACTGACCCTTAACATAGACAAATGTAATGTATTGCGAATACATAGAAAGAAGGATCCTTTATTGTATGATTATATGATAGCGGAACAAACACTGGTAGCAGTTACTTCTGTAAAATATCTGGGTGTATGCGTGCGGAACGATTTGAAGTGGAATGATCATATAAAATTAATTGTTGGTAAGGCGGGTACCAGGTTGAGATTCATTGGGAGAGTGCTTAGAAAATGTAGTCCATCAACAAAGGAGGTGGCTTACAAAACACTCGTTCGACCTATACTTGAGTATTGCTCATCAGTGTGGGATCCGTACCAGATCGGTCTGACGGAGGAGATAGAGAAGATCCAAAGAAGAGCGGCGCGTTTCGTCACAGGGTTATTTGGTAACCGTGATAGCGTTACGGAGATGTTTAATAAACTCAAGTGGCAGACTCTGCAAGAGAGGCGCTCTGCATCGCGGTGTAGCTTGCTGTCCAGGTTTCGAGAGGGTGCGTTTCTGGATGAGGTATCGAATATATTGCTTCCCCCTACTTATACCTCCAGAGGAGATCACGAATGTAAAATTAGAGAGATTAGAGCGCGCACGGAGGCTTTCAGACAGTCGTTCTTCCCGCGAACCATACGCGACTGGAACAGGAAAGGGAGGTAATGACAGTGGCACGTAAAGTGCCCTCCGCCACACACCGTTGGGTGGCTTGCGGAGTATCAATGTAGATGTAGATGTAGGGCCATCCAAGTTCTTTACACAAACATGGGTGCCAATAAATTTACTTGAACAACCCTGACAGTGCTTTGATAGACATTCATACTCTAGTATCTTACTAGTTTCAATAAATGTGGCTGTTACGACCCCATTCAGAGAAGTATGACCTCTCTTCTGCCAAGATCCACCAAATGCTGCTACAATGTCTGTATTCTCAGACAAGGCTACTGCTTCTTCTGCTGCTCTTTTCATTGAAAGTTCACTTACACTGCATAAAGCATTATGTATTAATTTATTGCATCTGTCAAAACTCAGTGGAGGTGGAGGCAAATCCATCACTGCACAAAAAGTCTGGGCAGCTCTCCATCCTTTTCTAATACAGCTCATTGCATAAGCAAGCAGAATATTTACACTGTAATTTCAACTGTCAGTTACTGGCGATGTCATAGTATCACTGTGCATCTTACACTAGCTACAGGCAATCACTAACCGACTTGAAAGACTCTTCGTTGCTAAAACGTTAATACTATCTTCACAATTGCAGTACTTACATTTCACAGCACTCTTCAAAAGTCTTGACAGCATTTTTAGGTTCACAATAACATTTCCGTCGTTATTGCTGCTCACAATACTAATAAGCTTGTTCTTATTACATTCAGAAAGCGAAAGTTTACGTCTAGAAGCACTGCCTGTGGACATAGTTTCATGGGGGGGGGGGGTCTTTTGATGCAACTGATGTGTATTATTCGGTTGTGTTTGGAACTGGTTGCCGCGAAACTTTCGTTTGGGGCAAAATTTCTTTACTCTCGGTATTTGTAGCTCGCGAAACACGCACACAGAAACAAAACAACACACAATAACTACAAAACCACACGCGTATGAAATTCCGAAATCATATATTCTCAGATCTTTGTTTACATTCGAACCATAACCTTCCAGACATACCTGTACTTTGGCTCCAGGAGTCAGTGCCCTAGAATACACCTGTGTTAACGATCCATGAAATGCTATTTTCTATAGACCAAGAATATATTTTTCAAATTTTTTGTCATTTTCACGAGCATGTCCCCTTAACAGGACCTTGAATGATTTTGTACTTGGAAAACCCTTTCAACAACTTAAGAAGAGATTGCATGTGCTTTTTCTGACACTACAACAGCTACTTGGACCCCTCTTTGGTATTATTTTAATATCAGATTCATTCACAGTTTATTAGCGATCCGATGCTCACGCCTCGGATAGGTAACTGTGTTCACGGCAGCTGCCCGTCATACTAGTTCCAGGGGGAGGGAGGGGGGGGGGCGAAAATTTTTTACATTTTCAAACTCTCGGTCGGCACCTTGCAAGAATTACGATAAAATATAATGATGATAAATTTAACTGTTGATGCTTCCTGATTGTAGTGGGATCTTGGTGATATTCTGGTGGGTAAATATGATGATTTTTGCTAATGACAGAAGTAGGTGCTGTTTCTCCTTGGAAATTCTGAGCAGTCCGAGACATTTAAAGTATTCAGGGCTTAGCAGTGATTACCCAATCGTGGCTAAAATGTGGATTTTAGCCAGACCTTTTTATTGCGTGGTATCGACCCTGAGACGATCATCTCAGCTAATCTCCCAGCTTCTATGGGCTAGTTGGTAGAACAGATGTCGGAAACCAAGTATAGTCAGTGGCCCCAGGTATATGACCGCAGCATCGTGTTACGTACTCAGTGAAATCCCATACCAACACATTAGGCGTTGGGACCGTCTGATGCGACCCGGTAACGTTCGTTCTTCTCGGAGTCTCCCGATGCAACTCGTAGAAGCAGGACTTGTCAGGAGAGAACATGTGATGCGAGTCCTACCTCTGATGTCGTTTACGTGCCTCTCTCTAACACAGCGTTAAGTGAAGCTGCACCAGCGGTCGCCATGCTGAATGTCGGTGGTGCTCCACACATCTTCGCACCATCCGCATGGATATTTGTTACTCTGCAAAAAAGTCACTATTTCCTGTTTAAGGATAAATGATGCGGGTGTACGATCATGCACGTCTGAGGAAACAGTATGTCCGTTCTCTTGGGCGCTATTCGCATGGCACCATTGACATCCTGTATGGCTTTAAGTCTGACCCTTCTGAACTCATCGTTCCACCTTCGCTTGACAGTCGTCAGTTCCCGACCAACCCGATCAGCGATGTCGCTGAACGAGAAACTGCAGACTCCATAGGCTACTTTTCTTCCGCCTTCATGGTGATGCAATTTTAATGGCCTCCAGTGTATTTTATGTGGTGTTCTTTGTGTACTGGACAGACAACGAGGGAAATGTAGGACTATCTCGATAAGACAGTTGTCTGTCATGTACACATAATCAGCACTCATCAGACAATAATTAGTGGGCGACCCACCCTCAGATTCCATCCCAATGGCTTATACCTAACCATTTCGGACCGACTTATCCTTATTAACAAACGCATGAAATTATCTCGGAGTAGCGCTCGAACGGAACTAACATGGAAAACTCTTCTACTAACCTCCTAACAGAAAGCACACAATTTGCTGAAGCTATTAAAACTACTAAAACGCTTGAAAATCAGGATGGCATCCCGTTCACTATCCTCCACGCTTACGAAACATTGATCCGATCTATCCTCTCCTATGCGCATCTGGTCTGGGTATCGTCGTCACCAAAATTTTGTCACTCCCTCCAAGTGCTTGAATGCCATGCTTTCCAATTTGCCTTCCACATTCGTTTACTTACTCAATATGGAGTCTGTACCATTTCATCTTATTCCCGCACCTCCCCGCTCACATTAATCACTACCCGCAGTCTCGATTTCAACAACTTCGTTGTTTCCCCTGCAATTTCCTATCTTGGTATTCCACAGCATCACCCATACTGACACATACCATCAACTGTACCTTTGCACACACTCCATAATCTCAGATAACGATACTTTGACCGAGTTTCTGTCCAAGAATATGAAGTACACTCTGATATTTATATACCACTGTAGCTCTAACTCCACTCTCCCTGTTCTATCAAACAGCAGACCTCCCCACTTCCCTTTCTATTGTTTATTACTCATTTTCTCATATCATGGCCCAGTCCACAACCCAGCCCCTTACATCATAGTAATGACTCACCTTACCTCTTTCTTTATACTCACACCCCATGACCGCATCTCCAGTCATTTCCCAGCGCAGGTTCTTCAACTTTCAACCACATTTCGTATTGTCAAATTGGAGCACATGACATATTTTGGTCTTCATGGCATTTTCAGTACTAACGACACCCAAACATATATGAGTCGTAACCGGTTAGCTGTCATAAGTCCACAAAATTCGATCAAGACAAGTATGAAGAACAAGTATCCGTCAGTTTTGAACGAATGTGCAGTGCTCTTTTTTCAGATTTTCACAGTTCTGTGCCATCTTCATTTCCTGCTTTTATTCTTGTTTGTTTTGTTTAATTTAAAAACGAAAAAAATCAACAACTTATGTTTCTAGTACCATCTTTTAATTATTTTAAAATACGTAAATGTTTCACCATTTTTAATTTAGTGTAATAAATGAAGCATTTTAAACCTTTGACCGAAGAACAGGATGCTTACACACGATGAACCAACATTTGAAAAATAAAAGAAAGTTCGGTCATGGCATAGCAGCGGCCGCATAAATAAGGAATATTCAAGAATAACGTAGCTGCAAGCACTGCACAACGCAAAAGGGTTTCTGTAATAAGAAACAGTGCTGAGTCCAAAAAAGACTCACAGAAAGCTACGTTTAGAAAGAAACAATGAAAGTTTGATGTTAATACTGTATGCTAGCTTGAAAGTGGAACCTGGAACGTTGCCCTTCACGGGCAGTGCTCCTACAGGCTGAGCTACCCATGCACGACTCACTGCAGCGTCACGTGTTTTGAATCGTCCTAAGACATCCACATACCGTGATGCGCACGTGAGTGACCACACAATACCGAAAACAAAGCAAAATTCGAGTAGAAATTAATAAGAAATAAATCAGGGGACGAATTCACTATACTTCGATGATCAACAACCGGCTAGTGTATTCATAACGTACAAGGGTTGGACAAAAATGAACCCGCCAGGATAGCCGAGAGCACTAACACGCTGCTTCCTGGACTCGGGTAGGCGCGCCGGCCCCAGATCGAATCCGCCCAGCGGATTAACGACGAAGGCCCGTGTGCCGGCCAGCCTGGATGTGGTTTTTAGGCGGTTTTCCACATCCCACTAGGTGAATACTGGGCTGGTCCCTACGTTCCGCCTCAGTTACACGACTCGCCGACATTTGAACACGTTCGCACTATTCCATGAATCACACTAGAACCAGACAGCTGGGGTACACTAAGTCTGTCCCGGTGGTGGGGGGGGGGGGGGGTTACGGGGTGGCGGCAGGAAGGACATCCAGCGACCGCTTCATCCTAACCTTGCCAAATCCGTTCCTAACAATGCCGACCCTGCGTCAGTGCGGGACATGACACCAGTGAAAGAAAGAAAGAAAGGGTTGGACAAAAATGCATGCTTGAACATAAATGCAGCTGGTAGCCTAGCGTGTAGGTTGCCCTGTTATATTTGATCAAAAGAGGCACCTGTACAACGTACTCAATACATTGCAAGTGTCAGTCGTGATTAGAACTGTGTTCTGTGTGGTTCTGAGTGCACTACGTATGAGCTGAGTGAATTCAAACGTCGGCAAATTGCTGGTGCTCGTATGGTCGCTGCTTCAGTAACTAAGGTAGTCGAAGTGTTCGGAGTTTCAAGAGGCACCATATCGAAAATTTATACCGCATATAGGGACAGCGGAAGAACATTATCCTCTAAGTCACAACATGAACGAAACTGTGTGTTGAGTAATCGTGGCGGACGGTACTGAAGAGGATTGTGGCGACAGCTGCAAAAGTCACTGGAGAACTGATTGTCGCCCTCGAAAACCCAGACAGCACTAAAACTACACAAAGGGAGCTCCAGGAGAAGGGACGTACAGGGTCAGCTGGAATTCTTAAATCACTCATCGCTGATAGAACTGCCCATGACAGGAAAACGTCGTACCGAAGACACAAAACCTGGACTACGGAGCAGTAGAAAAAATTCATTTGCTCCGTTGGGACTTGTTTCACACTGTTTCCAACTTCTGGACGAGTTTACGACCCAAGAGTGAAACATAGTACGTTTTCGGTGGTGATTTTGGCAGCTATATCGTGGCATTCCATTAGGCCCTTGGTTACTCTCCAAAATCGCATTCCTGCCAAGAGTTTTACCAAGTCTATACCATTTGTTCCCCAATGATGACGTTGTGTTCCAGGACAACAGGGCCTCTGTTCATACAGATCGCAACATACAGAACTGGTTTCGTGAACACAAGGACGAATTTTCTCGCATCCATTCGCCACCACAGTCACCATATCTCAATAGTATTGAACCATTGTGGTTACTTTGGAGAAAAGGGAGAGTAATCGCTATCCAACTACATCATTGTTACCTGAACTTGCCACTATTTTGCAGGAATAATGGTATTAGAGTCCCTTGAAAATTATACACGACCTGTATTTATCCTTTCAGAGATGACTGGAAACTGTTCTGAACGCCAACGGTTTTCCTACACAGTAATAGGCAGTGTACTCGTAATGTGTTGTGTTTATGGTGTTTCCATATTTTTAGGGTCGCGTACCTCAGTCGGTAAAAACATAAACCTTATAGGAGCGCTTTGTTGTCTATGTGCCCGTCGCATTATCAAGAACCCTTTTTCTCAGGAACGGGAAGACATATCAAATTGAAATTTATGATCTATGGGAGGTAATAGTCCATTGGTGATGAAAAACTTTAAGCTCCTAAATCTTTGTAATCGAAAGACACGGCTATTTATGTCAAATATTTTGATACTTGCAAACTAATTCTTTAAAATCTGTTGGGTACTTCCTGTTGATCCAGACTCATGAAATTTAAAAAGAAGCTAGGTTTCACAGTACAAGTAAAGGGAAACAATCGAAAATTTGTAATTATACGACACGAAAAAATATTTGTCATTTTTTATCCGTCTCTCTGTCTTTCTGTCCGCCTGTTAAGAGCCCTTTTTCTCTGGAAAGGGAACACGTATCGCGTTTAAATTTATGTCACGTATTAAGAGGATTGGTCCCTTGGCGGTGTAAAACATCTAAGTTTCTAAGGCAATGGAATATGTCCATTCATGTCACATACATTCATTAAAACCTACAATCATGAAATATGGCGAGAATCAAGACTTAACAGTACAAGCAAAGGAAAAAAAATCAGAAAAAATATGTCACATGAAAAAATCTTCTTCGTCGTTTTCTATGCGTCTCTTTGTCTGTCTGTCTGTTAAGGCCCCTTTTTCTCAGGAGTTGGGAGACGTATCAAGTTCAAATTTATATCACATACTAAGGTCTATGGTCCCTTGGCGGTGTAAAATATGTAAGTTTGTAAGCCACTGAAACTGAAAGATAGGACCAAGTATGTCACATATTTTAATGCTCGCAGACTCACTCGTCAAAACCTTTTGAATACTTGCCGTTGACCCAGAATCATACATTTTGTCAAGAAGCAAAGTTGTACAGTGCAAGTAAAGAAAAAAATCCGAAAATTGTTAAACTACGATTATATCACATAAAAACATGTTTTTGCCATTAGAACTCACATTGCATTTATCACCCTTGAAAACCATAATAGAAAAATATTACAGCATGCAAACAAAAAAGATAAGTTGCTGTCATATTTTAGTAAGTAAATAAAACTGTTTTATTAAATATTCTTTCTGTACCTGTATAAACTGAACTCCCCTGAAAGCTTCTTTTTTATGTCGGGACTACTTTCAGGAACTACTGTAAAGATTTTGATACGGTCTTCCCTGTATCGATATCGAAAAGAGACAAATACAGTCGAGATCTCGATTCCCGGGTTTGATGAACTGTCTACATACATAATTAAGTTGGAACGAAGCGCTCAGTGCGCGAGTCCACATGCACGCGGTGAATTTTTTCCATCCCTGTAGCTTTTATTATATTTCGAAGTACCTAAAAATTCTATCACAAATTAAACCATTAAAGAAATTTCAGAGGGAAAATAAGCCTTATGATAGAGACTCCTAGAACATTGAGAAATTGAAATTTGGAAACAGATTTCGGCTGCTGTCAGTTTGAGAGAATTAATAATTCACTAAAGATGGCGATGACTCTTAAAAAGTGGTTCAAATTTTAAACAAACGTCTTCTTACTTGTGGAATGTGTACAGACCGTTGATGCTGCGCCAGGATAGAGAACCTATGGGGCTAAAAGGAAATGGACAATTGCCATATCCCTTCCACTCGCTCTCCCACATAGACGGTAATGGCGCTATTTTTTTAAAGTCAAAAGCTTGCCTGATTTTGGCACCAATTAGCCCGTAAAATCTGTGTCCCGCCCCATTCTGCTGTAACTGCGTGACCGCCCAGCAGCTGCAGCCTCGTCATCGTTTGCGACTGTGTCGTACGGTAATCATGCACCGCCATGCAGTACTAACAGTTTAACTGTTCATTACTTTGAACAGAACATAGCAATGTCGTTCGATTGCGCTCGCCGTTTCTTCGATTGGTGTTGATGAGTATTTCTCAGTACGACTGCAAACCAACTGCGACAGTTTCGCGCCCTCCGTCACCCGAATCCCCCCCTCCCTCCCTGTCTTGCGTCACGTTACTCTGCTTCTCGTGGTTTAGCATTATCACTCCGATTTGTTCTTAGTCGTTAAAAAGTTGTACTCTGTGTCATTCTGTAATTTTGTAACGTTAGTGAAGGCTGTCTTCGGCTTAGTAGTTGTCTGTTCCATTCTGATTTCATAATATACATCTGTTTTTACTATTTGAAATTCTTTTTCTCATGCGTATGGCGAATACCTACCACCTTTCCCCAGTATCCAAACAAATCAGGAATCCCTTTTTAGTAGGAACACTGCCGATGCCTCACGGTCTGTTACTAGGAAATCAACTTAAAATGCATGTTTATATCTATCTCGCCCATAAAATGGGACACGTTCTTGTCATTTACACTGTTTGGGGATTGTGAGAGCTTTGCCAGGGAGATACGATATAGTGGTGCATTACGGTCGCCTTTCACAGCCTCAATTATGCCATTAACTCTCTCCTACTTCTCAAACTTCGAAGTTCTCTTCCACATCCTCCTTTTAACTCGTCAGGAAGTTTTAAAACAAAAAGCAGCGCACACTCCGCTGCAGAGAGAATTTTACTCCAAGAACATAACGTTTGGTCTCACTTTGCGACATGACTCGTTGGCGAAAACTGTAACTAAAGGGATGTTGAAAGAAAAGACTATCAGGGGTAAACCAAGATAAACCAAGATAGAATGTATATAAGTTAGGCCCCTAGTGGTGAACGATGGAACAATTATGTTGGAATGTGTTGAGAATAGCTGGTAAGCAAGCGACAGGACAGTAAACCTGTCTCAAACAAACCTTGGGTTTGTTGACTGAAACAATAACTTTCTTAAGTGCACTTAGGGAAAACCCATTCCTCTGCTGGTTGATATATTATCCAGCTTAAGATGCTAATTTAAGTAAGTAGCATTTGTTATTCGCAAGTACCCCATCTGAGTGCAGCAAATCGCAACCAGTCTCATACCAGTACTATGTTAAAATGAAACATTCTGAAACCTGAGTTTCTCTCGGCGTACAAACTATTCAGAGAACTTACGTGGATATCATCGGGTGACGTTTTCGAAAACCGCCGATATTTCGACAGTTTCACATCCTGTCATTTTCAAGGCACAAATACAACCAGATGGCACTGTGCAAGGAAATTAAAGCCTAGGCAGGGGTGTACGCTGACCAAGAACCGTAATGCGGCGTATGCAGGAGAGAAAACACACACACACACACACACACACACACACACACACACACACACACACACACACGCACACACGCACTCACACACCGTAAACAACTAACGCCACCACAGAACCAAAGATGGCCGACGTCGACAGAGAATATTAATTACCATCTCTGTTCTTTGACCAGGGAGAGAATAGGATTCCAACCAGAATTGAAGCAAAAACCGCAATCTCTATTTGTAAGGCTACTAGCTAATTAAATTTCAAGTGGTTTCTTAACAACATCCTAATAGCTGGAAGTACACGCCAGAATCTCCGTATTGTAATTTTCTATTGGATGACTGATCAAGGTAATGTCCCACAATATCAGATTTTCTCGGCTGTTGTAAGGGTGTCTGATGCTTATTCTCTGTACACTTGTCCTCCACGATCTTGATTGTCTAACCCAGTGGTTGCCAACAGGTGGTCCGCGACCCCCAGGGGTTCGCATGATGCTATTAGAATAAAAAATATATTAAATATATTTCTTATGATAACAGATTTTTTTGTTTTGGCCGCATCCCGCATGAGCAGAGCTTTAGCGGACGCTAACTTCTGCGTCTAGCGTCTTCCTAGAGCCAACTGAAACATAGGAAACGTATAAAAAGACTCTTAATTTGGCTTTTTTAGGTACTTGATACTGTGATATGACAAGGTCCGAATAATGCTCGATGAGGGGGGGGGCCTCGAGAAAATTTTGTTGGGAACCCCTGGTCTAACCAATCCATGACATACTACAGCTGCAAGGAACACTGTAGATATCCGCCTTACGCAAACCTAGAGCATCCTTTATAGACGCTAAAAGGTTCCTAATCTTAAATCATGTTCGAAAAACATACTTTACACCGCTTTTTCACCAGTCCTGTTTGAAATGCTACATAGACTTAGGTGCCACTTCATTATTTCCATCACTCAACCGATTCGCGGTTTTTTGACAACACAAGACGCCTCTGATCTGTCTTTCACCGTAACCGCTATGGCGAAAGGTGACTTCGAAGTGGGCTAATTCAGTTGATAAGATTTTAGGATCTGAGATGTGGGCCCTAGAAACCAGATAGCACTGGGACAGATAGTGACAACTATCAGCCTGAAGATACAAATTAGTGTGAGGTGACTTCCTAAACTGCTTATCCCAAAGTACCATCAACCTTCCTCCTGACAAACTCTTCAAGGAAGAGAAGGCAGCAAACCTTTTCCACCTCCATAGTGAAGCGAATATTCAGGTGAACTGAACCCAGATGTTCTAATAAACTGCTTAAATTGTCACTTCAACGAGGCCAAAGAAAAAAGAAGCGTCTATAAATCTAAAAAAAAAACCACACAGGATTTTATGCTGTCAACTCGATGGTACGCTGCCTGTCTGTTTACAGAAGAATTCGAGGAACATGCCCTGACGTTGGTAATCTTTGGTTGTGATGTGGAGCTTGTTATTTATGGTGTGCACGTGTGTGTATGTGTGTTTGGGGGGGGGGAGGGCTGTTTAAATTTCCTTGCACAGTGCTCTATTTTTGCATTAGTGTCTTGAAAATGACGGCGTGTACATCTGTCAAAATATCGACCGCTGTCGAAGATGTCATTTGGCTATAGTCCCGTAAGTGGTTTGTGCTGTACTCATGGGGCACAGAGGCTCCACGCGGTACACGAGAGTCAGAGGGGTTGCCTGAGCAACAGGCGTTAAGTGACGAGACGATACTGCAGTTCCGGCCGGGCGTCTTCACCGCATTATTTTGCAGCACCTGTCACATGGGCAGAATTAGCCGTTGCTCAGTATCCTTCGTCCGCTGAGTAATTAGGGGGCTGCGCAGTCCTAGGAAGGGAGAGCGAAGTGGAGAGTCAACTGGAGTTTCCGTCAGCTAGCACTAGGAGCGCCATTGGAGCACAAGCTTCCACCCGTCTTCGACGCTGCTGGCTACCAGTTCACTTACAACTCCTTGGTAGTGTGAATTTCCTGATTAGGTCTTTGATACAAAGTGATTACTAGCTAAAAATTGTGCCTGATGAAGGTGTTATTCAGACGAGGGTTAACTACTGTATATAGGATGATTGAGCTGCCCCTACCCATGTCTTTTATGCAACCCGCAACGCCGTCTAAACACCCACACGAGATTTTCATATACTCTCGCTCGCTACGTACAAACTATTAGTCCAACAGAAAAAATGAACAGGGGCCCTTTGTAGGAAATTTAATGTAGTTTAATTTTTTATTGGGATAAGTTTTTGGTGGAAGCTAGGGTTTTGTAGTTATTCAAGGAAAACGCGTTTGATGGTCACTTTTGTACAATTTTCTTGAATAATTTGAAAACTACGGCCTCTGGTGAAAATGTGTCGCAGTACAAAACTTACCTATATTAAACTTCCCATAAAATGGTCCTGTTCATTTTTTCTATAGCAGTAACAGTTTGCATGTTATGAGAGAGAGAATACGAAAATCTTTCAAGTGGTATTTGATGATGTTGCGGTTGCATAAAACCAATAGACACGAGCAGCTGAATTACCCTGTATATTTTATTTAGTAATAAATGTTCTGAAATTTTCCTCTGAAGTGTCAGTCAAAAATTGTGTAAGCCACCTTGGTATAACTGGTTTAATATTTTTCATATACGTAATACAGCAGTTTGAATAAATGTACGTTGCCCATCAATAAAATTAAAGAATTTGGAATGGAAGCTGTAGGAATATAGCTAATGTACATCGTAATTGCTTTTATTTGGACGTGAACTTTCCGTTGTGACATAGGTGTAAATTAATGGACGTTATCTTTTACGAAGTTACTTAGGACCGTATTCTGAAGTATCAAAAATATAACAGTTAAGTGATAAAACAATGATATCTCATTCTGTTAATGATAATCTCAGCCACTTTCATGGTGTTACTTATTAGTGACTTGAGACAATGGAGCATTCGTGGGTGAACTTCTGTTGCGACGGTTTTATGCGTATCACGACTAGGCAGTAATCGATTTTTTGGCTGCCTCGGCCATTTTGTATCTTTCACACTTTGCACCAGAGAAGGCAGCATCTTCTACAACGTACGAAGGTTGTGGCAGGGTCGTACTGGACCAAGCATCTAACAGTAGTAACTCTGACCAATGATCACCGCATCTGCTGATGACTAAAGTTTTGAGTTACCTTGTAACAAATGGCTCTGAGCACTATGGGACTCAACTGCTGACGTCATTAGTCCCCTAGAATTTAGAACTAGTTAAACCTAACTAACCTAAGGACATCACACACATCCATGCCCAAGGCAGGATTCGAACCTGCGACCGTAGCGGTCTCGCGGTTCCAGACTGCAGCGCCAGAACCGCGCGGCCACTTCGGCCGGCAACCTACCTTGTAACAGAAACTGAAGTGGGTCACATCAGGAGTAGCAACACTGTGTCCCATAGTCGGAGTAAATCGCAGTCTCTGGTCGCCTCTAGCATTCATTAAAAATTTGCCCTGAAATTATTTTTACACTTCACTTCGCAGGTCTTTAGTTCCACAAATGGAATTATTTGTTAGCAACTCGCACTGACCCCTTATCCTACGCTGAAAAAACACACACTTAGCCTAAAACAGTATCTGCTACAAGCATTCTAGAGTATTAACTAGTTTGCCAAAATCTACAAACTCCGTTGCTTGTTGGCTCATAACATTTATGGCATGTGAGCAGAGCTACGGATGTGTATTTTTGCTTACCCTCACGATGACTGAAAACATGTGCATCGTTCTTCATAATTCTGATCTCAGCCATAACCTGAACTGATGGTAGCATTTTTCTTTGTTTGCATGGAAACAAAAATTTATGAAGCCATTGCTAGGTCTCTGTAACTCACAAACAGTAAATTGCGAGAACATAAAACTAACTACTACGTAAAAAGATGTCTTCGAGCTGTTCAGTCTAAACGATGCACTTTGGTCGCAAAATGCAAGTGATGTTTAAATAGTGTGGCAAGCGAAAGAAGCTCGTTTCTGTGAAAACGCCATACTTTCTCTGGACTTGGCGTGGCGAGTGTCGTCGAGTGACTGCAGGTTTTTTTCCTTGTGTTATTGAGCAAGCGAACCGTATGCCCGGCCAGAAACAGTTGGTCTCAGGACTGGTTATTGCCAGTTCCAATTCAAGGCAGCGCACAGTGCGAGTACGGAAAGTGACCGCTGAAAAAGTTGCTACGGGCCGGCGCGGTGGATTGCTATTAATGGGATTAATGCTACCGAAGATGAGAAGAAAAAGGACTCGCAGCGCCAAAAGGAAAGATGGTGGAACGTGCAAGTAAAATGTTGACAAGCAAGACTTAACCACTTTATTGAAAGCCAATATCGCATCTTGACCACAAATATTTATTTCATTTCTTCGTTAGGCCTTTATGCATTATGCCATTATCAGAGACCGGAACACTGTTGATACAAAGTACTCTTTCTAAGTATTGTACTTACATGGGGTGGACAAAATTATGAAAACACGACAAACACAAGACATTTTCATGCCTAATACTATAAAGCTAAACCGTTGTCGTTCGAAACAGCTTACAGTAAATACGGTTTAAAGGGAATCTAACACCATTCTTCAAGCAAAATAGTGGCAAATTAGGTAACGATGACTGAGGTGCATAGCGTTCACGCTACCTACTATCCAAAACCGTTCACAAAGACTCAGTATTGTTGAGATCTGGTGACTGAGGTGGCCAGGGAGTTGTGAAAATTCATCTTTGTGTTCACATAACCAGTTCAAAATGATGCAAGCTGTATGAACAGGTCCTCTGTCATCTTGAAACACAGCATAAGCTCTGCAGAACAAACACTGCACCAGAGAATAGATTTCATCAGCCAAAGTGGTTAGGTAATCGCTGACAGTAATGCGATCTTGCAGAGTAACCTTGGGCCCATGGAATATCACGAGGTTGTTGTCTAAATCATCACCGAAGCCCCGCCATATTTCACCTTTGGGATATAAACTCGTTCTGACCCAGTGTGAAACAAGATTCATTCGATCACATGACTTTCTTCCATTGCTTCATAAACTATGTTTTATGGCTTCGTCACCACGTTTTCCTGTCACGGGGATTTGCGTCTCTGAAGAGCGGTTTTGGAAATACCTCTTGCCCTGCAGTTGCCTGCTTTTAGAGCTCCCTTCTTGTTGTTTTGGTGCTGACTGGGTTCGCGAGTGCGACATTCAGTTCTGCAGTGACCTTCGCACCTGCTATCCTTTCACTCTTCATCACAACCCTCTCTAATGAACGTCTTCCATTATTACTCAACACACACTTTTGTTCCCGTTGTGACATAGCGGATGATATTTCTCCACTTTCCCTGTACGCGGTATAAATCTTCGATATGGTGCCTCTTGAAACACCAAACACTTCAGCTACCTTGATTACGGAAGCACTTACCTTAAGAGCACCAACAATCTACCACGTTCAGATTCAGATATCTCTGACATAATACACTAACAACTACACAGAGTACTGTTCTGACCTCGACTGACACATGCAACGTAGTGAGGACATTGCAAGGTGCCGATCGTATCAAATACAACAGCCCAAGCTGCAGGCTTCGGTAGCATATACATTTACGAGGGCCTGCGAATTTTAAAAGTGAAATCTCGTAAAGCTTTTTAAATGAAACAAACGTTATTAACATCCTGCACCTTTATTACTCATGTGTACGTATTTATTTCTCAACATTGTCACCCTTGCAATGAACACATTACCCCAGCGAGAGACTAGTTTGTTGATATCGTCACTATAGAATGTTTGACTTGGTTGATGAAAGCACAACCACACTTCTGTTTGCAACGGTTCGTCATTATAATATTGGAGTCCTCGAACTTGTTCTTTAAGTTCCGGAAACAGAGGAAAATCGGATGGACCCAAGTCAGGAATGTATGGATGATGATCGATGGCAATGAGCCCATTGAGTATTCAGCATGACTATGAGCATTGTCATGCTGAAGGAGAGGGTGCTGCATTTGTGGATGAAACCTTCAAATTCCAAACTCGATTATAGCACACTGCTTCTTATCAACCAACATAGTTACGTTATATACCACCATGTAACACGCAACGTCTCGGAGCCACGGAAATTTATTCCTACAAAGAAAACTCTTTGGCCTCAATCATTGACTTAAAAGTTGACGAGACAAAAATAGGAATTTTCTGTATTCTTGCAAGCGACGTTGCTGTACGCACTGAAAACCTATTTGTGTGAGTGAGGCACAACAGACATTATATTGTGTGTAGGAGAACGTTTACAAAACTGCATATAGCACCAAAAGTCTTTTAGTGTTCAACTGAAATCTATAAAAGACTTCCATGATCCGCTGTATGAACGGTAGTAAAACCATTTTATGAAAGATTTTGAGGAGCGGGTACTCGACTCAGCCGTTTTAAAACCAACAGTTTGGCGGTACGTTGATGATGCATTTGTAGTTTGGTGTCATGGTTTGGACAGTTTCCAAGAATTCCTTCACCATCTCAAATGCATACATAAAAACAAAAAATTTACTGTGGAGGCAGAGAAAGAAGGCTGTTTGCTATTTTTAGATGTCTTGGTGCGACGTAAGAGCGATGACACACTTGCAGCTTCGGTATTCCGAAAGCATACTATAGTGACCTGTACTTACGTGCTACTAAAGTGTGCGTCATTTATGTTGGCGGCCGAGTTTAGGTTCGTTCTGCGCATCTGACGTCACAAAACACAGTCAGCCAATGAACAGAGAACGACGTTGCCAGATTTCGACTGCAGTGCAGAGCATGGACGAGTGTCTTCAGTTTTAGAAACGTTCAGTCATAAATAAAGTAATAGAACAAAAGCAATGTATTGATAGCAGACTTTCTTTTATAGAAATTTTGGAAAAAGCATTCTTTATACCAACTGCACCATATTCTATTAATTAATTAAACAAAACAAGCAATAAGACTCCTAATTCAGGCGATAGTAAGGAAAGGTGTTTGTATCAATCTCACGAACTGCTTTTTCGCATTAAAGAACAGCGGTAATTGTTTATTTCCTATTGTACTTCTACGAAACGTGAATATTCATAGCCATACCAACGGTGTTTGTCAGTATTTTGCGTGACGTGTTATACTTTTCAAGGAGTAACGAATACAGATGAGCTACGTTAGCGTAACGGTGAATGTGTTGGGGCTTCTACATGAAAGGTTATGAGTTCAATCCTTGTGAGGTGCATAATATTTACTTTATTTAAAAACAATATTGAAGTGCCATGCTTAACGAATTTTATTCGTTTGAATGCAATTTTTCGAAATTTCTAGTGCTTTGTCTCTTCATTAACCCTTTCGCTGCCGCAGACACGTGCTCCCCGCATTCCGCGCTGTGCGCGGTTTTGTCATCACTGCACTGCTCGCCTGTGCAGACACATGGTGTTCCCACTGCTTTGACACACTTATCATTCGATTTCACAAAAACTATTTGGCCCAAAAATTAGATTTTTACACGTCTTCTTGACTGATACCTTTTCCCCATAAATGACTTAATTTTGTTTCGATGTTCAACGCAGTTATTATGCAGCATTAAATGTAGTAAACCATTTCACGAAATTTAGAAGAGTTTGCAGAAGTAAAAGTTCATAGCGTATACTTTCCGTATGGTCGATTTTAGTTGCCACAATGTTGAGAATGAAATGTGGACAAGATACCTAAATTTCATATAAAATTTACTGTATAACATCATCTCATTTAATTTAAGTACCACATAGGTGTCGTATGTAATATTGAGAAATATTCCGTCTTTCGCGACTGTAATAAAAGTTTTATTTACACCGGGCGCGTTTGGCTTTATTTTAAAGCACTTCAGTCAATGAAAGGTATGGCACATACACAATGGTACTCATGTTCTCTTTCTTGTTTTTGTTCCACAGTCGCAGTTTTACCAATGGTATTGAAATATATTCCTCTTCTGCAACTGTAATAAGCGACTTATTTAGACCAGATGCGTCTCTCTCTTTTGAAGCATCTTCAATGGGCAGTATTTTGTCTCCTCCATTGCCTAGTCACCTTTCGTAGTTTTGTGCTGCGGTAACACAATATTCAACGTTTGTGTTGGCTGATCAGTGTTTTAGCAAATAAATGTTGTTTGTGTGTGCCACACACAAAAATTATATTTGACATAGCTCAGAGGACTTCACTGATAGACGGTATATTCAAGTCCTAATGTTTTTGTAAGTCCACAGTTTTGTTTAATGTATTTTGTGTACTGCCTTTTGATTGATTGAAGTGCTTTAAAATAAAGCCAAACGTGCCCGGTGTGAATAAAACTTTTGTTACAGTCGCGAAAGATGGAATATTTCTCAATATTATATACGACACCTATGTGGTACTTAAATTAAATGAGATATTGTTATACAGTAAATTTTATATGAAATTTAGGTATCTTGTCCACATTTCATTCTCAACATTGTGGCAACTAAAATCGACCATACGGAAAGTATACTCTATGAACTTTTACTTCTGCAAACTCTTCAAAATTTCGTGCAATGGTTAACTATATTTAATGCTGCATAATAACTGCGGTGAGCTTCGAAACAAAGTTAAGTCATTTATGGGGGGAAGGTATCAGTCAAGAAGATGTGTAAAAATCTAATTTTTGGGCCAAACAGTTTTAGTGGAATCGAATGATAAGAGTGTCACAGCAGTCGGAACACCATGTATCTGCACAGGCGATCAGTGCGGTGACAAAATCCTGCACAGCGCGGAATGCAGGGAGCACGTCTTTGTAGCAGCGAAAGGGTTAATGCGGCCGTGGTGGCTTTACTTCACGTACTGCGCGCTCCCCCCTAAACGTAAGTTTGCGAACTATGCTATACTATGGCGCTGCTTCTCTTGGCGCGTGCGTCGCGTGCAACTGGCAACGCAGCAATCTCCCGCGTCTGGGCGGGCATGCGCGAGCCGCCAAGATAAAAGAATTCAACTATAGTTGTCACCATCCGGCACAAACAATGGGCATTCCGACCTTTGATTCACCGAACCTATACCATCTCACATGCCGATAACCTTTTAACGGAATTGGAACTCCTCCAAACTGTGTTCCTGGAAAACAGATGTTCGTCTCAGCAGATACAGAGAGCTTTACAGACATATGAACGGCTGAACAAGGGAGAAGATGAGTCATTAAAAACGACAGCTTAACTGCCATATAGTGGAAGCTTATCGCGAAACCAGGCAGAGCGCAGGGATATGTAAGATTAAACTGATCTTTCGTCCTCCATCAAAAATTTCGGCGCCTCTCTGGTCTATCAAAGACGATTTAGATCTTCGCAAGGCAGCTGTTTATAGGATTCCGTTCGCATGCGCCAGATCTTATATAGGCCAAACGACGAGAACCGTTCAGGAGCGAATCGTGCAATATCACAGGCCTACGACGCCTCTTCCAAGCCAACAAACACACTATTGCTGAACACGATAGTTCTACTCGACATTCGATGAAATACAACTGAACAAAAATTATGGATCATACTTCAAATTTCTGGAACTGCATTTTAAATGAACCAGTGGATATAGGACTGTCTTAGGCAGTGGTTCCTAGTTAGATACTGCATGGAATATTGTCGTATAAAAAGTTCATGCTCTGCGTGGCTAGCGTTGTTACGCGATTTTACCATGCGAAAATTGATCTCATATCGGTGAGGCGATCTTTCACCACGGATGCTGTTCCGAGCAGCGCAGAGAGTTGCAGCAGAAGCGCCAGCACTGCCTTAAATTGCCACAAATTTCATGGAAGAAGTGTAAAACGGTTTAGGTGTGCTGTGAATATTATGTGGTTTACGCTTTCCATGGTAGCTTTTTCTCACACGCCTGAGTGTTATCCAGTCACACACGGACTGAACAAAGCTGTTTTAGCCGTACATAACAACATAACCATATTGTTGCGCCACAGCTCTTCATCTCTCAGCAGAAGAACCGCGTGACCGACTTAGTAGCAGACGTCATTGCAGACTGATGCAAGAAATCACAGGGTACGGGCGGGTTAGGTGTTTTGTGGAAGACGCTGTGAGTGGTTTATGCTGACATAACAGAAACCGCTACTGAAAGGCGAAATTCCTAAGTCGACCTGGAGCAACCGCAGCTGTGAAATTTCTGACACAGTGGAAAGAATGGGGCAGTGACGTCGTGGTTCCACAATGGCCACCCATTGTGCTTCATTTCCGTTGTGACTTACGAGCGAGACGGACCGCCGTTTCAGAAACAATGACGTACCGAATTCGTATGAATACTATTCATTTTAGACAGGAATATCAGTCACCGCCAGCAGCCAGCTACAAAGGGAAGAGTACATCAGTCTAAGTCCAGGAAAGGGCCAACAAGGTACCCCTCCATACGCTGCCCGCGGTGTCAGAATGTTGTTGACTTGGTGTTTTCCAGCTGATAGGCCGACTTGATGGCTAACGACGAGCGGTGTAGAATAAGTACAGCAATACGTTTTTATCTCAGCCAGTTTCGGTTGCAAAATGCGAAATTCGTTGTGGGACATCTTTGAGTATTGCTACTTCAGCCCCTTCAGTTATAACAAGTTCCGATTGGTGGGGGCGCTAAAGGTACCCTTCGAAATGGCGTCTGTAACAGAGGCGCGTTCCAAGCAGAGAGCTGACATTGAGTTCCTTTTGGCGGAAAACCAGAGCATCGCAGATATTCATAGCCGCTTCCAGGACTTCTACAGGCACATGGCAGTGAACAAAAGCACGGCGAGTCTTTGTGTGAGTCGCCTGTCATCATGGCAACAAGGTCGCACAAACCTGTCCGATCTCCCGCGAGCTGGCCGGCCGCGCACAAGTGTGACTCTTGCAATGTTGGAACGTGCGGACACTTTCACTCGAGGTGATCGACGGATGACAATCAAACACCTCGCTGCCCAACTGGACATATCTGTTGATAGTGCTAACGCAGTCGCCCACCAGTTGCGTTCCTTGCCACCTGACAGAAGAGCAAAAAGAGCAGCGAAGGGCCACTTGTGCGAAATTGTTTGCGCGTTACGATGCTGATCGTGAAATTTTCTGTCGAACATCGTCACAGGCGATAAAACGTGGGTTCATCACTTCGAACCGGAAACAAAACGGCAATCTATGAAGTGGCGCCACACCACCTCTCGTTAGAAGAAAAAAATTCAATGCCACACTGTCAGTCGGTAAAATTATGGCAACGGTCTTCTGGGACTCTGAAGGGATTATTCTGTTTGATGTCCTCCCTCATGGTGAACAATCAAGTCTGAATTATATTGTGCTACCCTGAGGAATCTGAAGAAACGACTTTAGTGTGTTCGTCACCAGGAAATGCAAACGAACTTCTCCTTCTCCACGACAAGCAATATCTCACACAGCTCTGCACACCGAATAGGAGCTCACAAAACTTTATTCGACAGTTCTTTTTCATCCACCCTACAGATTTTGCACTTTCCGACTGCCACCTGTTTGGCCCAATGAAGGGTGCACTCTGCGGGAAGCAGGACATGGATGATAGGGCGGTTATTGATGTAGCAAGGCGTTGGTTCCGATCGCGAATATTAGTGTGGTATCATGCAAGCATACAGGCCTCCCAGTAAAGCGGCGTAAGGCCGTTGCATTGAACCGAGATTATGTTGGAAAAAGAGGGATATTGCAGCCAAAAGAATGGAGGAATAATGTAGTGTACTGGAATCCTGAATAAAACCAACCTGCTTTTAGAAAAAAAAGTGTTGCATTACTTATTAAACGTTCCTCGTACCATTCACTGCAGGCTGCAACGCAGCTCGTGCCTGGGTCATCTAACTGCACAGCCGTAATTGCCTGTGTGGAAAAAACTCTGTGGCTGCCATCTACTGCATGAACGCACGGCACCACTGTGACCCTCTGCTGTCCACACTGGTTCCACAGTTTGATTCTGCACTCTCTTGTGTGTCGCCCATTGAACTGCATATTCATACCAGTTGGTGTGGCTGCCTACTCAGACTGACACTTACCAATTGGCTGCGGGACCTGAGTCAGCACCATACTGGCTGCATAGCCTCACCAAGAAGCCACCTGCTGCGCAGGGCGATGTTACCTGCTGGCTGTGACAAAGCGCCACTTTCTGATCCACGATTCCTGATTCGTCGACCAAGCCCGACTTGTGCCTTAGGGGTGTCGACTGTTGCCTGGCACAGTGTCCAATGTATTTTGGTACGGAATAGAAGATTGTATTTAATTACTGTTTTTATAATGGGACGTTGGGCACTCACCTGGTACCTACTAAACATATCACTGCAGCCACACATAGGATGGTGAACTGGAAGCCTTGCTGACTACAATTAGTCTGAAAACGCATCTGCTCCAAACGGATGTGTGACAGATGCTAAATTTATTTTGCAATATTTAACTGATATGTGTCATAACTTGCAGTATGCCATTTCACTGTGATTGCATATTGAAGATTTATCATAAATAGCGTACCCTTATCATTAAACATCAGTTAATCACGCATCAACGATATAAACCTTCGAGGAACACCATAATATTTAAGGCAAAAGGCGGCAAACATAAGACTACAGCCCGTTATAATGTACAATGTTTTGGATTACTGTGCCGAAGCATGTGCATTTGTAAGTTCGCATCCTGCTAGGTGATAATATTTATTTTATCTTAGCATAATTAACACATTCTGGGATCTCTTACGAGTGTTATAATGCATGTTCTGCAATATTCGATGTTATTTATGCTTCCATCCGACTAGAAAACAAAGAATGAAATACATGTTTGGCTGTTTATTTAACAATATGTGGTGATTTCCGAACATGTGGTTAGCCAGGAACCTAAGAGGACAGCCTAAACTGCTGAGAGTACAACTGTGATAATCTTGTATATTTTTCGTTGCCACAAATATTTAGCTATTTCAGAAGATGAACGGAGAGCAGGCTTTGCGTATGGTCAAGGTGAGATGCTTCTTGCGTCACTTCAGTTTGGAGCTGATGTGTGTTGTAGATTTAACTTCTTGTCTAGCATCCCACATCCACTGTAGAGGTCAACTCCAGACCTCTACAACAGAAAAAAGATAAAATTGCCCTCAGCCCTAAAGGTGGTTTGAAAACTGTAGTGATATACTACGCATGGTGATATTGGAGGTGGTATGTCCTTTGCTTTTGCAAGACAGTCTGAATCACATTATTAAATGTTTAACGGAGGTGGAAGGAGCGTGATCTTGAGCCCAAGGACTGTGTTGATGCAGCTCTCCACACAGTTCTGTATGTTCAGGGATCTTCATCTCCGAATAAATACTTCAGCCTACTACATTCATTTGAACTGCGTACTGTATTCAAGCCTTTGTGCCCTCTACATCTTTTACCCACCCCATTTCCTTCCATTACCGAACTGAGGATTGTTAAGTGTTTCAAGATTTTTCACATCAAGCGATGCCTTGTTTTTGTCTGGCTGTGCCGTAAGTATCATTTTTCCCAGTTCTATTCAATATCATTCCATTAGTTGTCCCACTGCCCATTAAATTGTCAACATTCATCTCTGGCACCACGTTTGAAATGCATCTGTTCTCTTTTTGTCTGCACTAATTGTCCACATTTCACTTCCGTACAAAACTACACTCCATGCATGTACATTCAGAAAATACTTCCTAACACTTAAGTGTATATTCGATGCTAAAATCTTTCACTTCATTTGAAACGCTTTTTTTGCCATTGCCAGTCTACAGTTTATGTACTCTCTACTTCAGCCATCATGAGCTGTTTTAGAAGTCAAGTAGCGAAACTCATCTACTACTTTCACTGTCTCATTTCATAATCAAATTCTGTCACCATCGCCTGATTTAATTCAACCTCATTCCATTACCCTTGTTTTACCTTCGTTGACGTTCACCTTATAATCTCTTTTCAAGACACTATCTATTCGGTTCAGCTGTTCTTCAAAGTCCTCTGAGAGAGTTACAATGACGTCGAACAACCCCAAAGGTTTTATTTCTTTTCTCTAAACGTTCCCTTCACGGCTTGCTCAATGTACAGATTGAATGACACCAAATGGAGGCTACGTCGATGTCCCCTCCTTTTTTAATTACTGCTCTCCTTTCATGCCCCTCGACAATAGTAACTGCATTCTAGTTCGTGTTGTTGTAGATAATTTTTTGTTCCCTGTAATTTTCCGCCTGCCACTTTCAGGATGCCAGTAGCAAAACCCTGTTGCTGAGCTAAGATTGCACTTCGATAGGGAGATTTGTAGTCATCAGTCTTAATGATTAAATTGGTTGAATGTGCAAAATGCAGAGGACATTTTTCTGCAGACTTCGCACGAGAGCACTTAAAACTTTCTGCATTCTTCTCATTGTTTCAAAAAGTGTTCCGTTCATGCAGCTTTACACTGCAGTTTCGCCGTGCGCTTTCAAAACAATGTGTCGTGCCTGTACTTTGAGGGGTGAAAGTGGTGTGCTTTCGCGGCGACGAAGTATCAGATATCGTCATATGTTGACTCTTAAATATTTCAGGTCGAGCAGCAGGCGATACGAGAGCTAAAAATACTCGCCATAGGCCACGGATTCGGCCGTGGGGCAGTGTGGTTGCGTGCCTTCTGGTTTGCGTCCTAACCGATGCGGCATAATGAAGTCACGCAGCCCGGATCGCCACACCTGTTGGTCGATTCCCCGCTCAGCGGATCACGCCTTGAACGCCGCTCCTGTCACGCAGTCTGACAACCCGCCGACAAAGAGTGGGCCGTTATTGGTTCCGGCGGACACGGAGGCGTGGCCCTACTACGAGGCTCCCACAGTAAACACCAGTGTCCTGATATACCCGCAATGGAGCTGCCGTCTGCAAATGTATCTTGTTCCAAGGTTCTCACCGGTTTATGCCACGCATGACTTTCAATGTGGCGTCACGATATTAGCAGTATATCACTTTTTAGGTGCGTGCCACTTTTAGGCCTGCTGAATATGTACATTTTTCGACTCTAACCAAACTGTCACTGAAATCTATTGCTTATCTTTCGAATATTTAGATACACTTTTTATTTCTACTGGACACACAACGCGAAATTTTTATTTTTAGCAATAATTACATCAGAATGTTGTTGTTTTGGTGTTCAGTCCGAAGAATTTTTTAATCCAATTCTCCTCGTTAATCTGTCCTGTGCATAGCTACTGCAGTATACGTAAGTAGAATTACTTGCTGCATTCAAGCTTTGGTCTCCATCTGTAACTTAAACTTTACCTAACTCCCTACACACACACATACACACAAACACACACACACACACACACACACACACACACACACACACACACACACACATACACAAACACACACACAGACACACACACTCTCTCTTTGCTCCATTACCAAATTAACCAGTCCGTTGAAATAAAGCGTCGAGATTACAATAACGTTTGTTTATTTACCGGTTCGGCTTATGTTAAAGTCATCCGCGGAATTTTTGTGCCCAGATAGGGGAAAGCAAATTATTATTTGTGAGGACTTCAGTGTTGATTCACTGAAAGAGCATAATAGGAAGAATGACCTGGAAGTCTTGCTCGGTACTTTCAATTTGACATCTGTCATTGATTTTCCTACTCGGGTAGTAAAGGACAGCAGCACATTGATAGATAACACTTTTATAGACCAAGATAAGTTTAAAAACATAAATACTTGTCCTGTTGAGAATGGCCTTTCTGATCATGGTGCTCAGCTAGTTACAGTATAGGACATACCTCCATTCAGTAGTGCAAAACTACCCTCCAAAGATGTGCATTCAATTAATGACTCAACAATAAGAAATTTCAGGGAAAATCTTCAGCAGTTCGACTGGGATGCGGTGCAGAGGGATCCTGATGCTAATTTAAAATGTAACTTATTTCATGATACACTTGTAAGAGAATTTGAAAACTGTTTCCCCAAGAAAGTATTTAAATCTAATTCTAAGAAACCATGCAAAAAAACCGTGGCTTACTAAAGGAGTACAAATTATCTTGTAACCACAAAAGGGAACTGTATCTAACAAGAAGAAAGAATAATGGCCCAGAAACAGCCAAACATTATAAAAACTACTGTTCTACCTTAAGAAAGGTTATTAAAAAGTCCAGAAGCATGTGCATCATGTCTGAGGTTACTACCTCCGATAACAAAATCAAAACAATTTGGAATATTATTACAAAGGGAGACAGGGCAACCAAGAGTACAGGATGACGGCATTACCATCAAAGCGAATGGAAACTTGACGAACAACAAGCTGGAAGTCTAAAACATTTTGAACAATCATTTTTTAAATGTTGCAGAGGAAATAGGATCTAAATGTTCATTAGAAGAAGCAAGGTAGTTAATGGAAGAGGCCTTACCCACACAATTTGATACAATTGAAATTCCACCCACCTTTCCTTCTGAAATTAGGAAGATAATAAACTCTCTCAAGAATAAAAGATCACATGGAACTGATGACATTTACAGCAGGATAATAAAAGCTTGTTCCAAGGAGATAAGAGGGATTCTTAGCCACGTACGTAACAGCTCTCTGAAGCAGGGTATTTTCCCAGATGGACTGAAGTATGCCATTGTTAAGGGGCTCCAGAAAGGCTCAAAAATCATGAAAAGTTCAATTTTTACTTTTTTGCGTTTTCTGAATCTGCAGACTATTACCTTTTAATAGATATATAATTTATTCAATTCCGAAGACTACAACTATTTTTAAATTTTTTTTGAAATGTGTTCTACATGGGCGTGACCCACTGTGGCGCTTTTAAACTGCTGTCAAATGGTGTTATTATTAACGTCCGTGTTCATCAGGTACATTTTAGTGATGTGAGATAAAGTATGTGTTGTGGCTAACCTGTGATGGTTCAATATATATCGCTGGTGTGATTGTCGATTGTTTAATGTTTATTTACTCTGTCGTTATCTCGAAAATATTCGTAATTAATTCTGTTTCTTGAGTCTATGTTTTGTTGAAATATAATAATGAGTAAAATTAAAGTTATTAGAAATCCTCTGAAGGCTTTTAAGAAAAGGAAAAATGTTGGAAAGCCAAAGGTATGTGTTATTACTGTAAACAATAAAGACGATAACCAAGTGAGTGAACCTAACCTCTCAAGTTCACCTGCCCATAGCAGTCAAAGTGGGAAAGAAAATACTTCACAGAAGAAGCTTGATTCAATGAGTGAAAACTATGAATGTTTTATGGGCGAATCGGATGTGAATGAAATATTTGATATGTCGGTTCTCAAAGGAATTTTTTCAAACTGTGTAAGATGTATTCATTGTAGTGAAGTTGGTCTGGAACTCTCCATAATAAAGCACGTAGGACTTGCTAGTGAAATACAACTGAAATGTGATAAGTGTTCATACATGACCACCTTTTGGAACAGTGTTGCAGTAACTGCAACTGAAGAAAATGGTAGCAAAATCTACGAACACAACAACGAGCGATGATTGCTTTAGACAAGGAACGCCTTCGGACTGCAGACAGGGCTGTAAAGAGTCTAGAAATACAAGCAAGAGTAAACAGGAGGAGGAACAAGAGGAAGCTGGAGGAGGAGTTTGCAGAGGATGAAGATAATCCATCCTATGGACCTGGAATGCACTAAAAAGTTAATCCAATCTTTGTCGCTCGATTCCCAAAACTTTTATTATCTCATATTGAGTACATGTTTTCTACGGATCTTCCAAACATATTTGTTTCAAACTTTCAGTAAGTGTTACACAGTACCTTCTGCATGATTTAACACAGCCTTTTTCCAAAAAAACTGTACATTTTTGAATATATAAATAAAAAATTGCAAAAAAATGTTGTGAATTTTCATTACAATTGAAAAAAAAAATCATCTTTAATAACTGAACTAAAATTTTGTAAAATCCCTGTGTTAAGTTGTAGCCCATATTCCAATAAATAATCTGTAAAAAGTTCAACTTCCTACCTCAAATACTTTGTGAGGAAAGATGTAATTTATAAGCGTTATTTTAACATTGCAAGTATAGGGCGTTCCGGAGCCCCTTAAAGCACTGCATAAAAATAACTACCGCCCATTCTCTCTTCTGACTGCCTTATTCAAAATTCTTGAAAAAGTAATGCATTGTACAGTAGCTTCACACCTTTGCAAAAATAAAGTTTTAAAGATTTAACAAAATGTCAGTTTGGTTTCCAGAAAGGTTTTACAACGGAAAATGCTATATATACTTTCACGAATGAAATATTAAATGCTCTGAGTAACCGGAAGTCAACTGTTGGGATTTTTTTGTGATCTGTAAAAGGCTTTGGATTGTGTAAATCATGGGATACTTCTAGATAAGCTCAAGTACTGTGGTATGAATGGGACAGCGCTCAAATGGTTTAAATCATACCTAACTGGAAGAAAGTTGAAAATAAGACAGTTGAAATAAGCAGTTCACATAATAAGCAAGAAACTGGTGATTTCTCAAACTGCAGAAAAATCATGAATGGGGTGCCTCAAGGTTCGGTCTTGGGTCCTCTGCTGTTCTTAATATATATTAATGACTTGCCATTCTGTATTCAAGAAGATGCAAAGTATATACAGTTCCACACAGTAAATGGAATGACACCATTAATAACTATAGACTTCGATCAGAATTGTGACTAAGGCAGAATATTCAAAATTTCTAGGTGTATGCATTGATGAGGGTTGAACTGAAAAAAACACACAGAGGATCTGTTGGAACGTTTGAGTTCAGCTACTTCTGCTATTAGGGTCATCGCAAATTTTGACGATATACACCTCAGTAAATTAGCTTACCACGCCTATTTTCATTCTCTGCTTTCGTATGGCATCATATTCTGGGGCAACTCATCATTGAGTAAAAGAGTGTTCATTGCACAAAAGCGTGTAATCAGAATAATTGCTGGAGCTCATCCAAGATCTTCCTGCAGACACTTATTTATTGAGCTAGGGATCTTCACTGTAGCCTCACAATATATATATATATATATATATATATTCAGTTATGAAATTTCTTATTAACAATCCGAACGAATTCAAAAGTAATAGCAGTGTACATGGCTACAACACTAGGAGAAAGGATGATCTTCACTACTCGAGGTTAAAGCTAACTTTGGCTCAGAAAGGGGTAAATTAGTATGCTGCCACAAAAGTCTTTGGTCGCTTACGTAACAGCATCAAAAGTCTGACAGATAGCCATACAGCATTTAAAAGGAAATTAAAATAATTTCTGAATGGCAACTCCTTCTACTCATTAGATGAATTTTAGGATATAGTAAGTGTGTAATTTACCCACCCCCCCACAAAAAAATAAAAGAATTAAGTGTCATGTAATATTTTGTGTAACGTAATATCTTGTATAGACACCTTTTATTAACCCGACACGTTCCATATCATTATGAAGTGTCGTATTCATGATTTATGGAACAAGTACTAATCTAATCTAATCTAATCCGGCATCCAAACTGATTTTCCTTGGAGTCCGAAAATAAATCGTATCAGTATTTTGCAACCACTTATTATTAAACTAATAGTTCGGTAATATTCACGTTTGTCAACACCTACTTTCCTTGGAATAGGAATTATTGCATTCTTTTTGACGTCTGAGGGTGCTTCACCTGTCCCATAAAATAATGGGAACGACAGGCTATGTACAAGTTGGAAAAGGATCTGACAACATTTCTAAGAATAGGGGTTCACGAAAGAAAAAGAAGTAAAGGACGATTGGTCTTTAGGGTCCCATCGACAACGAGGTCAATAGAGACAGAGCAGAAGTTCAGATTTTTTGAAGGATTGTGGAGGAAATCGGCAGTGCCCTCAGCATTTACCTTATGGGCTCTAAAATGCATAACTTAAGAACTATGAGCACTTGTTGAGTAGGAAATATGTGTTCCACAACAGCGAATTCGGAAAGTCACAGAAAATCTAAATCAGGATGGCCGGCTGCGTATTTGAACTCTCGCTCTCCCGAATGCAAGTTCAGAAATGAAAGAGGGCCAGCAGCCGGGAAGATAATACACAGTTGCAGCCTATTGCTCATGGCACTGAATCTGTATTTCTAGGGAACAGTAAACGACGTTAAGGTGAAATCTGAAAACAGTAATTACAAATAACTAAGGAAAAACAAAATCTTTTGAGGTTTGTTGATGACACTGTAATCCTAGCAGAGACGGAAAAGGATCTGGCAGATCAATTGAACTGAATGGATAATGTCGTGAAAAGACGGTATAAAGTGAAATAAGTCGGGTGATCGGAAATTAGATTATGGTATGAAACACCAAAACTAATACACGAGTTTTACTCTATGGGCAACAATACAAATTACAGTAGCAGAAACAAAGAGGATAAAAAATGCAGACGGGCAATAGCAAGAAAATCTTTTGTGAAAAACCAAAATATTTTAACACTGAAATCAATTTCAAGTGTTAGGAAGTGTAGCCTTATTCGGAAGTGAAACGTGGAGGAAAAGCGGTAAAGGCAAGAAGATTTTTGAAATGAAAAAGAGCAGAAGACATCAAATGTAGAGGCAAGTTCCCAAGCTGGACTCGGCCCCCTCCCCACAACGTCGTTCTCAGCCAATGCGGTGTTTCATGACTTTGCATTCTCCTGAAGGTCTAGCTGGGCAAAATAAAATTACACTACTGGCCAGTAAAATTGCTTCACCACGAAGATGACGTGCTACAGACGCAAAATTTAACCAACAGGAAGAAGATGCTGTGATATGCAAATGATTAGCTTTTCAGAGCATTCACACAAGGTTGGCGCCGGTGGCAACACCTACAACGTGCTGACACGAGGAAAGTTTCCAACCGATTTCTCAAACACAAACAGCAGTTGACCGGTGTTGCCTGGTGAAACGTTGTTGTGATGCCACGTGTAAGGAGGAGAAATGCTTACCATCACGTTTCCGACTTTGATAAAGGTCGGATTGTAGCCTATCGCGATTGCGGTTTATTGTATCGCGACATTGCTGCTCGCGTTGGTCGAGATCCAATGACTGTTAGCAGAATATGGAATCTGTGGGTCCAGGAGGGTAATACGAAACGCCGTGCGGGATCCCAACGGCCTTGTATCACTAGCAGTCGAGATGACAGGCATCTTATCCGCATGGCTGTAACGAATCGTGCAGCCACGTCTCGATCCTTGAGTCAACAGATGGGGACGTTTGGAAGACAACAAACATCTGCACGAACGAACATCTGCACGAACGCACATTGGAAGCGTGTATTCGTCATCACCATACTGGCGTATCACCCGGCGTGATGGTATGGGGTGCCACTGGTTACACGTCTCGGTCACCTCTTGTTCGCATTGACAGCACTTGGAACAGTGGACGTTACATTTCAGATGCGTTACGACCGTGGCTCTACCCTTCATTCGATCCCTGCGAAACCCTACATTTCAGGAGGATTATGCACGACCAATGTCCTGTGCGGGCCTTTCAGGATACAGGAAATGTTCGAATGCTGCGCTGGCCAGTACATTCACCAGATCTCTCACCAATTGAAAACGTCTGGTCAATGGTGGCCGAGCAACTGGCTCGTCACAATACACCAGTCACTACTCTTGATGAACTATGGTATCGTGTTGAAGCTGCATGGGCAGCTGTACCTGTACACGCCATCCAAGCTCTGTTTGACTCAATGCCCAGGTGTATCAAGGCCGTTATTACGGCCAGAAGTGGTTGTTCTGGGTACTGATTTCTCAGGGTCTATGCACCCAAATTGCGTGAAATGTAATCACATGTCTGTTCTAGTATAATATATTTGTCCAATGAATACTCGTTTATCATCTGCATTTCTTTTTGGTGTAGCAATTTTAATGGCCAGTAGTGTACTTTGGGTTTCTATCACTCTGTAGCAGAGCGCACACGTAATCGGCCGTTATGTATTTTGACAGTAGGAAACTTTCTACCCTGTGCTACAATTTTCGTTACTTCTCCTAGATACTGGCACTTCGACCTTTCGACTTGTACAGGGTGTCCCATGTGGAGTACTGATTATTCAGCGATATGACCCGAGCGATCATTCGAATCAAAAAAGTCTAGTAAGCATAGGCTCTAAAATGCATAAATTACTAGCTACGTGCACTTGTTCCGTAGAAAAGATGTGTTTCACAATAGAGAATGTGAACCAGTGCTCGTAGCTCTTAAGTAGTTTAGGACCAAAATTTTCTAGACTTTTTTCTGGTTTTGGTCCACCTGTCAAAATAGGGAAAGCAAAGATCTTGCATTAGAAGAGATTTGTTTCACAGTATCGAAGATGAACATTTGCTTATAGCTCTTAATGTATGCATTTTAGAGCCCATGTTTACTAGACAGTTTCGCTTTCGAATGATCGTTTCTGTCATATCCCTGAATACTGACCATTCTTTCTGGGACACCTTGTATATATTATCAATAGGTAAGATTTAAGGTTAATGATTATCACTAAACCGTTTCATTTAAAAATTGGATTAAAACACATTGGATTAACAAAATGTAGGTTGTAGTTCCATAAACGCGAGCCCATTAGTTACCGTTATAGTCTGCCTGTGTTTGTACACGCTCCTGTTCTCTTGGAATTCTTTAGCAGATTCCAGAGGATAAATGAATCAGGTTGACCACAGAGAGTGAAGTCCATCTAAAATGACTAAAGCTGTAGATGCAGTATGGAAAAAGAACAAGGCCAGTAAAGAGTTTAATATTTCGAAAACACCACATATACTTGAGAAAGCATGAAAAACAAAAAGAGCCAGTGTAACAATTTCGGGTGAAGACCTTGAAGAAGAGCTGATTCACTGTTGCCTTGCAATGGAATGTTCTTTTTTTGGGCTAGCACGTAATTACTTGCGAAGAAAGCTCTTCCACAGTGGATTAGTCATTTTCTGAAGTGCCACAAAACTATGTCATCAAAAAGGAAGCCTACTGAAAAATCCGATAACAGCGTCCGCAGCTCGTGGTCGTGCGATAGCGTTCTCGCTTCCCGCGCCCGGGTTCACGGGTTCGATTCCCGGCGTGGTCAGGGATTTTCTCTGCCTCGTGGTGACTGGGTGTTGTGTGATGTCCTTAGGTTAGTTAGGTTTAAGTAGTTCTAAGTTCTAGGGGACTGAGGACCATAGATGTTAAGTCCCATAGTGCTCAGAGCCCAATCCTATAACAACGCTCTTGGTTCAGTATAGAAATGCGAATAAATTTCGTAGCTTCTGGGAGATGTTTATGAGAAATGTAAAATCACTCCTGGGAGAATTTACAGCGTTGATGGGAATGTCATTACTGCGGCACAATTTCAAGCGCGAGAAGTGTTTTGCCTTAAGGGTAAAAAGCTGGGCCGGCCGCGGTGGCCGTGCGGTTCTAGGCGGTCCAGTCCGGAGCCGCGCTGCTGCTACGGTCGCAGGTTCGAATCCTGCCTCGGGCATGGGTATGTGTGATGCCCTTAGGTTAGTTAGGTTTAAGTAGTTCTAAGTTCTAGGGGACTGATGACCACAGCAGTTGAGTCCCATAGTGCTCAGAGCCATTTGAACCATTTTTTTTAAAAAGCTGGTAGGTGCCTTGACACCAGCGAATGGGAGCCTTTATAACAAGTGTTACTCGTAAGAGTGCTAGTGGCCCATTCGGGCCTCCTTTAGTAATCTAGGGAACCATTGAAAACAGGATTCCAGCACGAATAATGTTTTGGAGTGCAAACTTCAGTGTGAAGCCAAATCAGCTCCCCCAATCAATGATTCCGACACTTCACCGACTTTGCCAATCCAACAAAGGACGGACCGCAGATTGTTTAACCTAAATCAGTCAACATCTTCGGTAGGTTCAAATGGTTCAAATGGCTCTGAGCACTATGGGACTCAACTGCTGAGGTCATTAGTCCCCTAGAACTTAGAACTAGTTAAACCTAACTAACCTAAGGACATCACAAACATCCATGCCCGAGGCAGGATTCGAACCTGCGACCGTAGCGGTCTTGCGGTTCCAGACTGCAGCGCCGTTAACCGCACGGCCACTTCGGCCGGCTCTTCGGTAGGTCTGGCTGTTTCTCTTCTATCAGCTAAACTCGAGGATCCTCATGATTTAACATTTTCTGAGACGAGCCCAATTTATTTCACTCACGTTCCAAAATACAGAAAGAGGATCTCGAATAGTGGACAAAAGCCTGCAGTTCTATAGTCATCGCATCAGTGCCTTTCAAAACCGAATTAGTTTTAGCTCAAAAAGGTTAAGAAGCCACGGAAACTAAAGAGCAAGCAGGGGATCATGTTCAAGGATGCAGATGTAATCACGGCTGGAGCCGAGGTTCAGCAGCAGAGCATTCAGGAAATGGTAAAGCACTCGTGAAAAAAGTCTAATTTAGAGAAAAATGCCGAAAGTTTAGTTCTGAAGATGAAAACTGCGTTTCTTCTGGAACGTCTGCACGTGCACTCCTCCCGTGAGTTTCCCAGTCCAGACAATATGACACTTTACGCATGATTTTGTGGCAGAAAGTTTTTGGAGCGTAGTTTGCACCTGTTTATGGTTGGGAGCGATCCGTTGGTTTAATGAAAGGAAATTCCTTTCGAAAACAAGTTCGCTAAATATTATATCTTTCACAATGGCTGGTTTCTACAGAAGCTTTCTGTCATCATCTGATCTTCGGAAATTTAACGAACATACATATCAGTCATAGGACTGTTTCCACTATATAACTGACATGTATGCACTTTAAATTTCTGAAGATGGGATGATGATAGCAAGCTTCCTTCGATATCAGGATCGTGTAATAAACAATATTTAGCGATCTTGGTTTCAGAAGGAATTTCTTTTTGTTAATTCTTGGAGTATTATAATGCGGGGCTTAAGTCATGGGCTCGTTGAGGGCCAACGTGTATTATACCGAGACTTAAAACGACGCACATTTTTGCCGCTAAATGATATAATTGGTGACGTAAGGGAGGGGGCATCCGGCCACCAGTCGTCGGTAAAATTCCCAAAACCCATATAACAATGCCGACCTTGTTGAGAAATAGGAACAGACATGGAAGAGGAAGAAGAAGAAGAAAAAAAGGAAGAAGAAGAAAACAGAAAGAAAAATAAACCCATATGCAGAAATACATAGAAAAGTAAGAAACTAAAAGACTGTCTTGATGGAACAGGAGTATATCATAACTGAAGTAGAATGAGATTTTCACTCTGCAGCGGAGTGTGCGCTGACATGAAAATTCCTGGCAGATTAAAACTGTGTGCCGGACCGAGACTCAAACTCTGGACCTTTGCCTTTCGCGGGCAAGTGCTCTACCAACTTTTTTTTTATATCTCATGTTGTTCGCTTTCGTTCGTTGCATCTGCTCGGGGCGGACGTCGTAAGACATCCGTTTTAAGCTCATTGTTGATCGATTAACTCAGTTTTTTTATTACAGAGGGCTGCTAACCCTCTGACCGAACACGCTGAGCTACCGTGCTGGCTATTTAACAAGAGAGCTTCTGTAATGTTTGGAAGGTAGGAGACGAGGTACTGGCAGAAGTAAAGCTGTGTGGACAGGGTGTGAGTCGTGCGTGGGTAGCTCAGTTGATAGAGCACTTGCCCGCGAAAGGGAAAGGTCCCGAGTTCGAGTCTCGGTCCGGCACACAGTTTTAATCGACCAGGAAGTTTCATAAGTGAAATATGTTGCAACTGAGAATAGTCTATGTTAAAGATACTAGCTGATCAGCCAGGACATTATGGCCACCGACCTATTATCTACATAAACCCGTCCAGGCGATAGCAGCGTCATTTGGCGGGGAATGATCGCTAGTCAGACACGCACGTTGCATGTAGTATCAGCGAGCGTGCTGTCCGTGTGTAGAATGGGGAAGGTTCAAATGTGTGTGAAATCTTATGGGACTTAACAGCTAGGGTCATCAGTCCCTAAGCTTAACACTACTTAACCTAAATTATCCTAAGGACAAACACACACACCCATTCCCGAGGGAGAACTCGAACCTCCGCCGGGACCAGCCGCACAGTTCATGACTGTAGCGCCTAAGACCGCTCGGCTAATCCCGCACGGCCAATGGGGCAGGCGCGCGATCTATCTGAGCCTGACCGACGATTGAATGTGATGATCCGGAGGCTTGGCACGAGCATTTCGGAAACTGCATGACTTGTCGGGTGTTCGAGGAGTGATATGGTGAGTATCTTAAATACGAGGAAAAACCAAGGTAAAACCACGTCCAGACATCGTGAAGTTTGGTGGCCACCCTTCATTACAAATGTCGGACATAGTAGGCTGGACAGTCGGCGAACTATGCTGGAGCTAAAATCAGACTTTAATGCTGGACGGAGTAAAAGTGTGTCTGAACACTCAGTGGACCGAACACTCTAACAATGGCCCTCTGCAGCCGACAACCCGAGCAGATGCCAATGTTAACACCACGACATCGTCAACTACGACTGAAATGGTGAAGTGATCATCGCCACTGGATGTTGGCGCAGTGACAGAGCGTTACAGGGTCTGATGAATCTTGATACGTTCTTAATCGTCCCATAGTGAGGGCACGTATCCGTCGTCTTCGAGGGGAACAGCTCCTTGACACCCGTACTGCGGGATGGAGAAAAGCTCTCAGCATCTCCGTTATGGCCTGGTTAACATTATCGTGAGCATCCAAGTGTCCAGTGGAGCTCGTGCAAGGCTCCATGACAGCCTAGGAGTATCGTACACTGGTTGCAGACTGCGTACACCCTTTCATGTCGATCATGTTTCCCGACGGCAGTGGCATTTTCCAACAAGATACCGCGCCATGTCAAAAGACCGGGAGTCTGGTATAGTGAGTGGTTCGAGGAACACACTGGCTAGTTCCAATTGATCTGCTGGCTTCCCAACTCGCCACACCTCAACCCGCTCAAACAAATTGTAATGTGATGGAACACGGTGACAGAGCCCATTGCAATCTCCCCGGAATTTAAGGGAATTAGGTGATTTGCGTGTGCAGATGTGGCGCCAACTCCCTCCAGCGACCTACCTCATTGTTTCCATGCCTATGCGATGCTGCTGTTATCCATGCAAAAGTGGGATATACCAGCTATTGGGTAAGTGGTCATAATGTTCTGGCTGATCAATGTAATACTTGGTAATGATTGTCTTTTAAGTTCTTCACCATCACTCATCCTCAGAAGGATGGATAGAGCCGTCAACCGCCGGAATCGCTGTTCGCCTAAGATATAAGAGTCAAGCAGGGGGTAGTCAGTTCATTATCCGACATTGACAGCTGCAGGCAGAGGGAGCATGGTGTTCATACTATCGATTTCTAACGCTATGGTGGGCACTTGCGCAGTGGCTCCGAAAAAAAAAAATGGTGGACCTTGCCGTTGGTGGGGAGGCTTCCGTGCCTCAGCGATACAGATGGCCGTACCGTAGGTGCAACCACAACGGAGGGGGATCTGTTGAGAGGCCAAACAAACATGTGGTTCCTGAGGAGGGGCAGTATCCTTTTCAGTAGTTGCAGGGGCAACAGTCTGGATGATTGACTGATCTGGCCTTGTAACATTAACCAAAACGGCCTTGCTGTGCTGGTACTGCGAACGGCTGAAACCAAGGGGAAACTACAGCCGTAATTTTTCAAAAATGGCTCTGAGCACTATGGGACTCAACTTCTGTGGTCATCAGTCCCCTAGAACTTAGAACTACTTAAACCTAACTAACCTAAGGACATCACACACATCCATGGCCGAGGCAGGATTCGAACCTGCAACCGTAGAAGTCCCGCGATTCCGGACTGCGCGCCTAGACGTAATTTTTCCCGAGGACATGCAGCTTTACTGTATGATTAAATGATGATGGCGTCCTCTTGGGTAAAATATTCCGGAGGTAAAATAGTCCCCCATTCGGATCTCCGGGCGGGGACTACTCGACGTCGTTATCAGGAGAAAGAAAATTGGCGTTCTACGGATCGGAGCGTGGAATGTCAGATCACTTAATCGGGCAGGTAGGTTAGAAAATTTAAAGAGGGAAATGGATAGGTTAAAGCTAGATATTGTAGGAATTAGTGAAGTTCGGTGGCAGGAGGAACAAGACTTTCAGTCAGGTGATTACAGGGTTATACATTCAAAATCAAATAGGGGTAATGCAGGAGTAGGTTTAATAATGAATAAAAAAATAGGAGTGTGGGTTAGCTACTACAAACAGCATAGTGAACGCATTATTGTGGCCAAGATAGACACAAAGCCCATGCCTACTACAGTAGTACAAGTTTATATGCCAACTAGCTCTGCAGATGATGAAGAAATAGATGAAATGTATGACGAGATAAAAGAAATTATTCAGGTAGTGAAGGGAGACGAAAATTTAATAGTCAGTAGGAAAAGGGAGAGAAGGAAACATAGTAGGTGAATATGGATTGGGGGGAAGAAATGAAAGAGGAAGCCGTCTGGCAGAATTTTGCACAGAGCATTACTTAATCATAGCTAACACTTGGTTCAAGAATCATAAAAGATGGTTGTATACCTGGAAGAACCCTGGAGATACTACAAGGTATCAGATAGATTATATAATGGTCAGACAGAGATTTATTAACCAGGTTTTAAACTGTAAGACATTTCCAGGGGCAGATGTGGATTCTGACCACAATCTATTGGTTATGAACTGCAGATTGAAACTGAAGAAGCTGCAAAAAGGTGAGAATTTAAGGAGATGGGACCTTGATAAACTGAAAGAACCAGAGGTTGTAGAGAGTTTCAGGGAGAGCATAAGGGAACAATTGACAGGAATGGGGGAAAGAAATACAGTAGAAGAAGAATGGGTAGCTCTGAGGGATGAAGTAGTGAAGGAAGCAGACGATCAAGTAGGTAAAAAGACGAGGGCTAGTAGAAATCCTTGGGTAACAGAAGAAATATTGAATTTAATTTATGAAAGGAGAAAATATAAAAATGCAGTAAATGAAGCAGGCAAAAAGGAATACAAACGTCTCAAAAATGAGATCGACAGGAAGTGCAAAATGGCTAAGCAGGGATGGCTAGAGGACAAATTTAAGGATGTAGAGGCTTGTCTCACTAGGGGTAAGATAGATACTGTTGTGGCGTAACAAGACAGCTACGCCACACTGAAGTAGCCGAAAGGCACGCGTAATCTCACGTAGGCTAGATAGAGGTCTGAAACAGGATACGTAATGAATGGTAGCAAGAAAAGTACGTAGCTGCTATAATACTTAACTTTTAATCCATCATTGGTATACAGCATTCCTTTGATGATACAAGTGGGACTCTATCTTAAAATAGTTAATGGCGCCTTGCTAGGTCGTAGCCATTGACTTAGCTGAAGGCTATTCTAACTGTCTCTCGGCAAATGAGAGAAAGGCTTCGCCAGTGTAGTCGCTAGCAAAGTCGTCGTACAACTGGGGCGAGTGCTAGTCCGTATCTCGAGACCTGCCTTGTAGTGGCGCTCGGTCTGCGATCACACAGTGGCGACACGCGGGTCCGACATGTACTAAATGGACCGCGGCCGATTTAAAGCTACCACCTAGCAAGTGTGGTGTCTGGCGGTGACACCACAGATACTGCCTACAGGAAAATTAAAGAGACCTTTGGAGAGAAAAGAACCACTTTTGTGAATATCAAGAGCTCAGATGGCAACCCAGTTCTAAGCAAAGAAGGGAAGGCAGAAAGGTGGAAGGAGTATATAGAGGGTTTATACAAGGGCGATGTACTTGAGGACAATATTATGGAAATGGAAGAGGATGTAGATGAAGACGAAATGGGAGATAAGATACTGCGTGAAGAGTTTGACAGAGCACTGAAAGACCTGAGTCGAAACAAGGCCCCGGGAGTAGACAACATTCCATTAGAACTACTGATGGCGTTGGGAGAGCCAGTCATGACAAAACTCTACCATCTGATGAGCAAGATGTATGAGACAGGTGAAATACCCTCAGACTTCAAGAAGAATATAATAATTCCAATCCCAAAGAAAGCAGGTGTTGACAGATGTGAAAATTACCGAACTATCAGTTTAATAAGTCACAGCTGCAAAATACTAACACGAATTGTTTAAAGAAGCGGACCTCGGGGAAGATCAGTTTGGATTCCGTAGAAATGTTGGAACACGTGAGGCAATACTAACCTTACGATTTATCTTAGAAGAAAGATTAAGAAAAGGCAAACCTACGTTTCTAGCATTTGTAGACTTAGAGAAAGCTTTTGACAATGTTAACTGGAACACTCTCTTTCAAATTATAAAGGTGGCAGGGGTAAAATACAGGGAGCGAAAGGCTATTTACAATTTGTACAGAAACCAGATGGCAGAGTCGAGGGGCATGAAAGGGAAGCAGTGGTTGGGAAGGGAGTGAGACAGGGTTGTAGCCTCTCCCCGATGTTATTCAATCTGTATATTGAGCAAGCAGTGAAGGAAACAAAAGAAAAATTCGGAGTAGGTATTAAAATTCATGGAGAAGAAGTAAAAACTTTGAGGTTCGTCGATGACATTGTAATTCTGTCAGAGACAGCAAATGACTTGGAAGAGCAGTTGAACGGAATGGGCAGTGTCTTGAAAGGAGGATATAAGATGAACATCAACAAAAGCAAAACGAGGATAATGGAATGTAGTCAAATTAAATCGGGTGATGCTGAGGGAATTAGATTAGGAAATGAGGCACTTAAAGTAGTAAAGGAGTTTTGCTATTTAGGGAGCAAAATAACTGATGATGGTCGAAGTAGAGAGGATATAAAATGTGGACTGGCAATGGCAAGGAAATCGTTTCTGAAGAAGAGAAATTTGTTAACATCGAGTATAGATTTTAGTGTCAGGAAGTCGTCTGTCAGGAAGTCGTTTCTGAAAGTATTTGTATGGAGTGTAGCCATGTATGGAAGTGAAACATGGACGATAACTAGTTTGGACAAGAAGAGAATAGAAGCTTTCGAAATGTGGTGCTATAGAAGAATGCTGAAGATAAGGTGGGTAGATCACGTAACTAATGAGGAGGTATTGAATAGGATTGGGGAGAAGAGAAGTTTGTGACACAACTTGACTAGAAGAAGGGATCGGTTGGTAGGACACGTTTTGGGGCATCAAGGGATCACAAATTTAGCATTGGTGGGCAGCGTGGAGGGTAAAAATCGTAGAGGGAGACCAAGAGATGAATACACTAAGCAGATTCAGAAGGATGTAGGTTGCAGTAGGTACTGGGAGATGAAGAAGCTTGCACAGGATAGAGTAGCATGGAGAGCTGCATCAAACCAGTCTCAGGACTGAAGACCACAACGTGGTGAGGTACTACGCTTGTAAAATTCACCACAGAAATAAACTGTGTGTGGAATGGGTGATGGTTGTTTACCGACAGTAGCATAACCAACAATAAAGAGCCGTCAACCACACTAACTTAAACTAAAACGCCAAAGAAACTGTTATAGGCATGCGTATTCAAATACAAAGATGTGTAAACACGCAGGACATGGCGCTGCGGTCGGCAACTCCTATACAAGACAAGTGTCTGGTGCAGTTATTAGATTGTTTACTGCTGCTGCATCGGCAGGTTATCAAGATGTAAGGGAGTTTGAACATGGTGATATAGTCGGCGCACGAGCGATGGGACACAGCATCTTCGAGGTAGCGATGAAGTGGGGATTTTTCCGTACGACCATTTCACGAGTGTACTGTGAATATTAGGAATCTGATAAAACATCAAATATCCGACATCGCTGCTGCCGGAAGACGATTGTGCATGAACGCGACCAATGACGACTGAAGAGAATCGTTCAATTGGTGACAGAAGTGCAACCCTTCCGTAAATTGCTGAAGATTTCAATGCTGGGCCATCAACAAGTGTCAGCGTGCGAACCATTCAACGAAACATCATCAATATGGGCTTTCGGAACCGACTGCCCACTCGTGTACCCTTGATGACTGCAAAACACAAGGTTTTACGCCTGGCCTGGACTGTTGATGACTGGAAACCTATTGTCTGGTCCGACAAGTCTCGTTTCAAATTGTATTGAGAGGATGGACGTGTACGGGTATGGAGGCAACCTCATGAATCCGTCGACCCTGCATGTCAGCAGGGGACTGTTCAAGCTGGTGGAGGCTCTGTAATGTTGTGGGGCGTGTGCAGTTGGAGTGATATGGGACGCCTGATACTCTGACAAGTGCCACGTACTTAAGCATCCTGTCTGATCGCCTGCATCCATTCATGTCCATTGTGCATTCAGATGGACTTGGGCAATTCTAGCAGGACAATGCGACAAGTCTAAAACTTCTACAGTGTGGCTCCAGGAACACCCTTCTCAGTTTGAAAACTCCCGGTGGCCACCAAACTCCCCGGACATGAACATTATTGAGCATATCTGGAATGCCTTGCAACGTGCTGTTCAGAAGAGATCTCCGACTCCTCGTACTCTTACGGATTTGTGGACATCCTTGCAGGATTATTCATGGTGTCATGTCCCTACAGCACTATTTCAGACATTAGTCGAGTCCATGCCACGTCGTGTTGCGGCACTTCTTCGTGCTCGCGAGGGTCGTACACGATATTAGGCAGGTGTAGCAGTTTCTTTGGCTCTTCAGTGTATGACAAAGTATGTTATGTAAGTCATTTTTTTTGCAAGCTAATGAATTACGTTGAAGTAATTGTTTGTTATAAAAAACTACAAAACGTTAACAGGGATTTTTATTTATTGCATTGTCGCGGCGGATACTTGGCGTAAGCAAATGGATATTCTGGGTGTGATACGTAGTTTTTCGGGCCGCTAGGTCGCATTTTGTCCTAGCGGACAGTCGTTCCCTGCTATATTGCTTGATAAGTTCTCAAAGAAAAGAGAATTCAGTTACCTATCAGTCAAAGGTACGGCAATTAATCGCCCAATATTTGATAATTGTGAGAACAAGTCATAAATAAGAGTTTTAACGCGTCTGAGAATCATTAATCTTTGTTCAGAGGTCAATGCAAGTCGCGGTTCAGCAGTTCTGCCTGTTTCTGATAGGAACAGGTAATCAGCTGCACAGACATTACGAAAATATTTAATTGCAACTAAACTGGACTAGAGATCGAATGATTTGTGCCACTATTCGATGGAAAAACATTTTAGACGAACCTGAAACAAAAGTACTTCGGTAACATAGTGTTGTTATGATGCCTAAGTAGCAAGTCTAATTAATTTTGAACGTCGAATGCAAAATCAGTATAACACAAAACTACACTTACGCTAGTGCACGGGTTGTAGCACTTTAAGATGTAACAATAGCATGGACGAGATTCCATGGTCGATGCAAAAGTGAGAAATCAATAATGAAACTAAATATTGTTAAAGATCTGGAATAGTAAATGAAGTGTTACGAAAACTAACTGTCGCAAAATCTCTCGCGGCCCTGTGGGTGTTGGTATCGTGCAAGGAAGCGCGTGATGGGCTGACCAGTTAGCCACTGTGCTCTACAGCTGGCACGGCTGAGACTCGACAAGAGTCGCGGGATCGATGCCCCGGAGAACGCCTGCGACCGAGATTGCCGGCGGCGAGCATCGGCCCAATTACATTCATTCGGCACGGGTCACGCGAAACCAGCGCGTCGCGGCGCCACGCGAACCGCAGTGTAGGAATCAGACCGCCTAATTAAGCGGAGTCCGCAAGGAGCCGCGGGCCCGCAGCTGATGGCTGCAGGTGCGTTTCTGTAAGGCGACACAGTGCGTACGTAGCACAGATGGGAAACTGCTTTTGCACTGCTGTCACTAGTACGCAGCAGTGCCATTTGTTCGAAGCAGGAGTGTACAACCACTATTTGTCTTGTATATGCCCACATGCTTCGGGATGATCGTTCTCGGTCGTATGTTCTCCGCTATATGACACACTTGCGCTCAAAAGTGTTCTTCAGGGACTAGAGTATTGCCAGCAGTGCACCAGGAGAGTGTGATAGGACCGCTCTCGTTCTCTATAAATTGGCTGACAGCGTGAGCGGCAATCATCGTGTGTTTGTTGATGACGCTGTAGTAACCTACTGGCCATTAAAATTGCTACACCGAGAAGAAATGCAGATGATAAACGGGTATTCATTGGACAAATATATTATACTAGAACTGCCATGCGATTACATTTTCTCGCAATTTGGGTGCATAGATCCTGAGAAATAAGTACCCAGAACAACTACCTTTGGCCTAATAACGGCATTGATACGTCTGGGCATTGAGTCAAACAGAGCTTGGATGGCGTGTACAGGTGCAGCTGCCCATGCAGCTTCAACACGATACCATAGTTCATCAAGAGTAGTGACTGGTGTATTGTGACGAGCCAGTTGCTCGGCCACCATTGACCAGACCTTTTCAATTGGTGAGAGATCTAGAGAATGTGCTGGCCGGGGCAGCAGTCGAACATTTTCTGTATCCAGAAAGGCCCGTACAGGACCTGCAACATGCGGTCGTGCATTATCCTGCTCAAATGTAGGGTTTCGCAGGGATCGAATGAAGGGTAGAGCCACGGTCGTAACGCATCTGAAATGTAAAGTCCACTGTTCAAATTGCCGTCAACGCGAACAAGAGGTGACCGAGACGTGTAACCAATGGCACCCCATACCATCACGAAGGGTGATACGCCAGTATGGCGATGACGAATACACGCTTCCAATGTGCGTTCACCGCGATGTGGCCAAACATGGATGTGCCCATCACGATGCTGTAAACAGAACCTGGATTCTTCCGAAAAAATGACGTTTTGCCATTCGTGCACCCAGGTTCGTCGTTGAGTACACCATCGCAGGCAGTCCTATCTGTGATGTATCGTCAAGGGTAACCGCAGCCATGGTCTCCGAGCTGATAGTCCATGCTGCTGCGAACGTTGTCGAACTGTTCGTGCAGATGGTTGTTGTCTTGCACACGTCCCCACCTGTTGACTCAAGGATCGAGACGTGGCTGCACGATCCGTTACAGTCATGCGGATAAGATGCCTGTCATCTCGACTGCAAGTGATACGAGGCCGTTGGGATCCAGAACGGCGTTCCGTATTACCCTGCTAAGCCCACCGATTCTGTACTCTGCTGCCGGCCGCGGTGGTCTAGCGGTTCTGGCGCTGCAGTCCGGAACCGCGGGACTGCTACGGTCGCAGGTTCGAATCCTGCCTCGGGCATGGTTGTGTGTGATGTCCTTAGGTTAGTTAGGTTTAAGTAGTTCTAAGTTCTAGGGGACTTATGACCTAAGATGTTGAGTCCCATAGTGCTCAGAGCCATTTGAACCATTTTCTATACTCTGCTAACAGTCATTGGATCTCGACCAACGCGAGCAGCAATGTCGTGATACGATAAACCGCAATCGCGATAGGCTACAATTCGACCTTTATCAAAGTCGGAAACGTGATGATACGCATTTCTCCTCCTTACACGAGGCATCACAACAACGTTTCACGGGGCAACTCCGGTCAACTGCTGTTTGTGTATGAGAAATCGGTCGGAGACTTTCCTCTGTCAGCACGTTGTAGGTGTCGCCACCGGCGTTAACCTTGTGTGAATGCTCTGAAAAGCTAATCATTTGCATATCACAGCATCTTCTTCCTGTCGGTTAAATTTCGTGTCTGTAGCACGTCATCTTCGTGGTGTTGCAATTTTAATGGCCAGCAGTGTATATGGGAAAAGTGTCGTCGTTGAGTGACTGAAGGACACAGGATGATTTAGACAGTATTTCTATTTGTATGGTGAATGGGAGCTTGCTCCAAATATAGAAAAATCTTAATTTAGATGAGTAGGAAAAACACTACTAAAATATTTGAATACAGTATTGACGATGTATTGCTTGACATAGTCACGATGTTTAAATATCTAGGTGTAATATTGCAAAATGATATGAAAGGAACGAGCATGCAAGTTCAGTAGTTTGCGAAACGAATGGTAAATCGGTTTATTGAGAGAATCTTAGGAACATGTAGCTCATCAACAAGGTAGATCACATGAAAAATACTACTGCGACCAATTCTTGAGTACAGAGCGAGTGTTTTGGATCCACACACGGTCGGGTCGTATTAACCGAGGACTTTAAAGCACCGCAGAAGCGTGCCAACTTTGACTGTCAGGTTCGATCAACAAGCGCGTATTTCGGAAATTTAGAGAGGGGATTTGCAGGTGATCGCAGAAGAATCTAATCCCACTAACGTCCTACTTCTTGCGAAAGGACCGTGAAAATAAGATATGAGAAATTAGGGCTTCTACGGAGGCATAATGACAGTAGTTTTTCCCTCGCTGTGTTTGCTAGTGAAACAGTAATGGGAATGACCAGTAGTGGTACCAAGTACTTCCCCGCATACAGCGCATGGTGGCTTGCAGAATATACCGGGTGATTAAAAAGTCAGTATAAATTTGAAAATTGAATAAATCACGGAATAATGTACACTCCTGGAAATGGAAAAAAGAACACATTGACACCGGTGTGTCAGACCCACCATACTTGCTCCGGACACTGCGAGAGGGCTGTACAAGCAATGATCACACGCACGGCACAGCGGGCACACCAAGAACCGCGGTGTTGGCCGTCGAATGGCGCTAGCTGCGCAGCATTTGTGCACCGCCGCCGTCAGTGTCAGCCAGCTTGCCGTGGCATACGGAGCTCCATCGCAGTCTTTAACACTGGTGGCATGCCGCGACAGCGTGGACGTGAACCGTATGTGCAGTTGACGGACTTTGAGCGAGGGCGTATAGTGGGCATGCGGGAGGCCGGGTGGACGTACCGCCGAATTGCTCAACACGTGGGGCGTGAGGTCTCCACAGTACATCGATGTTGTCGCCAGTGGTCGGCGGAAGGTGCATGTGCCCGTCGACCTGGGACCGGACCGCAGCGACGCACGGATGCACGCCAAGACCGTAGGATCCTACGCAGTGCCGTAGGGGACCGCACCACCACTTCCCAGCAAATTAGGGACACTGTTGCTCCTGGGGTATCGGCGAGGACCATTCGCAACCGTCTCCATGAAGCTGGGCTACGGTCCCGCACACCGTTAGGCCGTCTTCCGCTCACGCCCCATCATCGTGCAGCCCGCCTCCAGTGGTGTCGCGACAGGCGTGAATGGAGGGACGAATGGAGACGTGTCGTCTTCAGTGATGAGAGTCGCTTCTGCCTTGGTGCCAATGATGGTCGTATGCGTGTTTGGCGCCGTGCAGGTGAGCGCCACAATCAGGACTGCATACGACCGAGGCACACAGGGCCAACACCCGGCATCATGGTGTGGGGAGCGATCTCCTACACTGGCCGTACACCACTAGTGATCGTCGAGGGGACACTGAATAGTGCACGGTACATCCAAACCGTCATCGAACCCATCGTTCTACCATTTCTAGACCGGCAAGGGAACTTGCTGTTCCAACAGGACAATGCACGTCCGCATGTATCCCGTGCCACCCAACGTGCTCTAGAAGGTGTAAGTCAACTACCCTGGCCAGCAAGATCTCCGGATCTGTCCCCCATTGAGCATGTTTGGGACTGGATGAAGCGTCGTCTCACGCAGTCTGCACGTCCAGCACGAACGCTGGTCCAACTGGGGCGCCAGGTGGAAGTGGCATGGCAAGCCGTTCCACAGGACTACATCCAGCATCTCTACGATCGTCTCCATGGGAGAATAGCAGCCTGCATTGCTGCGAAAGGTGGATATACACTGTACTAGTGCCGACATTGTGCATGCTCTGTTGCCTGTGTCTATGTGCCTGTGGTTCTGTCAGTGTGATCATGTGATGTATCTGACCCCAGGAATGTGTCAATAAAGTTTCCCCTTCCTGGGACAATGAATTCACGGTGTTCTTATTTCAATTTCCAGGAGTGTAGATAGAGAGGTACAAATTGACACACATGCTTGGAATGACATGAAGTTTTATTAGAACCAAAAAAATACAAAGGTTCACAAGATGTCCGGCAGATGGCGCTTCATCTGATCAGAAAAGCAATAATTAGCACAACAAAGTAAGACAAAGCAAAGCTGATGTTCTTTACAGGAAATGCTCAATATGTCCACCATCATTCCTCAGCAATAGCTGTAGTCGAGGAATAACGTTGTGAACAGCACTGTAAAGCATGTCCGGAGTTATGGTGAGGCATCCCTAGAGATCCCTAGGGATGTCGGTCGATCACTATAAACTTGCGACTTCAGGTAACCCCAAAGCCAATAATCGTACGGACTGAGGTCTGGGGACCTGGAAGGCCAAGCATGACGAAAGTGGCGGCTGAGCACACGATGATCACCAAACGACGGGCGCAAGAGGTCTTTCACGCGTCTAGCATTTTTATTGTTCTAATAAAACCCCATTTCATTCCAAGCATATGTGTCAATTTTTACCTCTCTATCTACATTATTCCGTGGTTTATTAAGTTTTCAGATTTATACTGACTTTTTGATCACCCGGTATTCAGGGTGACCCGAAAGTCCGTTAACGTTTGAAAAAGCACCAATTCATGGAAAATGTAAGCAGAGAGGTAAAATTGGACACGCACGCCTGAAATGACATGGGGATTTATTCAAACCAAAAACGAGTGCAAGAACTGGCCAACAGATAGCTCTGGACAGCAACACTCCATGGGTCTATCAGCACCCACAGCCAATGTCATTCCATTGTACAATGTTTGTTCGCCGATGGTGATACTGTGTTCCAAGGCGACAGGGCTGCCGTTCACACAGCTCGCATCGTCCAGGACAGAGTTTGTGGGCACGAAGATAAATTGTCACACGTCCCCTGCCATCGCAGTCACTAGATCGCAATATTAGTGAGCCTTTATGGGCTAGTTTGGAGAGAACGGTACGTGATCGCTATCCACTTCCACCGTCGTTAACTTAATTTTCCGCTGTTTTGCAGGAAGAATGGTATACGACTTCCTTGAAAACGATAGAGAACTTATATTTATCCATTCCGAGGCGACTGGGAGCTGTTTTGAATGACAATGGTTTTCCTGTAGCGTATTACAGATGATAATGTCTAGTGTTTGGTGTTTCCTTATATTTGTCCAGCGATTGGACGTGTGTTATCTCTGCTTTATGAGAGACAAGTTTCTCACGCCATTGGATAAAGCTATCCTTGTTGAAAGTCGATTGATGTGGCTTACGCACGACGAGGTACTACCAAATTTTCTAAGACTCGTACGATAGTGCCTAACACAAACGCTAATCGAATGCTGGATTTATTAAGAACCTGCAGTAGCATGCTCTCTCCGTGCACGTGAGCTGAATCCATCAGATCTCTAGCTTTGGACACAGCACGGGCACCCATTTACAATGATGATCAGATTGGAGGGCAGCCTGATATTTTCGCACGATATCGGCATTCTTTGAGTGTAAGAATGAGACGTAACCACTTTGAACACTTTCTGTAGTGTCAACGGATCTACATCTATATCTACATCTGCGTGATTACTCTGCTATTCACAATAAAGTGCCTGGCAGAGGGTTCAATGAACCACCTTCAAGCTGTCACTGTACCGTTCCACTCTCGAACGTCGTGCGGGAAAGACGAGCATTTAAAGTTTTCTGCGTGAGCCCTAATTTATCTTATTTTCTCGTGATGATCATTTCTCCCCATGTAGGTGAGTGCCAACAAATTGTTTTTGCAATCGGAGGAGAAAAATTGTGATTGAAATTTCATGAGAAGATCCTGTCGCAACGAAAAACGCCTTTTGTTTTAATGATAGCCACTCCAATTCACGCATCACGTTTGGGGCACTATCTCCCCTACTCCGCAATAATACAAAACGAGCTGCCCTTCATTGTACTTTTTCGATGACATCCGTCAGTCTCATCTGATGCGGATCCCACACCGTACAGCAATACTCGAGAACAGGGCGGACAACCGTGGTGTAAGGAGTCTCTTTAGTAGAACTGTTGCACCTTATAAGTGTTCTGCCAATGAATCGAAATCTTTGGTTGGCTCTACCCACAAAATTATATATGTGATCGTTTCAATTTAGGGTATTTGTAATTGCAGTGGCTAAGTATTTAGTTGAATGTACAGCCTTCATATTTGTGTGACTTATCGCGTAATCGAAATTTAGCCGATTTCTTTTAGTATTCATGTGAATGACTTCACACTTTTGTTTATTCAGGGTCAACTGCCACTTTTCGCACCATTCAGATATCTTACCTCAATCATTTTGCAATTCGTTTTGGTCATCTGATGACTTAACAAGACGGTAAATGACAGCATCATCTGCAAACAATCTAAGACTGCCACTGAGATTGTCTCCTATGTGTTAATATAGATCAATAACAATAGAGGGCCTATAACACTTTCTTGGGGAACGCCGGATATTATTTCTGTTTTACTTTATGACTTTCCGTCCATTACTACGAACTGTGACTTTCTGACAGGAAATCACGAATCCAGTCTCACAACTGAGGCGATATTCCATAGGCACGTAATTTGGTTAGAAGACGATTTTTAGCAACGGTGTCGAAAGCCTTCTGGAAATCTAACAGTATGGCATCAATTTGACATCCCCTGTCGATAGCCCTCATTACTTCATGAGTATAAAGGGCCAGTTGTATTGTAGAGTGTAAAGTGGACGAGACTCTTTATGCTAAGGATTATTGAAAGTATCAAGAACTGAAGAGTACTCGCTGTCTGCCTTTTTATTAAGCAAGTGATGTCGTTATCTAATTTTGAAACAGAAAATTTTGATACCCTTTTTCTCTCTCGAGAAGAGCGCAAGCTTCTACTTTTGCAACTGTGTTCCTTTTTCTCATCATACTGGCTTTCATGTTTTCTCGGCGTGATCGATTAATTCTGCGCTTATGGATTGATATTTTGACGACCGACCCAATTGTCTTCTTGAGTTCGACGAGGTGTCGTTAGACATATTCGTTTCGTGGACTCAAAATAGACTGTAGAGTTTATTGCATTATTTATCTACGCATATTATAAAGTCCTCCTCCGCGTTTTTCTGTATGTATATGAAGGCAAATCTCAGGGAGTTCTATAGAGATTTTCATATGGTTATCAACTAATCACTAACAGATAGACGAGTCACAACGAAAATGGTGTATACAGGGAGTTTCAAAAATACCAAAACAAGAAAAAAAACGTCTGTTAACATGGGCTCTAAAATGCATACCTTAAGAGCTATGAACACTTTTTGTCTTCGTTACACTGAAACTCCTCTCTTCTGTTGAACAAGGGCTCATAGGTCTAAAAATATAGTTTTTAGAGCACATGTTTATTGTACTTTTTTCTTTTTTTAATTAAGGGATCTGTCGCCAAAGTTTGTAAAAGTATTTTTATAACACCCTTTATAATTTATTGGTTCAAATGGCTCTGAGCACTATGGGACTTAACTTCTCAGGTCATCAGTCCCCTAGAACTTAGAACTACTTAAACCTAACTAAACTAAGGACATCACACACATCCATGCCCGAGGCAGGATTCGAACCTGCGACCATAGCGGTCTATAATTTACTATCGCTACGCCAGAAAAGTTGTCTAGTCATCCGAAGCAGGCCTATGTCGCTAGTTATCATGTACTTCAGACTCTGGTTGCAGTCCTGGCAGCGAGTACGCACTATTACGCAGCTCGCAGCAAGAAGAAGATGGTAGAAGAAGCACATCATTAATTCAGAATCGGTTTTGCGCAACTGTAGAATAAGCAGCAGGCCAGGAAAGCTCAGGCGGCTGCGATTGCACTCACTGCTGTACTTGTGGCCGAAGACGTAGAACTTATGCTCGAAGTACTTCTCGCTGGAGCGGAACTTGTGGGGGCCGGCGACTGCGGCGGCGGTTGCTGCGGCGGCGGCGGCGCCGGCGGCGGCCACGCGGTGCCTCGGGTAGGTGGCGCGGTGCTGCGGCGTCCGCGCCGGCGGCGGCCCGGGGGCGGAGGCGGGGGTGGTGCTGGGGGCGGCGCCGGGGGCTGCCGGGGCCGGCGCCGGCTGGACCCAGTCGTCGGCGCGGCAGCCCGGGCACAGCTCGCTCGTCACGTCGGCCACCCCGGGGCTGCTGGAAGGACGCCACACCCTGACGACCAGGTGACTGCGGCACGCACAGTGTTCGCAAACCTCCGTGCTTTGCTCATCATGAGTTCACCTCTAATGTAGACAAGCACATTACTGGTTGTCGACCCTAGTGTACCTCCACCTGGTATTGTACCACAACTGCAAATATGCCGTACATACTGTTGCGTAGAAAAACTATATATTCTCTTTATTTTCAAATTAACGGCAAACAGGTGTATATGAAGATGTTTTCTTTTTGTTTACTACGATTGATTTAGAAAAAAATGGTTCAAATGGCTCTAAGCACTATGGGACCTAACATCTGAGGTCATCAGTCCCCTAGACTTAGAACTACTTAAACCTAACTAACCTAAGGACATCACACACATCCATGCCCGAGGCAGGATCCGATCCTGCGACCGTCGCTGCAGCGCGAATCCGGGATGAAGCGCCTAGAACCGCTCGGCCACAGCGGCCGGTCGATTTAGAAGCTCTGATGTCTTCATAATCAGGCATATGTCGTTACAATCAAATTTCTTCCCACTCACGAGGAATATGTTATCTCCTTGTAGAATTAGTAAACAGACAATCACTAGCAAATTGGAAGATTTATTAGAACCCCTTTACCATGTTTTCAATGTTTATAATAACGCCTTCTTCAGGAGGAAACAAAGACAATCCAAGCAAGTTAATAGTACCTCGTTACGATTGCAAAAACAAAATTTATTCAGACTCACTGGATTACATGTTGAGGCAGAGGTACGTTAAAATATAGCCGAAAGACATCGGTCAAACAAAGGTGACGTTTTATATTTGAATGAAGCCTGTGCCACAACATGTAATCCAGTAAGTCTGAATGAGTTTTGTTTTAAGAAGACGTTTTTGTAAACGCAACTGATTGGCTGTTTACTATTTCTACAAGAAGGTTTCATTCTACGGTTGCTGCTCCAGCCATATACAAATTTTTAATATTTTTTTATCTGCTTAATCGCTATTGTCACGGCATGTGCTGATAATGAAGACATCAAAGCTTCGAAATCACTCGTAATAAATGAACAGAATTAAATACAGCTGTTGGAATCAATTTCATAATAAAGAGAGTAAACAGTTATTCTTTGCAACAATAGTATACCAGTATCTCTTCAGCAAAGCAGAAGATGAATACCCTACATATTATGATTGAAGAGGATAATCCCAAAACTAATGCCTCCCATTTATTTTTATGGAAAGTACAACAGACTCACGAAGCACAATAACACAGATAAACAGAGCGAGAGTTTAGCTATATACTATCATTTTTCCACGTAGTCACCGTCATTCGTTACGAAATTTTCCCAGCGACGAACAGGAACCTGCGTGCCGCGTCCGTTGAAACCTGAACAAGGCCAGACACTGTGTTATTGGTTGCCGTATTTTCTAATGGAAGCATGCAGCCTTATAAATGTTCGTATAACAATAATTTATTTTGCCAGGATAGTCTAATTACTACAAATATTCACATTTCAGCATAATATTGTCGTCTTCGGATGGCATAATTAATCCACTGTTTAGGCTTCTTTAATGAATTCTAGCTATATAACAAACATAATGAAATAGTATAAAATATGTCAGTAAATATGTATGATAGCCAGAGTTTATATATTATCTTGAAACTGTGGATTAATCATCACATTTGAAGATGGCTATATTAGGCTGAAACCGGTAATTTGAATAGTTGTAGTAATTAGGCTACGTTGACGCAAAAAATTCTTATACTGCACTACAGCTTTGACAAAACCGTCTGTGTCCTGCAAATGTAGGTCACCTAGTCAGTCTTCATAGACCCAAAGATGTGGAAGTCTGATGGCGTTAAATCAGGTCTGTATGGTGCCTGTGGTAGGATAGTCATGCTAAATTTGGCAGTGCGTCCTGTGGGCGGAAAACTATTGCGACCGTGGCATTGGCATGTTACAAGTGAAAGTTTCTCTTCTTCTCTGGACTTAGCTTGAAAATTCGGGTTTTCCACTGTGCCATGTTCTGAACTATCAGCTGATATAGACTCCAAGAAATCCAGAAGAACCACATCCCACCTATCCCAGGGGTCTGTACACTTAACTTTACCTGCAGATAGCTGTCTCCTGGAAGTTGTTCTTTGTTGGAGAATTAGCATGACGCCACTCCGTGGACTGGCTTTTGGATTCCGGACCGTAGTGGTGACAGGACGTGTAATCTCTGGTCATGGTACTGTTCAGATAACAGATTAATGTCGATGTGAGCGCAAAAAGTGGCAATTAATATAAATGAGAAGAGATAATTAATAATTTTTTTATTCCTTCACTACTAAATTATTATAAATAACTGCCACCTACTCTTCTCGACGGTATCCTAATATCCTAACAGAAAAGGTAATGGACTTGGCTGAAACTTAGGATGAGCACCTCAACTGGCCGAAATACATTGTCACCACTTGAAAGAAGACTTCCCCTTGTCTTTATGCCCTCCAGAACTTACGCGACGTGTGAGACACGTCTGAAAAGTTCGGTGAATTGTCTCAGAAAAGAAAGGAAACAAGCGTTACAAATAAAATACTCGTATTTTTACTGGCCTTCGGGGTGCACTCAGAATCGTAATGCCAATTGAGGAGCTACTCGACCGAGCAGTCTCCGGTCAAAGAAAACCATCTAACGACAGGGAGAACGGTTTGCTGACCACACGCCCCTCCTATCCGCATCCTCATCTGAGGATGACACGGCGGTCGGATGGTCCCGGTGGGCCACTTGTGGTCTGAATACTGAGTGCTTTTTTTTACTGGCCTTAAAAGTAATCACCATTAGCTACAACAAACTGCTGTAATCGGTTGTAAAGATATTGGAAAGTGTCAGCAAACGCTTCTTGTGGAATCGCTCGGAGCACCGTGGTCACACTTTATTTGATATGCGCAACGTCTGCATGTTCAACTTTGTCGCTCGATGCAGTGTGACTGTTCTTCATAATCCAGCTTATTCCTTAGATTTGGAGCCGGCAGAGTTTATTTTGTTTGCCCGCTGTAAAGTTGCTCTGTAAGGCGTACGCTTCGCAGACGTCGGGCGATTCCACAGGAAGCGTGTGCTGATTGTTTCCAACAGTGTTACAGCCGATGTCTATTGTAGGTAAAGATAGTCACTTTGAAGGCCAGTAAAGGTATTTTCTCTGTAATTCTTGTTCTCTTTATCTTGGCAATACGTCCACCATGTGTGCGGCAGCCAAGTCATTAAGTACCACATGAAGCGTTGCGTAATGCGCCGATCTATAACGGGGCAGTTCTTTTCGGCAAGAAGCCATGTCTTTAAACATCTGTTGCGTAACGATGGCCCGCTGGCTGTTGTGACGGGTTTCAAATATTTTCGTTGACTAAAAGTGGCTTTGGGCACCTTTAAAATATCTCGATGCTGGCAGAAGCCCTTATTATCTTTGCCGGTAAGCATTTGCTCGATACAGAGACTTCCACATCCTTGCAGGTTCAAACCCACACAGACGGCGGAGGTCACTAAGCTATTACTTTGCGCTGAACTGAATGTTTGAAGCAAGACATGTGAAGCGTATTTCTGTAAGCTGCGTAAGTTTCGTGAAAAACAACTGCCTGCCACATTGACATCGGTGTTGAAGGAAAAAAAAAAGAAACAAAACCAACCAACAGTCGTCTGTGAATGTGTTCAGAGTAGAGGTTGCCACTGTTTGCAGTTCATGGCTGATTGACAAATAAAGAAGACTCGCTCTTTACAGACACTTGCACACATGCATTTTAACTGTGATGGAGCAGGATTTAGTGACCGGAAAGCGGAAGGAATGTCCAGAGAAAAATTTAGTAACATGCGCAATACCAATTGGAAGAAATTTATCGCCGTGGATAGAAAACAGCTGAAAACAGAGTCGGTCAGACCATAGAGCTACCCAAGATTCTACACAAAGAATTGTTCGGACGTTAGAATTTGAAGAGGTGCTACTGGATCCCGTCGCAGAATATTCGTCAAAAAGTACGGTAAATGTGACCATGAAATCCATAATCTGACGAATACAGTGAGTAGTGATGGAGAAGCAACTATGTTAGCGTCATAAACAACGTATACAAGCAATGGCGACAAATCTAAAATTCTGTTCCGTCGACGCATTCTGTCGTGCAATGCACACATTAAAACTGGTGGTCGTCGCTACGAACAGCTGCTTTGAGCCTAAGTTGCTGTTATATCAGTAAAAAGCACTACTCAGAACCACCTCTGAAGACGTCTACCTCTGAAGATGTCCAACGCAGCACTGGACGAAACAGAAAGGGTTTATGGACCACGACCATAAAACTCAGAAGGCTCACCAGCAGCTAAATATTTATTTCCGGCTATTTTTCTCTGATTGCAAGGTGCTCAGTTCGTGTAGTTTTCACCATAAAGATTCGGGGCATCCTGTCTATAAAAAAGGGTCAAAAAAGTTTAGTACTCCTTGTATACCTGCGAACATGTGTGGTCTTCAAAGAATTATTTTTTGAAACAAAAACATTTTCTACGCTTTGTTTAAAAGCGTACATCGTTGCACATCTGTGAAATGAAAACGCGCTGCTGCGTAACATTCTACACCGCCTGCTTTGTGGCATGCTTCGATTCTCCTTTGCATGTTGTTTACAGTGTGGTCCACGCGTTGCTGGTCTCTTCGACACAGAACCTCCCGAGATCAGTATCTGAGGAGGGTTGCTACGAAAATGCAAGGCAATTTTGAAGTGGTTCTAAGATAGCTCTGTTGGGTTCATGTCAGTATGTCAGTAGATACCTCATGTCATTCCACTCAGTTAATTTCTGCTACTTGGAGGAAGATGTCGATGAAGTGTTCACGGTCTGCTGTCAAATGAAATGAAATGATCGTATGGCACTACTGGGTGGAAGACCCCGTACGGGGTAGTTCCGCCGCCTAGTGCAAGTTTATCTGTTTGACGCTATTTCGGCGCTTTGCGCGTCGATGATAATGGGATGAAATGAGGAGGACAACACAAACATCCAGTCCCTGGGCGGAGAAAATCCGCGAGTCGGATAGGAATCGAACTCGGGCCCCAGGATCCAGAGACAGCAATGCTAACCACTAGACCACGAACTGTGGGTGGTGTGCTGGTGCATTATCTTCCTGAAAGACGAACTCTTCGCGCCGAGATATTGATTTTAGGACTGGATAACAGACTGGAGAATCCTGTTCCGATCTACACAGCCCTCAAGGTGTCCTCGATAGCGACAAGAGGTGTCATCCGTACATGAAGCTGTCACAAAACGTTACTCAACCATCTCGCCGCTAAAACCGTGGGACCGCTTGCTTCAGACGTGCAACGGTGTCTGGCCGCCTTCATGCTCTTCTACGACGATCATCAGGTGTCAGAAAAATCCTGCACTGGTCAATGAAGAGAACCCGACGACACTGACCTAAGTCCTATTTCTGGTGTTACCTTGCCCATCTTATTTGGGAGGGAGGGTGGTTGTTGTATTTTTGTACTGTTGTCGCAATGGGCACCAGGCCTAATTGACTGGGAGGAAAAGGTTGCAGTCTGTCTGAGTTGAGATAGTACCTCATTTTTCTCAAAAACGGTGGTGCGCAGTCATGTTAGGTCCTCCTCGGGGTACCTCATGGCCACATCAGTAGATAGCGTTGATCAGCTGGTGTTTCTGACCATACGGCTACTACGAAGAAGATATTCAATTTTTTGAGTCCCACGATAACTGAATGTTCGAATCACATCTATATGGTGAATTCGACTTCTCGTGCTGGCAACACTTTTTTGCTGTACAGCTGTAATGCGTCCATAGTTTTTTAGTGAGAAAGTATTGTACACAGCCCACATTGTCCCGCTGGCCCCTGGAGACCAACATCCCTTACTGAACTTTACTATGAACTCAGGATTACTTTCACATGTATTACACGGGTGGCAGTTCGTACAGGATTATTGTGGTCAAAGAATATTAAGAAAGAGGTTTGTGATCAAGGAAAAACGCCAATCATGAGGGTGGTGAAAACCTTCTCTTTTCTTTACTGGTAATGGAACCCAGCTGAGATCATATATTCTGTTATTATAATAATTGGTGAGAAAACATAGATTGTTACGGAAAAGTCGACAGGAAAAAGGTTAGCAGAAATTCGAGCGTCTATAAAATGATCGATTGCGTGACGCATGCAACTTCCACCGTTATACCATAGCGAAATACCTTGCCGAGAACCTAAATTCTGGTCCTACGTAAAATCGCTAAGCGGGTCGAACACTTCTCTTCTTTAACTCTTCGACCAGTCTGGCGTACCAACGGAAGACAACAGAATGAAAGCTGAAGTTTGAAAGTTTGAAATTACGCGTTTAAAAAAAATCATTCACACAGGATGATTGCACATAAAGGCCAACATTTTTACCGTCGCACAGGCTTCCCTATAGACATAGAAAATGGCGTCCATGGTGTTGACAACCAACTAAAAGAGTTCAAAATAAATAAGTCGCCAAGGCAGGATGGAATCACAATTCGGTTTTTAAAAAAATGGTTTAAATGGCTCTGAGCACCTGGGACTTTCATCTGAGGTCATCAGTCCCCTAGAACTTAGAGTTACTTAAACCTAACCAACCTAAGGACATCACACACATCCATGCTGGATGCAGGATTCAAACCTGCGACCGTAGCAGTCGTGCGGTTCCGCACTGAAGCGCCTAGAACCGCTCGGCCACAACGGCCGGCTTCAGTTTTAATGAGAATAGTCTTCGGCATTGGCCCTTACTTACCTTGCAGTTATACCAAATGTACTCAGCGCTTAGCCCTAAGCGACTTGAGAAAAAAGAGCAGAGGATTATTGTGATACGAAGGGAAAAAGAACAGAACGAAAATTTACAGATCAGTATCCTTAACGTCGGTTGCTCTAGAGTTCTTGAGCATATTCTAAGTTCGAAAATAATATATTTACTTGAGACAGGAAAGTTTCTGCCTAAAAAATGAGCATGGATTTAGAAGATATCGCCCGTGAGAAATTCAGCTTGTACTTTTCGCGGATGATATATTACGAAACATGGGTGAAGGGCAACAGGCAGACTCTAAATTCCTAGATTTCCGGAAAAAAAGTTTGACACGGTACGCCACGGCAGACTGATAACAAAGGTCCGAGCGCACGCAGTAAGTTTGCAGGTATGTGAGTGGATCAAAGACTTCGTAAGCAGTACGACTCAGTGTGTTTGTCCTCGACGGCGAGTGTTCATCAGAGACAAGGGTATCGTCCGGAGTGTCTCAAGGAAGTGTGATAGGGCTGCTCTTGATCTCTATGTGCATAAACGACCTGATGGAGAGTATGAGCAACAGTCTGCGATTGTCTGCTGATGACACCGTAGCGTACGGAGAGAAGATGACGTTTGAGAGATTGTCAGGGCACACAGGACGACTTAGAATTATGTGATGAATGGCAGCTTACTCTAAATGTACAAAAATGTAAATGGATGCAGATGAGAAGGAAGAAACAATCCTCTGATGTTCTAATACAGTAATAGTAGCGTATTGCCTGACACAGTCGCGTCGATGAAATATCTGGGTGTAACGTTGCGACGCGATATGAACTGGAACGAGCAAGTAAGGTCCGTGGTAGGAAAGGCGAATGGTAGACTTCGATTTATTGCGAGAATTCTAGTAAAGTGTATCAAATGTAACTCATCTAAAAGGGAGACGGCATATAGGACACTCGTGTGGCTCATTCTTCAGTGCTACGACTGTTAAGGAAGACATACAGGAATTCGGATGAATGCTGCTAGATTTCTTCCCGCTAAGTTCAGTCAATACACTAATATGCTCTGTGAAGTCAAAATGGGAGTCCATGGAGGGAAGACGACGTTCTTTTCGCGAAACATTATTGATAAAGTTCGTACGAGTAGCATTTGCAACTCATTGCTGGGCAATTCTACTGCCACCAATTTACATTTGAAGTTAGTACCAAACAGGCAAGGTAAGAGAAATTAGGGCTAATATGGACTCATGTGAACTATCATTTTTCCCTCGCTCCATTTGCGAGTGGAGCAGGAAAGGGAATGACTAGCAGTGGCACAAGGTACCCTCCGCCATGCACCGTATAGTGGCTTGCGGAGTTTGTATTTAGATACATCCGGAGATGTGGAATGGTATTTGTCTGGATTGTTATTAATTCTGTGGCTTTCACTTCTTCGCAATTTCGTTCTTTAAGCCTAACGAGGTCTACACTACATTAATTTAAGGATCTCGTTTTTGGAATCCACTCTTTTTAATTAAAACTTTGTCATGCCTTGTCAGTCTTGATGTGAATAAGAAGACAGATGCCGTCAGGTGCGGATGTTATCAAACCATCACTTTAATAACTGAAGTTTGCAACATACTAAAACGAGTAATTTACAGTATAATGGAAACAATGGTAGAAGCTGACCTCAGTTACGATCACTTGCGGCAGTACTGACGCTACCAAAATGATCAGCCAGAACGTTAAGACCACGTACCTAATAGCCGGAAAACAGCGGCGGCGCGTCGAAATATGGTAGCAATGAGGCCTTGGTAGGTCGCTGGACGGAGATGGCACCACATTTGGACACACACGTCGCCTAATCCCCACAAATTTCTGTCAGGGGGGCGATGAGCTCTGACGTCACGTTCAGTCACATCCCAGATGTTTTCGAAGGAGATCAGATCTGGTGAGTTGGAGAGGGGGGGGGGGGTAGCACATCAATTGTTCCTCGAACCACTCTATCACAATCATGGCCTCGTGACATGGTGCATTATCTTGCTGAAAAATGAAACTGACTGCCGTCGAGAACATCACGGTGCCTTGCACGAGCTTCATTGGACCCATGGATGCCCACATGAATGTTTCCCAGAGCATAATGGAACTACCACCAGCACCAGAATAGGTTTCAAGGAACTGTTCCCCTGGAAGACGACGGATTCGCGTCCTCCCATCGGCATAACGAAGAAGGTATCGGGATTCGTCAGACTATGCAACGTTGTGCCACCGCGCCAACGTCCAGTGCCGATGGTCACGTTCCCATTTCAGTCTTAGTTGCCGAAGTCGTGGTGTTAACATTGGCAAATGCATAAGTCGTTGGCTGCGGTGGCCCATCATTAGAAGTGTTCGGTGCGCTCTGTGGTTAAACACACTTGCACTCTGCCCAGCATTAAAGTTTGAAGTTAGTTTCGCCACAGTCCGCCAACTTTCCTGGTTTACCAATCTGCCCAGCCTACTACGTCTGGAATTGGTTTCACCTTGGTTTCACCATGTGTTGAAGACTCTCACCACAGCACTCCACGAACAGCCGAGTCCTGCAGTTTCCGAAATGCTCGTGCCGAGCAGTCTGCCTTTGGTCAAAGTGAGATAGGTCGCTCGCCTTCCCCATTCTACAAAAGGACAGCACACTCACTGATCATACATATACCGTGCGTGTATCTGACTAGCAGTCGTTCCACGCCAGGTGGCGCTGCTATCGTCCGGATGGGTTTATATCGATAGTAGGTCGGTGCTCATAATGATCTGCCTGATCAGTGTATTTACGTTAGAAGATAGACTTAAGAAAGGAAAAACTACGTTTATAGCATTTGTAGTTTTACAGAAAATGTGTGAATATATTAATTAGAATGACTACTCTTTGAAATTCTGTAGGTAAGGGTGACAAAATATAGGGAGCGCGAAGTTATACACCACTTGCACAAAAACCGTCTGGGAAAGCAAGTATGGCTTTTCACCCTCTACCCAGATGCAAACTACCCTTGAGCTCTGAGAGCTCGAGAATTTCGCCGCCTTCCCACAGGATCTAGCACGTGCTGAAGTCTAGTGCTTGTGGTGGTGCTGGTGGTTGTAATATGTATTGGACGCTCAGCAGCGATATCATCAGCTCTCTTACTAAACTTACTGGAGAGGAATGTGGTTATCGGTGATTAGCAATTGTATAACAACGTCACTAAAGTTATTGAAATTAATCTATATCAAAACGTAGGTTAATATGTTCCTGAGTTGGCGACAGTTCATTCAGACATTTGAGAGAAAACAGCGCTATTCAATATTCTGAATTTCTCTAAAAACGGAAGTTTCAAACTTGAAATTTTGAAAGCATATGTAGCTGAACACACAAACATCTCTTTGAGGCCGCTGCAGAATATCTTCATTATTTTCTGAGTTACTTCATAAAATGTGAAATTACGAGGGCTCTTCGAAAAGTAAGATCCGATCTGGCGCGAAACGGAAACCACAGTGAAAATCCTATGAAGCTTTCTCCAGACGTGTTGGGCAGTGTCCCTAGTATCTCCACCGATCACGTCACGTCGCTCGTTTCAGTTCTGACCGCACAGTGAGCACGTAAAGATTCCTAGAAAATAGTGCCTCCCGCCAAGTTTAAGGGCCTGGTGACAGAGTTCGGCTGCTTTCTTGCAGCTCCACATAACATAATTATCGTGCGTTTCGTTCTTCATGACAATTCTCGGCAGAAGTGTGCGTAGGCGACGAAGATGCTTTTGAAGCGTTTTCGATGGGAAGTGTTTCATCACCCACGATACAGCCCATAATTGGCCCCCTATGAGTTTCATTTCTTCTCGCATGAACCACTAGCTATGAAGACAACATTCTGGCACAGATTGAGAATTGGGGAAAAGCACAGGCTGGTGCCTTTTATGACGAGGGTACTGGAAAGTTGGTACAACGATACGACAGATGTCTAATTTAGAGCGGCAACTTTGTAAAGAAGAAGCTGGAAGGTGTAACTAACCTTAGTAAGCAAAACGTTTTTGATTTTCACAGTGGTTTCATTTCGCACCCGATCGGACCATACTTTTGGAGTAGCCCTGACAGATTGAAAAACAAAAAAAACTGTACAAGGTGTAACGGATTTAAGTGCAGATATTTTATATGTGCTACCTTAATTTGTACATACAAAACTGTGTTGGTTGTTTTTTCTCTGTGTCGAATAGTCTTCCAACAAACACGTAACAAACTTTACAACCCGATGTTTTCTTCATAGTCATAACTGTGAAGGAGTGATCCCTGAGGAAACTCTACAGTTTCGATTTGAAAGCACGTGGATTACTGCCAAGATTTTTGAATTAGAGTGGCAGCTTATTGAGAATGGAAGCAGCAGTGTACTGCACACCTTTCTGCACAAGAATTAAGTAAGTCCGATCCAAATGCCAAGTATTAACTGAGTGAAAGCTGCTTATTTTTGGGAATAAGCTAATATTGTTAACACGAATTGACAGTAAGGAATATATATATTGAGAGGCCAATGTCAAAATACCCAGACTCGTGAACAGGGGTCGACAAGAGGTTCGTGAACTTACACCACTTATTACCCGAACCGGCCGTTTCTGAGCCAAAAATATCCTTTTAGAATGGGAAGAGTTGCCCCAAAATACAATACCATAGCGGGCCGCTGTGGCCAAGCGGTTCTACGCACTTCAGTCCGGAACCGCGCGACTGCTACGGTCGCAGGTTCGAATTCGGCCTCGGGCATGGATGTTTGTGATGTCCTTAGGTTAGTTAGGTTTACGTAGTTCTAAGTTCTAGGGGCCTGATGACCTCAGACGCGAGACTGCTACGGTCGCAGGTTCGAATCCGGCCTCGGACATGGATGTGTGTGATATCCTTAGGTTAGTTAGGTTTACGTAGTTCTAAGTTCTAGGGGACTGATGACCTCAGATGTTAAGTCCCATACTCCTCAGAGCCATTTGAACAATTTTATAATACCGTATGACATAAGCGAATGAGAGTAAGCAAAGTAGACTAATTTTGGACTCGAACGATCACTCACTTCAGATACCGGTCGAATAGTAAAAATGGCAGCATTAAGTCTTTGAACAAGATCCTGAACGCGGGGTTTCCACGACAGTCTACTATATATCTGAACATCTAGAAATTTGAACTGTTCAGTTTCACTAATCGCCCATTATGTGAAATTAAAACGTCAGGGTTTGTTGAACTGTGTGTTAGAAACTGTAAAAACAGAGTCTTACTGTGATTTAGCGTTAGTTTATTTTCTACAAGCTATGAACTTAGGTCATGATCTGCACTATTTGAAACCGAGCCAATCTTGCACACAACATCCCTTACTACCAAGCTAGCGTCATCAGCAAACAGAAATATTTTAGAGTTACCTGTAAGCTAGAGGGCATGTCATTCATATAAATAAGGAACAGGAGTGGCCCCAACACTGATCCTTGGGGCACCCTCCCCCCCCCCCCCCCACTTGACTGTACCCCACTCATAGCCCACATCACATCCATTCTCAACATTGTGAATAATGACCTTTTGCTGTCTGTTGCTAAAGTAAGAGGTGAACCAATTGTGAGCTCCTCCCCGTATTCTGTAATGGTCCAACTTTTGGAGCAATATTTTCTGATCAACACAATCAAACGCCTTAGTTAAATAAAAAATATGCCTAACGTTCGAAACCTTTTGTTTAACCCATCCAGTACCTCACAGAGAACAGAGAATACAGCATTTTCAGTTGTTAAGCGACTTCTAAAGCCGAACTGTACATTTGATAGCAAATCATGTGATATAAAATGATCAACTAGCCTTACATGCACAGCCTTTTAAATAACTTTAGCAAACACTGAATGCATAGAAATAGATCTAAAACGATCTGCATTATCCCTTTCTCCCTTTTTATAAAGCTGAGTACTTTAATCGTTCAGGAAACTGACAATTCCTTAAGGAAAAATTACAAATACGGCTAAATACTGGGATAACGTGTGCAGCACAGTACTTTAATATTCTGCGAGGCATTCCATCATAACCATGAGAGTCCTTAGTCTTCAGTGATTTAATTATGGACTCAATGTCTGATTTTGTATCGTCGACCTTATACTGCTGTACAGACACTTCCTTCACAACTGACTACATGGTTTTAATTTTATCGTGTGAATTATCTATTCTATTTGCTTACCACATACTATTTGTCTTCCTAATAACATTTTTAAGCACCTTACAATACTGTTTGTAATTGGCTACTGCAGCTTGACTGTGACTACTTCTAACATTTTGATATAATTGCCACGCTTTGTTCTACATGATATCCTTATTCCACTAGTCAGTCACCCGGGCTGCCTATTACTGCTAGTATCCAGTTTAGAACGTTCTAATGGAAAGCAACTCTCAAAGAGCATGAGAAATGTGTTAAGGAAAGCATTATATTTATCATCTATGTTATCGGCACTATAAACATCCTGCCACTCCTGTTTCCTGACAACATTTAAAAAACTCTCTATTGCTGTTGGATTAACTTTCCTACACAGTATGTAATTACATGTGACATTTGTTTCAGTACAAAAGCCTTTTAGTGTTAAAATTTGTGCATCATGGTTTGAAAGGCCATTCACCCCAGAATGCCCATCTAATAATGAAGAATGAATAAAAATACTGTCAACAGTTGTGCTACTGTTCCCCTGCACTCTAGTTGGAAAAAGCACAATCTGCGTCAGATCATATGAATTTAGGAGACCTACCAACATCCTTTTTCTTGCCCCATGATATACAAAATTAATATTGAAGTCACCACATATAACTAATTTCTGGTACTTCCTACAAAGTGAATCAAGAACCCTCTCTAGCTTGAGCAGAAATGCTCTGAAGTCGGAGTTAGGGGACCTATAAACAACAATAATTAGAAGTTTAGTTTCACTAAATTGAACTAACGCTGCACAACATTCAAATATCTGTTCAGTGCAGCGTCGTGATACGTCTATGGATGCAAATGGAATACTGTTTTTTACATACAGAAGCATTCCTCCACCCCGCAAGGAACTCCTTGAGAAACAGCCAGCTAATCTGTAGCCTGGTAAAGGAAGCCTCTGAATTGTCAAATTATTTAAGTGGTGCTCCAACATACCAATAATCAACATCTATAAGCAGTTCACTAACTTTATCTCTAATATCTCTTATACTTTGATGAAATATGCTAATTCCTTCTCTACCTGGAAACATGACATCCTCTGAAGGTGAGCCCTTAGCTAGAGGGACTTCCTTTAAGCAGGTATACCTATCAGCCGACTTAAATCTAGAAAAAGGTGCCGCTCTAACACCAACTACTACAGGAATTTTTCCACGAGTGATGCCACCACCACCCACTACACTGTCACCTATAAGGTTTGCCAGCCTCCTCTTCCCATACCTACTGAGGTGGAGGCCATGTCTAATGAAACCCGATCTTCTGATGGAACCAACTGGCACCACTGAAATGTGACCCATGCCCTCTGCCAACAGCGCCCTCTCTAGCCCATGTTAACGCGCCTAACAGCCGCATTAAGACGAGGCCGATCATGACGCTGAAACAATCGCACGAAATGCACGTTAGTGCCACCAGTTTGAGTAGCTATCTTTACCAGGTCACCACCTACATGATATTCCCTGTCCCTATCAAGACTGTTCCCTGCTCCACCCACTATCACTACCTGATCCTCTTTCGTAAAATTCCTACATAACTCCCCTACGCTGTCAGTCATCTGAACCAACCATGCACTAGGCTTCACAATTCTGGTGACCTGGTACTCACTCCTCAACATTTCCTGCAACTGCTGGCCCACACCTCTACTGTGCGAACTACCTAGCAGCACAACCTTCTTCTTGCTGTTAGATATTGCAGCTGACCTAGGCCTCCTAATTGCTGAAGACTGCTGCATGTTCCCTACATCTACAGCTAAAAAGGCTCCTCTCCCCTCAACTCTGACAGTACGTCAAATCTATTGCATATACGCAAAGTATAACTGTCTGAATATCTCCTCCTGCTAGCTGCCTTCTTGCCAACTGTCAGTTCCCATTCTCCACCACCCTTCACCCTCCTCAACCTGTCTAGTTCCTCCTTTGCGCGTTGTAACTGCACCTGAAGGTCACAGATCGTACGCTCCTTCTCCTCTATGAACTTATTTCTACTAAAGATTCTGCATTCCCAGGAGAGGATCTCGTAGAATGTCCACTGGCTTCCACACTGCATTCCCCCCCCCCCCCCCCCCCCCCCATTGAAAATACTTTGAAAAAATCCCACAGCGTAACCCACCACTCACAAACCTACAACAGAGCCCACACTTATCATTCATGGTAAAATTTTACAGTTACTGAAAAAAACTATACGTCTACGTTATCTAAGTTCAGTACCTATGTACAATGTACATAGAATTGAACAAAACAAGACAGAAATGCATATTTTCCAGTAGAGAAAGCTCAAACCGCCCCAGCTGTGTCCAACAATTAGAATAAAAGGTTGTTAAAATTGTGTTGAGTTACAGTCACATCATTCCTGAAATATTTTCAGAAGCAAGACAGAAAAATAGAATATGTACGATATTAAAACTTACAGATTGTGCCCAGTACTCTTAAGCGACTTAACAGTCACTTTATGAAGGCGAATGTCTTTGTTAAACAAAAGAGAAGTAGCTGATTGAGGAAGGTGGTATCCCAAACTCAGCAATGTCCTCAGAAACTCCAACTCTTTGCAGTCAAATTTGAGACATATCGTTGACATCAGCTTCCGACTCAGGATCACACTCACTTGCCGGTGAAGCGTAAACGTTGATCCGATGTAGATGTTGAGGAAAAGAGGCGTCATTGAAGTGAAGTCGTATCATAGGAGAAATCGTGGATCGGTCCAAGTGTGTCCTCATGTAATACGGATGTGAAGGAATCTGAGGTTGGAGCACTGAGTAATAGCCGCCTTCCATTTGCTGCGAGACGTCCCACATCTCTTGCCATTGTTGGTTTGCGTGACCCTTGGCCTCACGTAAGTACCCACTGTAAGGTAATTTCAAATCCGGGACAGTGCGTAAAGATGTCGCTTGCTTGGCTAATGCATCAACTTCCTCATTATGTAGGATACCTGCGCGGGAAGGCACCCACAGCAGATGGATTGTCCGCCCCATCCGTGTGCTGCGAAAATATTCCGAAGCCAGTTCAAAATATAGCGGTTAGTAGTTTTGTTCCATGTCCAGTGCTGAATACTTTGAGGGGCGCTTTGAGAGTCAGACACAATTAATACCTTGGGGAAGGAAGCGGAAGAGACAAACTTAAGAGCTTCCAGAAGTGCCAGCTGCGAAAATATTCCGAAGCCAGTTCAAAATATAGCGGTTAGTAGTTTTGTTCCATGTCCAGTGCTGAATACTTTGAGGGGCGCTTTGAGAGTCAGACACAATTGATACCTTGGGGAAGGAAGCGGAAGAGAGAAACTTAAGAGCTTCCAGAAGTGCCACTTTTTCCGCTGTAATTATAAAAACGTTTGGGGGCAGTTTGAAGGTTTTCCGGATCTGAATCTGAGGGCAAAGAAATGCATTCCAGTATACTATTCGTGCGGAATTTTGGTTCAAATGGTTCAAATGGCTCTGAGCACTATGGGACTCAACTGCTGAGGTCATTAGTCCCCTAGAACTTAGAACTAGTTAAACCCAACTAACCTAAGGACATCACAAACATCCATGCCCGGGGCAGGATTCGAACCTGCGACCGTAGCGGTCTTGCGGTTCCAGACTGCAGCGCCTTTAACCGCACGGCCACTTCGGCCGGCTACGGAATTTTGGATCCATCGGTATATACACAGAGAAAACCAGGCCACTGAGCTGCAACAAGATGACTGAATCCACTACTGACATTAGTACTTTCCAAATAGTTTATATTAAAATAATAGATAGGAATATGATAGCTGAGCATATGAAGATATCAGTCAAAACGAGACAAATGCCGTGAAAATCGTATAGAGGTTAAGAGAGGTGACCAAGTGTCAAAATTGGTGCAAACGGCCGGAGCCTTATTCCTTCTGCAGAAGGCAGTCGATAGTCGGTAAATGCAATCTCTACTTTGGTAGACAGAACTATCCATAAACGACATGTCTGAACGTAGAATTTTTCCGATAACATCTGGCTTCTAATCTTCAAGAGCATCTCCCCTGCTTCCTCAAAATGACCATTAGCTGGCGTAGACCTCATGGCTCCAAGACAGATATGAATGGCTCTGTATTGATGAGTATCTATGTTTGGTGAGATGAACCTTTGGCGCATTGTGCTACAGTCGACAGCTACAATCTTAATCGATAGCGATTAATCCTCCTGTACACTATGAGTAAACTACTCTGGTGCCGTTCCCCACCACACACGGGTGAGTGATCGAATTATATTTAAGCCTTCTTCACACTTGACAACAATGGATCGGATGTGATGCGCCCAGCTTAACCGAGAGTCAAAAATCATCTCCAGAAATCGAGCGTGAGATTTTATGTGGAAAGTTTACTTTCCTCAGGTAGTATGATCATGAATGGGAGCCGATGTCGAGTTGTAAAAGTAGACGATTACTGATATGTCAGCCGAAATCTCCAGGCTATTAGTTAAGGCTCACCGGCCACTTGACAATCTTCTTCTTCCTTGCAGATGCACAAACAGTGCCCGAACTCTTACGGGAATCGGCAACGCGCCGAGAATAATGAGTATAATGGGCGGGGGCGCTACGAATGCAGTGCGGGACAACACGTTGAGAATGTGGGTTTCGCGGGAGGCGTGCCAGATATAAATCCTTGCAGTCGCACTATCCTCTGTGTCCTCGGTGGTTCATTTTGATAGAGCGTCTGCCATGTATGCAGGAGATCCCGGGTTCGAGTCCCGGTCGGGGCACGCATTTTCATCTGCCCCCGTTGACGTATGTCAACGCCTGTAAGCAGCTAAGGGTTTTCATTTCATTGTAATTTATTAATAAATAGCGACTCATCAATGTATGGAAAGGTTGTGAGTAATGCCGTTTTGGCCTGAAGATACGAACGGCAGTGGAATAAACACAGGCATCGTCTGCATATTTCAATATTTTTGTGGGGGGAGTGATTATGCGCTCTAAATCATGCGTATACAGAGACGACGGGGCTTAAAATTGCACCCTGAGGCAAGCCCTGGCAAAAAAGAAATGGTCCGACCATGTTTCCATTGTATCGGACGTAAATGGTCCTTTGAGCGACCAGGGTACTGATGCCATAAATCATCCACGGAGGAACTTCGAACCCTGCCTGTTTGTCCAAGAGAACTTGTATATGAACGTGATAATACCGCTCTTTTAACGTCCAGAAAGGCAGCGACCGCTATTTCTTTGTTTTGAAAGGCCGACGTAATGTATATAGTAAGTAAATACAGATTGTCCATAGTCCCTTTACCTTTTCTGAAGCCGTATTGACTCAGTTTCACCGAATTATGATTTTCAAGCCACCATTCCAACCTCCTTTTAACCATTCATTCCAGAGTTTTGCCAAAACACTACAACAAAGCAGTCGCTCGATAATTAGAGGTCACATTTGGATCCTTGCCACTGTTCATAATTGGAATATTTGCTTTCGTCTTTCATGTTGATAAGAGGTCCTTGTGCATCCAGTACCGATTAAAAATGTGTAAGAGGAAATCTTTTGCCTCTGTCGCATAGAATAATGAATAAAATCAATACCAGGGCAACCGTCCCTCGATGGTTTAATAGCTTCGTTGAATTCTTTTTTGGAGAAAGGACGAAGGAGTACATGGTAACGGTTATCTTCAACAGGAGACGGGTGATTCTAGAATGGGGCTGTGGGAGGAGCAAGTGTATCTATAAATTCCTCTAGCGAGACAGTGGTAGCAGGAGGGGGAGGGGGGGGGGAGACAGTCGGCTGGTTCTGAAAGCCTTTGTTTTATGACAGATGCTTGCCATACTGGTTTCATTATTGAGGGAAGAACGAAATTTTATCCAACTGTCCTTTTTCTTTCAGAAATTTGTTAGCTCACTCATTTTCTTTTCGAACAGCCAAGAAGTTATCCATAGTGGGATTTTGACGATAGATTTTTAAAGCAAGTCTGCGCTTAGCAACTTGTCGAGAGGATTCGGAATTCCACCAAGGAAGGTAACGGTGCTGCATGACGGTGAACTCTTTTTCCTTAGGGATGTTGGCATCAGCTGCAGTATCCATAGCGTTGATTAAAACTTGATATGAATCTTCATCAAGCAAGTCACGTCTCATGTTTCAGAACGCCGGCCTAACTGCCCGTTTATAGGAGTCCCAGTTGGTTTCCTTGATTTTCCACGCACTGTTAGCGTAACATATGTGCGTAGTATCAATGTTGATTTTGATGTCGAACTCTACTGAGAGATGATCGGATCGCACTGAATCTGTTTTAACGCGGCAGTTAGATAATTCGGTAAAACAGGGAGTGCAAAGCGTTACGCCGACAGCTGAGGGTCTACCGAAAGGTGAGGATACCATAGTAGAAGCCGTCATCGAGTATCGCTAGGTTATTGTCTTTGATAACATGCATCAGTGTCCTGCTCTTTTTGTCATGTCTCCTCCCCATGCTACGAGGGTAATCCCAAAAGTAAAGACACCGCCATTCTGTTCAGAAAATTATGAAATGGCGTGATTGTTGCTTGGTGTAAGGTGTAAAGTGGAATGCCTAGATTTTGTAATCACGTTGTAACAGCATGCGTTCTCAGAAATGATAAGTTCACAAAGGTACATGTGTCACATTGGAACAACCGAAATAAAATGTTCAAACGTACCTACGTTCTGCATTTTAATTTAAGAAACCTACCTGTTACCAAATGTTGGTCTAAAATTGTGAGCTATATGTTTGTGACTATTACAGCGCCATCTATCACAAAGCGAAAAAACATTTATATTTCTTTACGTACTACACGTATGTGTAGTAAATATGGGGGTTCCTATTTAAAAAAAAAAAAAACGCAGTTCATATCCGTTTGACCTATGGCAGTGCCATCTATCGGGCCAGCCATAGCGCCATCAGGTTTCCCCATTCAAGCTAGACGAGTTTCGTTCTTTGTAGTTCTTTCGTTTTTTCGTTTGGTGCTTATTTCGTGAGATATTTGGCCCGGTCACTATCAATGGACTACCCTACATATATAATGTCTGGAGAGAGAGAGAGAGAGAGAGAGAGAGAGAGAGAGAGAGAGAGAGACAGAGAGAGAGAGATACGCAGGGCGCTGCTTGCTGGCTGCTGGCTGTCAGGCAGGCCGGTGCTTACATCTTGTTCTTCCTGAGTCGCGGCCGCGGCGCGGGAGGCTCTGACGTCACGCTCACCGCCGCCTCGCCCACAATGCGCACCGTGATGCCTGTAACCGAGAAACAGCTCAGTGTAGTACACAGTAACACATATCATGATGTCAGCATTTGTTATTACCAAATGAATTTGTATTTAGATATGGTGAATATGTATCTGACAAATTAAATATTACGTTATGTCATTGGAACAGGTCATCAGTTACTGTGGCCGTAATTCGAATTTGGTGGCACCGCTTAAAAATCAAGTTCGTCTTATTAAACAGTAGTAATTTATTCACTGTTTTGATATGAGAAATTCGTGTGTTTCCACAACAGATGAGTATGCAGATGAGAACTGAAATGAAATGAGCGTTTGGCGTCATTGGCCGGGAGGCCCCTTGCGGGGCAGGTCCAGCCGCCTTGGTGCAGGTCTTATTACATTCGACGCCACATTGGGCGACCTGCGCGCTGGATAGGGATGAAATGATGATGGAGACAGCACAACACCCAGTCCCTGAGCGGAGAAAATCCCCGACCCAGCCGGGAATCGAACCCGGGCCCGTAGGACGGCAATCTGTCACGCTGACCACTTTTTTTGTTTTTTTAGGTGTTGTAGGTCAGGGGGCAGAGTGGGCAGCGGTCGTACTTGGAGGCCTGGCCACGTTCTCCCCGTCTCCTGACAGGATAAGGAAGAGGCAGCGGGAAGGAAACAGTGTACATTTATGTAATTTTTTAATTATTAACAATAATATTTTATTTATTCATTTAATTTTAATGTCCCAAAAGAAAAATCATATATGAAAAAGAAGGGAAAGAAAAGTAGGGCCAAAGTGACATCCTCGTCACTTCACTGGGAGCAAATCCTATCCCTCGAAGCAACGTAAATCTGGGACTCCCCACCGCTTGAGGGGGTTATGAAACATGCTGTCTAGAAAGTTCGCAAAATGCGTTTTATATTTAGAGTGACGTCGGATGATTTCGTGTTGTTCTAGTAGATAATGCCAATAGTCCATGCCCGATATCAAGGTCCGCGAGAGCACGTAGTGCGATGTGTGTCCTCCAATCCAGCGGATTGCCGATGTTTTTTGTGAGGGGAAAAAGACAGCGTCAGGGAAAAATAAACCGTCCGTCGTGATCGTGGATTCGTCGGTGCGTCGGAGGAGGGCCATGATGCGTTGCGTCAACCGCCAAACATCCTTTGCCTCACCGCACTGCAGAGAATGTTCGTCGGTGTCCTGCATGCCACATATAAGGCAGAGCGGGGAATCTACCATGCGAGTGTCGTACAATCGTTGGTGGTTGACTGTCTTTCGATTGATTAATGTATACCATGACGATCACGCTGCTGTGGTGAGGAGAGGCATATGGACAGCTCGCCAAATCTGTCGCCAGTCTCGCGTTGGGTATTTAAGTTCGACAACATTGCTGCCATGGTGACGCCGCAAGTATCGATATACCTCACGGGTAGTGGGGATTCTTGTAGAAGGCATCTGTAACTGAACATAACTAAAATCAACAAAGAATCGCGCGACGTGAGAAAAAGAGGGCGATATTGTGCCTACCGCCACCGGCGGTTCAAAGGACGTGGGAAGAAGCACATCCAGGATAGCCGACGTGATGGCGTGTTGCCGTTGGTTCCAAGTTCGTAGCGTCGCTCGCAGGTATAGAGCTAGAGCCTTGTTCCGCACATCCGTGAGGTTAAGTCCTCCAGAATGGTGTGGGAGAGTTAAAGTCTCTTAATTGATCTTAGACAACATTCCTTGGCTGACATAGTATCCAAAGGCCGCCATTAATCTGTTAGCAATACCACGTGGCATTGGCAGTACCTGTGCCAGGTGCGGCAGTCGCGAGGCCAGGTGAACATTAGTGTAGTCCACCCTTTGGAGCAGGTCGTGCGTTCGGAGTGAATTGTTGCGTATGTGCAGTCGGACGTGCTGGAGGAGACGTCGATAGCTCGCCGCCGCTGATTGCCGTAGCGACCGGGTGAACAATACACCTAAGCATCGCAAGATGTCCACACCACTCAGCTATCGGGGTGGACAGATGAGAACTGATACTACAAAAATAAGATCACGGATGGCAAGCTACACAACAATGTAAAGATGGTCCTACAGAACCAAACAATCTAGAAAATACGAACTGAATAACAGTGCTCACTGATGATGACACAAATATGCTAAAGCGTTTGGACATTAAAAACAACAACCATCTGTATAATAGGCGGACCTGAACGCCCGTAATTTAGTCCGCAACCAGCCTCTGTAGCCGAGGTTGCTAACACGCGGTGCTGTGGTGGCGCACGACTCGGAGGCACGTCTATTTGAATTCAGGAGGTGGATGAAACTTCCACTGGCAATATTTGGCCAGCGGAAGGAGGAGAGGTGGTGGCGTAAAGTTCCTGATGACCTGTGTCTGCGCTAATGCCCTGTATTAAATTCTGAACCTCTACTCTGTGCCTCATGAAATGAGGTATTGTGACTCTGTTGACAGTGATCGGTCCGTCGGATAGGGACGTTAAGCTCGGCAGTCCCTTCTTTTTCAACATTCACCACAAATGTAACACGCTATACTACACTACACAAACATCCATTATATCAGGTTACCTTCCATTCAAAAGGCTGTTGCACTCAGCAACTGTTATATTGACTTGTAAATAATGGATATCAGCTATCAGTCGTCCTTTTTAAATTTTATTGGTAGATCTAGATTACAGCTATAAACTAGCCATTCTCAATGCACTATCAGTTCACTGAACTGAGGATGAAGCCAGAGCAACAGGCATTACATGCATTGATCAAAATGATAGTGCTTTGAGAATGGCTAGTTTCTAGCTGTAATCTAGATCTGTCAATAAAATTTAAAAAGGATGACTGATAGCTGAAATCTATTATTTACAACATGCATTATAATCACCCACAGTCCACAACCACACATATGACAAAATTCTCAGGTATCCGCAAGGAAAGGGTCTCATGTGCGCAGATGAGGAACACACTTTCCGACTGGCGGCTGAATCCTTCCAGTGGAATTTCCCAGCCAACAGTGCCGCACGAAATTTACATTCAGCCCGCAAACATGGTTGCTGTTAGAGCTTCGTAGCCAGACAAATATGGTGCTGGGTGCACGTTGCATGCATCAAACATCAATAAATAATGAAAAAGACATTCAGTCAATGGAAATATCCAGCTACTTCGCATCAAAGTACCAAGTGGGGAGGAGCTCCCCAACGGCCTGAATGTTTGGAGAGCGTCTTAAATGCACCGTATGAGGTAATAATAAGTACTTACCCTGTAATTGCTAGGTATCGTAATAAGAAAACCGCTCACGAGTTAAAAGGTCTTTCTATTTTAGTTTCAATAATTCGTTCTCAAGGTAATGATTTTTTTAATTCTTTTGTTTTATCCTTATGTTAAAGTATTTATTTATAACTATTTTTTGATCCCTCTTTGTTCGGTTAATAATTGTTGATGGTCATTTAACACAGCCCTCAGCTGTTGAAGTGAAAGAAGAATAAACTTCAGTTTTACAGGAAGACATGCCAGTAAACGAATGTATTGACCCACCTAATCATGGCAGATTATCGACTTTTACTGTTGGCGGGCAAACGGAAACCAGAAAATTAGAAATTCTGAAGAGTAGTAGAAAGTGTTGAGGCAAGCCACACGTGCAGTCGATATCAAAGGTGTCAGAATCAATATCCACTTGACAGCGAAAAAATTTGGTATGTGCAGCGGAATTAGTGATCTGAACGATCAAGATAGTAAGGAAGGACAAACATTACAGATTATTTTGAACGTAACGAATGTGTAACGCACATGCAAGAAACTCAGTAGAAATTAACAATAGACCTGGAGATGAATAATAGCTGCTTCCTGAATTATCTTTTTTTATTGGTTTATTGCTGACATCTTGAAACTGGCAGGAGAGGTAATAATAAATCAATTGGCAAAAGTATTTACTTCCTGCCTGCACTACGCTTCAATCCCAGTATCGTGGAACAAGGCAAAGATTATATTGATACACAAGAAAGGAAGTATTCACAATATCAAAAACTATCGTCCTATCAGCTTACTCTCAATGTAGTACAAAATTTTCACACAGATCGCGTTAAATCGAGTTAGTTCCATCCTAGATTCAGCCCAGCCTATGGAAGAAGCAGGATTACGAAGCAATGTTAGCACTATTGACCACATTCTGACCGTTAGTAAAGTGATAAGCAGAGAAAATGAATACCAACTGCCTCTCTGCTTTGCCTTTGTTGATTTTGAAAGGGCGTTTGACTCCGTTAGCAATATAGCTGTTCTCCAAGCTTTCAGTGAGTAAGGAGTGGGAGGAGCGTACATTGAAGTGCTCAGCAATATCTACGAAACTTCCTCAGCTTATGTTAATATCGGCGAGTCGTCTCAAGAATTCCGCATCATGAGGGGTGTCAAGATTTACTGATGATATTGCCTTATTGGCCAACGACTTCGCAGAGCTCCAAATCTTAGTTACAGATCTTGCATCGGAATGTCAGTTGGTTGGCTTGAACATGAACCTTTCCAAAACAAAAGTAATGTCCAGCAAGTGGGTCCCAGCTGAAGATGTGAAAGTCAAGGACAATCCATTAGAAGAGGTCAGTGATTATATCTACCTTGGCCAGATTATAAATATGAAAGGAGAAGTAAGGCCAGAAATCTATCGGCACATCAGGCTTGGCTGGCAGGCATATGGGAGGAATTCAACAGTATTCAGATCAAAAGTGTCAGTAAATCTGGAGAAATCAGTATTTGATCAATGCATTCTTCCTGTGCTGACGTATGGTTGTGAGACATGGACACTGAACTCATTTACAAAAGGGAAACTTATGACAGCACAGAGAGCCATGGAAAAATCAATGCTGGGCTGTATAAGAAAGGATAGGAAAAGGACAGATGATATCCGGTCTGTGACGAAGATTGAGGACATCTTAGAGACAGTAGGCTCCTTGAAATGGCAGTGGGCTGGCCACGTCGCGAGAAGGAAAGACGGCAGATGGACGAAGCTGGTACTGGAGTGGAGTTCGAAAGAGCATCAGAGGCCTAGAGGAAGACCACCGGACAGATGGGACAAAGATATCAAGAAGATCGCTGGTAGCACCTTTCAGAGAACTGGCCAAGACCGTTCCACTTGGAGAGGACTGCTGAAAGCCTCCCTGACTCCACGACTCGAGAGGCCACATCATTTAATGATTCAATTGGCTGATGATGATGATGATTGATCATTAGTCTTCCACCTGGTTTAATGCTGCCCGACACGAATTCCTTTCTTGTGCCAACATTTTCATCTCAGAGTAGTGACTGGGTGTATTCCAATCTCTGTCTTCTTCTACAGTTTTTAGCCTCTACAGTTTTCTCTAGTATCGTGGAAGTGTCCTACCTTCCTGTCCCTTCTTCTTGTCAGTATTTTCCATATATTCCTTTCTTCGTCGACTCTGCGGAGAATCTCCTCATTTATTATCTTATCAGTCCACCTAATTTTCAACATTCTTCTGTAGCACCAAATCTCAAATGCTTCGAATCTCTTTCGTTTCGGTTTTCCCACAGTCACATGTTCCACTTCCATGGAATGCTGTGCTCCAAACGTAAATTCTCAGAAATTTCTTTCTCAAATTAAGAGCTACGTTTGATACTAAGAGACTTATGATGGCGAGGAATGCGCTTTTATCAGAGCTAGTCTGCTTTTGATGTTCTCCTTGCTTCGTCCGTCACGGATTATTTTGCTGAATTGGTAGCAGAATTCCTTAATACCGTCTACTTCTTAATCCCCAATTCTGATCTTACGTTTCCCGCAGTTCTCATTTCTGCTGCTTCTCGTTACTTTCGTCTTTCTTTGACTTCCTCTCAATCTGTATTCTGTACTCATAAGACTGCTCATTTCATTCAACAGATCCTGAAAATTTTCTTCACTTTCACTGAGGATAGCAATGTCATCAGCGAATCTTAACGTTGATATCATTTCACCTTGAATTTTAATCCCACTGTTTAATCTTTCCTTAATTTCCGTCATTGCTTCTTCGATGTATATGTATTTTAATCCGAGCGCTTCGTTCTTTCTCCTCCAGTCTTTCCGTCCCACCTTAGTTCTTGTACATATTACGTATTACACGTCTTTCTCTATAGTTTACACCCATTTTTCTCAGAGTTTCGAACATCATACATCATTTGACACTGTCGAACGCCGTTTCTAAGTCGAAAAAAAAAAAATATGAAAATATCTTGATTTTCTTCCGCCTTGCTTTCACTATCGATTGCAACGTGAGAACGACCTCTCTGGTGCCCTTACCTTTTCTAAAGCCAAACTGATCGTCATCTAGCAGATCCTCAACTTTCTTTTCCATTCTTCTGTATCTTATTGTTGTCAGCAACTCGTGTGCATTAGCTGTTAAGCTGATTGTGCGATAATTCTCGCACTTGTCGGCTCTTGCTATATTCAGAATTGTGCGGATGCTGTATTTCCGAAAGTAAGATGGTATATCGCGAGAATAATACATTCTACACACAAACGTGAGCAGTCGTTTTGTTGCCACTTCCTACAACGATTTTAGAAATTCCAATGGAATGTTATCGATCCCTTCTGCCTCATTTGACCTTAAAGCGCTTTTTAATTTTGATTGTCATATTGGATCCCCTAATTCTTTCCCGTTGCCACCTGTTTCTTCTTTCATCACGTCATCAGACAAGTCGTTCCCCTCATATAGCCCTTCAGTCTAGTCTTTCCAATTACCGCTCTCTCCTCTCCATTTAACGGTGGAATTCTTACGAACTCTCAACGTTACCACCCTTGCTTTTAACTTCACCAAAAGTTGCTTTGTTTTTCCGTATGCGGAGTCAGTCATTTTCGATTTCTTGACATTTTCATTCAGCCATTTCGCGTTAGCTTCACTGCAGTTCCTATTTATTTCATTTCTAAATGACTTAAATTTCTGTATTTCTAAATTTCCCTTATTGTACTTCCTTCTTTCGTCGATCAGCTTAAGTATTTCTTCTGTTAACCATGTTGCTTCGCAGTTACTTTCCCTGTACCTAAGTTTTTCATTCCTTCTTCTGTGCTTGCACTCTTTCGAGATGTCCATTCCTCTCCAAACGACGTGGCTACTGAGCTATTCATTGTCGCATATTTCTAGCCTCAGAGAACTTAAAGCATATCTCTTCATTCCTTAATACTTTCGTATCCCATTTCATTACGCATTGATTCTTCCTGACTAGTCTCTTAAATTTCAGCCTACTCTTCATCATTACTGAATTGTGATCTGAGTATATTTGCTCCCGGGTACGTCTTACAATTCAATATCCTTTTTCGGAATCTTTACTTGACAATGAAGTAATCTAACTGGGACACTCCCGTCTCTCCAATCCTTTTCCAAGAAAACCTCCTAATCTTGTGATTTTTGAACAGAATATTCGCTATTAATAGCTGTAATTTATTGCAAACCTAAAGTAATCTTTCTCCTCTCTCATTTCTACTTCCTTGCCCATATTCACCCATAATCTTTTCTTCTACTGCTTCTCTTAGAACCATATTTCCAGTCCCCCCCCTTTCATGGCAATCCCTCCCGGAGATGCGAGATGCGAATGGGGACTAGTCCGGAATCGTTTGACACTGGAGAGATCCTCATGAAACTTTTTCAATTACAGGCCATATGTCCTGTGGATATACATCATGTATAATATTTCGTGCAGCTGTTTCCACTGTCTTATACGTCCTCATACCGTCGATCATTGCTGATTCTTCCGCCTTTTAGGGGCAGTTTCCCACCCGAAGGACAAGACAGTTTCATGAGCGTCTGTCCGCTCCTCCATTCTCTTAGACAACGACGTTGGCAGAACGAGGGTGCCTCTTATGCCTGATGTCTTAGGCCGCAATTTATGATGGTTTTTCTTCAAAATTTAAACAGTGGTCAGGTTAAAACCCGGGACCCAAAAAGTTATGAACGCTGGCCAAACACTGTACCCCTATACTTCACAGTTATCTACCTGAAATAAAAGAGCAGCAATTACAATGCAAAGCTTCTGTTTCAGATCAGCTTCAAGAAGTACAGGGTACAATAATATAGGATCGCAGTGTTGTAACAACTGATCTGCAAGAAACGAAACGCACGTTTGTTAAGGAACGACAAGTCCGCGAAACGTTTTTAAAGAACAGTACGCCCTAAATCAATTTTTGGGTGATTGTTGTCATGTTACATAAAAACTGGCTTCATGGGTGCAAAAAGATATTGATTTGAACTTTAGGGAGCAGTATATGCAAAAGCTTTTATACAAGAATGTGCACCGCGCGGGATTAGGCGAGCGGTCTGAGGCGCTACAGTCATAGAATGTGCGGCTGGTCTCGGTGGAGGTTCGAGTCCTCCCTCGGGCATGGTTATGTGTGTTTGTCCTTAGGATAATTTAGATTAAGTAGTGTGTAAGCTTAGGGACTGATGACCTTAGTAGTTAAGTCCCGTAACATTTCACACACATTTGAACATTCTTGAAGAAGAATGTGCCAAACTACTGCTTATAACGTGGAACCACAAATTACTTATCTCATTCATTATAAATTATATAGTTTGTGATACATCAAGTAGGCATGTGAAAGTGTCGGTTCTTGTAGCAACGTTGAGGATTTCAGGAACAAATTTCTTCGTAAGTAGAGCTCATAAGATGTACAAGAAGAAACATTTCTCTAAGTCTGGATAGCATACAAGAATCAATCTCACTCGAGATTTTCTGTATGTATTGCTGGGATAAGTTAAGATAATTGGGCACATAGACAACGAGGTACATGTAAAGATCTACAACACAAAATCCTAATCTCTGTTCAAGAATCATTAGTATCAGCTCCAAGAGATCGGAAAGTTTGTCAGATTCCTTCATCGAGTGGAAACTAAGATTGAGAACTACAGAATAGTCCGATGCGTACAGAAAATGCCAAACTTAACTACAACTGGGTCGATGTTCTCATGATGCCCGCGAACCACTAATGTGCCGATGGTGGGCTCAGTGTTTTAGAAGACGAAGCGCAGCGCAGGACGACTTCAAAACCGGAATCAGGTCTTATAATGAAATGTCCGTAACTTAATCTTGGCTAGAGATGGACCGAAGATTGCAATTAGCATTATCTCTGATTTAACTAATGACAGTTTTAATAATGATACATCTAATACTAAACGTAGGAGACAGTACACTTACTAATACCATAATATTCAGGCATAACGAAATACCAAAGAGGAGAGTGCCGCGCCAAATACAAGCCAGCCAATCCCAAAAGTTTTAAATAATAAAGATAGTTTGCAGAACTGCAGAAGATGCTGTATCTTCGGGGCATAGAGGCTCCACGTAGTACAGCGGACTAAGCAGGGTTGTCTGCAAAGCAGGCGTATACAACTGAACGATACCACACTGGTAGTTCCTGCCAGGCGTACAGAGGGTGCAGTGGAGAAGCACTATTTTGGAGTACCCATCAGATAGGCGGAACTGGGTTTCCAACTGTTTTCCACTAAGGTAACATCAGACGATGATTACTCTGAACTAAATGGTTTTAATCGTCCAACCATAAAAAGTGATATGCTTAAGAGAAAGATGTGGTGAGTGAAGAAATTACCAATTCGCTAATAGCTATTAAAAAGCGCAAGATTTGGTAGATAGAAGGCCGAAATTTTGCTTAGATTTTTCAAATTAGTGCCAAAAGAAGGCCATGCAATAAAATTGCCATTATTGGTATTGAAGATAGTTGAATCTGCAGGCAAACTACCCAAAATAGTTACATATGCTTTACGCAGTGGAAAACACAACGCCAAGCTTTCATTGATAATTTATCTGATCAAGGGTATCAGGACTCCTCTTAGTGGACGTTAATACTGGGTGTGCCCACCCTTCGACTTTATGACAGCCTGAACTTTGCTGGGGACACTTTCAGTGATATCGCTGAATGTCCCTGGGGGAATGGAAGTCCATCCTCAAGAGGCTATATCAGAGTAGGTAGAAATGTTGGACGCTGGTGTTTGGAGCGAAGTCGATGCTCTAACTCGTCTTAAAGGTGCTACAGTGGGTTCAGGTCGGGAGTCTTGGCGGGCCAGTCCGTTTCAGGAATGTTACCATCCATAAAACGTTACCTCACAGATGCTGCTTTATAAACAGGTGCACTGTCTTGCTGATATAATCGTCGTCTTTAATTATTCTTCTACCGTACACAGTACACAATATTGTAAAGTGTTTTTGTATGTTTTCGCATTCCTTTAACCACAACAAGGAGACAACACCCAAACCATGAAGAACACCACCATATTGTAACATCACTCACTTGGCACTTCACTGTTGGCACTACACATAATGGCGGGTAGCGTTCTCCATGCATTCGCCAAGCCCAAACACTTTCATCGGATTACCACAGGCCATCGGATGATTCGTCGCTCCCAATTACTCGTTTCCTTTATTATAATAACTGTTTTCTGTCCACTTGTCACTTCAACACCCGACCTGCTGCCTTGGATAAAAAACGTTAATGAGTTGCTCTTGCCTCATGTATTAGTACTTGGAGGTACTAACCAACTTAAAAACATACTACTCCTCATAGCTGTAATTATTAGTCTGCAGATGAAGTAAATGTCATCGTAATGTTGTTCAGTACGCTGTCCTCAGTCACCCATAAAAATATCTGCACTTATACCTGGAACGCCCTGTGTGTGACTATATGTTGCTGATGGCAATGTGTAAATTAATGGTCATTGATTAAACCAGTATTGTTTTCGTCTGTGTATGAATTAATTGATACAGTACTGTTTTGTTATTGTAAGTAAATTCTCTCGAATACATTCAGAGAGGGCTTACTTTCGACCTCCATACTGTGATCACAGCATAATCAATGTTCAACTCCGGTAATATTTTTCCGTATCCGTTTGGCATTTTGTTAACAGTTTAGAACTACCATTGTACATTATAATTTACCCGTCTTTGAGTAGAACATTATCCTAATAATGTTAGATGCAGTAATTCCTTTTAAATCGATTTTACATGTGTAGCACATTGCAAATCTTGTATCAGTTGCTAAATAAAATCGAAACGTTATTAGCCAGCAAAGAATCTTATTTGCTGATAAAGTGTGCTACTGGACACTGATGCTAAATGTCTCAGTGTCTGAGGCGAGAATCCGTGCCTTGTCACGAGGGGTATTTACTGTTCACCTTGGGAAAAGGATGGTGAACGGTCTCGACCACGAAGGAAACATCCCAGCAGTAGCCGGAATTAATTTAACCACTCCATCCAGCTCAAACTTAGGTGAGGATGGCCCGTCAGAGAATAGAACTTTACTCCTCCTAAATGAGGATAACAGTGTCTTAATCACGGCGTCGCCTCGCGTTATATGAACCAGAAGACAACGTACTTGCCGACCAAATATAATGATGGAATCTTTGCCTTATTTCAAGCTATAAATAAAGCCTTCTTAGCGCAGCATTTGGCAAATTAGGTGTGAGTGCGGCGCCGCTTTTACCTTGAACGGTGAGGCAGTTGTCCAAGTCGACACGCACTTTGCCGCTGACGACGTCTCCGGAGAAGTACACGCAGCCCGGGTCGTCCAGGGTGACGTCGAAGCGCCGGATCTGCTCGGGCGACGGCGTACCCTGCAGACACAGACGCCGTACTTGTGTAACGATGACGTTAGGGCTGTACCAGCCGCTGCCCAGGGCGTGGCACTGATTGGCAGCGAGGCTGGTCCGCAAAAATGTCAGTTCAATGCAGCCAGCTGCCTCAAGATATGAGTATGTTGACCACGGTTGCATCAGAGCACACGCTATTAATTTACATCACAATCGAGGAAGTGTGCTGTTAAGTTCGTTGGTGTAGTGCTGGGGAATCTGAGAAGTAGTATAACATTCCGGTACCGGATCCAAGAACAAGACCCTCCATTTAGTGTACAGTCTGCACAGCAGCAATCGAGACCAGAACCAGAACGGTTGTTGGCTGTTCTCGTAAGAATTCTCGATTCTCTGATGTGAAATCGTTTCTGTGTGTTTACAGATACCTCTTAATACAAGGATTTCCACTGATTCACTTTCTGCTAAGAAAATAACCAGCACTTGAAAGATGTGTTAAAGTAAGAGTGTTGAATGGAAAAACAGATTTATATTACCAGTCACTATTTATTCATATCCACGATGCGTTTTGGAAGTTTAAAGCTCCATCAGGTGGCTTTATGTGGATTAATATGGCATGTTCACCTTGAGCCACGGATTTGGGGTAACTTGTGGCACTCTCTAGCAGAGAAAAAAAATAGTGTATGACTGATAGTTTTGCGGAGGTCTTTGACATAACAGACGAACGAAAATATAAATGTGAAAGTAAAAATGAAAATAAATGTACTGACAATGGTCACAGGCTGCTTTTCCTTTCCTGTTACGTAACATACACCGTCACACTCTGTAAACACTGAAGCGACAAAGATGGCGTATACAATCCAGTAAGCGCAAAGAACTTACACCAAAGCAAAACAGTACTCTGGAGCAAGTCTCAGAGCATTTTGAAGATCTTGGTTTGCCTGAATGAACAGAAACACTTGTATAAATATTTTCGGTGATCACAGATTATTTTCTGTCAAGCTTGCATAAATTAATACAGTCTATACATGTGAGTATTAAGGATGACTTATTAAAAATATTAAGGGTAATAATTATGTTGTCAACAATGGGAAAATTGATCGAAGCAAACGAAATGAATTGAAATTTGTGCTGCGCCCGGGACTCGAACCCGGGTCTCCTTGCTTTCTACGTAGAAATGCGAACCATTACACCACTGCAGTACAATGGTCAACATTGCTGCACGAACTACCTAACCTGAAGTGAAAATTTATACCAAAACAACAATTTACTCATCATTACTACGTTACTTTGGTAATACCTGACTGTGTGTGTGTGTGTGTGTGTGTGTGTGTGTGTGTATGTGTGTGTGTGTGTGTGTGTGTGTTGGAGAGTGGGACAGAGGGAGATTTTTTTTCTTTACCAGGCAGTGCCACAGGTTACCCCAAAGTCGTATGCCACATTAATTCAAATGAGTCAATCAGTTGATGGAGGTTTAAACCTCTGCAACGAATAAACAGTGACAGGTAACATTTAACTTACAATTACTGGAAAGAATTTAAAAAGGTTGTGTGGTTACTTAAAAACAGACGCTGTTTTCTTCTGAATTTGTTTGTTAACTATGATGTCGCGTTTCGTGTTTAACTCCTCGTCTGATGACAGACAAAAGTAACAGACGTTACATACAAATTTTAAAGAAAAGCAGATTTCTTACTAAAGGCAATTCTAAACTGACAGTATTCAAGGATATTGTAAAAGATTTCAATTGATCTTTACTTGAAAATTTTACGTATGTATACAAACAAAAAACATTGCAAAGATTTTTATACGCTAGTTTTATGTAACGTGTTACTTGAATCTTTATAAGTAAGGCAGGATTTTTGCCCGTGTGTGGGCAAACAATTTTTATGTGTTTTATATATTGACATGCACTTTCGGAAATTGTGACCTAAAAATTTCAATGTATTACTTACATTGGCCACGAATCGGTGTGGCACTCTTTAAATGTGCATCGATACGGTTACGCCTCCTAGCGTGCCCGAACCTTCCTCCTGGTTAGTCTACATATTAGTAATTACAGTATTTGACGTGTACATCAAAGCCCGATGTATTTGTATATTAAGTGGTATTTTTTCTGTATCAAAAAGCCTTTTGTTCAAATGTTCAAAAATGTACAAATGTGTGTGAAATCTTGTGGGACTTAACTACTAAGGTCATCAGTCCCTAATCTTACACACTACTTAACCTAAATTATCCTAAGGACAAACACACACACCCATGCCCGAGGGAGGACTCGAACCTCCGCCGGGATCAGCCGTACAGTCCTTGACTGCAGCGCCCTAGACCGCTCGGGTAATCCCGAGCGGCAAGCCTTTTGTTCTTGAACATTGTTCGTTTAGAACTGTTATGAGAAATTTACGTTTGTGTTTATAACAGGACATCAGATGAAGTATTAAACCCGGAACGCGCCACGACAGTTAATAAATAAATTCGAGAAAAATCTGGCGAGTGTTTCTAATCAAACAGCCTTTCAAAATTCTTTATAGTAATTATATTCATAACGGTTGCATGCCTATACTAGGACTTCCAGTCTGATTTAGAAAAGACTAAACATGTTGTTTCACTCGTCATCAGTAATAGTTACGGTAAAGCTTAACCAAATATGTTCTCATTTAAAAAAAATGTGAAATGATGCGTAGGTAATATCCAAATTAGCATACCATCTCAAAACTTCTTTAAGAATTGTTATATTAATTTTTGGCTGTGATTGCGCAAAGATAAGACAATAAAAATTTTGGAAACGAGTTCTGATATAAACAGAGGAGTTGTTTATTTGTAAATTTCGTTTTAGAATTCTGTTGCACCAGAAAAAAGATTAGTGGTATTTGTTTCTGTTCAAATAAAAGTGGGTAATGCAATAAATCTGAATTTAACAGTGAAATAATTTTTTGGCGAATAGTTTCCTTAAACTGTCACGAGAAAAATTGATTAACTACGAGAAAACTCTAATAAAAAGATGTTTTTATTTTTATTTTTGTGCAGAAAGTATCATGTTTCTGTTGTGTCCTGCCCACTCGTCTAATATGGAGCGTCTAGGAAACCCGCTTTCTCGGATCTCTAGACAACAATTCATACAAATCGTATTTGTGGTGTCACCTAGGTGGTAGCCTTTAAATCGGCCACGGTCCGTTAGTATACGTCGGACCCGCGTGTCGCCACTTTCAGTGATTTCAGACCGAGCACCGCCACACGGCAGGTCTAGTCTAGGGAGACTACCTAGCACTCGCCCCAGTTGTACAGCCGACTTTGCTAGCGATGGTTCACTGTCTACACACGCTCTCATGTGCAGAGACGACAGTTTAACACAGTCTTCAGCTACGTCATTTGCTACGACCTAGCAAGGCGCCATAGTTCAAATGGGTCAAATGGCTCTGAGCACTATGGGACTTAACTTCTATGGTCATCAGTCCCCTAGAACTTAGAACTAGTTAAACCTAACTAGCCTAAGGACAGCACACAACACCCAGTCATCACGAGGCAGAGAAAATCCCTGACCCCGCCGGGAATTGAACCCGGGCGTGGGAAGCGAGAACGCCACCGCACGACCACGAGCTGCTGACAAGGCGCCATAGTTACTATAATTACTATCTTCAAGAATGTATTTTGAACAGATAATATTGTGAATCATGTACCGTCAAGAGCGACGTTCATTATTAATGGATTAAAATTAAATATCAAACTAATTACGTCCGCTCTCTGAATTGTCATTCCTTGCCACGTTCTAGACCTCACGTCGGTATAGATCTTCCCTCCTCACGCCAGCCTGCGTGAGCTAAAACGCGTGCATTTCGGCCTCCACTCGTAGCACGGTGTTGGCTCTTCTGCTAACACAAAAGTATTAACAGATTTCTATTGCAATACGATACATGACAATACTTAAGTTTGAGAAATTTACAATGGGATGTCGCAAGCAAAGGACGACATGAAACATAAGCAATCTCTCCAGTGTATACAACTCTTAATACAAGTGAAAAAATACAGCTCGTAAATCGCTGCTGTAGCGTTCGTAGAACGGCTGGACTTCAACTCGCCAACGGCCAGTCGGCGCTGCTCTTATGTTCTCTTCGCTGCCGTCTCGGTGTCGTCCTAGAGAGGGGTCGGTCAGCTTACTATTGGTTTACGTCGTCTCACAGCCCTCTCTGCTCTAACGTTCTTGCCCGTCGTGTCGGCGGTTCACTTTACACCGGCACAGTTTCACTACAAAAGTAACTTCAGAAACGGATGTACCCTTGCTTTCTTTAAAATAAGACCGTTTTCTTTAGAGACATCAGATATGTCATGAAATCACACGGTATAGGTGCATACGCGACAGATTCCCATCCGAGAACCGGGAACCGTAAGCTCTACGAGCGCAGCAGGTTGCCTGGTTGTTACATACGGTGACCCTAGCAGCTAGGTTGTACTCACATGTGTATCTGATTTTCTTCGGTTCTGCAGAACTCAGCTCTGGATTCCTTGCTGTTCTCGATTACTCTCGTGACTACGTCGGTGCATTTTGGAACTATCTGAGATCCAGAATGTTCACAGTTCTCTTGTTCGTTATCTTGCAAGGCAGTAAATACAGTGTCATCACGTTATTATCATGGTTTTAACGCGAATCAAGACTCTTTGGTGACGACTGACAATATACAACTGATATTAATCTGTATAGAAGGTTTTATATCACAATAATAATGACGTATGGTTTTGTCCACTTGGTGTTCACCCGACTACACAGAAAACATCGTCTTATTTATAGTTGCAAGGCACATTTCTTTTGGAAAGTATGAGTATTTTAATTTGTAAAGATTCCTTTCTGTTCTTCTTAGTTGTGCAATGTCGTCAAAGCACTTCTATGTCGCGGTACAGTGCGTCCAGACATTTGCGACAGACGCGATTCATCTGCCCGTCGTAATTGTAACTGTTAGTAGACTTAGTGCACCGCTGATTAGTGACATTTTTATTAGAGATAAGGTTAAGAAGTCTCAGATCTGGTTTTACGTAGTAGCATCGCATTGTCAACGGAAAAGAGAGATTTTAAGACGACAGTTAAAAGAATTGAATATCAGAAAACTATCCCAAAACCAAACACTTCAGACTTCTCACAAGCTAGTTCTACAGCGAAGAAGGAACTGAAGAAAAAATGGTCTTACTTAGAGGAAATATTGTAACATTCTACAATGAAAGTTTAAGTTTGTAAATGCAACACTCGTATCACATGATGTACACTGCACAACAAAATTAAAGGATAACTTTTTCGAAACCCCGTACTTGTCTCCCATTCCAACGCATAAGTTTGAAATTTGTCTCAAAGGTGCCCCCAACCTTCCTCTGTAGCGGTGCATGCTACGGTCGCAGTTTCGAATCCTGCCTCGGGCATGGATGTGTGTGATGTCCTTAGGTTAGTTAGGTTTAAGTAGTTCTAAATTCTAGGGGACTTATGACCACAGATGTTGAGTCCCATAGTACTCAGAGCCATTTGAACCATTTGTAGCGGTGCAAAAGCGTGGCGCGCTGCCACATCACCTTGGGGCTCAGCGACGCTTCAAACAGCAAGGTGTTGACACACGCGAAGAAAGGCCACAACTCATAAGTTCATGTGAGCTCATACATGGGTTAATGATGTCACATTGGCACCAAATTTCATCAAAATTCTGCCCAACGCCGACGTCGACGTGTCACATGATGGGAAGGCCTTTGCACCTCCCATTATCTACATTTAACTCCTCCTTTTGTCGTCTCTGCGGAGGAAGTCAGAACCGCGACACTCAGCGTTGAAATCAGGCTGTTTTCTTACGGGTGGCTGATGGAAACATTTTAGACACACCGCCACTCAGAATCGCGACGATTAGGCCCCAGGGGGTGGAATAAAATGCTTCAATAAAATCAGCCTTTGCTTCGAGGTGGTGATTCCTACACATTTTGTTGTCAGAAACAGCAGCTACTAGTGCAATCAGTAACAGGGGGACGTTTTTGACAAAGTTCGACACTGTTGCCATTCCTTTGGGCGTTTCAACTCTGGGGCTGCAACACCATTGAAAGTGATCTGACCTCTTTGGAGTGCAGAGAGACCGCAATTTTTGCTCTGTTATGCAGCTTGTAACCACTAGGGGCTATTCAGAACTATTCGACGAAATCTGAACATTCAAGGCAGCAATGGTTTTTGGCTTTTTCAGTTCTCCTTTTCCACGCTCTCCTATGGCGGGGCCACGGGGGCGTGCGATGCAACGTTTACATGTGCATGAATAAATGGCACAGAGCCCCTCTGAGGGCCCTACTTCGACGACACCCTCGGTGCCATCCACTCACGTATGATGAGCACTTTAGAAATGTACCTGTCAGAAAATCACTCTCGTGGCTTCTCTAGCGCTTGAAGGTAGGCAAACTCCACCAAAGGGTTGCGAAACGGTTAACGATTCAGTCTCCTGCCTTCTCTAGCACCTAAAGATAAGCAAATCGCACCTCCGCCACACACCGTCAGGTGGCTTGCGGAGTATGGATGTTGATGTAGATGTAGATGTAAGGTGTGTCGAAGGTGTTGCCGAGATTGCGGAGTGTACTTCCCATTGCACCATTTATTAGGACTTCTTCAGCTCCATTCACGTATGGAGCACGAAAAGAAAGTGCTCGGACGAGTTTGTGCTAGGTAATCAGCCATATCTTGTCTTCGCATCCCTAGGGCCCCGATGCATACAGCGTTTTATATACCTAAACATCTTACTTAAGGCTTGCCTTTGAAACCTCGTAAGCAGGATTTCCGCTGCTTATGAAGGGTAAATTGGATTATGCACTGCAGGGCTGTTTACCTATTTGTTCGTGCGATCTGGCTCGCGCCCACGCCTCAGCAGTGCTCGCTGACCTGCTCGTTGTATGTAGTGGAACGGCGGAGCGGAGGAGGAATTGTAACAAGGCAGTTCGGCAACAAGTCTATTCTACGGCTGCTAACAGTCCTATGGAGATGTATCGCTTTATGTTGGTTAATTAATGCCTATCGTGACAAATTTATTTCCTAAAGATGTCGCATTGATGAGAAACAACAATGAAATGAAACATACATTTCTATTAATTGATGAGGCAAGGAACATGGGGTAGCTAAATAATGAACATGACATTTGTTATGAACGATGTATACATATGATAAATGTCGTTTTCGGACGTAGTTTAAATTGATATCACCATGTATTTCGTGACTATTTTATTCATTTATGCTTTACACTGAAGAATAAATGTCTGGTACCACTTTTTCAGCGCTGCTAAGTCTTAGATAAGCTTCTAAATAGAAGACTGTAGGTGAGTTTCTATGGGTTGATTTCGTTCACTTCATTACAGAAAAAAGTTGCTCTTATCAATATGCACGTCCAAACATCGACATAATCGTAGCTGCAAACTTGTGAAGTTGTGCAGATTTATGTTGAAGACAAATTTTACACGTGCCTACAAGAATTATTTTATGATGGGACTTATCACTCAACTGCTTGTAACACTACAAATCCGTAAATTCCATGGAGGTAAGAATAAGGGGAGATGGCGCTACGTATCCCAGCCGTACTACGTTTTGAAGCCATGGGGGCGTGGCTCGCTGCCATGACACTCTGACCGAAACATTGCCATTGTGCTATATCGCTGCGTGTATTACAGTCGCTAATTGCACCATATACGCATGTAACGTTATCAGATTGGTTGTTTCAAAGTTTTTGTTTAAAATAAAATCTCGTAAAGGCGAAATTCTGCATTTCTTCTGATTAAAAATAGTTTTTAATGTAATATTACGAATAGCTAGCCTTCAATGTAAACGATACAATTTTGTTAATTCAGTAATAAACGTGTATCACAAACTAAATAATAGAAACTGAAAACTAAGTTAGCTATCCCTCCCTCCAAAGCCCCATAAATACATCTTGTTTGTAATACGTACTGGGACATTTCAGTTACGTTACACTACTGGGAAACACTGTTCATTACCACCAATATTTACGGAAATACGGTACATGGAATGGCAAATCTACACAGTGTCCTGTTTAGGCCTATACTTTACGCCAGTTAATGTAGTGTTAGCTTTTAATTTGGTACATGATGAAGACAAAGTGAGTTACTCAACACTTCGATTATTGACGATACGTACGTATTATACTGAAACGTGAACTTGAAAACTAAGAATTTAATTCTTTGAATTAACATACCTTTTGGAAATGTTTTGGGTGTGTAGGGAAAACTGATGGTACAGCATTTTCTCGGAGCCTTACTTTTGAAAGGGAAGTTCGGTCTATGTCCTCTTCTCGGAAATGCTGAGAACATATAGTGCTCCATTTAGACGCACGCCAATTCTTCCTCCTCACGGCATTATCCCACAGAGCTTTCCGACTTTCATTTTTAGGAAATCTAAAATCATACAGGAGAGAAACACGCTATAGTACACGTACCGATGTAGCACACGTTCATTCACAATGAAGTTGAAAATCACACTTAACGAGACAACTTACACATGAGATGTTATTCCCTTCGATTTCGCATCACAATCAGAACGATTCGTACATCCGAACACCACACAAGTCACCATAACAGCGCAAAATCCTTCCAAAAGCGAGCGACAAGTCTATGCACACAAGCTTACAGCAGCAATGTTTTGGTCGGGTTGAGATGGCTACCCTCGGCTTCACATGGCTTCGCAGCTGTGACGTCACGGCGTCTCCCTCTATTCTTACCTCCATGGTAAATTCTAACTGTAGCTAAGCATCCTGAAATGACGTGGTTGTTACCTGCTAACTGATGTTAGTGTGCCCAATCTTCACTTTGAAGTTCCCCTATTCGGCCACAATGCTGTTTTTCAACGATTTCAAAAGAGTTACTCCAGCGTTTAGGCACTGGGCCATTAAGTACTAGTATATACGCTTGCGATGGAAACTGCGGCCAACTTAACGTATTGTCGCTGCTCTGGAGACAGCGCACGGTTCGTGCTTCCCCTGCGCTACGTAATGACGCCTCACAGCCCATTTTACCGCGAGCGCTCACTTCTGAGGCGGCGAGGCAGCGTTAGCGCTCGTGCTGGTCTAAAAAATGGTTGAAATGGCTCTGAGCACTATGGGACCTAACATCTGAGGTCATCAGTCCCCCGAGCCTTTCAAATTTTCGTTATTTTGTTTGTGCGGCCAGTTTCAGTGCTACATTACGCCAGATTCAGGCCTCCCTCTCTGACGTGTTCGCGCGACTCGCCCCGTCGGAGGTTCGAGTCCTCTCTCGGGCATTGGCGTGTATGTTGCCCTTAGCGTAAGTTACTTTAAGTTATAAGAAGTTGTGTGTAAGCCTAGGGACCGATGACCTCAGCAGTTTGGTCCCATACGAACTCACAAGATTTCCAAATCTGTGTATTGCCACGTTATCGAAAATTAATTTCGTTCTATCATCAAGTTCCAAACTGATACTGTTGAACTCCAAGGGCCATTAATAACTCCGCTACCTAACATTCTACCAACAAACTCATGCAAAGTTAAAATTCTCTCTCTGTCGTTTAATACCACTTTCTAATAATTTTTACAACAATACCAATATTCGTTAAAAACAGTTTCCAACACATCTAGCTATAATTTTCCACGTAGTAAATATTTCTAAATTTCAAAGTGATAAAGTGATGTCCACCATTATATGGCGTGTGCGTTGATCTACCGTAATCTCTGACTTGTTTCTCATAGGCCTGAGAGCTGCAGCCAGCGAAGCATACGAACTCAACAGCTGCTCGTCATGCGTTTTTTTGTTTATGTTTACATTTTTACTATTTGTTTACGTTTATGAAGTGAGAATCTCCTCATAAGTTAATCAGCCTGTACATTCTGAAATCATATTATCTTTCAGTAAATAACTGTCAAATCGTAAACAACAGTTCAATTTTTGTAAACCAAAAGCAACGAAAACACAAACTGCGAATTCGCTGTCATTTTTATACATTTGACAAATTTTCTGAATAAAAGATGCCTCACGAACACGAAAAGCGTCATTGATAAAAGAATTAAGATATAACCAAGACTGTTTCTAATTTAAATAAAAACTGGATAATGGCCTGAAAAATCGAAACTAGCTGTGAAACGAAATAATAGCTTGAGTAGGAAAAATGCTGTGTTCCTTCAATAAGTATATGGTTGTAGTACCCTCAGTGAAGACTCTTCGTAATTCATTGTACCAGTTTGGCTAATATATACCTTTTCGTATATAAATAATGTCACTGACAACTTCCCGGCCGCGCCTATTAGTTCCCATACTTAATACAGACCATGAAATAATTGTTGTTAAAGTCAAATAACGTAAAAATGTTATTGAGATAATAATTTTGTTTTTTAATGTAGTTCCAAAGTGATAGGATACAATTTTCAACGCAGTGCATGTTTCTAATTCTCAAGTGACGAAATGTGGTTCCATTACTGTATAATGTGTGCGTGGGTATAAGACAATCTTTGTCTTATTTTTCATTGGCCGTCAGAGTAGTACACACTGGTGAACATATATTTTTTTTACTGGTTTATGGTTACATTGTATGAGTTTTCTCATAAGTTAATGAACTTGTGCGAACTTGAAATTATTTTATCTGTCAATAATAGTACTAAATAGCGATGTGCAAACAGATTTAACGCCACTGAAAAATAACTTCAAGAATTTTGGGTTCCTCGTATACATGGTTAAAGAAGTGTCTGGACTGTTTACGAGAAAGAATGCAAGAGCAGTATATGAGTTAAACAGTAAATTAACTGTACTGTGACTGTTGTGTTACTTTGGAGTTGCACACAATTTTTTGTTAGCGTATTCAAATAGTAACAGTACAGACAAACCAGGTTTATGTAAGTCTATCTTTATACACGGTAGTTGCGTGACCTCAGCTCTTCAGTACAAAATATCAAATCAAAGCACCTTCAGCCGTTCAAATTTACGGTTTATTTTATTTGTGCAGCCAGTTTTAGCGCTACATTACGCCATTTTCAGGTCCCCTGACCGACGTGTAGGTAGAATCCCACTTCTGGTCCAGTCAAAATGCGGGCCAGCATCCAGTCGGAAAGTCAGCATTGAGACGGCAAGTGATGATCGAAGGGATCGCTGTGCTAATAAGAAATCTACGGATACTGGTCACTGAATTTTGGGACCCTATTTTGACTGGACCAGAGGAGGGATTCTTCCTACACGTCGGACAGGAACTCCTGAAGCTGGTGTTAAGTAGCGCTAAAACTGGCCGCACAAATAACGAAAATTTCAACCGCTCAAGGTGTTTTGATCTGATATTTTAAACCACGGTTTGGTCAACAGTTACATACGAGGTCAGTTCCATTTCTAAAAACTAGATCGACCAACCCATTTTGCTACATATTACGCAATGTCGTAACAAGGCTTGAGAATCTTCCATTCGAGTGCCCTGAATATGCAGTTAGAGAGAGGAGTCAAGTATTTATAGGGTACAGAAACATGTGTTAGATAGGTTTTGAATTTATTATTCAAAATGACTTTCAGTGAGCAAGAGAGGTGACCTAATTTTCAGGCAGTTGGAACCAACTAAGCAGGCGTTGAGATAGAAAGGAAAAAATTGGAAATTTGTGGTAAGGACTATGGGACCAAACTACTGAGGTCATCGGTCCGTAGGCTTACGCACTACTTAATCTAACTTAAACTAACTTACGCTAAGGACAACATACACACCCATGCCCGAGGGAGGACTCGAACCTACGATGGGGGCAGCCGTGCGAACCGTGACAAGACGCCCCAGACCGCACGGCTACCCCGCGTGGCGGATAGAAAGGGATAGCAAAGAAATAGAAGTGGTATCATATGCCGACACAAATCACACTAGCAAAAGGGTACAGCTGATATATTACAGACATTATTATGAGTAACTAAAGAAGTCAAATCTGAGGTGATAAGGATCACCGCTAAGGATAAAGGGGTCGAATCAACTCTCAATGCTGGAGCAAATTTAAAGAAAGATCTGGATTAACAGTTGATAGGACATAAGAAGCAATGTGGTACTAGAGATAAAAAAAGAATTTAAAATAAGATCGCCGGCCGAAGTGGCCGTGCGGTTAAAGGCGCTGCAGTCTGGAACCGCAAGACCGCTACGGTCGCAGGTTCGAATCCTGCCTCGGGCATGGATGTTTGTGATGTCCTTAGGTTAGTTAGGTTTAACTAGTTCTAAGTTCTAGGGGACTAATGACCTCACCAGTTGAGTCCCATAGTGCTCAGAGCCATTTTTTTAAAAATAAGATCCAGAAAATAGTTGAAGAAATTAAAGAGGAGAAGAATGATGTGAGAATCGTCCAAAATAAGCAATCGAAACTAGAACTTCGAGCTGTGTCATTTTGGAAAACACACCTCCGACTAACTGGCTGTTCTCATGTTGAATTAAAAGAAAAAAATAGTAAGTCCAAGATAATTAAAAAGAAAAAATTAATTTACATCTTGTAATTTAAAACAAATTACCCTTCTGGGACCCGTATTTTGAAACCAAGACTAAAAGAGCTTAAGAAAATAATAACTTGAAGAAGCCATATCACGTGAAGCAAAGATATTGAATATTTGCTCGGCAGTCGTAATTGCGTTGATACTGAGTTCAAGAGTGTAATTATAATACGACTATGTTGTTGGAAAGAGAAAGACAGACACTACTAAAAGCAATTAAGTTAAAACCACAGGTTCAATTATTATATTCAAATCATTAATATTATAAACAGTTTGCATACGATAAAGATATGAAAGGTAAAAAAGCTGGGCTGAGCTGGCTTGTAACTTTTGTAACTTAATCTCTGACGTTGTGTTAAACTGACAGAATGAAAGTGTGTAAATTTCGCTGGATTTAATTTATGACAAGTAAAAAGTTTACGTATGTAGTTTTGATACTGTATTTGATGCGTTATTACAGAGTGAAAGGTTTTATTTTCAGTATCCATTCCTATGTTAATTTTGAATGCGGTTAGGCTATATAGACGGTTTACGATTTATTAATACAGGGATGCAATAGACAATTCATTCAGTGCGATCAGCTTTAAACTCATTTAAGTTGTATACATCATTCTATTAAGCTAGAGACCATATTATGAAGCAGATAACTACGTTTAACTGTATTTTTTGTAATACGCTAATAGTCAGTGGTCGCATTTTATGTCCGATTTTCTCTTTCATTTGGAAGTGTCGTCTGCCAGCACATTTCTGAGGCATTCCTTCTTTTGGCACAGAGATGTTTTGCCTAATCTCACGTTTGTTTGCGGCATTACAAATTTCTTTACACGAAGTACGACACAATATAGCACGACTAGTACTTGTTTAAATACTACTGGCTAGAGGTATCTGCTGTGACCTAAAATCGTGTGTAAAGTGGCACCACTCATGCTCTTTTATATAAATAAAATGAAACGCCTAGTTTACACAAAGAAGCAAACGTATTTAGGTCACTTCTAGTTTTAAAAACTATGTCCAACAACCAATTTTTACACATGTAATCAAACAGTAGTGGTCCTGGCATCTATTTATATGCAACACCTGACGTTTACTTGTTCTGAAAGTCAGTTCCCAATCCTAACATTAAACGTCGATCCTCTGCAGATATTCCCGCATTTCAGTAAAATTTTCTAGCGTTACTGCTTCTCTACATACAGTGGTTCACTTAAGAAGTCGGCGGCTCTTGCATTGTGTGCGGATGTTAGGAATTCGTTGACGTTGCTCGTACCCGATAGAATGATAGTATACGGTAGCCAATGAGAATCGCTAAATCCAATGATTTCTTTCGGAAGAGAGAACGAATTGATCACATTTGTTTTCGGTACGAAGAGCGCCAGAATAACTTTTACTGATCTGGTTATTATGAATTTTAAGGTTGCTTACTGATTTTCGCATTTCTCTGGTGAATGTAAAAAACAAAGACGTGCTGAGAAACTGACCTGTAGCGAACCATGAGGCCTGGGTTTGTTGGACTATGAAAGTTTGGTTGAAAGTTGCCGAAGCCGGTGATTGTGAAAACAATAACCTTGTTGTGGTGACAGACTTCCCTGTAACGTAGCTCGAGGCCTAGGTTAGTATGGAATGTGATAGTTCGGTTGGGAGTTCGCGAAGCCAACGTATATGGGTGGAAGAAAACTAGTTGTGGACACGGACTGATCTGTAGCGTAGCCCAAGGATTGTGTCAAAAATCTTATCTGGTAGCTTCGAAATGGCACGACTTTCGAGGTTGTGGTTACGCACGAACCTAAGAGTTTAAATTTTGCTAAGTGTTCTGTTATATATGACAACATTCTGCACAATGTATTCCATTGTGTCTCCATGCAATTTCATGCAGTCCACAACTTGACTTCGTTAATGTGACACTATTTTCTCATTGGTTCTGTCATTATTCGCCGTGTTCACCTCCTACCATTCACTGCGCAAACAATTACCAATTGCAACATGCAATGTAAAAGCCGCTTACACGATAAGTGCACTTGTACCGTACTTTCGTTTGCCAACAACCTCAACTTCCGAAGTTATCCGTTATGTGTATTATGAACAGTGTTGGTCTTATAACACTCCCTTCTGGTTTGGGTCAATCTGTTTTCGTGCAGTGAATTTTGCAATATGCACAGCTGCTGTGAGTGTGTTGTTTACGCACCATTGCTGCGGCGGCGACAGAGCAGTTGCTGCGGTTGTCGGTCACCATTAGACGTTGACGCGCGAGGCGAGGTGGCGGGCAGACACTGCCAGGCGTCGCCCCAGCGCTCGCCGCCGCTGGGCGTTGCCGGCCTAATTGAATTGCACGCAATTACCTGCCTGGCCGCAGGAAGGGCGTCGGCCCTCCCGCGACACGCACTCTCACGCACACACAGATGTTCAGCTGTCGTGCGGATTCCGTGTCTGTAAGCTGTCTTTTCACTGCAGTAGTTCCTGTCGTCACCAGGATGCAGCTAGAGGCACATTAAAAGTGTGATTGCTGCCTCTGCATCCACAGTCCACAGTCTGCATACCACTATGACGTCCACTGCATAGGTCACTTCCCATAGTGCCATATACGAGTACTAAGTTTTTATAATTTAACTGTTTCGGGGTTGACGGGACACACAAAGTCCACTACAGTAATAAGAAGCTTTGAGCATGAGGACGTATGTCCTGTAAAAATCTAGTGCTACCATATAGCACTGTGTTCCCTAGCTTGGGGGGGGGGGGGGGAATTAATCCATGAGGTGTAAAATTAAATTTAGTCAGGGGTAAAAACAAAAATGTTTAATTGTGTTATGGTGACTAAAGTGTGTTTAAAAGATCATTATTTTTATCACTATCTTGTAAGACTGTAATAGTTATTACAGAAGTTTCAATAATCACATTTTTCTTAAATAACAGTATTGTGACACAATATAGTGGAGGTTGTTGTTGTGATCTTCAGTCCGAAGACAGGTTTCATGTAGCTCTCCATGCTACTTTATCCTGAGCGAGCCTCTTCATCTCTGAATAACCGCTGCAACCCATATCCTGCTGAATCTGCTTACTGTATTCATCTCTTGTTCTCCCTTTATGATTTTCACCGACCCCCCCTCCCCCCCCCCCCCCCCCCCCCAACACACGCACACACACACACACACACACACACACACACACACACACACACACACACTCAAAAACACGTTCCTCCATTACTAAATTTGGGATCTCTTGATGTCTCATATTGTGTCAATCTATCCTTTCGTTTGGTCAAGTTGTGGCACAAATTTCTTAGCTCCCAGTTTTGTTCGGTACCTCCTCATTAGTTATGTGATCTATCCATCTAATTTTCAACATTCTTCTGTAGCACCACATTCAAAAGCATTTTTCTTTTGTATCATTTTTTATCGGCCATGTTTCACTTCCATACATGGCTACACTTCAGACAAATACATTCAGGAAAGACTTTCTAACATTTAAATCTATATTCGATGTTAACAAATTTCTCTTCTCCAGAAATTCTTTTCTTGCCATTGCCAGTCTACACTTTATATCCACTCTACTTTGACCGTCATCAGTTGATTTGCTGCCCTAACAGCGAAACTTCTCTACTACTTTAAGTGGCACGTTTCCTAATTTAATTCCTTTAGCATCGCTTGATTTAATTCGACTAAATTCCATTATTCTTGTTTTGCTTTTGTTGATATTCATCTTACATCTTCCTTTCAAATGGAAGTTATAGCATTCGAAACGTATGTGAGAACAACATCTTCCTCTCATAGTCCACGTACTCAATACATATTTTGTACCATGTACCATGCATGTATGCCGGTAAAATTGAGACATTTACGTCACATATTGTTGTGTACATAGTTCCGCATAATCAGCGCGTACACAACTTTCCCACTAGAGCGCGCCCCGCTAAGCACAACAGCACAGGCACAGCGCTCGTCCGTCTCCGCACAATGAGATGGCGCTGCCATAGAGATGGACCAAATCCTGTTTCCGCCGATCTGCGTATTAATATGTAACGCAGCCAATGAGATTGCTGCTAACATAGAACCTTTTCTCCTCGCGGATCACACTCGTGCAGTGATACATGAATGCGCGAGGTATTATAACGAGTGTACAGACCTCTGATTAGTCAGTCTACATTTGTCTGCACCAGTCTATAGTCAAGTTTCAGTCCGTGCCTAATAAGATTACCATATTCCTGTACATAGCCATGAAGATAAATGTATAGACACTTTTGTCAAGTATCAGAGATATATGTGAGAATAAGATTAACGTACCAATACCAAAGGAACTTCAGATTGTCAATTGTAAATAGCATCCAGAACCAAGTTAAGTAATTTTTATGCTTGTTATTATTTTAAAAAATGTGCGTGAAAACTAATCAAGTTCTGTTTAAAGTTTGTCACCGTCAATCTGCTACTCTAAGCATGCAAGTGGCATTTCTATCATCTGACCTAACGGCAAAAGATAAACAAGCCACGATAAGACCACGAGACATATTGCTGACACTCGCCTACTTCGTTAGAGCGACAAGTTAAATAAGCTGATGGTGTGTGTACGGAAGGTCTTACAGTACGCGCACCACACATATGCTTGGATATCTTATAAACAATGCCATCTCCTAGTTGTAGGTAGCTCTTGTAATGGACCAGAAATGGTTTTGTTATGTCGTTAGTAACAGACAAACTAACTAATTGACAGCACAACACAACAACAGTAAGCATGTAATAGCTGCTGCACTGCTATAAGGCTTACACAGTCGTATTATTATTATTAACATTATTGTTATTAGTGTCAGTGGTCAGAGAGAAAGTATTGTCATTGTGAAGTCTTCCAGTGACTACCATTTCAGAAGTAAGGAGTCCAACAATGAAGTGGTTTACAAATAGTAGTATAATGCACGCATTTTAACTTGGTTAATTTTAAATGTGGGTGGAAAGCGTGGGTGAAGCAACTTGTCGCTATGAACAGGAGTGATGCAGAGAAAGTATGTTCTCTAGAAAGTGCCTACCTTCAATGTGGATAGCCAGCTTTCATTTCTGAGAAGGAATTGTAGATAATACTCGCGATGGACAGAGAATTACTTCATCATTATATTTTAAAAAATTGTTCTAATTCGTTAGTGTTTCAGTAAAACACCTGGAAAAAGTAAATAAAATTTATCTTTCTTCAACCTATACATGCCAATGGCAGTGCCGCAGTCGTAAAACCGGTCCCCGTCAGATCACCGGAGTTAAATGCTGTCGGGCTAGGCTAGCACTTGGATGGGTAACTGTCCGGTTCAAAATGGTTTAAATGGCTCTGAGCACTATGGGACTTAACAGCTGAGGTCATCAGTCCCCTGGAACTTAGAACTACTTAAACCTAACTAACCTAAGGACACCACACACATCCATGCCCGAGGCAGGATTCGAACCTGCGACCGCAGCGGTCGAGTGGTTCCAGACTGAAGCGCCTAGAACCGCTCGGCCACTCCGGCCGGCCAACTGTCCGGTCTGCCGAGCGCTGTTAGTAGGCGGGGTGCACTCAGCCCTTGTGAGGCAAACTGAGGAGCTACTTGACTGAGAAGTTTCGGGTCCAGCCTCGAAAACTGACATACGGCCGGGAGAGCGGTATGCGGTATGCTGCCCCTCCATATCCGCATCCAGTGACGCTTATGGACTGAGGATGACACGGCTGCCGGTCGTCACCATTGGGCCTTCAAGGCATGTTCGGGAGGAATTTAGTTTTTTTCTTTCTTAAAATGAAAGCATTCAAAGAAAATCCTTTCTCAACTAAAGTTCATTTAGGCGTTAATCTCGGTGGAGGGGGAGAGGGGCCAGGGAGGAGGGAGGCTGGTGCACGGGGTAACACGTGATTACTCTCAGGGGTAATGGTCTGAGAAAGGTTGGGAACAAGTCTAGCGAGAAGCTTTCGGATCAAGGAGAAAAATTCTACGGACCATGCGTTGGATAGAGGAAGTCTGAAATGGATACCTTACACATTATGGAAATTGACTGGAAACATTACTACACGCCTCATCCATTATGCTCGTTTATACGTCGTTTGTAGTTAGCGGGACGCATGTTCTCTAACGAACTTACAGAATGGTAGCGCAACTTCGATATTTTCGTCTGTAAATGAGATAAAACTATTACTAGTACGTGTACCGCTTATCGAATAATGTCTGATATGTACAATATCACAATTATAAGAAAAATGCATTTCTAAGTTTCTATAAATCAAGGAAATTAACACCCTCCAGTAACAATGCAGAAATATGATCCAGTCTATTTGCAGCCAAATCATCACATGATTTGACATGGAATGGTACAGGAACATATTCCAATCGATTCCTTAATGTGCCGGATACGGCTTCGACTGAAGTTTTCAAAGTTTCAGTTACTTTGCTTTGCGCTGCGTGGAAAAGAGTGATAGCGTAGTAAGCTTCTACAGATACGAAATTCAGTTTTGTAAAACATTTCGGTATGCCAATGATAAACGATGACTAGGGGAGGTCCTTGCGCTCAGAGAAATGCATTACGAGTCACCCTTTGTTTGAGAGCCTTTGTGGCGAGCGGACTTATACGACTCGCCCTTCAATAACAAAAGCTTGGCAAAACAAAGCAGTTAAGTTGAAGGTTCAGCATATCGTTGACGCAGTGATGCTTGTAACGATATAGTACTGACACTTTGCATACACCGAGGTGACAAAAGTCATGGGATACCTCCTAATACGGTGTTGGAACTCTTTTTTTCCCAGCGTAGTGAAGCAACTTGCCGTTGCTTGTACTCGACAAGTCGTTGGAAGTCCCCTGGAGAAATATTGAGCCATGTTACCTCTACAGCCGTCCAAAACTGCGGAAGTTTCGCCGGTGCAGGACGTTCTGCACGACCTGATCTCTCGATTATGCCCCATAAATGTTCGATGGGATTCATGTCGGATGATCTACTTGGCCAGATCATTCCTTCGAACTGTCCAGAACGTTCTTCTAACCATTCGAGAACAATTTTGGCCCAGTGGTATTGCGCATTGTTATCGATAAAAAGAGGGTTGCTTTTGACTGAAACAAAGTCTCATACTGTGTTATGCCTCTTGCTGCGATTGGGAGATGTGGATACACCATGGCTTGCACCTACATAGGAGGGGGAAGGAAAGATTAGCTGAGCACCTCGCAGGGAGTGCGAGAGAGGCCGCTAGAACACAAGACCAAATATATGTGATTACTGTAATCAAAAGAGCATGTTTTTCAGGTTAGAGTCAAGTTACAGACAGAGTGTGCATGAATGAATGCAAAGTAGCCGAATATAACGATTTCCTGTGAATGATCGATTCAGTTTGGCCACAGGATCAAGTCCATTCTATGTAAATAAAGTCCACACCACTGTGGAGCTACCACCAGCTTGCACAGTGCCTTGTTGACAACTTGGGTCCATGGCTTCGTGCGGTCTGCGCCACACTCGAACTCTACCATCAACTCTTACCAAATGACATCGGGGAGCATCTGACATAACTACGGTTCTATAGTCTCCTCGGATCCAACCGACACGGTCTCGAGACCAAGAGAGGCGCTGCATGCGATGTCGTGGTGTTAGCAAAGGTGCTCGCGCCGGTCTTGTGCTGCCACAGCTCATTAGCACCAGAGTTGGCCTCACTGGCCAAACGTTTACGTTCGTCGAACGTCCCACATTGATTTCTGCGGCTGTTTCACGAGTGTTGCTTCTCTGTTCGCAGAGACAACTCTACGCAAACTCCGCTGCTCTCGGTCCTTACGTGAAGTCTGTCGGCCCCTGCATTGTCCATGGTGAGAGGTAAGGCCTGCATTTGGTATTCTCGGCACAGTCTTGACACTATGGATCTCGGAATATTGAATTCCCTAACGATTTCGGTAATGGAGTGTCTCATGCGTCTAGCTCCATCTATCATTCCGCGTTCAAAGTCTGCCACTTCCCTTCGTGCGACCATAATCACGTCGGAAACTGTTTCAAGTAACGGTTCCTTGAAATTACTGCAACCAGTTGCCTTTTGTTTCGTTCTTCAATTTTTATTATCCCGTTACCAGTTTCGGACCCCCTTTCCTTTTCTTTTCTTGTTTTGACATGAATCACCCGACCAAATTGACAGCTCCGCCAATGCACTGCCCTTCTATACGTTGTATACACGATACTAGCGCCATCTGTATGTGCGCATACCGCTGTCCGATGACTTTTATCACCTCAGTGTACTACGTTTTCCTTCATAATGTGTACTATCATTCAAAAACGACCATTCAGCGTGGAGAAAAATTATGGACTTTCGTGGACTCTGTGAACGGCTAGTAAAACTACCTGAAAGTGACCCTGCGAATATTGTCTGTACAAATAATTTTTGTAAAATCAGTGATACATGTCGAATTACCAAAATAAAAAAATCGCCTGTGCATTTTTTAAATTATGAGAGATTTGTCCTAGGGACAAAATGTGATACTAAATTTTGTATGAAAGTTTTACTACGCCGAAGATTAACAATGAGTAGGGTAGGCGCGTGGCATCAGGGAGATGTGTTGCGTCCCATCCTTTGTTTGAGAGCCTTGGTGGCCGAGCGGTCGCATGACAAGCTCGCCGTCCAGCAACAAAACAGCAGTGTGATCAACTTTAATAGCAACCAAATTATCACAAGATTTGATTTGGAATGATACAGAAACATATTTCAATCGTTTAATGTTCTAGAGGCTGCTTAGACTGAAATTCTAGAAGGTTCAGTTACTTTGTTTTGGCTGTGTGGGAAAGAGTGAAGGCGTAGTCGGATTCCACATATACAGGGTGGTCTATTGATCGTGACTGGGTCAAATATCTCACGAAATAAGCGTCAAACGAAAAAACTACAAAGAACGAAACTTGTCTAGCTTGAAGGGGGAAACCAGATGGCGCTATGGTTGACCCGCTAGATGGCGGTGCATAGGTCAAACGGATATCAATTGCGTTTTTTTAAATGGGAACCCCCATTTTTTATTACATATTCGTGTAGTACGTAGAGAAATATGAATGTTTTAGTTGGACCACTTTTTTCGCTTTGTGATATTTGTTTCTGTATCAATCCAAATCAAATCTTGTGATAATTTGGCAGCTATTAAAGTTGATCACACTGCTGTTTTGTTGCTGGACGGCGAGCTCGTCATGCGACTGCTCGGCCACCAAGGCTCTCAAACAAAGGATGGGACGCAACACATCTCCCTGATGCCACGCGCCTACCCTACTCATTGTTAATCTTTGGCGTAGTAAAACGTTCATACAAAATTTAATATCAGGTTTTGTCCATAGGGCAAATCTCTCATAATTTAAAAAATGCACAAGCGATTTTTTTTTATTTTGGTAATTCCACACGTATTACTGATTGTACAAAAATTATTTGTTATTTTAAGGAAACGCAGTTCATGTCCGTTTGACCTACGGCAGCGCCATCTAGCGGGCCAACCATAGCGCCATCTGGTTTTCCCCTTCAAGCTAGATGAGTTTGGTTTTTTTGTAGTTTTTTCGTTTGATGCTTATTTCGTGAGATATTTGGCCCGGTCACTATCAATGGACCACCCTGTATAGGTAATTCAGTGTTTTGTAAAACCCAGCTCTTTCGAATTTTGTGTGAACTTAGAACTAAAATAACTTTCGTGGTTTAAAACTATTTTTGCGCATTTATGCTTGATGATTTTTTTTTCCATAATCAGTTCCACCATAGGTTCCTTTTCCTCATACTCACTGTGCAAAATCAGAGATAACCCAAGTCCAATAATTCTGGAGTGAAAATAATAGCGATCATGTTACTTGAAAGTAATTGCCTTTCCACAAACTGGAGAAATGGATTATGTGCATTTGTGTGGTAACGCTGCTTATAGTTTCTGTAGCGAAGTTATTCCAAATCTGTGATTATGCCAGATTCAAAAGGATAATTTTATTGAAATAGAATTTTTAATCAACATAAGCCAAAGCACGAACTCAGTGTTGCATAATTTCAATACAATCATATGTATTCAGTACTAATAAATGAACCAATTGTGCTGTGCTCTGTTGCAAACGCACCATTATTTTTGTGCCAAGTTCACTTATTGATTCAACACCTGGAAGGGTGTTTCGTATCCAAGGATATGTGAAACAATGCTAGTAAAAATTTTCTTATATGTATGCAGTACTTATAGATGCCATAAATGTTAGATGTAGTATATCAGTGTTCGAGAACCGCCGCGGTGCACTTCAACCTGTCACCGCGCGATCCAGAGAAGTTACAGCCTATCGTCGGAGCTGGCCGCGTGAAATGCAACCGACTGATGTTATCAACAGTATTAAAATTCAAGAAATGTATTCGCAGTTGAGAATGTGAAGAAGCACCAACTGTCTAGGGGAATTGCGACAGTGAAAACTGTGCCGGACCGGAACTCGAAACCGGATTTCTCGCTTTACGCGAGCGGTTGCTTTAACCATTCTAGCTATCTGTGCACGACTCACGGCTGGACTCAAATTTCATATGTCGTCGTTTGTGCGACACAACCTATACTCACACACACATTATGTAACGCCCATACATGAGAGAGCATTTTAATTGAAAGTCGCTGCCTTGTATCGGCGGGTAAGTACGATATTGCACTGCCTCTGTTGTGAAAAAGTACGATATAGTGCTCCTTCGGACATGCATGAACGTCGTATACAGGGAGTAAATTTTAAGTTGACAAACCAGAATAACTCAAAAAAAAAGCTTCACACGAAAAAAAGTGTAGAATCCAAAGTTGATTATTTTCGAGGGGGACACCTGCTGGTGCTAAAATTAGCCCGCCACCTAAGCCCCCTGGGGGTGGGGCGGGTGGCAACTTTAAAATTTCAAATGGAAACCCCCATTTCTTATTGCAGAATCAGATTCTACATAATAAACTACGTACATTTTGTCTTAAACATTTGTTTTGATTCTTGGTAGTTGGCGCTGTAATCCAAGGAAATCCATGTTCTCATTTTTACGTGGAAAATGGTTACGGATAAATAAAAAATACTTATTTACTTCGAAAATTTTGAGTCGCTAAAACTAAAACTCTCCCTGGCTCCCCATAGGGTCGAGTTTGAGAGAGAGGAATTAGAGTTTTACAGATGTTGACTCAAATATCAATTTTTTCGCAGATTCGGATAAGTTTTGTTTGTTTCGTGGTCATGAGGCCACAACACTTTTAATGGGGAGAGGGGAAGATTTTTAGTTTTAGCGAATCAAAATTTACGAAGTAAATAAGTATTTTTCATTTTTCCGTAACCATTTCGCACGTAAAAATGAGAACATGGATTATAGCGCCAACTACCAAGGATGAAAACAAATGTTTAAGACAAAATGTACGTAGTTTTTTATGTAGAATCTGATTCTGCAATAAAAAATGGGGGTTTCCAATTGAAATTTAAAAGTTTCCTCCCGCCCCACCCTCAGAAGGCTGGGCTGCCGGGCTAATTTTAGCACCAGCAGATGTCCCCTTCGAAAATAATCAACTTTGGATTCTATACATTTTTTCGGGTTGTAATGTCCCCACAGAAAATACCCTCTACCACGCACCAATTGATCATTTTCAATCAAACCATCCACATTCATTCACTTTGGAAAAGTTATCTGATCTGATTTTCTCGTAATATATGCGGCGACAGCTCGACGACGCCAAAGTATTTTCTAGTGCGTTTATTCTTTGAAATAACAGAGATGCATATATGCATTCTCCATGGTTGTTAGAGTGGTAACTAGGACAGCTTCTGGAGTATCTGTTGAGGAATTGACGTGTTTCTGAGAGATACATGTTCTGCTTTTCTTCTCGCTAAAGCGAGCCAATTAACATTTGTGCCGCTAGCGGTTTGTTTGAAGAGAAAGAGACTGTAAAAGGAAAATAATTAAGGCGTGGGATCACCGGAGATCTGGACATGTAATGGAGATGGATTTAATACACAATTTCCTCCATAAATAAGGTTTGAGACTTTTTTGTTCTGGAGTGAATGAACGAATGAGTTTTTTCTGGCCGGCCGGAGTGGCCGTGCGGTTCTAGGCGCTACAGTCTGGAGCCGAGCGACCGCTACGGCCACAGGTTCGAATCCTGCCTCGAGCATTGATGTGTGTGATGTCCTTAGGTTAGTTAGGTTTAATTAGTTCTAAGTTCTAGGCGACTGATGGCCTCAGAAGTTAAGTCGCATATTGATCAGAGCCATTTGAACCATTTGAGTTTTTTCTGAATCATTTGATGATCACGTTGGCCCTGTAATTAGTGGGGAAGGTTCAGTTGTGGCGAAGGGAGCTTGCAATCACTGAGTCTGTGTTAAATCGTCCAAAAAGGCATCGTACACATCTGGAATTCGCAATCTTTCGCAAAAGGAACAAATTGTCCAAACGATTGATTCTCCCGACTGACTGCAGTGTTTAACAGTAATAATAAATGTAAAGATCTCTTACAGCAAGCCAGCCGCTGATTACCAAGACGAAGGACTCCACCAAAGATCCTATTTGGCTGATTTCACGTGACGAAATATTATATTAAAAACTGTACATAGATAAAGGAGAGAAAGAGAGAGAGCGAATGAAAATAGAGATAATACTAATAATCCTCCATTAGTCTAATTTTTCGCCTGTCTTATCACGGATCAGCCAAGAACTGGGAGGGCCTTACTTTACTGTATAGATTTATGTGTGAAGGTGAAGGGATCTTAAAGGCAACAGATACACGTCTATACAGACAAGACATTACACAGAGATAGCGGCTAGCTGCAATCATCATCTATTCTTAGATAAAGAGACGGCAACTTATTATCCGAACATTAAAATGTTAAAGTGTGAAGCTTATTTTTCGAGTCATTCTGGTTTGTCAGTTTAAAATTGACACCCTGTATATATTAAAATGGTTGAAACAAAAAGCGACACTGTAAATTTGACCAGATTGATGGTTCCAATTAATTTTAATGTGCTCAGATAGGCAATACCATTTCAGACGAACTAGCTTTCGGTTAGAATCTTGAAGAGAGATGGTAAAGGTCGTTGTCGGCAGCGTGCTGTTGGGTGCGGTATACCGCCATAGGAAGAGACTACCGACGATATTTATCTCTTCGAACATCCTCCCAAAATAATTTTTTGGAGGAATACGTTTCTGTTTTCGAGATTGAAATGGTTGAAATGGCTCTAAGCACTATGGGACTTAACATCTGAGGTCATCAGTCCCCTAGACTTAGAACTACTTAAACCTAACTAACCTAAGGACATCACACACATCCATGCCCGAGGCAGGATTCGAACCTGCGACCGTAGCAGCAGCGCGGTTCCAGACTGAAGCGCCTAGAACCGCTCGGTCACAGAAGCCGGCGTTTTCGAGATTAACGGAGTTAGGAATCGTCTATTGATTCGTTTGGTAACGAGTTAATTTTCAACCGACCTAAGTAATTACAGCACAATGAGCTGCAATGTTACACAAATGCTTGTATTTTCAAAGACAATAATAGCGACAGGTACCTTACGTTAGCTTCAGTATATTAAAAGATCATTGTAAATATTGTTACCATTATTTTGTCATTATTAGTAGAACGTGCATGATATTTTTTGCTGTAGTATGAGTGAGTATATGAATGCAGTGGCATATTTGCGTGAAGGAATGCGATCCCATTATCCTGTTGTGCTCCTCGTTGACACGCGTTTCGTAATAACAGTGGCGGCACGTATCCCACCCACTTTTTATCGTAGGCACGCCAGTGAATTAATTAAAAGTCCCACAAACTATGTCCAATAGTGCGTTAGTCGGAAGGTCACCTTGTTTTCTTTCGTAGTTGATTAACAGATCCACTGCTCTCTAACGAGTGCACGTGACGATGGTCGCTGATGCTCGATAGTTGCAGTCAGTCGAAACGTAATTCCCGAGTAGAATTACAAAACACGCGAGGTTTTTCTGTGCTTCACATCGACTGCCACACATAAGCAGAGTCACTACTATCCACATGCGTCGCCACTCATTGCAGTTTATATGAATGTTTGAGAAACGTAACTACTATAGGGTACTAAAGACACAATACGAAAAGCGGAAGAATTAACCGAGCTATGTGGTGCAGTGGTTCGCACACTTGACTCGCTTTCGGGAGGACGATGGTTCAAATCCGCGTCCAGACATCGTAATTCAGGTTTCCGTGATTTCCCTAAATCGCTTCCGTCAAATGCCTGGATGGTTCCTTTGAAAGGGCACGGCCGGCTTCCTTCCGCATCCTTCTCTAATCCGATGGGACGGATGACTTCTCTGTTTGGTCCCTTCCCCCAAATCAACCGATCAACCAACCAAGCAGAAGAATTTTGGCGCCAGAGAGAAGTTAGGTAACACCGGGTGGCGGAAGCTTGACAGGCATCAGAAGCACATGTGGATGAATCTTTCCTCAATAAATTAAGCTATTGATGGTTTTAAATATTGACGTAGCATTTATAAAGAACATTTTTTCTTTTTAAATTGTTCTTTCGAAGCACAACATGAGAAGACGCTGGAGAGAGCAAGCTATTAAAATGTGGTGCTACAAAGGCATAGTATAACTGAAGTACGAAACGAAGAGGAGCACCATGGGAAAATGAGTATAAAGAAGTCCATGGAGCAAGAACTGACAGATGCGGGAGAGATGAGTTATCTAGGAATTATTCATTTTAACTTTGGAAGAGGCTAACTAGATGGAAATTTTGCAAGAGGAAACAAAAACTAGAAAATACAAAATATTTTAAGGTGGTCACTATACAGAGTGACCATATATGCTTGTGTTTCAGAAAAGGGAATGTTTTTTATGAGAACCACCGTTTTACGTTGATGATCGACGTTCTTTTTCCGTTATAGCTGTGATGTCATGTGATTTTTCTGCTGGATACATGGTATAGGGGTAACATCTTTGACTATCATTCAAAACATTAAGGATCCCGGGTCCAAACCTTGCCACTGCTTAAATTTCGAAGAATGAACATCAGCAATAGCGTCCGAAGATTTCCGGCATAACAAGTCACCCTCGTTCTGCCAACGGCCTTGTCAAAGAGGGCGGAACAGCGGACAGAGGTTCAGGGCACTCTCTTGTCCTTGAAGTGGGAAACTACCGTTAAAAGACGGAAGAATCAGCAATGATTAACGTCATGAAGATGCAGAAGGCAATGAAAACCACTGCACTGAATATACATAATATGTATCCACAGGACATGTGGAACATAACTGAAAAATGTCATGATGATCTTTCTGTACGCAAAACAGTACGGAATAGCCCCCACCCTGATCTCCGGAAGTGAAATGGAAAGAAGACAAGGATTTCTGGTCAGCAGCAACAGAAAATGGTGTACCGGGAGTAGGATTCGTCAAAAGTAGGAAAGTGAGGCAGAGAGTGAGTTACTGTGAACAGTTCAATGATAGGGTTGTTCACATCAGAATCGACAGCAAACCAGTACAGACAATAATGTTGCAGTTATAAATGCCAACGTCGCAAGCAGAAGCCGAAGAACGGACTGATTACATGAGGATATTGAACTGATAATTCAGTACGTAAAAGTAGATGTAAATCTGATAGTCATGGGGGACTGGAATGTAGGGGAAAGAGTAGAAGAATCTGTTGAAGGAGAATATGTGCTTGGCTGTAGGAATGGGAGAGGAGAACGACTAATTGAGCGCTGCAATAAATTTCATAAGGTAGTAGGGAATACTTTGTTCAAGAGTCACAAGTGGAGGAGATACACTGTGTGATGAAACGTATCCGGACATCTGGCTGAAAATGACTTACAAGTTCGCGGCGTCCTCCATAGATATTTCTGGAATTTAATGTGGTGTTGGCCCACCCTTAGCCTTGATGACAGCTTCCAACTCTCGCACACATACGTTCAGTGAGGCGCTGGAAGGTTTCTTGGAGAATGGCAGCCATTCTTCAAGGAGTGCTGGACTGAGGAGAGGTATTGATGTCTGTCGGTGAGGCCTGGCACGAAGTCGGCGTTCCAAAACATCCCAAAGGTGCTCTATAGCATGAGGGGCAAGCACGTTACCACCCTGCTAAGGAGGAGCCGAACATAAATGACACTTTTATTCACAGACAATAATTATATTCGTAAGCCGGCACGATTTGTCATGGTTCCCTGGAAATTGCAAAAGATGGGACATGGTTCTTAATGGGGTGTATGATCACCATGGACGGCGGTGCACGCCTGCAACATGGTGCCATGCAGGCCACAAGGTTGGTAACGAGTTCTTGTTGTAGGCCGTTCCATTCCTACACCAGCGTTGGTCATGGATGGTCGCAGACGCGCTGCAATGTGTCTCCCCAACGTATTACACAGAAGTTCGATAGGGTTCAAGTCGAGGGAACGGACAGGCCAGTCAGTTCGCCAAATATCCTTTGGGTCCAGAGCGCTTTTCGAAGTGGTCCCGCACTGTTATCTATAAGCAGGATCGAATCCATCACTAAAGAGACTTGCATGGGGTGCAGTGCAGTACTGCAGTAACGTTGACCGGTTAGTGTACCTTTTTCAAAGGTTTGGAGGTCAGTGTGCCCATACAACATTATACCTCGCCGCACCGTAATACCTGGACCCCCAATGCGATCGTGTTCGAAATGTTCCTGGGCGCATTACGTGTTCCCTCGTCTCGCCATGTCAGGATCCATCCAGCATTTTCGAACATGATCGTTGTGGTGTTCCAGATGCTATGGTGTGGAAAGGCATAAGGTTGCAAGGGCGTACTACCCTCGAAATGTTTAAACACAGAAAACTTACTATTCAACGTCCCTGTGACACTGTGTTCCTTCCACATGTAAGTCTTTTAAAGGGTGCATTCGGTCCTGTCTTAATTTTTATGGATGACAACACGATACCACATCAAGTAGGGCAGATGGAAGAGCTCATGAAACCAGAGAACATTCGGCGAGCTGGCAGGAGTGGCCGAGCGGTTCTAGGCACTTCAGTCTGGAACCGCGCGACCGCTACGGTCGCAGGTTCGAATCCTGCCTCGGGCATGGATGTATGTGATGTCCTTAGGTTAGTCAGGTTTAAGTAGTTCTAAGTTCTAGGGGACTGTGACTTCAGAAGTTAAGTCCCATAGTGCTCAGAGCCATTTCAACTATTTGAACAATCGGCGAATTGACTGGCCTGTCCGTTGCCCCGACTTAAATCCCATCGAACACGTGCGGGATGCGTTGGGCAGACATATTGCAGAGTATCCACTACCCAGCAGTCGTCAACCACGCTGATGTAAGAATCGAACGGCCTACAACAAGAGCTACTTACCAACCATGTGGCAGTACATTGCAGGGCATGCACTGTAGTCCGCCATGATCGTACACCTTATTAAGAACCATGTTCCATCTTTTGTAATGTCTAGGTGACCATAACAAATCGCGGCGATTTCAGTGTCATTATTATCTTTAAACAAAAGTGTCATTCCTTTTCGTCTCATTGCGTATTTCTTTCAGTTACCTTCTGTACTATACTGTAAGACTTCTTTCTATGGTTGTCGCAATTTTAATCGAGCTATGTTACATGGCAGTGACACATCACGCGAATGTTACTTCTGACCTTAAGTTTTGCTTACAAGTTTATTATTAGAACTGACTACTTCGGCGATCAGGGAGTTGTGTGACGAACGCAGCATGCTTTTTCGAAGTTTGACGAGCGCTTACCTGCTGGGCCGTTGGCAGTGAGGCTACTTTGCGGGGGAGTCCTTCGGCGGGGCTTTATCGCGGGTCGCGTGTCGTGGCGTGACGCGCGGCTCAGATATTCTCCCTCTCCTCTGCTCCCCTCCCCATACCTTCCTTCGACCGCACCACCTGTTAACTGCCGCGTTTTGTTGTTGCCTGATCGCCAGCTCGTGGCCTTTAGTCTCCGCGTCTTCATTTCCTCTCCCCCTCTGCCTTGCTCCTTCACTTCCTGAACAGCTTCGTTGTGTATTAGCCTAGCGTGCTCGCACCCCTATATTCTGACCCTTTTCCTCGGCCGTGGAAATGCGTGTCCGGTTCTAAACCTTGTGGTTGTAGAGCGCGATAATGCTGCGGAACAACGCTACGGTGTCGAGGTAAACTAGCCGCACTGAAGGAAATCGCTTCCACAGGTGCAACGACTCTGCAACAGTTCTGGATTTTATTTACTTGTTTACTCTCAAATAATAAATGAATATAATTCTAGTGAAATAATTGCTGGTATTTTTGTGGAGGCAAACCGAGTTTCAGGTGTGGCATGGCCGGGGATACAGACAATACCACTTAAAGATTTTTTATAGATATTTCAGCTGTTTGCAGCTGCCGGAGGAATGAGCTGGCAGCTGTGTACAACACTTACAAAGTACTGACAAAGCATTCCCAAGCACCAGTGTTTAAGAGCGACGTGTGGCGCACCTGGGCTAGCGATAAGGAAAGTGGCGGCACTCGTTAAAGTGCATTTCCATGGGCCACATGTTACGGCAATGTGTGGCCACAATAGCGTTGCCGCCAACATTGCTGCAATGTGGCTGCAATACACGTAAATGCTGCAGTATTGCCCAGAAATACTGCTGACAGAGCAGGCTGTTGCAGGCCGATGCCGAGGAATAGTTGGTGATTCGGGAAGAGGAGACCAAAGAATTAGGACATCCGTCCATTTGGATTAGGGAATAATGGGGAAGGAAGTCCGCTGTGCCCTTTTGAAGGAACCATCCCGGAATTGGCCTGAAGCGGTTTAGGGAAATCACGGAAAACCTAAATCAGGATGGCCGGTCGCGGGTTTCAACCGTCGTCCTCCCGAATGCAAGTACATTGCGTTAACCACTGCGCCACCTCGCTCGTTCCGAGGAATGGCAGAGGGAACGGCAATGTTTCATGTGACTGGGCAACATTGAGAAGTATCTGTTTTAGTCATTCAACTTCCATACGTGCCATTTACTTACATGCCGATTTCTGGCACATACTTCTGCTTTTTTATCAGTAACACATTGCTCGATTTCCATATTTTCTTTGCTGTATCGGCTATACTTAGGTATTTGCCTGTGGCCTTCCGAGTGTATCTTCCTCAAACAGTGAATAACGAGCTCGTGGTTGCTTTGCAGGGGCAGAGTAGTTTTCGAAACGAGGGAATGGCAGCTGGTGTGTAGCAGTCAGTTGGAGTGTGTTTGTTGTAGTTGTTGCCGGCAGGTAGACGGTGCTGGCCAGGAAGTGGTCGCTAGAAGTTTTTTGTGATGGTCAGACAGCGGTGTGATGCTTTCTATTTTGGCATTCCTGCGGATAGGAGGCGTGACTTTGGTATCAAGTGGTAATGAGCGTCGACATGATAAGTTACACTGAAAGCGAGACAGAGAGAGCCTTGCATGACTGCAGTAATGAGTTGATATTGAGGACGTGAGTTCAATAAGCATATACAGCTCCTCTCTGTTTGCCTACTCAGCAACACGAGGTAATGTGTTCTTTTCCTGTACAACTTGGAGTGTTACATTGGAACGGTGTGGTTGCTTAGACCTTCTTCTTGAATGTGTAACAGACTGTCACAAGCAGCTGCGATCAATCTGTGGCGGATCTTGTCCTGTTTATGAACTGAATTTAACTCGTGATCAGGTGTAGTAAGTCATTACTCTATTCACTAAATAGACATTGCACTTCTGATACCATTTTCAAACGTGTATTAAGGGACCGATCTTTCCATAACTATGTTGAGAGCAGCAGGTGTTTGTACACTAATCAGATGAACTCTGTAAGGCTAAATTTTGAAATGCAATAATAATACAAAGGTTGTGCAAATCTCATATCTTTACTTCGGATTCTCAGAGTTTGCAAATCTAATTAACTGAAGCATTAGTTTTATTAGATACTAGAAGAGAGCAAGCGTGAGGCGTAGCCCAGGGCCTTCATGGAAGTACTTGAATGAAATGTTCTCGCACCTAATCCGAGTTAGTTTTCTCAATCAAAACACAATTTATGCTCGTAAGAGGTAATTACAAAGAACAACCTTTTGTATTAGTAATTTATTTTCAGGTCTGATAAAGTAATCCACTTCGCGAGCTTCGAGACGGTTTCTACTCAACATTTTATTCACTTGTTTTGCGGTGTTGTCGCGTTGCGAGGCCATTCCAACGAAATATAACTTTATACATGAAAGCATAACTCTGAGTTTCTTCCTTGCTAATCTAGGAGATATTAAATGGAACAAATTGTTCCGTTGCGGTATATAACTATGGGTATCTGTACAACCAGAACTGAGAATAGTCAGATTGCATTTTGTTAGTCTGGGTCTCACTTATTTTTGGAGGACTTTATACGTATAAATCCGTACAGTTTAATAGACGCCGAAAAGTATCTGCACGCCCTTTAGCACAAATCAATCCCTCTCACCCTCAGCCTTGCTTCCTGTTTCTGACGCCGACGGCAGTGCACTGTCAAGCCATGTAATCTGAGCTGTGAAATATTGTTGTTTCAATTCATTTGGAAAGATGGCATAGATATGTAGAGATACTATGTGTTTGTTGTCTTCAGGGATGTAAAAATCGACAGTCGAGACAACAGTCAATTTCATGAATGTGATACATACGTCTACGACCAGAGATATGGAACGTAGAATGTAATATGTAAAAAGCACATTCTCACTTTTACGTCGTAGTGGAAGATCTGCAATAATGAACCATAATTGTATTCTATATATTTTCTTAAGACCTCTACGTAACGTATGCCACCAGCTTGCCAACCGTTCTTTCTTTCTTTACTTTTTATGTTTCATAACTCTGATAGAAGACGTATCACATTTATGAAATTCAGAGTTTCCTCACTGTACTAATGAACCACAGTAACATATTATTATAAATATATGATTGTTATTTGAAACTATCTTAATGGGGCCGACCGCTGTGGCCGAGCGGTTCTAGGTGCTTCAGTCCGAAACCACGCGGCTGCTACGGTCGCAGGTTCGAATCATTCTTCGGGCATGGATGATAGTTAGGTTTAAGTAGTTGTAAGTCTAGGGGACTGATGACCTCAGATGTTAACTCCTATAGTGCTTAGGGCCATTTGAATCATTTTTTACCTTAATAGGTTACTAACGGAATGATGAAGTAAATATACAGAGTTTTTCAAACAACAGCCAGCCTCAACTACTCGCGAAGTATCCAGCATATCAGACAAGGCCGAGAGGACCGAGTTTTGGGGGTACAACAATAACATCGAATATAGAGGAAATTTTGTACTATACTTACCTACGTGAGTTAGGGCTGTGGCTAATAAGGTTCAAAATTGACAGCGCCCCTACGAGTCTTACATTTGATAGGCCAGTATAGCATTCACGGGCTCAATAACCATACTTGCAGTACCCAATCTAGACTCGGAAACAAAATGGATTACCGGGATATGACATGGATAACAAATAGGAATAAGAGAGAATTGTTTCATGTTGCTTGGACAGTTGTCACCTGGAACGTTAGGCGAATTGCTCTTAAGAAAGTCGAATTACCCAAACATTTGAAAGAAGCGAAATAGATTTTGCGGAAATTACAGAAACAGAGAAGAGATCTGAAAATTAATAGCTGTAATGACTATATTATGATCTAAAGTAGAGTAAAATAAGAACAAAGAGCAAGTAAAGATGTTTCCCTCTACATTCATAGGAAATGGGAAGATACTCGTAAAATTCTGTACTACAAGTACGTTAATAAAGGCATTGTATTATCAGGAAGTGAAAGTCCAAGAGGAACCCTAAGAGTAAAGTCAACTTCTTCAGAAGAAGGAAAAACTGACGACTCTAAAGCATTTTATAAATAATTACAGATGCTTTTAAACAGGTACAATTAAATAGTGCTAGAACTGACTATATATCAATTCCAAAAATAGTAGGCACATTTGGTAAAAACGTGTGTAATGAAAATGGCAAAATATTACATTTTGTTATCTTTAATCATTTGAAAAATACCAATAGCTCCTTTCGACAGAAAGACATACACAGATTTACCTGGTTAGCAAGAGGATATAGATCTTAGATAATAAAATAAGAAATGAAGGATTCCTGGACAGATTAGAAATACCTGAGTTTATTGAGATGTGGATACTGGATAAGCTCACTTCTTATTGGTACCAATATTTGACATTTATGCAAACTGGAGAAATTCAAAGAAACCAATTAAGAATCAAATATTTAAGGTGTATATTTTAGAAGGCAGCAGTATGAGAGATCTTTTACAACTCGGATGATAAAGACATTAGTAAATTTGGAAACTGTAGAAGACCTGGAAGAAGAATGAAAAAAAAAAAACAGTTGTTTGACAGATAGCTAATGCGGTACTGGAAAATAAATTTCTCTTCTCTCCAATTCTATTCAATACATCCTCATTAGTTATGTGATCTACCCATCTAATCTTCAGCAGTCTTCTGTAGCACGACATTTCGAAAGCTTCTATTCTCTTCTTGTCTAAACTATTTATCGTCCACGTTTCACTTCCATACAAGGCTGCACTCCATACAATTACTTTCAGAAACGACTTCCTGTCACTTAAATCTATACTCGATGTTAACAACTTTCTCTTCTCCAGAAACGCGTTCCTAGCCATTGCCAGTCTACATTTTATATCCTATCTACTTTGTCCATCATCAGTTATTTTTCTCCCCAAATAACAAAACTCCTTTACTACTTTAAGCGTCTCATTTCCTAATCGAATTCCCGCAGCATCACCCGATTTAATTCGACTACATTCCATTATCCTCGTTTTGGTCACCTGACCAAAAGTCTTGTTCCTCCTGCCACCGAACTTCACTAATTCCCACTATATCTAACTTTAGCCTATTCATTTCCCTATTTAAATTTTCTAACCTACCTGCCCGATTAAGGGATCTGACATTCCACGCTCCGATCCGTAGAACGCCAGTTTTCTTTCTTCTGATAACAACGTCCTCCTGAGTAGTCCCCGCCCGGAGATCCGAATGAGGGACTATTTTACCTCCGGAATATTTTACCCAAGAGGACGCCGTCATCATTTAACCATACAGTAAAGCTGGATGCCCTCGGGAAAAATTACGGCTGTAGTTTCTCCTTGCTTTCAGCCGTTCGCAGTACCAGCACAGCAAGGCCGTTTTGGTTAGTGTTACAAGGCCAGATCAGTAAATCATCCAGACTGTTGCCCCTGCAACTACTGAAAGGGCTGCTGCCCCTCTTCAGGAACCACACGTTTGTCTGGCCTCTCAACAGATACCCCTCCATTGTGGTTTCACCTACGGTACGGCTATCTGTATCGCTGAGGCAGGCAAGCCTCCGCACCAACGGCAAGGTCCATGGTTCATGGGGGGGGGGGGGGGGCATAAATGTTAGTAAGAGTTTATATAGAAACACGAAGTCGTTACAGATGTGGGAAGCATAATCACAAAGCTAATGAACACGAACAAAGAGCTAAGGCAAGAGTGCTGCATTTCTCTCAGACACTTTTCAACATATACACAAACGAAGTGATCAGTAAATGAAAAAAAGGTTGAATAGAAAAGGGGTACTTTTAAATCGTGACACTAAATAAATAGCAATTTTATATGTAGATGACCTAACTTTGATGCAGAGAAAGAAAGTGAACTTTAGATAGGGGTCTATAAGTTGCAGCAGATAGCCTTAGACTACAACCTAAGACTATCTTCAGATGAAACGAAAGTGATGGAATTTCAGGGCACACCAACAGTCAAATCAAAAACAGTCATGAGTAATAAAATATTTGAGCAAGTTAACCATTTTAAATATCTAGGACTCTGTATCACATATAAATATAATCACAATGTGAACGAAAAATGAAATAAATTTGTTCCATATGTAGAACGTTCGTAGAACAACAGCAGTATCAACACTTACTTTTAGAAGTGAAGCATAAGCGGCAACCAGAGACCAAGGGAGGAGAATACAGTCTCAAGAAATAAGGGCTTTAAGAAAAATGGACGGATGTAAAAGAGAAGATCGTAAAAGAAATTGGGATATAAGGGAAATTTAAGCATATATAGCCCAAGCGAAAAAATAAAGGAAAACAGGAGGAAACGGAAGGAATATATTGAAAATATGGGTGGAGAGAGATTTCCCATAAAGCCTCTCAGTTATAAATATATTGAAGAAGAAATGTAGGAAGACCATGCAAGAAATACAGGACCGTTCAATTTACATAATACATGAAGAGAGGAAGAAGAACTACCTTAATGAATTTTTTGAGTGTTGCTATCAAAGTGTTGCACATCTGTGATACCAAGAGGCATATCGATGAGAAGTGGACTTTGAAGCGGTAAGCCTACGTCAAATTTGTGTACGAATCGCAAGTAGCTGAGAATCGATGGGTGATTGCGAGTCAGGTTGTGAACTGGAATACAGTACAGAGTGTTTCAAAATGGATATAAGTATTACAAAGTATTATTTTGTCCAAAATATTGGTCGCTGCGCCTCGGTTCAGCTATTGGAGAATCGAATGCATGATGTAGTTTATATTAATAGCCACTAGATGTCAGTTGTCTTCTGTTTTGCTTGGGAACCGTCATATACGATTATTTAAAATGACTACTCCACAGCAGAAATCATTTTGTGTTCTCGAGTTTGCGATGTGGAATTCCGTGATTACAGTGCAAAGACGTTTCAGGTTGAGGTACCAAATTGATCCTCCGGATGGGTGGAACATTCGCAGATGGTATCGACAGTTTCTAGACACAGGATGTGTATGTAAAGGAAAGAGTTCTGGCCGCCCTCGTGTTCCTGAAGAAAATGTTGCACGAATTCAAACTGCTTTGCAACGTAGTCCTTCAAAATCAACTCGTCGTGCCAGTCGGGAGTTACAACTGCCTACAACAACAATTTGGCGTGTTTTGAGATGTCGGTTGGTTATGAAGCCATACAAGTTACATCTGTTACAAGCTCTCCGTCCTGATGACAAATGCAAACGTGTGGCATTTTGTAACGATATTCTTGATGCTATTGACAATGATAACACTTTCGCACAACGCATTGTTTTCAGTGGTGAAGCAACTTTCCATGTTAGTAGTCAGGTAAACAAATTCAATATTCGAATTTCAGGCCTACGGAACCCACATGTAGCCACTGAATTGGCTCGCACCTGCACCGGAGCTGACGTCTCCGGATTTCTTTCTGTGGGGAAAGTTGAAGGATATTTGCTATCGTGATCCTCCGACAACACCTGACAACATGCGTCAGCGCATTGTCAATGCATATGCGAACATTACGGAAGGCAAACTACTCGCTGTTGAGAGGAATGTCGTTACGCGTATTACCAAACGTTTTGAGGTTGACGGACATAATTTTGAGCATTTATTACATTAATGTGGTATTTACAGGTAATCAAGCTGTAACAGCATGCTTTCTCAGGAATGATAAGTTCACAGAGGTACATGAATCACATTGGAACACCCGAAATAAAATGTTCAAACGTACCTACTTTTTTTTCTTGATTGATTTTCAATTCCCCCCGAAGGGGGCGGGCTGGCAGCAGCTTAGTACGCTGCTCTACAGCCTACAGACTTTTTTAAAAGCGGAAGAAGAAAAGAAACAAGAAAAACAGGCGATAAAACGGTGACTTAAAGTGTAAAATGGCGGAAAAATGCGGAAAGTTAAAACAGAAAGCAAAGGGGTTGGCAATGTTAATAAAATACACAGGAATCAGACAGGTAACATAGTAGACACACAATTAAAAAACATGGCGACAGTCTGGTTTCTGTTCGCAAGAGATAAAAAATAGCACCCAGCGACAGTATGATGGCCGTTCGTAACACTTCCCAAAAGACACAACACAGAACACTCACTGTAATACACTGCACGAAAATGGCGGCACAAAGATGACACTCCCAAGCCAAAGGCAGATGGGTGGGGGGTAGGGAACTGGAGGAGAGTTAAAAACAAGGAGGGAGGAGAGGAAAAAACGAAAGGGGGTGGAACCAAGGAGGGAGAGGACTCATAAGGGGGAGAGGGACAGGGCAGACGCGAGAGGGAATGAGAAGAGGCAGAGGAGGGAAATGCAAAAGGACTCAGGGGAGAGAAGGGGGCAGAGAGAGGGGAGGTGGGGAAAAAAAGAGGATGGAAGGGGGGAGACGGAGCCCGGGAAAAGGACAGAGAAAAGGAGGGGGAGTGAGGATCAGAGTTGATAGGAGGGATAAATGGAGGGAGAGAGGGCATCATCCAGGAGGGATAAATGGAGGGAGAGAGGGCATCATCCAGGAGGGGGAGTTGATGGAAGCCACCTTGGGAAAGGAGATGAAGGTATAGAGATGGAGGGTAGGGGGGGCAAAACAGTGAAGACGTGGCAGGGGGTGGGGATGGTAGAGGAGAGGAGCAATCAAGGGGCGAGGAGGATCAAGGCAGCTGGAGGTGTAGAGGATGTGGATATGTTCGAGGAATAGGAGCAGATGGGGGAAAGGAATAAGGTCATAGAGGATCCGCGTGGGGGATGGGAAATGCATACCGAAGGCGAGGCGGAGTGCATGACGCTCAAGGATCTGTGCAAGGCAACTGGACAGGAAGCAGTGATGTATTTTCAGCTTGAGTCGGTGCGGAATCTTTTTTATCACAACCACACCAGTTATTGTCCGACATTTAAGCCAAGTAATGCTGACGCGGTTTGTAATTCCGGTAACGAGCAAGCAGTCGGCAGTGATTTGTGAGCAAAGTTGCTTGAAGATATTTGTCTTTGGCAGATCTATACTGTCGGTCTAGAAGGGGTCCGTCTTATTTGCGCCTGTTGACCGGCATTCCGTCGTCTTTAGAGACGTATTGCAGACATCTCAAGGGAGATTTACCATCATGGGACTTGTCGTTGAAGGTCGTTATTGTCTTCAGCAGCCAGTGGAACATCATCAGCATACAGAAATGTTGAAGCTGCTAATTTCTGAGGACGTCTAGTGAGCGCGTCCATTAGTACGACGAAGAGAAGTGGCAGAAGAGCAGATCCTTAACGGACACCCATAGAAACAGGAAAGTCACCTGACACTCCAGCAGTGGATAATACTAGAGTTTTAGTGGTTTGGTACAGGAATCTGGTCCGTTCAGCTAGGTCTACAAATAGTTCCTTCTCTAGGAAGATAAATCATATGAGATTAGTGGTACTCGGTCAAAAACCTTTACAGGTCCAGGAGAGCGAAGATATACGTCTCACAGTATTTCTCAGTAAGCAAGCGAGTTGAACGGATAGCATCAGTGGTACCACAGTTTTCCAGAAAACCACACTGACTGTTGGTAATATTGACATTTTGGGTTGTCTGCTGACTATGATGCTCTCGAAAATCTTCATTGTATTTGGTAGGGTGGTTCATAATTTCGGCAGTTGTTTTTTTGCCCGTTGTATCCCAAGATCAAGTGGTCGGAGACGAGATAAGTCGATTGATCCACTTTTTTTAAAACTTTTTTTGTAGTCTTCAGTCTTTTGAGTGGTTTGAATTCCTCTCCTGTGCCAACCAACTTCCTCATCTCAGAGTAGCCCTTGGAATCCACGGCCTCAATTGTTTGCTCGATGTATTCCAATCGCTGTCTTCCTCTCCGTTTTTTACCCTCTACGGCTTCCTCTAGGTCGATGGAAGTTATTCGGTGATGTTTTAACAGATGTCCTATCATTCTGTCCCTTCTTCTTGTCCTTGTTTTCCATATATTCCTTTCCTCTCCGGTTCTGCGGAGAATGTCCTCATTCGTTACCTTATCAGTCCAGCTAATTTTCACCATTCGTCTGTAGCATCACATCTCAAATGCTTCGATTCTCTTCTTTTCCGGTTTTCCCACAGTCTGTCTCAGTGTCATACAATGCTCTGCTCCAAACGTAAATTCTCAGAAATTTCTTCCTAAAGTTAAGGCCCTTCTTTGATACTAGTAGACGAGTCTTAGCCAGTAATGCCCTTTTTGCCAGCGCTAGTCTGCTTTTGATATCATCCTTGCTGCGTCCCTCAAGGATCATTTTCTGACTAGGTACCAGGATTCCTAAGTTCATCTATTTCGTGACCATCAATCCTGATGTTAAGTTTCTAGCAGTTCTCATTTCTGATTTTTCTCATTATTTTCGTCTTTCTTCGATTTACTATCAGTCCACATTCTGTATCATTACACTGTTTATTCCACTCAGCATGTCATGTAATTCTCCTTGACTTTCATTGAGGATAGCAATGTCATCAACTTATCTTATCACTGATGTCCTTTACCTTGAATTTTAATTCCACTCATGAACCTTTCTTTTTTTCCCATCAGTGATTCTTCGATGTATAGATTGAACAGTAGGAGCGAAAGAGTACACCATTATCTTACATCCTTTTTAATCCGAGCATTTTGTTCTTAGTCTTCCACTCTTATTATTCGCTCTTGGTTCTTGTACAAGTTGTACATTACCGTCTCCCCCTATATTTTACCACTATTTGTCTCAGAATTTCGAACATCTTGCACCATTGTACTTTGTCGAACGCTTTTTGCAGGTCGACAGACCGTATGAACTTATCTTGATTTTGCTTTAGTCTTGCTTCCATTATCAACCGCAGCCTCAGAAATGCCTCTCTGATGCCTTTATCTCTCCCAAGGCCAAACTGTCGTCATCTAACACGTCCTCAATTACCTTTTCCTTTCTTCTGTATATTAGTCAAGCCAGCAACTTGGATAAATGAGCTGTTAAGCTGATTGTGCGATAATTCTCGCACTTGTCGGCTCTTGCTATCTTCGGGAGTGTGTGGATGATGTTCCTCCGAAAGTCAGATGGTATCTCACCAGACTCATAAATTCTACTTGCCAACGTCAGTAGTCTTTTTGTTGCCACTTCTCCACGATTTTAGAAATTCTGATCGAACTTCATCCATCCATTATGCTTAATTTGATCTTATGTCTGTCAAAGCTTTTTTAAATTCAGATTCTAGTAGTGGATCCCCTATCCCTTCTGTATCGACTCCTGTTTCTTCTTCTATCACATCAGACAAATCTTCCTCCTCACAGAGACCTTCAATGTCCTCTTTCTACCTACCTTCTCTCTCTGTAATTGAAATTGGAATTTCCATTGCTCTACTAATTTTACCAGTCCTGCTTTTAATTTCATCAAAATTTGTTTTGACTTTTCCATATGCTGAGGCAGTCCTTCCGACAATCATTTCTTTTTCTATTTCTCCACATTTTTCATGCAGCCACTTCGCCTTAGCGTCCCCGCGCTTCCTATTTATTTCATTTCTAAATGAGTGTATTTCTGTATTCCTGAATTTCACTGCACATTCTTGTACTTCCTTCTTTCACCGATTAACTGAAGTATTTCTTCTGCTACCCACGGTTCCTTCGCAGTTACCTTCTTTGTACCTATGTTTTTCTTTCCACCTTCTGCAGTTGCCCTTTTTAGAGATGTCCATTCCTCTTCAAGTGAGCTTCATTCCTTAGTACTTCCGTATCCCACTGATTGCTCACTGATTCTTGCTGTCTAGACTCTTAAGCTTAACTGCTACAGTTATAGTATCTCAATGAAAGGAAGGAAGATTAGGATTTAACGTCCCATCAACATCGACGTCGTCAGAGACAGAGCACGAGCTCGGAATGTTTCAAGGATGGTGAAGGAAATAACCCTTGCCCTTTCAAATGAACCATCCCGTCATTTGCATGTAGCGATTTAGGGGGATCACAGGAAACCTTAGTTTTAATAGATGGGTGCATAATTGAACTGTCTTCCTCCAGAATGCAAGTCCATTGTGCTAAGTAGCTCAAAAAGACACCGATGAAGGAGTATACAGGGTGTTACAAAAAGGTACGGCCAAACTTTTTGGAAACATTCCTCACACACAAATAAAGAAAAGATGTTATGTGGACATGTGTCCGGAAACGCTTAATTTCCATGTTAGAGCTCATTTTAGTTTCGTTAGTATGTACTGTACTTCCTCGATTCAAATTGTAAATCAACATGTGTGGGCTGGCGAGAATCCGCACGCAATTGTGCAATCACGTCATCAACACAGATTTTCTGTGAACGTTTGGGCAGGCATTGTTGGTTATGTCTTGATTGAGCCCCATGTTCTTCCACCTACGCTCAATGGAGCACGTTATCATGATTTCATACGGGATACTCTACCTGTGCTGCTAGAACATGTGCCTTTACAAGTACGACACAACATGTGGTTCATGCACGACGGAGCTCCTGCACATTTCAGTCGAAGTGTTCGTACGATTCTCAACAACAGATTCTGTGACCGATGGATTGGTAGAGGCGGACCAATTCCATGGCCTCCACGCTCTCCTGACCTCAACCCTCTTGACTTTCATTTATGGGGCCATTTGAAAGCTCTTGTCTACGCAACCCCGGTACCAAATGTAGAGACTCTTCGTGCTCGTATTGTAGACGGCTGTGATACAATACGCCATTCTCCAGGGCTGCATCAGCGCATCAGGGACTCCATGCGACGGAGGGTGGATGCATGTATCCTCGCTAACGGAGGACATTTTGAACATTTCCTGTAACAAAGTGTTTGAAGTCACGCTGGTACGTTCTGTTGCTGTGTGTTTCCATTCTATGATTAATGTGATTTGAAGAGAAGTAATAAAATGAGCTCTAACATGGAAAGTAAGTGTTTCCGGACACATGTCCACATAACATATTTTCTTCCTTTGTGTGTGAGGAATGTTTCCTGAAAGTTTGGCCGTACCATTTTGTAACACCCTGTATGTACTGGCGTCGGCGCATCTACGAGTAGATAATCTGCATGCGTTGGCTCTAGGATCAAGGCCAATGCCAGACGCGTCGTGTCCCACTTACGCTGGGTGGAAAGACGTTCGCTACGTTGGCTCTGTGCGAGGGGAGGAGGGGAAGCAGCGAACACATCGACCGTCTTTGGCCTCGTGGCCAGCGGCGGCAGTGGCAGCATTAGCATATTGACCAGCACGTGCATTAGCGGCGCCACGTCACTAAAAATATGCGCCGCAGGTGGCAGGTGGGCCCGAATCTACGGCGCCGCCGCGACCATCGACCGCCGCCCACGTGGTCGCTGACGTCACTCTTGGCGATGACGTGTCGCCCCGCCCGCGTCTTACGTCGCCAGAGGCCGTCACTCGGAGTCCCACGCCCTGTTGCTCGCGGGCCGCAGTCCTAGCTGAGTGACTGCGGGCGAGGCCGAGTGGCGACAGCTTGACCTGCGCCAACAGTTCCGCACTAAGTTACAATATCATCCCCATCCTTATCCAGTCACACCGAACGATGCCTCTGTCATACAAGTAGTTGTAGAAACATTGTCATTTGTTTTAGGACTTTTGAGGTTTTTGTTCGATCAGTGCTACTGTGATTTCTCGTACCGTGAAAGTGTAGTACCCTAGACGCCTGTTGATAGTTTACTGATACTTCAGGACAACGAACCAAAAATTGATCACGCCTAGGAGACACAAATGTCCCGATCATGTAACAATGCCTCTAGCCTTCATAATAGCGTCAGTGCAGTAAGTGGGTTCACAATTTTCTTCAGCTTTGCCACATCCAATGGAAGCCACTCATTGATGAGTAGAGCCCGTAGAGGTTACAGAGTGCTGGGATGTTTTTCACCTGCCCCAGACATTTTCTACAGGTTTAAGACTGGGTAATTTAGCGGCGTAGTGAGGTGCACGATCAAACGAGGAATGCGTACTTGTGGTCCTTTGAATACGGCTGTCGTGACCTTTGTCTTCACCACACAGTATATTCATTATGAAGATGTAGAAAAAAAACAACACTCGTTTAAAAAGAATTTTGAAATAAACACTGTGCTTCATTTTCACGGAAGTCTGAATGAGTGAGACCAAGGTAAGGTACGATAAACAGCCCCAAGCCATAAGAAAACCAGCTTTGCTGTGAACTGTTCCCTGCATTGAATAAGTGTTCGTAGCTTTGTTGTTGTTGCGGTCTTCAGTCCAGAGAGCGGTCTGACGTAGCTCTCCATGCTACTCTATCCTGTGCAAGATTCTTCATCTCCGAGTATCTACAGTAACCTACATACTTCTGAATCTGCTTAGTGAATTCATGCCCTGGTCTCCCTCTACGATTTTTACCCAGCGCGCTTCCCTCCAATACTAAATTTATGCTTCGTTGATGTCTCAGAAAGTGTCCTACCAAGCGATCCCTTCTTCTAGTCAACTTGTGCCACAAATTCATCTTCTCCCCAGTTATATTCAGTACTTCCTCATTAGTTACGTGATCTACACATCTAATCTTCAGCATTTTTCTGTAGCACTTCGTAGCTTTATCATTGGAAAAAGAGGCAAAATCACGGCTCGTCGGAACATGTAACACATCTAAAGTCTGCTAACGTCCAGTTTCTGTGTTTTTTGGACCATTGACAACGTTCTCAATGGAGAGACGTCTACAGACGCTAAAGTAACCTCTGGCGTGCCACAGGGGACCATTGCTTTTCACAATATATATAAATGACCTAGTAGATAGTGTCGGAAGTTCCATGCGGCTTTTCACGGATGATGCTGTAGTATACAGAGAAGTCGTAGCAATAGAAAATTGCAGCGAAATGCAGGAAGATCTGCAGCGGATAGGCACTTGGTGCAGGGAGTGGCAACTGACCCTTAACATAGACAAATGTAATGTATTGCGAATACATAGAAAGAAGGATCCTTTATTGTATGATTATATGATAGCAGAACAAACAGTGGTAGCAGTTACTTCTGTAAGATATCTGGAAGTATGCGTACGGAACGATTTGAAGTTGAATTATCATATAAAATTAGTTGTTGGTAGAGCGGCTGCTAGATTGAGATTTATTGGGAGAGTCCTTAGAAAATGTAGTCCGTCAACAAATGAGGTGGCTTACAAAACACTCGTTCGACTTGTACTTGAGTATTGCTTATCAGTGTGGGATCCGTACCAGGTCGGGTTGACAGAGGAGATAGAGAAGATCCAAAGAAGAGCGGCGCGTTTCGTCACAGGGTTATTTAGTAAGCTTGATAGCGTTACGGAGATGTTAAGCAAACTCAAGTGGCAGACTCTGCAAGAGAGGCGCTCTGCATCGCGGTGTAGCTTTCTGTCCAGGTTTCGAGAGGGTGCGTTTCTGGATGAGGCATCGAATATATTGCTTACGCCTACTTATACCTCCCGAGGAGATCACGAATGTAAAATTAGCGAGAATCGAGAGCGCACGGAGGCTTTCCGGCAGTCGTTCTTCCCGCGAACCATACGCGAGTGGAACAGGAAAGGGAGGTAATGACAGAGGCACGTAAAGTGTCCTCCGCCACACACCGTTGGATGGCTTGCGGAGTGTAAATGTAGATGTACATGTAGAAGGGTTTCTGTTGAATGGACTTTTGAGAGGTACCGTATTCGAAAAGAATACTGCATACTGTTCCTTCCAAAATGATATCTCGGAAATTTACTATCTTATCAAAAGTGGCTGAGTACCTATTTCTGGATATTAATATGTGTGTGTCCACTCTTTGCTTTTATGACTGCTTGAACTCTCTTTGCATGTCTGTGGAGGAATGGAAGATCGTTCTTCCTCAAGAGTCGAAACCAGAGAAGTGATGTTGGACGCTGGGGTCTGGAGCAAAGTCAACGCTCTGACTCATTCCAGAAGTGTTCCATTGGTTTCAGGTCGCTGCTCTTGATAGGTATGCCTGTTTAAGGAACTTTGCTGTTCACAAAAAACTGTCTCACATATGTTATTTTATGGTAGAATCATCTTCTCCGAACTGTTTCTCCGCTGTAGGCATTTAGCGTCTTTTTAAGTGCAATAAGGAGAACCACTCCCTAACTCCGAAAATCACTCGCATACCGCAGCACCACCTCCTCCGTACTGTGATTGGATTGATGAGTTCCTAGATAACAGAACGCAGCATGCCATTCTCAGTGGAGAGAAGTCTTCCGAAGTAAGAGTGATTTCAGGTGTGCTGCAGGGGAGTGTCGTGGGACCGTTGCTATTCACAATATCTATAAATGACCTTGTGGATAACATCGAAAGTTCACTGAGGCTTTTTGCGGATGATGCTGTAGTATATCGAGAAGTTGTAACAATGGAAAATTTACTGAAATGCAAGAGTATCTGCAACGAATTGACGCATGGTGCAGGGAATGGCAATTGAATCTCAATGTAGACAAGTGTTATGTGCTGCGAATACATAGAAAGAAAGATCCTTTATCATTTAGCTACAATATAGGAGGTCAGCAACTGGAAGCAGTTAATTCCGTAAATTACGTAGGAGTGATTTAAAATGGAGTGACCATATACAATTAATCGTCAGTAAAGCAGATGCCAGACTGAGATTCATTGGAAGAATCCAAAGGAAATGCTATCCGAAAACAAAGGAAGTAGGTTACACTACACTTGTTCGCCTACTGCTTTAATACTGCTCACCGGTGTGGGATCCGTACCAGATAGGGTTGATAGAAGACATAGAGAAGATACAACGGAGAACAGCGGGCTTCGTTACAGGATCATTTAGTAATCGTGAAAGCGTTACGGAGATGACAGATAAACTCCAGTGGAAGATTCTGCAAGAGAGACGCTCAGTAGCTCGCTACGGTCTTTTGTTGAAGTTTCGAGAACATACCTTCACCGAGGAGTCAAGCAGTAAATTGCTGCCTCCTTCGTATATCTCGCGAAGAGATCATGAGGATAGAATCAGAGAGATTAGAGCCCACACAGAGGCATACCGACAATATTTCTTTCCACGAACAAGACGAGACTGGAAGAGAAGGGAGAACCGATAAAGGTACTAAAAGTACCCTCCGCCACACACCGTCAGGTGGCTTGCGGAGTATGGATGTAGATATAGAAGCACTTCACCGTTGGCGATACACGTGATGACAGGTGACGTCCTCCAGCCATACGCCACACACAAACGCTTCCATTGGATTTCCACAGGGTATGGCTTGAGTTATCACCCCGAACTTTAGTTTCCATTCGTTCAGTGCCCAGTGCCGTCTCTCATTTCACCGCCTTAAGCGTCGCTTAGCACTGAATACATACACGTGTGGCTTAGGAGCAGCTGCTACACCGTTGCACACAATGCTTTTTGAGTCTCTACGCACACTCATTGTGTTAGCTGGAGTGGTGGCAGCTCTATGGAACTCACGGATCATTCCCTCCGCTGGTCTCACGTGACTTGTTACAACTGTCCTCCGCAATGTTCGACGGTACCTGTCCGTCAATACAAGTGGTCTGCCACGTCTTGGTTTAGCTTGGTTGTTCCTTCTCGTTTCCACTACACGTTTACGTCGCTAACAGTCGATTTGGGCGGCTTTACGCATAATGGCGTTCCTCCCTGTCGTGACATCTAGTAGTTAATTCTGAATTACACAGGGGTGTCTGGCTGCTGCTTCTGATCAGGCAGTGTAGGTTGAGATGGGCCTGCTTTCACTGACAGCAGAAGTCCTGTTACTTTTCGTACTATTGTGATTGAGGTCGCGTGACATCGTGGCCAGGCGGTTCTAGGCGCTTCAGTCTGGAGCCGTGCGACCGCTACGGTCGCAGGTTCGAATCCTGCCGCGGGCATGGATGTGTGTGATGTCCTTAGGTTAGTTAGGTTTAAGTAGTTCTAAGTTCTGGGGGACTGATGACCTCCGACGTTAAGTCCCATAGTGCTCGGAGCCATTTTTTTGACTTTTGGTGTTGTAAGTGAGGTATGTGTTTGATTGTCTGAGTTGACCTAGTTTCTTCATATGTGATGCTTTAGTTCTGTTGTAATTTTCGTTTAGAGCTGCATTTATGACATCATGGAAGAAAGGTACTTGAGATGGACGGGTGAGTAGTAGTACACCACTGGCTATTAAAATTGCCACACCACGAAGATGGCGTGCTACAGACGCGAAATTTAACTGACAGGAAGAAGATGCTGTGATATGCAAATGACTAGCTTTTCAGAGCATTCATACAAGGTTGGCGCCGCTGGCGACAGCTACAACGTGCTGACATGAGGAAAGTTTACAACCGATTTCTCATACACAAACAGCAGTTGCTCGGCGTTGCCTGGTGAAGGGTTGTTGTGATGCCTCGTGTAAGGAGAAGAAATGCGTACCAACACGTTTCTGACTTTGATAAAGGTCGGATTGTAGCTTATCGCGATTGCGGTTTATCGTATCGCGACACTGATGCTCACGTTGGTCGAGATTCAATGACTGTTAGCAGAATATGGAATCGGTGGGTTCAGGAGGGTAGTACGGAACGCCGTGCTGAATCCCAACGGCCTCGTATCACTAGCAGTCGAGATGACAGGCATCTTATCCGCATAGCTGTAACGGATAGTGCAGCCACGTCTCGATCCCTGAGTCAACAGATGGGGACGTTTGCAAGACAACAACCATCTGCACGAACAGTTCGACGACGTTTGCAGCAGCATGGACTATCAGCTCGGAGGCCATTGCTGCGGTTACCTTTGACACTGCATCACAGACAGGAGCGCCTGCGATGGTGTACTCAACGACGAACGTGGGTGCACGAGTGGCAAAACGTCATCTTTTCGGATGAATCCAGGTTCTGTTTACAGCATCATGATGGTCGCATCCGTGTTTGGCGACATCGCGGTGAACTCACATTGGAAGCGTGTATTCGTCATCGTCATACTGGCGTATCACCAGGCGTGATGGTATGGGGTTCCATTGGTTACACGTCTCGGTCACCTCTTGTTCGCATTGACGGCACTTTGAACAGTGGACGTTACATCTCAGATGTGTTACGACCCGTGGCTCTACCCTCCATCGATCCCTGTGAAACCCTACATTTCAGTAGGATAATGCACGACCGCATGTTGCAGGTCCTGTACGTGCCTTTCTTGATACAGATAATGTTCGGCTGCTGCCCTGGCCAGCACATTCTCCAGATCTGTCACCGATTGAAAACGTCTGGTCAATGGTGGCCGAGCAACTGGCTCGTCACAATACGCCAGTCACTACTCTTGGTGAACTGTGGTATCGTGTTGAAACTGCGTGGGGCAGCTGTACCTATACACGCCATCCAAGCTCTGTTTGACTTCATGCCCAGGCGTATCAAGGCCGTTATTACGGCCAGAGGTGGTTGTTCTGAGTAATGATTTCTTAGGATCTATGTACCCAAACTGCGTGAACATGTAATCACATGTCAGTTCTAATATAATATATTTGTCCAATGAATACCCGTTTATCATTTGCATTTCTTCTTGGTGCAGCAATTTTAATAGCCGGTAGTGTAATTCTAAGTGCAATTTATATGCTAACATATTTAAGTGGTTTTTCTTTTTGTACTGTTGTTTCACCTCAGTTTTCAACCATATTTATTCCCCTTTCCTTTGAGCCGATTTGGCAAAGAAAGAACTGTTGTTCGTTTTTAGTTTTACATATTTGGGGGTCAAATCCTCTTTCAAACAGACTTTTTTGAACTTTATGCTTAGGTTAGTTTCCAGTATTTTCATTTTAATGTTTTTGTAGGCCTGAAAACCCGCTTCAAAGAACACATTGACTGTTTAAGACTTGATAAACCAAATAAATCAGCTATAGCGAAACATATAAATGAAACAGGACACAGTGTTACAATAGACAGCGATCCCAAAGTACTACATAATTCAGAAAAGAGCTGGAAAATGGACATCTGGGAAGAAATGGAAATATTCATCCATGGCCACATGGGGGGTAACGAGATCCTAAATGAAATGACAGACTTCAAAAATTCACATTTCTTTTCCAGTTTCACAACAGAATAAAAGATACATAACATGACAGTCGTTTGACTCTAGCCACAAGCAATAGCTTAGAAATATGTAAAATAAATAGTTTCTATCATGATGTGTTCAATAATATTGTAACAGGTGCTCAATTTGTAATGTATTTCGTCAACCCACATCTCTAATAACGTGCAGAAGACATGTAAACATCTGACACCACATAGATCGACAAATCGAAGTCAAACCGAAACCAGCTGTATTTCGACCGCCATCTTGTCCTCTGCATTACAGAACTGTTTGTGATCGTGTTTCCAAGTTACTGCTGTACTAGTGACAATTTTTGAACAGTGACCAAGCGAGCCACGGAATTGGAAACACCTCAACGCATCACAACGAGACTGGCACGCCAGAAGAACAAAGATGACCACAGCATTTACAAAAAGACTGTGTAACATCAGTATGACCTTATTGTAAAGTTGTTTTTGTTATGCCATTTAGCCTGAAGATGAGGTATAAACCTTGAAACATGTCTCTAAATAAATAAGTAGTACAATAGTTGACAAAGTTTGTGACTGGTAGCGGTAATTAAAAAAAAACCTTACATATCTCTTGAGTCAGCCATGGTCGAAAAATAGTCAAAATAGCTTCAAATTCATCGAACTATTGGCTGTAAAAGATAAAAATGGTGTATTCATCCTCATGGGCTACAGTGCCCTCATCAGTAAGTTTCTTGGAAGAAAAGAAGCAAAGAAACTTAATGTTACAATGAAAACTTAGCTGTTCATATAGCACTCAGTACCAGTTACATCACGATAAAGCCCGTGAGCTTTCCTCAAGAAAACTGTTAAAGTTCCACAACACCAGTTCACACTATAAATCCCACAATGGCTTCGCACTAAAGTTACTTTAAGTCCAACTTGTAGCTGATGCAACAGCCTGAAACTGTTAAAGTCCTTACTAGCTTGTCTTACGTGCAATCGACCCGCCACGAAATTCTCTAAACCCAGTTTGTATGCTCAGAATTATTCCCCCCTCGCAAATGGAAAAAAAAAATCACAAGAGCCTACAAACGGCCCAACCACGAAATTCTCAAAGTCGGAGCGCTCAAAAACACGGCTATGTTGCTTCTCACCAAACATGACGACTCACAGAGACTATCTCCCTCCTGCCCCCCAAGACAAGTCCATACCGAAATCCACATTAAAGACGCTGTCGCCGTTATAAACACTCGGTCTACGACCGCTGAAGTCAGATCGACAACTTAATAAGACAATTGCTGAAATTCATAATTTAGAAAGTTATTGTACCTGTTATACATTAGTGTATATGGAAATGTTTCGAGATATCTCATGCTGCATTTAGTTTTCTTCTGTTTGGCATAATGTCGTCATAAGTAACGTTTTTATATGGCTATGCTTAGTTTTTCAGCTTTTTAGAAATAAGTACTAATTAATAAGTTAAACTATACATCCTAATAAATTCTCCCTTCCGTGAATTTAATGTGAGCCGGTACTTCTTGCGGCAGAAGCTCATTAAACATGCACAGCCACATTGGTGTCATAATGTCCGTCTGGACGTGGGGACTTGTTGTAGGCACGTCGTGTAATCGCTTCCTCCAGCTCTTCACACGCAATTTCAGATAACAGGTCCGCTTCCCCGTTCACACTCGTCGCGTCTGGGATCTCTTCCACGACGTTTCCCATCTCCCCCTGACCCTAAAATGGTCCTTGAAGGCCTGTGCTATGCCCTTTTGTGTTGAAAAATGACGGCCATCGCCGAGATCGATCTCATGTATTAACGTCCTTCGTCTTCCTCGTCTTTCCTTTATCACATAATGCATCGAGGGAACCTCGTTGGGCAGGCAATCCTGCGACCTCGCTCGCATTATCGTACCCGTCATCCTCAACGTCGCAAGTTGTACCAGCTTCGCCTTGACTCGGTGGACGGACGTCTGGCGTTCTGGTGTAGGTGGATCAGCTAACAGTTCCCGGAGAGCCGTAAAGTAAAACTCAGTGGTCGTGCGCTGCCATTGAGAAACCTCCTTCCCGTAACCTATTAACGTCCTCCTTAAAGCTGGCTTCGCGCACTCGATCCACCACTGCAGGACAGAACCGAAAGAATTTCGTCGACGGAGGCAGCCTTGCCATGCGTCCTCTACCATTCGTCGGCATTCTGCATCACGCAGGTGGGAGACGTTCATCTTCCAATTACTCCTCTGTTTCCATACCTGTTGTCTATCAAGGTTAATCGTACAAATATATGCCTCGTGGTCTATAATCGCTGTCGGCCATATTTCTGCGTCCACCGTCGACATTGCTAACGCCCTTGAAACATAGATCCGATCCAAACGGCTCGCGGAGTGGCTAGTAAAAAATGTATATCCTGGTTGGTTGCGATACTTCAGGTCCCATGTATCGACTAATTCCATCCCGTTGACCAGCTCCCTACGTACTTGGCTAGTAGTATAGTTAGGTTGTTGGTCCTTTCTATCGAGCACACAATTAAAATCTCCGCCGAGTATGCAACCATCGTATCGTCCCTGGAACAACGGTGTAACCTCATGGGCGTAAAAATCTGTTCTGCCCCTTCTCTTATCCGAGCCTGACGGTGCGTATATATTGACCAAACGTATTCAACCTATGGTCACGGCCGTACCACGGGCAGAAGGCAAATACTTTACTTCGTCTGCATTTATCCCTTCCTTTAATAGTATAGCTGTGCCAACGCTTCTCTCGTCACACGGGGAACAGTAAATGTCGTAACCTTAAAAGTCCGAGGGGGGAAGGCTACCCGGCCATTGACCTTCGTCTGTGAGAATGCGCACAGGTTGCCCGAACTCTTACGGGAATCGTCACCTAAGTGTGCGCGAGTAATGAGTGGATGGGCAAATATCTATTAGGTACATTACGTATGTAGATTGCGGACAGTTGGGAATGTGGGTGTCACGAGAAGCGGGAAGCGTGCAAGGGATAAGTCCCTGCAGTCGCGCCATTCATCTGTGTTCTCGGTAGCTCAGCGTGTTCGGTCAGAGGGTTAGCTGCCCTCTGTAAAAAATAAAAACAAAAAAAACAAACAAAAAAAACTGAGTTAATGGATCCATGACGAACTGAAGCGGGTGTCTTGCAACGTCCGCCCCGAGCAAGGAAAAAAAAGTGAATAGAGCGTCTGCCATGTAAGCAGGAGATCCCGGGTTCGAGTCCCGGTCGGGACACATTTTCAGCTGTCCCCATCGAGGTATATCAACAACACCCGTAGGCAGCTGAGGGTTTCAATTAATTATCATTTATTCTAGAGAAGCTACACGGTCATCAATGGTATCTGTTCTTTCGAGAGCAGTTACTATCTTCATAAATCGAAGTACTTTGATTTGAAAATAGCGTATTCCCTTATTTTTGTTACAGATTATCTAATAGTGATTCCCAGTGCATGAAGTACTTGTAGGCGTTTTATTTCTTGAGAATTACCTTTGGCTGGGAGGGCAGTTTCACAGACAGACACCAGATCAAAGCGAACCGAATGCAGGTCGTTAAAAGTGACGCCGACGCAGGGTAGGACAGTGTTTGCCGAAGGCCGTTGTGCGTTCTGAACATGACGAGGAGATGCCCATCGGGAGTCGACATAATGCGGACAGCGATGGCCGTGTGGACGGTTTCAGAAGAGTCGTTGGAATTATCCATGAGATAACCGCCGCTCCCACTTTCCTAAAGAGTTTTTATGCGGCGAGGGCGTTGTAAAGTACAGTAAAGGTCCCAGAAGGTGGGCAACAGTGAACCTTGGGCGGAAAATGCAGAGGATAGGAGAGCAGTATACTGGCGGCACTATGCAGGTTCTGTGAAAGCTACAGGTGTTTATGGCTCTATGCTCTCAGCAGAACATGGCAAGTGAGGTGTTAGGATTCTGTAAGTGTGAGACTGTAACTTTCTCGTCTCAAAAACACTTGTAGCTGGTCCCTCATATATATACGAAGCAGATTGGAATCTTAGGAGGGTCTTTGGAAACAACATGCTATGAAACAGTAACGTGATCCTTTGAGGCACCGACAGGCTAGAGGAGAAATAAATTCCTTTCTTTAGCTGTACGTCTCTGGGCACGAAGATGCGAGATTTTCGTTGGTCATCTGGGTCTGATGCATTTGTTTTGGAAAATTATTGAGAAGTGCGAAGACGCTCCAGGACAATTGACGCTTGTCATTGGATGACTGCTCGTGAGAAGCTAGTACTGACTTTCGAAGAAGGGGCAAATGTTACGAGTGAAGACACGAGGAACTAAGGTGACTCCGTTCGCTGATAGTGAGAGAATCTCTTCGAATTTTGCTGGCAGAATTCGGCGTGAGAAGTAGTCATTTTATTTTGCATCTCCAACTAGAGCATGGTAGCTTTCGGGATTCACAGGCATCGTCCAACACAGTGGCTGCCGACAGCAGCATTGGTGGTCAACAAAACGACACCGTTTAAAAAAATGACAATATGTAATCGGCTTCGGCGTATGTAGGTCTCAATGCACTCACTAAACGTTAGAGTGTTAACGAGTAGGAGAAAGACGTCCTTCTGAAATGCGTAATTCAACGTACTCGAATTCCGCCGACCACTGTTGTCAGATCATGGAAACGGATCAGTGCACTAATAATGTCATAACCTATCTATCGGTTCCTCGTCTTCAATCTCTGCCAACTTTATTTACTTGTAACTGTTTTATGTTCTTGTGATGTCAGTGAATAGGACGTTATTAAACATGTTTGAGTGTAAGGTGAGCATGTCATTTTAGTTTTTGTAAGTTATCGATGTGCACGTCAGAGAGAGAGAGTTAGTGTTAAATAATATTTGGTCTTGTTGTTGCACAGTCTTTATCTCTGCGCAGTCTGTATACGATAGATGAAGAAAGACTTAGTGTAAAAGACAGAAAGGATGAATTTGATCTATATATTGAAAGGCGAAAAGAATATGGTTCAAATGGGTCTGAGCACTATGGGACTTAACTGCTTTGGTCATCAGTCCCCTAGAACTTAGAACTACTTAAACCTAACTAACCTAAGGACATCACACATATCCATGCCCGAGGCAGGATTCGTACCTGCGACCGTAGCTGTCACGTGGTTCCAGACTGTAGCGCCTAGAACCGCACGGCCGAAAAGAACGTAAATTTTGAATTTTTTTGAGGAGAAGAAGTTTGAGGTAAGACTGCAGCACTGTCCAGCTAGTTTGTCGGAATCTTTATTGTCAGCTAGTTAACTTCGTTCACTTACTCAGAAGTGAAAGTAAGACCACCCCACTTCCATGAGTTATGCATTAACACATCAACTGATTAAACTGTTTGATATTTATATAAATTCTCTGTTAATACTGTATACTTTTTAAATCATTGTTCACTTCGTTAAGCATAGTATTATTCAGACCAATATTATGTGTGAATTGTACGCAAACTTTTACTCTGTCTTTGTGAATGCATAATTCATTCTAAATTCGTTGTTTTGGGATATCATTTTATAGAAATAGTTACTCTCGACATCGCACTGTTTAAAGAACGTTTATCATTACACATTGCCACATTGTACCATTTGGTATGCAACAGTCTGGATATTGTTTGGAAATTTTATTTAAAAATATAAATCTAGCTTCGCCATTACCTGCTTGCTGTTTGCCGCTGTGCTTTTGAGAAAGCTGCAACAATATTGTCAAGACGTGATGTGAGTGGAAATTTTGATTAGGGCCAGATAATTGTTTTACTTCAGTTGCGCATTTAATATAAAGACAAGCTGTATTCAGACCAGTTACAGTTCAGTTCAAATTAGGTTCCATTTAATCAAAGGTTAGCATACGAGTTTAAGTTGGAAAACAGTTTGTAGACACACAGTTTTAGTAATACATCAACTTTTTGAGAGTGGGATGTAAATTTCGGCTAAATTTCATACAGAAACACATAGTGGGGAACTTGCACGTGTTATACTTCAGTCCAACTTCTGCACTCGTTTTGTGTGAGGATTTATAATAAACAATAGAACTTACGATAGCACTGACTTTCATTACAAACGTATCTCACCTGGCGACAAGATTAATCTTCTACCACCCTTTTGAACACTGTAGGGCCATAATTTTGCGTTAAAAATCCTTGCGTAAAAAATGATAGTTTACGTTCTCCAGTGGTTATCTATATACTGATATAGGTTAATTACCTAAAGGAGTAGCAGATGTAATAAAAATGCTTACAAAATATGCTATGTGCTGCATATCTATCCTATTGCTATTCCTTTTCCCCTCCCTTGGGGAACATGTCTGTGGTATTATTGGGAATGTTCTGCATTCTGTTGCTGACCTGCAAACAGTCTCAACTCTCTTTTTGGCTCCTTTTTCCTTTTTTTGTTTCCTTTCATCTCTCGTTCCTCTGCTTCGGCGTTTGAGGATCCTCTTTTTTTCTTCTTCCTGCCTGTGCGCTCCTGAAGGCCAGCCTACGCGTCTCACGCGTTAAAGGTAACTGGGTAACCCGTAATTCCCAGCCCCGGGTCGACAGGTAGGGTTTGCACGTACATCCTGGTACAGGCCAGACCCAGGGAGGAGTGATTGCCTTAGCTGTAACCTTCCCAGATTGCCCATTGGTCCCTCCGTCAGGTTTTCGAGAGGTGTGACCTGAGGTGTGAACAATCACCTATGGCAGGTGTGCCCCCTTGTGTAGGGGGCCCCCAGTTGGAAAGAACGCGCCATCGGAGACACTGGCAATCATGGGGGATTTCCTCACGATGAGTCACTCATCCTCTCCGTCGCCGTCGACGAAACGTAAACGTGATGAGGCTACTGATTCGAAGACTCTTCCCCCTGCACCACAGTTCCTTATGGTATCACGTACTGAAGAAGGTCAGTCCTTCACCACGGTCAATCCGTTTATTATTCAGAAAGGTGTTGATGCAGTTGCTGGCCCTGTGAAATCCTGCTCTCGTTTACCTAATGGCACCTTACTTTTGGAGATGGCTTCTGATGCTAAAGCCCAACAACTACTTGCTGCCTTGCTTCTCCATGGCTACCCTGTTCATGTCGAGGCACATAGAACTTTGAATTCTTCCCATGGTATAATTTACACCAGGCTGCTTGATGGTCTAACTGAGGCTGAAATATAAAAATGGTTCAAATGGCTCTGAGCACTATGGGACTCAACTGCTGAGGTCATTAGTCCCCTAGAACTTAGAACTAGTTAAACCTAACTAACCTAAGAACATCACAAACATCCATGCCCGAGGCAGGATTCGAACCTGCGACCGTAGCGGTGTTGCGGTTCCAGACTGCAGCGCTTTTAACCGCACAGCCACTTTGGCCGGCACTGAAATATAATCTTACCTCTCTGATCAGGGTGTCATTGCCGTTCATTGTGCAATGAAAAAGGTCGATTCCTCCTTGGTGCCCACCTGCGTTGTTTTCCTCACGTTTGATAGGGTGGTGCTGCCATCCAAGATTAAAGCAGGCTACGAAATCATTACAGTGTGGCCATACATTCCGAAACCGATGTGCTGTTACCAGTGGACTAACTCACAAATGTTATCATTACTGCTGCAGAACGTTCCATTCCTCGCCCTTCCTCTTTACCACGTCGTATCCCAGTCTTCTGGTGGACTGAGACGTGCCACGACGCAATTCGTGCACGGAGACGTGCTCTCCGCGTTTTTAACCGACACCCTAAACTGGAAAACTGCATTCATTATAAACAGATGCGTGCAAAGTGTCGTAGAGTTCTTCGAGATAGCAAAAGAGCTAGTTGAATTTCGTTCACTAGTTCTTTCAACGGTTCCACACCTTTCTCTGGTGTGTGGGCCAACCTCCGACGGCTCTCTGGAACAAAGATCCATTCCCCCCATTTCCGGTCTGACAGGTGCCACTGTCATCGTGGATCCTGTTGCTATCTCCAATACCTTGGGCCGCCATTTTGCGAAAGTTTCCTCCCACTATTACCCTGTCTTTATCCATAGAAAACGAGTGGAGGAGGCTTGGGCGATACCCTTCTCTTCTTCGAATCGTGAGTGCTACAATGCCGCCTTCACTATGAGGCTCTCAGTTCATCTCAATCCTCCACCCCAGGGCGAGACGTTATCCACATTCAGATGTTGCAGCACTTCTCTCTTGCGGGAAAGCACTTTCTGCTTAACACATACAAACGCATCTGGGGTGAGGGCACAATTCCTGGACGCTGGCGTGAAGCCACAGTCATACCCATGCCTAAGCCCGGTAAGGACAAAAACCTTCCTTGTAGCTACCGCCCCATCTCTCTTACCAGCTGCGATTGCAAGGTGATGGAACGTACGATTCATGCCCGGCTAGTGAGTTGGCTCGATTTCGCTATTTACTCGCGACTCCACAGTGTAGATTTAGAGCGCGGCGTTCTGCTGTTGACAAAAAAGGTTCAGATGGCTCTGAGCACTATGGGACTTAACATCTGGGTCATCAGTCCCCTAGACTTAGAACTACTTAAACTTCACTAACCTAAGGACATCACACACATCCATGCCCAAGGCGGGATTCGAACCTGCGACCATTGCAGCAACGCGGTTTCGGACTGAAGCGCCTAGAACCGCTCGGCCACAGCTGCCGGCTCTGCAGTTGACCATCTCGTTACTTTGTCCACCCATGTCATGAATGGTATTTTGCGGCAATCCCAGACTGTGGCCCTGTTTTTCGATTTGGAGAAGGCCTATGACACTTTCTGGAGAAGTGGTATCCTCTGTACTCTTTACATGAGGGGCTTCCGTGGGCGCCTGCCCTGTTTTCAAAATGGTTCAAATGGCTCTGAGCACTATGGGACTTAACTACTGAGGTCATCAGTCCCCTAGAACTTAGAACTACTTAAACCTAACTAACCTAAGGACATCACACACATCCATGCCCGAGGCAGGATTCGAACCTGCGACCGTAGCGGTCACGCGGTTCCAAACTGACGCGCTTTGAACCGCACGGCCACACCGGCCGGCTGCCCTGTTTTCTTTGGGCAATTTTACAAGACCGAGTTTTCAAGGTGCGTGTAAGTTTTGCTTTGCCGGACACCTTTATTCAGGAAAATGGCGTGTCTCAGAGTTCCGTCCTGAGCATTGTCCTCTTTGGTATCGCCATTAACCCTATCATTGCGTCTCCCGCCGGGTGTATCCAGCTCCCTTTTTGTCGATGATTTTTCCATCTATTGCAGTTCTCCACCACCTGTCTCACTGAGCGGCGTCTTCAGCGCTTTCTTGATCGTCTTCACTCCTGGAGCATCGTCAATGGCTTTCTCTTTTCCACTGACAAAACCGTCTGTATGAATTTCTGGCGGCGCAAATTGTTTCTCCCACCATCTCTGCATCTTGGGCCTGTTGCCGTGCCGTTCGTTGACACTGCGAAATTCCTGGAGCTCATGCTCGATAGGAAACTCTCTTGGTCCTCCCATGTCTCTTACCTGGTAGCCCACTGTACACACTCCATCAATGAGCTACGTGTCCTCAATGGTACTTCTTGGGGTGTCGATCAACCACCCTCCTCAGTTTGTATCAGTCCCTTGTCCGTTCGAAACTCGACCATGGGTGCTATGTTTAAGCATCTGCACGCCCATGCCTTTTACGCCGTCTCAACACTAGCCATCATCGTGGCATCCGTTTGGCGATGGGCGCCATTTACACCAGCCCAGTTGAGAGTCTGTATGCTGAAGCTGCTGAACTACCACTGTCCCACTGGTATGACTTTCTCCTCAACATGTATGCATGCCGTTTGTCTGCCATGCGTAGCCACCTCTCCTATGCCTCCTTCTTTGATGATTCCTTCGAGCCGGCCGGTGTGGCTGAGCGGTTCTAGGCGCTTCAGTCTGGAACCGCGCGACCGCTAGGGTCGCAGGTTCGAATCCTGCGTCGGGCATGGATGTGTGTGATGTCCTTAGGTTAGTTAGGTTTAAGCAGTTCTAAGATCTAGGGGACTGATGACCTCAGATATTAAGTCCCATAGCGCTCAGAGCCATTTGAACCATTTGATTCCTTCGATTGTCAGTATGGGGCTCGTCCCTCTTCTCTGTCACCTCCAGGAGTCCGCTTTCTCCACTTGCTACGGTGGCTTAACTTCATGCTGCCTGCAGCTTTCCCCGTGGGTGTGAACCCTTCACCACCTTGAATTCGTGAAGTGGCCCATGTTAACCTTGGCCTTCATTCGCTTCCTAAGGACACTACTACAGCCTCTTCTATCGCCTTCAGTTTCACGACCTTCGCATGGAATTTAGCGATAGTACCTTTGTATACACTGACGGCTCTCGGACTGGCCGTGGGGTTGGGTGTGCATTCGTCATTGGCGTCCGTGTCTTTCGATATCAGATTCCGGCCCACTCCTCAGTATTTACAGGTGAGGTTTTCGCCTTGTATCAGGCCGCGGAGTACATCCGGCGACACAGCCTTCCCAATTGTGTCCTCTGCTCAGACTCACTCAGCGCCCTCCAAAGTCACTTTGCGCTGTACACAGCTCATTCCTTAGTTCAGCGGGTCCAGGAAAGCTGTCACTTGCTCACTCTTTGTGGAGCCAATGTCATGTTTCTGTGGGTCAATGGTCATGTGGCTCTGCCAGGAAACGAGACTGCTGACGCTGCTGCCAAGGCTGCAGTCCTCTTACCTCAGCCTGCGAGTATCTCTATTCCCTCCGATGATCTCTGCGTTGCCGTCTGTCAGGAGGTAGTGTCCCTTTGGCATCGCCAATGGTCCTCCCTTCACGGGAATAAGCTTCGGCATATTGAGCCTCTCCCGGAGCCTTGGACGACCTCCTCTCGGCGGGAGGGCCGAGAGGAGATTATTTTAACTTGGCTGCTTATTGGGCACTGCCCTTTTAGCCATCATCATTTGCTCAGTGACACTGCCCCACCACTTTGTACGCATTGCGCCCAAATTTTAAGTGTCCGCCACTACCTACTTTTTTACTAATTTACGTTCCATCTTGGGTTTGCCATCTGATTTATCAGCTGCTTTAGCAAATGTTGCGAGGGCTGTCACCCGCGTTTTACTTTTTATTCGCCGAAGCAATGTGGTGAAGGCCATTTAATTTTTAGTTTTGGATCTCCATTTTTGTATGGTGTATTTTTTAGCCATTTTTCCACGTGCTTTGTTTAGATGTCTCCTTTCCATTCGGACTGACATATAGTCGTTTCCATTGTCTCTGTGTTTGCGTTCTATAGTTTTGACTTGGACCCGTATGACCTCAGTTGTTTTTTGTGCCCTAAAACAAACAAACAAACAAACCACCTTAAATCTTGATAACCTGCCATTGTAGCAGCAGTAACCGATCTAACAATTGCGCCAGACACTAGCTTTTTAATGTCATAGCAACAGGAGGATCAGCCTTAATTTTTTCCAATTCCGAGAGCGAGTTGTTTGACAAATTACGACTACGGATTTATTCTGGATGGTGCGGAATAGAAAACTGCATTTTCTAATAAAAGTTTAACATTTACGTAAACAAGGGAAAGACGGTGCTCCGTAACTAATGCCAAAGTTTCGACCTTCCTTTGATCTGGCTCATAACGTATGTGATTACTAGCCTGTCTGGACTGTAACTTTTTAGCGAAGGTAGTTTATTCTTCTGCTTGTTGCAACATGGAGAATTATTGAAAACGGCTATGCTCCTAGAAGGTAACCAGGAATATCCTGGATCTGTAGGAATATTTTAAAATTATTAAATATAAAAGTGTTTTCTGTTTAATATTGTTGTCGTGTTCCGCTAAACACAGCCGGAAAATTCAGTTAACGTTAGTATTTTGGAGTTTTTATGTCCATTTTTATATCATTGTTCGAAGTATTGTTTTGTGAGTCATGGGTGAGAAATGAATCCGAAACAAAATTCTACATAATCACAAATAAAGTTGACTGGTTGTTTTGTTTGACAATACACTTTCACATTTCCAACATTTATTCGCAGCGTACTATATGTAAGAATATACTTTCCATGTATATAAACCACTGGCAGTTTTAATTCTGATCTTTCGTTTCTTGCTTTCTGTATGTATGACCCCCCCCCCCCCGTTCGCACATGTTGACTTTCTTCTTCTGGCAGTTTTTAAAACCAAATTCCATATACAAGACAACTTCTCACGAGAAGTCGTGAAACATAGGTGATATCTAGGTTTCCCCAAGGAAGTGTTATAGACCCTCTGCTGTTCTTAAGTAAAAGATTTAGGAGATAATCTGAGCATCCCTGTTACATTCTTTTCACCTGATGATTGCCTACACTAAGCTTGCCTTCTGTCTTCCGCAGTACTGCTGCTCGAATTGGGACACTTACCAAACAGGCTAGAAGTTCAAAGAAGATCAAATCGTTTTGTATTATCGCGAAATACAGGAGAAGTTTTACGGAAATGGTAAGTGAGTTGAGATGGTAGTCATTTGAACAAAGGCTTTTTTGTTGCGGCGAGATCTTTTCACGAAATTTAGATCACCAGTTTTGTCTTCGGAGTGCGAAAATGTGTTTTCAACTTCCACCTACATAACGAGTAATGATCATCGTAATAAAATAAAAGAGATCAGTCTTCGGAAGGAAAGATTTAGGTGTTTCCCATGTGCTGTTCGAGAGTGGAATTGTCGAGAAATAATATGAAAACGGGACTATAAATAATGTGCAGATACTTAGTAGCAATAGCAGAGTGGTATAAGTAGTTCATTGCCGTGAAAGTTTTCTTAAGTAGTCCTTTCACAGTACTGATCGCAATTTTGCAGTAATTTGTGCTAAATAAATCGTCTATTTGCATCCTCAATGGAATGTTTATTCTGTGCACTACTTCTCTGAAATTTACAACTCTCAGCATCGTGCCCATTGTAACTGTATAATATGTGGATTCTACGTCATTCATTTTATTTATTTTCTTTTGTAACACATTTGTCCTTAGTAGCATTCTTTATTGTTAACAGCAAGTGTATCTCTAGACTATGAAGTCTACACGTATGAGTAGGTAATCTTTGTTATGCGAGCCCGTAGGGGAGTCGAGAGTGAACTATCGATAGTGGTGAGCCTGGTGCGAGTTTGTGACAGTTCGCTTGGTAAACCGTATATTTTTCTCGAGTATGGGTACGTTGCTAAGGGCAACGGCCTTGCCGCAGTGGATACACCGGTTCCCGTGAGATCGCCGAAGTTAAGCACTGTCGGGCGTGTTCGGCACTTAGATGGCTGACCATCCAGGCCACCATGCGCTGTTGCCATTTTTCGGGGTGCACTCAGCCTCGTGATGCCAATTGAGGAGCTACTCGACCGAATAGTAGCGACTTCGGTCAAGAATACCATCTTACGCCCCTCCAATCCGCATCCTCCACCGAGGGTGACACGGCGGTCGGATGGTCCCGGCAGGCCACTCGTGGCCTGAAGACGGAGTGCTTTATGGGTACGTTGCTAAAACAAAAAAATCCTTGTCAAATGGATTAATAAGGACAACAGGAGGGCAGCAGCTAAAAGATAATTGTCAGTAAATTGGGATACTCAATTGAATGTATAAACACGGTTTCGAGTGTTCTGTGAACAGTTACAGCATAGATGCAGTTGCAAAGTGTGTGACTGATATCAATATGAACAGCTCTGATTAATTGCGTACAAACTTTGATCTGTGTTGTATAATCAAACAGACAAATATGGTTTTGTGATTTCAGAGGAATGGGAGAAGGTACGCGGAATTGTACTCCATAATTAACTATGTGGTGCGTATTCACATTGTGCGTGTCGGAAGACTGGAATGCTACGATATTTATGTTTCGACAAGAAAAATCAAAAAGACAATACTTGGAGCATTAGCTAAATCGGCTGGATAAACATCTGGAGTTATCATCTGCAAATTCAATATCGCTGAATGCCAGCTTCGCCAGCCAATCTCATCACGGAATAGGAATCTAGCCACAAGGTAAGAGGAATCAACAAATGACGTTTGTACGAGACTGCTGCGGAAAACAAGCTCTTGTATGTGTAAACTGTGCATTAAGTGCTCTTTGTTTAAAAATAAAAGATAGTTCTTTTGCAGTAAATCAAAAGTAGTGTGTGCAAACATTGTTGATTTAGTAATAAACTAAATTTCTTTTTTCTTGCCCTATCTTCATTAATTCAAGTACTGATTGCTGCTGAAATTTGTTTGGCTAAGTATTGACTAAGATTGGAAGGAGCGATATGTATTTGCTTTGAAGAAACTTTTAATAGCCAAGATCGCATTATTCCTGATGAGCGGTATCAGCAGTTGGGACTGACATCTTCCGATCTTCAAAAAACGGGAAAGGAAGTTTTTGAAGATCATGACAGTTTTCACAATTTAAATCGGTTTTTCAGTATTGAGTCATAAAGGGTAATAATGTATCAGTAATGTTATAATGTGATGTAATAATATATCAGTAATAATGTATCAGTTTAACAAAAAATATTTTTTTCGTAATTCACAGTTGCCAAATAATAACTTTGCGGGTGCGTAAATGTGATTCCACCAACAGTACCAACAGTTAAAAGCTTTCAATAAATATAGAGTTGTATAAAAAATTTGTTTGAAAATGATTTAGTGTTTCAGTCGGTGAAACAGATTTTGCTAAATTCAATCACTGCCTTTGATCGCCACTACTACTACACATTATACTAAAAACGCCACCACAAAATCAATATTTTTACCTCGAGAATTTTTTACGATTTTCCTGGTGATTTTTGTAACTGTACTCATACCTACACGAAATAATTCAATGTAAATTGCAAAAAAAAAAAGTTACGCTACGATTTTGATTGTAATAAATATTTCTGTCTGAAGTAAGGGGACTTGACGACGGTCATTATACGGCGTGCATGGTATCCTAATACAATCGGTGACTTGCTTTCACTGGCTGAGAGCTGCAGCGAGCACACCTGACATCTGATGGACATGTGTTTTGTTTACACTTTTACATGAGTTCATGATATTTACATGGTCAGTGGCTTCTCGTAAGCTAATATGGGTACGTGAAATCAGACTGTCACCAGTACCTGTGTCATATGTCTGTGGGTAACTAAATTTAATGCCAGCATACAGTAATTTCGTAATTTCTTTTGCTGTGTTTTGTATATGTGATCAAATGTTGCGGCTGTTTGCGTAAGAATATAGGCGCAGTGTATTATTTGGAAAGCAATAAGTTAATGTCATTCATTTTGGTTTCGTGGTATTTCATGAGTTTTGACTAAAATATTCAAATAGTAACATTTCAAACAATACGAGCTTAGTTCTGCTACTAAAAATAGGACTATCATCCCCATTTTCTTATTTTCTCCGTCAGTAATTTACCCACCGTCGACTTACTGAAGTTCAACATTTTGCTGTTACAATCCACCGCCTACTCCGTCAGCATTTCCACTCCTCTCCAATGCCCACCGTCATGGAACTGAATGACTCTAACAGTAAGTCACCAGACTTGCCCTTGAAGACACTTACCGCTACCAACGTCCGCGCTTATAATGCAAAGTAACTACATTGCTCTAGAATTTGGCTGTAATACGTCACGTGACCACATTTGTTCCGTCTAGGGCCGGTTCTACTGCTCGCTTTGTCAAGTTAAACACGTAGGAGTTACTGTGTACAAGTCACGAGTTCATTGTACCCTTTATGCACACCGTCTACAACACACTTAAGACAGCAAGTGCCTTGAAGCAAGTTCGGCACAAACATTCTCTGTTTTCGATTGTTTGTGGGTGAGCGCTTTGTATGTTTTTTACCCAATCGACGCAGGCGGCGCTTATGCAGCTGGTGCCCTTATTTTGAGCATCCTCCCAGGCTACATATCAGTTACGCAGAGGTTGCCATTTCTCTAGATCACTTAAACACGATCGAATGGTTTATAGTTGGCGCGATTCCTACCTGATCATGAGAGTATGTTTACGACCTCGTCCTTTCTTACTTTTAATCATTTTAACGGTTCCGTGGCTCAATCTGTAAAAACGGAATCCTCGTAGGATCGCATTTTGTCCGTCAGTTTGTCTGTGTGTCCGTCTGGCTGTTAATAAGCCTTTTTGTCGGGAACGAATAGACGTCTAGAGTTCACATCACATTTATGTCACATATTGTCCCTTGATAGTGTAAAAATTCAAGCTTCCAAGACACTTCAGCCAAAAGATAGGGCCATTTGTCACATATTTTGATACTTGAAAACCCACTCGTCGATACCTATAGGGTGCTTCTCGTTGACTTAGAACCTCGAAGTTTGGCAAAAAGTAAGGTTTCACAGTAGAAGCAAAGGAAAATGAAAAAAAATGCTAAAACTGTTAATTTTTGACTATATAACACGAAAAAATATTCTTTATCATTTTTAATCCGTTGGTCTGTCCGTCTGTTTTCTCTGGAACCGTCTAGCATATCAAGTTCAAATTTATGTTACATACCAAGGTTTGTGGTTCTTTGGCGGCGTCAAAAATTGTAATCTTCTAAGCCAATGAAACCAAAAGATACGTTTTGATATGTCACATATTTTGGTGCTCGAAAATTCACTCATCAAAACCTATAGGGTGCTTCCCTTTGACTTAGAATCATGAAATTTGGCTGGAAGCAAGGTTTCAAAGTAAAAGAAAAGGAAAAAATTTAAAAAAAATGTTAATATGTAAATATATCACATGCAAAAATGTTTTTTTTTCGTCTTTATTCATCTGTCTGTCTGTCTGTCTATCTGTCCGTCTTTTAGGACTCCTTTTTCTCTAGAACAGGTTGGCGTATCAAGTTCAAATTTGTCACATACCAAAGTCTGTGGTTCCTTGACGGTGTAAAGAATTTAAATTTCCAAGTCAATGCAGTCAGACTGTTCGGTCATTTATGTCACGTATTTTGATATTCGCAAACCCACTAATCAAAACTGTAGGCTACTTCCCGTTGTTCTAGAATCATGAAATTCGGCAAGAAGCAAGGTTGCACAGTACAAGTAACGCAAAAAAATCTAAAATTTCTTAAATTGTAATTATAACACATAGAAACCTCTTTTACCATTTGAATGTACACTGCATTCATAATCAGTGGAATGTGTAATAGACTAACATCACTCAATGTAAATGTAAAATGTAAGTTTAGTCGCCTTTTAGTAAGTAAATAAAAAAGTTTTATTGAACCTCCTCTTACTGCATACACAGGGTGGTCCGTGACCAGGCCAAATATCTCACGAAATATACGTCAAACGAAAAAACTACAAAGAACGAAACTTGTCTAGCTTAAAGGGGGAAACCAGATGGCTCTATGGTTGGTCCGCTAGATGGCGCTGCCATAGTTCAAACGGATATCAACTGCGTTTTTTTAAATAGGAACCTCCATTTTCATTACATATTCGTGTAGTACGTAAAGAAATATGAATGTTTTAGTTGGACCACCATTTTTCGCTTTGTGGTAGATGGCGCTGTAATAGACACAATCATATGGCTCACAACTTTAGACGAACGGTTGGTAACATGTAGTTTCTTTAAATTAAAATACAGAACGTAGGTACGTTTGAACATTTTATTTCGGTTGTTCAATGTGATACACGTACCTTTGTGAACTTATCACTTCTGAGAACGCATGCTATTACAGCGTGATTACCTGTAAATACCACATTAATGCAATAAATGCTCAAAACGATGTACGTCAACCTCAATGCGTTTGGCAATACGTGTAACGATATTCCTCTCAACAGCGGGTAGTTCGCCTTCCGTAATGTTCGCACATTCATTGGCAATGCGCTGACGCATGTTGTCAGGCGTTGTCGGTGGATCACGATAGCAAATATCCTTCAACTTTCCCCACAGAAAGAAATCCGGGGACGTCAGATCCGGTAAACGTGCGAGCCATGGTATGGTGCTTCGACGACCAGTCCACCTGTCATGCAATATGCTATTTAATACCGCTTCAACCGTACGCGAGCTATGTGCCGGACATCCATCATGTTGGAAGTACATCGCCATTCTGTCATGCAGTGAAACATCTTGTAGTAACACAGGTTGAACATTACGTAGGAAATCAGCATACATTGCACCATTTAAATTGCCATCGATAAAATGGGGGCCAATTATCCTTCCTCCCATAATGCTGCACCATACATTAACCCGCCAAGGTCGCTGATGTTCCACTTGTCGCAGCCATCGTGGATTTTCCGTTGCCCAATAGTGCATATTATGCCGGTTTACGTTACCGCTGTTGGTGAATGACGTTTCGTCGCTAAATAGAACACGTGCAAAAAATCTGTCGTCGTCTCGTAATTTCTCTTGTGCCCAGTGGCAGAACTGTACACGACGTTCAAAGTCGTCGCCATGCAATTCCTGGTGCATAGAAATATGGTACGGGTGCAATCGATGTTGATGTAGCATTCTCAACACCGATGTTTTTGAGATTCCCGATTCTCGCGCAATTTGTCTGCTTCTGATGTGCGGATTAGCCGTGACAGCAGCTGAAACACCTACTTGGGCATCATCATTTGTTGCAGTTCGTGGCTGACTTTTCACAAGTGGCTGAACACTTCTTTTTTCCTTAAATAACGTAACTCTCCGGCGAACGGTCCGCACACTTGGATGATGTCGTCCAGGATACCGAGCAGCATACATAGCACACGCCCGCGGGGCATTTTGATGACAATAGCCATACATCAACACGATATCGACCTTTTCCGCAATTGGTAAACGGTCCATTTTAACACGCGTAATGTATCACGAAGCAAATACCGCCCGCACTGGCGGAATGTTACGTGATACCACGTACTTATAAGTTTGTGACTATTACAGCGCCATGTATCACAAAGCGAAAAAAATGGGCCAACTAAAACATTCATATTTTTTTACGTAATACACGAATATGTAATAAAAATGGGGGTTCCTATTTAAAAACCGCAGTTGATATCCGTTTGACCAATGGCAGCGCCATCTAGCGGGACAACCACAGCGCCATCTGGTTTCCCCCTTCAAGCTACACTCCCGGAAATTGAAATAAGAACACCGTGAATTCATTGTCCCAGGAAGGGGAAACTTTATTGACACATTCCTGGGGTCAGATACATCACATGATCACACTGACAGAACCACAGGCACATAGACGCAGGCAACAGAGCATGCACAATGTCGGCACTAGTACAGTGTATATCCACATTTCGCAGCAATGCAGGCTGCTATTCTCCCATGGAGACGATCGTAGAGATGCTGGATGTAGTCCTGTGGAACGGCTTGCCATGCCATTTCCACCTGGCGCCTCAGTTGGACCAGCGTTCGTGCTGGACGTGCAGACCGCGTGAGACGACGCTTCATCCAGTCCCAAACATGCTCAATGGGGGACAGATCCGGAGATCTTGCTGGCCAGGGTAGTTGACTTACACCTTATAGAGCACGTTGGGTGGCACGGGATACATGCGGACGTGCATTGTCCTGTTGGAACAGCAAGTTCCCTTGCCGGTCTAGGAATGGTAGAACGATGGGTTCGATGACGGTTTGGATGTACCGTGCACTATTCAGTGTCCCCTCGACGATCACCAGTGGTGTACGGCCAGTGTAGGAGATCGCTCCCCACACCATGATGCCGGGTGTTGGCCCTGTGTGCCTCGGTCGTATGCAGTCCTGATTGTGGCGCTCACCTGCACGGCGCCAAACACGCATACGACCATCATTGGCACCAAGGCAGAAGCGACTCTCATCGCTGAAGACGACACGTCTCCATTCGTCCCTCCATTCACGCCTGTCGCGACACCACTGGAGGCGGGCTGCACGATGTTGGGGCGTGAGCGGAAGACGGCCTAACGGTGTGCGGGACCGTAGCCCAGCTTCATGGAGACGGTTGCGAATGGTCCTCGCCGATACCCCAGGAGCAACAGTGTCCCTAATTTGCTGGGAAGTGGCGGTGCGGTCCCCTACGGCACTGCGTAGGATCCTACGGTCTTGGCGTGCATCCGTGCGTCGCTGCGGTCCGGTCCCAGGTCGACGGGCACGTGCACCTTCCGCCGACCACTGGCGACAACATCGATGTACTGTGGAGACCTCACGCCCCACGTGTTGAGCAATTCGGCGGTACGTCCACCCGGCCTCCCGCATGCCCACTATACGCCCTCGCTCAAAGTCCGTCAACTGCACATACGGTTCACGTCCACGCTGTCGCGGCATGCTACCAGTGTTAAAGACTGCGATGGAGCTCCGTATGCCACGGCAAACTGGCTGACACTGACGGCGGCGGTGCACAAATGCTGCGCAGCTAGCGCCATTCGACGGCCAACACCGCGGCTCCTGGTGTGTCCGCTGTGCCGTGCGTGTGATCATTGCTTGTACAGCCCTCTCGCAGTGTCCGGAGCAAGTATGGTGGGTCTGACACACCGGTGTCAATGTGTTCTTTTTTCCATTTCCAGGAGTGTAGATAAGTTTCGTTCTTTGTAGTTTTTTCGTTTGACGCTTATTTCGTGAGATATCTGGCCCAGTCACGATCAGTGGACCACCCTGTATAAACTGAGGTCCCCTGCTCGCTTCTTTTTGTATGTCTGGGCTAGGCTGAGGAACTACTGTAGAGATTTTGATACGATCTTGGAATCCCCGGGAGCAGTATCTGGCCAGTATCAATATTGATAATAAGTGGATGACCTATGCTTATGCATAATTAAGCACGCAATTTCTACTCGCTCTTGTTCAATTTGTTTTATAAATTACACTTGCCGTGAAAGGCAAGGGGAAGAAACTGACTTGTGAAAGGACAGTGAGCAAATATTGCTCGTGGCTAGCCTACATAAGCCTGTCCTCGTATGCGACGTAATTTGGCCATGGAGCGCTCGGTAGATTAGGTCCCTTGTCCCCAAAGGCTATAAAGAGTTACGGCCGTTGACAGAGGCGCTCGCCGGCTCTGATGAGCTGCGAGACGCGTCACTGCGAAACACACAGCAAACATCAGCAGTCATTTTCTGTGTTTACTCCGTTCGGCACGAAAGCGTAGCCGCGTCCATAAAGCGCTGCTAATGTGCACCAAATGTTAGTGTCCAGACGTTTGTAAAAGAAAGTCGAGCAGTACTTTTTATTCTTTAAAGCGTCATCTCCGGTGGAAGGAGAGCGTAGGTAATATCTCAGATTTCAAACTTTTGTTTCACTTTTATCTCTGAATGCAGGACACAGATAAATCACTGGTTATCAAATGTCTACTTTTTGTTTGTTTGTTAATAGCATAGTATCATTCATTCTTGTATATGCTGTATACGACACTGTGTGCAGTGCATTACTTGAAAATTAAAATATTTGTTTATAATTCATTCGTATGGTAGACACGTAATGGTTACATGTTGGGAAATTCCGAAGACGGCCAAACAGTCTCGGTCTAAGAATAGAAGAAAAACGTAACTGTATTTTTACCGCAAACAGGCTGATGTGCAGTACAAAAAGGATCAGTAAAGTAGTACAAGGAGACAAAAATAATTTGTTTTTTAACATGTTGTTTTTCTCACGGTGAGGCAAAGGATATCAACTAATAGTAACACAGATACGTTTTTAAAAACAACTGATAGTGAACACATTATGTCGTTCATTCCCTGCTATGAGGACTTGTGGTCATCCCACTGAGTTTCATCAGTACCTTTGGTTCAAAATGGCTCTGAGCACTATGGGACTTAACATCTGAGGTCATCGACCCCCTAGAACTTAGAACTATTTGAACCTAACTAACCTTAGGACATCACAAACATTCATGCCCGAGGCCGGATTCGAACCTGCGACCGTAGCGGTTGCGCGGTTCCAGACTGTAGCACCTAGAACCGCTCGGCCACCCCGGCCGGCAGTAGCTTTGGCTGTGACGGTGTAAGCAGGGCTATTTGACTACCTTGACGGTCACCAAATCAATGTTACTTTACACAAAATACTTTCTCTATTCGTCGCTCTTCCTGCCAAACTGTGACTGACATGATATAACCACTGAACTTTGTAGTTAACCCTTTCACTACCAACTTCTTTTTCGGAGTGAAAGACGTTAATGTGTGGCTATTTTAATTGATAACGTATGAAATCACAATATGAAAAAAAATATTTTTCACCGTTCCGTTTTCCAACGCGGGGAGAGATCGGTCGTATGTTTCTCACTGGTATTTTGCCGTGGGTCGTATATGCCGCAGCAGTACTGAAACGAGCTATCATCTTGTATTTTCACGTATGATTTATATATTTTCAGAACAGCATTTAGATTATATTTATGATCAAAAAATTTGACATATCTGTAGATTACTCCAAGTGACAAGCTCTTTATCACTAGATGGAAATTCGAGTTTGTCATGTGACGGTCACATCGATCCTCCTACTTATGGTAGGTCTGGCTGTGCACAAAGGACTTTGAAACATGGTATCTCACATAGGAAAAAAAAAGGGCAGCAAAATCTAACTGGTTCTGCAATAACCTGTCATGGTCCCACTGGTAGTGAGAGGATTAAATGTCTCATTGTTGGGTGGTTCCCTAAATTAGTGGCTTTACGGAATATCGTTACCTCAACGTAGTATGTGTAATAAATCAGGGTATGACGGAACTTTCGTTCAGTTAACGAATTATACGATACCACCAAATTTCTGTCCAGATTTGGGTTCAATTTTGTTTGTAAATTATATAATCCGTGACTTTTCCAGTCGTCATACGCAATTTTGTCGTAAATATAATTTTTCGTTTATGTATTGAATGTTCACATACTGTGAGGATACAAATGAAAGTTAGTTTGCCTGTGTTCATTATGACATGAAGCTGACAGCGTCAAGAATATTTACAGTACTGTAAAAACTTTAACATCAGCTTTTAATTTCAAAAATCTTCAGAGGAATTCACATTATTGATAAACACTTGGTAAATTGAAATTGAATTATAATATAAAATCTGAAGTCACAGTAGCATTGTATGGACTCATAGAATGTTGTGGAAGATTTAATAATAACTAGCATGATTTATATTATCACTGCTTGGCGTCTTTTTGAGTTATTCAGGGACTCGTTTCGTTGTTGAAAGTATTAACTTCATGTAAATCTATTTGGAGATGGTTTTGAGAAAGAGAACGAAACTGTTTTCAAATCTTTAAATTAGATATGATTTAGTGTTTTTATGTGATGTGTAACAATGATTGTGATTGTCGATTTGTGCAACGTCTAATGAAAATAAAGGCACGTACTGCGAAAACGTTGGAATTATTACGAGTCAGACCCTTACACGAATTGAAACGATCATGAAGTTATGTAAACTTGTTTATATTTTGTGTGTTGTTACCTTCTTTAAACATGGAAAATCATAGCCTGTTTAATGGTTTACATTACTTTGCAGTGTCATCGGGAAGAATAAAACTGATCTTTAATTGCTGTATTAACCCCCATAAAATTTACGATTGCGGTTGGTACCAATTAACAGTAGTCGGAAAAAAAGGATAAAATTTAAAGTAGAAGAGCTAAAAAAAGTTATTGAAAACATATTCTAACTATTTACGATACTTGTTAAAATATAACAGGTAAAAAAGTATTATTGTAAACACATTCTAACTATTTACAATACTTGTTTATAAACAACATTTTTTCATTTTGTTATCCTCGGTATATATGTGCAAATTTTCCGAATTTCCTACTCGAGAGCAAGCTACGTGTAGTTGACCACTACTGCTAATTTTGGGCCAAGAACGTGTTCGAATGAACATTTGAAACGATGTGCTGGAGCAGTTTAGGCACAAGAAATCGGTCTTGTTTCGGATAATTACTGTAGATAACTTGGATACAGCATTATACTACAGAAACAAAAATACAATCAAAGTAATGAACTGCGAAGGAGAGTGAGCTCCAAAAAAGCCAAACACTGTTACTTTGGCCTAGAAAGTGATGGCGACGTTTTTTTAGTAGCCATGATCTTAATAGATTACCTTGAAAAACGAAGAAATACTACAGATGCGTGCTTGACAAGCTGAAATAGGGACTCTAGGAAAAACGGTCCCATGTACAGAAGACAATGCACCGTCTCACACCTAAGCGGTTGCCATGGCGCAAATCAACGAATTGCGGTTTAAGCTGTTTGACGACTTTCCTTACTCACCAGATCTAGCCCCAAACGACTTTTTTTGGTTCGATCGCCAAGAAGTTGAACTCGGAGGACAGAAATTTTCGTCGGATGAAGAGGAACGTACCATTGTAAACAACTGTTTTGCAGAAAACGATACAAACCACTCTTTTGCAGAGAAAGACACTAACTTATTTGGATGGAGTATTGTGAGGAGTGTATAGACTTACAAGAAGATTGTGTTGAAAAATAAAAATAAATTTGAAGACAGAAGTCTCTTATTTCATTCATAAGCAACTGACTCATGCTCCATCCACAAACTCCATGAGGCGAGAAATTATGTCCTGGTTTAGAAAAAGGGAATTCTTTTCAACAAGGGAATACTGAAACGCCAGTTGTATTGATCCAAGTGAACACAGCAGGTCACATCTCTTAAAAAATCCGATGCACTTTCACCTATTATGGTCATGCTGTGCTACGACTATCTCCAGACCATCCAGAATTGAATCCTGTAACGCTGACACTGGCAAGAGTTGAGAATGGCGTTTCTTAAAGTAATGTGGAATTCAGAGTTGACACGTCATTAACACGTATAGATGAACAAATTGCTTCCATAACAAAAGAAGGGAGACGAAAATTTAATAGTCATGGGTGACTGGAATTCGACAGTAGGAGAAGGAAGAGAAGGAAACGTAGTAGGTGAATATCGATTGGGCCTAAGAAATGAAAGAGGAAGCCGCCTGGTAGAATTTTGCACAGAGCATAACTTAATCATAGCTAACACTTGGTTCAAGAATCGTGAAAGAAGGTTGTATACATAAAAGAATCCTGGAGATACTAGAAGGTTTCAGATAGATTATATAATGGTAAGACAGAGATTTAGGAACCAGGTTTTGAATTGTAAGACATTTCCAGGGGCAGATGTGGACTCTGACCACAATCTGTTGGTTATGAACTGTAGATTAAAACTGAAGAAACTGCAAAAAGGTGGGAATTTAAGGAGATGGGACCTGGATAAACTGACAGAACCAGAGGTTGTACAGAGTTTCAGGGAGAGCATAAGGGCACAATTGACAGGAATGGGGGAAAGAAATACAGTAGAAGAAGAATGGGTATCTTTGAGGAATGAAATAGTGAAGGCAGCAGAGGATCAAGTAGGTAAAAAGACGAGGACTAGCAGAAATCCTTGGGTAACAGAAGAGATACTGAATTTAATTCATGAAAGGAGAAAATACAAAAATGCAGAAAATGAAGCAGGCAAAAAGGAATACAAACTCCTCAAAAATGAGATCGACAGGAAGTGCAAAATGGCTAAGCAGAGATGGCTAGAGGACAAATGTAAGGATGTAGAGGCTTATCTCACTAGGAGTAAGATAGATACAGCCTACAGGAAAATTAAAGAGACCTTTGGAGAAAAGAGAAGCACTTGTATGAATATCAAGAGCTCAGATGGAAACCCAGTTCTAAGCAAAGAAGGGAAAGCAGAAAGGTGGAAGGAGTACATAGAGGGACTATAGAAGGGTGATGTACTTGAGGACAATATTATGGAAATGGAAGAGACTGTAGATGAAGATGAAATGGGAGATAAGATACTGCGTGAAGAGTTTGACAGGGCACTGAAAGACCTAAGTCGAAAAAGGCCCCGGGAGTAGACAACATTCCATTAGAACTACTGACAGGCTTGAGAGAGCCAGTCCTGACAAAACTCTACCATCTGGTGAGCAAGATATATGAGAGAGGCGAAATTCCCTCAGACTTCAAGAAGAATATAATAATTCCAATCCCAAAGAAAGCAGGTGTTGACAGATGTGAAAATTACCGAACTATCAGTTTAATAAGTCACAGCTGCAAAATACTAACGCGAATTCTTTACAGACGAATGGAAAAACTAGTAGAAGCCGACCTCGGGGAAGATCAGTTTGGATTCCGTAGAAATGTTGGAACACGTGAGGCAATACTGACCTTACGACTTATCTTAGAAAATAGATTAAGGAAAGGCAAACCTACGTGTCTAGTATCTGTAGACTTAGAGAAAACTTTTGACAATGTTGACTGCAATACTCTCTTTCAAATTCTAAAGGTGGCAGGGGTAAAATACAGAGACCGAAAGGCTATTTACAATTTCTACAAAAACCAGATGGCTGTTATAAGAGTCGAGGGACATGAAAGGGAAGCAGTGGTTGGGAAGGGAGTGAGACAGGGTTGTAGCCTCTCCCCGATGCTATTCAATCTGTATATTGAGCAAGCAGTAAAGGAAACAAGAGATAAATTCGGAGTAGGTATTAAAATCCATGGAGAAGAAATAAAAACTTTGAGGTTCGCCGATGACATTGTAATTCTGTCAGAGACAGCAAAGGACTTGGAAGAGCATTTGAACGGAATGGACAGTGTCTTGAAAGGAGGGTATAAGATGAACATCAACAAAAGCAAAACGAAGATAATGGAATGTAGTCGAATTAAGTCTGGTGATGCTGAGGGAATTAGATTAGGAAATGAGACACTTAAAGTAGTAAATGAATTTTGCTATTTGGGGAGCAAAATAACTCACGGTGGTCGAAGTAGAGAGGATATAAAATGTAGACTGGCAATGGCAAGGAAAGCGTTTCTGAAGAAGAGAAATTTGTTAACATCGAGTATAGATTTAAGTGTCAGGAAGTCGTTTCTGAAAGAATTTGTATGGAGTGTAGCCATGTATGGAAGTGAAACGTGGACGATAAATAGTTTAGATAAGAAGAGAATAGAAGCTTTTGAAAAGTGGTGCTACAGAAGAATGCTGAAGATAGATGTGTAGATCACGTAACTAACGAGGAGGTATTGAATAGAATTGGGGAGAAGAGAAGTTTGTGGCACAACTTGACCAGAAGAAGGGATCGGTTGGTAGGACATATCCTGAGGCATCAAGAGATCACCAATTTAGTATTGGAGGGCAGCGTGGAGGGTAAAAATCGTAGAGGGAGACCAAGAGATGAATACACTAAGCAGCTTCAGAAGGATGTAGGCTGCAGTAGGTACTGGAAGATGAAGAAGCTTGCACAGGATAGAGTAGCATGGAGAGCTGCATCAAACCAGTCTGAGGACGGAAGACCACAACAACAACAACAACAACAACAAAAGATGACTGGAAGAAGCGCTGCGAACTTGTATATAAGATTGAAGCGCAGTATATTTCAAGTGGATGTTTACGGGACCAAGCGCTGGAGATGACCATAAATATGGGAAGTGGTACAGACTCGAACAGTGATAGTCATAATGTTGGAAGTAATACTGATTACACAAGTGAAGATGAAAGTGAACCAACTGACACTGCCAGTGGACGTGAAAAAGACACGGCTACTGAGAATGAAGAAACGTAGTGTGGATCATTTTTCAAATGTAATTTGTGTGTGGAAACAGCGACAGCGAAAGATCTATAGTATTATATCAGCCGGCTGACTGTATTATTTGTTATGTGCAGTTGCGTCTGCAGTTATTCTAAAATCTTTGAAGCTGCTGTTTACAACCAAATTTTATGTTTCACATTGCTATGCTTGTAATATAAACCCACTTACATTTTCTTATGTGTGCTCGTTCCGACTGTAACCTCTTTACTCGTCCGGTACACTGCGATGTCTCGTCCCCTCCCTTGTATTTCCCCTCCTGCGCATAGGGGTATCCTCTGTTTGCATGATGTATACCCCTTCGCGTGGTTACCTGTGCGCTTGAAACCCGACGGTCTCTGCTCTGCTATTGTAGCTGTCGGACTGCTTACCTCCTCAAGCTATCCACACTTTTACGGTGTATACGGCAGTCCATAAAGTTGACATTATTTTCGTTTATGATGAATTTTGCCAAGCTGTTTGGGCAGCGGTGCGATTGCGTAATGGAATATGATTTTGAAAAGTGGAGAAACTGGAAATGTGAAGAATAATTATACCAACGAGCTAGAAGAGCCACTGATGAGATATATGTAACTAATAGTTTAGCAGCTATCACACACAGTTCACGTATCGCTACGGCGTACTTTCATTGTGTTAGTGGAATAGGGCTGTAAAGTGTTGGCAGTAGTCCAATGCATATCTGAGGATGCTCTTGTCTGACAAGCGAGACTGAAGTAAAACGAGTAACACGGGACTTCTGGCGGTTTATCTGTGCATTAATACAGTGTTTTATTCCAATGCTTCAGCTAAATCTTCCTGTTAAAGACACACAAACCGGCTACAGCTTTCCGAGTGGTTGGCTATGAGAACTACAGTCTTGTAGCGTTACTAAAATTCTGTTAACGAGTGGAGAATCGTTTACAAGTCGCGGGAAAATCAGTCTCCTGTCTGTTTAAAAACCACGTAGGGTTGAGGAAGTGGACAAACAACGATCTTACACTGCCAACGTGTGGTGCGCGCTTTTAAAGAGTCGCACATTGTTCCCTGTTTTATGGATGGCATTCTGAACAATAACGGGCAGTCAAGAGAAAACGAGACAGATGGAAAAAGAGTAATTAAACTAGTCATTATTTCAGAAATAATAGCAACATATGTTAACACATATATCCTATCTTACTGCGAGACAAGACCGTTAATGCCTTCAGGTAAAAATATTTGCTGTTGCCTATGGAATCATGATTGTATCCAGGAGTGCACCTGCTCGTCCGAAGGAAAGCGACGACCACGAATGTCTTTCTCCAGCACTTCAAAAATATGGAAATTGCTCGGGGAGAGATCGGGACTGTATAGAGAATGTGTAAGACCTTCTCAGCGAAACGTTTGCAGCATATTCGAAACGATTTTGACAACATTCGGGCAGGCATTATTCTGCAACAGTATGATGCCGTTCGTAAACATTCCTGCGGCTTTTGGACTTTTGAAAAAAGTGCACGTGCGTTAATTGTGGGGCTGTGTTCCAGAAAGTCAATGAACAGCGGGCCCTTGAGGTCAAAGAAAAAGGTCATCCTCACTTTCCCGGAGCTGACGTGCCTGTTGTTTCGTCTACGCTGCAGAAGTGTTGCCGGAAAGCCCTTATACATCCTCCATTCAGCCCTGATCTCTCCCCATACGATTTCCATCTTTTTGGAACACTGTAGAAAGACATTCGTTGCCGTCAATTTACTGCGGACGAAGAAGAATATTCCTGAATACAATTATGGCAATCGCATCATTTTTCCTTGAAGGCATTGGCCGTCTTGACTCACAGTCAGTCAAACGTATTACCAGTTATGGCGATTACTTTTGGGGTAATGAATTCGTTTTCATTTAGTTGCCGCTCATACAGGTTGATTCAACTGCCCCTATCGATAGGTTTTACGCAGCCCACAACACCTTCAAAAACCATGAGCGAGATTAAAAAAAAAAAAAAAAAACGGTTCAAATGGCTCTGAGCACTATGGCACTTAACATCTGAGGTCATTAGTCCCCTAGAACTTAGAACTACTTAAACCTGACTAACCTAAGTACATCACACACATCCATGCCTGAGGCAGGATTCGAACATGTGACCGTAGCGGTCGCGCAGTTCCAGACTGAAGCGCCTAGAACCGCTCTCTGTACTAAAAGATGAACAGGACCATTTTGTAGAAAATTTAACATAATTGAGTTTTCGAGTTATTCAAGAAAAACGTGTCTGATAGTCAATTTTGTATGTCTGTCTTGAATAACATGAAAACTACGGCCTCTATCAGAAAAGCATCCCAGTACAAACTTTAGCTACATTAAATTTGCTACAAAAAAATCCGGTTCATTTTTTTATGTACTACTAATAGTTTGCATGTAGCGAGTGACAGAATTTGAAAACCTTGCACGTGGTATTTGAAGGCACTGTGGGTTGCATAAAACCTGTAGGTAGGGGTAGCGGAATTACCCTGGATTTGCAGTTCCTATTCCGCCTGCATAGCTGGGTTGTAACGTGCTCGCCTCCCATGCAAGCGGCCCGGATTCGATTCCTGGAGCCAGCCAGAGTGGCCGAGCGGTTCTGGGCGCTACAGTCTGGAACCGCGTGACCGCTACGGTCGCAGGTTCGAATCCTGCCTCGGGCATGGATGTGTGTGATGTTCTTAGGTTAGTTAGGTTTAAGTAGCTCTAAGTTCTAGGGGACTGATGACCTCAGAAGTTAAGTCCCATAGTGCTCAGAGCAATTTTTTTTCGATTCGCGGCCGGGTTGCAGATTTTCTCCGCTCGGGGCCTGGTGTTGTCCTCATCATCATTTCATTCTTATCTCCGGCGGGCGAGTCGCCCAATGTGGCGTCGAATGAAATAAGACTTGCACTTGGCGGCCGAACTGCCCTGAATAGTGTCCTCCTGGCCAGTTGTTTTACAGTTCCTAACAGAAATGCTGCCTCAGTTATTAGAAGACATCCCACCGAACATAAGGCAATAGATGTGGTGCCAACGTTACGTATTCCACATTTTTCTGTATCAGAAGCTACATGATATAGACTTTCAAAATGTGCTACAGTCCTCGAAATGCTGTCTACTAAAACCACAAGATCGTGCTGTATTTCTATGCTAAATTATGTTTACGTATTTTTAACTGTGGGGGGAAAATTATAACAGGAGCTGTAAAAAGAAACGTAGATGTTTCCTGAAGACATGAAGCACTGTGTCTGTGCTGCGATAAGTCGATATGAAAGACAATGTACACTACTGTAAGCCTGGAATAGCTTCGTAGCTTGTATCAGCACTCGAACTGAATATTCTGAACACTTGATACGACAGCCATAATAATAAACGCACAGATTTTGTCTGAGTTGGATGCTTTCTTACGTTTGGTACAGTATGGCAGACGTTCGTGGGACGTTTTCTCCTGATGGCCGGACAGAGGTCTGTGGCGCTCTTATCTTGTTACTATTTCTTCATATTCAAAACATGTCATGTCGTCGAGGTCCTACTCAAAATATTAGTCTGTGGCGCTCTTATCTTGTTACTATTTCTTTATATTCAAAACATGTCATCGAGGTCCTACTCAAAATATCATTACAATACGACAAAAATTGTACAGTTCAATTCATAGGAAAACAAAGTCATATCCATAATTTAGCAACTATAATCGTTAATATTTTATAGTGTACATTAGCAAATTCGACCGCTGGTCTCTATAAAGTAGCGAAAATCGAATCTCGATGTCTTTTCTCGTTCTGGGTGTTCAAAATGGTTCAAATGGCTCTGAGCACTATGGGACTTAACATCTGAGGTCATCAGTCCCCTAGAACTTAGAACTACTTAAACTTAACTAACCTAAGAACATCACACACATCCATGCCGTAACGGTCACGCGGTTCCAGACTGTAGCGTCTAGAACCGCTCGGCAACTCCGGCCGGCGGTCTGGGTGTAGTTTGGGTGGTTTCTACTAGCTGCCTCCCCCTTTTTAACTGGGGTGCAGTCATGGTCAGTGGCGGCTGGTTATCACGTGCTGACGTGCTACAGTACAGTGTAAATTTTGCATTAAAATTATGCCTTTTCTCTATGAGACGGAAATTGCACTAAAATTACGATATTTCTCTTCTAAAGCATGATAGTATGCAAATAAAATGGACTAAAACATATTTTGTAGTGCTGCCTCTGCGACAACTAGAGGCCAGTGTGGAGCACTGAAATGATGATCCGCCGCACTACAAGTGAACTCTGAGAAGGGACACAACTGCCTGTTCTAGACTGCACATGCTCCAAGTGATGTCATCTCTTCCAGCTTTATGGGTGCTACGTTGCTCACAGCACCAGGCCAGTATGTTTATTTCTGAAGGTGCATTTGAAGTTTTGTGCAAGCGGAGGGTATGAGGAATTTCTCAGGAGAAGTTCATCTAACAGTACTAAAGCCTAGTGGTCAAGTAACCAACTCTGATTCCATAAGGAACTGTTGCACACAGCGACCATAGACTATAAGGAAGAAGAGACACACAGCAGTCAGTCACAATCACTGGCCCATTTGTTTAAATTACTCTTGCACGTTTAAATTTCGGCTATAAATAGCCATTGTCAGTGAATTTGTATTACAATTCAACAAACTCGCGGCAGCACATCTTACTATATGATCTTAATGTTTCATTCTGCTTATACGCCAGTAAAAGTGACATGTACTGCCGCGAATTTGTTGGATTGTATCTCAAATGAGCTGAAGATGGCTATTTATAGCCGAAATATAGATATGCAAGAGTAATATAAAATAATGGGATTACGATTGTGACTGACTGCTGAGTGCCTCTCCTTCCTCCTAGTGGTCAAGTGCACAGATGGGCAACTCTTCAGTTCAGGTTCGATTTCTGCTGCTACCATCATATTTCTCATTTTATTTTATTCCACGCATTAGTAAACTATTAATTATAGATTTAAATACGTTAGTTCAATTTATATACGTAAAACTTATTCAATTTGGTCACGATTAATACCCTTGTAAGTGAAATGGCTGTAGGTCACCACAATCGTAGCTCATTGGTAAAATTTTGCAAGAGCCGCCATTGGTCATACTTACCCAATACTGAATCGTTTCGCTCAACTGACACGTAGCCAATCAGGAGATGCCACACCTTGAAGTAGAAATGTTCGTTTTTTCACTGATGTTTCTATTACTCTTGAGATCCTTGTAATTTAGCCAAGATTCCCATTCTCTGTGATTACATGTCATGGCCGACGGTGGTAGTCGAACCTTGCTTAGGGTTTACAGTAACGTCTGACTGGCAGTGCTGATTATGACCAAAACTTTTGTTTACAAAACTCTAGTCCAATAACGGCTAAGTTGCTTGTCTGACTTTATCACTGTAGTATTATCCAGAAAACATATGTGTCCTTGGGATTAAGTTTCGTATTATTATTGACACTGAGCTGACAAAAACCATGGGATACCTCCTAATATCGTGTCGGACCTCCTTTTGCCTGGTGTAGTGCAGCAATTCGACGTGGCATGGACTTAACAAGTGGTTGGAAGTCCCCTGCAGAACTATTGAGCATGCTGCCTCTGCAGCCATCCATAATTGGGAAAGTATTGCCGGTGCTTGATTTTGAGCTCGAACCGACCTCTCGTTTATGTCCCATAAATGTTCGATGGGATTTATGCTGGGCGATGAGGGCGACCAAATTATTCGCTCTAATTCTCCAGAATGTTCTCCAAACCAATCGGGAACAGTTGTGACCCGGTGACATGGCGCGTTGTCATCCATAAAAATTCCATCATTGTTTGTCTACAAATGAAACAGCCGAGCATAACCGTTTCCAATCAATGAATGATTCAGTTGTAACAGAGGATCCAGTTCATTCCATGTAAACGCAGCCCACATCACCATGGAGCCACCACTAGCTTGCGTAGTACCTTGTTGACAGTTTGGGTCCATGGCTTCGTGGGGTCTGCAGCGGACTCGAACCTTACAATCAGCTCTTACCAACTTAAATCGGACTCATTTAACCAGGCCACGGTTTTCCAGTCGTCTAGAGTACAGTCCTGTATGGTCGCGAGCCCAGGAGAACCGCTGCAGGCGATATCGTGCTGTCAGCAAAGGCACTTGCGTTAGTCGTCTGCTGCCATAGCCCATTAACGCCAGATTTCAACACACAGTCATAACGGATACGTTCGTCGTACGTCCCAAATTGATTTTTGCTGTTATTTCACACACTGTTACTTGTCTGTTAGCACTGACGTAAACTTCCCTGCTCCAGGTCGTTAAGAGAGGGCCATTGGCCACTGCATTGTCCGTGGTGAGAGATAATGCCTGAAATATGGTCTTCGTGGCATATCATTGAACTGTGAGTTTGGAATATTGATTTACTTAACGATTTCCGAAATGGAATGTCCCATGCGTGTTGCTCGAATTATCATTCCGCATTCAAAATCTATTAATTCCCTTCATGCGACCATAATCGCGTCGGAAACCATTCCACTTAAATGTCCTGAGCACAAATGGCTGCTCTGCCAATGCGTCGCCCTTTTATGCCTCGTGTACGTGATACTACCACTATTTGTATGTGTACGGTTATGCCATCGCCAAGCTAGCCCCTGCGGGCCGGTAACACATCTAACACCACACAGGACCGGGGTTGTCTACGCGCAAGGTTTAAGCAATGGTAAACATCGGCTGTTTTGGAAACAGACATTCCGCGTACTACTTCCTGCAGAGGGAGTTCGAGATGGCCTGCAGGAAGTATTACTACACCAACATCTGATTGGCTGGCCAATACTATTTGAAGGCTAGAACCAGCACCGGACGTCAAATCACTCCGAATACTGACCTCAAGGACGTCTCCACAGAAGATTACGTCTTCGCCATCGGAGTAGCACTTGGAAATAAATGTAGTGTGTTACGAAGGACTCTTGTGGGAAACTTGAAAGTTATCTTTTGTTGCCTCTAGTAGGAAATTCTTATTAGGTTTTTGATTGTGACTTTTCGTTGTTATTCAGACATTTCCATGTAGATTCACGTAAATAAAAGTTCTGTTGTAAAAACTTTCAAATTGTCAGTTACAACAGAAGTGGGGCGACGAGTTTGTGCCTGCGTGTGTCTTCATCATGGCTTAAATAGTGCTTCAGTAGCTGATCCAAAGTGTGCACGACTTATTACAAGATTTCCAACAGTTTTGCCAGAAATCTCAGGATACACTGGAACGTTTATTTGTGGAACTCTTGATACACCAACCGGTTTCACCGGCACCGCCGTTTCCCGCTTTCAACGATTATACTGAAGACTGGGAAACATACGAGAAGCGGCTCCTGCAGCATTTTCAGATCAACCAGGTTGTCCGAGAGGCTGCTCGTCCTTCCTACTTTTTGTTCTGGAACCAGTCCAAAGTGTATGTTCTCTTGACGAAACTCCTCCGGATTCTTTGACTTTATCCCAGATTTGTGAGGCTCTCGCGGCTTACTACCGATGACGGTTCCACATGTTGGCTGCCCGGGTCGAATTCTACCAGTGTCACAAGAAGGAAGGCCAATCCTATCACCAGTGTGCAGTGGAACTGCAAAGTCTCAACCGGAAGTGTCAATTCACCACACCTCGACGCCTCCTTACTTACAATAAGCAAGCGATCACTCTCTTGGGTCAGTTCACGGCTTCCGTCCTGTATAAATCGGTTCGCCAGGAGATTACCTTCCTTGTGGTCAACAATACAGCCACTGTGGACATATTTGGGTTGGGTGCCTTCCGTACCTTTGGCTTCGCCATCGACGACAATGTTCATCTGGTGTCTTCCCATGTTCCGTTTTCGGCAGTCGATACCTTGTGCACGGAATTCCAGGACCTGTTCTCGCCGGGCGTCGGCTGTGCTCAAGACTTTCAGGCATCACTCCAGCTGAAACCGTCTGCCCGCCCGAAGTACTTCCGGGCTTGGCAGTTTCCCCTCGCCCTCCAACATCCTCTTAAACAGCAGCTGGACCGTCTCACCACGGAGGGAGTCGTCGCTCTGGTCCGTTACAGCTCGTGGGCGACACCCTTGGTCGGCCTCAGGAGACCAGATGGGCGTCTTTGTGTTTGTGGCGACTTCAAGGCTACGCTAAACCCTCAGCTACAGGTTGGAGACTATCCCCTTCCCCGTCCCAAGGACCTGTTCTCCAAGGTCTCTAGGGGACAATTTTTTTCGAAGATCGATCTTGCCGAGGCCTACCTCCGAATTCCTTTTGATGAGTCTTCTACTCACTTGGCCGTCGTCAACACACCGTTTGGGCTGTTCCAGTTGAACCGCCTCATGTATGGCATCGCTAGTGCACCGGCCATCTTTCAGCGTTACTTGGAGCAGCTCTTGCAGGATGTGCCCGGATGTATCAACTACCTCCACGACATGGTCGTCACCGGTCGTACCACGGATGAACATCTCAGTCATGTGCGACAGTTGTTCCTGTGCCTGCGGACTGCGGGCCTAAAATGCAACCTTGCTAAATGCTCCCTTTCTCAACCTGCTATCTCCTACCTGGGTCACATCATTTCTCTAAATGGCATATCTCCTACCTCCTCCCACGTCGCCGCTATAGAGGCCCTTCCTCGTCCGAGCGACGTCCACCACTTGCTGCCTTTCCTGGGTAAAATTGCGTACTATCGAAAGTTCATTCCCTCCGCCACTCACATTGCGGCGCCCCTCAATCGCATATGCCGAAAAACCGTGCCTTTCCATTGATCCCCATCTTGTGAATCGGCTTTCCGAACCTTAAAGCGGGGATTGCTCTCGGTGCAATGTCTCATGCCCTATACTCCCTCTCTTCCTCTTCTCTTGGCTACGGACGCCTCAGACCATTGGGGCTGTCCTTTTGCACTGTCTACCGTATGGATCGGAACGTCCGGTGACGTACATATCTAAATGCCTTACCGAGGCCCAATGCAAATATTCCCAAATTGAGAAGGAGGCCCTCGCCATCGTATTTGCCTGTACCAAATTCCTCCCGTACCTTTATGGTATGTCGTTTCGTTTAATCACTGACCATAAGCCACTCGTGGCCTTATTTTCACCAGCAGCACAGTTACCAACGAAGACTTCCCCCCGCCTGCAATGGTGGGTCCTATTCCTTTCACGTTTTAGGTACACCATCCATTTCCGGCCCACCGCCCAAAACATGCTAACGCTGATGCCTTGTCTCAGCTCCCCTCCGGCAAGGATTTGGCATTCGATTCGTCGGACAACCTGATTTTTCAGGTCGATGATGACATACAGGTGGCGTTGGCGGCATTCCCCGTCACAGCTGCCGATCGGACTATGGCATGGGGCTACATTGGTGCTCTCTCCCCTGTGGTCACCCTTGCCGCTCCAGCCCTTCCAAGGGGGGAGGGGCGTTATGCCGTCGCCAAGGAGCTAATGAGGGCCGGAAACACATCTAACACCACACAGGACTGAGGTTGTCTATGCCCAAGGCATAAGCAATGGCAAATATCGGCTGTTTTGGAAACAGACATTGCGTGTACTACTTCCTGCAGAGGGAGTTCGAGTTGGTCTGCAGGAACTATTACTACATCAACATCTGATTGGCTGGCCAATACTATTTAAAGGCTAGAACCAGCACCGGACGTCAGTTCACGCCGAATACCGACCTCAAGGGCGTCTCCACGGAAGACTACGTCTTCGCCATCGCAATAGAACTTGGAAATAAGTGTATGTGTGTTACCACAGACTCTTGTGGGGAAACTTAGAAGTTATCTTTTGTTGCCTCTTGTAGGAAATTCTTACTTGGTTTTTGATTGTGACTTTTCGTTGTTATTCAGTCATTTCCATGCAGACTCACGTAAATAAAAGTTCTGTTATAAAATCTTTCAAATTCTCAGTTACAACATGTACCTATCGCGATCTCATGACTTTTCTCAGTGCACATGTGAATCATTTTCTATAGGTCCCAGTCCGCCTCCGGTAGCTGAGTGGCCAGCGGGACAGAATGTCAATCCTAAGGGCCCAGCTTCGATTCCCGACTGGGTCGGAGATTTTCTCCGCTCAGGGATTGGCTGTTGTGTTGTCCTAATCATCATCATTTCAGTCCCATCGACGCGCAAGTCTCCGAAGTGGCGTCAAATCGAAAGACTTGCACCTGGCGAACTGTCTACCCGACGGGAGGCCCTAGTCCTACGACATTTACCTTTCTTATAGATGCCACAAAGAGACACATCTACGATGTGTGGATGAATTAAGAATGTACTTTGTGATTTTTTTTTTTTTTTTTTTGGTCATCAGTCTTCTGACTGGTTTGATGCGGACCACCACGAATTCCTCTCCTATGCTAACCTCTTCACTCAGAGTAGCACTTGCAGCCTACGTCCTCAATTATTTGCTTGACGTATTCCAATCTCTGTCTTCCTCTACAGTTTTTGCCCTCTATAGCTCACTCTGATACCATGGAAGTCATTACCTCATGTCTTAACAGATGTCCTATCACCCTGCCACTTCTCCTTATCAGTGATTTCCACATATTCCTATCCTCTCCGATTATGCGCAGTACCTCGTCATTCCTTACCTTATCAGTCCACCTAATTTTGAACATTCGGCTGTAGCACCACATCTCAGTGCTTCGATTCTGTTCTGTTCCGGTTTTCCCACAGTCCATGTTTCACTACCGTACAATGCAGTACTCCAGACGCACATTCTCAGAAATGTATTCATCAAATTAGGTCCGATATTTGATATTAGTAGATTTCTCTTGGGCAGAAATACCATTTTTGCCATTGCTAGTCTGCTTTTGATGTCCTCCTTGCTCCGTCCGTCAGTAAAATATTACTGCCTAGGTAGCAGAATTCCTTAGCTTCACCTACTTCGTGACCATCAATCCTAATGTTAAGTTTCTCGCTGTTCCTATTTCTACTACTTCTCATTACCTTCGTCTTTCTTCGATTTACTCTCAATCCATACTCTGTTCTCATTAGACTGTTCATTCCGTTCAGCAGATTATGTAATTCTTCTTCACTTTCACTCAGCATATCATCAGCGAATCGTATCACTGATATCCTTTCACCTTGAATTTTAATTCCATTCTTGAACCTTTCTTTTATTTCCATCATCGTTTCCCCGATCTACAGATTGAACAGTAGGGGCGAAAGGCTACCTTCTTGTCTTACAAACTTTCTGGTACGAGCACTTCGTCCTTGGTCGTCCACCCTTATTATTTACTCTTGGCTCTTGTACTATTGTATATGACCCGTTTCTCCTTATAGGTTACCCCACTTTTTTCAGAATTTCGATCATCTTGCAGCATTTTACACTGTCGAACGCTTTTTCCAGGTCGACAAGTCCTATGAACGTGTCCTAATTTTCCTTAGTCTTGCTTCCATTACTAACCGCAACGTCGGAATTGCCTCTCTCGTGGCTTTACCGTTCCTAAAGCCAAACTGATCGTCATCTAGCGCATCCTCAATTTTCTTTTTCATTCTTCTGAATATTATTCTTGTAAGCAATTTGGATGCCTGAGCTGTTAAGTTGATTGCTCGGTAATTCTCGCACTTGTCAGCTTTTTCCGTCTTCGGAATTGTGTGAATGATACTTTTCCCAAAGCCAGAAGGTGTGTTGCCAGACTTATACATTCTGCACTACAACGTGAATAGTCGTTTTGTTGCCACTTCCTCAAATGATTTTAGAAATTCTGATGGAATGTTATCTATCCCTTCTGCCTTATTTAATTCTAATATTGGATCGCCTATCTCTTCTTAATCAACTCTGTTTCTTCTTCTATCACATCACACAAATATTCTCCCTCGTAGAGGCTTTCAATGTATTCTTTCCAACTATCCGCTCTCTCTTCTGCATTTAACATTGGAATTCCCGTTGCACTCCTAACGTTATCGCCCTTGCTCTTAATGTCACCGAAGGTTGCTTTGACTTTCCTGTATGCTGAGTCTGTTCTTCCGACAGTCATTTCTTTTTCGATGTCGTCACATTTTTCCTGCAGCCATTTCGTCTTAGCTTCCCTGCACTTCCCATTTATTTCATTCCTCAGCGACTTGTATTTCTGTATTTCTGAGTTTCCCGGAACATTTTTGTACTTCCTTTTACTTCCTTTTGTACTTACTTCGTATTTATATGAACTATAATACAAAAATTTGAAGCTAGGGAGTAATTCAATATTAAATAATACCATCTCATTATGATGTCACTGTTGAACGTAACAAGCATTATCCCCTCCTTCATCCCCCCTGCAGCTGGCATGTGTTGTAAAATTCGTCTTTCGTGTTTGGCCCGTACGTAGGATTTTTATGACTTCTGCAGCTGTTTATCTTTTCACAATATTTAGTGCGTCTTTTCCTGACCTCCAAATCTAATAGAGAAGTGGTTCATTTGATATACAGTGCTACCATCGAAAGACAAACCACGATTTTGAGTTAACCTGCAATATCGGTTTCACAGCAGGTGAAAATGTGTGCCACTCATTACTTCATATTTGTGCGACGTACGCTACAGGTGTATTTATTCGACAAATAGAGGCGGGTGTTGCCATTGCCGCTGTTCCGTCAACATGTGTGGCAGAAGTTAACGAGACCTGCTTTCCCCACGATAACTGCAGTAAGGTCTTTTGTTTTTACGCTCACTGGTCACGCGATGCTCTGGGCAGCGATCCTGACACGAAAGAATGTTAGCGCGTTGGCGGAGTGCTGAAGTAGACATATATAAACCGACTCAGTGCTACGGCGCCCCGTTGTTTCATAATTGTTCTTTCGGCTCCAGTTTACGTTAAAGTGTGTTTAGAAACGGAAAGATTTAGAGATATCTTTGTAACTTGGAAGTCTGATCGTAATACAGGGTGGGCTGCAGCTCGGTTGTCAGAATACGTTTGTTGAAAATAATATTAAACAAATTTATTGTTATCATGAGAATAAATTTAGAGATCAGTGAACCTACAAAAGATGCTGAAAATAGTTTACATGTTGTTGTATGCAAAATTTGTATGTTTTCAATAATGATTTACAAATTTTGCCGCTAATCTTCTGGGACTGCAGCCTTTCAAATTCTGGTTGTATTCATTCAAAAATGTTCAAATGTGTGTGAAATCTTATGGGAGTTCACTACTCAGGTCATCAGTCCCCAAGTTTACACACTACTTAACCTAAATTATCCTAAGGACAAACACACACACACACCCATGCCCGAGGGAGGACTCGAACCTCCGCCGGGACCAGCCGCACAGTCCATGACTGCAGCGCCTCAGACCGCTCGGTTTATTCATTCCTTTAAATGTACAAAATCATGAATCTTGACGGAACGAACCTCAGTTTTTTGTCAGACTGAAAAATCCATGAGTATGGTATCTGTGGATCGGTGGAGGTCCGTCTGTCAACCCATTCATCAGAGTTTTCATTTAGTAAGTCTCTCACCTAATTCCATAATGCGGGGGTGCTCCATCCTGTTGCCATACCAATTTTTCTTTAACCAACTATAGAGTTTCAATAAGTGGACTATCTTCCATTTCTAACAACTTTTCTTAAGGTATGTCTAGGAAATTTACAGAGCTGACGGCGTTGTTAAAAAAAAAAAAAACCGGCCCTATTAAGCTCCCACTGAAAATCCTTATCCATACACTCACTCCAGAAAATTTTAACTCTTGTCTGGTTCCACACATGGTGACATTCACCTTAAAAGCCATTTCGTCGCCACAAAGAATGTTTTTGTAAAACTTGGGATTGACTTCCTGTCGGACTGTCTTCGTCTTACAGCATTCCATTCGTCTATCCGCTTCATTTATATTTAGGCCTTCAAGTAAAGTAGGCCTATATCGTCTCAATTTCAGCTTTTTCCTAATCCTTCGTAGGCTATCATCGCTATTCTATACTCATTGGACGCTTTTGTTAGAGATCTAATCGGTGATTGAACGAAACATTGCGTGGCAATATTCATATTCTCTCCTGTACTAAAAGACTTCGTCCTACCTGAACGAGGAAGCTTCGCTACCGACCTAGTCTCTTCAAATCTTCAATTTAATTTGCGAATTTCTTGTCGAAATGGAGATTGGACAACTGGAAAACTTTCCGCAAACACTACTGTAACTGTTGTCATGATTCCGCCATCTTCGCAAAACAAGCACATGCTGTTCTGTAGTTAACTTTCTGTTCATTACTTCTCGGACAACAGCAAACAACACACCTCAAATTGCTTGTGTCAACTGATTTACAGCCACGACACAATAGTCAAAGTCAAAAATTACTACCAGAACACTAGGCAAAAGGCAGTCTTAAGGATTACTAGTGACATCTGATTTATGGCTCCATCCTGTATTTTCTTTCGTATGTAGCATGTTGGGAAGAGACTAAATAAACTGCATCGTGGGCTAAGATGCAAGGGGAGCAGGGAATGAAAGAACAAGCCTCATGAAGGTAAAAAGAAAAGAAGAACTGCTCTACGAAATAACATAACCAAAGGAGAGTCTGTTCGAAAACTTTGCACATACATGAAATCAAAATCCACTGTCTGGTAAGGTACAGTACCGTGTTGGACCACCTTGTACACTGTGACTGGTTTGGATCCTTGACATGCTGGTCACCAGATGGTCGAGACATTCCTCTCCAAGCCTGTCCCACTCCTCCACAGCGACCCACCTGACATCATCCGCTGTCAGACGATAAGCTGCACGTTACAACTTGCCCCAAGCATGCACCCAAAATGCACAACCGGACTCATGTACACAGAAATAGCAGGTCATTAAATGCCGTTGATTTTGTGCCTCCTGGTGCAAGGTGGTATCGAGATGGACGAAATGTGCTCGTGCATTATCGTCATGAAAGATGAACCCACGTTGACTTTGAGGTTGGACGATACATATACTGTTTGACAAAAATATGAAGCACCCAGAAGAGAAGAAGGAAACTAAATGAAACTATGCGAGCTGAGAGGAGTGTGATACTATTTGAGTGATTATAAAATCGAGTCCAGTTTAGAAAGAACTTTGCAGTATGAGTCCGCTTATTAGCATGACGCTGCACCTCCTGTGCCCTGGAGGCATGAACGGTGTCACAAAGCAGATGCATCCTCTCCTAAGGCAAGCTGGAACACAACTGTTGTACCTGGTCTTCCAAATCCTGGATATTGGGACTGGGACATGGTTGACATCCGAGCTGGTCCCACAAACGCCCTATTGGGGACCGATACAGGGATGTTGCCGGTCAGGGGAGTACCTCAACATCCCGCAGACAGTTCACAGACCACATGCCATGTGTGCAAGAGCTTTTCCTTGTTGAAAAGTGGCACCCTGATCCTGTCAAACAAGAGGATGCACACTGTGTTTAACGTACCATTGTGCCGCCAGAGTTCCCTGTCACTACCAGCCGTGACCTGAAGCCATACCCCAAGCCTCCTCACACCATAACGCCGGGTTTAACACCGTTCGATCTTTCCAAAATATTTGAAGAATGGAGCCTCCCCCAGGCCGCCGCAGTAGTCGTCGACGTTAATGGTCCAGTGTAGTACAGAATCGAGATCCAACGTTGAACACAGTGCGATGCCATTCGTCAGCAGTCCATGCTTCCCGGTCATAGCACCAGTCAAAATGCATCCGTTTGTTCTTTAAATGGAAGTTTCGCCATGTTTATGTATGGATGATTTATGCATCTGTACAATCACGATTTCGGTCTTTGGCCATTTTCAAGTAACACCATATTGAGCGTGATCAGACTTCTGTTAAAAAAAGTAATCGTTGAAATATAACAAACTTGATCATATAATGTAGGTGTCACAGCGTAAGAACGTTATATTATCCCAAACCATAGTAAAATTACCAGCAGCCGTTTGTGTTGTGATGTTAATGGCAACCAACCATTGGGATGGTGATTCCCTAGTCTGGGTGCTGATGGCATCCAACCAATCGTGCGGGACGACACAGTGTTGCATGGAGTGCATTACTTGTTCTCGGATGGCAGGCGCAGATTTGAGTGCGCTACTATACGCTTGGTGTACAACAAGACGATCTTCCTTGCAGTGGTCAGCATGTCTGTCCTCATGTTCCACTGCAGTCCAACTTTGGGCCATTGTCACATACGAATGCCCCCAAATCGAGTTATTGGACGATTCGACCAGCCGGCCAAATGGAGACCCACGATCACGTCCCTTTCAAACTCTGTCAGATGCTGATAACACTGCCTCATATGGGTATGTGACCTCTGGCTCTGAACACTATGGGACTTAACAACTGTGGTCTTCAGTCTCCTAGAACTTAGAACGACTTAAACCTAACTAACCTAAGGACATCACACACATCCATGGCCGAGGCAGGATTCGAACCTGCGACCGTAGCGGTCACGCGGTTCCAGACTGAAGCGCCTAGAATCGCACGGCCCACCGGCCGGCTATGTGACCTCTCTCTGTCTTTCACAGTCATCAGTCAATTTCTCATTATATGCCCTATCAGGCCTGGTAACAACACGAATGCGACACTAATGTACTCTGGTTGTACTGAACATGTCCGAAGTTGAGTTGATACCTCAGTGTCTTCTGGGTGCTTTACTTTTTTGTAGGACGGTATATATATAGTTTTTGAGTTATTAGTTTTCTGATTGGTTAAATGTGGCCCGCCAGAATTCCTCTCCTGTGCCAACCTCTTCATATCAAGCCGGCAGCTGTGGCAGAGCGGTTCTAGGCGCTTCAGTCGGGACCCACGCTGCTGCTACGGTCGCAGGTTCGAATCCTCCCTCGGGCATGGCTGTGTGTGTTGTCCTTAGGTTAGTTGGGTTTAAGTAGTTCTAAGTCTAGGGGATTTTTTTTTTTTTTACAACAGGGAGAGAGAGAGAGAGAGAGAGAGAGAGAGAGAGAGAGAGAGAGAGCATAAGAGCCCCATCATTATCATGAAGAGTGTCACATGCACTCACTTGATGAAATACCGTTGAGAGGTTTGGTATTTAAATCACGACATTAGCGCAATGTCTGATCATCAGGAACTTTACGCCAGAAACTCTTCTTTCCTCGGCGCCAAATTTTGGCACTAAAATTTTTGGCACCACCATAAATCGAACCGGCTTACCCCCGGCTCCAGCGCCACTGCACAAGCGTGTAGTTCTCCTTGGTACCATGAAGGTTAATTCCTGATGCCTTGTCACATGTCCTATCATCTTGTCTCTTCTTGTCAGTGCTTTACATACGTTCCTACCTTAGCCGATTTTGCAGAGAACCTCCTCATCAAAGCAGACTGAAAAAAGGACGATTGGGTCTAATGTCCCTTCGACGTCGAGGTCATTAGTGACGGAGTACAAGCTCGGTTTGTGTCAAGGATGGGGAAGGGAATCGCCCGTGCCCTTTCAGAGGAACCATCCCAGCATTTGTCTGGAGCGATTTTGGAAAATCACGGAAAACCTAAATCTGTTTGGCCGAAAGCGGATTTGAAACGATGTCCTCCCGAATGCGAGTCCAGTGTGTTAACCACTGCTCATTCTCAAAGCAGACTGATTACGGAAAAAGAAAATCAACCACTAGAACTTCTCATTTTCTTTAATCAGTATCGAAAAACCAAAAACAAAAAACACAAAAACGGAAGAATACAGTTCAACAGTCTCAGTATTGTCTTTATTATGTGATTAGCACTGTGTGATATTTGTGAGCTCCCAAGACTTACACAATGCGTCGAAAAAAATGTACTTCAGTTTCTGAGAGAGGTGCAGGCAAACAGTGTTATGGGCAACTCCTCGTCTGTCTTCAGACAGGTAACATTTTGCGTCGCTTTCATATCTTCTTCACTTTTCTTGACGTGATCTGATAAGAGCTCACTTCATGCCTAATGAAATCTATTTGAGCCGTTCTGAAATTTGTTCTTCTAGGCTGCTTGAAGTCTAATCACGCTCGAGTTTTCATTGTTGGAAGTTCGTATGGTATGACACGACGGTAGCTTAACACCACTCAACTATGATGGCTATCGTGCTACTGGCACTGAAAATGTCCATAAATATTAACAGTACCAGGAAGAAGCAAAATACGTAACGAAGATATTGCTGAATCAAAAAACAAGCACCGGAACTTAGACGACCAATTCAGAGTGGTCATATTACTTCGTCCAACGCCTATATATGGTGAAGAGTGACGGTCGTATCACAATCCACATAAAAGTCAAATGAAAAGGCGAAATGTGCCGTTTAAAATGACAGTATAGCATTCAAAGGGAAACACAATAGACGAGCGTCATTTCCTTGGTTTTCCAGACCGCTGGTATTTGCGTCATAGATGTAAAATCTTTTCAGCTGTCAGATGCCTGCCGCTGGCGACTTCTGAGAGTAATTATTGAGCGGTCGATGGCCGATTGTGGCTGCCCGGAGTCTGCCGAGGAGGCTGAAAAGAGGCACTTCCATCACGGTACCTGCATTTATCTCGCCTTCCTCGGAATCGCTTTGAACAACTCGTTGAGAAAGCCCGTTACATATTTCTCAGATTGTCCAGTCAGTGAATCAGTGTCATCGACGGCCTGTAACTCATATGTTTTCGAGTCTTCTACGTCTACGTCAGTCCTTCAAATACTACATGCAACGTTACACATATTTGCCTTTTTCTCTAGGAGATATAACCATCGCATTTTGTCCCTGTTAATCTGAAAGCAGTATGTGAGAAATAACGAGTTAATAATAGAGGCAGTACTTTTGCGACATTATTCTCCTTGGATACCGGAATTCTTCAAAGAAAATGGTGCCGTATTTGCTAAGGAAGCTGATACACAGAAAATTTCACATTTAAGTAATATATCTTCGTCGGACCTTTCCGTGATCTCCGGAACGAATTAGAGACGATAACCAGAATGTCTCCGCAATATCCTTTCTTCCGCGAGCGCTAGTTCTGAAAGTTTCGCAGAAGAGCTTCTGTGAAGTCTGGAAGGTAGGAGCCGAGTTACTGGCAGAATTGAAGCTGTGGAGACGGGTCTTGAGTCGTGCTTGGGTAGCTCAGATGGTAGAGCACTTGCCCGCGAAATGCAAAGGTCCCGAGTTCGAGTCTCGGTCCGGCACACAGTTTTAATCTGCCAGGAAGTTTCAGAGACAATAACGTTTGCTGTAGATGTAGGAAGTGCCCCTCTTCTGCTGCGTACAGAGGTCTATGAAGACACATTGAAGAATTAGCATACTGTAAGTCAGCAAGGATCCAAATGCGTGTGTTCAAAGGAAAAGCTACCTCATTTCTGATCTCGATCCCCTCCCGTAGAATGTTAACAGAAGACTGGAAGTTCTGTATTTCTATACAGCGTTTCTTAGGCTTAAGAAAATACAAAATATCATGAAGATGCAGTGAATCATGGTTGAGGTGTTGAAGAAGCTATAATAAGTGAACTGAATACCTTGCTGGACAAAGTTCTGTAGTCTGATGAAGACATACAAAAGTGTGAAGGCGAAACAATACAAGGTTGAACAAATAAGTGAACAAATATCAATCAGACTTTTTAAAACACCATAGTACAAAAATTACATCAATTAAGGTTACTGATGACCAGGAATATGCCAGGGACAACCATTGACTGTACTGGAGTTCAGAAAAGAATTTGATACCGTCAGCTTTGATATACCGCTCGGAAGAATGCGACAGATGTAATTTTGAGATAGCAGCTAGTGATTTGAAAAGTACTTGAAAAACAGACAGCAGATCGTTGTCTGTGGGAGTAAACAGTCGCCCCGGAAGTCTGTTTTCTCAGGAGTGCCATAGGGGTCGGTCCTTGGTTCACTGTTGTTTTCCTTTTATTGCAGTGCCACATAGTCGGTTTTCCCAGCTGCAAATATCGTTTCTATGCCAACGGCCTATAGTTTTACCTAAGTGCCTGGTCTGAAGGTATGAATATTGCGATCGTTCAGATGAATGATGATCTGTCTTTAGTGGTAAGATACATTAAATGCGAAAAAGTCGCGAGTAATTTCGATTTTCTATCAGAAATGAATACGTTCTGATTTCCACGAACAGTTGTCTCCTAATTTTCTTAATGATATTCCAATACCCTATCAAAAAACATGGAATAACTTGGGTGTAATTTGGATGAGCCTCTCAAATAGGCACAAAATATTATCGACACACATAAGAGGACTTCCGCTTCCCTCTCTGCTTTTAAACAGTTTCGGAATATATTTCCCTAGGACGTGAAACCCAAATTGTAGAGTCACTATTTCTACTCAATCTCTACTACTGCGATGTAACCCAACTCGACACAGATAGTGAGTAAACAAGACAGAATTAACCATGAATGCTTGTGAACGTTGCATCTACAACATCCGTCTATTTGACCATGTCAGTTGCGGCCGGGCAAGTTATGTGACGACTTTACGCTGTGTCTGCTTCATTGAATCCTCAGCACACATGCACCTAAGTACTTCGCATCAGAGATTTAGTAACTGGCATCTCATCATAATCGAAACACAACCTCTCACTTATCTAGCACTCTAGCTGTGTCCATACATACAACAAAAATATTCGCAAACTCCTTCGCTGTTGCTGCTGTCCACCACTGGAAAAACGTAGCCAACATTCCGCACACAATTAAATGTGTGTTGCTTTTAAGAAGAAGAGGAAGGACATCTTTATATCAACCTCATAACGTTTACCCAAAAATTAACGTAAAAAGGCCAATTTTCTCTCTGTCAAACAGTAAAGCAGATGCTCCCATCTTCTCTCAGTTACGCTCTGTTTGGTTTTCGTTTTCAGTCACTCAAGCCACTTTCTTTTCCAGTATCATCGTTAATTGTGTTTTTGTTCATCTTTCTGTTCCTCTTGAACTTTTTCTCTTATGTTCACTGCTGTTAGTGCTCGTAGTTTAAACCTTGCTTTCTATAGTTAATCTTCGTTGTTGTACTTCTCATTATTGAATGTAATTTGTATTTTTGTTTTCTTTATGCACTACAGTAAGTTTTAAATGTTGTATATTAGATGCAATTTTTAACATGTTTATCATAATGAATATAATGAAAATATGTACTAGGACGTGCCAAAAAGTAATGCCTCCGAATTTTTTATGTGAAAACTCTTAAATATTTTTAAATAAAACAAACATTAATAACATCTTGCCTCTTTATTCTTCATGGCTACTTACTGCTTAACATAGTTGCTCTGATGACGACCAAATTTCATTCAACGAGAGACCAATGTGTTGATACCGTCAGTGACCGACACTGTAGAATGTTTCACTTGTTACCGGAGCCATAACCTCACCTCTGCTTGCACCGCTTCGTAACTATCAAAGTGAAGTCCTCTAAGGTGTTCTTTAAGCTTTGGAAACAGATGAAAATCGGACGGGACCAAGTTGGAACTTTACGGGGGATGATCGATGACAGCGAACCCAAGGCGTGTATGGTCTGGCATTGTCATGCTGAAGGAAGGGGTGCTCCTTGTGCGGACGGCTTATCACTTTGTACCAAGTCGATCTGGCGCCTTCGTGTGCTGCGGTAGTCGCACCTCCCATTCATTAGGAACTGGTATTCCTTTGAGAGATATGACAATGTTAAGAACTTTACCCTGTTTTAGGACATCTGTTGCTGTGTATTTTTTCTTAAGATAATAATTTCGGACAACGTTTAATGAATGTGGGATATTGACAATGTAAACCGACGCCAGCTCTGCTGCCGGGAGCTATTTGTGGAACAGTACAGCATTTGGCGAGTGTGGTATCTTTTCTGTTACACGCTTAGCTCTGTTGACGAGTAGTAGCGCGCCGACAATGCTGGTTTCCATGCCTTGCTGAGTTGAAATCCCGTGTCTCTATTGATCAGGTCGTTACTTATGCGAGTTTCGACTGCTTCTTTAATGACGGAGTCCCAGTACGTTGAAGCGGACGAAAGGAATTTTGTCTCTCCCTCGTTCATGCTTTGTCCCGTGTCAAGACAGTGTTCAGTCACATAAGACTTCTCTGGCTGACCGAGTCTGGTGTGACGTCTGTGTTCAGCACATCTATCCTTAAAAAGTTCTACACTTCACCTAAAACTCAGAAGATTTTATACAACGACTGAAGACTTTGCGTCTCGAACCAGCTGACATTTTAGGGAGTTTCGATGTGGTCTCTTTTTTTTTCACAAGAGTACCCTTGGTGGATTCATTACAACGTATAGGAAATAAGTTGGAGGGGGACATATTACACCTATTCAAATGTGTGCTTACCTCGACGTACTTTTTATTTAACGAACAATACTCTGAGCAGACTGATTGTGTTGCTATGGGTAGCCCTTTGTCTCCTATAGTAGCTAGCCTTTTACGGAAGACTTCGAGGACAAAGAACTTCTGTCAGCGGTGCTGAAACCTAAATGTTCTGGATATATGTGGACGACATTTTTGTAGTTTGGCCACAAGGAGCAGCAACGCTTCCTGTATTTCTGAAACAGCTCACCTCCCTCCATCCCAGCATCTGCTTCTCCATGGAAGTGGAGAAAAATGGAGACCTCCCGTTTCTTGATGTCTTGGTCCGCTGAAAAGAAGACTGTTCCTTGGGCCACAGTGCGTTTCGTAAACCGACTCACACTGACCTATACCTACGAGTTACGAGCTGTCATCACCCTTCCCAACGCAGTGGTGTGTTGCGGACTCTCGTTCATAGGGCTAGAATTGTCTCAGATGCAGGGAACCCATCAGCAGAACTTAGCCATCTGCGTTGTGTATTTGTACAAAACGGATACTCTGATAAACAGATCCGTAGTGCATTTAAACCTGCACGCACTAAAGACTAAGAACAGTCAGAAAAAACGGAGACCTCCAAGAGGATGGGTTTTCCACCGTATGCTGGTGGCGTGTCCTTTAAGACTGGCAGGCTCTTCAAAAAACATTTAAAAAAATGTGTCTTCCACCCTCCAGCGCGTGCGCAAAGGATGCTGGGTTCTGTTGAAGACGACCTGGATCTAAGGAGACTAGAGATATATAAAATCCCGTGCCAGTGTGGGAAATCATACATGGCCAGGCATGTCGTACTGTTAAGGACAGATGTGCTGAACACAGACGTCACACCAGACTGGGTCAGCCAGAAAAGTCTGCTGTGGCTGAACACTGTCTTTACACGGGACACAGCATGAACTAGGGAGAGACAAGGATCCTTTCGTCCGCCTCCGCGTACTGGGACTCCATCATTAAAGAAGCAGTCGAAATTCGTATAAGTAACGACGTGATCAGTAGAGACACGGGATTTCAATTCAGCAAGACATGGGAACCAGTACTGGCTGTACTAAGGCACTGTCGACCGCACACGAACGAAGCCGAGTCAACACGGACGGAGAATCAAAGTCCGCCAATTTAAACTGGGAGCCAACACTCTATCCGCACGCGCTCTGGGCCTCTATTTGCGGTCTCGCTTTTCCCGCGACGCGAATGAGAAGCCGTGGCCCGTTTGTACGGCAGGGGGCACTGGATGTCGCCGTGCTCTAGGATTCGTCTACGACGACGTTATAGCCTTAACCCTGGACGCCTGCGCTCTTCTAGCGAGTCAGCTTATATATTGGCGAGCCGTTGCCGCAACACATTAGTAAGCACCTGAAGATGACGAGCAGGTTTCACAACATTATCCGACGCGGCCCCATCAACCATTGATGCAACTACTGGGGATGTCACTTGTATCCATTAAAGTATCATTTCTTCCCGTGGGGAGTTGCACCTGTACTCTTTTAGTACATTTAGTACGCAGGTGGTCAGTAGAATGACTAATGGAACATGGCTGCAGCTACCCACTGTATGTTATAAACTCCATGTTTCCCGCAATTAATGCGTAAGACGGAGTGGGGCTTTTTAATTCCATCCGAATGTTTCGTACATCACTGTCGATTTGATATCGGAAGGTGTCAGATCATTTACCATTTTCAGTTTTCAAAACGGTGCCGTACTGTTTAAGATATCGCGCTATCATCTCATTTGGGCATTCGAAACATACATTATAAGCTTTTATATTCCAAATTCCATAATCTGCATGTACTACAGCAACATTAGTAACAGGTCCGTCTCGGTGCTTGAATTCCTAGTATTACCACCTGCAGTCACGAGTTAGTCGCAATTTTCAGAATCTTTAAATTTGATGAACACACTATAGTGTATATAGATATAAGGTTGATACTGATCACCCGCAGAGGACGTATAGAGTGTGTAGGCGTAAGGTTGGCACTGATCACCCGCAGAGGACGTGTAGAGTGTGTAGGCGTAAAGTTGGCACTGATCACCCGCAGAGGACGTGTAGAGTGTGTAGGCGTAAGGTTGGTACTGATCACCCAGTCCATGGATGAATCTACAGCGGCTTCATTCTAAAGCCGGCTTTGGTGACTGAGCGGTTCTAGGCGCTTCAGTCTGGAACCGCGCGACTGCTACGGTCGCAGGTTCGAATCCTGCCTCGGGCATGGATGTGTGTGATGTCCTTAGGTTAGTTAGGCTTAGTACTCAGAGCCATTTGAACCATTTGCATTCTCAAAACAGCATGAGTATGAGCAAGCTACCGACAACAACAGCGATACAGAGCTGACATCACACGCTTGACGGTCAGTTTTTGCAACTAACTATCCAATCATTAGCATACTCCCGTAATAAACCTCGCCGAAATCCAGTTAACTGCTCGCAATGTGTTCATTGACCCCATTCTTGTAAACGCTACAATATTTACCAACTCAGTGCGATACATATAAACACAGACCTCTCAAGCATGTCAACTGGTGGTCCAGCTGCGACACAGTCCTCTCAGCTAGATGTGTTGTTTTACGCGTTACGTCTCCAGAGGCGTCCATTTCCCAAGACTGCTTTTCCAGTGAAGTCAGCGCGGTTCCTGGCAGCAGGCAGAACCGTGCCAGGAGCTGGCTGGGCGTTGGCAGGGCACGGCAGCGCACGCGGCGCCTCGCCTTCAGCACGCACCGCAGTTGCGTGCCACTGCCTCATCACCACAGCTGAGGGCTCTGGGCTGGATATGGGCAGTGCGGCGTGGTTTTCACTGGACGCCACCGCTGTGTTCCGGGGCGCGCCAACTGCACGCCTAATGCTGGCCTCTGTGACCGAGCGGTTCTAGGCGCTTCAGTCCGGAACCGCGCTGCTGCTACGGTCACAGGTTCGAATGCTGCCTCGGGCATGGATGTGTGTGATGTCCTTAGGTTAGTTAGGTTTAAGTAGTTCTAAGTCTAGGGGACTGATGACCTTAGATGGTTCAAGTGGCTCTGAGCACTATGGGACTCAACTGCTGTGGTTATCAGTCCCCTAGAACTTAGAACTACTTAAACCTAACTAACCTAAGGACATCACACACATCCATGCCCGAGGCAGGATTCGAACCTGCGACCGTAGCAGTCGCACGGTTCCGGACTGCGCGCCTAGAACCGCGAGACCACCGCGGCCGGCGACCTTAGATGTTAAGTCCGAATTGCTTAGAGCCATTTGAACCATTTGCACGCTTAATAGCCTAGAGTGTGGTCCGTAGGTGTGGAGCCATCCTTTTAAAGCAAAACAGGTGGATAAACAGAAGTTTAAAATCTAGCAATATGAGATGGGATAGGGAGGAAACCTGTGAGGCTGCGTTACCAACATAGCAGCCATTTAGGAACCCGTTATCTTGGATCATCTTCAACATTAACCAGTTTTGGCTCGGATATCCTAGCATTTTCCAATTTCAAGCAGACAGTAGTTGAACGTTCCCTCTCTTCTTCCTCTCTTCTTAGGATACCCAACATTTCCTTACTCTTGAACTGTACATTCGTACATTTATTTAGGTTTACCTGACATTCTTTGGGTATATTCATCCCATTCCTTTCTGTACTCGTTTACGTTTTGAATTATGCTTTTGATGCCCAACTAGAGGTCCTTGGAGTCTCATATGTGCTGCTTCAATTCTCCTCCTCTGACTGGTGGTTAGACTCCAGCTCTCTGACCTACAAATTAGAACATAGTAAAATTTTAGTACTGTCTCGTTCCTGACGTTTTTGAGGAGAGTGCGATTTATAGTACCTACCAGGTACTGAAATTTTTGCGATTTGCGTTCTTGATCATTGGATGTAATATATCAGATCGCACATCCAAGGTATTTAAACGTATTATTTGTTCTAGTGGTCTTTTGCTCTTACAGGCTCCTTACCATGGAATGCCATCATCTTAGTTTTATCTTTAGATATTATCATATTATAATAATTTTTTATCTCGTTCAAGGACATAATTGTTCACCGTAATTGATCTTTGGAGTTTGCTAAGATTATTTAATTATCTTCAAACAGGAGTGTGTTTATACATTTTTTATTACTTTTGTAATGGAGCACTAATTCATGCTTCCACATCTATCTGTATACTAAATAATATGGGTGATAAACGACACCCTTTTGTCAATCCTCGATTGAAAGTTCTCGCAAACTAACTTCTTTTTGCGTTTTGATTTTGTTATGTATATACATCTTTGAATTATACTTATTAGAAACGGAGATAAACATTCTTTCCTCTAATTTCCCATAGTTTAGCTCTGTTAACTTTATCAAAATCTTTCTAACAGTCGATAAAGTCACTATATGTGAGAAGATTGTATTCTCAGTGTTTCTCAATAATTTTGTAGACTAGAGAAATACTGTAGAAACAAGATATTCCCATCCGAAACCCATTCCGTTCTTCTGTAAGAAACGTTTCTGAAAGTACCTTTACTCTATATGTTATTACTTCCGGATGTATCTTGTACCCAGAATTCAAAATAGTGATACCTCGATAACTCTCACACATCCTGTTCAAAAACGGTTCAAATGGCTCTGAGCACTATGGGACTTAACTGCTGTGGTCATCAGTCCTCTAGAACTTAGAACTACTTAAACCTAACTAACCTAAGGACATCACACACATCTATGCCCGAGGCAGGATTCCGACCTGCGACCGTAGGAGTCGCGCAGTTCCAAACTTTAGCGCCTAGAACCGCTCGGCCACTGTATCATTGGTACTAGATATTTCTGGTAGACTTGTTTTTTACATTTAAGAGGTCTTCCAGACTAGACTGGGAATCCCTTTTTGTCTTTATGTTTTATCATTTTCCCTAAAGGTTGGGCAACAGCTACGTGTGTCATTCTTACTATTACTTTTCACTCTTCACTAATGTTCTGTTTTTCTTGCAAGTGTTGTCGTGTTTCATCTACATGTTTTTTGTATAATTATCTAATGCTTGGACCTTGTTGCAAATGTGTTCTTAAACTTCTTGTTGTGTTTGTTTCTTGGCAGTGATTTTATTTCTATGCGTTGGTATTCTTAGTTTTGATATTACCAGAAAATGGTCAGTGCTGACTTCCATTAATGGAATCGCTTACTCATCTGCAATAACATAGTCTATTATAGATCTAGTACCCCTAGCACGCCGTGTAAATTTATAAATATCTTTATGGGGAGAAAACTGTTTGTCATTCTTAAAGATCTGAAGGCAGAAAAATATCTTAGCTAACTTCCTTTATAGTTTTTGCTATGCTCTCCAGATGATCCCATTATTCCTTCAATGGTAGATTTCCCTACCCTCGTATTGAAATCTGTAGCAATTATTAAATTTTCTGCCTTAGGGTATCCATTAATCGTCGTCTGCATGCATTCGTAGTTTGCATACTCTTCCTCTCTCTTGCTGTCCTGTAGAGTATATACACCAGTTATATCCACTAGCTTTCCGATTATCTTTAATCTTATATGTATGAGTATTTCATTTATGAATATATATTTGATTGCAACTATTTCCTGTGTGTACTTTTGAACGTAACTGCTACTCCAGCCTTTGCCCATTCAGTTCCACTTACTCCACTGTGTATCATTATAAAACCACTATCTTCTGTAGAGCTTTGTAGTTTCATTTTTCGTTCTGATATTACAGCTATGTCAATTTTTGTAGTGTTTAATTCTTATGCTAGTTCTTCTTCCTCAGTGTTCGTTCCTTTACGTGCTATGTGACTATTTGCAAAATTTGTTCAGACCTTTTATTCTTAACCTTATTCCTTGCTTTGGTCATCAACAAAAGGTCAGTCCGCTTTTATACTTGCTATTTGCGAAGTTACAGGATACTGACCTGTAACCAGGGCTGCCACCTATAGGTAACCAAGCACACTTGTTTTTCTTTTGGGGTTGTGTCCTCTTAGATGATTGCCTTCACTACGGCTGTGGATTCATCTCTCGATGTTTTTCAGAGTGCCCTTCTCTTTTTTCGATCAAGATTGTCTCCTCTAGGAGGATCGGCCTTCGTAAGTCTAAAAGAGCCCCCCCCCCCTCCCCTACACAGCCCCCCTACATTGTGGACTGCTCTTTATCTGACTCCTGCCCTGGTTAGGATGACCCTGCCAGGAGCTTAAGCTCCGTCCATCATAACTCTCTGGGTCATAGTGCATTGCACAAACCTTCTCACCACGATAAGGAAGCAGTCCTCGAGAAGAGCTACTTTGGATGCAACTCGTAATTTTCATGTCATATAACAAACAGATAGTGTGTCACACCCCTATTGGTTGTGGACAGGCCTTGAGCGACAATGAGATGAGTTACCAATGTCATCGAAATGAAAATGAGAAACTCACCAACTGCTTAAGAGCAGTTTAATGGAACGGAGTGTGGTACCGGAGAAGTGATACAATAGTAGGAAGTTTCTCGGGCTTAATCAGTTATTGGCAGAGTCTGGTTGAAATTTATTTCTTGAAACATTTTTCGTTATCGGAAGAGGAGTCTTACAATTGGGAGCTTTTTATGTAATTATGCAGTAAAGGCAAAGGCAGCTTTCACTTGTTCTACTTCTATCAAATCTCTGCTAATTATCTTAGAGAAGAGAAGCATAATGTCTCTCGTTCTAGGTGTGCGCTGTGACTTCTGCTAGTGTCAGATCATCTACCTCTCCATTGCTGAACAATTATCTATTCAGATCGCAGTCTCCTTTTGGATATGTTCCTGAGTTTTCTTTGGCTGCCTCTCCATAAAGTCACTATGACACCACAACTGTGACTCGAAGACTGCCACTTTACGGCTCCTCATCTCCCATCCTCCGCTTCGGCTGTTTCTAGAATGAGTCCTGACTGCTGACGCCTTCCTGCTAGCTTTTGCCCCTTCACTTTCGATTCAGTAGTCCTACATGAGTTGGGCAAAAATATGGAACCACCGCAAGAAGTGCATGCTTGAACATGGATGCTTGTCAAACCTGCATAGTACGCTATGTATTTGACCAAGAACGCCACCTGCACAGTATCCTTTAAATGTTGCAAGTGTTAGCCGTGGTCAGAATTGTGATCTTCTAGTTGTGAGTGCATTATGTTGCAGCTAACTGAATTCATACGTGGGCAAATTGTTGGTGTTCATATAGTGGATGATTCTGTAAGCAGCTGGAGTATTTAGTGTTTCAAGAGCCACAGTACCGAAGACTAATACCGCATATAGGGAAAGCGAGCGAAAGTGTGTGTTGAGTGATCGTGACAGACGGTCATTGAAGAGGATTGTGACGAAAAATTAGAGGATGACAGCTGCAAAAGTCACTGCTGAACTGGAAGTGAAGATAAAAATAACACGAAAGGAGATCCATAAGCAGGGAATTGCAGGACCAGCCGGAATTCCAAAACCACTCGTCAATGATGTAACTGACGATAACTGGAAAATGCGGTGCCGAAGCGATTAAACGTGGACTGTGGAGCAACGGAAGAAAGGCATTTGGTCGGCTGAGTCTTGTTTCACATTGTTTCCAGTTTCTGCCGAAACTGCGTCTCAGGAGTGAAACATGGTGGGGGTTCGGTGATGATTTGAGCAGCCTTATTGTTGTATTCCATGCGACTCCCTTGGTTACTCTGTAAGGTCGCATTACTGCCAGAGACTATGTGACAAGTTTGGCTTTTCAGGTCCATACTATGGTACACTGTTTATTCCCCAGTGGTTCTGGTGTATTTCAAGAGGACAGTACCGAGCGAGGTGGCGCAGTGGTTAGACATTGGACTCGCATTCGGGAGGACGACGGTTTAGTCCCGCGTCCGGCCATCCTGATTTAGGTTTTCCGTGATTTCCCTAAATCACTCCAGGCAAATGCCGGGATGATTCCTCTGAAAGGGCACGGCCGACTTCCTTCACCATCCTTCCCTAATCCGATGAGACCGATGACGTCGCTGTCTGGTCTCCTTCCCCAAAAACAATCCCAACAATCAAGAGGACAGTGCCCCTTTAACATACCAGGACTGATTTGTGAAAACGACGGTGAATTATCGCGTCCTCCCTGGCCGTCAGAGTTGCCATATTTCAATATTATCGAGTCTTTGTGGTCTACTTTGGAGAGGAGCGCGTGACCCTCCATCATCGTTAGGTGAACTTGTTACTCTTTGGCAGGAGGAATGGTAATTCGGGCAACTAAAGAAAGTACCACATAGGTTGCGGATAACGACTGAAGATACCGACGGCTTAAGATTCACTAAAAATCTGCTGTGGAAAGAATTCTGTAAAGTATTTATTCAAGAATGGCGTCGCAAAAAACTACATTGTCAACCACCGTCATTATTTTCGGTGAGTGCATCCGGACTGTACGTGTAGCTAAGTCACGTAATGTGACAACAGTGCATCATGATATGATATTCCATTTACCACAGAGTAGAAACTTTTTAAACTTGTGTTGTATGAATTCCTCATGTGACAGTGTGTTACTTACTATCTTGAGATGGTTAGTAGGGAAAGTAATAATTGGAACAAATATTTGTAGAAAACACTTGTACATCGGGCTAGAATAGCATTTTACTCATTTAACTAAGCGCTACAATGGTTCAAAATATGTGCATAATCAGCGACCCACTGGGAGTATGATTCTCTTGTAAGTCATTGCCGAATATGTTTCTTATCTATAAACGATAATTTGAGATTCTGCAACATATTTTTTAAAAACTTTTAATTGCCTGGATCGCAAATAGGTGACAATAATGAGATAAGTAGTTCCTGCTGGAAAAAAATCAACCATCTTGAGATCTTTAAAGAATAAGGGAACAGAAAATTGCTATAAATCTCAAGGATATTTTTTAATGGGGCATCACAGGAAATTTTTATCAAAATATTTAAGTAAAGAGGTAGAACATACCAATTGTGGCGGGAAATTAGTGCAACCGTACTCAAAACGGATAAAATATAGTATTTGATTGGCAGAAAGCATTCTCATCAGAAATACGGTAACTATTCTTTCAGGTCTGAGCGCACAAGTGAGCACGTGAAGATGTCTACAAAATAATGGCGATCGGCCGTACATAAGAGGGGCAATGGAGACGCTCCTGTAGCGTTTTGAGTGGAAAGTGTTTGATCATCCACCATACAGCCCGGACATGTCTCCGTCTGATTTTCATCCCTTTCCTCACATGAACTATGCTATGCTATGCTATGGTGACAGCATTTTATCAAAGACAACGAGCTTCAGGCGAGCGTTTGGTGGAATTCACAAGTGGCTGCCTTCTATGACGAGGATATTGCGAAGTTACTACGACGCCACGACATATGTCTAAGTCGGAGTCTCCACTACGTGGAGAAGTAGCTGGAAAGTGTAGCTAAATGTTTCAAATAAAACATTTTTTATTTTCACTGTGGTTTCCATTTCGAGAGCGATCGGAGGTTGAAACAAAAACAGCCCTTGTATACAAAAAGTACATTGGTGTAATGCAGTGGGATCTCGCTCCAATTGAGAACATTTCAAGCATTATAGGCAGAGACCTCCAACCATCTCGGAATTTTGACGGTTTGACTCGCCAGTTGGTCAGAACCTGGCACGGTATTTCTCAGGAGGAAATCCAGCAACTCTGCCAATTAATGACAAGCAGAATAACTGCTTGCATAAGGGCGATAGTTGGACCAACGCAGAGTTGACTTGCTCAATTTGCGAATCTCTTTCTGTTGAGCAAATCATAGAATTTTTTTGAATGTAAAATGATTTGTTTCTCTGTACATGTGTATCCCATCAACCGATTTCCGTCCCATTCTGATAATTTCTTGGCTCTTCGTTTTTTTGTCTTTGAGTATAATAATAAATAAAAAACGAAGTTTTCGTGTTATTTTTATACAATTGCGATTTAGAAAATTAATAGTTATTCTAAAATTGCAAAATGTTTGAGATCACTTCTCTCCATCCTGTCAGTGAGAGGTAATAATAATTCTCCAAAATCCTTCAAAGTTTCTACCATATTGCAGAAACAGACACAGCTCAATTGCAGAGTTGTGAAGTTTTTAGTTGAGAACGCTGTCGGTCGTCGACTGCATGCAGCTTCCCAGTTCGTGGATCATTCAGTGCTCCGTCAGACTGTGGAGTGCCCTGCAGGCTGGACACAGCCAGTACGCTGGCGGCGCCATTGCGTGGGCCGACCACTAGATAACCGTCTGTGCTGCCCGCCGTGCGTGCGGCTCGGTTCGCCAGTGCCACACACTGATTGCGCTGTTCGCCCTCGGGTCGCGGCTAATGTCGCTATCGGGTGGCGTTAATCTGCCCCTGGCTGCGCTCACCTCGTGCCGACTTTCCACCCTGCGGCGTTATATAGCACTACTGAGACCTTGGCACTTCTGCATTACCGTGTCGTTTCCCGCCATCCGTATTGACATTTGAAGCGCGCCCTGATCGCCTTCGAGTCCACCAGTACGCGAAAAGTACAAAAAGTTATTCACCCCACAGGTAACATCACGCACGCAGCGTGCAACAGCCTCTCTAGGTAGTTCGACTAGGAAGAGAGTTTTCAAGTTTCCTCAGAAAAGTCGTATCCAGCTGAAGCAACCCATTTATGATTAGATTCCGTGTAGCGACCAGCGAACAATCGCCCCCGGCAGCATGTAGAACAAGAATCGCCGCGGGGACATCAGCACATAGACAACCCGCGCAACCACGCTACGACGTACAGCCATGTGTTGCGCTACACAATCGACCTGGGACTCACATAGACGGCATTCCAGAGTGCCCCTGACAGCTACAACACCAACAATCGCTTCTCGGGTTTTGTCAAAATTTTGAGGGATCAGGGTTCTTTATTTACGACAATATACAGTCAAATCACCAACAATTTTTAGAGCTTCACAAACACCAGGGCCTCTACACCAAATATATATAGCTTTATCTTGATCAACCTTGCGACGTCCACGGCTCAGTACAAAAGGCACCGTACAACAAAAGTAATATGTACCAGTATCCTTATTAAAAACTTCACCAACATTAAAAGCACGATAAGTAGTCACGTTACGGTTATTAAAACTTTCAAGTTGCATTAAGAAGTGTCTGTTTTTGTTTCTTCATGGTAACTAGTTTCACATATCCACGTGCATTTTCAAACCATCCGTATCGTAAATGTGACAAATACGGGCGATAGCCTATATACAACTGCTCCTGCAGTAATGATCAAAGTGGCACTAAATCATAGGCAGTTGATGCACATAGGCCATTGCCAGTATTTGTCACACGATACGGATGGTTTGCAAATGGACACAGGTGTACGACTTTAGTCACACAAAGGGATATTTCTCAATGCAACTTATAATGGACCTATTTTACACTTGCAGCATGCTGCAAGTTTGTAGACTGCCATTCGGTTCCGGGTCGGAATGATGCACCCGTGTTTCATCGCCTAAGACGATGTTCGACAAAAAATTGTCACCACCAGCCTCGTAACGCCGAAGCAGTTCCGCACACATGGCCCTTTGTTGCTGTTTATGATCCCAGCGGTCACACATCTCTGAATACCCCAACTGATGGACTGATGTGTCAGCACTGCCAACTGAGACAGCCAGTTGAGCAGTGAGATGCTTGATTGTGATCCATCGATCACCCAGAATGAGGACGTTCACACATTGCAATATTTCAGAAGGCAGAGCTGTGTGCGACCGGACGGCACGGGGGGGATTGGACGGGTTTGCGTGACCTTTTTGCGTTGATAATAGAAGCCTCGCCCAACGACTCATCCTGATTTTGTTCACTTACAGCACGGCCATCAATTGTAACTTCATCAAACTACAGGGGCTGAAGCAGGAATATTTCACGGTGTCCCAGAACAAATTTCACCTTTTTCAACTTAAACTGGCTAAGAAAAAATTATTGCATTACTTATTTAACGCCCCAGATGGTTCAAATGGCTCTGAGCACTGTGGGACTTAACATCTGAGGTCATCAGTCCCCTAGAACTTAGAACTACTTAAACCTAACTAATCTAAAGACATCACACACATCCATGCCCGAGGCAGGATTCGAACCTGCGACCGTAGCAGTCGCGCGGTTCCGCACTGAAGCGCCTAGAACCGCTCGGCCACCTGGCCGGCTTAACGCCCCATGTAGGACACAGGGCAGCTTTTGATCATCGGAAATGTTGAAATAAAATCTTGGTTCATGTCATGGTAAACTTGAGACATGTCAGAGGTTTGTCTGTCCACTGCGCACACTCATCGTATTCCTCGTCAGTAGCTGGATAAATGAAAATGATGAAAGAAACAACTGTGGAAATACAAGCTTATCCAACAGTCTAGAGAATTTTGCTAGGAAAACTGTGTTAAAAATCGTGATCCGCGTGGCGAATCTCGAGATATTAAAGTTTTAATTCAGCTGATTGATCTGAATTCACGAGCGTCAGAAGCCAGCAGGATCTGCCACTGTCGCAGCGTAGGGCGGTGGTGCTCACAAAAACACATGTGACCGCGACGCGGGCGCAGTCAAAGCCTCGGGAAAGTTTCGAGTGCTGGCTGATGGTTATGAACCTTGTATCGAGGAGATACACTGCGAAGTTGCAGCCTCCGTTACGGCCAGTGGAAGAGTCCGAAGTGCCGAAGAAGGACAAAGGAAAGTAGAGCATACTAATGATGCGAATTCTAAAAGGACGTACGCAAAACTCTATCAGATGTCATGTTACACGTGTACGTTCCCTATGGAGCCATCGATAGAACTTATTACACTATGAAACCCATTAAATATTCTTAAAAAAAGTTGGCCATGTGACGTCATTGTCGCAGACGACGGTCCATTGTGGGGAGGACACGCCATTGTTCAGGAGAACGCGGATGTTGCTTGAAACGGTCGGACATGATGCGTGAGGCAACTCCAGTTATGGCACATTCAGCTTTGTTCTTCTGCATGTTACGTAAATCAGGTCTCTGCAAATCAGGTAGCATAGGAAGTCAGTTTGTTTGACGATTACAAGTTTATTTTGATTTTGTACAAATTCGCATAATTAGTCGATGTCGGCCAATGTATAAAGTTTATGCCAGTCGCCATGCCATTACCACAATTCTTGTAGGTAAGTTTGGTGCTCTGACTGTTTCAGTGTTTATTGCCTCATTGTTGCGACTTTATCGTCGCCGATGAACACTTGGTTGCGACATGGAGAGTATTCAGTAATTTTGGGTTGCTGAGAAAGTGACAGCATTTCCTAAGTTACCTGGCAGTGTGGTAGCAAGACCCGCGTGGCAGGTTTATTAATCAAGATATGCTTCAAAACATAGTAGAGATGTTGCAGGTGGATTCTCGTGTAAGTATCATTCTCCTGTGTGCAGTAGTGTTGCGACGAGAGAATAAGATGTTACCGTCGCGTGAGCATTGTGGCTTATGAAAGAAGCATTTGTAACTTTATGCAGTTGCCTCACAGCTCAGAGGATGGGGGTGATGAAGTGGCGGCAATCCTAAGAAGGGCGATACGGTCCAGCGTCCCTCCGCGACGAAGTATCCGTGGCATGAATTACAAATAACGGTTCCGCCAGCCTTTGCGGATTTTCGTCTTCTTGCAAAATATCAGAATCTAGGGGTCCGAAAAATTACTCCGTTGCTGAGAGACGACAGTCCTCTGATTGGGCAAACCTACGGTGGTCTCTAATTGCCACACCATTTATTTAAAATTAATTTCACTGCCTTTTCAAATAACGATGTGGTCAAACCATAACCTATGTCAAGCGAGTCGCAATTTTATAGGCAATCCGAATATGCGATCGGAAATATAAGTTGTAATTTATTTAATCTCTCTCTCTTTGTCAGAAAGATGGACTACTTGCAGTCGTTTCTAATGCACGCCTTGTATTAGGTCTCTGCTATGCAGCTGGACAATCCACGCTGATGCATCAACAAATCGGGTAACTTCATTGACTGTGTGGTCATGGACAGGTCCAAACACGGTAGCTTCTTCCTGCCACTCTGCCGCGTCACCACGTCCATCCCTCTTACTGCCCTGTTTCCATATAATTGGCTGATACGTATATGATGCTCTACTTCCGCTACTTTTGTAAGTTTGGGTTTACAAAGTGTCTGAAATGGTTACCAGCAGGACATAGTGGCGCTGTGCTATGGGACAGTACCGACAGGCACCTGAGAGTCAGTCTCCAGTGGCGCATAAGTTGACGCCAGTATGCTGACGAATTGACGGCCAAAGCAGATAGAGGGCTGCGCCAGTTCTACCCGCTGTTTAAATCCACGTCAACATTGCCACAAGGCCTGAGAGCTGGAATCTTTAAGTGGCTGCTGCAACCCATTCTAGACAATGCAGCAGAACTCTGGAGTAAGGTAGCTGGTTACAGCCCTCAAACTCGCTTTGCATTTCCTTAGGTATTTCCCGAAAGTGGATCTCAGTCAGTCTGCCAGAAAGTCTTACATCCGGAATGGAAACAGGTAATTAGCCGGTGATGTCTACGAAGAATATAGAAAATCACTGAACCGGAAAATTTGCAACTTATGCATTACGTTGCAGCTACTTAACGCCATTATGGGGCAGCACCTGCTGACGGACTAAATTCTTTCTTCCTGCATACTAATAGTAGTTTGGGCAAAGAGCGTGCAGACCGACTGACGAAAATTGTGCAACATGTACTTCACGCCATACCCCAAACGTACTGAGATTTTCAAAAGTACGCTCCCCAGCCAAGCTAAAATGCAATTGACAGTGTTAGAGGACATTGATCGGAACGTCACAGACACATGCTGTTGGACGTTTCAGCAACAGATTCCACACCACTCTTGGTTTCTCACCTCGGCGCTTACTAGAAAGTAAACTGTTATCATTAACAAACTAAGAGAAATTCATTGCAATTAATACCGTCTCCAAACTGTGATTCTTATCACTCTGAAGAGGGCATCGTCTATTTATTGACAGAATATAGTAAATCAAGTCATCAAAAACAATTACACTATGCAAAATTTTAAGAACTGGGCATCATTTTTCTCCTAGAAGAGCTCTTATTTCGGCGAATAGGTCCATTGACAAATGTATTGGACAATTCATCCATAATTTTAACTTAATTATAAAGTCATTCTCATACACTGTGTTTTATGTTTCGCAACGAAGCAAAAGCCCTCTTATAACCATTGTGTGGTATAATTTTGTCTGGTGGAAAGAGCTCTGCCTGAAACCAATAAAAAGTGGTAGCGTTTTTAGGTGTGGTTCAGATCAGCAGCGTACAAGACAGCTAACAGGAAGAATGCTGAAGACGACCCCGACTTTCTGAAAAAACAGCCCATGGATTCCAGCCCGCATAGCAGATCGGGAGTCAAAGATTTCTGTTACGAAGATCTCCACAATATCACAAGTTACAGCGAATGCAATGACTTCCATGGCTTCCAACTGGACCGACGGAACGTTTACGGAGCCATTCACTGATTAACAGTCGTGATACTAACAGTCATATGCCATCAAAAACTAAGGATATCTTTATACACTACCATCACCTTGAATTAAAACTTCTCTACTCAACTAACTGGACACAAATCACTTATTATGAGCACCGTCTACTGCATCCATACTAGCACTCATGCAGGTCGCGTAAGTATGATGAAGGAACTAAAAATACGAACCTTAGCCTTCCCGACACACGACTACCCATTTCACCTCGTACTTCATATGCATATACTTCCAGCAAGACAATACTTCGTCATACCGTCCCGAAACGGCATCAGAGAATTTCGGTGACAGTACACAGATATGAGGGTATAGCCGTTTCTTTGAAATTACACCGTTGCCAAACTAAGTCACAGCAGTTCAGTGAATAACCTACAGCCATGAGGATATTGCTTTGCCCATGAAGTTACACAGTTGCCAGATTATATAAGAGCAGTTCGGCAGTTCGGTGAACAAGTCACAGACATGAGGACGTTGCCTCATCCTTGAGGTTATGTAGTTGCCAAATAATATCAGAGTAAAACTGTGTGCCAGACCAGGGCTAAACCCGGAACTTTGCTTTTCATGGACTAAACAATGATTAGAGCATTGTCCACTATAGGCAAGTTTCGAGTTCGAATTCCGGTCTGGCACACAATTTTAAATTGTGATGTATATCAGAGTAGATGGAGAGCTCTCCATTGAAATGAGGATATTACCACGCCTGTGAAGTCAGGTGAATTCAATCGTAATGGACACATATAGAACATCTTACTATATTAAAACTGTGTGCTGGACTGGTGCTCGAACCAAGAACCTTGTCCTTCTTGATCAATAGTGTTACTAACCGCGCCATCCACGCAAGACTCAAAATGTTTAATCTGTAAGTCCTAGAGCAGCACACACTCTTCAGCAGAATGAACAGTTTCGTTCTGGGAATATCGCAAATACTCCTGGGATCTTGTTCCTGTTAACGGCCAGGGGTTCTTCCGGCTATTCAGTTTTTAAGATTCTGATGTTTATGTGATAATTATCTGTATAATTGTCAGTATCATCGGACTTAAAGGACACGTTGTCTACTGCTGACCAGCGTCTATAATTCAACTGGTACTCAACTTAAATCCCTATTTGGAGCACATGCTGTTTTCTTTAAAACGTCCAAGGCGTGTAATAGTACTCGTATATCGACACGGAGAAATAACTACTGGTATTACTAAACAAATATTTGTCGTGCCAGGTGCGAGACTGTTTTTCGACCTTGAACTGTGTACCTACGCAGCAACAACATCCATCAGAATCGATCACCTCAGCTGCAGCGAAAAGCCTTCAGTTAGAGCGCCTTCTCCACGGGAAGCTGAAATGTTTTCAACACTGCAGGAAATGAATGCGAGCAGTGTCGCTTCCTCTGGTTGAAAGAAGTAGTCTCTTTGAGTAATAGCTGGATTCCAATGTTTTATTGTGGATTCCTGTTCTTTCTGTACACAACGACGCCATGCATCCACTTCAGCCTGTGGCATTAGACCCTGTCTTTCACCTGCAATTGTATAAATTTAGCTTTGTGTATTTGCAAACAGAATTTGGCAAAATTACAAGGAGGCAACCGATGTACCAGACCAACTACCATTTAACGTGCTGCTGATTCTATCGGAATCACTCTGATCTTCAAATTTTGCAAGTGTATATTAAATTTTAAAGTTATTAGATAGAAATCCCATTTATTTGTGAAGAGCATAAGGACCTTAACGTTATTTAGATCCATCATCTGTGACTGGGATGTGCCGGCGCATCCTAGAGCTCTTTCCACGAGTACACCTAAATTTGTTATTATCAGTGCTGAACGGTAAGCAACTACACTTTTGGAACAGAAACAGGAAAATACGTAACAATTCAGGAAAAACCTGGTATCAAAATTGTGAAAAGATGACACTTATTTACAGATTTTTATGCATACCATTGATATTAGAGGAATTCAGCTCTAGTTCAGAACGAAAATAATTTTCAAGATTTGAGCTCAAAAACAAGAAGTATACTTTCTTTAAATCCCATACATCAGTAACCAAAAATAAGCACAAAGGTAGCGTTACTTGGGGGAGGCTGGGATGAGTCTGCAAGGATTACGTCACACCAAATTTTCTCCCATCTTCAGATAACGTAACGTAGCAACAATGTTTAGTATGTATATGTCGACTGCATTTGAATGTGCAGCAGCCCTGTCAAAAATAACAATACCTTCAGCTGACACATTTTTCTGAGCCGTATATTAACCTCTAACACAAAACGTTTTGTACCTGCTTTCTTACTGTATACTGTGGCTCATCACATTTCTATATGAACCAGTACAGTAGAAGCATAGTATCCACCATGTGACTGATGTAAGCGCTTGTTCACATCGTAAATTACAACTAAAATTTTTCGTATATTTTTGGAAACTACACTGTGTGATCAAAAGTATTCGGGCCCCCAAAAATATACGTTTTTCATATAAGGTCCATTGTGCTGTCATCTACTACCAGGTACTCCATATCAGCGTCCTCAGTAGTCATTACACATCGTGAGAGAGCAGAATGGGGCGCTCCGCAGAACTCATGGACTTCGAACGTGGTCAATTGACTGGGTGTCACTTGTCATACGTCTGCACGCGATATTTCCACAGACCTAAGCTTCTCTACGTCCACTGTTTCCGGTGTGATAGCGAAGTGGAAACGTGAAGAGACACGTACAGCACAAAAGCGTACAGGCCGACCTCGTCTGATGACTGACAGAGACCGCCGACAGTTGAAGAGGGTCATAATGTGTAATAGGTAATAGGCAGACATCTATCCAGACCATTACACAGGAATTCCAAACTGCATCAGGATCCACTGCAAGCACTGTGACAGGCGGGAGGTGGGAAAACTTGGATTTCATGGTCGAGCGGCTGCTCATAAGCCACACATCAGGCCCTAAATACCAAACGACGCAGCCGGTAGTTGGGGCCAAGCGGTTCTAGGCGCTTCAGTCCGGAACCGCGCTGCTGCTACGGTCGCAGGTTCGAATCCTGCCTCGGGTATGGATGTGTGTGGTGTCCTTAGGTTAGTTAGGTTTAAGTAGTTCTAAGTCTAGTGGACTGATGACCTCAGATGTTAAGTCCCATAGTGCTTAGAGCCATTTGAACCAAACGACGCCTCGCTTGGTTAAGGAGTGTAAACACTGGACGATTGAACAGTGGAAAAATGTTGTGTCGAATTACGGTACACACGTTGGCGATCCGATGGCATGGTGTGGGTATGGTAAATGCCCGGTGAACGTCATTTCCCAGCGAGTGTAGCGCCAACAGTAAAATCCGGAGGCGGTGGTGTTATGGTGTGGTCGTGTTTTTCATTGACGTGGCTTGCACCTTTTGTCGTTTGCGTGGCACTATCACACTACAGGCCTACAATGATGTTTTAAGCACCTTCTTGCTTCCCACTGTCGAAGAGCAGTTCGGAGATGGCGACTGCATCTTTCAACACGATCGAGCACCTGTTCATAATGCATGGCCTGTGGCGGAGTGGTTACACGACAGTAACACCCCTGTAATGGTGTCCGGATACTTTTGATTACACAGTGTATTTATGAGACCAGTTACGTTATTGGTTCCTGTATTGGCCATTTTCAAACTTTATACGATCCAGTGTATGAAAAATAGGACTACATATGCCATATTAATTGCTTAACAGGTGTACTGTAGTAACTAGCATTAGCTTATTTTAAAGGCAGACATCCGCACATGACGTTTTGGATAGGATTAGTAGCAGCTGACGTAGTGGATGCGTGATAGAGAAATATGAATCACATTACACTAAGTACCAGCTTATAGTAAGGCAGACTTTATAGGGATAGCCAATTTATGCGAACGTGTCTGCCGGACCGAGACTCCAACTCGGGACCTTTGCCTCTGACCTACCCAACCACGACTCCCGCCCCGTCCTCACAACTTTACTTCTGCCAGTGCCTCGTCTCCTACCTTCCAAGACGGTAGATCACTTGCCCGAGAAAGGCAAAGGTCCCGAGTTCGAGTATGGGTCTGGCACACAGTTTTACTCTTCCAGGGAGTTTCATGTCAGCACTCACTCCGCTGGAGAGTGAAAATCTTGTTCCGGAATTTATGCGAATGTTGTAATCTGACTTTAGCTGTAGTTCCTGGCTTAAACAAACGCGTATTGGGACTGCTACACTGCAGTTTTGTATCAGCTATCAGCTGGAATAGAAGTGTGTGTGATATCTGCTGAGAAGATTTAACTGCCTTTTCGGAAAGATTTTCTCTGTTCCGAAAATGATGGCCCCTATTGACGCTGAACGTGAGAGTTGTACCGGCAAGAAAGGAAGCTTCCTTCCATCGGAAAGCGGCCCCGCCATGAACAATAGTCACAGGACGACCAGAGGGGTGTGGCCAGAAGAGATACGCTACGGAGGGAGAGTTTGGAACCCGATGCTGGCACATGACCTACCCCCTAGAATAGCACCAAGTGGACTACTGGACTTCATGTACCCACCTTACGGACAGATCACCGTCTACAACGTCGTTTACCAGAATGTGGAGAGTTACGGAATTTAATCCAGAATATTGGATGAAATGTACGGTGATCAAGAATTTTAAGCCACAAGCCCTCCTCTCATTGCTGGTGAAAATTCCTTTCACTAACAGGATTCACGCCCGCCCCTCAAGAGTTGAGTGCCATAGCAAAAGCCTGCGTCAGCGACCTCAGTTATCGTGGTCGATAGTGTGTGTGATGTGAAGTTGTTAAAGTATGGAGAATGTAGCTGAAGGACTTCTTATTTTCCACTGGGCAGCTGCAGGATTCAAAATACAGTCGACGCACAAACAATGACGGTAAATACGAGTGTGTAACTGTGTTGCTCTATTTGAAGACGGGTGAGAAGCATCTTGGAAAAATATGAATAAAAAGGGGTTGAAAGTTTGTTACATTACGAGAAGTGGCAGTTTTGTGTGTGATATTGCCCACAGTAAACACTTTTCTTGAGTATTAGTCAGTCTGCGTGAGAGAGAGACTTAGCTTTCTAGCATACATGGAAGCAAATGTGTGTACCACTGTGGAAATTAATTTCGGAATGCTGTTGCTGTAACTTTGAATATGTTAAAGAAGGTAATATGCAGTCGCATGTGGTAGCTTTGTAGAAAGTTGGACGCCGTGTTTAGGAAATATTTGCAGCTTCGCTTTGTATAGTTTTGTAATCACATTGTTTGACTATTTAGTACAGTTGTTTCAATATCTAGTAGGCCTAGGAAAGAACTACATCACTGTTCACCCCGTTTCATTTTAAATACTAAATGTAAATTTTGTGTAAAAAATTATATTTCATGAACGATTTGTCTAAAGAGCTAACTTTGTAAACTTATTGTTTATTTCCAACTGATAACAATTTGTTAATAACAATAGCCAATGATGTAGATCTGTTCATATCTTTTAACTTCTGGTAATTAATACAGACATGAAGTGTAATTAGTTTTGAAATTACTCGACACTGACCCTCCGCATCCTACTTGCTGTCTAAAAGTTCTGAAATATAATAACTCGGACTCTCACTGCAGTTCGCGAGATCCTAATAATAATGTGTATCAAACTGGCATGTAACACTCTTGATCTGCACATGCAAAGATTTATTTAAATAATGGTAAAGCAGCGTGATTTATTTCATGAGTGCGATTGCAGGATGTAGTTTAGCTATCTTTTGTTGCACAGGTAAGCTGAATTGATTATTAGGGCCAGAACTGTTCATTGTTCCGTGTACTTAGGAACAGAATTAAGTTTTAACAGCAGTGTGGTGAAAAGTACCGTGGGTTGTATCGACGCTTGTATCGTCCCTCGTATCGTTCAGTCTTTTGTCTGCTTTGGTTATGACACTTCAATGCTGGACAGACCCTCAGTGAGGCAGCATCTTGCGTTACTGCAGCAGATAGGGCGGTTACACCGCTCGTTTATTATATTTTTGCGAGCTTCAAACAGGAGCAATTTATTTTCTGTTATCTCTGTGGTTACTATTTACACTACCGCCTTTTTTAGTATGGATAGGAAATATGATTCTTGTGTTTAGATAGGAGCTGGGTTGGTGACCCTTTGCACACAACTCCAGGTGGTGTTGCCTGTTGCCTTTGGTCACAAAACTTGAGGCTGTTGCCAATGGGTGTCACTGGGGGGGGGGGGGGCTCTGGACATCTAGCACTTCCAGCGTGTCCCACTGATCTGTCCATTACAGTGGCTGTCCTGGATACTGCCCACACTGAGATTGACCCTTCATGCATGGTTGAGAAGGACGTTGTTTCAAGGTGTGGCAGGCAAAGAAAGTCTTTGTGGCGGTGGGGAGGGGGGGGCGGTGGGGGGGGGGGGGCGATTGCAGGGCCTCCTCACTTCGTCTGACGAACAGGTTTCAGGCGCTGTCTGTGGCAGACAAGGTCCCTGAGCCATAAGTTGCAGTCGCTCACCCTGTTCCAGAGAAAGCCTCTCAGCCTGGAAGGTCTGGGTATTGACAGATGGTGGGATTACTGGTAGTTGGATGCTTCAGCTTCATGCTTGTAATGGGGCCCCTTAGAGGTATAACTGCCATGGACGGGAATGAATCCTAGTGTGCGTCTGACGAACAGGTTTCAGGCGCTGTCTGTGGCAGACAAGGTCCCTGAGCCATATGATGCAGTCACTCACCCTGTTCCAGAGAAAGCCTCTCAGCCTGGAAGGTCTGGGTATTGACAAATGGTGGGATTACTGGTAGTTGGATGCTTCAGCTTCATGCTTGTAATGGGGCCCCTTAGGGGTATGACTGCCATGGTCGGGAATGAATCCTAGTGTGCGCTCTGTGTGCATAATGGGAGGAGACATTCCAGACGTGGAAAAGCTCTGGAAAAGCTCCTTCCAACTGCACGTGGCGGCTCACGTCAGTGCTAATGACGTGTCGCTTCGGACTGGAAGCGGTTCTTTCTGGTTTTGGGCAGCTAGCTGGAGTGGTAAGGACTACTAATCTTATTGTGACTCTTCAAGCTTTCTCGGCAGATGTGTTGTAAATAGTCTTCACGGGTTTGCCGCCGGATCTTACTTGTAAGATGAGGGTGGAGCTCAACATCTGTAACACCTTCGACAGAACCTGCTGTGGTCCTTTGATACACAGTCGAATGGAATGTCCGAATCAAAGGCTCGGATGGTTCTGTGACCGTGTAAGTTGCAGATTCCTCGACTTGCATCGTAGGGTGGCGGGTTTCTGGGTTCCACCTAATAAATGAGGGGGCCACTAGACAAAGGAAACAGCTACACACGTAGCGGGGGCTGTGTTGAAGGGACTGGGTGGTTAGAGAGTCTCAGGAAACTGTAGAAATGGCGTCAATACAAAAGAGCGCAAGATAAAGATGGGATGGTGGACCTAGCAACAATCGGTATTGTAGTTGTAAATTGTTGTAGCCATGTTTGGAAAGAACCAGAGATCCAAGTGCTAACAGAAAGCACTAAAGCTCAAATTGTTACAGGTATGGAGAGCTGGCTAGAACTGGAAATAAGTTCAGCCAACATTTTTACAAAGGACCTAACCTGTTTGGAAAGGACAGATTAAATACTGTTGGTGGTGGAGTGTTATTGCTGTCAGATGTAGTTTTCCTTTTAGTGAAATTGAAATACATAGTTCCTGTACGGTAGCATGGGTAGGGGCTATACATACAAACAAATTAATATTCCTTTTACACGCTCCCCCCCCCCCCCCCCCCGCCCCCCTCCCTCCCGCTCCTCTGTCAAATAACACAGTTGCTGAACTGTTCAAATAAAACTGCTTGAGTTTCATTTGAAATAGGTACTCCACTCACACAATTATAGTCAGTGGTAATTTCAATCTACCCTCGATGTGTTGGTGACAATATATATTTAAAGTCGGTGGTAGGCACAAACATCGTCCGAAATCGTACTGAATGCTTCCTCAGAAATTTTTTTTCAGCGGTCAGTCCAGCAGCCCTCTCAAAGTGTAAATTCCTGCAAAACGTACTCGAAATCTTAGCAAGAAATAATTGTGAGCAAATAGAGAGCATCATGACGGATACAGGGATTAATGAGAACAACGTCGTTGTAGTGAGACTGAATACCGCAAGATCCAAACTCAACAAAAATGAAGGCAAAATACAGCTTTTAGAGAAGTAGATATAAACATTCGCTTCGCGTCTTTCTAAGAGACACGCTCCACTCCTTCCAATTCGACTACGTAAACGTTGACCAGATGAGGTTTAACTGCAAAGAAATAGTTCAAATGGCTCTGAGCACTATGGGACTTAACATCTATGGTCATCAGTCCCCTAGAACTTAGAACTACTTAAACCTAACTAACCTAAGGACATCACACAACACCCAGTCATCACGAGGCAGAGAAAATCCCTGACCCCGCCGGGAATCGAACCCGAGAACCCGGGCGTGGGAAGCGAGAACGCTACCGCACGACCACGAGCTGCGGACCAAAGAAATAGTATTGACGGCAATTGAGAGATATATAAATACCAAATAAAACAGGGCAGAGCACTGTTGCAAAAGCAACGAAAAACGCATGCCAATGGCTCTGAGCACTATGCGATTTAACTTCTGAAGTCATCAGTCGCCTAGAACTTAGAACTAATTAAACCTAACTAACCTAAGGACGTCACACACATCCATGCCCGAGGCAGGATTTGAACCTGCGACCGTAGCGGTCGCTCGGTTCCAGACTGGAGCGCCCAGAACCGCACGGCCACTCCGGCCGCCAACGCATGCCAAATTTAAAAGATCGCAAATCGCCAAAATTGGCAAAGTTTTACAAAAGCTAGCGTGAATTCAATACGACATACGGTTAATAATTTCCACAACGTAACTCTGTCCCGAAATCTGGCGGAACATCGAAAGAGATTCTGGTCTTATGTAAAGTGCAATAGCGGCAAGACACACTGCTTGGTAACAATATCGATGTTACTGATGACAGTGCCACTAAAGCGGAGTTACTTAACACTATTTTCCGAAGTAAATATCCCAGAATTCCGATCAAGAACAGCTGCCAACATGAGAGACTCAGAAGTAAATATTCTCGGTGTAGCGAAGCAGCTTAAAAGGGTTAATAAGGGTAAAGTCTCAGGTTCAGATTGCATACCATCTAGGTTCCTTTCGGAGTATGCTGACACAATAGCTCCACGTTTAGCAGTCATACACAACAGTTCGCTCGTAGAAAGATCCGTATCCAAAGACTGGAAAGTTGCACAAGTCACACAAATACCCAAGACAGGAAATTGGATAATCCGCTAAATTACAGACCTCTATCACAAACGTCGATTTGGAGTAGGATTTTGGAACATATGCTGTGTTCGAACATTATGAATTATATCAAAGAAAATGATTTATTGACAGACAGTCAACACGAAATCAGAGAATATCGTTCTTGTGAAACACAACTAACTCTTTATTCTTACGAAGTAATGAGCGCTATCAACAGGGGAGCTCAAACTGATTGCATATATCTTGGATGCCTACAGAGTATCTACATCTACATCTACATAGATACTCCGCAAGCCATCGTACGGTGCGTGGCGAAGGGTACCCTGTTCCACTACTTGTCATTTCCTTTCCTTTTCAACTTGCAAATAGAGTGGAGGAAAAACGACTGACTGTATGCCTCCATCTGAGTCCTAATTTCTCGTATACGCCCAATGTACGTTGGAGGCAGTAGAATCGTTCGGTAGTCAGTTTTAAATGCCGGTCTCTAAATTTTCTCAATAGTGTTTTTCGGAAAGAAAGTCACCTTCCCTCCAGGGATTCCCATTTGAGTTCCCAAAGCATCTCTGTAACACTTACGTGTTGTGCTACTGAATTCGCGGGTTCCTGTCAGAAAGATCGCAGTTCGTAGTAAATGACGGAAAATCATCAAGTGAATCAGAAGTAATGCCTGGCGTTCCCCACCTGGGGTCAGAGGCTCTCTCTTGTCCTGTTCTAAATAAGCGGTGTAGATGAGAATCTGAGCCGCCATATAAGACGGCTTGCTAATGATGCTGTCGTTTACCGGCATGTAAAGTCGTCAGATGATCAAAACCAATTACATACACGATGTTTGTATGGTGCGAAAAGTGGCCATTGACTCGGAATAATGAAAAGTGTGAAATCACCGTGAGTATTAAGGGGAATACGTTAAATTTCAGTTATATGATAAATAGCACAAATATAAGGGCTTAAAATTCGACTAATTATTTATGGATTACGGTTATGAGTGACTTAAACTGGGCCGGTTACATAAATAATGTTGTGGGGAAAGCAAAAGGCTGAACACTTACAAAATGCAACAGGGCTACTAGAGAGGCTGCTTACTCTAAGCTTGTCCGCCCCCTTCTGGAGTACTGCTGTGCTGTGTGGGATCCGCATCAGACAGGAATGACGGAGGAAATCGAAAACGTTCAAAGAAGGGCAGCTCGCTTTGTATTATCACGAAATAAAGGAGAGAGTGCCTCGGATATGACACGCGAATTGGGGTGGCAATCATTAAAAGAAAGCGTTTTTCGTTACGAGGGATCTTCTAATGATATTTCACTCACCAACTTACTCCTCAAAGTGTGAAAACATTTTGGTAGCGCCCACCTACATAGGGAATAATAGATAACAGAAATCACAGCCCGCACGCAAAGATTTGAATATTCGTTTTTCTGGCGGGAGAGGAAGGTACAGCCCGCCCTCGGTGGCCGAGCGGTTCTAGGCGCTTCTGTACGGAACCGCGCGACCGCTACGGTGGAAGGTTCGAATTCTGCCTCCGGCATGGCTGTGTGTAACGTCCTTATGTTAGTTAGGTTTAAGTAGTTCTAAGTTCTAGGGGACTGATGACCTCAGATGTTAAGTCCCATAGTGCTCAGAGCCATTTGAGGAAGGTAGAGACATAAGGTGGTTCGGTGCATCCTCTATGAAGCACTTAATTGTGAATCGCAGAGTAACCATATAGACGCGTATGTCGTTGTATATATCCATATTAAATTTTGTGAAGCAGTAAGTGGTATGAGACACTTTCGGATGTTATTTAGGTCAGTGACTGTGTAAGTGTTTTTCATGGAAATCTAAGCTTTGAGATCATAAATTTTATACAGTGACGTATAATTTTCATAGATGATATGTCAGATGCGTTGTGTTGACGAGGAATGCCCACAATGTACATAATTGTGCACACAGGTAGTTTAAACATAGAAGCTTCCTATGCATTACGAGTAATGTTTACGTTCAGTCACTAGTCAGCATAAAGTTACATCACATACACAGTCAAATTAGAGTTGAATGATTTCACAGAAATGCAAAAATAAAAACTCTCCTATGAAAGTTACACTTAGACACCAGCAGAGGTAGGAATCATAAAGCAGGAAATTTACAAGATCGCTGAATTTCTTCGCGGAAGTTCAATGATAGTGTATAGTAAAAAGTTTGCTCTCCCTAGGATCTTATAGTGACTTGCAAAGTTCAGTTTCTTAATCTAGAAATATCCGCGGAGTTCAGAAACTGAGATTGGACCTTAATTTCTTTGTAACTGGTAATAAAACGTCCCAAGAGAAAGTCGAACTGGAGATAAGTTTATCTGTGTCGAACGCCGGAGGGTCGATAACCTCTCTTAGCGGCGGTGTCCATGTTGACAGCAATCCTTGTGTTTGCTCAGCAAGCACAAACAAAGGCGTTCATCTGGAAAGCTGCCCGGCGCCGGCCTCTTTCCTCTTTCGTCGTCTCCCCGAGTGTGTGTGTTGGCGGGGGGGGGGGGGGGGGGGGGGAGGGTGGTCCAAGCGATGCGATGTGAGTGGGCGGTTTCGCAGGGTGGAGTGGTGTGGAGGGGGACACGAGGACGCAGCAGACGACGGAAAGGAATGTGGCGCGCCAGCCGTTTGAAGTCAGGGGTGTTGGAGGGAGGTCAGAGGTTAGCGTCCGGTCGTTGCAGACGGAGTCGTGGCTTAGTTGGGGAAAGAGTGGAGTGGAGGGAATGGAGTGAGAATTCAGCACTTGCCTTCCTCTAAAGTGTGTCCGAAGTGATTCAGGAAAAAAAAAATGGAGACAGTCGGTGTCGTAGGAAAGTAGTCTGAACAAAGACCTCCTAGAATGCGAGTCCATTGTCTTGGTGCATTGCCACATATCTCAGTTCAGTACACAAAGATAGATAGGAGAGTCAAATGTTCTCTATAAAAAATTTTCTACTTATTATTTTAGAGTTCTCTGTTCCTTGCAGTAGGATGGGTGAATGATTCGTTTGTGATCCAATATTTCAACAAGTTGCGTAGTGATTTACGACAGGCACTGAACAAGTTCTCGGTCTGTTACAGTTGAAAACATGCGGAATTTGTTGTGGGACATCATGAAATATTCTCGCTTCAGCACCAATAGTTTCATGAACTTCCGATAGGTGGAGCCACTATGAGTTGTCTTCAAAATGACGTCTGTAGCGGAAAACCAGAGCATCGCAGATATTCGTAGCGCTTGCAGAATGTCTACGGAGACCTGGCAGTGAACAAAAGCATGGTGAGTTGTTGGGCGAGGCGTCTGTCGTAATCTCAATGTCACGCAAACCTGTCCGATCTACAACGTGCCACCCGGCCGCACACAGCAGTGACTTCTGTAGTGTTAGAGCGTGCAGACACTCTCATTCGAGGTGCTCAATGGATCACAGTCGAATACCTTGATGCTCAACTGGATGTCTCTGCTGGTAGTGCTGACACACGCGTCCTCCAGTTGGATTATTCAAAGTTGTGTGCCCACTGCGGTCCTCGCTGCCTAACACAACACCATAAAGCAACAAAATATGGAGGAAACTACGAATAGCAGAACGGTTCAAGACTTCGTAGATGACCCTTAGATATCTGCAACACTTTTTATTTAAAATAAACCAAGGATTTTACAATGTCTTGTCTGGTGTTGCTCCTTCAAATGGTAACAGATGTACTATCTGTGCCCCATGAGGGACGTACTCTGTGGGAAGCAGTACGTGGATGATGGGGGGATTGTTGATCCAGCAAGACGTTGGATCCGACGTCGACCAGTAAAGTGGTATAGCATGGGGGCATACAGGTCATATCAGTAAGGGGCGTAAGACCGTTGCATTGAGCGGAGATTGTGTAGAAACATAGGGTTTTCCACCCCAAAGAGTGGGAAATAATATGGTGAATTGGAATCCTGAATGAAAGCAACCCGCTGTCAAAGAAAGTGTTTCATTGCTTACTGAACGCACATGTAGTTACATAACGCTAGATTTTTCCCTATGGAAATTATTTTTCATAAGCTTTTCATGTCTTAGGGGACACTTTAATGTGTTTCCTCAATCCACTAAAAAGCAGAAAGACGATAACTAAGACAATACTAGCCATTAATTATTTATCATGTAGATAAAAAAATTTATTCTTTTCTTTCTGAAAGATTATTTTGTTTTTAAGCAAACAAGATTCACCTATTCCCACTAAGTATCCTCTAGAATGTAAAGAACATTATTTAATAATACTTAGTTTGTTGGGAAATCTGTAGTGTTTTCTGACAGTAGATTTTAGCTATCTAACTTTTTACAAATATATTGTTATGATTTATCATTTAAGCATATCATAACTATACAATTGGAAACAGATAATCGAAAAGTGTTGCCGGCAAACACTACAGATATCCTATCATAGTAATATAAGTATAACTCAGTAATTTCCTTTTATTATAGACCACTGATCATGCCTGATGTGAAGAGGCGAATCGTGTTTGGTTCATAATAATGGATATATTCATTTGCAAAAGAAGGACTTTTCTCATCAACATGATGCCTGAAAATATTAACAAAAATATTAGTAAGGTTACACTAATTTTGAAGATTTGAGATTGAAACATTTGATGATGGGCATAGTTGCCCGAAAACAGTTACGTCGTAAAAGTAATCTTTTACAAGCGACAATTTTTTTTCAGCGTGATGCATCAGTGATAAACGTAGGTAGTTCAGTATAACACAAAATGTCATAATATACCTTAGATATGTTGTTTTGAAAGAAGTCGGTGGCCATTTTAATGAACCACACCTCAGTTTTAATGTACTGGTCTCATTATTATTTTATCACTTCCGTGTGATGCATTTTAGTGAACCAATGGTCAGGCAGTTACCTGCTGACAGGTTATTCGTGAGAACTGTGTTTCTTCCATTGCTTATCCAACGATAATTGGAGGAAGGATACGAGCCATCGTTGTTATATTAATATAGAGAAGTACAGTGGAACCAAGTAAATAGTTTACAACATTTCTATAAATTTCATACAACACTCTATTCACTACACTGTAAACAAGTGCCCAACTTAACTAAAAGCGAGTTCATGGGTCTCTATTTTTGTGAACAACGTTCACAGCTATATAGAGCCGCGCTTCACACGAACGTTCTTGGAAAACAATTTCTTTCGACTCTAACTGATTTTAGACGACTTTTTTGTGTAAACATGCATACAGGTGTTCCAATTCTGTTTCTTATCTTCATGTGTTGCTTGTTGTCATTTATAATCATAGCCTGCAACTAATAAAAAATTTCCGTGTGTTACATTTTGTGTCAGCCAATTTTCGTGTTAGGTATTGTCAATATTTTGTATATAGCCTCTAATAATTTCAATATTGAAGGTCGATACATTTCCGAAACTGTTAAAAGTTACTTGAAATCATGAAATAGATTTATATTACGACAGCTTCTCCAAAATGATTATCTGCAAAACTTACGTGGAGTCTGGAAAGCAACGGTGGATACCATCTTCCGATAAGATTGTTGCTGCTACTCCAGAAAAATTAGCTAGAAAACTACATCATAGTCTGGGGAACAACAGTGGGTGCTCTCTTACACTAAAAATTTCAGACAGTAAACGGAAGATGCTCACAGTACTCGGCTGGTATAACACTGTTCGTAGAAGACTGTAGTTTTTCTGTCCAGAATTTGTCGACAATTATCTCTATACTACCTGGTGGGACAACTCCGTCTTGGAGCACAGAACTTCATTGTGTCTACAGTTTTTTGTCGTTTGCATAGTGCGCCGTGCTGCAGTTAGGCAAAAAATTTCGAGCGGTCCGTACGCGATTACTGTTATCATGTTTCCAATTATAAACCTACTGCCAATTAATAGCAACAAAATATGGAGGAGGAGTCTACCAGAACAGTTCAAGACTTCGTCAGATGGTTCTTAGATACCTATAACACTCATTCTTTAAAATAAACCAAGGATTTTACAATTTGTAGTCTAGTGTTGTTCCTTCAACTGGTAACAGAAGGGTATGACCAGTATCGGTAACTCCACGATCAACCCTTGAAGACGGTCCGACTGTCGACCGACCGCCATGTCATTCTCATTCATTCATCATCGTTTGCGGTTTGGAGATGCATGGGGTCAGCACACCTCATTCCCGGCCTTTATCGATGTTTCGACCTTGGAGCCGCTACCTCTCAATCAGGTCGCTTCTGAACTGGCATCACGAGGCTGAGTCTATCCCGATTGAATCTTCCCACCAAGGAACAGTTCCTAGCAGTACCATGAATAAAACCCTGGTCCCCAGCGCGAGGGTCTGTCACGTTGACCACTGGGCCACGGGGGTGGACGAAGACTCTGACCAGTTCATTAAATTAATATCGTCAGAGCGCATTTACTGTGCTTATGTTGAAAATACTGATAAGTATTTGGAACACTATTCTCATTTGTGGAAACCCATTATCTGGCTCCCTGAACACGTAAAACTGGCGACAAAACAGACGACATGCAGTGCACAGAAGGGCAAATTACCTTCTTGAAAACTTGTCATTAAATATCTTGTTGAGAAAAGTAAATTGGCACATTTGTACTACGTGTATTTTTGACGCCTAGTGGCAACATTAATGTTGTTAGATAACGCAACACTCCAGGAAGGAAGTATGTAAAAGATGTAGCTAGACTTAGATGGAGAAGTAAGTAGTATCAGTTTCTACCTAAGAAGCATTTGGATAGTTAATCCGTGTTATTGATCATCAATAAGGTAACACTGAGAAAACGATCGATGTTTTGAATTGCCCGTACATAAATATTTGGCTAATAGTTTATCTACTTAATCTCTTTCTACTGCAACTTACTGCGTTGATTTGCTTGGTAGGATAATGGGTGAATAACGGAAAATAAATTGGAACCAATATTCTGATCTTACTAGAGGTCTGATAATAAATACCGGAACTATTCACGTTAATTAAATTAGTTTCTGAAAAGTCCTTTCTTTCTTCACAAGAATCTGGAGCATTCGTGAAGTAAATAATGTGCGAACAGATTCGGAGAGAATTTCATTTTGTGTTCAAGTGACACTTACTTTCTTCCTTAGCTACAGCATGCTTAGCTGCCAATAGCTCTTCATTCGCACGAAGTAATGAGTACCATGGACAGGGCATTTTAAATTGCTTCCATATACCTAGGTATAATACAAGGGATGTTTTCACACCGTTCCTCACAATCGACTTCTAACACATTGCTTGCCTATGAAGTATCATCTCAGTTGTACTGTGGATTCGTGATTTTCTGCCAGGAAGGTCACAGTTCCTAGTAACTGACGAAAAATCGCGTAAAACAGATGCGATACCTTGTGTTCCTCAAGGTAGTGTTATAAACCCTCTGCTGTTCCTAACATCTATAAACGATTTAGAAGATAATCTGATCAGCCCTTTTAGATTGTTTGCAGATGATGCTGTCATTTACCGTCTAGTAAAGTCATCTGAAGATCAAAAACAACCGCAAAAGATTTATACTGATATCTATACGGTGTGAAAAGTAGCAACTGACTTAGTAAATAATGCAACGAGTGAGGTCGTCTACATGAGTACTAAAAGAAATCCATTAAATATCGGTTAAATAATAAATCACAAACAACTGAAGTCTATCAGTTCAGCTAAATGCTTAGCGATAACCATTACCAATAACTTAAACTGGAACGATCACACGCCTAGTGTTGTGAGGAAGGCAAACCAAAGACAGCCTTTGACCGATAGAACACCTACGAATACAGTAGGTCTACTAAAGAGACTGCCTCCACAACGCTTGAACGTCCTCTGCAGGAGTATTTCTGCGAAGTATGTGGTCCGTATCAGATAGGATTGACGGATGACATCGAAAAAGTTCAAATAAGGACAGCTCGTTTTGTATTATCGCGTAATTTGGGAGAGAGAGTAAAGGATATTGTAAGGAACTTTGATGATATCTGATAGTGATATGGAAACGAGGAAGAACTTGAAAGTGTACGTTTGGAGCACAGTACAATATTTGACATTCAGTGAGATAAATATAAATCTCACATCATACAAACAAAGGCGTTTTTTGTTGCGGCAAGATCCTTTCACCAAATTTCAATTACCAACTACCTCCTTCGAATTTAAAAATAGTTTTTTGCGCCCATCTGCATATGGAGAAATGATCATTGTAATAAAATAATCGTAATCAGAGCTTGCCCGGAAAGATTTAAGTGTTCGTTTCCCCGTGCAGTGTTCCAGAGTGGAACGGTCACAAAATAGTCTGAAAGTGGATCATGTACCCTCTGGCACGCACTTAATTCTGAACTGAGGGCAGTCATGTAGATGGAATTTTCCAAATACTAGGATCTTTGGCACGCGGGCTCAAACAGCTGAAGGTCGTCATTGACAAAGTGTGATCTCCACAAAAAGTCGAAGTTAAACAAAGATAATGTTGTTCACTTTACACCACAGAATACGAAAGAATATTTTCAAGAATGAGTCGTCACATATAATATAAAAGACAGTCGCCTGGCTTTCGTGACAACGTGAACAGAAACGTCATCGTAGCTAACAGTGTGTCACGTCTTCAGTGTGTGTTTTGTTTTGTTTTGTTTTTTGCCACACGCCAGAGATTGCTGTCGTGCGCTGGTTACGCGTGCGCAGTATGATTAACGCGCACTTCCCACCCACATCACAAGATCGCACACGCCTTCCATGCTCACGAGAACCACACATCATGAGCCCCGCCCTTCAGTTTAACTTAACGCGCGAGCCAGCCACAAAAAGTGTTACGGCGGAACAGAACCATAGCATTAAATTAATAGTATGCAAAATAATTATGCTTCACTCAGTATGCGGCTTTGTTTGGATACAGAAGTAATGTAAATAATGAAGAGTAGTGGAAGGAAGAATAACGTATTGCTTAACATCAGAACTGGGGCCAACGCATTATTGAAAGAATTGAAACCAAGATGACACAATATGTAAAAAGCAAAGAGGATAACAGATGTAGACAGGGACTGGCGAAGAAAAATTTCTCCACTAAAGGAACTTTGCTGATATCAGATAGTGATATGGAAACGAGGAAGAACTTGAAAGTGTACGTTTGGAGCACATTACGGTATTTGACATTAGGTGACATAAATATAATTCTCACATCCTCTGTTGAAATAAACAACATCATCAACCCAAAAAGTAATAGTTCATATGATATAGATAATGCTTTCTATAACGAACCGAAAAGTTGCGATTCTCTAATATGTAATATACACTCCTGGAAATGGAAAAAAGAACACATTGAGACCGGTGTGTCAGACCCACCATACTTGCTCCGGACACTGCGAGAGGGCTGTACAAGCAATGATCACACGCACGGCACAGCGGACACACCAGGAACCGCGGTGTTGGCCGTCGAATGGCGCTAGCTGCGCAGCATTTGTGCACCGCCGCCGTCAGTGTCAGCCAGTTTGCCGTGGCATACGGAGCTCCATCGCAGTCTTTAACACTGGTAGCATGCCGCGACAGCGTGGACGTGAACCGTATGTGCAGTTGACGGACTTTGAGCGAGGGCGTATAGTGGGCATGCGGGAGGCCGGGTGGACGTACCGCCGAATTGCTCAACACGTGGGGCGTGAGGTCTCCACAGTACATCGATGTTGTCGCCAGTGGTCGGCGGAAGGTACACGTGCCCGTCGACCTGGGACCGGACCGCAGCGACGCACGGATGCACGCCAAGACCGTAGGATCCCACGCAGTGCCGTAGGGGACCGCACCGCCACTTCCCAGCAAATTAGGGACACTGTTGCTCCTGGGGTATCGGCGAGGACCATTCGCAACCGTCTCCATGAAGCTGGGCTACGGTCCCGCACACCGTTAGGCCGTCTTCCGCTCACGCCCCAACATCGTGCAGCCCGCCTCCAGTGGTGTCGCGACAGGCGTGAATGGAGGGACGAATGGAGACGTGTCGTCTTCAGCGATGAGAGTCGCTTCTGCCTTGGTGCCAATGATGGTCGTATGCGTGTTTGGCGCCGTGCAGGTGAGCGCCACAATCAGGACTGCATACGACCGAGGCACACAGGGCCAACACCCGGCATCATGGTGTGGGGAGCGATCTTCTACACTGGCCGTACACCACTGGTGATCGTCGAGGGGACACTGAATAGTGCACGGTACATCCAAACCGTCATCGAACCCATCGTTCTACCATTCCTAGACCGGCAAGGGAACTTGCTGTTCCAACAGGACAATGCACGTCCGCATGTATCCCGTGCCACCCAACGTGCTCTAGAAGGTGTAAGTCAACTACCCTGGCCAGCAAGATCTCCGGATCTGTCCCCCATTGAGCATGTTTGGGACTGGATGAAGCGTCGTCTCACGCGGTCTGCACGTCCAGCACGAACGCTGGTCCAACTGAGGCGCCAGGTGGAAATGGCATGGCAAGCTGTTCCACAGGACTACATCCAGCATCTCTACGATCGTCTCCATGGGAGAATAGCAGGCTGCATTGCTGCGAAAGGTGGATATACACTGTACTAGTGCCGACATTGTGCGTGCTCTGTTGCCTGTGTCTATGTGCCTGTGGTTCTGTCAGTGTGATCATGTGATGTATCTGACCCCAGGAATGTGTCAATAAAGTTTCCCCTTCCTGGGACAATGAATTCACGGTGTTCTTATTTCAATTTCCAGGAGTGTATTTATTAACTTTAGAAGTGCATTATTAATTCAGAGCATTTTCCCGATTGGTTCAAAAGGCTCTGAGCACTATGGGACTTAACATCTGAGGTCATCAACCCCCTAGAACATAAAACCACTTAAACCTAAGCCGGCCGCGGTGGTCTCGCGGTTCTAGGCGCGCAGTCCGGAACCGCGCGACTGCTACGGTCGCAGGTTCGAATCCTGCCTCGGGCATGGATGTGTGTGATGTCCTTAGGTTAGTTAGGTTTAAGTAGTTCTACGTTCTAGGGGACTGATGACCACAGATGTTAAGTCCCATAGTGCTCAGCGCCATTTGAACCATTTGAACTTAAACCTAACTAACCTAAGGACATCACACACACCCATGTCAAAAAAGGCCTATCCTACCGCTACACTCCGGCTTTGCTCCAGCGGAAAGAAACTGAATAGCTGAGTAGCAGGGTAGCCAATACTGCGCCATATGATGAACAGAAAAAAAAGGTTCAGTTGGTTCTGAGCACTATGGGACTTAACCTCTGAGGTCATCAGTCCCCTAGAACTTAGAACTACTTAAACCTAACTAACCTAAGGACACACATCCATGTCCGAGGCAGGATTCGAACCAGCGACCGTAGCGACCGCGCGTTCCAGACTGCAGCACCTAGAACCGCTCGGTCACTCCGGCCGGCTGATGAACAGACATCAGATAATTAAATGTAATTTGAAAAGATTTGGGGGCTGAGGTAGATTATATTGGAATTAATAAAAGTGTAAACAAAAATATAATCCTTATGTAATGTGCAATATTGATCACTCATGAATCTAGTTAGAGCGTATGAAGTGTTCAGTTGGCACATTCAGTACAGAATACAAATAGCGAACATGGCGGATGTATAAATGGGAAACGTTGACGAGAGTATGAAAAATCAGTGGAAATTATCGAAAAGAGAAAACGTAATCCACAGAACTGGCGCATAGAAGTTGGCAAGAAGAAGCGAAACAACGGTAAAGATTACAGTAGTTATAAGTATGTAGTGGGAAAGGCAAAATCGCAAGGTTCAGACTGAGCCTATGCGAGAAAATGCTTCGATATTGTACCTGTAGGTACACGGGAGAAGTTGTTTCGTGATTTCCGAAATCTAAGTGACAATGATCCTTAAAATTCTTATATCTTTGCATGTGGGAATATAAATCCTGTCAAGCAGACATATACTGATAATCTAGAGAAGAGTAGGCGGCAGACAACCAACATTTATAAGGTTACTGTAGGCGAAGTAAACGTTCAGACTTGTAAGGAAGGTTGTCTAGCAATCTTCGGTATAAGCAGTGGACGCCTATCCCGTGTCAGTCAACAAAAGAAAACATCTGGAACTCCTGAATTTAGTTTCTGTGTTTCATTAGGCAACGAAACACCAGACGTACATTCACAATGGTAGGTTTATGTGTAACAAGACATTAAAAACCAACGGCCTTGCCTCAGTGGTAACACCGATTCCCGTCAGATCACCGAAGTTAAGCGCTGTCGAGATGGGACAACACTTGTGTTACAATACTGGTGATAACACTTGTGTACCTTTTACTACATTCAATAGAACCGAGCGAGGTGGCGCAGTGGTTAGCACATTGGACCAACATTCGGGAGAGCGGTGGTTCAAACCCGCGTCCGACCATCCTGATGTAGATTTTCCGTGTTTTGCCTAAATCGCTTCAGGGAAATGTCGTGATGGTTCCTTTGAAAGGACACAGCTGACTCTCTTCTCCATCCTTCCCTAATCCGATGGGACCGATGACCTCGCTCTTTGGTCCCCTCCCTCCGATCAACCAATCAACCAACCTGTTAATGGTAATTTTTGGTTGTGGATGTTTGATAATGTACAAAACAAATCTTCAAATACTCTTGTTTTTCTTTGCTAATTATTATTTTTCATGTTACGTTCCAGTATAAAGGATATGATAGTTCTGAAACAATAAGTGGTCCATACTATAAGGATATCCATTACAAAAATAAGAATAAAATAGTTTGATTTTTTTCGAGTCTCATTTACACAACCGCATTTTTTTCCATTTCTGAGTACTGTGGGTTAGTCCGTTTTTTCGCGCATATCGTCAATTACAATGAGAGTTCCACAGGATTCGATTAGATGCCCAGTACTGTCCTTACTTTATGTTAATGATCTGCTATTTTATTTGAATCGAGAGGCAGAGTTATTCCTGTTTTCAGATGATACAAGCATTGTTGTGAAGTCTAGTAAACTGGTATAGAAACATCAACAGAAATAAGAATGTATGATGTGGAAGTTACTGACTGGTTTTCAACAAATGGACTAACTTTAACGTTTCTTTTTTATACATACAACGTTTTGTTTACATAGTACGTTCTGTTTACATAGTACACCACAAGAAGTAATAATCAGGGTAGAAAATTCTAATTTCCTAAATGTGAACATTGATAAAATTTAAAATGGAAAAGCCGGCCGGTGTGGCCGAGCGGTTCTAGGCGCTACAGTCTGGAACCGCGCAAACGCTACGGTCGCAGGTTCGAATCCTGCCTCGGGCATGAATGTGTGTGATGTTCTTAGGTTAAATGGTTCAAATGGCTCTGAGCACTATGGGACTTAACTTCTAGGTCATCAGTCCCCTAGAACTTATAACTACTTAAACCTAACTAACCTAAGGACATCACACACATCCATGCCCGAGGCAGGATTCGAACCTGCGACCGTAGCGGTCGCGCGGTTCCAGACTGTAACGCCTAGAACCGCTCGGCTGTCCTTAGGTTAGTTAGTTTAAGTAGTTGTAAGTTATAGGGGACTGATGACCTCATAAGTTAAGTCCCATAGTGCTCAGAGCCATTTGAACCTTTTTTTTAAACTGGAAAAACCACGTAGTAGACGTGCTATAAGGTTCAAATTCTGCTACTTTTGCCATATGAATAATGGTCACATTTGGAGATAGGCCGATAAATTAAGCATATTTTCTATTATTGACGTCTTACGGGATTTTATTTCTTTAATCGTGTCAGAAACATTCACAGGGTATCACAAAGATTAACGATAGTACTCTAAAATTGGTACTGAGCTGTGTCGCTAATCAACTTACGCACCAGGGCTTTGTGCGCACTTATCTTTGGATAGAAGGCGTTCATGGACGGCACGTAAGAGGTCTCTGGCGAGCTGTCTCTCTGGCAGATACTCCGCCGCGGAGGCAGGTGCCGCTTAGCTGGAAAGCTCGTGATATGTGCGGAGCATCTGGCGGTCCGGGTTTGGTGACTGTGCTTTCGACTACGGGGTACAGCAGAAACAGGGGCTGTCTCCACCGTGGCCTAAGGTCTGGTGCTGCAAACCGCCGTCTGTGCCAGAGTTCTTCTCTACGTGCCGCCATGTGACAGCAAGCTGCATGTTTACATCTCCCTATTAAAATGCGGTTCGAAGCTTTGAAGTGGTTGCTTAAATTTAGAAATGCAGCATTGCTGTTCTATCTGAAATTACGACACATTATACAAGCCGAGTTTCTTGCAAGCTGCGCTATCTTCGGTAATGCTGGTCAACTGGGCGGGCCTCTGAGAGAATCCAATGGCTGCTAATTACCATCCCACTATTTAAATCACTTGATTTGTTTGAAAAAGTTCAGCCTCCAATGCTAAGACTTCCTTTTAACTACATGCTTATTGTTTATAGCTTTGGTACTTTGGTGAAAGAGGTGGATAAGGACATGTGTTACATTCAGTAAATTTTACAGTTGTGAACAGCGTAAGGGTTTGGTGTGACTTTCAGTGCTCCAGCTGTGTTCTGTACTTTGTAGGTGTTCCTTATGAAGTTGGCCCACTCTGAACCCCCTAAGCTACTAGTTATTTAAGACCTGTAGTGTGTGTTTTACAACCCAATATTTTCCACTTCTTGCAAATGCAGAAAAACTGTATTAACTTGTTGCAGCTCTCTATTATCACCTGGTACCAGGACTTTTATTTGTTCTGTATCATATTACAGACCAGAGTGACACTGGAAGCAGGGGTGTAGCTAATCCCTAAATCTAATCTCCATATTGTGAAATTTAGCTATTTGTTGCTAAACCATGTTGCATGTGTTAGTTTTATTGTGTTTGTAGTAATAGCTCTGTGTACGTTTTAGAAACAGTTAATTTGGGCTACTTAGCCGCGTTCTTGTGGAGTATCAAGGTTCTACCAGCTGATGCAACCGCTTACTAAACCAGGAAATTGCTCAGAATATTTTTCAAAGGTTTCATCTTCAAATTTCTTATTAGGGCTTTATATTCTTTTCTTAAAACATTTTTAAACTGATTTAAATGTCACTGGATGTTCCAGTTAGCGTTCAGCTGGGTGTTACTGTGAGTGTGTTACTATGATTTTCAAGCCCCTGAAGTGTAGCCTGCCCTCCATGTCAGCTTTGTGGGAAGAGTGTCGGCTTGCTTTATTGAACTGTGTTCCAGGACCTACGCGTGCTCATCAGGATGACTCGGGACAGATTGAGATGGGTAGAGGAGGAGTTGGAAAGAGAGGGGGAGAGTATATATATGATCAGAGGAATAGGGGAGGAAGATATGGGCAGAGGGAGGGAGTGGAGGAAATGGGCAAAGAGAGAGGCAGGAGGAGGTAGATAGGAGGGTAAGATAGGATGTTGAGGTACTCCAGTCACCATCGAGATGCCCAGATCTGTCCCTGATTGATGTGGGGCCAGCTCGGACGCAAACTCCGTCCCAGTGCCATTACACAGGGTATCGAGGAAAAATTACAATTGTGGGCCGTATTACCTCAGGATAGGATACTGTATCTGTATGACACCCTTCTCAACCGAATCAGTGCGCGCATCCAAGTCAGAGGGGCTGCAACGTCATAGTGATAAGTGGGCTCATACTACCAGGTTCTTTTGAGTTTGACTCAATTTTGTATTCATTGAAATTACGTCATGTATTCTCTCAAACCCGTGAAGCTTAATTTCGTTTCCTCCTCCCCTTCTGAGCACTTTTTTTCACGAAGTGTTTTCCACACTGAAGAGCCAAAGAAACTTGTATGCCTGTCTAATATCGTATAGGCCCCCGCGACCTCGCAGAAGTGCCGTAACACGACATGGCATAGACTCGACTGATGTCTGAAGTAGTGCTGGAGGGAACTGACTCCATGAGTCCTGCAGGGCTGTCCATAAATCCGTAAGAGTACGAGGAGATGGAGATCTCTTCTGAACAGAACGTTGCAGGGCATCCCACATATGCTCAATTTGTTCATGTGTGGGGAGTTTGGTGGCTAGCGGAAGTGTTTAAACTCAGAAGAGTGTTCCTGGAGCCACTCTGTAGCAATTCTGAACGTGTGGGGTGTCGCATTGCCCTGCTGGAATTTCCCTTGTCCATCTGAATGCACAATGGACATGAATGGACGCAGATGATCAGACAGGATGCTTACGTGCGTGTCGCCTGTCTGAGTTCTATCTAGACGTATCAGGGTCCCATATCAACCCAACTGCAAACGCCCCACACCGATATGGAGCCCCCACCAGCCTGCTGACATGCAGGGTCCATGCATTCATGGGATTGTCTCATACCCACATACGTCCATCCGCTCGATAGAATTTGAAACGAGACTCGTCGCACCAGGCAACATGTTTCCACTCATCAACATTCCAATGTCGGTGCTGACGAGCTCAGGCGAGGCGTAAAGCTTTGTGTCGTGCAGTCATCAAGGGTACACGAGTGATTCTTCGGCTCCGAAAGCCCATACCGATGATGTTTCATTGAATGGTTCGCACACAGACACTTTTTGATGGCCCAGCATTGAAATCTGCAGCAATTTGCGAAAGAGTTGCGCTTCTGTCACATCGAACGATTGGTCCCGTTCTTGCAGAATCTATTTCCGGCTGCAGCGGAGATTTGACGTTTTACCGGATTCCTGATAATCACGGTACACTCGTGAAATGGCCGTGCGGGAAAATCCCCACTTCATCGCTATATCAGAGACGCTGTGTCCCATCGCTCGTGCACCGACTATAACACCACGTTCAAACTCACTTAAATCTTGATAACTAACTTAAATCACTTGTGTTCCCAGATGAGACTTACTTCCCACGTACGAAGACCATCGCTGTAATCTGGATAAAAGGCCTCTCGATCTTGTATTTGTTCCATTAAAGGCCATTGGACATCCCTGCAAGATCGTTGTACTTTCATCGTGCACCATCCGCGATACCATCAGTAACATTCCAACTTTTTGGTGGTGCCTTCTTCGATCCCCCCTGCAGCTGGGTTGTCACAGGTGTGAGAAAGTAATTTCAGTGCAATACCAGGACTCGGCCCAATGTACCGGCAAAATGCAATATTCTTCGCGAAGACGTGCCTGGAACATGTCTGATAGCCTTGGGATTCAGAGCGAGTCTACCCACAAGGAATCTGGACGTGGATGCCATTTTGTTTCGTTCTGCCAGGAGGGAGTTTTCTTTAATTCCCTCTATGTTTTATTTCTTATCGATGCTCATTACAAAATGATTCAAATGGCTCTGAGCACAATGGGACTTAACATATGAGGTCATCAGTCCCCTAGAACTCAGAACTACTTAAACCTAACTAGTCTAAGGACACACACACACATTCATGCCCGAGGCAGGATTCGAACCTGCGACCGTAGCGGTCGCGTGGTTCCAGACTGAAGCGCCTCGAATCGCTCGGCCTCACCGGCCGGCAATTCACGTGATGTTTTATATCTCGTGTACGCTATAGTACTGACACCTGTATATTTCATATTGCTATCCCGTAAATTTTGACACTTCAGTGTGTAGCCGGCCGCGGTGGTCAAGCGGTTCTAGGCGCTTCAGTCCGGAACCGCGCGACTGCTACGGTTGCAGGTTCGAATCCTGCCTCGGGCATGGATGTGCGTCATGTCCTTAGGTTGGTTAGGTTTAAGTAGTTCTAAGTTCTAGGGGACTGATGACCACAGATGTTAAGCCTCATAGTGCTCAGAGCCATTTGAACCACTTCATTGTGTTTGTGGAGGATGGCACGGTGATACGTCGGTAGCGCTCGGTGCACTGGCCGTACCAACCTTACGTTTCTACGTCTTACAATCGCTATCATGCTACGCAGGATAACAAAGATTGTCTAAAATTTCCGTTACTTTGTAATGGTGGCAGCGTCATTATGCCTTTCTTAGGACAGACAAATTTTTGTTGTAATATGCAGCTTAGAAGTTTAAACAGTTGTGCGCTTTCGAAGTCATAAATATGAAAGCTCTACGCCGTATCGTACTGTACCTCAGCACAACGCTTACCCCTGTATCAGGTAGTAATAATAATTACGACGCTTTAATCAAGCTTAACGTCCTCCGTTATGTCCCAAGCAATCAGCGTGGTGTAGAATTTGCCACCCAGGCTAATAAACAGCAGTGGATGGAAAAAAGAGGATCAAGACTGCATTGTTAAACAGCTTCCGCAGATGACAAAACACGATAATAATCCCAGAGGTGTACATTAAACAGTCACGACAAAGACCTACAACCTTATCCTCGGAACATAAAGTCGTGTAAATTCTCTTTTCTTGTTTAATGGCAAACTGCAGTGGACGAAGAAAACGCTTAAATTATTCTGAGAGCCGAATAATTAACATTAATTACCATGAAACTTCCTGGCAAATCAAAACTGTGTGCCGGACCGAGACTCGAACTCGGGACATTTGCCTATCACGAACAACTGCTCTACCATCTGAGCGACCTAAGCACGACTCAAAACCCATCCTCACAGCTTTAATTCCTCCAGTACCTCGTCTCCTACATCAGAAACTTCACAAAAGCGCTCCTCCGTACCTGCAGAACTAGCACTCCTGGAAGAAAGGATATTGCGGAGATATGGCTTTGCCACAATATGGAGGATGTTTCCAGACTGAAATTTTCACTCTGCAGCGGAGTATGTGCTGATATGAAACTTCCTGGCAGATCAGAAATGTGTGCCAAACCAAGACTCTTTCTGGAGTGCTTGTTCTGCAAGGTATGCAGGAGAGCTTCTGTGAAGTTTGGAAGGTAGCAAACGAGGTACTGGCGGAATTAAAGCTGTGAGCACTGGTCGTGAGTCGTGCTTGGGATGTTCAGGTGGCAACTGTTCTTATAAAGAAGTATCTGGTGATTCAGTAATGCGTTAACACCGCAATGAGTTCTTGAAATAATCAACGATAGTCAGTGATACATTTACGGAGCTACTAAAATCTTCAGAAAGTATTGGAACTGGAACGTTATCGAAGTCTATAAAAAGAAATATAAATCGGGTAACTCCGCATGAAATTTCCATTTTATTATCGAAAAAGACACTAGCACACAAATGTCAATATTATTGGATTATCATCATGATACTTCATTCTATTAAACTGATGACACACACAGAAGAACAGAAAGAATTATTGATGGAGCATTAGGGAAATACGTTTAGTTACAGCAGCGGAAAGTATGCCAGGTAGTAAATGTTTTTCCGTTTGTTATTGGTTAAAGAACACATAAAACGAGGAAACTCTGTAGAATTTATGGGCTTAGAAAAGGCTTATGACAACTTAAAAAATGCTTGCAGTACCGAGACGAGTAAGCAATAGAGGAATTTTCTAAATCTATAAAAATAAATTTGCGTGATAAATTAGGTACGTTAAAAAAATAAAAAATAAAGGTGCTACAGCACATGCCCGCGAAAGGCAAAGGTCCCGAGTTCCAATCTCAGTCCGGCACACAGTTTTGATCTGTCAGGAAATTTCATATCAGCGCACACTCTGCTGCAGAGTGAAAACTTCATTCTCGATTAATTAACGTTATTGCGCGCCCTCCATCTGATAGAGTTCGTAAAGATATCGAAAAACATCCAGGGAAATGCAGATATTTTTTAATACAATTTGTATTGTGTATTTGAAAGGTGCCAGTTTACTCAACACGTTCATTTCCTGTTATAACTTGCTTTCCATGTTTACGGTACTTAAATGTGTCATACTGTATGCGAATATACGCTGACCAGCTTCGATCAGTCGGTACAAGCTCTGTAGCAAGTTTTTGCTTGGTCACTGCGACAGTTTTAATTCTTTGGTTGGTCGTTTTCCCTTCGACTAATGGGATTCGTCCGTGGGTGTCGAGCCATGTGGTATGGTCCGTTTGAACGGAGTACATCTTTACGGTAGACTCTCTTCTGTGCTATATGCTGATGTACGACGCATTTCCATTTACCCACAGTACGACTTGATTATCCTGCACCCTCTGCAATCGTAAATGACATCGGTGTTTGGTCAACGTGTAAACACTTAGTCATCTACTGGTGAGTCCAGTGTTCAACAATATTCGCTCTACGTCTACTTCTACATCAACATGCACATCTACATACATACTTCGCAAGTTATTGCACTGTGCATGGCAGAGGGTACGACGATCCAGTGCTAGTAATTTCCCTTCCTGTTTCACTAGCAAACAGAGCGAATGAAAGCTATCTATATACCTGGCTACAAGCGCTAATTTCTCTTACCTTCGTGGTACCTATGTGAAATGTACCTTGGATGCAATAAAATCGACATACAGTTGGCCTCAAATGTTAAAAAGTAGCAAGCTCAAAGTGTGTTAAAGGCCTTGCAGCAGTGGTAACGCGGGCTCCCGTCAGATCCAACAATTTTTGAAATGAAACTTCCTGGCAGATTAAAACTGTGTGCCCGACCGAGACTCGAACTCGGGACCTTTGCCTTTCGCGGGAAAGTGCTCTACCATCTGAGCTACCGAAGCACGACTCACGCCCGGTCCTCACAGCTTTACTTCTGCCAGTATCTCGTCTCCTACCTTCCAAACTTTACAGAAGCTCTCCTGCGAACCTTGCAGAACTAGCACTCCTGAAAGGAAGGATACTGCGGAGACATGGCCTAGCCACAGCCTGGGGGATGTTTCCACAATTCTGGAATTTTTGAAATTTAGGTGCGCAGACGTAATGGGTACACTGCTTCCATCCTTGAGTGTGAACAGGAGACTGATGACCTTTGCTATCACTCCATCTTCCTGCATGTGGCAAGGAACTGCACTACTGGAGTGGATGAGATGTCCTTTGTGATGAACGACATCCATACTCCGACTGAAGACCATTTCTGTGCGCTACTTCTGCATTTCGTAAGTTCTGATTATAGACTATTGGCATTTTTCCATTGTTCTATACAACCAGTAAGTTACTCTCCAGAGAATTTAAATCGGTCGTGCCATTAATGAACTCGGGATAAAAAAAATGGCCCTGAGAACTATGGGACTTAGCATCTGAGGTCATCAGTCCCCTAGAACTAACCTAAGGGCATCACACACATCCATGCCCGAGGCAGGATTCGAACCTGCGACCGTAGCGCGCCTAGAACCGCTCGGCCACACCGGCCGGCAACTCGGGATCCTCAGATGTCTCTTGAAGGATCTCTGTGCTACCCACCTGCTACCTGTCAGCTTAGGCACAACATTTTTTTCGAGATGTCGCTTCTTTCCTTGATGTTCGAGCAGTGTTTCTTGTAGATGAGTTCTCCATTCAGATTCGGTAATAAGTATTTCAGTTTTATAGTTTTATATAGAGTTCCAATGGAACTCCCTTCCAGGTAATTAGTTCTCTGGTTTTGAGATGAAACGAACGTGTTTCTATCTCACTAGATTTCGGACTCGATTGGTTCTCCCTGAAGCAAGTCGAAGGTTCGTTCTGGATGTCAGATAGTGTCTTCAGCTCTCTGAGACCGGCTTGGTTGGACTTTAACAGCTCAGTCACCTGCATTCCTTTCGGCAGACGTCGGTCGTTTGTGTAAACACAAGTTTAGTTTTTTAGCTTATAGTAATGTAGTGCTTTTCAAATGATTAATAAATAAATCGATACCGTTAAGTAGTGACATTGTGCACAGAAAGTATATCTCCAGATGGTACTTGAACGATTCTTGCTCTTCTTGTTTCTAGGCTAAAACCTGTTTCAGTAGCCCTCAGTCTATCCTGAGGTTGTCACTCCATCCTCTCCTTGGACAGCCAATATTTCTTTTACCAGCTGGTGGTTTATTTCTTACGATTTTCATAATTTTCCGTTCATCCAAGCTGTCTATATATTCATTCCATTAATGCTTTTTGTTATGTACCCACTCATTAATGAAGTCCACTTTACAATTCTAAAGCTTTCAGTTCTCTCTGTCTGTGTCTTCCTATCTGCAATCCTTCGCACAATTTTCATTTCCGTAGTTTCCAACCGTCATTTTTTTATGTTTGCGGTCTTGTCTCAGCTGTGTATGTCATAAGTGGTCTTATTATTATTTGGTACCTTCTTGCCTTTGCATCTTTTCCGATATGTTTGTTTTTCCAAATGGTATCATTTAAACTCTCTGCCACTTTGTTTGCTTTTTCTACTTGTTTTCTAACTTCCTTTTCGACATTTCCACTTCTGGACATTTCAATATCAAGATATTTAAATGTCATTACGTGTTCAATAAATTCTCCACCCACTTCCAGTTTGCATCTCATCCGTTCCACGGATGTGGTCATACATTTGGTTTTATGCGTAGATATGACCATATTTACGGTTTTGACTGCCACGTTAAATACACGAAAGAGTTTCTGCAGGTTTTCTTCACTGTTTGCCATGAGAACAGCATCCACAGGATAACACATGATTTTTATTTCTGCATCCCCCATTCTATAATCACTACCAGCCAATACTTTCTTTATTACCTCATCCGTGACTACATTAAAAAGTTAAAAAATGCTAGAGACAGTCATCGCTTGTACTGCAACTCCTAACAACTCCTAAGAATGAGGTGTTTATCGCTGGTACTGACACGTATACAACACTTCGAAGATAGATTTGAGACTCGACAAATCACAGGGGCAGAGATCATGACTTTACGCAGATCACTGAAGTTAAGCATTGACAGGCTTTGCTAGCACGTAGGTGGGTCACCGGCAGCATGATATACCATAAATCGCAGGGTATTCGCTTAAGACCTCTGTACCAACAGCAGGGTTCCAGGATAACGAAACTACTGTAGAACAGATGATTATTGCAGTTCATGGAGAAATCAGATGGAGTACAGAAAACTGAGATAGCTTAGGGAACAGTATATAAGCCAGTATTTTAAAAAGTAACAAGCTCAAAGAGAGTGATAAATGCCTTGCCGCAGTGGTAACACAGGTTCCCGTCCAGGTCTGCCGAGTTCTGTTGGGAAGTGGGGTGCACTCAGACCTTCCGGGTCCAATTGAGGAGCTACTTGACTGAAAAGTAGCGACACCGGCCACGAAAACTGATAATGGCTGGGAGAACGGTGTGCTGACCACGTGCCCCTCCATATCGCTAACCAATGACGCCTAAGGGCTTAGGACGACACGGCGGCCGGTCGGTGCCGTTGGACCTTACGGGCCTGTTCAGTTGATGTTTGTTTTTGAGCTCAAAGAGTCATCTCGTTTAACACCACTATTAACTGCTATGCAGCTGTTTCATCTGTAACAAATTTTCGCCTGCATGTAGTTTTTGGAATACATGTCTTCAGTTGTTTTTATTGAGTCCGCCTCGATAGCTGAGTGGTCAGTGCGATGGAATGCCATCCAAAGGTGCCTGGGTTCGATTCCCGGCTGGACCGGAGATTTTCTCCGCTCAGGGACTGAGTGTTGTGTTGTCTTCATCATCGTCTGCAGCTCGTGGTCTAGTGGCTAGAGTTGCTGCCTCTGGATCACTGGGTCCCGGGTTTGATTAACGGTCGGGTTGGGGATTTTCTCTGCCCGGGGACTAGATGATTGTGTTGTCCTCATCCTTTCATCAACATCATCCTCATCCTCATTCGTGACAGTGGTTAGACTGGACCGTGTGCAAAAATTGGGCTGTGTAAAAATTGGGACTTTGTACGGGCTCAGATGACTCCGCAGTTGAGAGCCCCACAAACCAATCATCATCATTCGTCATCACCTCATCCCAATCGACTTGCTAGTCGCCGAAGTGACGTCAACTAAAAAGACTTGCACCAAACCACCGGTCTACACGACGGGAGTGTCTAGCCACACGACATTTCATTTCATTAAGTTGGAAGGACTCCCCCTATTACAGAGGAGGTTTAAAACACCTGTTAACTGAGCCCTATTGTAAGACTTCTGCAAATCAATAAAACAAACTTGGCTGATTACGTCTTTTTAACACGCATCTTGCCTCTCACTCCCACATGCTTTCCTAACTTTAACTCACTCACACCCACTAGTCCATCGTTGCAAGTCGCTCATACCCATCCATTGCCACTTGCCCAGTTTCACTCAGTCATTGTCATTATCTCTTTGTGTGTCTGTGTCACTGTCTTCTGTCTCACAGACACAGTCTTCTCCTCTCACCATCACTGTCTCCCTCTTGCTCTCTCTTACTGCTGCTATCCCATTCACCCCTTCTCAATGCTGCTTTCTCTTCTCACTTTCACTATCTCTCTGTTCCTCGTTATCATTGTCATAGAAACTGGCTCTCTCTATCTCTGGCTCTCGCCCACTTCCAGTTTCTTCTCCTTTCTTTATTCCTCTCGCATGGGTACTGTCTCCTTCACTATTTTCCTAGCACCGTTCTGTCACTGTCAACTATGTTACACTGTCACTGTGTTCCCGCTTTCTCTCACACTGACATTGTGTCCTTCGCTTTTTCTATACCAGAACCACTGTTTACAATCTTCCAGTATATATTAATTTTCCGTCTCTTTCCCATTACCGCAGTCCCCTTCTCTCTTAGCATAAAAGGGCGCACCAACATTTTTGGGAAAATTTTTTGAAGATGCTGAGGAGTGTAGTATGGGGCAGTTTGTTCTACACTTCTCAGTCAGTCTTTTAATTAAACAGAGGTGTAGTCGCCTTCTTCTACCCTGCTGTAACAGGACGTGTCACTTATATGGAAAGAACTTTATGGGTCAGTAAACTTTTGATAGAAGGAGAAGTAATTTTATCCCTCAGGCCGGATTTTAAAAGCACAAAAATTTTGCAGGTGCCTGTCTGACACGGGGTTCCCAGAGCCCTTGTCACGATAACGGATACCCTTTACGGCATATTTCTCCGTGCTATGCCACTTTATAGACAACGTTTTCGCCTCATCGAAACAATAACTGCCTTTTGCTGTGCATAGCCGTCTTGGAATCTGCGGCTCGGGTTTGGTACCCAAAAACCATGTTTTTAGGGTGTTTTAATGGATAAAGATTTTTGAAAACGGGTATGTGGTACTTATAGATAAGTACCTAGAGAATATACCGCTAAAATTTGAGCAATTTGCTGCTGTTAGTTAGCTAGATATCCACTGCTGACGGCGGAAAACTGGTGAAAAGCGCTTTTTTCAGGTTTTCTCAGGAACGACTCGTGAACTAAATATTGCCTCCATAAGACCACATCTTATGTGAAAAGTACCAACTGATTTGCACCGTTTGCCTAAACTGGAGAAATTTTGTAGTACTCAAACTTTGATTCTGTACTGTAGGTTGGTTACTGTAAGACGACCCATCTGTTGGATATACAGAAGGTCCCTAGCCAAAGGCCTATTCAAAAAACTTAACCCTACCTTATTTATGAATAGCATCTGAAGTATGGGACCATGAAAAAAGTCCCGCTCTTGTGGGTGGCACTTTGGAACATACTGGTAGCGCGTGCTTTCGCATGGGTACCGATTCAGTCTGGAGCTTTGTTTTGGATCAGTCCATAAAATATATTATAGTGACACCTTTTAAAGGTATTAGTATTCCTAGTGATATCGTAAATTATTCTAGTTGATGAGACAAGCTGTATGCAGTATCAGTTCCGACAAATAGTCCAAATGTAAGACATATTTCACGAAGAAGCAGCTGTGGAGAGTAATCTTATTTGAGACTGTATAGTCTTTGTAACCTCTAAACAAGTAACATTTCATGAATATAGGAACGGGTTTAAGACTAGGAATCTGTCTCAGTAAAAGACAGAAATCTATCCTGTGGTCGAAACAGCCCTTAAGAAATCATGGAAGAGGGACTTTCGATGAAACGTTCCGTCATCAAGGTAAAAAAAAAAAAAAAAAAGCTGATCGTAAATTTCACATTACGCCGCTGAGCTTGAGGCGAGTTACGTAAAGTTTTGTTTGACTAGAGTAAGGCAAGTTCCGCTCTTGAACTCGCGTTACGGTATCGCGGATTTGGCATCAAGCCCGTTGGCTGTGGGGGGAAGTCGATTCTGACCAGTACAGTCCTTCAGGGTCACAGTGGGCTACGAACGTTATGATCTTAGCGCCTAGAACGTTCCCTGTTCAGGTACCCTGGACTTTTCCTTAACCATCTTTTTGTTTTCGTAGTCAGACATACAATGTGATGCGAAATATCAGTGCCAATTCAGGTGAAAACTATTTAGTCATAAAATTGTTGTTTGCTCATAATTGCCGACGCTGTAATAGCCATGAAATAGGCTTGCACTCTAATCACAGCTGTATCGGTATCACTTTCTTAATTTGTATCGAAATGCGAATTTTTTAAAGATATGCTATGACATACGAGATGTTTATACATTAACTCGTTTAATATTTATTTTTTGTCCATGCTGAAACAGCGAAGAATTAGATAAATTCAGTCTGTATACGTAATTGGTTATCAACAACTTTTCTAATCGCTGTAAATAAACTAGATTGGTAACTGGCAAAGTCGACCCAGTGACCTATCTCAGACATTGAGAAGGATAGAGTTAAACGATCTCTTGATAGCTGTATTATTAGTGAAGGCTGCAACAGATGCAGTTGCAATTGAAACGCTAATTTATTGCAACCAGGTTTTCCATGCCTTTTTAATTATCTGATAGAAGTATATACTCTAAATTTCTTGTGGGAAGGATACAAAACGTTATTGGTTACAGTAAATTGCATTTTCAATTCAGTTGCAGTGACGGCCAAGCTAAAATTTTCGCAGTTAATGATACAGTTTTCTTAAACTGTTGTTCCTTCCATGGCAAACAGATACTATTAATATGTATTACGGTGACAGTAAAAGTGCGAAAAGTTCGTTTCTGAAGTTTGACTGATCTTATGGATTAGACGCACACCACGACAGAACCCCTTGGCATTCTTTGCATACTGCCTATTGCACTGAGAACTTCCCTATAAATAACCAGTACCGGAGAGAATAGTAATAATAAAACATCAGACGATAACTTTCACGATCTTATGCTAAAAATGAAAACTGTCTTATTCCTCACAAGAATCTACTTCTGAATAGCGAATGTGGTTTTACATTGATTATTTTAAGTGTATTACAAGATGGTCTCAAGGGATAATACAGTGCGCTAGTTTGAATTTCCTACCGTTGGTTGAAATATTGCAACCGTATTTTACTATACGTTCACATTTGAGAAAGCACTGAGGACGACCAAGGGAAGTAAACCTATTATGTTGACACAAGACATGTCACGGATGATCGTCGCTTTTCGGCGAGATAAAAATTTGTACACCACTTCCCAGCAATTAAATTAATTAATACCTGAAAGAAATCGTTCTCTATCGCAATGTCAGGTCATATTTATAGGTATGTGATGGCATCACTGACGTTTAATGTATGTTTGTAGCACCATTGCATATAGCTTTAATTGAAATTTTGATTCATCATGTCCCGTTGCGGCATGTAAGCGAAAGCTACTTAGTCATAAAACGAGTCGCTGCTGAGAAGAAAAGTGAAAACCGAAAAAGGAAACTACCATAATTTTTTAGAGAAATACAATTACAGCAGTCTATACAGTAATTAATTTCGTTACAGGCACATGTATACAATAAAATGAATGAGCCAGAAGGAAGTCATTTCACGTATATAGGGTATCCCCGGAGGATATGTCAATATTCTGGGATATGGCAGGAAAGATTATTCGATGCAAAAAAGTCTGTTAAAAGCATTTAAAGTCTGGGCTTTAAAATGCATACCTTAAGAGCTATGAGGATTTCATCTTCGATACAGTGAAATAAATCTTTTCTCTTGCAAGCTCTTTGCTTTCTGGATCTTGGTAGGAGGTAGTATAGATCAGAACAAGAAAAAATTGCCTTGTAAACATGGCTTTAAAACGCATATCTCAAGAGTTATGAGCACTTGTTCAGAAGAAGAGATAGGTTTCACAGTAGCGAAGACGAACAAGTGCTCATAGCTCTTAAGGTATGCACTTTATAGCCCAGGTTTTCTAGACATTTTTGCATCGAATGATTGGTCTGCTCCTATCCCTGAACACTGGCCACTCTTCTGAGAAACACTGCATTTGAAAGTACGGGATTTGTCACTCAAAGTATTCAGTTATGGAAGTCTATTGGAAACAAAATCTGCAGAATGGTACACACCTTCATTTATAGTGACTATAGGAGTGTTATCCATGAGCCAAGTATTTTTCCATCTATTGTTTACTATGCAAGTGTGCCATTTCCTTTTGAGTGAGTCCTCGCTATTAATGACAAAGCCCACGAGGGAGCAGTTTTCACTCTACACTGTGCAAACATACAATGGTAGGACGTCACAATGTGACGGTCATATCCTCAACTTATTTACGTGTAGCTTTTGATGATATGTAGGGCAGAGAACAACATACATAAGGAACAGGCTCTATGGTCTGAGAAAACTGTGTGAAACTGTAGCAGAGGGCACAGCGAGACGCAGTTTGGCGATGATATCGCAACTGAACTTCAGTGCTGCGGTTCCGATTATTTAACAAGTCTTCAAGAAAATGGACACCAACAGCCGTAAATTTATTTAATAATTCAATTTATCTGTCAGTTTCGGTGCCCATTGGCGCCATCTGCTGGTTTCTATACACCAAACTAGATAACGCTTCTAGACATTTGTGCTATTATATGGACCACTATATCCAATTGGAGTCCGTAGACTTCTAAAAACTCTCCGGTCGACGTGGATCATTCATACCTCTAACAACTTTGCTGTCGTTGGAGATGTGAAGAGGCCACGCCGACCGAGAAGTTTACAGTATTTTTTGGAAGATAAGGCCACCGTTTGACTATATCTTCTGTACTGTCTAGATTTCGGCTTTTATGCCATTATCAAGAACAATTCTAAAATTCTTAGACTTTTATCTTAGACCTTAAAAATGTCATATTTATTAAGGCATAAAAGTACAGGATATAAATACAGTAATAAGGAGTCAAACGGTGGTTTACTCTTTCAAAAAATATTGATTGGCTGTTGATCAAAACCACTGAAAAGTCTTTAGAAGTTTATGTAATCTAGTTGGAGAAGTGGTCCCTTTAATAGTAGAAACGGCTAGATGAGTTACCTTGTTTCGTGTATAGAGACCTGAAGATGACGCCATTGAGGTACCGACACAGATAGCTAAGAAAAATTATTACATAATATTTTGGCTGTTGGTATCTCTTTTCTTCAAATCCTCGAACTGCCCCAGTCCAATTCCATTAACACAAGATGGAATTACAGAAACTGAATATTTGACAAGTTGTACGACACTGAACATCGTAGAAGGTAAGTGAGCACCCTGGTAAATGGCACAGTGCATAAGACGCCGACCTTCCACCACCCGTCTCGCCGATCTGACTGCTGCGGTCCAACGTGTTCTGATATTATTTGAGGCAAATGACGACACGGTGGCAGAGTTATCCATTAAGCGATCCATCGCTTCGACAACGGCGAGGTTGACGTCTTCGGCGCACTGACCTAAAGCCGCTCCGTAACTTGAGAGACTTCCTCCGGCGCCGCCTGCGTACTACTGCGGAGCAGGGCTGGCAAAGCGGCTTACCCTGCGACGCGGCAGCCCGCTGTGGGACTGGCTCAGCTGGTTGTGGGGAGTCATCGCCCGGGCGTCGGCGTCGGCGTCTGTCGCAGGCGGCCTCCGGCGTCGTTGCCGCTGCGCGAGACACTGTGCTGTGGCCGTTGCGCTTTGGTCGCGCCCGACCTCGCCGGTGGCCGCGCCGCGGCAGACTGGCCCCGGCGTCGCGACGCCGCGGCCGCCACTGCGCATGCGCGGGCTGGCGCCGGCGCCGCCCCTCTGTTGGCGCGTCGTGTTTGTCTGCCGCGCCGGCCGTGCCGGAATCTCGCCCCATATCCACCGACCGGCTCAGGGGATGCTGCGCCAGTTTACGACGAAGAGATGGAAAATCCTCGGCTTGGTACAGTAATAGCGTTGATACCAATAACATTTTGTTTCTGTCATTGCGGCGCGTCTTGTAACACCGGTTTCGGGTGGAGGGGAATTTGGCTGGCAGTTGTGCAACAGTGGGATTATTAATATTTCCATTGTTGAACATTATACGAGGGTCACACCAAAAGAAATGCACACTATTATTTTTAAAATCCATCTTTTATTCTACATGTTTGAATATTTTACAGTGTGCATACACAGCCTTTAGGAACAATATTTTCGTTTCTCCACATTATTTCTATCCCTCTCAAATGCCTTACGCCATCTTGGAACCAGCGCCGGTAAAATTCTGAACCAGCCTGTTGGAGCCACTGTTTGGCAGCGTGCACAAGGTAGTCATCATCTTCAAACCTTGTTCCACGAAGAGAATCTTTCAGTTTCCCAAAGAGATGATAGTCACATGGAGCCAGGTCAGGACTGTAAGGCGGGTGTTTCAGTGTTGTCCATCCGAGTTTTGTGATCGTTTCCACGGTTTTTTGACTGACATGTGGCCGTGCATTGCCGTGCAACAGCAAAACATCCTGCTTTTGCCGATGTGGTCGAACACGACTCAGTCGAGCTTGAAGTTTCTTCAGTGTCGTCACATATGCATCAGAATTTATGGTGGTTCCATTTGGCATGATATCCACAAGCAAGAGCCCTTTGGAGTCGAAAAACACCGTAGCCATAACTTTTCCAGCAGAAGGTGTGGTTTTGAATTTTTTTTCCTTGGGTGAATTTGCATGATGCCATTCCATTGATAGCCTCTTCATCTCTGGTGAAAAATGATGGAGCCATGTTTCATCACCTGTCACATTTCTTCCAAGAAATTCATCTCCACCATTCTCGTACTGTTTCAAAATTTCGCTGCATACCGTTTTTCTTGTTTCTATGTGAGCCACTGTCAACATCGTGGGAACCCACCTGGCACAAACCTTTTTTAAAAAGTGGCTCTGAGCACTATGGGACTTAACATCTGAGGTCATCAGTCCCCTAGAACTTAGAACTACTTAAACCTAACTAACCTAAGGACATCACACACACATCCAAGCCCGAGGCAGGATTCGAACCTGTGACCGTAGCGGTCGTTCGGCTCCAGACTGTAGCGCCTAGAACCGCACGGCCACTCCGGCCGGCAAATCTTTTTTAACGCCAACACTATCAGTATTCTGCAAACACTTCCTTCCCCTATCCCAACGTAGCGCGACAATTCGTTCACTGTGATGTCTGTCAGCAGTCACCAATTCGTTAACTCTCTGCACATTGTCTGGAGTGTGTGCAGTACGAGGCCTACCGCTGCGAGGACAATCCTCGACATTGCCGTGCCGTCTTTCATCATGTAACCTGCTTGCCCACCGACTAACTGTACTGCGATGGACAGCAGCATCCCCATACACCTTTTTCAACCTCTTGTGTATCTTTCCTACTGTCTCGTTCTCACAGCACAGGAAACCTATGACAGTACGTCGCTTCTGACGAACGTCAAGTGTAGCAGCCAGCTTGAAGACATGCTGTGACGGCGCCACTCACGGGAATAGGTTGAACTAAGTTTGAAAACAAGCGGGAAGGATGTATCTACACGCTGTAAAACTTTCACACATGTAGAATCAAAACTGTATTTTTACAAAAATAGTGTGCATTTCTTATGGAGTGACCCTCGTACACTGAGGTGACAAAAATCATGGGAGAGCGATATGCACATGTACAGACGGCGTTAGTATCACATACTCGGGGCATAAAAGGACAGTGCATTGGCGAGGCTTTCATTCGGATTCAGGTGGTCCATGAGAAAGGTTTCCGACGTTGTTATGGATGCACGGCGGGAATTAACAGACTTTGAAAGCAGAATAGTAGCTGGAGCTAGAAGCATGGGACATTCCATTTCGGTAGTCGTTAGGGAATTGTGAATTCATTATTCCGATATTCACTGTGTCATGAGTGTGCTGAGAATACCAGATTCCCGGCATTACCTCTCACCTCACAGTGGCCAATGGCCTTTACTTAACGATCTAGAGCAGCGGGGTTTCCATAGAGTTGTCAGTGCTAACAGACAAGCAACACTGCCTGAAATAACTGCAGAAATGAGTGTGTGACGTTCGACGAACATATCCGGTAGGACAGCGCCGCGAAGTTTGGCATTAATGGGCGGTGGCAGTTGACGACCGACACAAGTGCCTTGCTAACAGCACAACGTCGCCTGCAGTGCCTCTTCTGGGCTCGTGACCATATCGGCTGGACCCCAGACGTCTGGATAACTGTGGTCTGGTCAGATGAGTCCAGATTTTTACTGATGAGATCTTATGGCACAGTTTGCTTGGGCGCAGACCCCACGGAACCGCAGACCCAAGTTGTCAACAAGGCACCGCTCAAGCTGCTGGTGGCTCCACAATAGTGTGGGCTTCATTTACACGAAATGGACTGGGTCCTCTGGTCCAACACAACTCATAATTCAGTGGAAATGGTTATGTTCTGCTACTTGGAGACCATTTGTAGCCATTCATGGACTTCATGTTCCCAAACAACGATGGAATAATAATTATTTTTATTCACGACAACGCGCCATATCACTGGGCCGCATTGTTCGCGATTGGTTCCAGGAACTTTCTGGACAGTTCGGCGATTGATTTGGCCACACAGATCGCCTGACATGGAGCCCATCGAGCATTTATGGAACACAATCGAGAGGTCAGTTCGTGCACAAACTCCTGCACCTGCAACACTTTCGCAGTTATGGACTGTTGTAGAGTGCATGGCCCAACTTGTTGAGTGCATACCACGTCGAGCTACAGCACTACGCCGGGAAAAAGGAGATCTAACACGACATTAAGAAGCATTCCATGACTTTTGGCGCCTCAGTGGATTACAAAACCTACGTACATACGAATATCAAGCTTCTGCATTGAGTTTCTTTCCGGAATAATAATTCCAGGACTCTATGTTGCTAAAACAAAGCAAAACAATATGTCCTCCCAACAGAAATACAATAAAGTAACCTCTCAACGAACAGCAGGCATATACAACAGAACTTCACGCAAAATCAAACCCATACCGTAATTTTTTTCCAACTTCTGTAATACTTAGATAGTGAAGATTTGGGGCTTACTTGAAAGGGTTATATACTAATTACCACAATGCGTTTTCTAAAACGCAGTGGAAGTAACGGAAAAAGTAGGTGGTCAAAGATAGCATCGATTTTGGCATACACCGACAGGCCTCTAGTTTCACCACAACTGTGAGCTACCATTTTATTTGTGATCAATATTTCGAAAACATAATTAAACTTTGACCACCCAGAAATAAGTACATTGATCTAAAGTTTTCTTAAGTGGTTTATTAAGCTCCTTAAAGAAAAAAAATACCTAGTATGGTACATAAATAAAAAAAGTGTGACCCATCTTCAGAACTATAAATAATGAAAGATACTGAGATGGAGTACCACACACGTAGATCCAACAGTTTCGTCCATCTTAGACCTAAATCCTCATTTCAGGACTTGCATTGCAGACAGTCCCGATAGAATTAAGATTGTCAAAATGGTTCAAATGGCTCTGAGCACTATGGGACTCAACTGCTGTGGTCATAAGTCCCCTAGAACTTAGAACTACTTAAACCTAACTAACCTAAGGACAGCACACAACACCCAGCCATCACGAGGCAGAGAAAATCCCTGACCCCGCCGGGAATCGAACCCGGGAACCCGGGCGTGGGAAGCAAGAACGCTACCGCACGACCACGAGATGCGGGCTAAGATTGTCTCTTCTTCATATATCGAGATATCTAGTACTTGACCGGCCGGTGTGGCCGAGCGGTTCTAGATGCTTCAGTCTGGAAGCGCGCGACCGCTACGGTCGCAGGTTCGAATCCTGCCTCGGGCATGGATGTGTGTGATGTCCTTGGGTTAGTTGGGTTTAAGTAGTTCTAAGTTCTAGGGGAGTGATGACTTCAGATGTTAAGTCTCATAGTGCTCAGAGCCATTTGAATTTTCTAGTACTTGTGGCCAAAATAAACTTCATTCCTTATTTCTGGAGGTGTTTGAGATTTTATGTTGTACCTGAATCACTGCCTGAACCACAACAGCTTGCAGTTTGGCACGTAGGAACATTAACATTTAAAAATGAGCCTTCGATTATATACCGATGTTTAATGTATGTATTCCTTAGTTACACAATGCCACTGGCACCAACTCTGTTTGATAAATTCTGTTCTGTAATCGTAGGGTAGCAATGGGCAGTGGTAAAAATAACCCTAAAACAGAGAAATCAATAAATCATGCACATGACCTTAGAAATCTTAATATATTGGCAAATATAAACAAGTGAACAAAAACCAATATATAGTGTATTTTGAGAATTAATCGAGTAACGTGCATGATATAGTTGAAAATACCCATTGCTTTGCATTTAAATGATATCGGTGGATTTTGAACAACCTGATTTTAACACACTTTTTCGTAAACTATGATGTCGGAATAGGTTCGCCAACTGTTGCCCAAGAAAATCGGTACTATATGGCGCCATTTAGCGTATATTGATGGAACTTTACCACCAAAAAGTGTATACTAAACACCTAACAGAGACCTGTAACACTTTTGACGTATGAATGGTGAGAGTAACCACGGCTGTCAAAGTATATCCTGTTTACGATACTTTATGTTAGTATAATCATCTTTGCACGGCCCTGAATGACTGTATGAGGGCTCTAAAATAAAATGTCCACTTACTTCTGCCCGTGAGTAAATTTACAGGTGGCTGCCTCCGCAACTCGGTGGTCAGCGCAGCTGGCTGCTGTGTGGAGAACCAGAAGTCGATTCCCATACTTCCACGGAATCTTTGGGGGGGGGGGGGGGGCGGTGGGGAACTGTCAAATAGGTGGTACTTGATTGCGAAGTAGCGGCTCTAAAGACCAGAAAGCCGACATCGAGTCGGAGAGCGGTGTGCTCACTTCGTTCTCCTCCATAACTGCATCCGAGTGATGCTATTGGCAAAACTTGACACTATGGTCAGTTGGTCACAATGGACCCATAGGGCCAGAGTGCGGAAGTGGGCAAAAGAAAAAGACAAAGCTTTAGTTTTGGAACTTACGTAGCAGTTTAATGCGCCGTACAATCTCATGCCTTAAGGGCAAGAGCACATTACTTTAAAAACGGCTGAAAGCCAATAACTTAGAGCTCAACCAAAATCATAAATTTAGTCTGATATAAAACAGTTCCTTAATTAGGCTGAAGACCCAAAGAATCTAACAATTTAAGAGCAAAACAACTTAAATTCAAAATCGGCTGAAGGCCCAACACTTAAGAATCAATAACATTAATTTTAAAAATATTAAAAGGCTTTACGTAAAACATTTCTTAAATTAGGCAGAACGCCTTCAGGGCAAAACAACCTTAGTCTAAAAATCGGCTAGAAGCCATACAAGTACAAACAACAAGAACAACCAAGTAAAGGCAGTACACCCAAGGGCACTCAGAAGTTCCGAGGGTCGGCCTGGAATTCAAACACAAACGCTCCCTTAGGTGAGACAGGCAGTCGGCCCAACCATTGTCGATCCGACGACAACCCAACCGCCAGACAGTCAACGGACCCACCGGCAAGATAACCTCCGCTTCACCCGACCAGCACACAACAGGGAGTTCAATGGGACAACGAAGAAAGTATTGGCGCCCACAACAAATTATACATTGAGCTGTTAAACTACACACCGTGCTGGACAGCGACAACACGATGAGGAAAATACATTGCCTGAATTTACGTCAACGGCCAGGACAGGTAACCGGAACGTTAACGGCCACAAGGTAGAAGATTCCGCTGGTGTACTTCAATTCAAACAACCAAGTACAGTTAAACTCCACCGGAGGGTCACTAAAATTTGCCAACTTGAAAACACGCAGTCCGGAACCGTGCGACTGCTACGGTCGCAGGTTCGAATCCTGCCTCGGGCATGGATGTGTGTGATGTCCTTAGGTTAGTTAGGTTTAAGTAGTTCTAAGTTCTAGGGGAGTGATGACCACAGCTGTTAAGTCCCATAGTGCTCAGAGCCATTTGAACTATTTTTTTTTTTGAAAACATGCGTTGTTGCTCGCGGGAATATCCCAACAGCCGACAACGAACTCATAACGACACAATGTGAACAGTCGTAACTTGCTGGTAGATTACGTCAGAACTCAACTTTCATGTCCAGGGTCGGTGAGCCACGAACCTCGTAGCAAAGGGAACAGCACCACACACCCTGACACCGCATAGAGGCCGCCAGCGGGCCCGGCCAGAACTACGCGCCACGGAGATCTCCTCGCTGCTCTATGCCAACCGACCAACTGCCCAGGCCCGGAAACGGTGAAAGGGCCAACTATGCGTCGGCCGCTGAGACGACCAACCGAATGACCCACCAACGGTCGTCCCGCTCTAGTCCCCCTCCGTTGGACAGTTGACGTGTGTCGCCAGCGGTCGACGAGCACTGGCTGTCGGCACCTCACCGGCGCTCCGTCCCCCGACTTCACTGATGCCGCGGCTGGTCCGTCCCGAACTGACTGCCAGACACACGACGACCCTGAAATGCTAACGGTCGCTCCAGAGATGGTACAACAGTGCACTTATCGATACGCGCTGCTGCTGCCGCTCACGGGCATGTAAGGCAGGGTGTTAGTGACGCCAGTAAATGGAATAAGAAAATGAGGTGGCAGTACCGTAAAAGAAGATGACAAACAATAAATGGGATAAACGCGAGCCGTGCATGGCTCATTGCCATAAGTAACTTCTCCACCATTCCTCCTCAGAGACAGCTGCCGTCTGCTGCTGGGCACCAACAAAGACACCGTCCACTAACTCAGCTCAGCAGTGTTCACACTGCAACTATGCAAATCCTGCACTCAACGTTGCAGTGCAGTGCTGCTGTTATTTTTGGAAATTTGTGGTAAGTTCCTATGGCACCAAACTGCTGAGGTCATCGGTCGCTAGGCTTACACACTACTTAATCTAACATAAACTAACTTATGCTAAGGACAACACGCACACCCATGCCTGAGGCCGCTCTGCTGTTATCAACCTGATCGTGGTTCCATAGGACTCTCCTCTCTAGGACTAACCTTGCTTCCAGGCCTTTCACAAAATCCACCGTTTAGAAATTCCAAGCCTGCACTGTCTCCAACGGCATCCAATGGTGACTCCTTGGGCTAGCCACGCTGCAGCAAAACAGGCACGGTGACAGCGCCATACAAGACCCTGGCGACATCCCACAACTTGGCCACCACTGCCAACAACGGCCTCTGGCGCTGGCTCAACGTGTTGTCGCTGCTTCCTCCCAGCACTGCAGATAGCTTAGCTCCATATCACACTACCACACCTCATCGTTAAAATTTGTATTTGTGGGGATGCATAGTCTCCAGATGCTTAATAAAAGTAAAATAGTCCGTAGTAGGCTGTGACGTATTAGCAATTAGCTAATTTCGACTACTTGTCATTGTCAAGCACTTATAAAACTGACATGGAAAAGCACTGCATCATCTGCATGCATCGCTTGTATAACTATCACTTTACACACCTCACATTAAGATAAAACATTGCTGCACCAATATCTTACGATGTGGTTGTAAGAAATTCGTGCAATAATGGTTCAAATGGCTCTGAGCACTATGGGACTTAACATCTTAGGTCATCAGTCCCCTAGAACTTAGAACTACTTAAACCTAACTAACCTAAGGTTATCACACACATCCATGCCCGAGGCAGGATTCGAACCTGCGACCGTAGCAGTCCCGCGGTTCCGGACTCCTGCCTAGAACCGCACGGCCACCGCGGCCGGCTCGTGCAGTAATGTTTTAAGTTAATGTGAGGTGTGTAAAGTGTTATACAAGGGATGCATGCAGACGATGTAGTGTCTTTTCATGTTGATTTTACAAGTGCTTGACAATAAGAGTCGAAATTAGCTAATCGGACGATTAAATAAAAATCACGTCACAGCGTACCATGGGCCATGTTTACGTTTATTATACCGAGTAATTATAAGTAAACTTCCCCTATTTAAAACGTTATAACACGGAAATTAATTACTGTACGAGTACCAAACTTGGCAGCATTAATGTCAAGGACATGGGGAAGAGAAATAATGCAGAATCAATTCAACTGAAATACTTTCAATTTGCTGCTATAGTACATCATACCATTACATACCGGTACCATTACTGCTACAAAAGGAGTTCAATATAGCGCCAATCAGTGTCCAGAAGAGTCTGAAAACGCAGAATTGCATTCTGCACAGCAGAACGAAGCATGTCCGTAGGCATGCTGGCTACCTCTCTTGATATACTGCGCTTCAGATCAGCACAAGTGTGAATGTTCCCCTGTAAACCCTCTCCTTCAGGTAGCCCTACAACCAGAAATCACAGAGAGTAGGATCGGGTGATAGTGCCGGTCAAGCATTTTGAAACGATCGGCTGATAATTCGATCGTTTCCAAATGAGTTTCGGAGGAGCAGGTGAACTTATGTGCGGTGAGGCCCCATCTTGCATGAAAACTGTTGAGTTCAATGCGTCTCTCTCCTGAGGGGCGGATATGACATGCTAGAGAAGAATATCGCAGTAACACTGGCCGATCATACTGCACGTCTTTGGTCCCTGAGCGCCACCCTGATCAAAAACGAATGGGCGAGTGATGAACGTAGCCGCGAAGCCACGCCGTGCCGTAACACGTTTATCATACAGAGGAACTTCATAGACAGTGACTGGAGCTGAAGATTCCCGTACTCGCCAATTCCACTTCACCCTTCAGAGAAAAATGAGCTTCGTCTGTCCATTGGGTGGTCCAGGGATAGCCCTCGTACAATCCTTGCGAGAAAGTGGAGAGTGGAGTCAACACATCGTTGTGCGTCCTGTGGTGCAAATGCTGTACAATACGGATCTTGTACAGATTCCGTTTGAGAATGGTTCGAAGATCCTTCCGTACAGTGGGTCATGGGATGTTCAACTGTTGTGACACAACACGCCCAATGCCTGACGATCTAGATGGCGCTCAGCGTTGTGTGCCATGGCAACAGCGATTTCATCAACCACTTGTGGCGCAACCGGTGTCGGACGCTTCCCAGGGTGACGCCAGGTTCTCCAGTTGATTTGAACTTCACCGTGCTCCACGCAGCGGGTGGAGAAAGAAGATCCTTCCGTAATCATTTCGGCCGGCGATGTTTACGAAGTGCAGCTGCAGCATTACTGTTGTTTTGATAATAGGGCTTCACCAATAATGCCATGCTCATTTTGTCCAAGCTCATGTTGACACTCAGCAAGTGCACTGCGACTGGTTAGGTGTGTGAGACTATGAATCACGATGACTGCAGCTGGTGGCCGTATTTGGAACTGGACGGTGGCGCTGTGTTGCAGGGAAATCATGCACGCCATAGTCTGGACATTAATGCTACCAAGTTTGGTACTCGTACGATAAGTTTGGAAATTTGTGGTAAGTTCCTATGGGACAAGACTGCTGTCGTGCCCGTGGTCTAGGGGTAGAGTCTTTGATTCATAATCGAAACGTCTTGGGTCCCGGGTTCGATCCCCGCCACTGCATAAACTTTGATAAATAATCAGCATTGGCGGCCGAAGACTTCCGGCATAAGAAGTCAGCCTCATTCTGCCAACGGCCTTGTCAATGAGGGCGGAGGAGCAGATAGAGGTTCAGGGCACTCTCTTGTCCTAGGGGTGGGAAATTGCCCATAAAGGCGGAAGAATCAGCAATGATCAACGACATGAGGATGCAGAAGGCAATGGAAACCACTGCATTGAAGAAACATAACGTGTATCCACAGGACATGTGTCCTGTAATTGAAGAAGTGTCATGATGATCTCTCCATTGGCAAAAGATTCCGGAATAGTCTCCCAGTCGGATCTCCGGGAGGGGACTGCCAAGGGGGAGGTTACCATGAGAAAAAGATTGAATAATTAACGAAAGGATAACGTTCTACGAGTCGGGGCGTGGAATGTCAGAAGCTTGAACGTGGTAGGTTCAAAATAGTTCAAATGGCTCTGAGCACTATGGGACTCAACATCTTAGGTCATAAGTCCCCTAGAACTTAGAACTACTTAAACCTAACTAATCTAAGGACATCACACACACCCATGCCCGAGGCAGGATTCGAACCTGAGACCGTAGTAGTCCCGCGGTTCCGGACTGCAGCGCCAGAACCGCACGGCCACCGGGCCGGCCGAACGTGGTAGGGAAACTAGAAAATCTGAAAAGAGAAATGCAAAGGCTCAATCTAGATGTAGTAGGGGTCAGTGAAGTGAAGTGGAAGGAAGACAAGGATTTCTGGTCAGATGAGTATCGGGTAATATCCAGAGGTGTACAAATTCCCCTTGCAGCCTGCTTGCCCCTAGCACCTCTGCAACCATTCATGCAGGTCAGCCTGCCGCGATGTAAACACAAGAGTGCGCGTGTACTGAGGCATAGTGGGCAATGCGGGCGATACGGGCTCCCGCAAGCCCGGGCTACCTGGGTTCCCGCAAGCCTGGCAAGCTTCACGGGACCCGCTCAGCTTTCTGCGCCTGACAACAGGTTGCGCTGTCAAGCTACCGTGACTAGAGTAGCCAGGTAGTTAGCCTGCAGTTCATTTATCGCAACGGTGGAGGCAGCACAATGAATAGGTCGAACTTTAGTGAGATTGAAAAAAATTGACAGCTGGCGAATACATGCTGGTAACGAAACAGAGCACAAGTGCCGCATGGGAAACGTTTTCGTGTGTTTATGAGGCCGCTTCAAATAAATCGGTAGGTGTGTCTCAATGCAAACTATGTAAAAAGCTCTTAAGTACTTATTCGGGAACCTCGAGTATGTTACGACATGTGTGCAAATTTGACAAGCAGTTCCCTCACTCCGTAAATATCTTGAAAGAGGACAAAGATTTAGTGGCCGAAAAGTGCGTCGAAATGTGTGCTGAGGACCTGAGACCACTTAGCAGTATAGAGGGAGAAGGATTTCTTAATTTAGGGCAGACACTGATCGACATAGGTAAAAAATATGGCTCAGTTGATATTAAAAATGTTATGCCTTCCCGAGTGACAGTAGCTAGGAAAGTTCAAACCTTATCTGATAAAGTGCGCAGCAAAATGCTCCCAGATATAGTGCATACGATTCGTTCTGATATATGTGCCAGTACAATTGATCTATGGACAGACAATTACAAAGGGGTGCATTACATGTCCGTGACAATGCATTATATAAATTCAGACTGGCGTTTGAATAAATATGTACTAATGTGCTCTGCGTTTCCTGACTGCCCAAAAACTGGCTCGAATATTCGAAACGAGTTGGAAGATGGCTTAGAAACTATGGGTGTTTCTCGTGAAGACATTGCCAAAATTACGTTTGTCACAGACCAGGGCAGTAACATTGTCAAAGCTCTCGAAGTATATCAGCGTCTTCCATGCATGGCTCATAGTATAAACACAGTCTTGAAACATGTTCTGAGCGAACAGTTTTTGAAAGAAAATGTTCCAAATATATTAGCCATTCTTAATACAGTGCGGGCTACGGTTTCGTACTTCAAGAGAAGAGGTCTCTGTGTGAGACTGAACTCATCTTTAAAGCAGTGGGTTTCAACTCGTTGGAATAGTTATTTTGACATGCTTGTATCAGTCCATTCTCAGATTGATTCAGTGAAGGCTGTTTTACATAATGAAGGTGCCTCTGATAAGATGCTGGGTTATGACCACCATATAACTGGCCAGCTTATAGAATTTCTTAAGCCGTTTAAAGAAGCCACAGTTGATCTGGAGAGTGACAAGGATCCAACCCTACATTTAGTTCTACCGTGGTTTTATGCCTTAAAAACTCACTGTACCGTACGGGATAACGATGAAGAGGTTTGTAATTTTATTCCATCTGAATATTATAGAACCACTTGTGAAATATGTATGTTGAGAAAATGTCTTTTCAGGACATGAAACCTTTGAAACAAGCCGCTGATGCCTTCCTAGAACAGAAAATGTGCTTTAGTATGTTGCATAAAATTGCAACGTTTATGGTGGCTAACTACCGCACATTAAGAAAGTTAACCGAGGATGAAAAAATTGAAGTTTACCAAGCAGCACGACAGATGTGTGCTGAAGGTAAGCTCCTAAGATAATGCATATATTCTTCATCTACATGTACATGGTTACTCTGCAAGACACACGCAAGTGCTTAGTTGAGGGTTCATCGAACCACTTTCAACTTATTTGTCTCCTTTTCTCGAATTTCGCGCGGGATAGAACACCTACAGCTCTCCGTCTGAGCGCTGCTTTTTTGTATTTTATTCTGATGATCATTTCTTCCAATGTATATGGGACTCAACAATATCTCTTCGAATTCGGAGGTGTAAGTTGGTGATCGAAATTTCATATATAGATCGCGCCACGTCAAAAAAACGCCATTGTTGAAATGATTACCACCTCAACTCTTGTGTAATTTCCGCGACACTCTTTCCCCTGTTTTACGATAATACCAAACCAGCTGCCCTTATTTAGACTCTTTCGACCTCTTCTGTCAATAGTAAGGCTCTCCAACTTCGTAGCAATGCTCCAAAAGAGTGTTTTGTCATTAAAACGCCTACAGCATTTTCTGTGCGTCCATTCCTATTTAAGTAGGTCGTAATTATAATCAGAGGTATTAAGTAGAATCTACAGCCTTTAGATTTGACTGGTTGATTTTGTAAACGAAGTTTAACGGACTTAGTTTAGTACACACAGGGATAACCTCGCTCTTGTCATTATTTATTGCCAACTGCTAATTTTCACACCAAAAATATATACCTTATTTAAATCGTCCTGCAGTTAGTTTTGATCTTCTGGTGACTTTACAGGACGATAAATGATAGCATCATCTAAAACCTATTATAATTTCAACTATGTGTAGTACGATCTTCACATTATTCTGCAAATATTAATTGGAACCTGTACAGTTTCAGTACAAGTGCCCAATCACAGCAACCAAGAAACAAATCCAGGGCCGTACAAAATGGCGAAATTTGAGGACTGGGCAGAAGAGCCTCCTCTCCTACATGATGAAGTCAGCAGATACTTGCAAGAACACTGTGTGAACGAGGGAGATATTCTACAGTGGTGGAAAAATAACTCCCAACGACTTCCTCGACTTGCGTGTGTGGCAAGAAAAATATTAAATATACCAGCCACTAGTGCGTCTAGTGAGAGAATTTTTAGTTGCGCTGGAAACCTAATTAGCGAAAAACGATCACGTCTTAATGCAGACAGACTTAACGATCTCGTCATAATTAATTCAAACACTAATCAGCAGACACATTGAAAATACAGTAGAACATTAAACTGGAAACTATGAGTTTGAGCGCAAATTTACTAATTAAGAGTGCAGATTTCTTTCTTGTGCTTTCTGGGCGTCAATTTCTGAGATAGAAATTTTGTAATGCATACAGTTCATTTTTATTTTAGACTAAAATTTTTGATTTCAATCCCACCAAGTGACATTAATTATTGTTTGTAAACCATATTCTGTTACTTGGGTTGGCAAAAGTAGCCAAATATTTTTAGGAGTATCTGGTTTGGCCTAAATTATACTTTCAGGGGAACTGAAGGAAAGTTTGTAAAGATTTTATGTTGAAAAGTGTTCTGCAAAATAAAATATTCATTTGTGGAGTAAGGCAATACACATTATGAGTTTAAATTACAATTTATTTTGTTGAGTTCCACACACATTGCAAAATGTAATTTTATTCTTGTATTTCTATATTAAGGGGAATCCCACATGCAGAGTCAAGATGCTGAAAACCTAGACACTACAAATACTCCTAAAATGAAGAGCGTCTTTTTCCATGAATGTATTGTAGTAGGAATATAATGGAAACTCTGAGCCACTCTCCACAGCGTCTATATCTGCGTCATGAGGATTCAGACTCGTTGTGTAGGTCTGTGTTGTGAGGGTCTAGAGTCGTCGTTTAGATTTGCATCATGCAAGTAAACACTCGTCGTCTTAGTCTGCATCATGATGATCCGAAATATGGTCCCTCATGATGCAGACCTAGACTACAAGTGTGGACTCTCATGACGCAAACGTAGGAGCCGCGAAAAATGGCTCAGGGTCGCCATTGTATTCCCAGTACTATAGTTTTTAGACGAACTGGATACGAAACAAGTCCTTCGATTTTGTTAAAATGGATTTTGGCAACTGAGAATGATTTTTCCAACTTCGAATGAATTCACAGAACCAGTAAAATACATCCTGGAAACGTAGTTAAATATTTATATAATTGGTGTCATACTTGGCTGAAACATACTAAAGTTAGAGAATCTAGACTTCCAAAATCTTAATTTGGTTCTCATTGCAGTACAGTGGTTAATAGGGGCGTAGATAATTTATTCTTCTGGGGAGGTGACCAATCTTCTTTTTGGGGGGTGGAGGTTCACTTCTTTAGTACAAATATCCATCCGTTTCGGTGTTGAAAAGTGCAGCACAGACTGCATTGCGTTGCCTGGGCATTTATTTATTCCATACTCTCGTAGTCCATCTTCCCTCCCGTATTTTTTCTCTATCCATTTAGTCCTCTCCCACTATCTCTTTGATCACCTCCACCCCCCCCCCCCCACTCCCCATCCCTTGGCCGGCCGAAGTCGCCAAGCAGTTCTAGGCGCTACAGTCTGGAACCGCGCGACCGCTACGGTTGCAGGTTCGAATCCTGCCTCGGGCATGGATGTGTGTGATGTCCTTAGGTTAGTTAGGTTTAAGTAGTTCTAAGTTCTAGGGGACTGATGACCTCAGAAGTTAAGTCCCATATTGCTCAGGGCCATTTGAACCATTTTTGAACCCATCCCTTGGCCCACCTCCCCCCCACCCACTATCCTTCTCCTCGTCCTCTCTCTGTTGGATTCCGCCACCTCAGTTCATCTCCTCTTCACCTATTTATGAAAACTCATATATCTGTCAACTTTTGTGGTGATCAGTGAATCAGTGTCAAAGTTTATTGCTAGGTAGCATTTATTGTAATACTTTTTGATACGCAGCATTGATAGTTTTGTTTTCTGGTGCGTAAACAAATGAAGTTGAAGGTGTCCCGACAGGGCAATATGCGACATACAAACAGCCATGTGAAAAACATGATTTTCAAAATTGATGCCACAAACATATAACAACTGCCCCTGCGATTTATCTATCGACATGGCAAATGTAAGCTGCACTGGAAATTATAACCGTTTAAAGTCGAATGGCATGTCGGTCGGAATCTTAGTGATATTGGAATCAAACTGTCCTAACCTTTGTACTTTCCTTTTAAAATTGTGGCTTCGATTACGTTGTTCTTTAACTTCTTCCCCGCAAGCCGGGTGCCATTACAAAGACGTGGCTGGTTTACCTTTCGCAACATGATTGCCGATCCGACTTAATTACAGATTGGGAGGCGGTAATCCGGGGAAATCCAGCGAATTTAAAAATTCCGTAGGATAGTTGACTACATCATCTTGGTTAATAACGGAATAAACCGACTTGTATGTCAGCAATTCGCCAGGTGTCATATTTTGAATCTGAAAATTCATTTCGTTAACATCAAGGTTTTTTGCAGCCAATATAACGCGTTCACTCAACCAAAAATGGTTTGCAACTGTTAAACGACATTTGCTGTGCGCGAATTGTCCAACACGATGACTGTGAATGTGTCAGACAGCTCTCAAATTTCAAAAAGATCATAGACATTTCGTTTAAAAGAAATGTATATGATCTTGAAGAGAGTACCTTACAAAAGATTTTGACATCGTTTGCGGGTTACCATGAAAGTTCACTATGTACGCATGTTTCCATGGAGAAGGTTTTTGAATATCTACATGTGCATGTATATGTATATATATATATATACGAGGGTTATTCCAAAAGTAAGGTCCAGTTGTAAAAAAAAAATCAAAACTAAAATGTTTTTTCAAAACAATTGTTTTATTTACATTCCTTACATCTTTATCTATTTTTCTACATAACTTCCATACTTATTTAAACATTTGTCACATCGTTCAACAAGGTTTTGAATGCCCATGTTATAGAAATCGGCCGCCTGTGACGATAACCAGTCCTTAACTGCTTCTTTCACTTCATCATCTGTGTCGAAGCGCTTGCCGCCGAGAAACTCCTTTAAGTAACGGAACAGGTGGAAATCACTTGGCGCCAGGTCCTGACTGTAAGGAGGATGGTCCATCTGTTCCCATCCAAATTTCTTGATCAGAGCTTGCGTTTCATTTGCAGTGTGGGGTCTGGCATTGTCATGCAACAACAAGATTCCAGACGACAAAAGACCACGTCGCTTATTCTGGATTGCACGTCGAAGTTTAGTCAGGGTAGCGCAGTAGGCGGCTTTATTAATCGTTGTTCCTCTCTCCATAAAGTCGACTAACAATACTCCACGTCTATCCCAGAACACAGTCGCCATAACCTTACGTGTTGAGATTGTCTGCTTTGCCTTGACCTTGACTGGCGATGACGTGTGACGCCATTGCATTGACTGACGTTTAGACTCTGGAGTGATGTGAGAAACCCATGTCTCATCCCCTGTGACAACATTATCTAAAAGACTGTCACCTTCCTTATGATATCGCTCCAAAAAATCAAGAGCAAAAGCCATTCTTTTCATTCGTTGGGGCTCAGTAAGCAGCCTGGGAACCCAACGGGCACACAATTTGTGAAACTTCAAATGTTCAGACACAATTCTGTACAAAGTTGTTCTACTCACATTCGGAAAATGCATGTCTACGTCTGTAATAGTGAATCGGCGATCTTCACGAATTTTTTTGTCAACCGCATTGACCAAATCGTCTGAAATCACTGATGGTCGGCCACACCGTGGTTCATCGTGCACATTATCCCGTCCTTCATTAAAAGCTCGCACCCAATTGCGCACTTTACTGTCGCTCATTATGTTAGGACCGTACACTTCAGTAATCTGCCGATCGATTTCCGCCGCTGAATTGTTTCTTGCAGACAAAAACCGTATCACTGCCCTTGCTTCACAATCGGCGGACTGATCAATTGTCTTAAACATTGTAAAGTGACACTGTGAACTACACTCAGCAACAGTAACAAAGCGAATGGCGGCGTTTGACGCGCAAGGCTTGCCGGGAGTCGGCGCGCATGCGTGTTTTGTCATTGGCGCCAAATTTCAATAGTTACGGCGAATCGGACCTTACTTTTGGAATAACCCTCGTATATTTATATCTGTTTATGTATATATATGTATATGTATATATATGTATGTATATGTGTATATGTGTATTTGTCTATGAGTATATATATACTCATATATATATATATATATATATATATATATATATATATATATATATATATATATATATATATATACATGCACATGTAAATATTCAAAAACCTTCTCCATGGAAACATGCGTACATAGTGAACTTTCATGGTAACCCGCAAACGATGTCAAAATCTTTTGTAAGGTACTCTCTTCAATGTACTGTCCGAAATATTATGTAGACAGTGATGTTCCTCTTGATGGTCAAGCGTGCAAAATTTCTTCAAGATCGGAATAAAATTGTAGGTTGGTGTAGAAGTGTGTACGTAAAGTACCCTCCGCCATGCACCATAAATACGTACAATTTGTCGAGTTCCGTTATGTAAAGGAACCTCTGCCATGCACCATATGAAATTTTATGTAGACTGTGACCTTCCTCTTGGTTTCAAGGTATAGTGTGCAAAATTTCATCAAGATTGTATGCAATACAAACACACGGACACAATGAAAACGCACTTTCAGTTTTTGTCAAATTTTCCAATTTTTCGGTCGATTTTCGAAAAATTTTATTTCATAAAAACCTTGTCCTGAGAATTACGAACACAGCAAAAAAAATTTAGCCGAACTGGTCCAGGCGTTCTCGAGTTTTACGCTTATCAACACATTTGGCAATTAATTTTTATTTATATAGATATGAAGCCCGAAATATACGCGTAAAGGAAGAATATACAAATAAAACCAATATTTTTTTTACCTGAAATTAATACATATATATATAATGCTGGGGTTTGTCTTTTGGTGCTCAGGTAAAATAAAAACTTTTGATTAACGTTCATAATACGACAATGACGCGCGCAGACTAAACGGCTGCGTAGCGCAGCTCAGCAGTAATATGGGCAGGCAAGCAAGTTTCCCGCAGCCTGCCCGGGTTGGGTTCTGCTTGGCTTGGCTGGGAGTGAAGCAGCCTGCCCGTTCTGTTGACAACGAGCGGCGGCCTGCCCGCCTGGCCACCGGGCAAGCAAGGGCGGGTTAAAAGCGGGACATGTACACCTCTAGTAATATCAACAGCAGCAGAAAATGGTATAACAGGTGTAGGATTCGTTATGAATAGGAAGGTAGGGCAGAGGGTGTGTTACTGTGAACAGTTCAGTGATCGGGTTGTTCTAATCAGAATCGACAGCAGACCAACACCGACAACGATAGTTCAGGTATACATGCAGACGTCGCAAGCTGAAGATGAACAGATAGAGAAAGTGTATGAGGATATTGAAAGGGTAATGCAGTATGTAAAGGGGGACGAAAATCTAATAGTCATGGGCGACTGGAATGCAGTTGTAGGAGAAGGAGTAGAAGAAAAGGTTACAGGAGAATATGGGCTTGGGACTAGGAATGAAAGAGGAGAAAGACTAATTGAGTTCTGTAACAAGTTTCAGCTAGTAATAGGGAATACCCTGTTCAAGAATCACAAGAGGAGGAGGTATACTTGGAAAAGGCCGGGAGATACGGGAAGATTTCAAATACACTCCTGGAAATGGAAAAAAGAACACATTGAGACCGGTGTGTCAGACCCACCATACTTGCTCCGGACACTGCGAGAGGGCTGTACAAGCAATGATCACACGCACGGCACAGCGGACACACCAGGAACCGCGGTGTTGGCCGTCGAATGGCGCTAGCTGCGCAGCATTTGTGCACCGCCGCCGTCAGTGTCAGCCAGTTTGCCGTGGCATACGGAGCTCCATCGCAGTCTTTAACACTGGTAGCATGCCGCGACAGCGTGGACGTGAACCGTATGTGCAGTTGACGGACTTTGAGCGAGGGCGTATAGTGGGCATGCGGGAGGCCGGGTGGACGTACCGCCGAATTGCTCAACACGTGGGGCGTGAGGTCTCCACAGTACATCGATGTTGTCGCCAGTGGTCGGCGGAAGGTGCACGTGCCCGTCGACCTGGGACCGGACCGCAGCGACGCACGGATGCACGCCAAGACCGTAGGATCCTACGCAGTGCCGTAGGGGACCGCACCGCCACTTCCCAGCAAATTAGGGACACTGTTGCTCCTGGGGTATCGGCGAGGACCATTCGCAACCGTCTCCATGAAGCTGGGCTACGGTCCCGCACACCGTTAGGCCGTCTTCCGCTCGCGCCCCAACATCGTGCAGCCCGCCTCCAGTGGTGTCGCGACAGGCGTGAATGGAGGAACGAATGGAGACGTGTCGTCTTCAGCGATGAGAGTCGCTTCTGCCTTAGTGCCAATGATGGTCGTATGCGCGTTTGGCGCCGTGCAGGTGAGCGCCACAATGAGGACTGCATACGACCGAGGCACACAGGGCCAACACCCGGCATCATGGTGTGGGGAGCGATCTCCTACACTGGCCGTACACCACTGGTGATCGTCGAGGGGACACTGAATAGTGCACGGTACATCCAAACCGTCATCGAACCCATCGTTCTACCATTCCTAGACCGGCAAGGGAACTTGCTGTTCCAACAGGACAATGCACGTCCGCATGTATCCCGTGCCACCCAACGTGCTCTAGAAGGTGTAAGTCAACTACCCTGGCCAGCAAGATCTCCGGATCTGTCCCCCATTGAGCATGTTTGGGACTGGATGAAGCGTCGTCTCACGCGGTCTGCACGTCCAGCACGAACGCTGGTCCAACTGAGGCGCCAGGTGGAAATGGCATGGCAAGCCGATCCACAGGACTACATCCAGCATCTCTACGATCGTCTCCATGGGAGAATAGCAGCCTGCATTGCTGCGAAAGGTGGATATACACTGTACTAGTGCCGACATTGTGCATGCTCTGTTGCCTGTGTCTATGTGCCTGTGGTTCTGTCAGTGTGATCATGTGATGTATCTGACCCCAGGAATGTGTCAATAAAGTTTCCCCTTCCTGGGACAATGAATTCACGGTGTTCTTATTTCAATTTCCAGGAGTGTAGATTACATCATGGTCAGACAGAGATTCCGAAATCAGATACTGGATTGTAAGGCGTACCCAAGCGCAGATATAGACTCAGATCACAATATTGTAGTGATGAAGAGTAGGCTGAAGTTCAAGACATTAGTCAGGAAGAATCAATACGCAAAGAAGTGGGATACGGAAGTACAAAGGAATGACGGGATACGTTTGAAGTTCTCTAACGCTATAGATACAGCAATAAGAAATAGCGCAGTAGGCAGTACAGTTGAAGAGGAATGGACATCTCTAAAAAGGGCCATCACAGAAGTTGGGAAGGAAAACATAGGTACAAAGAAGGTAGCTGCGAAGAAACCATGTGTAACAGAAGAAATACTTCAGCTGATTGATGAAAGGATGAAGTACAAACATGTTCCGGGAAAATCAGGAATACAGAAATACAAGTCGCTGAGGGATGAAATAAATAGGAAGTGCAGGGAAGCTAAGACGAAATGGCTGCAGAAAAAATGTGAAGACATCGACAAAGATATGATTGTCGGAAGGACAGACTCAGCATACAGGAAAGTCAAAACAACCTTTGGTGACATTAAAAGCAACGGTGGTAATATTAAGAGTGCAACGGGAATTCCACTATTAAATGCAGAGGAGAGAGCAGATAGGTGGAAAGAATACATTGAAAGCCTCTATGAGGGTGAAGATTTGTCTGATGTGAAGAAGAAGAAACAGGAGTCGATTTAGAATAGGTAGGGGACCCAGTATTAGAATCGGAATTTGAAAGAGCTTTGGAGGACTTACGGTCAAATAAGGCAGAAGGGATAAATAACATTCCATCAGAATTTCTAAAATCATTGGGGGAAGTGGCAACAAAACGACTATTCACGTTGGTGTGTAGAATATATGAGTCTGGCGACATACCATCTGACTTTCGGAAAAGCATCATCCAGACAATTCCGAAGACGGCAAGAGCTGACAAGCGCGAGAATTATCGCACAATCAGCTTAACAGCTCATGCATCGAAGCTGCTTACAAGAATAATATACAGAAGAATGGGAAAGAAAATTGAGAATGCGCTTGGTGACGATCAGTTTGGCTTTAGGAAAAGTAAAGGGATGAGAGAGGCAATTCTGACGTTACGGCTAAAAATGGAAGCAAGGCTAAAGAAAAATCAAGACACTTTCATAGGATTTGTCGACCTGGAAAAAGCGTTCGACAATGTAAAATGATGCAAGCTGTTCGAGATTCTGAAAAAAGTAGGGGTAAGCTATAGGGAGAGACGGGTCATATACAATATATACAACACCCAAGAGGGAATAATAAGAGTGGACGATCAGGAACGAAGTGCTCGTATTAAGAAGGGTGTAAGACAAGGCTGTAGCCTTTCGCCCCTACTCTTCAATCTGTACATCGAGGAAGCAATGATGGAAATAAAAGAAAGGTTCAGGAGTGGAATTAAAATACAAGGTGAAAGGATATCAATGATACGATTCGCTGATGACATTGCTATCCTGAGTGAAAGTGAAGAAGAATTAAATGATCTGCTGAACGGAATGAACAGTCTAATGAGTTCACAGTATGGTTTGAGAGTAAATCGGAGAAAGACGAAGATAATGAGAAGTAATAGAAATGAGAACAGCGAGAAACTTAACATCAGGATTGATGGTCACGAAGTCAATGAAGTTAAGGAATTCTGCTACCTAGGCAGTAAAATAACCAATGACGGACGGAGCAAGGAGGACATCAAAAGCAGACTCGCTATGGCAAAAAAGGCATTTCTGGCCAAGAGAAGTCTACTAATATCAAATACCGGCCTTAATTTGAGGAAGAAATTTCTGAGGATGTACGTCTGGAGTACAGCATTGTATGGTAGTGAAACTTGGACTGTGGGAAAACCGGAACAGAAGAGAATCAGAGCATTTGAGATGTGGTGCTATAGACGAATGTTGAAAATTAGGTGGACTGATAAGGCAAGGAATGAGGAGGTTCTACGCAGAATCGGAGAGGAAAGGAATATGTGGAAAACACTGATAAGGAGAAGGGGCAGGATGATAGGACATCTGCTAAGACATGAGGGAATGACTTCCATGGTACTAGAGGGAGCTGTAGAGGGCAAAAACTGTAGAGGAAGACAGAGATTGGAATACGTCAAGCAAATAATTGAGGACGTAGGTTGCAGGTGCTACTCTGAGATGAAGAGTCGGGAAAGGAATTCGTGGCGGGCCGCATCAAACCAGTCAGTAGACTGCTGACCAAAAAAAAAAAAAAAAAAGACTGCTGAGGTCATCGGTTCTTAGGCTTACACACAACTTACTCTAAGGTAAACTAACTTACGCTAAGGACAACAGACACACACCTGTGCCCGAGGGAGGACTCGAACCTCCGACGCGGGGAGCCGCGCTAACCGTGTCAAGGCGCCTCAGACCGCCTGCTACCCCGCGCGGCGTCCGATAATTAGTTTTCGTGTTATAACGCATTAAATAGGTAAAGTTAATTATATCCACCCGGTACACCTCAGCCTGGTGCGACGCTGGCTCCATTACTTGCCGACACGTGCACCACCTGGTGCGATTTCAATGTTGGGACCAAGCTGGCTTCAGCAGCCGGGTGCAGTCGTACCTAAATAACTTAATTAAAGTCCCAACTTGATCTTCAGAAGGGTTTGACTAACCATTTCCACTAGTCCAACATGTTGATTTTCAGATTTGGTTTAAAGGTTACTTTTGTTTGGTTGGTCTTTTGTCACAGTCATACATGTGTTACAGCGAAATAAGGACTCAGACTAAAAGCTAAAGCAGTTTCTCTGCCTTAAATAGGTTGTTTGAAAAAAAAGGTCCCATATTCTTACAGGACAAGCAAAAAGAAATTCCTATAAACCTTTATCCGAAATTAAATACTTGTTGAGATAGTTGCCTGTACTGTGGTAACGATTTGTTAACAATACAGGAAACGCTCACTGTGATTACCACTCATTTTTATAAATCCCTCACTTATCTTTCTCAACGAATCATGGGCGAAGACACCCTGCTGTCTTCTGATTTGGTCACATGCTTGAGATACACGCTTCCGTAAGGCGTGCACAAAGTTGCTGGATGTAGAATACACCAGTGACTTTAAAAGTGGTTTTCCACTGTACTATTACATTTTATCTACGAGAATTTGCACGTAAAGACGCGCCTGCATTCTTACTCTGAATGATCGTTAACACCTCATGTCTACAAGATAAATGTAAATGCTGGACTTGGTAAGGTAGCGCAGCTATTCTGTTGCGCTATAATAAAGATTCGTATGAAAATCTTGTACGTTTTCTTAATATAGTACAATGTAAAAATCGTTCTGCCTCTCATTTATATTTTAAACCTCTTTATTTCTCTGTCATTTTTAATTCATATGATGCGTTCTCACAGAGCCGCCGCTGGAGCAGAAGAGTCGACAGCATATTCAAAAGGTTCAAATGGCTCTGAGCACTATAGGACTTAACATCTGAGGTCATCAGTCCTCTAGACTCAGAACTACTTAAACCTAACTAACCTAAGGACATCACACACATCCATGCCCGAGGCAGGATTCGAACCTGCGATCGTAGCAACAGCGCGGTTCCAGACTGAAGCGTCTAGTACCGCTCGGCCACAACGGCCGGCTCGACAGCACATTGTAAGTGGACGTTAATGACCGAACACTCATCGTGTCCCGTCATTACTTTTCATTGTGTATTACGTAATACGTCCCTGGAATACCTGTACTGGTCATTTCTCGTATTTTGTGGATTTTTTCTTGCATACCATACATTGGATGATTCGGCCATTCGTCCTATAACAATGACGTTATCGTACTGCCTACAGTAGTCGGATAGAGGCTCCCACGATTAGTTGAAGATGATGGTGTTTTTAATATCTTGTGCATTCCTCCTCTCGCTTAACTCGGCACGAAGCCTCGACTAATGTGTTCTTTGCGCTGAGTCGTGCGTATTGCGGACGATAATACGTGCGCAGTCATCATTTGGGATGCCTACTCTGATTGCAAATTAATTCCCAGTTTGTATCAAATCTCATAAACTTCAGTTTTAATCTCTATTTACCGGGTAGTGACGCATCATTCTGCTGCCCAATGGGGAGCAAGACAAGATAATTTGTATTGTAGTGCTCTGTGCTTTCTTTTATGTTTCGTGTACCATATTTTGACAGCGAAAAAATGTAAAAGAAAACTATTGTAATTGTCAAGAACCGACCATTCAGACCTTGGTGGGCCGGCAAGAAAAACAGTTTTAACAATTCTGGGCTCTGGTAATTAAGACGCTATACGACACATCTGTACAAAATGTAAGAGACATCAACGCTCTCTGATTGCTTTACGTATTTGTCGACCTCTTGACGTTGCTTAATAACTCATATCTTGACTTTTTTCAGGTAACTGTGTTAATTTCCATTATAAAGTTAAGACTCATTGTCGAGCTTAGTTGTCAAACACGTCTGCGTTTGCGCTGAGCCGTGCAAAGATGGCATGTTATTCATTATAACGTTTTGTTTTGCCCTTCAGGCATCCATCTTGTCTTTTGTGCTTAACATTATTACAGTTACGCGTAATGTTAAGTAACTGGCATTTTCTCATTACGTAATTCATTTGTGTTTGCATTTCTGACATCAACATTAAAATCTTTTTGTTTTTCTTCATAAGCGCAGAAATACGGTAAATTTCCAAACATGGATCCGGTGATGAAACAGAAAGACAAATGCATGTCCAAGGCGGCAATGTTGTCGGCCCAGTAATGGCGTGCACTGATTCAAAAACGGACGTTTCCGAAATTGGAGTAGTAATGTTACCAACCTCTCTGAGTCAGTAGAGTTGCAACCGGGAACTGCTGAAATTGAGCAACGGATTGCGTCGTTCGACGACTGCTTCCTGAGGCTACATTCTGTGTTTACTTTTGTTACCAACAATGTGCCGATTTGATCACAAATATGTCAAGAAACATAGGCGAAAAATTTGATGAACAAAGGACCGAATTAGATACATAATTTGAGAACTTATTCAAAAATATGCGCTAGGAGTTTGATACTGTGGTGAAAAATCTGAAAGATCAGTTAAATGCGAATCTTACCTAGATCAAAACAGCCTCACGGAGACTTACAGTGAGCTTTCTGATCGACCTAAAAAGTTGCCTGAAGATGTGAAAGAATGAAAGATACTCAATCAGGTGTTGAGGCAAGAGTGTCTAATTTGACGCAACAGGTTAACGATCTCTCCATTGAACAAGGTCGTAAGACACGGGAAAACCCTCACTACTCAATAAAGTGCTTGAAGAGTGGACTGCAGAACGTAACAGTGGCGTGCTTCAGAAAGCATAGTAAGAAATATGAGTACTAGTGCAAACTGTCGGTGCGGATGTGTTGTCAGAACCGGGAACATCAGGCCCACCACTTCGCAATGAACTCTGTCAGATACAAATCATATTAACAAATGAGTTGCCCGGCTGGTGGCGACAAGTCGACAAGTTAAAGCGTCAACTCCGATTAATACCGCCGCGAGCGGCAATATTTCCACCGCCGTTTTTGTCTGACAGTTGGGTGGGAGCGATTCAGAATGATGAGTCAGAATAATGCAATGTTATCGCAACGTTCTGGTAAATGCCCGACTGCGACGGGAAGTATTCAATACCGAGACGTACCACCCTTAACAAGGGAGTCTCCGAAAGGTACATTAACAAAACTCGATTTTGTGACAATCCCATCGCACCGGATGACGTTATCGGTATACAAAGGAAAATTATCGGTGACTATACTTGAAAAATTGATTCACTTGTCGGAGGATAAAATTGAGGATTTATTATCCGTCGTTGGTGCGGTGGATCTTATCCACGACAACAAGCGACACAGACGATAACGGTGGCACGCCAACAGTGCATTCCGGCAACCACAGCAACAATGGAAGGAATACCGCTGCTCACAGTGGTGCGATCCCACCCCCACAAGCCGCTCTGAATGTAATCAGAAATCAGCAAGTTAATAACGGTGCTGAATTCTAGCGCAGGAACCGGAACAATCGACTCCACCCTGGTTATCAGAATTGTCGGAATGAGCCGCATGCAGGGCAGTGGTCATCTGGACAGAACTACAACCAGTGACGACAGAATTGTCTACGGCCTAATAACCCTCTGGACGGGAACAACTGCAGGAATCGGTCTGTTTCTGATCCAAGACCACCGACAGGGTGGCCGCAAACGAAACGGACTGAGACGATATAGGTAGTAGAGTGCGTGAATGACCTACCTCCACAATCTAACAATACGTCAAACTAAATGCGATCCCTGATTGTAACCGCTGGGATTAATGGGGGCAACAGTTCTAGTGAATCGAGGAACATGCTTCGTTTTAATGATAGTCAAGATATTCGTGATGAACTTCGCAGTGATCCGATATCATGCAATGAAATATGGGTAAATTAGATAGAAGCGGCAGTACATGGGGTAGCCAGATCACCATAGTGACACTGGTGCTAGTATGAGTGTGATGGCCACACATTTCATGGACAATTCATTCTAACACGCACGGAACTGGCGTTGATCGTTATTCTACAGTTTTCAGTGAGATACAGATCTCTATAATCAGACTACATATAGAAACTTATAGACTGATGAGATAAACACTTCAGTGGACGTAATTTTTAGTTCCTTTTAGTAAACCCAGTTTAATAGTGAACCATATCGGCAGCATATTGGCGAGGCATTCGCCTTCATGGACGACAATTCGCACCCCCTCTCGTGCACATTTTGTGAATGACTTCCTTCAGGACGACGTCGCTCGACTAGAGTGGCCAGCATGTTCTCTACACATGAACCCTATCGAACATGCCTGGAATAGATTGAAAAGGGCTGTTTATGGACGACGTGACCCACCAACCATTCTGAGGGATCTACGCCGAATCGCCGTTGAGGAGTGGGACAATCTGGACCAACAGTGCCTTGATGAACTTGTGGAAAGTATACCACGACGAATACAGGCATTCACCAATGCAAGAGGACATGCTACTGGGTATTATAGGTACCGGTGTGTACAGAAATCTCGACCACCACCTCTGGAGGTCTCGCTGTATGGTGTTGGTACAACATGCAATGTGTGGTTTTCATGAGCAATTAAAAGGGCGGAAATGATGTTTATGGTGATCTCTATTCCAGTTTTCTGTGCAGATTCCGGAACTCGCGGAACCGAGGTGATGCAAAACTTTTTTGATGTCATTATATACATTTTGTCTATGTCCCAAACATGATATGGAATATGAGTTACCAGGTAAAGGTTTGAAGCGCATCATGTACCGTTAGGTTCCGTCGTATTGCCATGATGGCATTCACTTTCGCAAGCATTGTTGCTTTCCTAGCTATGGTCACTTTACTTTGTTTCTGTAATGTGTGTGTTTAGCAGACTTGATGTCCCAACCTTCTTCCGTATTCTCTTATGTGCTAGACAATGGGCCATTTGCAAGTGTCTGGCTGTCATATTCCAAATTTGGAAAATATAACCTATTTTTACCTACGCTTTGTAGTTATTTGTCAGATGACTAATTGTAATGATGTATGAGAATCTTGGGAAGACTATTGTTAAGATCCTGGGACTAGAATGTAAACATCATGCACAGTTCTGGTGGACACTGTATTTATAGAGAGTCATATGACTAGCAATGGTTCATAGACATTTTGTAAACTGAATTAACAGCCTAACGTTTCGACAAAGCAAAACTTTCACACTTCTGTGTGAGATCAATAAACATGAAACAGCAGAATGTGTACAGTAGTAGTGTTTACTCATCCTTCCCCGGTGTCGATCGGGTGCTAATGTATTGTGAACCCTTGGACACTAATCCTGTGTTTCTGCAGGTAGTGCACTTCTCACAAGTCACAAACGAAACAAGCATGTCAGGAGCTTGGAAGCTTTGAGCCTGCTCGCACGCGGTCGCCGAAGGTCTCAAGACTGAGCTAAGAACCTAATTGTTGACACTGAGTGCGCATTCTTAAACTCTAAAACTTTCAGCGAGCGTAATTAAAATGCCATGTAGGCATAGTCCAGGAGTGCGTGCGGAGCTATTTTCATATGAATGTGAATTTAAGAGACGTTTCTTCTCTGTCAAGGAGCGTTGTCTATTTAGATTAAACGTTTTGAACGCTAATAACTGTTGATGCAGCAGACAGGCTGTATAGTACAACTTAACAGGCAATGTGCATAAAAACAGGTCCCTAGTGCAGTGGATCGTGACCTAAGTTTTGTGTTAAATAAGAATGTGTTTATGAGAGAAGAATCAGTTCAGAACACAGCGTTAGTAGCACTGCGTGAATGAGTCTTTACAAGCAGTGAAATGAAATGGTCGTATGGCATTTATTGGCCGGCATATCCCCTTCGGGGTTCGGCCGCCGTATTGAAAGTCTTTTAAGTCGACTGATGTTGCGATTTGACTTTGTTTCATGAATCCTGTGGAGTACTGAGTAAACAGTTGGCAACACTTCAGAACCATCCGATGCGCCTGTGCACTCGACACACGTTGCCTCCGCATACCGATGCTTCGATGACGGTGTGGGTGGAGAGGCTACTTACAGTCATTAAGCGGAGGAGGAAGCGACCTACTTCTCTGCCCCTCTCACTCCAATTTTTCCGCAGGTGCATGGAACATATAAACTGCGAGTCTACATTGAGCTTACATCACCTGAACTTTTATAAACTACTACACCAGATTACCAAAAGTCTACATTGATGTTGTATATTCATTTCCTATGAAGGTTTCAACACTAATCAAAATAAGAAGACCTCGAGTCTATATTGCTTTTGTATAAATTCACCACATTTCGACACTTTTTCCATGCCACTATCAAAAGATTATGAGTCAACTTTGAGTTTATATGAATTCTCTTTTCTTTGAACGAAATTCCTAATCCATTCACATGAAAAATCGTGTCTACATTGTGTGTGTGTATAACTTCAACATTTTCTTTGGAGCACCGCTGACCATCGATTCATGGAAACATCTATTCAGCTTAACTCTGTATCGCAGATCTCTAAAAATAGTTATGAACTGAATCAGGATTAGTCCATGATTCACAATATGTAATTCAGAACCGAGCAAATTGTTGTTCGTTATTTGTTTGAATCTATCTGTATTTCTGTGAAAATTTTGATCACTTGAGTCTGTAGTTGCACCAAGGATGCTTAAGTTATCCATAAAGATGCTAATACTTTAAAAACTGGAAATGAATCATAATTTTCTGTAGCAATGGTGATGTGCGTAAGTAACTGATGTGCATTGTTTCCTGACTCTACTGTCTGTAGTACTTTGTGAGTTTCATAATGTACATGTAATTTAGTCATTACCGATTGCCATTACAAAATATGAAAACGATGCAACATATGGTACCATGGCTTTTACCCTAATGATGGTCGAAGACTTGAACATATGCGGGTTTCGTATACCTTCAGGCTTTCGAGAGGGACAGGCACGATCACATTTTTTCTACCAGAATTTGCACTCATGGATTGTTCATACTGTAATAGGATGACCGGAGCAGGTGACGTGATCGGGGTTGTAGGGCGTGGCTGGGTAAAAGAAGGTGGCTGTTTTCAGCAATCTTCCTCTTTATTGTTGTTCTTCCAATACATTTTCCGGTAGGTCAGCCACTTCGCTCGTGTCATGGTGGATACGTGCTGATGCATGCAACCCCGGAGAACGCGACGCCACGCTCGGTCAGCGGCTGTGCAGGCAGTAAGAGGTTAGCTGCAGGAGGCCTGGCCTAGCGCTCCTCCTGCAGACGCTGCGGCTCGTGACGACGCCGGTAGTCCCCGGTGCAGCAGCGGGCAACGCCCTCCGCTGGCCGGTCCTCGGGGACAGCGTCACTGATGAGGACGACGTAACAGTGACCGAACGCCCAATCGGTCGAATAGATGCCGACGCCCACCTCTAGTGCCCTTAAATAGTGCAGACCGCTGCTGAAACCGCCCGTTACGCGGCGCCCTGTTTCTTAGAACGTTCTCGATGAGTTGGCTAACGTAACCGCGCCACACGCGGCCCGCGCCTGCGTAATTCTGCTAATGCTGCGTTCTGGCTGTTGATGGCTGCCGCGCACGTACACACATACCGACGCTCGTTGCAAAACTGTGTCACCTGCATAACGCGCCGGCCAGCCTTCGTCCGCCATGTGCCGTGAGGCTGGCGCATCGCGCACTGAAACACGCAAAATCACAGTTTCGCACCATATTTCCTAAAAATAACCCCTTGTCCTCTACAATTCCTCCCTTGTACGAAAAGAATTCGTCCCTGAATTCAACCAAAAAGTCAAAACAACTACCGTTCACTTCACAAACTCCACAAAATATGATTGATTCACTATTTATACTGTGTTCATTCCCTTCTGTCCTCAGTCTAATCTTTGTTTATAAACATTACTCAGTGTTCTGCTGCGGTGCCTCATAACTGTTCGGTGATTTTGTCTGGACCCTTAGGTTAGAGGTTGGAAGGGGCGGGATTTGTGCTACCTTCCCCTTGAGGCGATAGTACACTAATCCTACGACAAAGATAAAAATACAGGTGGCGGTGGTTGATGATCCAATTACTAGTAAGTGTTGCTTATGCTCATTACGGTACTCATGTACTCGTTGAAAAAGATGTTCCATAGTTATACGTCCATGCTGAGCTGCTAGCATCCGGTCCAAAGAGGCGAGCAAAGTTGGGTCTAATGTACTATTCAAAAGAGTGATATTTTCTTTCGTGACGAATCGCACTGGTTGGTTGGGTACATAGATCAATGTGCGTGTTATGTTCATGATTGTAGCTCCAGTAATCACGGTGGTAAATGGAAGGTTGGCCTTAAATGTCTCACTGTGTGCCGTTAATTAACAGTCCCTGCTCCTGCAGTTCTATTCTTTGCGTACTCCCTTGCTTACCCTGCTCGTAACAAACACAAATAACGACTGTGTTGTCAATTACTGAAAATACCCAATGTGGACCCACTTGCTGAAAGAACTGCACCATGTCTGCTATAATTTCCATAGGGCACTCCACGACTGGTCCTTGAGAGCGGAGTAGAGAATACTCACAAGATTTGGGAACACTGTGTGACAATTTCGCGGGGCAGATGTTAACTGGACCTGTTCGACAATGCAGCAAGTCTTGTGCCGTGAGGAACGCATGAGCTTGTCTGTTACGTGTCACTAACAGTATTTCCCGTATGGGTAATTGTACGAATTTCTGCAAAATTTTCCACTGGATGTGTATGCAAGGCATAACATTCAAATTGACAATCATTACATGTTAATGGTATTATGATATGAATTCTCAGCAGGTACCCATCCGCGTACTGGTAACAGTGGCTATTTTGTTGTACAGAGATAAGTGTTCGTCTGTTAATGTCGTCAGTAGCTCCAGGGATGCGGGCAATTCCGATTGAACTTTGCGTAATCCTTCCTGGTGTTGTTCCAAAAGTAACAGTACCGGGGTTAGGTGCCCACACATTGCGTGCAACAAAGCATCCTGTAGTTCCGTGACTTCTATGCGTGCTTCCTTAATACTATCAGCAAGAAAACGGAGCAGCTTAGCGATTATCAGCTGTGAATCGATGTTATCCAACCGGTAATTCATTACACCCAAGTCGTGATTGGTTGTGCCGGCTGTGGCCTTAATGTGGGACATCAAGATCGCAGCCAAAGCTCGCAATTGGCGCGTATTATTAACTATATCTTTCTCCAAATTCTCTAATTGGGTTGTGTGAAGATCTAGCATTCCCTGGTTACTATTCACATTATCCTGTACCTGCGGTAGCGTTTCATTAATACTTTAAATATCTTCCGCGTCCGCGGTCCCAAAAACAGTTTTTAGGATACGGCCACCTGCGTCTAACCATCCTCTTTTCCTACGGACGTGCGGGATTAACCCTGCAGTTTTCCGCAACTGAGCTTGTAAGTGTGCAAAAGCTGATCGTAGTAGCTGATATTCCCCCTGTGTGTCATTAATCCTTGACTGATTAGCCACCATGGAATGAAGTTCATTAAATGTATCCTCTAATTTACAGATTTCGTCGTCAACCGTCAAAATATTACAGTCCACCCTTAAGGTCCATTGATGTCCGGACATAATTATGTCCGCTTGTCGCGAGAACAACACACCACTTGATAAAGGACGTACCTTCAAGGCTTGAGCTAAGTTGCAACAGCAAAACAGAATAATTGTGCTGAGAGATAGTGCACACCTTTCCTCTTCCCTCTTCAGTGCAACCCATGACGCTGGAACTGCTGGTCTTACCAGGACGTCACGCCTCCTGAGAAACAAAAGAAAAACAACTCACATTAGCTCTTCCTTTTTACGCATGGCCTAAGAGCATAATAGCATGTCTGATCGCTTCCATAATTAACTTGGTTCTTTTGTTTATCTACTCCTTTATTATTCTTTTTCTTAGATTAATCTTTCTATCCACTAGAAGTTACTGCATACAATGAAGGAAGTTCCTCAAAATTCCTCTTGTAAAGCCTAATTCGGCTCACATGCACAATAGTAGGGCGAGTTGGAAGCTGCAATTTCACATTCACCGGCGATGTCATCTCGATCACCTGGAAAGGACCTTGATAATGGGATACAAAATTTTTCGTTTTGCCTTTTGGCACATACGGATTAGTCACCATCACCCATTGTCCTACATGATACTTGGGTAAAGCCGCCTTTCTATTGTGAACTTTGTCCTGTCTCTCTAACGCTTTAGTGTTCATTTTTTTTACCTGCCGCCAGATTGTTTTCAACTTTGTGGATAAATGCTTAGCAGCCGAAATATCGGTTCCTGGTGGGGTCTTGAGCAATTCAAATGGAGATGGCATCTTCCGACCGAACAGTACTTCATACGGAGACGATCCTGTACTCTCATGCACTTTTGAGTTATATGCCACAGTTACAAACGCCAATAGGGTATCCCAATTGTGGTGTTGCGAATTTACATAATAACTTAACATCTTAGCTATTGTACGCCGAACTCTCTCGCTCCGACGATTAGCCTGCGGGTGTAACACGGTTGTTCTCAATTTCTTTACATGCAACAACTTGCATAACTGTTTCATCAAATCGGACATAAAGTTTGTCCCTTGATCTGTAATTATAGTTTCAGGTGTTCCGAATTTCAATATCCATTGATGTACCATGGCATGAGCCACTGTTTCAGATCACTGGTCCGGAATAGCTGTCATAGACACATAGCGCGAAAAATGTCCTATTATTGTTAAAACATAGCGATTACCCACTGGTGTTTGCATAAACGGTCCCAAGACATCTAAGCCAAGTAATTGGAGAGGTCTATCCACTTCCGATAGTTGTTGCAACACAATTTTATGATGACTCAATTCTGCTCGTTGAGCACATGGAATGCAATTCTTTACATACTGATCGACATCTTGCCTATGCGTTGACCACCAATATCTCTGTGCTACCCTCCTTTCCATTGCTCTTCGACCTGAATGACCAGAAAACATTGAATCATGTGCTTGCCTTAAAATTTCGCTTCGCAATTTTTTTGGTATGACTATCCATGGACCGTTCCTAGTTTTACGGTACAATATCCCGTTTTCCACGACGAACTGTCGCTGTGAGGTAAATCATTGACAAATGTGTGTTGACGGTTTGTGCCTCATCCTATTCATTCTCATTTATTTCTGTGCATTCCATGGTGCATACTTTAGAGACTCAGAGCATCCACGTTTCCATGCAATTTACCCAGTTGATGAATCACTTCAAAATCCTACTCACTAAGACGCCAAGCCCACTTATTTAATCTACTCATTGGATCTTTAAGCCCTAACAACCACTTAAGTGCTGCATGGTCAGTAATCACCTTGAAACGTCGTCCATACAAATAACACCAGAAATAGGTTATTCCGAAAATTAATGCCAATAACTCCTTCTCGATCGATGAGTAATTTTTTTCTGCATTGTTTAGCTGTCTGGAAGCATATGCTATCGGATGTGCCTGCCCATCTATTTCCTGATATAATACAATACCCAAAGCAAAAATGCTAGAGTCACAAGATAATATGAACTGTTTACTAAAATCTGGAAAAGCCAAAACCGGACTAGATGTTAACAAATTTTTTAACTTTTGAAAAGCCTCTTCACATTCTGCTGACCAGTGAAATTTTGCTCCCTTCTTCAACAACTGTGTGAGGGGCCTTGCAATTTCTGCAAATTTTGGAATATACCTCCTGTAAAAATTGGCGAGACCTAAATAAGACTGCAACTCTTTTACTTTTGTAGGTGTCAGAAAATTCATTACCGCCTCTACAAGTTTTGGATCCATGCGGACACCCTCTTGTCCTATAATATGACCTAAATAACGGACTTCTTGCAAAAAAAAAATAACATTTTTCCATATGAAGAGTTAACCGTGCTGCAAACGGCGCACATGTTCTTGCATGTCCTTTGAGAAAACAATTATGCCGTCGAAATATACCATACACTGATTAGGTTTCAGCCCTCATTACACGCTATCTAGTAACTGTTGGAAGGTTGCTGGAGCATTTTTGAGTCCGAAAGGCATTCGCCGGTACTGAAAATGACCTGTAGGTGTTGAAAAAGCTGTCTTCGGTTGGTCTTCCTGGGCGACCTCCACCAGGTGGTAGCCGCTTCGAAGATCCGAGGTCGTGAAGTACCAACACTGATCCAAATTATCCAGAGTTTCAGTGATATTGGGCATTGGGTATGCACCCGATACAGTTTTTTGATTTGGGAAACGATAATCATGATAAAAAAGATATGCCTTGCCCCCATCAGATGATTTTTTACCCACTATTACGACAGGAGCGGACCAGGGACTACCACTGGTTTCTATTATCCCATCCCTAAGCTATTGATTAATAAATTCTTCCATGACAGGCTGTAAACTTTTTGGAACACGATATGGACGTTTATACACCAGTGCTTCATTCCCAGTGGGGATGTAATGCAGAACTAATGGTGTGACGGGCAGTGGACCATGAGAATTAAATAACTCTTTGTATTCCATCAAAAGGTTCTCCATGACTTCTCTGGCTTGCCCTTCTAAATGTGCTACTTTACTCCTCAGTGTGGACCAGCTGACAGACTATCCCGGCATTATGTAATTTGCTGCAAAATCCTTTTCCAGTTCATCTTCCCTTATTATCTCCAGATTTGCTATTATGGTACCCCGTGCTAACTGCACCTCTTCAAGGCCAAATTATCAATACTGACAGGCATAATCTTTTTTCCTTCTATCTCCCGCATGTAGGACACACTACGGTGCGTAAAACACTTCATTTTATCCAGCGGCTCATTCTCAGACGAAGGTTCATCGACACACAACGAATTTACCGGCACGATAGCTCCAACATTTGCACAGATTATTTTTCCTGTACCCTTCGGTGTAGTATCCCACAAGTTAGCCCTAAGGGACCTTGTACGCAGTTTAGGTGGCCCACCTGACGTCTGTGCGGTTGCTTGTGACAGTAATGGTTTTTCAGCTGCAGAACCTAGGCGACATTGCATTCCGTCCAGTTCTACTGTACGCCGTTCCAGGTTAACTTTTGCGTGATGCGCAACCAGGAAATCCAATCCTAGTAGGACATCATAGCTGCTGCCAACAACTGGAAGAATTTCTACCTTCACCTGGAAGTTCCACATTTACATGCAGAAGTTTAACACCGCTGATCCGAGTGACTTCACCTATCCCCCACCCACGCCACTGAACGCCCAGCATGGTGGTTTTAATTTTACTTTACCGAGTACATTTCTACTCGCCACAGATACTTGAGTCCCAGTATCCAATAAAAATTTGCATGGTCTGCCCCTCACCAAGCCGGTGAGGAAAAAGTCTGCCACTGATTCTGCACTAGCATTAATCCTTACTGGGGGTGTTGCACAGTGGACACACCACCCCCTGCCCCTTGCGGTTTCCTATCATGTTTCTGCCAGGACCCATTGCAATTACGCTCCCGATGACCCCAACGTCTGCATTTCCTGCACTGCACTTCCTTGCAATCGCATCTGATGTGTCCCAGCCGAACACATCTGAAACATTTTATTTCTGCATTAAACATTACTTTCCTGTCCCGTGTCTTTGTTGCTGCTTCAACTTCCTCTAACGCCACAGCGATTCCGGCTGCCTCATTGAGAGTCTTAGGGAATTCCATCCTAATCTTGCAGGAGGTTTCGGGTTGTATTCGCTGCAACAATTCCTCTAGTGCCCTCTGCTCAGTTTCCTGCAGAACAGCTTCATTAACCCTATCAGAAGCTGTTGGCTCACAGGTATTAACATTAATTTTTCGAATTCAATCTACAAAAGCTTCTACTGATTCCCCATTCCTCTGATACATTCTATTCAATTGTTCTCAATAATATCTAGACGTATTTTTCCTCCAATACCTTTCCAGCAACCCTTTTTTGAATACTTCAAATGTCGGAGCATCCCTTAATTCTTCATGGCATGTAACGTAAGCTCTGGTATCACCAGTTACTTTCAACTTAGCCGCATGCAAAAGTGTTTCAGCATCCCAATTTCGCAATTTAGCGGCTGTTTTACGGTTCTCAAAAAAAAAAAAAAAAAAAAAAAAAAAAAAATCATAACATCTTCTCCAGCTTTTCCCGAGAAAGGGGTGGCCAAAGATGCAGTATTAATGTCAAGAATTACTGTATTAACAGGAAACCGTTCGTTGCTCACTTCTTTAGATCGGGCAAGCTCTGTCTATAATTCCGACACTCGCTCAAGTAGCTGCTGAATGGCCACCTCGGGTGACACAGACTGCTCCATCACTACCACCTATCGAATCAAGACTACAGTAAGCCCAGAAGGATGAACAGGAAGGGAAGATGGACTATGCTACAGGTTCAGACAAACCACCAAACGAAAAATTGACACCTACTTGTCATGTTGCAGGAGTTGTTGATCCATTGTTGCCCTTCTCAGGTGCCACATATCCTCGTCGATTATCAGCCACAATTTTCTCCAAATCCAGGGAGAAGACCTCTACTGTCACCAATTGTAACAGGAGTGTGTGAAGCGCAGGTTGCCCGACTGACACCACTTGTAATAGGATGACCGGAGTGGGTACTGTGGTCGGGCTTGTAGGGTGTGGCTGGGTAGAAGAAGGTGGCTGTTTTTACCAATCTTCCCCTTTATTGTTGTTCTTCCAATACATTTTCCGGTAGCTCAGCCCCACCGCTCGTGTCGTGGTGGAGACGTGCTGATGTGCGCAGCCTGGGGAACGCGAAGCCGTGCTCGGTCAGTGGCTACGCAGGCGGTAGGAGGTTAGCAGCACGAGGCCCGACCTAGCGCACCTCCCGCAGACGCTGCGGCTCGTGACGACGCTGGGAGTCGCCGGTGCAGCAGCGGGCAACGCCCTCCGCCGGCCGGTCCTCGGTGACAGCGTTACTGGTGATGATGACATAACAGTGACTGAACGCCCTATCGGTCGAACTGATGGCGACGCCCACCTCTGATGCCCTTAAATAGTGCAGACCGCTGCTGAATCCGCCGGTTACGCGGCGCCGTGTTTATTAGAACGTTCTCGATGAGTTGGCTAACGTAACCGAGCCACACGCGGGCCGCGCCTGCGTAATTCTGCTAATGCTGCATTCTGGCTGTTGATGGCTGCCACGCACGTACACACATACCTACGCACGTTGCAAAACTGTGTCACCTGCATAACGCGCTGGCCAGCCTTCATCCCCCGTCTGCCGTGAGGCTGGCGCATCACGCACTGAAACACACTAAATCACAATTTCGCACCATATTTCCTAAAAATAACCCCTTCTCCTCTACAATACAATAACTATGTAAATGATGCAGCTGTGCACTTACTCTGAATTTACTCACATGTTTTACTGTATCGATCGTTAAAAGCTCATGTCTACAAGGTAAACGCAAACGCTGGAATAATTTCGTTCGTTCCTTGTTTCACTATTTTTGTTCTTCTGGTATTTCGAATGACTTTGTTAGAGCATCTTTCGGGTATTATCTTTGTTAGATACTGCAGCTATTCTGCTGTGCTGTTGTTAACATACCTATTAAAATTAATATAAGTTTGCTTAATATAACACAACGTCAAAATGGTTCTGCCTTTCAATTATACAGGGTGTATCAAAAAGACTCATCCGATTTGAAAAAGTCATAATTGTTATGTTATTTGAGATATGTGAGTGAACAACGTACTGCTGGAAAGAGCAAACTCGAGTTTTGCATGGTTCCCACTAGGTAACAGAAGTGCTCACACACTTCAGTTCTAGTAAAAATGGTGTCGGGATAACAGAAAGCCTTTTGTATTCTACGTTACGTGCAGTGCGGGTCAGTAATAATAGTTCAGCATGTAATCTACACCTCCCTTTCTTGTTGTTCCTAATGTCCACGATGATGAAGACTTTTCAGAGTAGTCGAGAGGAATAAGATTTACAAAACACGTTTTACATATATCTTCTCGCACATTTGGCTACAGTTCTTCATATCTAGGAGTCTGATTCATGAAGCTGAAACGTTTTAGGTTCTCATGGTTCAATAGATCTAAATAATCTTGAAGAACGTCTTTGCAGAATTTTTGTTTCCTCTATAATTTATTGACTCACATTTTGCTATATCACTCTGTCTTTTGAACTTTCACATTAACAAAGCCGAAATTAACGTTGTTCGTCCAAAATACAAAAATACGTCCGATCACAACAGAGGCATGCTTATTACTACTTCACTCTGCCCTAATAACAATATTCCAAAGCATTTACAGTATTTCTCGACAAATGAATTTCTGTTAGTTGAGATTATTATTTTATAAATGAATCCAGAAATAAGTATAATAAACAGTACTAGATTGCTTAATTAATACTAGAAATTTTAAGTGTGCCAAATATTTCGTAATTTCAAATTTTTCTAAAAAAAAAACGGTCTCAACTGTACATTCAGAAAATAAAGTAATTTGTTTTCATAAATTTTAGCTTGAAATATAACATATTGTGTATAAAATTATATGAAATTTTTCAGAAAAACAGCTGAGATAATACTGACCTCTCCAAAATTTGAAAATATTTCTCATATCAACTACTATTGTTGACGAAAAGTAATGCTAGTGGAGGATGTTCCTTCACAAGCGCGACTTCCGTTCCAGGTGTGGTGTGGATCTTCCAACAGCACAGAGCATTAGACGACGGCATGAACAATTACGAGATACAGGTTGTTTTTGTAAAGGCAATCGCCGGGTAGTCCCCGGCTGTCTGACACAGACGTCGAACATATCCGCCATAGTTACGCGTGGAGTCCGCAGAAATCAGTGCACCGTGCAGCTCGACAGCTCAACATGCCCTCGATGTCCGTCTGGCGTTTGTTGCGTCGACGTTTCACATGAAACCTACAAAATTCAGCTACTGCAAGCTCTTCGTGAAGGATCGGTCGCACTGGACCTTATGCTATTGACCTCTAAGGTCACCGGACCTGACTATGTGATTATTTCTTGGGGGGTTTGTGAAAGATTGTTTATGTGCTTCCATTAGCAACAACAATGTAAGAAAACCAGCTGCGGAAACAAACCTCTTCATTTCTCTACGTTTTTTAGTTCACGTGATGTGTTCTTAGAGAGGCACCGCTGAAACAGAACAGTCGAAGGCACATTGTTAGGGGAAGTTAATGGCCGTACACTCATCGTGTCCCGTTAATTTTTTTTGTGTTTTTTTTTAGTGCGGACAGTGCACTCACTACCACTATCTAGTGACACTTACTCTGATTACAAATTACAATATGTATCAAAACTCAGAAACTTCAGTTTTAAGCTGGCCTCGGTGGCCGAGCGGTTCTAGGCGCTTCAGTCCGGAACCGCGCCACTGCTACGGTCACAGGTTCGAATCCTGCCTCGGGCATGGATGTGTGTGATGTCCTTAGGTTAGTTAGGTTTAAGTGGTTCTACGTTCTAGGGGACTGATGACGTCAGATGTTAAGTCCCATAGTGCTCAGAGCCATTTTAACTATCAATCAGTTTTAAAATCTGTTTACGGGTAGTAACGCGTTAATATTCTCAACTGATCGCACTGAATTCTTAAAACACTGCATTAGTTTCGACACTTAGAAAGCGTCATCGGGACCAGTACCTTGCTACAAAAGTAACGTGAAGAACAGTTACACTACTGGCCATTAAAATTGCTACACCAAGAAGAAATGCAGACGATAAACTGGTATCCATTGGACAAATATATTATACTAGAACTGACATGTGATTACATTTTCAAGCAATTTGGGTGCATAGATCCTGAGAAATCAGTGCCCAGAACAACCACCTCTGGCCGTAATAACGGCCTTGATACGCCTGGGAATTGAGTCAAACAGAGCTTGGATGGCGTGTACAGGTACAGCTGCCCATGCAGCTTCAACACGATACCACAGTTTATCAAGAGTAGTGACTGGCGTATTGTGACGAGCCGGCTGCTCGGCCACCATTGACCGGACGTTTCCAGTTGGTGAGAGATCTGGAGAATGTGCTGGCCAGGGCAGCAGTCGAACATTTTATGTATCCAGAAAGGCCCGTACAGGACCTGCAACATTCGGTCGTGCATTATCCTGCTGAAATGTAGAGTTTCTCAGGGATCGAATGAAGGGTAGAGCCACGGGTCGTATCAAATGTGAAATGTAACGTCCACTGCTCAAAGTGCCGTCAATGCGAACAAGAGGTGACCGAGACGTGTAACTAATGGCACCCCATACCATCACGCCGGGTGGTACGCCAGTATGGTGATGACGAATACACGCTTCCAATGTGCGTTCACCGCTTTGTCGCCAAACTCGGTTGCGACCATCATGATGCTGTAAACAGAACCTGGATTCATCCGAAAAAATAACGTTTTGCCATTCGTGCACCTAGGTTCGTCGTTGAGTACGCCATCGCTGGCGCTCCTGTTTGTGATGCAGCGTCAAGGGTAACCGCAGCCATGGTCTCCGAGCTGATTTTCCATGTTGCTGCAAACGTCGTCAAACTGTTCGCGCAGATGGTTGTTGTCTTGCAATCGTCCCCATCTGTTGACTCAGGGATCGAGACGTGGCTGCACGATCCGTTACAGCCATGCGGATAAGATGCCTGTCATCTCGACTGTTAGTGATACGAGGCCGTTTGGATCCAGCACGGCGTTCCGTATTACCCTCCTGAACCCACCGATTCCATATTGTGCTAACAGTCATTGGATCTCGACCAACTCGAGCAGCAATGTCGCGATACGATAAACCGCAATCGCGATAGGGTACAATCCGACCTTTATCAAAGTCGGAAACGTGATGGTACGCATTTGTCCTCCTTACACGAGGGGGTTCGATTCCCGGCGGGGTCAGGGATTTTCTCTGCCTCGCGATGACTGGGTGTTGTGTGATGTCCTTAGGTTAGTTACGTTTAAGTAGTTCTAAGTTCTAGGGGACTGATGACCATAGATGTTAAGTCCCATAGTGCTCAGAGCCATTTGAAACATTTGAACCTTACACGAGGCATCACAACAACGTTTCACCAGGCAACGCCGGTCAACTGCTGTTTGTGCATGAGAAATCGGATGGAAACTTTCCACATGTCAGCACGTAGTGGGTGTCGCCACCGGCGCCAACCTTGTGTGAATGCTCTGAAAAGCTAATCATTTGCATATTACAGCATCTTCTTCCTGTCGGTTAAATTTCGCGTCTGTAGCACGTCATCTTGGTGATTTAGCAATTTTAATGGCCAGTAGTGTATTTGAAATCAACTGAGTTCTCTTGTGATCAAGATGACTTATGTGACTGCTCAACTGAGTTGATGTCAAGTGACTATGGGCTTTAGGAGGCGGTTTGGTGTGTTACTTTTGTAGTAAGATATTGATTCTAATTCTCTTACAGGAGGCGTAATCGATAAGCGGATTTAAGCACATTCATTACGATCAAGCCAATTCTGAACACACATTTTCCGAAACAGATGTCTTGCTTCAGTTTGACCGTATATAATTTCATTGTAAGTGCCCCACAGCCTAAATCTAAGAAATTGTGGTTAAATGAGACCACGCTAGTGCACCTCGTAAGACAATGTACTGCTTAGTTATCGTCTGCGTTGGTTGCTGTTGTGCGAGGCGTAGGTAACGGGGTTGTCCCAGTGACGTAGGATACAGTTGTGTGTGCTATGTCTGATATCATTATCAGACGAGTAATGAGAAAGAGAAACACGACCGGCAAGAAATGAACAATGAACGCCAACAGGAAAATTGCTGCATCGCTGATTACTGATCATTGTAATTGCGAGTACTGTATTAGTACAATGCAAACTTTTTTCCGTTGTTTTGGTCAACATATCTGGAATGTATGTGTTCAGCGTTGGCTGTATCGGATATTTAGTCTGTGGTTACCAGCCTTAAAGTTTACATGTGGTTTGGTAATGTTGGTGATAACCGATTTTGGCTAAAACTTGATCAGGAAATTTATATTAAATTTCGCTATAATAATGGAATCAGAGTTCTATAAACGTTAACTACTGCTTTTGGTGAGTGTGCTGTGAACAAAATAAAGGCTTATGAATGGTATCTAAGTTTCAAAGGAGGTGATTAAGGCGTCGAAGATGTTGAGTGCCCAGGAAACCTCAGCACATCCTAAATACATATACCTTTAGCTAAAATAAACAGAATCTGCTCTTGATAATACCCCAGATCATGTTAACGTAACAACAGAAATAAGCCAACAGTTCATCTGTAAATATACAGGTCCAAGTCATACAGACAGCTGCACCTCACTGCATATACAGTAACTCTGTCAATAACTCTATATTATTGATTCCTTGGGATTCATGTTAATGCCAAACATGATAATTGCATAAAAAACCATCCTGTAATATACAAGTAGAAATAAAATATCAGATCACCTGAAATTTGTTCATGTAGTAATTTATTTATTTATTTTATCTTGTGCTCTCATGTTACCGCCATTCTGATTAAAATTCTTGCCCTTATATCGACTTTAACACATGTAAAGAACAACAGATTACATCTCTGTACAAAGTAGGCTTATGCCATATCTTTCTGTGAAGATCTTTGTTACAAGCAACAGTTGTAAAGCACATGCTGGACGCTGGTAAAGTGTCACTGTCAAAGTGTAAACTAATATAGTTTGTATAAAGTGTTCTGGACATCAAAATGAAGGCAGACAGATCATTTACATCCATATCGACAGATAAGCTATAGTCATGGTGATACATTAAAGTGTGACCCATCTTTCTGCCATAGAACCAGCACCAAGCATTATGCTACTACCAGTAATGATGTAACTTCCCGGATCCTCCTGAAACCATCTGAAGATGAACCTGAAAAGGTTCGAAAACCGGTTAATGTAATAAAGCATTATTATTCAAAAAAAGTGACTGGTTGCAGTTGTGTATAACTTATTTACATTCAATATACAGTCACGGTTCTAAAATATCCGTAATGGATAAGCATAACATCCTAAATCGACGATATCGTAGAAAAACGTGAAGGAAATGATTCTGAATTATCTCCGCATCACAGTCAGTGACGTCAGTTATGATGCCAGCATAACAATTGGCTCATTCCATGAAACTGTTTCGTGTGTGTTGTGTATGGAACGTGTGACAGCAAAATCTGTTCAAAAAATTGATGAATTTCCAACCAAAACAATATCGAATGCAAGTTGCCGCGGACTTGTATGAAGTCAACCACGGTGCAGAAGTACTGAAACGAATCATAACAGACAATGGATCAGAGGTTTGCGGTTATGACGTAGAAGCTAAGTCTCAGCCGCCACAGTGGAAACATTCTGGATCACCAAAACCGGAAAAAGCTTGACAGATGGGGTCAAACGAGAAGGTCCTCCGATTTTAACGGCACGGTGCACCATTTCTTGCCGTAAACTCGAACGATCAGTAAGTACCAGGGGGAGTGTTATACCTTGAGACATTTTATCTCTAGCCACCTCTTTAAAACTAAACTAAACTGAACTCCTCCCGAACAGGCCATGAAGGCCCAACGGTACCGACCGGCCGCCGCGTCATCCTCAGTCCACAGGCGTCACTGGATGCGGATATGGAGGGGCATGTGGTCAACACTCCGCTCTCCCGGTCGTATGCCAGGATCCAAGACCGGAAGTAGAAGTTTAATATATTTCATTATTCCATTTTAAACGACGGCATTCACTTTTTATGTGCTGCAACCTTTTTCTGAAATTACAAAAATTGGTCTGAAAGTTTAAGATTTTTCCAAATGTATAATCATATTACAAGATACAAAATGGTCCAGTACCTAACGAACAGAAGTTCCACTGAAATTAAAAGTGTTGCAATTGAAAAAAATCTTGTCAATATTCTATTTACTCGTCTATCTGCTACGTTATTACTATTTTGTTACACGCCAATAATCAGCAAGTGACATAATATTAAGCAGAACTATTATGAAAAATCTGTTACAAGTTTAATACATTTTCAAACTGAGTTTAATCGAAACCAACACAAATACACATTTTCAGTACGCTTGAAATTGCTGAGAGATTAACTAATCTCATTTAATTTGCAAAAGTCTCTTACTACGTGGTACAAAATTTGTTTCAAGGTACAAGATGCTGCACGACCGATGAAGTGCGGTTTTACCTTCCACACGTTACGTAACTGGTTTTAAAAACATATACACTTTTACTTGCCATAATATTCTGTAACTGAAGTATTAACAATATATTCCATATAACTTTAATACATTATACAGCACTTATGTGTAATTCTAAATATTTACAAATGCTATACGGACCACAGCCTCATGTCTAGCAACAACAAAAATATAGAAAATGGCGGAAACTGCTTATGACGGCCTCTGTTGCGCATTCTTCATGTGATCCTAAAATCAGTCGCTAGACGAACCGACCAAATAAACATCATGGGTTCATACGTACCCTATCTTATAGGTACAACAGCCTCGTGTACTATTTCCAAGTTTAGCGTCATTTGCGTAGAGCAGTCCAAAAAATAAATTTGTGGAAAAACAAGATTTTGATACAAGAAACAAGATTTTGCACAACGAAATGCACCAGCACATACCTTGTTGCTTGTCTTGACCAAAATTAGTACTGCAATTACATCCAGCCTCCATAGTCGCCAAAATTGCTCCTTGTGTTATTTTTCTGTTCAGACAAATAAAGAAAATCGCAAAGGTCTGTCATTTTACAGTCATAGATGAGATTAAAACGCATCGCCAAGAGAGCTTAAAAGCTAATCCAAAGATGGAATAGAGGACTTTTTTGAGGATTGTAAAATCCCTGGAAAAAGTGTAAGTGTAACATATTTAATGATGCCTGTTTCTGAGGGGATAGCATTGATGTAGAAGAATAAATGAAATTCTTTCCAAAGAACAAAAATTACCGTAATTTTTTGTACACAACTTATATTTGTTACCGGACATGTGAAGAGTCCCAATGGAAAAATTCGAAGAGCCAAATTTTCAATTTGTCAATAAAATGAAAAGACGATGTAGCTCTGTAGCTCTTTTTGTTCAATAGTGATTTGTATCCAAAAACTTGAGAAATGTTGTCTGACACCGCAAAATTATGAAACTTCCTGGCAGATTGAAACTATGTGCAGGACTAAGAATCGAACTCAGGACCTTTGCTTTTCGCGAGCAAGTGAGAATGGTAGAATAAGTGTTTGCAAAAGACAAAGGTCCGAATTCGAGTCTCGGTCCGTTACACAGTTTTAATCTGCCGGGAACCAGGCACTGTTAATAACGCTATTTACTTACACAGATAGAACTGTTACGGTTTCTAACAACAGTTTCATCTTCAAACGGCTATTCACGGTTACCTCGTATTAAGTATTGTTTAAATTAATTGTAGGCTGCTTTTCCTCCAAGATCTAATGCAAACAACAAATACAATTATGATTTCCCATGATGTACTTGGGCCACGAATGCACTTTCTTTGTGTGCGTCTCCACTTCTGGAAACACACTGGTGCAATGTAAATTTTATATGTTCTTTTTACGTGTACATTTACAATTGCGACCTGAGAGACAGAATTATTCTCGTAGACAGAAGACAGGAACAGGACGTGCAGCTGAACTGACTTTCTACTTACGGGTAGTTCTTAAACTTCCTTCCTTCCTTCCTTTCTTTTTCTCTCCCAGTCAGTTTTTGTCCTCCATGGCTGCACTCCTGGTGGGGGCCTATTTCTCGTCTCCTCTGTGCGACCCTAATCCTAGGTGTCAAGTCACAGGTTTCCCCAAAACTGCTCTGTAACCTATTTAATGATTCACTGTTCAAATTAGACTACCAAATCAGTACAATTTACGAGTGACTCATGAAAAGGCGTCTGTAAGTGGAACAAGTACCAGTGATCACGAATCTAATGAGAAATACTCAGTTTATTTTGTATACAGTGAAAGATACGAGTGATGTTTTCTGTAATCTGGGTCCACTTGCTGACTATCGGAGAGTGAGGACCGCATTGGTGTAACTGTGAACGAATCGTAAACTGTTACTTACTGAAAGGCCGAGTTCCAGCCAGATGGGGCTGTCAGAAACGGTGTCTCAGAATAAGAGCTTTCAGCAGGAGGCGGCGTTTGGCAGACTGTAAAGATCCTCTGTGAGATGCAGCGTAAATAATGCTTTCTAAAAAGACAGATGTGTATAAGGGGATAAGAAAACATGAAGCACTCCGAACGAGGAGAATCTGTTGGATTCAAAGGTGGCAGCAATAGTTGACGTTTAAATTTTGAAAGGGATGCTCGGATTGGTTGGCAAAAAATAATTCTCAAGCCTCCAAGCTCCAAAAGTGCGTATGTGCTGTCTCGGTCACTGGCAAAATGTGAACCATTTTCACAGTGGCAGAAAATTTCTTCTTTCTGCCCCACTCCAAGAAAGAAATATGTATACTGGTTAATCAGAGCACATTCTATAGGTGAAGGGAGATTGTTGCTATTCATATAAATTTTCAGTTGGTCCGAACTCGGAAGGTAAACGCCGATTGCCTAACAAGAATCCAGTGCTGGCAGAATCAGCAAGATTTGGAATAGGAGAGCAGACACATATTTCTTTTCAGTTGAGGTGGAACTTCTTCGTTGTGGATTGTCAAAGGAAGAGAGGCCTTCATCTCACGGCTGCATAGAGGGGGGACTTGCTCCTAGAGCTGATCATAGATGTTGGGCTGCACTTATAAATAAATCTCAGCTATCACTGGACTCATCCTCTGCACCAGAGTTTTAGAATGATGGTAAGCATGAGCCGCGATAGTGTATGTTGTGATGAGGGGACTGAAAAGTCATTTGTATCCATTATAGGTTTGCTGTTCTAAATTAATTCATGCAGTCAGCCAGTTGAATTCAACATGTGCTCAGGCAAGAGAACTGGTGCTTATAACTGCTTGTGCTTTTCGGAGTCTTTTTTAAATCTGTTGTCAAACTCAGTACCCGTTGGCAGTTTACGTGGACATAGCTAATGTTATCATTTCATTTCGAATTCCACCCATCTTCCAAGATGCTACTCCTGGCGGGTGTAAAATGATGTGCGCAACGGAAAATAATAAACGATAAATGAAGATTTGGCCCTGTCTGACTACCCCCTGAAGCAGATCTTAGGTTCTCTTAATTCTATAAATTACAGTCGAAATATAAATGAATAATGACGGCAACTAATCCTACTAAATGATAAACGTTGTTCCAGCTTATATATTTATTGTAGATTAAAAAAACCTTTAGATCACAAAGTTTACATTTCCTAAGTAGAATTACTAATCAATTGCCCAATTCTGCCCCTTATTATGACTGCGCGGTCTAATATGAATGACGCGAAATGACTGACATCATCTACGTACCAAACACTAGAAGACACTACTTTCAAAGATGATCTACGGTGGTGTGGTACCTCAGTAGAAATAAACTAACATGATCACAGCTGTTTAGCTTTTATAGCACTAATAAACCGAAGCAATTTGCGATATCACCGTATGTGCTGTGTCCGGTGCGTCTAAATGATGGTTCTCATACTTGTCTGCGACGACGGAAGAACTCTAGCTACAAATAAACTCTTTCAAACACTAGGACACCCGAAGGCGGTCCTCTGACTAATTAATACTGTCCTCTCATCTCTGTGTTCTACAGACGAGAAACGCGAACTCCCAGCCACAAGGACAGAGTTCAGATAATGTCTCAACGTAAGTATAGGCAGAGGAAGTGCTCTCAGTTACTGAACGCTGCATATTCAACGACGACTTCCAACCCAGAGGTGAGGTCCAGAATCGTATAGGTTCGCAAGAGTACAGTGCCTCACTGTTTTAACTATAAACTCTCCTGAGAGCAAAGACAGCAAGTTCGTCTGTATCAACAAAGCTGATGTCAAGTGACCGTCACACACGGGCGCTCACAACGGAAGACCGCGTCTGTCCAGCGCTGGCTTCCCAGCAAGGCTCGGCTCCCCACTATCGTAATTCCGAAAACGGATCATATTCCCGAAACCACGGAATATTCTCCCTCCCTACAGATTCTTCCGAACGCCGACCAACCATATTTTAGTCTTTTGTCGTTCAGCGCGGGAAGTTTGCGAGGAAAAACCTATACTCATACAATGGTGCGCTTCTGAGTAAAAATCCTTGGAAATTACTCAGTCTGCGTGGTTTCCGAGGTGCCGCTTCTTCGTTCCTCTCACCTGCGTCCACGATTTTCAGCGTTAGGAAGTATTATCCGGTTATCCTTCCAGCCCCTACTATAATAGCGGCCGGCCGTCACCCCTATTGTGGTCCAGACTCAGGTGCCTGTCTAGTTACTTCCTCTGTTCAAGCAGGACAAACATCTGTGCGGGCGTTCCACCCAGAGCTTCAGTTCTGCCTGCCGTTTCATCTCCACTGGCGTTGCAACCTCTACTACATTCATTGCGCCGTTTTTTATAATGAAGACACTCCGTCACCTTTCATGCAATAAGCATCAACAGTTATTTACAAGACGTACGTGACAATGTCAGTCTCCTTTATATATTCATATGTACGATGTACAACTTATTACATGATACCTAATTGTGTTTGTAGATCGTGGCAAAGTATGTGGATGAGTTCTTGTAAGGTGAGAAATTATATCCACCTTACAATCTGTCCCAAGGTATTATTGCATATGTGTTATCGCGTATGTATTCACTCAAACATTTGTGGACATTATAATTATTTGTTTTGCCTATTCAGTGGTTGGAACCAAGTTAAGTCATGTTAGTAATAAAATGGATGTTGTTGTGTCCTTTAGTTTCATTTCATAGTTCTATGAAACCCCTTTTTTATTATATCTGTATAAGCTATGGTAGCCTTGTTTCATTTTTAACAGGCCGCCCCTGGTTAAGTTCATATGTTCAGTAGTTTCAGTGCACTATTTTTCTTAATATTTCGCGTGATTATATGGGAAGCGGTCTGCTCACTGTATAGGTCTCTGGGTTCATATCATGTTAGCATATAAGAGATCTGATAATCGTCAACCACAGCCTCACTCAGGCAGCCAGCAGCTGGTGGCATATGGGTATTTACGTCTCCGTTACCCGACTTATATCTTGTCATTACGTGTTGTAGCAATCTATTTTATAGGTATTGACTATGCTGATTTAACCCTGAGAGAATGTTATGACTCGCAAACGTACAACAATCTGTAAGAAAAGGTGAATACTTTGCTGTATGGCTCACTGGTTCAGTGCCATACTGCCGAAGGTCACGAGTTCGACCTCCGGCTAGTTGCAGAATTTTTATCTGCACTTACCTCTTCGTTAACTTTTAACAACGTATGATAAAGTGAAAAATATTCAGTGATTCGGCGTCCTCCTTAAATTATGAGTCCCATTATAACTGCCTGCACAATCCAATTCAGAGGTGCTAGTAAAACAGGAAAGCATCGCCGTCCTACCTCCAGTAGGATCATACCTAGTAAACCACTGTGGTTGACCAGAGCAACCTCTGTGTTAATGAAAAGCTTTACCTTTTATTCAGTATAAGTCGCGTAAATGACAAGATTTTTATGATGAATATGTGTGTGTGTGTGTGTGTGTGTGTGTGTGTGTGTGTGTGTGTGTGTATGACGAAGACAAGAGCAATCTAAATTATCACTAATCTAATGATGTACAAAAATCTACGACATTACGAATTGTAAAGGCGGTCGCTGAAGTCCATAGGGAACATAGAAGCTTTTTTGAGCATGCGAGCAGGCACAGGCCGTGCGCTTCTCTGGGAGACGCCATTTCTCGCCTGAGACACGGTGGTCTCCCCGGCGAGGAACCAGACTGGTTTTAATGGTACACTAAATTAACTCAGCTAAAATGATGATAAATTACGAGGACCGAGGGGGAATCGTAAGTTAATGTTGTCGTTTTAAGTGCACGAAAAATTGCGGTAAAGGAATTAGAGGTACTCTGGTAGAAGCAGTCGCCCAGGTGCCTGGAGTGGAGATCGCGATGACTGAATTTTGCTGGCGTATATACTAATGATGACCTGTTCTATTAACTACGAGTATTATGTTGCAATTTCAGCTCTAACAGGATAAAAGATTCTAGAAATCAGTTAGTTATTTAATAGGTTCCTCATAGCCTTGAAGTACAATGAAACCAGCGATATATAAGGGGTAAACATGAAGTTTCAACTATCACCATAGAAAATTAAAGTTACATAGTTAATCTTCTTTTTGTTTGCAGGTAGATGTATGCGATTCTGGTTGCTCTAAAATACTCACGCCACAAGGTTGTAGCATTGCCCCAAGAGGAGCCAGTGGTAATTCGTTTCCTGCATTTGAAGGAGAACAACACTACAACAGTCCACGATGAGTTGGTGCAAGTCTCCGGAAACAATCCATCATTTATACGACAAAAGTAATTATGTGACGCAGACACTTGCAGTGTGCCCCAAAAAAGTCTGAGCGACGGATAACGAAGTGGGAGACCACCTCTCTGTGAAGAACTGGGACTTGTGAGAGACGCTGTGGCCCTAGTGCTAGAAGATTACCGTATTACAATCGACGAGGTAGTGGAGAAAGTGAAAGTCAGTCATGTTCAATTATCAGCATGTAGCACATTTCGAACGCGATAAAGGTTGCCTGCTGCGTTCAGCGACTGCTGGTGTATTCAAAATGCATGCTAAACCAAGGCGGCGGCTATAATGTGTCAAGAGAATTCTGATCTCCGTGGACTGTGCTGAGTGCATTACTATGACCCGTAGACAAAGCAAGTGGAAGCACTTAGTTTCAACACCACCGATGAAAGGTAGGTACCCATCTGGGACGTGGCACTCAAGCTCAATGATACTTCAACTCAATAAAGACAAGGCAATAAATACCAATCAAACACAAACTCTGGCTTGTAATTTCCAACAGGTTTTATTTAACAGTTACTTGACAACAGCAAACTGCTGTTACACCAGAATAATATGCATTATTGCCCTAGAATTTGTGACAGTAGTAAACAAACAAAAGTCCACGAGCGTCAAAGCACACCCAAAACAACAAATAATTTTAAAACCCATTTTACATAATCCTTAAGAACCATACAGATAATAAATTGTTTCCTGAGAAAAACTTCCACAGAAACAGGACACCTTAAGAAATAGCAGCAGAAACAACACACAATTTCTCTTTCAGAATAAGGCATTGAAAACCCAGTACAATGAAAGTCATCTTTCAGGTATTACAAAATTTCAGTGACAAGTAATGGCACATCAGTGGTGCGCGTTAACTACAACTCAGCTCGAGCCTGAATGAAGGCTGAAAGGAACGGTCGAGAAGGAAAGATGGACGTCTCGGCGTCACCAGGAAGAAATTATAAAACACTCAAATTCGCCGAAGTCTACTGATAAACACAGTGACCGTTCTATCGGTTAACATTCAAACTGGCCGCCACCAAAACGTGGTCCCATAGTTAAACGACCAGCTACAACGGATGACGCCCACCGCTGATAATTCCACTGAAAAAACATAAAACCATGCAGCAACTGGGCAATATACAGACCAACACAATCCTTAAAACACTAGAAAAAATTCGAAACAGTAAAATGGCCACAAGGTACCCACAAGCTTTCTTATTTTTCAACTTACTCCACACTGGAACAGTATATTAGATACAAAACACTATCACGCAATGAGCGTTTGTAGGAGTAGACAATCTGATTCTCACAAACAGCTTAAATTCTTCCTGCTCCTGTCTGATCACCTCCATACCATCACCTGCTGATCCTGCACCTTTCTGATGCTGTATATGTTCTCAACATAATCAATGGAAAAAACTTCCACTTTCTCTAAATTTGATGTCGGCGTGGCACAAACAGCCAATCTCCAGTCCTCCGCAAATCCACAATTTCACACAGGTAATCACTGTTCAATAAGATGTGCACCAGTGGTCAATACGAAACAGATAACATTGGGAGAGCCGTTAACTGCAAACAGCACGAAATTCAGTATACATATACAGGGTGGTCCATTGATTGTGACAGGGCCAAATATCTCACGAAATAAGCGTCAAACGAAAAAACTACGAAGAACGATACTTGTCGAGCTTGAAAGGGGAAACCAGATGGCGCTATGGTTGGCCCGCTAGATGGCGATGCCATCGGTCAAACGGATATCAACTGCGTTTTTTAAATATAGGAACACCCATTTTTATTACATATTCGTGTAGTACGTAAAGAAATATGTAATAAAAATGGGGGTTCCTATTTTTAAAAAGGCAGTTAATATCCGTTTGACCTTAAGCAGCGCCATCTAGCGGGCCAGCCATAGCGCCATCTGATTTCCCCCTTCAAGCTCGACGAATTTCGTTGTTTGTAGTTTTTTCGTTAGATGCTTATTTCGTGAGATATTTGGCCCGGTCACTATCAATGGAACACCCTGTATACAGCAGGACCTTAAGAACCTGAATAATTCCCACCGTTTGATTCTGTAGCATATCCGATTGCAGGTTGATACATTCCAAAGCCACTTTAAAATGTTTAGCAGCACAGACGAGACCATCGCCCTCTCACTAGACGCCGTACACACTCGCCGACTGCAGCCACGCTGCCAATGTGACAGAAAGAGGCACAGCACGCGCAAGGAGCGATCGTCGACAGTCAGAATGCACACCGGCGCACCAACCAACCGACCAAAACCAGCCATCTCCCCAGAGAGTCGTCCTCTTAAATAGCCGACAAGCAACCAAAGAGGATACAGAGTCGATCGCAGAGATTTTAAATGAATACAGAGAAGCGACTGGTGTCAACGGCGCATTGTTTCACCAACCACAATCGGATAAGATGACACTGACTGTTTTGGTGCTGCCAGGACATGGTGTTAACAGAATATGCTCGTAAGGAGCTAACCGTCTCAAGATCATACTACTGATATCTCCTGATAAGGTTAGGAGATAGTGTCGAGGTGAAGCGTCTCAGGAAGCTGTCGAAGGAGGTGCGTTTGGTCCACGACATCACTTCAGTTCATCTTGCGTAGGACACAGCCACGCATGTAGCCTCTTTGGACTACAAAATTTTGCTCGTCGTCCATATTCTACCGATATAACACTCAGTGACTTCTTCTCCTTTCCTCGGATGAACAGTCCATCGTGTGCCAAGCATTTACCGTGTGATGATGCAGCGCTTGATACATTGATCTACCTAACCACAAAGCATGTGGAAATACGGCAGTAGCCGGTCTAACTCTCTGAGACAGGGAGAGGATCCAAATAAAATTTAATTAATAATTTCGATTGCGGATTCAACTTTACCTGAAAATTACGAGTGGCCTGATTTTGGTCATGGGCGAATCGGCCCACTAGCTTCAAAGTCATATTAATTAAATGCCGCCGGCAGGCGTGGCCGAGCGGTTCTAGGCGCTACAGTATGGAACCGCGCGACCACTACAGTCGCAGGTTCGAATCCTGCCTCGGGCATGGATGTGTGTGATGTCCTTAGGTTGTTTAGGTTTAAGTAGTTCTATGTTCTAGGGGACTGATGACCTCAGCAGTTAAGTCCCATAGTGCTCAGAGCAATTTGAACCATTCTTTTAAATGCCGATTGAATCATATCAAATGAATTTGTCGCAGCAACTAGTGGCCTCCGTAGGCTTGCCTAACCACAGGACCCGCAGCTCGTGAAGTGATTACAATTTCCTGATGTCTGGTTTGATTAATATAGCGTTTGCATAATGTGGCGTATTTCTGGAAGGCCGTTAGTTTCATTAGCGGCGGACGGAAACACACGGCCCGCCGGTTTTGCAGAGGACTCACTATTCCAGATTCCCAACCTGTTAGCTGCAGACACTACATTCACGGTCTGGAACAAATTTGCAAGAGGCGTTCCTGACAAGCTGGTCACGGGGCTCCTCTTCTTGCCTGTGCAGGTATACAGTGTAGTTGGGCTTCGCATACAAAAGTGACGAGAGACGCCATCGACGCCCCAGCTGAGATCAGTTCTCAGTTGGAGCAGTTTCGTGACCCTTATCAGCGAGTGAGTTGCCGCCATTATGCACGGGTGTGCACGCCTGTTACATCGATAGCGCTGCTGATGCGTGACTCACTAGAGTACCGTCACTATCAGTTTACCCGTGCTGATTGGTAATAATTCCGATGCAAAGCAACAGCACTTGTACCGAACCGTGGGAGCGGAAGCGCTTCTTGTTTACAGAATAGCAATCTAAACTGCCCCTGCCTGGGCCGGTCCCCTCAAGTTTCGTGGCTATTAGTGTATCAAGTAACTTAATTTAGAGGTTAGACGATTTATCACAATGTCGGTAATTTGTTTCCTGTTTAATTTTTCTTGTGGCTTCACCTGCAGCAATGCTAGTTCTCGCCATTATCGTAGCATAATTTGTATGCAGTAACCGTTATTCATTTGTAGCAAACTAGCTCTCATTTAATGTCTTCTTCTTGGACAATATACGCAACATTTTACCAGATCTGTCTGCTTTTTCTTGATCTTTAGCTTCTCCCTCTTGCCTATCCTATCTGATACCACTGCCCTACCAAATATGAAAGAATTCTTACTTGCATGTCTTCTTTCCCCTGATTGTCTGAAGATCGGCTGAGGACCGTAAGGCATGTGTTTCGTCCAGAACAAGTGACATAAATAGGGACAGTCTGAAGGCTGAAAACAGAAAATTAATCGAATACTTATGCAGTGAGCTGATGGAAACACTTTTGAATACAAGATAACGATGTTATAGTATTGGACGATATCAATCCACAGTTCTCAATTACCAATCGTGTAGCCAGTTATCCGTAGCAAATTAAAAGTAATAAATGAAAAACAACCGAGCAACAATAACACATAAAATATTGTCCAGCACTTATAGAGCACTAACTAGTGGAGCGCGAGATACTATCAGAAGTAACACAGACGAGGTATAGATGCTGATTATGAGAGATGTGAGATACGAACACAAAGGGCGATAACTATAACTTTCTTATTGCATTAGCACCGGAGTACTAATTGTGCAGACAGCTCGCAGCGCAAGCTACTTGCTCCATGCTCGCATAATTATAGAACGTGCACACTCTCACAGCCTGATCGAACTTCTGTCAATGTGAATTTTCACAAGACTGATTCCAAGGCAATGGAAGCTACTTCCCGTTAATAAAAGATGTCGGTGACTTCTTCACTGGCGACCAACAAGATTCTGCGTACTAGGCGCTGTGTGGAAAAGTTGTGTCTAAATGGGCTCCGCCAAGAAATTTCAACTCAATTGGGTCGGAGAGCAGCTCTCCATGGCTTTATTGTCTCAGAGGAAATACAACGGAGTGCCTACGCCAAGAAAAAGTAGTTCCTGTAGCAGTTCCTACGGGAAGGGGGGAGCCTCACGATGCAGAATTTTGGCTGGAGAGGCGGCGAAAACTCCGTGGCACTTGAAAATCTGTGGTAGCACCAGTAGGGCGACTCCCATGAGATAAACGTCTTCCCCGCTGCGGCATGTCGGCGTCGTTGTAATTTAGCATTCAGTATTCTGTGATCGGAAATATTATTTGTCAATAAAGCACCCTTCATTTGTGAGGGACTGGACAACGCAGCCGCTGATACCACTCCACGTGAGTGTGATATTTTGCTGGAAAGTCTCAGGTTTGCAATGTACACTGACGGAAAGAAATGCAACAGCAAGAAGGAGTTGTGTGATACAAACTGAAGTAGGTAGGAGTGATGTATGAATGCAGAGTCTCGCGGCGATAAAACTGAATAAAATGTTCTCGGGTTTCCAACCGCGTCAATTGCTCAAAAGTACACGAGGTTTCGGCCAAGCACTCGTTGGCCATTGTCAAGTGGTATGACTGTCAGTGGGCTGTTGGTGCGTCCTTATATAGGCTAGATGCCGGCTGTGACGTCACTGATGCCCGTGACATTTTTGTAAACGAAGTGGCCAAGGCACCCATTTCGTTTACGGTGGACAAGGACGTCGAGGAAGTGCAATGCATTATCTTTTATATTTTTCCACCTCCATGGTGAACTGGATACTATTGTTGCACTTCCGCGACGTCCTTGGCCACCGTAAACGAAATGGGTGCCTGGGCCACAGCGTCTACAGAAAATCCACCCACACAGACCTGTACCTGCACGCCACCAGCCATCATCATCCAGCACAGAAGCGCACAGTATTAAATACATTGGTGCATCTTGCAAGAGTAATATCAGACGACGATAACCTGGTCCATGAACTGAGCCACCTACGCGTGGTTTTCAGGAATAACGGCTACAGCGCCCATCAAGTGAAAGAAGTAATTTCTGGGAAATCTCAGAATAAGACCACCGACGAAGAGCAGGAAAAGAAACTTGCTTCGCTGCCATTCCGTGGATCTGTGTCGGGCAAGATAAGCCACCTCTTGAAAAGACACAAGATCAAATCAATCTTCAGGCCTCCAAAGAAAATCCGTCAGCTACTGAGACCAGTTAAAGACGCAGTAGGTCTCAGAACACCTGGAGTCTACGAAATACCTTGTGAGAGCGGCCAGAAGTACATCGGACAAACAGTGCGCACTGTGGAACAACGCAGGAAAGAACATGAGAGGTATTATCGCCTACGCTATCCAGAGAAATCTGCGTTATCTGAGCATGCGTTAGAAAACGGTCAGCACATTAAATTTGACTTTACCTCTGTCGTGGCTCGCACTAACGGCTTCTGGGATAGATTAATAAAGGAAGCTATTGAAATAAAAATTACCGCAAACACCCTGAATAGAGACGGTGGCTTGCAGCTCAGCGGTGCGTGGCATCCAGCGATTGCGAGGATGAAGAGGGCACATAGAAGCCGACTCAAAACATGCCCATATATGGCAATGTCACGGGCACCAGTGACGTCACAGCCGGCAGCTAGCGTACATAAGGGCGCACCAACAGCACGCTGGCAGTCATAACACTTGACAATGGCCAAGGAGAGCTTGGCCGAAAGCTCGTGTAGTTTTAAGCAATTGACGCAATTGGAAACCCGAGAACATTTTATTTAAAGTCGGTATGAGTGTTTCTACACCTAGAAGATGATGTCTATTCAAATCTCGCGCCAGTCGCATAAGAGTGACGCCTGTAGCGCTACTACGGAAATGCAAATCGGTTAGCTTTACTTACCTTGTGTCACGGTCGTGAGCGTTAACTGCCTCTGAGACTGGACGTTGTGAGTTGATGTTAGTCAAAAATGCGTTTAAGGCGACAAAGACGTCATTCAAAGTACATCACTGACCTTGAACAAGGTCATGTAATTGGACTACGGGAAATGGATGTTCCTCCTGCGATGCTGTAGAAAAGCTTGGAAGGAATGTGACAGTGGTGGACACTAGAATGTATGGTAGCGAGAAGACGGGGTTTCGCACGGCCATGCGGCTGTACCGAGAGGAAAGACCATCGTGTTCGGTGTCTGGCTCTGACGTGTCATACTGCATCTGCTGCAGCAATCTCAGCATCAGTTGTCACTCTAGTGACACAACCAACTGTTACAGATCGGATACTCCATCGACAGCTCCGATCCAGACGCCCTGTAGCGTGCGTTCAGAATGTTCAAATGTGTGTGAACTTATGGGACTTAACTGCTAAGGCCATCAGTCCCTAAGCTTACACAGTACGTAGCCTAAATTATCCTAAAGACTCGAATCTCCGCCGGGATCAGCCGCACAGCCCATGGCTGCATCGCCCTAGACCGCTCGGCTAATTCTGCCCTGCAGCGTGCGTTCCAGAGAACCCAAACCACCATCACAGTGGTTTCAAGTGAGAGCTAATTGGAGGGCAAGGCGGAAGTCTGTTGTGTTTTCTGATGAAAGCTGGTTCTGTTTTGGTGCCAGTGATGGTCCTGTGTTGGTTAGGAGGAGGCCAGTTGAGGGCCTGCAACCAGCCTTTGCGTGCTAGACACACTGGAGCTGTATCTGAAGCTATGGTCTGGGTTGCGATTTCGTATGACATTAGGAGCACTCTCGTGGTTATCCCACTCACCATAACTGCAAATTAGTACGTCAATCTGTTGATTCGACCTGTTTTTCTGCCATTCATGAACAGAATTCCAGGGGGTGTTTCCCGACACAGCAACGTTCGCCTATATACCGCTGCTTTAACCCAGAATACTTTTAAAGAATGTCCATATATTGCCTTGGCGTGCTCCATCACCAGACCTGTCTCCAACCGAGCTCATGTAGAACGACAACTACACCGTCACCCACAGACATCATTAACCGTCTCTGCAACGGGAATGGAACTCCATCCCACACACTGACATTCGGCACCTGTACAACACAATGCACGCACGTTTGCATACTTGCTTTCAACATTCTAACAGTTGCGCCGGTATTGATGTACCAGAAATTTTACATTAGCGATGGCTTATCTCGCTCTTACACTAACCTGAAACGTTAATCATTTACATACACTACTGGCCATTAAAATTGCTACACCAAGAAGAAATGCAGATGATAAACGAGTATTCATTGGACAAATATATTATACTATAACTGACATGTGATTACATTTTCACGCAATTTGGGTGTATAGATCTGAGTAATCAGTACCCAGAACAACCACCTATGGCCGTAATAACTGCCTTGATACGCCTGGGCATTGAGTCAAACAGAGCTTGGATGGCGTGTACAGGTACAGCTGCCCATGCAGCTTCAACACGATACCACAGTTCATCAAGAGTAGTGACTGGCATATAGTGACTATCTAGTTGCTCGGCCACCATTGACCAGACGTCTTCAATTGGTGAGAGATCTGGAGAATTTGCTGGCGAGGGCAGCAGTCGAACATTTTCTGTATCCATAAAGGCCTGTACAGGACCTGTAACATCCGGTCGTGCATTATCCTCCTGAAATGTAGGGTTTCGCAGGGATCGAATGAAGGGTAGAGCCACCGGTCGTAACACATCTGAAATGTAACGTCCGCTGTTTCAAAGTACCGTCAATGCGAACAAGAGGTGACCGAGACGTGTAACCAATGGCACCCTATACCATCACGCCGGGTGATACGCCAATATGGTGATGCGGTCTATGCACTGCAGTCATTGACTGTGCGGCTGATCCTGGCGGAGGTTCGAGTCCTCCCTCGGGCATGGGTGTGTGTGTTTGTCCTTAGGATAATTTAGGTTAAGTAGTGTGTAAGCTTAGGGACTGATGACCTTAGCAGTTAAGTCCCATAAGATTTCACACACATTTTTTTTAGTATGGTGATGACGAATACACGCTTCCAATGTGCGTTCACCGCGATGTCGTCAAACACGGATGCGATCATCATGATGCTGTAAACAGAACCTGGATTCATCCGAAAAAATGACGTTTTGCCATCCGTGCACCAAGATCCGTCGTTGAGTACACCATCGCAGGCGCTCCTGTCTGTGATGCAGCGTCAAGGGTAACCTCAGCCATGGTCTCCGAGCTGATAGTCCATGCTGCTGAAAACGTCGTTGAACAGTTCGTGCAGATGGTTGTCTTGGAAACGTCCCCATCTGTTGACTCAGGGATGGAGACATGGCTGCACGATCCGTTACAGCGATGCGGATAAGATGCCTGTCATCTCGACTGCTAGTGGTGCTAGGCCGTTGGGATCCAGCACGGCGTTCCGTATTACCCTCCTGAACCCACCGATTCCGTATTCTGCTAACAGTCATTGGATCTCGACCAACGCGAGCAGCAATGTCGCGATACGATAAACCGCAATCGCGATAGGCTACATTCCGACCTTTATCAAAGTCGGAAACGTGATGGTACGCATTTCTTCTCCTTACATGAGGCATCACATCAACGTTTCACCAGGCAACGCCGGTCAACTGCTGTTTATGTATGAGAAATCGGTTGGAAACTTTCCTCATGTCAGCACGTTGTAGGTGTCGCCACCGGTGCCAACCTTGTGTGAATGCTCTGAAAAGCTTATCATTTGCATATCACAGCATCTTCTTCATGTCGGTTAAATTTCGCGACTGTAACACGTCATCTTCGTGGCGTAGCAATATTAATGGCCAGTAGAGTATGTTACCCAGAGAAATGTATTCCCGGAATTTCATTACTCTGCATTAATTATTATTTGGTGCTGCGATTTTTTTCCGTCATTGTAGTTATGCTTCCTTGAACATTTTGAAATGGTAGTTATTCTATACACAAAATTGAATATGAAATTACTGTACTTCCTTTGCTATAGTACATCACCTTTGCCTGATAAGAGGGTATGGGAATTTTCGCAAGAACGCATCACAAAATTGGAGTTGTAAACAATTTTGCGAGGAAATGGACAGTGCTCGCGTGGTGGAACGACTCGGCAGTTGTCACTGGCAAGCTCCACTTAACTACCAAATACGTTATAGGCGCGAATAGCATTACTAACAATGAGTCTCGTGTGGCACGTAACGGGTTGCAGCAGGCAGCGAGACGAACTACGACCGTCCGAAAAGTATTGTGCTCCTATAAAAGACCCCCTTGCTGACCTCGGTGTGCTGTGTTTCATTGCTCCCATTCATTTAGTATATGCTAAAACGGGCGGTGCATAGTGCACACTGATTGATATGAATAATTTATAGCAGTGCATAAATGCGTTTTTTGTCATCGCTCCGTTCTATTTTATGCGCTTATAACGTTTCAGTGGTCGTTTTATCTTCCATTTGTCGCTTACGAAGGGATGCGTAGCCTGCGCGTAGCCGTTATACGAAAATAGGCGCAGTCCATTTTCTTTTAGTTTCATAAGTAAATTCGATATAAATTTTCAACTTTTCGCGACGTAATGAATACTCCATTAAATTTCGGGCATGCAAAAGCGCAACTAAAATTTCTTCCACTGATATTTCGGTCGCTTATCGTCCAGCCATCCTCAGAGTGTCTATATTTAGAGCATCAGTACCAAAGGCGAAAATTGTTGTGAAAAGTGAAAGTAGGTAACAAATCCTCATCGTAAGAAAGAAATAGACGAGAAACCATTCGTTCGTCGAAAAATCCGTACCTAAAGACAAAAATCCGTACCTCTGGACTGAAAAGTTGCACAAGTCACACCCCAGTATCAACCGCAACGTCAGAACTCTCTCTGGTGCCTTTCATAAAGCCAGACTGATCGTCGTCTGAAAGATCCTCAATTCTCTTCTCCGTTCTTCTGGATATTATTCATGTCGGCAACTTGGATGTATGAGCTGTTGAGGTCATTATGCGATAATTCTGTCATTTGTTGGCTCTTGTTGTATTCGGATTAGTGTGTACGATGCTTTTCCGAAAGTCATATGGTATATCACCAGTATCATAAATTATACACACCAACGTTAATTGTCGTTGTGTTGCCACTTCCTCCACTTATTTTAGAAATTCCGACGTAATGCTATCTATCCCTTCTGTTTTATTTGACCTTAAGTCTTCCAAACCTATTTAAAGTTTGACTCTAATATTGGATCCCCTTTCTCTTCCCTGTAGATACTTGTTTCTTCTTCTATCTCGTAATCAGACTAATACTCCCGAATACCACCGAAAGTTGTTCGACTTTTCAATACGCTGATTCAACCCTTCCGACAGTCATAACTTTTCCGATTACTTCACATTTTTCATGTAGCCATTTCGCCTTAGCTTCTCCTGCACTTACTGTTTATTTCATTCCTCGATGACGTGTATTTCTGTATTCGTGAATGTCTCTGAACATTTTTATTCTTCCTCGAATGCAATCATAGAAACTTTTCGAAAAATTGTAGGCGCACTGTTCAGGGGATCGAAGTATTAAATAAGCATGTATTCAGGTGACAACTGACGTACACCCTTGCGCATAACCCAACATTCGCGGCGAGCATTAAATAACGTTGCCTTGTAGGGAGGCGGAGTAAGACGAACGTTTCGAACTCTTCGCTCGACGGTGCTCCTCTTTTACACGTAGTGAGATGTTGGACAACGAGGTCGAATGTGGCTCTTCAGTTTTACTCACTTACTCTTTACTCTAGGTGAAAAAGGAAAAGAAACGTTACTGGGCATCGAACTGATGCGAAAGCACAAAATAAGGAGATACTTGGCCGTTCATCAATGTTATGAAAAATAAAATGTTTACTGGACAATACAAAAATTTCGTGATGTATGCATCTACATCTACATGGATACTCTGCAAATCACATTTAAGTGCCTAGCAGAGGGTTCATCGAACCACCTTCACAATTCTTTATTGTTCCAATCTCGTACAGCTCGCGGAAAGAATGAACACCTATATCTTCCCGTACGAGCTCTGATTTCCCTTACTTTATCGTGGTGATAGTTCCTCCCTATGTAGGTCGGTGTCAACAAAATATTTTCACATTCTGTGGAGAAAGTTGGTGATTGGAATTTCGTGAGAAGATTCAGTCGCAACGAAAAACGCCTTTCTTTTAATGATTTCGAGCCCAAATCCTGTATCATTTCTGTGACACTCTCTCCCATATTTCGCGATAATACAGAACATGCCTTTTCCGATGTACTCCGTCAGTCCTATCTGGTAAGGATCCCGCACCGCGCAGCAGCATTCTAAAAGGGGACGGACAAGCGTGGTGTAGGCAGTCTCCTTAGTAGGTCTATTACATTTTCCAAGTGTCCGCCCAATAAAACGCAGTCTTTGGTTAAGTTGTTCGTAATTGCAATATCTAGGTATTTCGTTGAATTTACGGCTTCCAGATTAGATTGATTTATCGTGTAACCGAAGTTTAACGAGTTCCGTTTAGCACTCACGAGGATGACCTCACACTTTCCGTTATTTAGGGTCAACTGCCACTTTTCACACCATTCAGATATTTTTTTCTAAATCGTTTTGCAGTTTGTTTTGATCTTCTGATGACTTTATTAGTCAAAAACAACAGCGTCGTCTGCAAACAACCGAAGACGGCTGCTCAGGTTGTCTCCCAAATCGTTTATATAGATAAGGAACAGCAGAGGGCCTACAACACTACCTTGGGGAACGCCAGAAATCACTTCTGTTTTACTCGCCGTCAAATACTACGAACTGTGACCTCTCTGACAGGAAATCACAAATCCAGTCACATAACTGAGACGTTACTCCCCATAAACACGCAATTTCACTACGAGCCGCTTGTGTGGTACCGTGTCAAAAGCCTTCCAGAAATCCAGAAATACGGAATCGATCTGAAATCTCTTGTCAATAGCACTCAACAGTTCGTGTGAATCAAGAGCTAGTTGTGTTTCACAGGAACGATGTTTTCTAAACCCATGTTGACTGTGTGTCAATAGACCGTTTTGTTCAAATGTGTGTGAAATCTTATGGGACTTAACTGTTAAGGTCATCAGTCCCTAAGCTTACGCACTACTTAACCTAAATTATCCTAAGGACAAACACACACACCCATGCGCGAGGGAGGACTCGAATCTCCGCCGTGGCCAGCCGCACAGTCCATGACTGCAGCGCCTTACACCGCTCGGCTAATCCCGCGCGGCAATAGACCGTTTTCTTCGAGGTAAATTCATTATGTTCGAACATAATATATGTTCTAAAATCCTGTTGCATGTCGACGTTAACGATATGGGCCTGTAATTTAGTGGACTACTCCTACTACCTTTCTTGAATATTGGTGTGACCTGTGCAACTTTCCAGTCTTTGGGTACGGATCTTTCGTCGAGCGAACGGTTGTATATGATTGTTAAGCATGAAGCTAATGCATCAGCATACTCCGAAAGGAACCTAATTGGTATACAGTCTGGACCAGAAGATTAGCTTTTATTAAGTGATTTAAGTTGCTTCACTACTCCGAGGATATTTACTTCTACGTTACTCATGTTGGCAGCAGTTTTCGATTCGAATTCTGGAATATTTACTTCGTCTTCTTTTGTGAAGGCAATTCGGAAGGCTGTGTTTAGTAACTCTGCTTTGGCAGCACTCCATTGCTATCGCGCAGAGATGGCATTGATTGTTTCTTGCTGCTAACATGCTTTACATACGAACAGGTTTCGAGACAAAGTTTCGTTGTGGAAACTGTTATAGGCATCTCGCATTGAAGTCCGCGCTAAATTTCGAGCTTCTATAAATGATCATCAATATTGGGGTTTTTGAATCTATTTAAATTGGGAATGTTTGTTTCGTTGTTTCTGCAACAGTGTTTTAACCCGTTTTGTGTACCAAGGAGGATCAGTTCCATCGTTTGTTAATTTATTTGGTATAAATCTCTCAATTGCTGTCGATACTATTTCTTTGAATTTAAGCCATATCTAGTCTACACTTATATTATTAATTTGGAATGAGTGGAGATTGTCTCTCAGGAAGACGTCAAGTGAATTTTTATCTGCTTTTTTGAATAGGTATATTTTTCGCCTATTTTTCGAGGATTTGGGAATTACAAAATTCAGTCTTGCTACGACAACCCTGTGTTCACTAATCCCTGAATCGGTTTTGATGCTCATTACTAACTCAGGATTATTTGTTGCTAAGAGGTCAAGTGTGTTTATACAACCGTTTACTATTCGCGTGGGCTCATGAACTAACTGTTCGAAATAATTTTGAGAGAATGCGTTTGACACAATTACGGTTGATATTTTATGCGTACCTCCGGAATTAAACATGTATTTTCGCCAACATATCGAGGGTAAATTAAAGTCGCCACCAACCATTATCATATGAGTCGGGTACGTGTTTGAAATCAAACTCAGGTTTTCTTTGAACCTTTCAGCAACTGCATCATCTGAATTTGGAGGTCGGTAAAAGGATCCAATTATTATATTATTCCGGCGGCCAACAATGTCGATTGCGACAGACTTCAAAAGACATTTGAATTTGGTAGGACTAAATGTAGTCAAGCAAGGCATGCATTGCAGAAAGCTGTAATTGTTACAAAAGGATTAGCTATTGGGGTTCGCTTTTGCACAATCAGAGATTCATTTGAAACTTTACAATACCACCTCAATATTTACAGACTGCGAAGTGGATTCGTAATGAAAGAATTAAGGTGACCAGTTGTTGGAGTTCTAAAGGAGTATGTAAGGATGGGTAAAAAGAATATCATGCTGCTTTTGATTTGTTTCAAATTCACTTGACATCAAACCTAATAAAATATTGCGTTATGTGGCAGCGTTTTTAAACTAATTAATTAAATCACCAAATTCTAACTAAAGTCCTTCTCTGACTTCAGTGTGGTTAGATACATCCTGTGAAGGCGTGTCACAGAGGCGAACTGTTGCCTGTGGAGTCGATGACACATGGGAAATACACTGACAGAAAAAAAAGAACATATGTGATTAATTAACACTGCAAGATCACAGTTTAAAGTAAGCACGGGATAAGTCGTTGTAAATGTAAAATGCTGGACATTGATAACCGTTGTAACAGCCAGAACGTTGAATGCAAGCATGCAAACGTGCACGCATGGTGTACTGGTGCCAGATGACCATTTGTAGAGTGGACTTCCATGCTCATTGGACTTGGTTGGTCGATACTGGGTCGATTAATGCTGGTTGTGGAAGACGAAGGAGTTGTCGTCCGATGATGCCCTATATGTACTCGGCGGGGACAGACCTGGTGATCGAGCAGGCCTAGGCAACGTGTCGACACCCTGTAGAGCATGTTGGGTTACAACAGCGGTCTGTAGGGGAGCGCTGTCCTGTTGGGGAACAGCTCATGGAATACTGTGCGTGAATGGGAGCACAACAGGTCGAATCACCAGACTGACATACAAACTTGCAGTCAGGGTGCGTGATACAACAAAGAGAGAGCTCCTGCTGTCGCACGGAGTCGCAACCCAGACCATAACTACGATTGTGGGTCAAGTGCGTCCAGGACGCACTTGACCAACCACTCGGCGCCGTTACTGCCAGCGAGGCAGAACCAGTTTTCATCAGAAAACGCAACCGACCTCCATCTTGCCCTCCAACGAGCTCTCGCCTGACATCACTGAAGTAGCAAATGGCGGTGTTTTGGGGTCAGTGGAATGCACGCTACGGGGCGTCTGGCTCGGATCTGTGCTTGAAGATCCGATTTGTAACTGCTCAGATTGCTGCTGCAGATGAAGTACGATGCTCCAAAGCCATTTGTCAAACACGACGGATGTCCCTCTCGGTAATGACACGTGACTGTCCGTAGCTCTGTCTTCTTGCGACTATACATTCCCCTGACGACCACTTCCAGCAGTATGGCTACAAGTCTTTTTGCAGTATCGCAGAAGGGACATCCAGCTTCTCATAGTCCTCTTATACGACCTAATTGAAACTCTCATGTGCCGCTAATAACGTCTTTGTCATCATAAAGATCTATGGACCAACATCAACTCACCACATTCAATCTCAAATAACACTCACAACCAATATAGCGTGTATTTAAAGCAAACCTGATTTGCATCCTTATAGTGGCGCTGCTAGCGCCACTGTGGTGCGACTGGTTTTATTTTATGAGACATCATCTTTCATATGTAGAAACATTCCTATCAACTTTCGTTTATGTTGCACAACTCCTTCTTGGTGTTGTGATTTTTTTCCGTCAGTGTATTTTAATATTGGTTGACTGCTTGATTCATTACTGGAGAAGAATGCCCATCGGAAGCAATATATCCACAATTGGAACCATTTTCATTCGCACCTCGGGCAGCACTAAACGAAATATGGTGTAGCACATAAACTGTAGTTGACTGAGTCTGTATTATTATTTTATTTGCAGTAAAAATTCGAATGACGTCCCATTCGTCCATCGACTGACTTTCCCCTGACTTCTTTTTCAGAATGTTGAAAGCCGAAACATTATTTGTGAAGGATTTATGCCACTATTTTTAACATGTTCTGAAGAACTGGAATCAACTGTGATTTCGTTGTTCTTCTCTGAGTATTGGTCACAGTCTGTATCACTATACTGCTCTCTCGCATCATATTTAGGCAGGTAAAAATAAAAACATTATCATTTTTCAGATGCTAGAAACATGGGACAAATGGCTGGCTGTAGTACAACACTATAACACCATGCGGAATTTCCACACTGTCTTGGTACCATTAATGGAAAACATTTACTTATTTACTTACACGTCTTGTTCTTTCGGACCAAACTGAGAACCAAGTCTCCAAGGTCATGGAACGTGTCAGTACATGAAATTACAACATAAAAGTAATAACAGATAAAATAAAATGTTTATAAACCCGAAAAAAGTCAATCCATGAGTTTAATCGCAATCAACAATACAACAAGAATCAGCTTATTTTTTCAAGGAACTCCTCGACAGGATAGAAGAAGTGACCCATGAGGAAACTCTTCAGGTTCGATTTGGAGCGCGTGGATTACTGCTAAGTTTTTTGAATTCGAGTGGTAGCTAGCTTATTGAAAATGGATGCAGCAGTGTACTGCGCACATTTCTGCACAAGAGTTAAGGAAGTCCCGTCCAAATGCAGGTTTTATTTCTGCCGAGTATTATCTGAATGAAAGCTGCTAATTCTTGGCGGTAAGCTAATATTGTTAACAAATGGTTCAAATGTCTCTGAGCACTACGGGACTTAACATTTGAGGTCATCAGTCCCCTAGAACTTAGAACTACTTACACCTAACTAACCTAAGGACATCACACACATCCATGCCCGAGGCAGGATTCGAACCTGTGACCGTAGCGGTCGCGCAGTTCCAGACTGAAGCGCCTACATCCGCTCGGCCACAACGGCCGGCTATTGTTAACAAGAGATGACAGTGAGGAATATATATATTGAGAGGCCAATGTCAAAATACCCAGAGTTGTGAACAGGGGTCGATAAGAGGTTCGTGAACTTACAGCACTTAATGCCCGAACCGCCGGATTCTGAGCCAAAAATATCCTTTTAGATTGGCAAGAGTTACGCCAAAATATAACACCGCACGACATAAGCGAATGAAAATAAGCAATATAGACTAATTTTCGTGTTGAACGATCACTCACTTCAGATACCTTTCGAATAGTAAAAATGGCAGCATTTGTTGAATTGTGTGTTAGAAACTGTAAAAACTAAGTCTTACTGTGATATAGTGTTAGTTTATTTTCTACAGGCCATGAACCGCACTATTTGAAAACGAGCCAATGTTGCACTCAACATCCTTTACTACCAAGCTACATACGTTTTTCATATTAGGTTCATTGTGCTGCCACTACTGCCAGATACTCCTTATCAGCGACCTCAGAAGTCATTAGACATCGTGAGAGAGCGGAATGGGGTGCTCCGCCGAACTCACGGACTTCGAACAGTTTCAGGTGATTGGTTTCACTTGTGTCATACGTCTGTACGGGAGATTTCCACTCTCCTAAACAGCCCATGGTCCACTGTTTCTGATGAGATAGTGAAGTGGAAGGAACATGTTCAGAACAAAAGCGTACAGGCCGACCTTGTCTGTTGACAGACAGAGACGGCCGGCAGTTGAAGAGGGTCGTATTGTGTTATAGGCGGACATCTATCCAGACCATCACACAGTAATTCCAAACTGCATCAGGATCCACTGCATGTACTGCGATAGTAGGCGGGAGGTGAGAAAACTTTGATTTCATGGTCGAGCGGCTGCTCATAAGCCACACATCAAGCCGGTAAATGCCAAATGACGCCTCGCTTGGTGTAAGGAGCGTAAACGTTGGTGGATTGAACAGTGGAAAAACGTTGTGTGGAGTGACGAGTCACGGTACACAACGTGGCGATTCGATGGCAGTGAGTGCGTATGGCGAATACCTGGTGAACACCATCAGCCAGCTTGTGTGGAGCAAACAGTAAAATTCGGAGGCGTTGGTGTCATGGTGTGGTCGTGTTTTCATGGAGGGGGGCTTGTACCTCCTGCCGTTTGGCGTGGCACTATCACACCCCAGATGTCTTAAGCACCTTCTCGCATCCCCGTGTTTAAGAGCAATTCAAGGATGGCGACTGCATCTTTCAACACAATCGCGCACCTGCTCATGATGCACGGCCTGTGGTGGAGTGGTTACGTGGCAATAACATCCATTTAATGCACTGGCCTGCACAGAGTCCTGACCTGAATCCTATTGAACACCTTTGGGATGTTTTGGAACACCAATTTCATGCCAGGCCTCACCGACCGACATCGATACCTCTCCTCAGTGCTGCGCTCCGTGAAGAATGGGCTGCCGTTCCCCAAGAAATCTTCCAGCACCAGATTGAACGTATACCTGCGAGAGTGGCAGCTGTCATCATGGCTAAGGGTGGGCCAACACCATATTGAATTCCAGTATTACCGATGGCAGGCGCCACGAGCTTGTAACTCATTTTCAGCCAGGTGTCCGGATACTTTTGATCACATAGTGTATAAGAAGGTGGCGTCACCTACAACGTGGTGACATGAGGAAAGTTTCCAACCGATTTCTCTTACACAAACAGCAGTTGACCAGCGTTGCCAGGTGAAACGTTATTGTGATGCCTCGTGTAAGGAGGATAAATGCGTACCATCACGTTTCAGACTTTGATAAAGGTCGGACTGTAGCCTTTCGCGATTGCGGTTTATCGTATCACGACATTGCTGCTCGCGTTGGTCAAGATCCAATGACTGTTAGCGGAATATGGAATCGGTGGGTTCAGGAGGGTAATATGGAACTCCGTGCTGGATCCCAACGGCCTCGTATCACTAGCAGTCGAGATGACAGGCATCTTAACCGCATGGCTGTAACGGATCGTGCAGCCACGTCTCGATCCCTGAGTCAACAGATGGGGACGTTTGCAAGACAACAACCAACTGCACGAACTGTTCGACGACGTTGTCAGCAGCATGGACTATCAGCTCGGAGACCATGGCTGAGGTTACCCTTGACGCTGCATCACAGACAGGAGCGCCTGCAATTGTGTCATCAACGACGGATCTTGGTGCACGGATGGCAAAACGTCATTTTTTCGGATGAATCCAGGTTCTGTTTACAGCATCATGATGGTCGCATCCGTGTTTGACGACATCGCGGTGAACGCACATTGGAAGCGTGTATTCGTCATCACCATATGGCGTATCAGCCGGCGTGATGGTATGGGATGCCATTGGTTACATGTCTCGGTCACCTCTTGTTCGTACTGAGGGCACTTTGAACAGTGGACGTTACATTTCAGATGCGTTACGACCGGTGGCTCTACCCTCCATTCGATCCCTGTGAAACCCTACATTTCAGCAGGATAGTACACGACCGTATGTTGCAGATCCTGTACGGGCCTTTCTGGATACAGAAAATGTTCGACTGCTTCCCTGGCCAGCACATTCTCCAGATCTCTCACCAGTTGAAAACGTCTGGTCAATGGTGTCCGAGGAACTACATAGTCACTCTATGCCACTGTTGATGAACTGTGGTATCGTGTTGAATTGGCATGGGCAGCTGTACCTGTACACGCCGACCAAGCTCTGTTTGACTCAGTGCCCAGGCATATCAAGGCCGTTATTACGGCCGTAGGTGGTTGTTCTGGGTACTGATTTCTGAGGATCTCTGCACCCAAATTGCGCGAAAATGTAATCACATGTCAGTTCTAGTATGATATATTTGTACAATGAATACCCGTTTATCATCTGCATTTCTTCTTGTTGTAGCAATTTTAATGGCCAGTAGTGTATATAAGAAAAAATTTCATTTGATTTTTGCGAATTTTTTACAATAAATAATATTTTGCATTTGTTTAATGTTTTTATTACTGTAACTAGCAATTCTCCCATAACTAAGTATTCCAATTGTTATGTATGAATATAGACTATTTTTATGTCTTTTCCTTACAGCGGACGACTCCAGAAGATAATTTTTGTTCAATGTTTTTCAAGCAGTTCTTGTTGTTACATTAGGAGCGTCTGTCTGACTTCTGTAGTAGTGTGAGGTGGAAATTGTTTCTTGCAGGAGCCAAAGGGTACTTGTCGGATCAATCCATTGCGCAACTTGACAAAATGAAACCCACACACTCACAAACGTATCCATTAGGAAAGTGCAGCGAAATTTGGCGTTAATGCGTTATGGGAGGAAATGATCGACGCGAGTGCCTTCAGCGCCTCTCCTGGGCTCGTGACCATATCGGTTGGACACTAGGTGACTGGTAAACCGTAGCCTAGTCGGATGAGCACCGATTTCAGCTGGTAAGAGCTCATGATAAAATTCGACCGTGGCACAGACCCCACGAAGCCTTGTTAAAAGGCTCTGTGCAAGATGATGGTGGCTCCATAATGATATGAGTTGTGTTTGTGGTGTCACCGCCAGACACCACACTTGCTAGGTGGTAGCTTAAATCGGCCGCGGTCGATTTAGTACATGTCGGACCCGCGTGTCGCCGCTGTGTGATCGCAGACCTAGCGCCACCACAAGGCAGGTCTCGATATCCGATAGAGCACTCGCCCCAGTTGTACGGACGACATTGCTAGCGACAATACGGACAAAGCCTTCCTCTCATTTGCCGAGAGTCAGAATAGCCTTCTGCTAAGTCCATGGCTACGACCTAGCAAGGCGCCAATTGTAACAGTGCATGTATCTTACGAGTCTCATTTGTATAGTCCAGAGAGATGTATCACCAGGAATAAATAAAGTTAAGTATATTCCAAAGCTACGTATTTTCTTGATAGCAGTCATAACGTATCCTGTTCCAGACTTGACGCCAGTCGGCGTGTGTGTAGCGTGCCTATCGGCCCCCTCAAAAAAACACTGTGTCGGCACTTCTGTCGACACATCATTTGGCGACGCGGCTTAAAGGAAAAGTGTTCTTTCTGATTGCTTACATTTATTTGTGTCATGGCTTCGCCAGATGTACTGTCCGACTTTTATCGCTTGCAGAATCAGCAGACGCAGGCGTTATTGGATGCCCTTGGACAGCTCGTCCAGGGTCAACGTGCACTGCAACACGATGCGGCAGCCGCCGCTTCACCGCTACCGCAGCCACAACTCCCTGTTGCACCGCCTTTTAGGCACTACAACCCGGCGCACGAATCGTGGACAGAATGGTCCCGACAGTTCGCCTTCCATCTAGCCGCCTACAGAATTCAAGGTAATGAGCGGCAGCCGTTTTTGCTTTCTTGTGTCGGTGTGTCCACCTACCGTGTGATAGTGAAATTGTTTCCCCGACGCGACGTAGCAACTCTGTCCTATGATGAGATTTTGTCTGCTTTAGATGCCTATTTCAAAGAAACAGTTAATGTGGTTGCAAAACGGTATACGTTTTTTCGTACAAAACGTATGGCCGGTCAAACTAATAGGGAGTGGGTAGCAACATTGCAAGGACTTACTAGGGACTGTGCCTTTGACTGTGACTGTGGCCTTTCTTATTCAGATACAATGGTGCGTGATGCAATTGCACAGAACGTTTCTGACGTGCGCATACGGGAGCAAATTTTGAAACTAGTTAATCCCTCCCTTCAACAAGTGATAGACATATTAGATAGACAAGACACACTTGACTGTGCTCAGGAATCTTTTGAAACTTCGCCAGCCGTGTGTAACATTAACCGGCCCGCTGGACGCGCTGCGCGGCCCGGTAACCGGGCCTCGCGCACTTCGACACAGCTGCCGCCGCGCTCTCAGCCAGGTGTGCCGCGCCAGCACACAAATGCAGTGAAATCATGCCCGCGGTGTGCTACTAGACATTCGCGTGACAATTGACCGTCACGCCAAGCTATTTGCTTTTTCTGCAATAGGAAAGGACATGTTCAAAGTGTTTGCCAGAAAAAGCTCAGATCAGACAATCACAATCATTCCAGGCCCTTTGCTTCGCGCCGGAATCGAACCAAGGACACTCAGGCTCGTGGACCTTCGCCCATGGACATTCATGTCGGTACTTCCACCCCGTACAGTGACACTTTCCTTAACAGTGACTGTGTTCGTCCCACAAACAGTGTGCGTCGACGTCGCCGGAAATCACGTCAATTAGCAAGTGATTCTGTACCAGTGTCTGTTCAAATTGCCCAAAACAGTCGCTCTTGTCGTCAGCAGGACAATAAACTTTTTGTAGATTTGGACTTTCATGGCAAGGTCATACCATTCCAGCTCGATACCGGAGCTGCAGTTTCATTGCTCAATCACGACACGTACAAACAACTGGGCAACCCTCCATTGCGTACCGCAAATGTTCAGTTAAAAAGTTATTCAGGACAGAAAATTCCTGTGTTAGGACAGTGCAGCCTTCTTGCAACATACAAGGGACAAACAAAACTTGTGTCATTTTACGTTCTTCGTTCTTCTTCTGCAGTGAACTTGCTTGGTTTAGATTTATTTCAGTTGTTTAACATGTCTATTGTAAATCAGGTCCTATTAGTGAATCAAACTGTGCCTTCAGACAGTGTTTCTCGCTTATGTGAAGAATTTGCAGACATTTTTGCACCGGGCTTAGGTTGCGCTAAAAACTATGAAGCACATTTGGCACTGAAAGTAAACGCGCAACCGAAATTTTTCAGAGCGCGCAATGTTCCCCACGCATTGCGTGATGAGGTCGCAAGAACGTTAAACGATCTCGAATCACAAGGTGTAATTGAACGTGTGCAAGCTTCTCTCTGGGCCTCACCCTTAGTAATTTTGCCAAAACCTTCCGGAAAATTGAGACTTTGCGTGGACTTCAAGGCCACAGTGAATCCACAACTAGTGACTGCTACTTTTCCTTTGCCCCGCCCGGAAGATCTTTTTGCTAAACTGTGCCCGGGAAAATATTTTTCAAAGTGGGACCTAGCCGATGCGTACTTGCAAATACCGGTGGACAACGAATCCCAGCGCGTATTGGTGGTTAACACGCATCTTGGATTGTACCGATTCAAAAGACTGCCATTCGGGTGTGCATCCGCCCCTGCATTGTTTCAGCAATATTTACAAACTATTTGTGCGTCGGTCCCTACTGCAGCAAACTATCTGGACGATATAGTGATCTCCGGACAGACAGAAGAAGATCATCTTGCGAACCTACGAACATTATTTCAGGTCTTGCGACAAAATGGTCTTCGCTTGAGGAAGGACAAATGTGTGTTTTTTGCTCGTGACTTACCATACCTGGGACATGTCATTAATGCCCAAGGCATACATCCGAGTCCTGAGCACCTCCGTGCCATACAAGAATTGCCTTCCCCTCAAAATGTGAAGCAGCTACAGAGTGTGTTGGGTAAAATTAACTATTATCATAAATATGTGCGCAATGCCTCTTCCATTTCAGCTCCGCTTCATCGCTTACGTCGTAAAGGTGTTCCGTTCCTCTGGACGACGGAATGCGAACGCGCCTTTCGCCAGTTGAAATCGGCGTTGCTTTCTAATACTTGCCTCACGCCTTTCGATCCCCGGAAACCCCTATTGTTGATGGTAGATGCATCGGATTTCGGGATCGGTGCTGTGCTTGCGCACAAAGTTGGCTCGCATGATCGCCCTATTGCCTTTGCGTCCAAATTGCTCTCGTCTGCGCAACGAAATTATTCCCAGATAGAGAAAGAAGCTTTGGCTCTCGTGTTTGGTGTTACTAAGTTCCATGATTTCTTGTATGGTCGTCACTTCACCATCATCACAGACCACAAACCTTTGACATCGCTTTTTCATCCGACCAAGCCTGTACCTTCACGTACAGCGCAGAAATTCATTCGCTGGTCTATTTTCCTCTCGCAGTACCGCTACGATATCTTGTATCGGTCCACTGCTAAGCACGGAAACGCCGATGCGTTGTCCCGTTTGCCTGTTGCTGAGGATAGAGCATTCGATTCTTCCGAACTTGCTTGCATGTTCATTGATTCGGAAACCGATGCAGTGGTCGAATCGTTTCCGATTGACTTTCGTCGTGTAGCTACAGCCACAGCTGCTGACCCTGTCCTTGCTACTGTTTTGCGTTTTGTTGCTACGCAATGGCCTTTGTCAAAGTCTCGGATCGAGGATCCGTTGGTTCGCAGATTTTTTGCTCACAGGGAGAGACTTTTTGTTCGACGTGGTGTTTTGTTGTTGCGTTCTGATAATGATCAGTCCAGAGTCGTGGTCCCACGTTCGTTACAGTCCTCTGTTTTACGGCTTCTTCACCACGGACATTGGGGTATACTGCGAACGAAACAACTTGCTCGTCAGCACTGTACTTGGTTCGGAATCGATGCTGCGATTACGAATATGTGTTCTTCTTGCATGGCGTGTGCCGAACAACAATCCGCACCGCCGCGGAAAGTCTTTGCATGGCCAAAAGCCACTTCCCCTTGGCAACGCTTGCACATTGATTTTGCTGGTCCATTCTGGAATGCTCGATGGTTGGTTCTGGTCGATGCCTTCAGTAATTTTCCTTTTGTTGTCCGGATGTCTTCCACGACGTCCTCCGCCACCATCCAAGCGTTGTCTGCTATCTTTTGCATTGAAGGTCTTCCGCAAACTATTGTTTCCGACAATGGCCCACAATTCATGTCCGCAGAATTTCAGTCGTTCTGCCAGGCCAATGGTATTCAACATCTGACATCCGCGCCGTTTTCGCCACAGTCAAACGGTGCCGCTGGACGATTGGTCCGGACTTTCAAGTCACAGATGCTGAAATTGAAAGAGTCGCATTCTCGGGAGGACGCATTGTTGCTCTTTTTGTCTTCGTATCGCTCTCAGCCCCGAGATGGTCGCTCGCCGGCTGAGTTGCTCCACGGTCGTCCTCATCGCACCTTGATGTCTTTGCTGCATCCGCCGCATCAGGTTCCTGAGCAGCGGCAGACTCCTGCTTTTGCTCCAGGCGACGTTGTATTCTATCGCAACTATCGAGGTTCCCGGCGTTGGCTCGCAGGGCGCATTCTTCGCTGCCTCGGCCGCGCGATGTATTTGGTTTTGGGGGCCTCTGGTGAGGTGTGTCGGCACCTCAATCAGCTGCGCCTCTGTCGTCGCACGGGTTCTGCCGCTCCCCGTCTGCTTTCAGCGACGGTGCCGTCCGGTCAGCGCCCTGGGGACCCATCTACTGGCTCGCCTCATCACCAGGTGTTACCGACGATGCCTTCCATTTTGCCCCATGGCGACGCGCCGCCGCCGCAGCTGCCGCCGCCGCCGCTGCAGCCGCCGCCTCCGCCGCCGCCTGTTCTCCCGCCGGCGCCACCCGCATTCGACGCTTCGCTGCAGCCGCCAAGCGCCTCCCTGGGTCACGCGCCGCCGATCGCTTCCCGTGACCAGCCGTCCTCCGCCATGGACCTCTTGCCCGCTCCGGACCACATGACGTCATCGCGCGTCGGGTACCCCGACGCAATGGAGGTCGACCCTACGGCCCCTCCTGTCTCATTACGGGCGCATACACCGCATGTTGACGTGCACCCTGGACTAGGTTTTCAGGCGTTTCCTAGCTCCCCTCGGACCGAATGGCCGGGTGCGGGTGGCACAGCCTCGCCTGTTGTTAGGCTCCCCACCTCATCGCATACGTCAACATGGGGTCCTCCCCACGGCGGGCGGAAGCCTTATCCCACGACCGTTCGCCGATTTGCGGGGGAGGAATGTGGTGTCACCGCCAGACACCACACTTGCTAGGTGGTAGCTTAAATCGGCCGCGGTCGATTTAGTACATGTCGGACCCGCGTGTCGCCACTGTGTGATCGCAGACCTAGCGCCACCACAAGGCAGGTCTCGATATACGATAGAGCACTCGCCCCAGTTGTACGGACGACATTGTTAGCGACAATACGGACAAAGCCTTCCTCTCATTTGCTGAGAGTCAGTTAGAATAGCCTTCTGCTAAGTCCATGGCTACGACCTAGCAAGGCGCCAATTGTAACAGTGCATGTATCTTACGAGTCTCATTTGTATAGTCCAGAGAGATGTATCACCAGGAATAAATAAAGTTAAGTATATTCCAAAGCTACGTATTTTCTTGATAGCAGTCATAACGTATCCTGTTCCAGACTTGACGCCAGTCGGCGTGTGTGTAGCGTGCCTATCGGCCCCCTCAAAAAAACACTGTGTCGGCACTTCTGTCGACACATCAGTGTTCACAAGGAATGAACTGGATTCTCTGGTCCAACTGAACGAAATAATTATGTTCGGCTATTTGGAGACCATTTGTAGCCATTAATGGACTTCATGTTCACAAACAACAATGCTGTCATATTAAAACTGCGTGGCGGACCGAGACTCGAACTCGGGACCTTTGCCTTCGCGGGCAAGTTCTGTACCAACTAGGCTACCCAAGCACGACTCACGCCCCGTGCTCACAGCTTTACTTCCGCCAGTACCTCGCCTCCTACCTTCCAAACTTTACAGAAGCTCTCCTGCGAACCTTGCAGAACTAGTACTCCTGAAAGAAAGGATATTGCGGAGACATGGCTTAGCCACAGCCTGGAGGATGTTTCCAGAATGAGATTTTCACTCTGCAGCGGAGTGTGCACTGATATGAAACTTCCTGGCAGATTAACTCTGTGTGCCGGACCGAGACTCGAACTCGGGACATCTTAAGCACTCAACTTTTCCTGCGCCAGTAGAACAATTTTTTTGTTTCTCTCTTCTCAAAGCGGCCAGCAGGCTCGTCATCATTTTCTTGGATTTATCTACTTGAACTTCTAGCTCTCCAGCTAATTTTATCCACTTATTTTTCCCCCTTGGTGGTAGTGTTGTCAGTGCGAGCGATCCCATATAATGGATAGTTCTCTATAATTCTGTACCTTGTTACCCTTAATTACATTTACGTTCATTCACAGAATCCACTCATGGCGGCGCGCTGTCCTATACTGATTTGTAACACTCAAAACCATTCACGAAGAAAACAGACAGGCGATTGGAGCGCGCGGATATCACATCGAGTGGCTTTGCACGCAAGTGATACAGCCCAGTCGCCACCTTTACCTGTGTGTTTCTACGATCTAGCATTTTCCGTACAACGTAGTTTTAACTGCTCTAGTAAATAAAGTTCCCTGGCCTGGTCCCCACCTCCTCCTTGTCTTAGACTCCCTCCTTCCACCTTCTCTCTCTCTCTTTCTCTCTCTCTCTCTCTCTCTCTTCCCTCCCCTCTCACTTTCTCTCTCTCTCTCTCTCTCTCTCTCTCTCTCTGGCTCTCTCTCTCGCTCTTTCACACACACACACACACACACACACACACACACACACAGACACACACTCACATACACACATTCCAGAGCTAACAGCTCAAATGGTACGGCGCATTGTGTGGTTAGAGGTGCGCTGGTAGAAATCAAAACATTATCCTCTTTTGTATCTCCGCTTTAAAGCGAACCTCGCCGGGGAATAAAGAAAAAGAGAGGGAGAGAGAGAGAGACAGAGTGGAGTGAAGTGTACCTCGCTTATGCAGAAAGCCCTCCCCCCCCCCCCTCCCCCCCGCATGCGATTTTTCAGTCTTGTTCGCTGCGGAGCTGGAAGATCACAAAAGAGAAAACAACCCGGAAATGGAGCAAAAGGGACCCTTTTTTCATGCAGAATTGTGTGTTTGTGTTGAAGACTACTGTACAGTTGTTACTAACGTTTCATATATACAAGGTTTAAAAAGAGTCCCATACTCTTATAGGAGGTAATAATGGTCCAAACTACTATTAAAGTCTTATGAACTTTAGTAGGAAACAGTTATTGAGATTTGGCTCGTTCTGTCTTATGACCGTGACACTACAGGAGGAATTCAATGTGGTCACCATTAATTCTTAGAGATCTTTCAGTCCTCCTCATCAGATAATGACAAACTCATGCGAACACACCAGGGTACCCTCGGATTTGGTCAGACGCATGGGACACACGCTACTGTAACATATGCACATTGGCGACGGGTGTCGAATACCCCATGGGTTGTAAGAATAAAACGGATAATGTATTTTATTCTCGGAATTTCGGAGAATATTCTCAGGTTCGTATGAAAAAAGAAAAAAGAAACGAGTGGAAGTACATTGACCTGAGAATGTTCTCAGCTTGAGTAAAATGGCATGGGGAGTTGCTCAATATGAAGAATATTCTCCGATTTTGTATGAATAAAACTAGAGGAGTTTGTCACAAGAGGAGATCTGTAGCCTACTTCGAGCTGAGTAAGTTCTGCCAAAGTCAAGTTTTACCGAGATTTTTTAAGTAAAAATGGTAAAATTTATGTTGTTTCGATGGCAAAGGAACGTTACGTAGACGCAGCCAGAAGAAATACTGAAGAGAGAAACTGTAGAAGTTTATACAGGTTTCACAATAAAATCATTTGGCTGGCGAACTTCCTTCCGGAAAATCATGGAAAAAAGAGGGGGCGACCTTTCAAACGAAGAGAAAAAAAAACCATTTTTGTGCTCATTATCAGAACCAGATTTTTTGGTGCAGAAGAATACTTAGATATACACCCTACAACTGTATCACTGACAATGCCAAGTATTCTTCATCACGTTTTCTCACAGCATAAATCGCATGTTTGATTATCTTAGAAGTAAGTAGGTGGATCAGAAAAAAGTAGTAACTGGTTCTGGGTAATTCTTATTTATTGTTCCGTCTCAGTTTCACATTTTTAATCTGATTACACGTTTCGATAACTCTAGATCATCTTCAGATCAAAACAGTTGCGACAGCTACCCCTTTGTCTACTCAGAACCATGTATCAGATTACTTAGATCTGAAGATGATGCAGTGGAATCAATACGTTTACTCTAATTAAAAAAGTGCAACTGAAACAGAACAACATATGAAAATTATCTTAAATATTGATACAGTTGCTGAATCTCTCAAGACTATTATGTCGGATATCGTAATAAATGGTTTTATTACAAGCCTAGCGATCTGTTTCTTTTAACGAAACTGCACTGACGACCGCTTAAGTACGTGGAGCGCGAGCGGACCATTGTGCGTCATATCTAACCAAAATTATCTCGTGTTAGAAAACTCTGTTAGAATTCCGCTTTGAAATGTAAATGTAATGTAGTCTTAGGATTTTGTTCGCATAATGTGTTCAATTAACTAACAAAGTTTCCCGCATGTCGAAAATTCAATAACATCGCTAGAAAATGTATATTTTGCTAATAAATTGTTGGCACCCATTAAACTAAAACAGAAACGTAGTGCATCTCTTCCAGAACACACTGACGCCAGTTCCATATGTGTACCTTGAATAGTTTGCCTGTTTGAGCGAGCTAATTGAAATTTAAGATTACGCGTGCGTTTCGATTCGAACGCGACAGAGGACGCACACGGAGAACGTTCTCAAGAGGGGAAGGCAGTGAGAATAAACTCCCTCGTCAAGAAATATGCTTCAAATTTTTTATTCGTACGGAATTGAGAACTTTTTTAGAGAATGTTCTTTTGCTCTTTTTTATTCATAGGACCCAGTGCCTTTCAACGTCGCCTTATGAAACTGATCGATTAAGGAAATGACCATGGACGGGAGTGATTTATGTCTTCAGCATGTCCAGTTCTTCGCATACTTGTTGTAGCCTCATCTTCTACTCGTCTCATCGCTCATCCATATCAAGCGTATGAAGCGTGCAGCGTCTGCCCTGATTCTTTTTCCTTACATTGAATGAGCCTGTGACTGCAAATACCTGTAAAAACCTACTGAGTTTCTTTATATGGACTGCGCCACTGACGATGCCGCTCAGCGTTCACGAGACGTGCGGGTCGATTAACTGTACGCTAAACCTAGCTAGTCTGCCTTATCCCGCGTGGAATTACTTCCATTTTTTGTTTGTGATTCTCACAACCCACGGAATCACTGATGTACACCTGATCCCAGCACAACCACTACGTTAAACATATACGAAGGCTGACGTAGCAAATAGTTCTAAGTGCTAGGTCTCACAACAGCATCATTCTCGGAGGACTAAGTGTAGAGGAAAACACAACCAATAATAAACAAGCAATGAACGTCAACAGTAGCACAGTATACATCTTGGGTATTAACCACTGACGACACCAGTAAAATGCCCTACTGTCTTAACAAGTGTTTGTTTCCGTACGTTCATACAGAATTTTCTTGTAGCTTCGACCACGCTTCCCGATCAAATGTTCTCGGGTACCCCTATGCCATTCGAATTCGACCAACAGACACCACGAGAGGTGGGCCCGCCAGTATAAAATGTGACGCCGAGTATTGAGTTGCAGTAGAGAAGCAGTAACAGCATAATGGTTCGGTCAAGAGGGATTAATGACTCTGAACGTGGACTAGTCACTGGGTAACACCTGAATAACAGATCCGTCAAGGACATTTCAAGCCTTCTATAGCTGTGAACGTGCACTGTCGGTGAGGAAACTGTAAAGTGGAAACGCGAAGAAACAACCACAGCTAAATCAAGTCCATGCAAGGCAGGGGTCCTTGAGCATAGCGCAAGGTGGTTGTAAAAAAATCACACGAAATCAACGGAAGGAATCACTCGTGACTTCCAAAGTGGTACCAGAAGTCGAGTCAACACAATGACTGTGCTTACGAGGTTAAGCGACGGTTGAGGTGGCGTCAAAAGCAATGGATGACTGGGAACAAGTGATTTCGGGTGATAAATCACGCTTTATCCTGTGACGATTCTATGGCGGGAAATGGGTTTGGGGAGTGGTGGGAGAACTTTACCTGCTGTCATCCGTACTACCAACAGTCAAGAACAGAAGAAGTGGTGTCATATTATGCTGATGTTTTCGAGGTTGGGGTATGGTCCGCTTATTGCACCTAAGAAACACAAACTGGGTAAATATACGAACACACTTTACAGCATTGTGTACTCTGTACAATAGAGGCTCGGAGACGATTATTGTATGAGCACGACAATGCACCCTGTCGCAAAGCAGTATCCGTGAGGCGATGGTTAATGGGCAACAACATTTCTCAAATGGAACTCAGCCCAATGGAACACATTCGCTGTGAGTTAGATCGTCGACTTAGCACCGGACCCCAGTGCCCATCACTGACTTCTATAGTATCGACTCTAGAGAAAGAACAGACTATCATTCCTCCACAGAAATTCAGACACCTAACTGAAAGTGTCCGTAGCAGAGTCTAAGTCACCACAAAGGTGAAAGGTGGGCAGACCGTATTAATGGCAGCTAATGATTTAAAACAAAGTGTCTGAAATCTTACTCACCCCACAAGCATTAAACAGAGATACATTGCTTCGTACACTATTGACTTTTTGCAGCAGTAGATGGGTAAAAGCAAAATAGTAGACTGCTAAGAAATGTGTCGGCTAAGTGTGTCGGTGCTTACAATTTTTGAGCTCCTGCACTTCTCAAAGCGAAATTTGGTGTTATGCTTTGGATATCTGATATGTCCGTTGAGGCTGTTCAGAAATAAACTGTCTTCATTACAAATCGGAACACCATATCACCCGATTGTGATATTTTTACATTGTGAAGTTCTGAGGTATTTCGGAAAGTTCTGGTTGGAAATTAGGCTGATTTTCTGTTGGAAATGATGCACTATTCTCAGGTTTTGCATGAATTATTCCTTCATGAACTTATTGTTAGAGAGAACTATGGGTAATTTATGTTTAATTAAGTGTGACGTGCTGGTGTTTTCCCTTGCCATGTTACAATTTTTAAGCCAGTTCTTATATGGAATGGTAGTCTGCAGGTTCGGCAAATGTTTTCCCTTAACGGCGTTTCAGTGTTTCCTTTGTTTTTCCGTCATTCATACGCAGAACGTTTACTTTTTTATTCGTTTTGCCTAGTAAGGACCACATAAAATACGTCTTCTTCAGTTTCACTAGTTTTTGTTCTTTTCCTACTTTTTTCTCATCCTTCTTCTGTCCATATTGCTCCTGTCTTTTCCTTTGTTTTTTTTTCCTGAAAGCTTTCCTGAAACTTTTTACTGTTGCACTTAACTTTTGTCTTTCTCCTATTTCTTTCTCCATCACTTCCGTTTCCCTAAGATCTGATTTAACTTCTTTGATCCAAGTCATCGATGAGTTTGGGTTACTGCCGAGAAAGTTGAAAATTCGTTTTGTTATTTTTCTTTATCTAGCGTTTTTAGGCGTCCAGAAAATACAACTTTCCTCTTTCTCATTGCCTAAAATTCGTTCTATTTTTTCATAAATTTCTTTATTACTTCTTAATATCCATTTACCATTGTCATATCTTGGTTCCAAGGATGTTTTATCATCACGTTTCGTTATTCTATATTTTATTATTAATTGCTATAAGGTCACGAATAATACAGCGTCGATGCGACATTTGAGGCCAACTTGAAATGTGTTGCTCAACGGTAAACTGGAATTCAGTTGCGATAAACTAACAGAAGGGGTCTAGAATGAAATTTTCATTCTACAGCGGAGTGTGCGCTGATATGAAACTTCCTGGCAGATTAAAACTGTGTGCCGGACCGAGACTCGAACTCGGGACCTTTGCCTTTCACGGGCAAGTGCTCTACTAACTGAGCTACCCAAACACGACTCACGCCCCGTCCTCGCAGCTTTAATTCCGCCAGTACCTCGTCTCCTACCTTACAAATTTCACAGAAGCCCTCCTGCGAACCTTGCAGAACTAGCACTCCTGGAAGAAAGGATATTGCGGAGACATGGCTTAGCCACAGCCTGGGGGATGTTTCTAGAATGAGATTTTCACTCTGGAGCGGAGTGTGCACTGATATGAAACTTCCTAGCAGATTAAAACTGTGTGCCGGACCGAGACTCGAACTCGGGACCTTTGCATTTCGTGGGCAAGTGCTCTACCAACTGTGCTACCCAAGCACGACTCACGCCCCGTCCTCACAACTTTATAGCTGCGGACACTCCGCTGTAGAGTGAAAATTTCATTCTGAAAACATCCGCCAGGCTGTGGCTAAGCCAAGTCTCCGCAGTATCCTTTCTTCCAGGAGTGATAGTTCTGCAAGTTTCGCAGGAGAGGTTCTGTGAAGTTTAGAAGGTAGGAGACGAGGTACTGGCGGAATTAAAGCTGTGAGGACGGCGCGTGAGTGGTGCTTGGGTTGCTCAGTTGGTATAGCACTTGCCCCGAAAGGCAAAGGTCCCGAGTTCGAGTCTCGGTCCGGCACACAGTTTTAATCTGCCAGGAAGTTTCATAACAGAAAGGGTATTTGCTTTACTGTTATCAGGGTGTTTCATTGTTACAAGTTAAAGGAGCGGAGGGTGACCGGGTTATTTACCACAAATAAAAAGAGAAACACACACCACTGAGTCAGCTTACTGGCGCGTTGACCCACCTTTGAAACGCAATACACCAGCACGGGTTTCACATCTTCTTACTAAATTTCCTGATACGGAACAAAATGTCACTCGATTTTCGTAAATGAAGGGACCGGTGGTTCGTGGGCGCGGAGCTGGCGCCAGACTATGTCGCAGACGTGTTCCATCGGCTTGAGATCAGGTGAAGTCCGTGGCCGAGACTTTAACCAGAGTTCACTATAATGCTCCTCAAATCACTGTAGCAAGATTTTGGAGTTGTGACATGGGCAATTATCCTGCTGGAAGATGTCATCACCGTTGGGGAAGACATAAAGAGGTCTGCAGTAATGATCAAATACTCTGCAACTGTCATGGTACCTTCCATTACTACATCGATCCCCATAGTATGATACGTCCCCAGCCAGTTTCCGTGGCGAATTGCTTGTTTCGAACAACCGTTCGTCAAGATTATGGAATATCCGGGCATGGATCTGGTGTAAATTGACTCATCCATTCAGGTGTCACATATCAACTGATTCACTGTCAAATCATGATAACCCCCGTCCACTGTAATCGTAATTAACAGCGTCGTTTCGTTGACAGGAGTTCACACACACGGGTGGTCGCCTGCAAAGCGCTGTGTTTGCCTGTATGGCCTTTTCGGCAAAAAGCACAAATTTTAAAATAAAAATAAAAAAAAAAACCGCTGAAGGATTTGCTCTGGACTATGTACTCCGGAACGCTTGTGCCTGTAGCATCATTGTACTCTGACGTCAGAGCTGTCACGGACGCCTCCTATCCTGCTTAATGGGTAACACCACTATAGTGGTCTAAGAAAAGGATTTCCCTGACATATTTTTGGGTGGAAAGAAATGTGATAGAGCATTTGTTGGTACAATTGTTTGGCATATAATCAGGTATATTAAAAAAAAATTTAAAAAAATGTACAAAAATGGCGACTCGGCAGCAATTCTTCCGAAGCAAGTTGAATTTGAGGTTATCTGCGGGACGCACTATAACTGATGTCTGTGTGAATTTGGAAAAAAGAATAAAAAAGTCTATGTAATTTATATGAGTGCAACTAGTGAACAACGTGGGAGATTTTGGAAATATTGATTTTTGGGTAGTTTTTGATTGTTTGAGTAAAATCGTTCAGTTTTCACCAAAAAAGGACAATCATTTGTTAATAAATATTGTTTAAATTAACTAATCGAAAATCCCGAATGTGGTCCACTTTGAAACGTTATTTCATAATTGAGGTTATATTTTCAAATCAAAAGACTGAAAGTTGCTGGAGCTATGCTGCCTACTGTTTTGAAAAATAATATTCCGAGAAAACGCGTCTGAAGTTTTGTAATGTGTTAGACATGAAACAGTGAAAAAACTCTAGTTTTAGAAAACACGTACCGCTAATTTGCCATACCAGGACTGGCGTATCGTACTGTTGCCGTTATGATTGAAATAACATCTACTAGGTTATCATAGAACGATTGAAATATCAGTCGTAGCAATGTTATGAACACACAAAACACTATAATTCTGTTTAGCCCTACGTCAAGCTGGACATTGCTAGGACCATTCGACAACTGATTTCATATACGTTACGAATAAAGTTACTGTCTAGTATGTTTGGACAAGCAACAATCATTGTGAAGTCTCAATCTCGAGGACTTCGTTCTTGCAACGTGATGTCTGCAATGCAGGTTTTGAATTTCACTTATTGCCAAATAACAGAGAAAACGACAAGAATCAAAATCCTGGTCATTATCTTTCAATGTCATTGCAGAGGCACTGGCTCCTTCGGAACTGCTCCCAGTCTCGTTATTATTCTGTAAGTAGGTTGTTTAGGTTTTTTTAATGGTAACGCCACCTCTGTATGAAAATCACTGACTGTGCTGTGTGCAGTCTGTGGCTGCTTTGCATTGTTGTAATACTCGCCATTGTAGTGTTAAGCAGCTGGCTGTGAACAGCGTGTAGCGTTGCGCAGTTGGAGGTGAGCCACCAGCAGTGGTGGATGTGGGGAGAGAAATGGTGGAGTTTTGAAATTTGTCATGTACTGCTATATATATTATGACTATTAAGGTAAATACATTGTTTGTTCTCTATTAAAATCTTTCATTTGCTAACTATGCCTATCAGTAGTTAGTGCCTTCAGTAGTTTGAATCTTTTAATTAGCTGGCAGTAGTGGCGCTCGTTGTACTGCAGTAGTTCGAGTAACGAAGATTTTTGTGAGGTATGTGATTTGTGAAAGGTATAGTTAATGTTAGTCAGGGCCATTCTTGTAGGGATTTTTGAAAGTCAGATTGCATTGCACTGAAAATATTGTGTGTCAGGTTAAGCACAGTCCTGTATAATTATTCAAAGGGGACGTTTCATATGGCGACCCTGCCAGGATACCTCACTGGAATCTTCTGATTTTTTTTTCTTGTAGTTTGTGTGATTAGTGTAACTTTTGTTTATTGCTAGTGCATAATTATAGAGAGAATTTCCTTTGTAGTTATAGTTTTTCATTGTTGTACAGTAAAACAGTTGTGGCATGCATGTAGATTTGCACCAAGTATTTCGCAGCTGCGCTTGCAATTAAGTAGACATTATTTCCATTGCTATGTTATTTTATTTTGCTCTTCAAATTGTGCTTTTCTGTGTTATCGTGTGAAATATTGTGACAATTATGGCGTGTGAAAAACGTAATACTAGGCTCCAAAGTAAACTGAGAAATGACAGTGAAGATGAAAGCAGTGTGTTAGCGCCACTGTGTAATGAATTCACTAATGTTCAAAGTAGTAATTTGGTAACTGCGTATAGGGAAATGAAGCGGGTTGCAAATAATGGTGTACACAGTGAAACAATTAGTGAACAGGGAAGCATTATCGATCGATCGGTCGGCAACAGCTCGCCTCAGGAATCCGAAATGACAGGAAACAATCTCGCAAATACTGTAGATTCAGGTTTTGGGTCCTCACCGTTTTCTCAAATGAGTCAAGACACATTTTCTGCTTGTCAAAATGTGAATGTTGCCGGTGAAAATGCACTGCCAAAAAGCATAGAGAAACAGATTCCAGACACTAATACATTATTATTGCAATTATTGCAACAAATGGAACAAAATCAGAGACAAATGGGACAAAGGCTTCAAAGGTTAGACACAATGGAACAACACCAGAGACAAACACAGCAACAGTTAGACACAGTGGAACAAAATCTTAAAAAGTTAGACACAGTGTAACAAAATCTTAAAAAGTTAGACACAATGGAACAAAATCTTCACACCACTCTTGAACAAACACGTGAAGATATAAACTACTGAGTTACATAAAATAGAATCGAAATGTTAAAAAGTTTGTAATGACGTAAAAACACAAATTTGCGAGCATTTCCAACCTATTTTTTCGCGTCATGAAAATGCATTACAGAATCACGAAGCAGCCATAAAAGAACTGCAAACTATTGTTCATGAAAATCATGAGACCCTGCAAGCTAAAATTAACTCAGTTGCATCTACAGATTCGGTTACGCAACTTGCAAAAACTCAGGAAAACTTAAAGGACACAGTAGATACTCTGAAAATTGGTTCAGAAAGACAGATGGACGAAATTAGTTCATTATCAGAGAAAGTAGTTGAACTTTCGGATCAGCTAAATAATTTATCTACGAAGGTAGATGATAATCTGAATGACACAAAACTGGTAGTCTTTAATGACACAGAAGAGTGCGAACAAATTAGGAAATTCAAACAAAATCAGAATCAAATTAATACGCAACACCAAAGAGAAATCCGCGAAGTACAAGATCAGCTGACACAGGTAATACAAGAATTACGTATTTCAGAGGACACTCGCGCCCCAATATGGGAAGAGGGACATAGAAATATGGAACAGCCACAAGATAATAACACAACGCATTTCGGAAATTATGGAAGAAATTGGCAAGGTGCACCGAATTTTGAACTGGAACCGCCGAAACGACATAACAATGACCTATATGCGACTCGCCGACATGATGACTTTGACTATAAGCTGTTCATTACTACACGTAAATTCAAAACATTTAAGAATTCTGGCAACGACATTCATCCACAAGCATGGCTCCATCAATTCTCTTATTGTTTTCCTCCCAACTGATCGTTAGAACACAGATTAGAATTTACGTGTGCCTATTTAGAGAATGAACCAGCTGCAAGAATGCGATCGGTCATTCCCGATTATCACAGTGAAGTAGAATTTTACCATGCCTTCCTCTCAGCATATTGGTCTCAAGCTACACAAGACCGAGTAAAACATAGCATCAAGATGATGAAACACTTTGAACAATCTGAATTTTCCAGTCTTGTCAAATATTTTGAAGACATGTTGCATAAGAATCAGTATCTTTCAAACCCATACAGCCCCTCAGAACTCATCCGCATTTGCTTAATCAAATTGCCTGAACATTTACGACATATTATTTTAGCAGGACGTTGCAAAGACGACATTGAAGCTTTTCAGGGACTGTTACAAGAACTGGAAATTGACACCGACAATCGCGGAGCGCGAAAACAGGAGTACAACAATTACAGATCACATCTGTCACAATTCCGCGATGAAAGAAATAATAACTGGACACGACGAGGCTATTCTCACAACACATATCGTGACTAAAACAGACACCACCCGTATGACAACCGATGACAGAGTAGTAATAATTACAGGGAAAGATCACCTCTCCGCGGTAGTGACTATCACAGAGACAATAAGAGAAACAGACAATTTGAGAACCAAAATAATTATTATCAAGGGAGACAGAATAACTTTAGACGCAACAGTCCAGCGCGCAGGTTTAGGGAGAAATTCTTCACCACGTGACCGACAAGAAAGAAACTATGGAATCTACCGACATGACGACAGACGATATGATCGTAACGACAGACCTGAATTGCATCAGAACTGGCGGGATTCAAACAGAGCAGGGCCCTCTCGACAAGGTGAATTCGTAGAAATTAGGTCTCCAAATCCCAATAACGACGCGCGCCAACAAAGAGATAATAGGCAATGACTCATACCGCTGGCAGCCACGAAACGTACGTATGAAACTGACGAAGCAGCTGCCGTAGCTACTAATTACGTAAAAATGGAAGACATTAGAGACATCTTACTCCAGGAACACGACGTAAAACATAACAAAATTGCGTATCCTGTGATTCACATTACAGCAAATGACGTAAAATTTACGGCAGTACTTGACTCTGGCAGTCCCATTTCAGTAATTAGTGAAACAGCCTTTAGAAAATGTAACAAATCGAACGATTGCCCCACACTTCCGTTACGTAAGATTAAATTACAAGGTGCAATCTTTGGAAAAAGTGTAGATGTACGCCAACAAACCAACTTAGAATTCTTTTGTCAAAGCCACAGCTTCTCTATGAACTTTCTCATTGTTCCATTATTGTCGACGGAAATTATATTGGGTGTAGACTTTTTGAATGAATACAAAGCAATCTTAAACTTTCACGATGCTGAAATAAGTTTAGAGAAAGAAGGTAAGTCAATAGCTATGAAATTTGAAGATTGGCTCTCAAACCATGACGAGGAAATTAATAGGCTTTACCTTCTGTTGGACAACAGTTCGGAGTTTTCTACGGAACTAGACACTAACAATCACCCTGCAAGTACTGACAGGGATGATATCGACGACATATTTGATACTAATGAGTTAATTCAGAATAAAATTCGAACAATTGAGAATTGTAATGACACTGATAGGCAAGACCTTTTTGAGATTTTACAAGCACATTCCACAGTTTTTACTCACAAAACAGGAACAATCAAGGGATTTCAATAGCAATTTCGTGTTCGTGAGCATACTAAATTTTGTGTTAGACCATACGCAATTCCAGCACATTATAGGGACCGTGTTAGAACAGAAATACAATCTATGTTTAATGAGGGCAGTAAGCTCATACAACAATCCATTACATGTTGTTGAGAAGAAAAATGGATCGATCAGACTTGTCTTAGATTCGAGACAAATCAATACTATCATTATTCCTGAAACAGACAGGCCGCAAACGTTGGAAGAACTTCTTCAAAATTTTAATGGTGTAAAAGTGTTGTCTTCCATTGATCTCAGATCCAGCTTTTATCAGATCGAACTTCATCCAGAATGTAGAAAATACACAGCTTCCCTTTGTTTCGGCGTTTGTTATCAGTTTCGGAAACTTCCTTTTGGTTTGAACATTTCTTCGGCAGCATTCATTCGTGGGCTAAATTCCATATTACCTGAGTTCTTAAAACGTCACATCACCTTATATGTGGACGATATTCTAATAGCAGAAGCTTCATGGGAACAACATAATCGCATCCTCAACAGTTTGTTACGTATTTTTGCAGAATCTGGAATTACAGTTAACTTGGAAAAGTCTGAATTCGGTAGGTCAAAGGAGAAGTTTTTGGGACATATTATTTCTTCTGAAGGCATTCAGCCGGATCCTGAAAAGTTAGAAGCAATCAGAGCCATTCCAGTTCCATCCACAAAAAAACGAGTCCGCAGTTTTCTGGGTCTCGTAAATTTTTACCGTCGTTTTCTGAATATGCAAATTCTTGTTACACCAAAACTTTGTTCTCTCACTGGAAAAAATACTATTTGGAACTGGGACGAACAATTACAGTTGGAATTCAATTCTTTGAAAGAATCGCTACTTAACGCGCCAATACTAGCTCATCCAGATCTGTCACAAGATTTCTGCCTTAGCACGGATTCTTCTAATGTCGGTCTTGGTGCCCATTTATTTCAAGAAGTCACAGAAAATGACACTACTGTTCAGAAAACCATTGCTTTTCCTAGTCGAGTGCTAACAAAATCTGAAAAAAATTATTCCGTTACTGAATTAGAAGCTTTAGCTATCGTTTGGGCATTTAACAAATTCCATTTCTTTCTTTCTGGTAAGCACGTAAAAGTATACAGTGATCATCGTGCATTACAATTTCTTATGTCTTCAAAATTAAATCATGACAGGTTAAAACGTTGGGCATTGTTTCTGCAAGAATTCCACTTCACAATAGTCTACATTCCCGGCAAGGAGAAAATTGTTACGGACGCACTGTCACGCGCACCGGCTGGGCTTGAGAAAAGTAACACAGAAGGCAACCTCGAGAAAAATTTCGGTATTCTTTACATTCAGAAAGTCGCCTTTGAAAACGTCATCACCACATCTTTAAAGGACATTGCTCATGAACAAGATAAAGATCCGATTTGGAAAGACATCAACAGCAAATGGCGTGAAAAGACACACACACAGATTCGGCATTATTACCTGGTTAGAAACAACATACTGTTCAAACGCTGCACTGTTGATGGCAAGCTATGGGTACTTTGCATTCCTGACGATTTTGTTAATAAGCTCATTTGGTACAATCATTTCAGCTATGCACATTTTGGCCCACGAAAATGTTATCATATTCTTCGAACGACTTGTTATTTTAACAATATGGAAAAGAGAATTCGAAGAGTCTTGTCTATTTGTAAACTTTGTCAAAAGGCGAAACCATCTACTGTCTCACATCGTGCTCCGTTGTTTCCTATTATTCCTTCTAAATTAAAAGAATTTGCTGCTGTTGATCTCTTGGGACCGCTTGTCAGAACATCTAATGGATTTTCGTACGTTCTAGTCGCTGTTGAACTTACTTCAAAATTTGTTTCTTTCACTCCGTTACGTAAAGCCACTGGACGGTCTGTATCCAACGCCTTTGTTAAAAATTTCTTACGTGAAGTTGGACACGTTAGTAAAGTCATTTCAGATAACGGACCGCAATTCAGATCTGCTGTTTGGTCACGCATGCTTCAGAATCATAAAATCAAACCTGTTTTTATTTCATTGTACTCACTACATTGTAACCCGTCTGAACGGATTATGAAAGAAATCAATAAGCTTTGCAGACTTTATTGTCACAGAAAGCATCAGCATTGGGACAGATATTTACACTTATTTCAAAACGTGCTGAATGAAATGCCTCATGACTCCACTGATTTACCACCTACTCTTGTACTGAGGAATGAAGAACCACCGAACAGAATCAGAGAGCTTGTACCTTTCCCGAATACACGTAAACTTCGACAAAAAGACATAATTGATTTGGCTATTATAAATATAAAATCTGCAGCAGACAAAAGGAGAAAACTACACGGTAAAGCAAATGCAAAGAAATTATATATTGGTCAGAAAGTTCTCATTAAAGCTCATTCATTGACACATAAGAAGAAACACTTGAGTCAAAAATTCTTTCTAGTTTACAATGGACCTTACAGAATCCGACGTATACCACATGATAATTGCGTTGAAGTTGAAACTCTACATACTAGGAAGAGTAAAGGCTTACACCACATTTCACATGTAAAATCGTTTATTGAAAGATAATCTGCTTTTTAAATTTGTCTTTGCCATAAAACTTTTCACTTCACATTTCTAGTATGCTTTGTCAGACTTAAGAAACTGTTAACATGCAACAATGTTTAAAGTTAAATATCCAGTCTAGAACCTAGGGAACATTTTTAAACAGAAATTACGAATGCATTGTTATAGTGAACCGACGACAGTGTTGTATTTGTACATTCTTGCTTGTTAGTTGCACGATTATGTAACGACTATCAGGCTTACATACTTAGGACACATACTGATACTGCTAATGAGATTCTAATGCAACATTTTGGTTTACTTGAAAATACTTTCTGGATTTAAACTACTTTCAGTGAGATACCAGATGACATAGTAGTTAGTTTATGTGACAGCTACACGATTTTATCACGACGCTACTAATGAGTGACAATTTACAATGTTGCTTTTGCGGTGTATCTGTTTTATGTCTGCACAGTTTTTCTGAATTCCTCTGTAAAGTAAAACATGTTTTAGTAGTAACTTTTGTGCTATAGCTACAAGGAGACTGCCTTTTCCGTAGGACAACAATACGTTACAGCACAGTACTTTCCTCATCACGGCAATAAGCGTAATAACTAAGATATCTATACGCAAAGCATTTCACTTTTGTGTATCATGAGGTAAGTACGTTGGCTTCTGCAGAACTTAGCTTTCGGAGGACGATAACTACGACACTTCCACAGAGATTATCTTACAGCAAGACGCACATTTAGCGCTACAGGACACGTATTTGAGTGATTAATTTTGTACTTAACTCATTTATTTTTAAAGATATTTGAAGTACAATGATACAAAGGTTTTCCGTGATACATTTCATTCCATTGCTGTAATCTGTAACACCTGAGGGTATAATTACATTAATCCTCAGGGGGGTACACGCCTACTTTGTGTACCATGTGTGTGGCAAGCACAAGAAGCCTTTGCTTATACAACTTTACACATCGGTACCATATTTCTCTAACACAGAATTACACAGCTATCTGATTATTTACCTACATCAGTGACAGACGTTTACGTAATTACACCGTTGGATAACTTCACACTTACGAAATTGTATGTTGTTTGTACTTTGTGAACTGTTCATATTTGTTCAGCACCATTGTGATACTATGAGAGCTTTGAATGATGTATTTGGTATGGGATCATAATTTTTAAAGTACGTTTGAGGTAGATGACACTATTGAAATGAGCAGAGAATCCTTTTTAGGTTTTGAAATTATTGGAGGAAGCTACGACGATTGTGAGAATTGACTGAGATGTTATGATATTATTGTGGTGTCACTGCCAGACACCACACTTGCTAGGTGGTAGCTTTAAATCGGCCGCGGTCCATTAGTACATGTCGGACCCACGTGTCGCCACTGTTAGTGATCGCAGACCGAGCGCCACCACACGGCAGGTCTCGAGAGACGGACTAGCACTCGCCCCAGTTGTACGGACGACGTAGCTAGCGATGAACACTGACGAAGCCTCGCTCATTTGCAGAGCAGATAGTTAGAATAGCCTTCAGCTAAGTCAATGGCTACGACCTAGCAAGGCGCCATTAGTAGTTTATTGCCTGAATCTACAGAGTCTCACTTGTATCGTCAATAGCGATGTACAACAAGGATGGATTAAAGTTAAGTATTCCAGCAGCTACGTACTTTTCTTTATAGCATTCATTACGTATCCTGTTTCAGACCTCATGCCATCCTTCGTGTGTTTATAGCGTGCATTGCGGTCCCCTCAAATCACACTGTGTCGGCACTTCTGTCGACACATCAATTATTACGACGACGATGTGTATTATGCTGTTGAGATCTGTTTGTGATCAATAAGATGATACTACCGTATATGAGGAATTTGATTATGCTATGTATTTCTTATGATGAAGTATAGAAGAAGTGTCAACGAATATGTATATGTATAATATGGTAAGGAATAATGAATAATGAGTAGTGGTTAGGGACTCTGACTTGTGAAAAAGTATGTTGGAAACCAAGAATCGTACTTTAAGAGTTATGAAATGTGTGTAAATGCGTGAATGTATCACAATGCCATCGAAAATTTTTTGGACACTGTTATATTCATAAGATTTTGTATCTACACATTTGCAACGCAAATTCTCACCTCTGAAATTTTTTATATGAGACTGCCACTGTAGCGGTAACTGCTGTCGTAAATATTTCCGTAAGAAAGTTAAGTGACCACCTGCACGTAATGCGTCGTGGGCACCCAGCTGTGTCAGATGCCTGGAGAAAAAGCCATTAGTGTGTGCCTTTTCAGAGGCACAGGAAGAAAAAAAAAAGGATGCCATTATCCTCGCTATTGACATTCCTTTGTAGAAAGCACCACAAATATGACACGCTCATTACTTGGAAAGATACTTACATCTGCACACCTGATTATGACAAGCGTCTTTCTCGAGAATTGAGAGAATTTTTACTGCCTTATGAAATGCCATATGGCTAATGAATGATGTTTCATGCCGTCCTTTGTACATATTTGCTCATTTTTTTTAATATCTAGTTTCTAGCTGCACTGCAGTATTGTTTAAAATAAAATTTAATAATTGTACTAATATAGTTATTTTATGCCTACAGATCCAGTCAATAAGAAATTTATGATCTACTTCCAAGAAAACGTGGGCACATAAATAGACATTTCCCTTCACGGGAATTGCATAAATAATTTCTTTATGATTTGGTAACTTATCTGCTAGTGTAAGTTCTCGTGATGCATCACTCTAATGTTCAGATGTGACATAGGTATTAGACATGGCCATTTTAGTGTAATATTTTTTCTGCTTGAGCTATGTCATGTTTAGATATAAGTTTTTGCATTTGCTGCTGCTGTTTGCCAGGCATAGTGCTACTAAATTTCACTTTGTATTATTCTTTTAAGCCAGTTTTACTACTGATTTATTTTTCTTGTTTGCTGCTCATTGCCTTATATTAGTTGTAATTACTGTAGATTGCTTTGCCATTTGAATATTTTGTCATTGCTGTTTGTGTTAATTGTTTTGTGCTGCTGCATTACCTCATCCCTTAGTTTAGCATCTGAGCTCAGTAGATTTAAGTTAGCTTAAGAGGGGGTAGACTATATAAGAAACTAGCTATGATGGGTCACATTTCAGTGGTGTCGGTGGAGTCTATCAGCAGGACGGGTTTCACTAGACATGGCCTGCACCTCAACAGGTATGGGAAGGGGAGGTTGGCAAAACTTATAGGTGACAGCATAGGTGGGGGTGGTTGGATCACTCATGGGAAAATTCCGGTAGTTGTGGGTGTTAGAGCTGTACCTTTTTTAGATTGAAGTCAGCTGATAGGTATTCCTGCTTAAGGGAAGTCTCTCTAACAAAGAAACCACTTTCTACAAAGCTTGGGTATCCGATTAATGAGGGAATTAGTATATTTCATCAAAATATACAAGGTATTCGAGATAAAGTTAGTGAACTGCTTATAGATGTTGACTCTGAAATTATTGGTTTATCTGAACACTTCTTAAATAAGGAGATAATTCAGAGGCTTCCTTTACCAGGATACAGGTTGGCTGGCAGCTTTTCTAGGAGCTCTTTGCGGTGTGGGGGAGTAGCCATGTATGTGAAAAACGGTATCCCATTTGAGTCAATTGATGTTTCAAAGTACTGCACTGAAAAGGTGTTTGAATGTTGTGCAGGTGTGGCTAAATTTAGTGGAGCTAAACTTCTTACTGTTGTTATTTATAGATCCCCAGACTCCGATTTCACAACATTTTTGCTAAAGCTAGAGGAGGTTCTTGGTTCACTTTATAGGAAATACAAAAAGTTAGTTATATGTGGTGACTTCAATATTAATTGTATAAGTGATTGTGCAAGGAAAAGGATGCTGGTAGACCTCCTTAATTCATATAATCTTATGCAAACCGTATTCTTTCCAACGAGAGTGCAAGGGAACAGTAGAACAACCATAGACAATATTTTTGTTCATTCGTCATTATTAGAAGGGCATTCTGTTAGCAAAAAAGTGAATGGCCTTTCAGATCATGATGCACAAATTTTAAGTCTAAAAGATTTTTGTGCTTCAACACATGTTAAATATAGTTACCAACTTTTTAGGAAAGCTGATCCAGTTGCTGTACAGACTTTTGTAAACCTTATCAAGGAACAAGATTGGCAAGATGTTTATAGTGCTGATACAGTAGACGATAAATATAATGCTTTCCTCAAGACTTTTCTCGTGCTCTTTGAAAGTTGCTTTCCGTTAGAACGTTTAAAACAGGGTACTAGCACAAACAGGCAGCCTGGGTGGCTGACTAAAGGGATAAGAATATCTTGTAGAACAAAGTGGCAATTATATCAAAACGTTAGAAACAGTCAAAATCTAAATGCAGCAGCCCATTACAAACAGTATTGTAAGGTGCTTAAAAAAGTTATTAGGAAGGCAAAAAGTATGTGGTATGCAGATAGAATAGCTAAGTCTCAGGATAAAATTAAAACCATATGGTCAGTCGTAAAGGAAGTGGCTGGTCTGCAGAGACAGGTCGAGGATATAGAATCAGTGCGTAGTGGGGATGTCCGTGTTGCTGATAAGTCGCATATATGTACAGTACTTAATAATCACTTTCTGAATATAGCAGGTGAACTAAATAGAAACCTAGTCCCAACAGGGAATCATATAGCGCTCTTAGAAAAAAGTGTTCCGAGACTGTTACCTGAAATGCTCCTCCATGATACTGACAAGACGGAGATTGAGTTAATAATTAAATCACTAAAGACCAAGAACTCTCATGGATATGACGGGGTATCTAGCAGAATACTGAAGTATTGTTCCACGTATATTAGCTCAGTACTTAGCCATATCTGTAACTTTTCCTTTAGCAGTGGTCGGTTTCCTGACCGATTAAAGTACTCGGTAGTGAAGCCACTTTATAAAAAGGGAGACAGGGATAATGTTGACAATTATAGACCTATTTCTATGCCATCGGTGTTTGCTAAAGTTATCGAGAGGCTTGTATATACAAGGTTACTGCAGCATTTAAATTCACATAATTTGCTGTCAAATGTACAGTTTGGTTTTAGAAATGGCTTAACAACTGAAAATGCTATATTCTCTTTTCTCTGTGAGGTTTTGGACGGATTAAATAAAAGGTTGAGAACGTTAGGTGTTTTCTTTGATTTAACGAAGGCTTTTGACTGTGTTGACCACAAAATATTACTGCAGAAGTTGGAACATTATGGAGTAAGGGGAGTAGCTTACAATTGGTTCGCCTCCTACTTTAAGAACAGAAAGCAGAAGGTAATCCTCCGCAATATTGAGAGTGGTAATGATGTTCAGTCCCAATGGGGCACTGTTAAATGGGGCGTTCCCCAAGGGTCGGTGCTGGGGCCACTGCTGTTCCTTATTTATGTAAATGATATGCCTTCTAGTATTACAGGTGATTCAAAAATATTTCTGTTTGCTGATGACACCACCTTGGTAGTGAAGGATCTTGTGTGTAATATTGAAACATTATCAAATAATGTAGTTCATGAAGTAAGTTCGTGGCTTTTGGAAAATAATTTGATGCTAAATCACAGTAAGACTCAGTTTTTACAGTTTCTAACCCACAATTCAACAAGAACTGACATTTTAATCAGACAGAATGGGCATGTTATAAGCGAGACGGAACAGTTCAAGTTCCTAGGCGTACAGATAGATAGTAAGCTGTTGTGGAAAGCCCATGTTCAGGATCTTGTTCAGAAACTAAATGCCGCTTTATTTACCATTAGAACAGTATCTGAAATAAGTGACATTTCAACACGAAAAGTAGTATACTTCGCATATTTTCATACGCTTATGTCATATGGTATTATTTTTTGGGGTAATTCTTCTGATTCAAAAAGGGTATTTTTGGCTCAAAAACGGGCTGTTCGAGCTATGTATGGTGTAAGTTCGAAAACCTCTTGTCGACCCCTATTCAATAGTCTGGGAATTTTGACATTGCCCTCACAGTATGTATTTTCTTTAATGTCGTTTGTTGTTAGCAATATTAGCTTATTCCCAAGAGTTAGCAGCTTTCACTCAGTTAATACTAGGCAGAAATCAAATCTGCATGTGGAATGCACTTCCTTGACTCTTGTGCAGAAAGGAGTGCAGTATTCTGCTGCATCCATTTTCAATAAGCTACCACAAGAACTCAAAAATCTTAGCAGTAGCCCAAACACTTTTAAGTCTAAACTGAAGAGTTTCCTCATGGCTCACTCCTTCTATTCTGTCGAGGAGCTCCTGGAAGAGATAAAAAATTAAGCAAATTCCAGTGTTACATTCTTGATTTTCTTTATTTAAACTAACGACTTGTTTCATTTTATCTGTTTCTACAATCGTGTTATAATTTCATGTATTGACTCGTTCCATGACCATGGAGACTTCTCCTAAATGTGGTCCCACGGAACAATAAATAAATAAATAAATAAATAAATAAAAAATAAATGGATTGGAAGAAATACATTGAGAAGCTATAAGAAAATGGTTTGGCTGAAAAAGTAGTGTACAGTGGAGAAAAACTATTTTTGAAAGAGGATGTGAACAGAATACAGAAAGCATGCTTGGATAGGATTTTTTTTTGGCTGGAGCAAATGTTGAAATAAGAGGGACGATCTGTGGAATGAAGTTCTGGGTTGGACTGCAGTACCAAATGTTACGCTGAAAACAAACCCTGTCCTTTCCTTTTGTGTTATCCCCTATGTGTTTGTGTACCCCTGTGTATTTGTTTTCTTCCTGTCTCTGTGTACTGTTTCATAGAATTTTTTTTCTCTTCTAATACTAAGCTACATTCACTATGATGAGGAATACTGTTATCCTCAAATATAATTTGCATTAATAGTATGTTATTTACTTTGTAAAGATGTTTAGACATTATTTATCTGTTCTGTTTTGTTGCTCATGTGTGAAGTTGATGTTTCAAAAGTTATTCTGATCTTTTATGTAGGTACTTATGATTCCTGTAACACTGATGTATATGTTATTTCGATTCTTTTGTAAAGCCTGTATTACTACAAATGTTATCTGTATTATTATGTTTTTCATGATGTTTTCTGTATCTTTGTAATTGTTTTCTTATGTTATAAAATTGTAATTGACACCAGTTCATCGAATTAAGTAACTTGTAAGTTCCATTTCACTGCATACGTTTCTGTTGGTCATAGTATTTGGACAATATGTGAGAAGTAGGGACTGTTAGTGTTTGCACATGTGTTAAAAATTCAGCAAGGGACTGGATAGCAGCATTGCTGGTTCTAAGCACAATTTCAAAAACTTTGTGAGTGCACAAGTGGTGGTTATGGACTTGCTATATTATCCTCAAGACTCTTCAATGGTGATTGTGCACCTGCATAGTCACAACAGATGGCTGCTGGCCATCTCTACAAGGACTACAGTGGGTCTGCATCTTTGATGACCCATCAATACCATTATTTCTACAAGGACTGCATTGGGTCTGCACCTCTGGTGGCCCACCAATACCACAATCTCTACCAGGAATACAGTGGGTCTGCACCTTTGGTGGCACACCAATACCATACTCTCTACCAGGACTACAGTGGGTCTGCTCTGTGATGACCTACCCACCAATACTCTTCAAAACTTCGACTGACTCCGCCGTGGGTTTGCTCTGTTGTGGCCCATGACCTGTCTGCATGTCGAGAGTCAGCACTGTCTTTCCGTTGGAAGGACAACGCTACTTCTTCAAGACTGCATGGAAATCCACTACTTCCATGTGCATTTTCTTTTACTGCTCAAACTTTGAGAAAAACACTGCTATTTTACTGTGATGAACGATTAGGACTGTCTTTATGGACTGTGAGAAAGTTTAGCTTTTGACCAACATTGTATCAATAAGTGTGTGCAAGTGATATCTTTGTTATTGTAATTATAAAAAAAAATTATCAAATCATTATTGGCCACTGTCCAAAACAATTTGTAAAATTTTTTGTGGGGAGCATGGGGGCTATGTAAGTAGGCTGTTTAGGTTTTTTTATTGGTAACGCCACCTCTGTATGAAAATCACTGGCTGTGCTGTGTGCAGTCTGTGGCTGCTTTGCATTGTTGTAATACTCGCCATTGTAGTGTTAGGCAGCTGGCTGTGAACAGCGCGTAGCGTTGCGCAGTTGGAGGTAAGCCGCCACCAGTGGTGGATGTGGGGAGAGAAATGGCGGAGTTTTGAAATTTCTCATGTACTGCTATACATATTATGACTATTAAGGTAAATACATTGTTTGTTCTCTATTAAAATCTTTCATTTGCTAACTATGCCTGTCAGTAGTTAGTGCCTTCAGTAGTTTGAATCTTTTAATTAGCTGGCAGTAGTGGCGCTCGCTGTACTGCAGTAGTTCGAGTAACGAAGATTTTTGTGAGGTAAGTGATTTTTGAAAGGTATAAGTTAATGTTAGTCAGGGCCATTCTTTTGTAGGGATTTTTGAAAGTCAGATTGCGTTGCGCTGAAAATATTGTGTGTCAGGTTAAGCACAGTCCTGTATAATTATTCAAAGGGGACGTTTCAATTCGTTGGACGCTTTGATGACATTCTGCTTCGACGCCGCGTTGGATACGATGTTTTCATACGTTTTCTGTCCGAGTACTCTTTCTTACCACTTATTCTTACTTGAAAGACAAAACTTTTTACTATAAGATCAAAAGTAAACTACGAAAAGTCAATACTGCCACAAAAATCAAGATTCGAAGCGAAAGAATTCTCTCTTTCGTACACACACTGAGTATACTGACGCCAAGCTAACGTATTATTGTTTTGAAACGCTTCCAACTATATCCAGACACTACAGGGGGTATCGAGTTGGCGCAGGTAGGCCGTTTAGGGTCATCCGAGTTGCTAGAAGAGGAGCCCACAATTCCGTAGGATAATCTTTTTGTACGGATTATATTTTTAGCTTCAAATTTTAGAAGATTCAAAGCAGCTTATAAGCCTATAAATTGATTTTTTTAAATTTTAATTCTGCAGTTTTACTACTTAACGGAGAGGAGAATGTTTCGACTCCCACGTTCTGCGATTAGACGTGGCCGTCCGAGACTTTGAGATTAATTCTTAGTTTCACCACCTTTCAATCATTTTCCATACATGCTCACGACTGTTCCATGTGATCAGCCGACCAGATTCATCGCTTCCGGGGTGCTCATTCCGGTGCCGGCCACAACAACACTTCCTTCCTCAAGGTAGCTGAGGCCGGCGAATGTCCCGCTTTGTGTCTCGTTTTGTTGCTAGTACAATTCCTCATTTGTCTATGCTCTTGTTGCGTACTTCTATTACCTCGTCACGTGTCGATAACGACTCCTAGCAGCAGTCAGTCTCGTTGTGTGTATTGGTCTTGTTTTGAAGCGTCAGTATATAATGTAGGGTCAGAGCGAGTTTTGGGGAATCCATGTGCTCTGTGAGGTTCTGTCTTCAGTTGCGCTAAACAAATTAGTTGAAAATCTCTTACGACAAGCGCAACAAAAAAGAGAGTACAGGCAAGAAACGTTACACACAACGCGTTGTTACAAAGACTATGCGTCTTCATGCGTCAGGAAGGGGTTCATACTTTGAAATTGCTTATCACTTCGTAGCCCTCGACTTGTAGTATATTTACACGATATGTAGGGAACTGACAAGCAAAAAGTAATACAAATATACCTTCTTAGCACTAGGTGCAGATCCTCACTTTTATTGTAGAGCACAAGCATTTTGTGTAGAAAGCAAATAGTTGACTTTCAGACTGTTAAGGCAGCCTGTAGTACAGTCATGCAAGCCGTGTGAACTGTCACTATCCTGGCAGCCTGCACCAAGCTGGAGGCGTAACCAATAACGTCCACACCACGTAAAATGTGTTTAAAGCGCTTAACTGTCCGTTTTTGGCTGTAACCGTTTTAATAGCGCTGTCGCACTTTCGTCCTAGGTGCCGTCATCCAACATCTACGATCATGTAATACCGAACATCAAGAAAACAGAAAAGAAGAACAGCAGTATGTTCGTATTTTCTAAACTACAGAAATTTCTTTAAATGAAGGTAGCTACTGGTCTGAGAAGTTTATACTTTCATCATAAAATTAAGTGTTTCTGAATCGAATTTTGGAATACATTTCCATGCCTATTAACTAATAAACAGTTTTGCACGTGCTCTGCCCTCGCTTGAGCTGGTCGCCTTTGCATTACCAAGTCTCGTGGCACGCATGGTCGCAGCACAAGGCTAGTTACAATAGATGAGGGCATTTGTTAGCCCGAAACCGATCATTACATTAAAAATAAAAGCCTCACAAGTGAAATGATGATTTTAGTATCTTTTACACTGCTCAGTTTCGCATGTTCCCCCAACAGGATTGTTTGTTTCAAGAACTTAATTTTCACTTTGCAGTGGAGTGTGGGCTGATATGAAACTTCATGGCACATTTCATTCTGGAATCATCCTCCGGGCAGTGGCTAAACCATATCTTCGCAGTGTCCTTTCTTCCAGCACTGTTAGTCTTGCAAGATTCTCAGGAGAGTTTGTGTGAAGTTTGGAAGGTAGGAGATGTAATGGCGGAAGTAGAGCTGAGAGCGGACGGGGCGTGAGTCGAGGTTGGGTAGCTCAGTTGACAGTTTTTTTTTTAAATCTTTATTTCTTCAAAAGCTTATGAATTATACAATGTAGCGCACTACCTTATGTGATTAGTGGGCCGTAATACTTCTACATTTATACATTTTATTGCAGCTATTCTACGTATGATTTAGTAACTAGTTGGTAAGAGCACTATATGGGAACTACAATGGGCAAAGTAATATGATATTAAGTACTAAGTGGTAACCTAACTAACTATGGACTAGTCACTAAAGCCTGCAGCGTTACAAATGTGTCAGCTGAAAAATATAAACCTACTATAAGGCCTTGCTCATTGAGCTAACCCCAATGAGCGTGCCCCTGTCACTGGGCAGGCCATGGTGTTAGTCGCTGGTAGTTCCTATGAATAGAATCTATAAACTAGGTCCTACAACTAAACTTATCCTAAGGTCAAGATTGGGTGCGTTGTCTAAATAGGTGTACAACTGCACTCCACTCCCCCTAATCCCGAAGCGCGGCGGATTCTAGACTCAAGAAGTCAGCCTTTCCGCGCTCAGGCGGTTTGGGAATAGGGTACCAGACTTCATCGATATTTAAAGGGTCTTTGTAAGGTGCTAGTTTGGTTCTCGCAGGTAGTCCCTTAAGACTTTCTGTCATACCGCGTTAGCCAGTTCGTTGATAATCTGAAAGGTCTCGCGTTGTCTCAACAGTCTGAATGTGTCATTGTGGGGTAGTTGGTCTCGTAACACAGAGGCCACATCATTGAAAAGGGGGCACTCGTAGACTACATGGTCAGGAGTACCCTCCGGAACACCACAGTCACACGTGGGTGTAGCCTTTTTCCCGAATCGACATAAGTATGTCGGATAGGGTCCATGTCCAGTGAGAAAGTGAATCAGTCCCCTGGTTGGTTCGAAATATGTCATTCCCATTCTTTCCCTGACATCTGGTAGTAAGTCAAAAGTTCTGCGCCCTGTTTCTTCGCTTTCCCATGAATGTTGCCACAACTGATCCCCTCTTAACCTGATCTCAACTTTATTTTCAATCCTACTTCCTAGAATTTCCTCTATTTTATACAAGTTCCCCTTTTTTGCCCAGTACCAAGCGGCCTGCTCTCGAATTTTAATATCTAAGGGGCAGAGTCCCATTATGACTAATAGGGCTCCTCCCGGTGTGGTCCTGTAAGCCCCCATTGATCTCATAATCATGTTCCTCTGCACTCTTCTCACTGTCATGGCGGGCACCACCCTCGTGAGCCTGTATGCCCAGACTCCAGAACCGTGACCCACTATGGAGGTGAGTATGCTATTATGATATAGTTTGATGAGATGTGGTGGGAGGTGAAAACGTTTGTGTCCAATGGAGATGAGGTTGTTGAGTACTTGTAAGGCTCTTTGTGTTACGGTTTCAATGTGTCTGCCAAATGACCACCTCTCATCAATGATGATGCCCAGGTATCGAGTCTCACGTCGCCTGAGAACTGGTGAGCCCTCTATCCTGACTGTTGGATTTCTGACTAGTTGTCCCTTTAGAAGGAGATATGTGGACTTAGTTGGCGAAATTGTCATCTTAGTATTCCGGCACCAAAGTTGTAGTGTTTCTATTGATCGTTCTATTTTAGGCTCTATGTCTTCTCGGCTTCGGCCGCCAACCAGTAGGAGGAGGTCATCGGCGTAGGCTATCACCTCTAGCACTTCATCACTTTGCTGTAATTTGTCTAGTAGAGGTTCCATGTGCATGTTCCAAAACAGGGGACCTAGTACGGAGACCTGGGGACATCCCTTAGTGATTATTTACCTTACCCTTGTGCCAGGGGATGATAGCCAGACCTCCCGATCCTCACAATAGCTCCTCAGACACCCATATAGCGGCCCTGGACACTCCTTCTCCCGTAAACAGGAGAAGAGCGAAGGCCACCACAGGTTGTCGAAGGCGCCACTTATGTCCACCATGATGCCGACAACGTACTTGTATGGGGTAGAGCCACAGACCTCAGCTGCCAGGGCGATTGCATCAGATGCTGAACGCCAAGGCCTGAAGCCGAATTGCCTGCTGCTCATCCCACACAGCACTCGGTGCGCAGCCAGTCTGTCAGCCAGCAGTCTCTCCAGAACCTTCCCAAGCAGATCAAGCAGGCAGATTGGCCGGTAGGATTTTGTTTCTGCTGGGTCTTCGTCAGCTCCTTTCTTGATGATCACTACATTTGCCCTCTTCCAAATTCGAGGGAACTTTTGCTGCCTAAGACATTCGTTATAAAGATGAGTTAGAGGGGCGACTATCTGGGGAGCCAGAAATTGCACCACCTCCGCCACAATGCCATCTGGCCCGGGAGCTTTCCCTATCTTCAGGGATTTTATATGGGCAGCTACCTCCTCTTGAGAGAAAGGGTAGACTGCCGTATCGTTTCCATATTCATTGCTGTTATAGTTCTCTCGCAGCTGCTGTTGTTCGTCTGTCTCTCCATCCGCTGTGTCATCAGGCAGCAGGGACTGGAGAAGGACCTTAGCAGTTTCCTGCCAAGACTCCGTCATCCCATACCCACGCCTGACAGTTGAGAGCTCCATCGGAGAGCGGATTTTTTCCCGGACAAGCTTGTAGGGAACTCCCCAAGGGTCTAGAGCAAGTTGGTTTAGAACAAAGTGTTCCCAACTTTTGGATCTTACCTCACGTAGGTGTCTGTGGAAGTTTTCTTTCGCTTCCCGGTATAGTTGCAGCCGTCTTTGTCTTTCTAGCCAGACGACACTGCGCTGGTAGTGCCTCCTGAGCCTTCTGACAGACCGGCGCATCTCCTCTAGTTCAGCTGACCATGGTGACGGAGAGGCCGCTGTGGCCTTCCTCCTAGTAGGTACAGCAGCCTTCACCGCTCGAGTTATTGTCGTCATCAGTTCCTCAGCTCTGTTGTCAATGTCATAGTCCAGGTGTCCGTCACCTTCTGGTAGCGCAGGAATGTCGCACTCCCTAGCAAGTTTCTCCCTGTCGGCTCTTTTGTAATTATATTGCACCTCCCACCCCATGGCCCAGCAGCTCTCCCTGTCTCCCACACTGAAAGTAATGAGATTGTGGTCACTAGTGGTGGCGTTCTCTACCACTTCCCACTGCTGAATTAGGTACGCCGCGTTAGGCGTAGCCAAGGTCACATCAATGTTTGTGCCTTGGCCACCTCCCGCCACATAGGTCGGAGGGTTTCCAGGCTTATTTACCACCACTAGCAGCAAGGCCATGATGGCCTCTTCTGCCTTCTCTCCGTTTGGGTCCCTGGTGCCACTGTACCATAGGGGAGATTTAGCATTTATGTCGGCAGTTATGATTACTTTTCGCCCCCGCAACGCCGTGATAACTGTGGTAAGGTGTGCCAGGTGTCTTTCGATGTCATCACCATACTGAAAGTACATATTGATGAGGATAATGTTACCGGATGGAGATTGCAGCTCCACGACGTTGCAGTGGCTGGTTGTGAATTGTGTCAGAACTATGGCTCTTAGGATTTTGTTAGTTATAATTATTGCCGATTCAGTTGACAGTTTGCCTTTCGCAGGGCAATAGTACCGACTGCTTTCATACGCCCCCACCGCTGCGCGGGCGATATGTTTGTTTACTTCCTCTTCATCGCGCATCCCCGTGACGATCACATCGGCGCACACCTATCGATCGTTAGCAGCGTCGTTTATGTTAATACGACTTTCGAAGTTGTCTGAACGAGATTATCCAACGGACCGACACGGACTAAAATTTCTACACTCCGACGGGAACATCGGGGCTGTGGTTGTGGACCACGCAAGACATGGCCTTCGAACTACTCTTCTTCAGCTTAGAAGTGGGGAAGCGGGGACTGGTGTCCCTGATGATTGGGGGGGGGGGGGGGTGCTGCTCCCGAGGTAGGTGGTGTGGGAGGGAAGTGCCCTCCCTCCCCACCATCATGGGGGCAGGTGTGGTCCTTGTATGTGGTGCAACGGATGGAGCTGTAACCAGAGTGACAGTTGTGGCATGAGATGATCTCATGCGCACGGGATGAAGCCGTTCAAATTTCCGCTTAGCCTCAGTGTAGGTCAGTCGGTCCAGGGTCTTGTATTCCATTATTTTCCGAACCTTCCGTAGAATCTTACAGTCCGGCGAGCAAGGGGGATGGTGCTCTCCATAGTTGACACAGATGGGAGGCGAGGCACATGGAGTATCGGAATGGGATGGACGAACACAATTGCGACATATGAGGCTGGAAGCAAAGCGGGAAGGCATATGGCCGAACTTCCAACACTTAAAAGACCGCATCGAGGGGGGGATATATGGCTTGACATCACTGCGGTAGACTATCACCTTCTCCTTCTCGGGTAATGTGTCACCTTCGAAGGCCAAGATGAAGGCACCGGTGGCAACCTGATTATCCCTCGGATCCCAGTGGACGCGCCGGACGAAATGGACACCTCGTCGCTATAAGTTGGCGCGCAGCTCTTCATCGCATTGTAAAAGAAGGTCCTTGTGGAAGATAATGCCCTGGACCATATTTAAGATTTTATGGGGCGTGATAGTAACAGAAACACCCCCCCCCCCTTTCCAGCTTCTTACAAGCGAGTAATGCCCGTGACTGGGCAGAGGATGCTGTTTTTATCAAGACTGACCCAGACCGCATTTTTGACAATCCCTCCACCTCCCCAAACGTGTCCTCTAAATGCTCTACAAGGAACTGAGGCTTCATGGACACAAAGGATTCCCCATCAGCTCTCGTACAGACTAGATACTGGGGCGAATACGTCTCGCTGTCAGTCATAGCTTTTCGTTCCCCCCATGGTGTGGTCAGGGAGGGAAACGATTTGGGGTCATACATTTTTGCATTAAAGTGTGCCCTCGAACGCTTAGACTGCTGGTGGTTGGCCATCAGCAAGAGAAGATGTGCCACGCTTCTTTGCGTCTCATCCACCCTGACGCCACGTACTCCGACCAAGGGCCTTCCCCACGGGCGCCACCCAGCCACAGCGAGTGCCACCTGGCAGGATGGCCATTGCCGGGAGTCCCGATGCCCCAGGGAGATAGGCATCTACTCCTTGGAATTCGTGGGGAGTTAATGGCGCAGGCATCAGTAGAGCGATCCCTGTGTTGTCAGGGGGCTACAACCAACAGGGTACATGGCGGCCCGACCACAATGGACTGACTACCGTGCTGGATATTAGGTGGCAAGTGGTCGATGGTCGCCGTCAGCGCAGAAAGCGACACTGCAGAGTGCATGGCGGAAATGTCACCCAGGAATGTATCCTCGCCCAAGAGATGGAGAGCGAGCGGGACTGGGATGTAACGACGAATGAGCTGGATAAAGGTCTCAATGCACGATAGACAAGGTGCACCAAGTAAGGAGCCCTTCCTCAATTAGCTCGCTCTTCGGGATAATTTTGAAATATGGTGGTCAAACCCAAGAGGGCTGAAACGTTTGAGACTCCTTTTAGTCGCCTCATACGACAGGCAGGAATACCGCGGGCCTATTCTTACCCAGAACCTGCTGGGGGTGCCACCAGCGTTCATGGAAGTCTTACTTGTAACTGTCCCGGAACCGCTGGAGGAACACGACAGTTAACAGCCGATCACTTTACTAAATTCCGATTTCAAGATTTTCACACGCCTTCTAGCTATGTGACTCAAGCGTGTGTTATGACAAGTTGTTTCCCTTGAACAAGTATCTTTAGGTGGCAATAATAACACCTAGACTGCCTTCAGCGAATATCGAGATATAATCGATGTGCTAACACACTCCCGACTGCCACACTTTCTAATTTCCATCGACTTCAACCAAGCGTTTGAACGTTTAGTCATGCATTCCTCAATGCTGTGGTGGACCGGATCGCGATTCCCCCGACGTCCACGCAGGTGATTATGCCCCTCGAGGGGCAATATCCAGGCTTCTCGTCAACAAAAGACCTACAGATCCTATATGGCAAGGTTTGCCACTGTCGAACATGCTTTATGCCATTGCGATGGAACCACTCATATGCGGATTACGGCGACGCTTGACAGCTATTCCATTTCGGGAGTACGTGTTCTGCTGCCGTGATCGTCGTCTGTTCAGCGGCCGAAATACAAGCTACGATGCAGTGGCTAACCAGTTATAGCGCAGGGGCAGATAGCGTTAAGAACGTCGCAAAATCATGCACCACGAAAATCGGCCGTGACCTTCCCATGGACAGCGTAGCCTCCTTTCAACTAGTGGACACCTTCCGCTGTCTCGGAGCGGTATACACGGGAGGCATTCGACGAACCTCGACGATCAATTTTCGAGCACTACTGTAGCGCATCGAGGCAAACATGCAGAACCATCTGCTACGCCCGCTGAATATGTGCCAGAGGGTCACCTTTGTCATTACACACCTGGCAGTCCGGATGCCCCACATGGCGCACATTCTGCCCGTCACTGTGACAATGGCGGTTAGACTGCAGATGGGTTTCTGTTTTATATATTTCGGATCCATCTTCAGAGTCCAGTATGATACCCTCAGTTTACCGAAGCGGGATGGCGGCCACGTTCCGTTTAACTCGAGAACTAGAACCATGGCACTTTACGCTAATACTATTCTCCAGTTATGAAAAAGCCAAAGTATTAGTATGATTGGAAAGTTGACCACCGAGTTCGCACCTATTTCTAGACGGTCGCCAACGTCATTGGCACATAACCCACCTCCAATGTCACACACATGCCGGTTCTTTTTAATATGCAGCTACATATGCAACGACCTCCACAAGACAAGGAGGATGACCACCCGCGAATCTACAGCCTTTCTCACCCCGAAACCCCGTTGAAGCAAGTCGCTTCCAGATTTCATGGCCTACAGTTTGGAAACGAACCATCAGCCGCGCGGAGTGGCCGCGTGGTTTGAGGCGCCATGTCCTTAGTATGAGTTAGTTTAAGTAGTGTGTAACTCTAGGGACCGATGATCTCAGCAGTTTGGTCCCTTAGGAATTCACACACACATTTGAACGAACCATCAATCATACCACACCACTGACTTAACGGCGACGAGGACCATCACGTCAACGGCAAATATGCTACAAGACAGAGCCTGCGTAGCATCGCGCTGGTGTACTCACCCCTTTGCCTCAAATGCAGTGACGAAGATAAGGATATACACCGTTTCGAGTGTAGAGCAGCAGAGCAGCAGCTGTCTCGACCCTTGTGCAGAAAATCGCATAGGAGCGGCTTTCTACCGCCGAATGTCCCCCCCCCCCCCCCCCTCCCCCGAATCACGTCTCTCCTACGATGCTGGTACATCCTAAACAACCTACTTTTCGTCACCTAAGTGACATGGATATCGGTTACCTCTTCCGGGACCGAATGGTCGACCTGGTGGACGTCTGGAAACGTCTCCAAGTACAACATCAGACGCTGCGCTGATATCGACGCTATTGGGCCACTTTTGGAAACTATTTACAGCATATTTTCGCCAGCCCGGTCAGGAGATGGAATGTCGACGAGACGCGCCAACAAAGATGGGAGACCCCCCGCGTCTCCCTGCCACGATAGAACAGACGTTGTTCTAGCGGCGAGACAGTGTGGAGCATGGCGCAGCAAGTCTTCCTAGTTTCCTTAACTTCCCTTTTCTCTTCATCTTCTAAATATTTTTCCTTACACATGTTCATTCACGGATGGGACGTCATCTAAAGCCTTACGTGCTTTTCTCCTTCATGGGCTCTGCTGTTGTAGTCATTTGACAACCATGTAAAAAAACGAATCAAGAACGAAGATCATATACTCCGTATAACGTCTCCTAGCAGTTTCTAAAATACTAGAATGCACATGGCTGTGACACCTGAAAAAAAAAGAAGTCAGTCAAACAGAACAATTTATAGATCCATGGAACCTATCGCCTCGGGAGAGTAGTTAGCGGCAACACCTGACGAGGAACTTATCAAGGTAGGGTTGAAGCGGGGGCGCTAGTTAAATGTAGATTTGATTTTTTTAGCTTAAACTTAGATAAGGAGATAGATCCATCTAAAAGAAAAGAAAACGCACACACACACACACACACACACACACACACACACACACAATAAGTCTGTAGAGCACTTGCATGCAAAAGGCAAAGGTCTTGAGTTCAAATCTCGGTCCGGCACACACTTTTTAATCTGCCAGGAAGTTTAAGGATTTTTCGTGTTTATTGTTTCAGAAGTAATAACGAGAACTGTTAACACGATTATCCCACTGTGAGACAAGGCTGGAAATGCCATCTTGGGGAACTGTTTGCAGTTGCCTATAGAAACCTAATTGTATTCAGGCTTGCATCTTTTTGTCTGAAACAAATCGACAGCCACCAGTGTCCTCCTTCAGGGCTCAAAAAAACATGGAAATCGCATGGAGAGAGGGCTTTCCAGAGAAACATCTGCAGCGTATTCCAAACAACCTTGGTAATACATGGCTGGCCATTTTGTCAGGTTATTTCAACTACGATGCAAAAATTTGCTGGCAAGCCTTTACACGTCCTCCATGCAGTCCCGCTCTCTCACCATGCTACTTCCATATTTTTGGGTAAAACATTCGGGCCGTCGATTTGCTTTAGACGAAGATCCCTTAGGCAACCACAAACACTTTTCCATGAAGGCATCGATCGTCCTGTCTCACAGGGTGGTGGTAAGCTCCTATAGGACCAAACTGATAAGTCATCGGTCCGTAGGCTTTCACGCTACGTAATCTGGTCTAGGGGTAGCGTCTTCGGTCCCGGGTTCAATCCCCGCCACTGCCTAAATTTTGATAAATAATCAGCATTGGCGGCCGAAGACTTCCGGGATAAGTCAGCCTCATTCTGCCAACGGCCTTGTCAAAGAGGGCGGAGGAGCGGATAGAGGTTCAGGGCACTCTCTTATCCTAGGGGTGGGAAAGTGCCGCTAAAGGTGGAAGAATCAGCAATGATCAACGACATGAGGATGCAGAAGGCAATGGAAACCACTGCATTAAAGACACGTAACGTGTATCAACAGGACATGTGGCCTGTAATTGAAGAAGTGTCATGATGATCTCTCCATTGGCAAAAGATTCCGGAATAGTCCCCCATTCGGATCTCCGGGAGGGGACTGCCAAGGGGGAGGTTACCATGAGAAAAAGATTGAATAATCAACGAAAGGATAACGTTCTACGAGTCGGGGCGTGGAATGTCAGAAGCTTGAACGTGGTAGGGAAACTAGAAAATCTGAAAAGGGAAATGCAAAGGCTCAATCTAGATATAGTAGGGGTCAGTGAAGTGAAGTGGAAGGATTTCTGGTCAGATGAGTATCGGGTAATATCAACAGCAGCAGAAAATGGTATAACAGGTGTAGGATTCGTTATGAATAGGAAGGTAGGGCAGAGGGTGTGTTATTGTGAACAGTTCAGTGACCGGGTTGTTCTAATCAGAATCGACAGCAGACCAACACCGACAACGATAGTTCAGCTATACATGCCGACGTCGCAAGCTGAAGATGAACAGATAGAGAAAGTGTATGAGGATATTGAAAGGGTAATGCAGTATGTAAAGGGGGACGAAAATCTGATAGTCATGGGCGACTGGAATGCAGTTGTAGGGGAGGGAGTAGAAGAAAAGGTTACTGGAGAATATGGGCTTGGGACAAGGAATGAAAGAGGAGAAAGACTAATTGAGTTCTGTAGCCAGTTTCAGCTAGTAATAGCGAATACCCTGTTCAAGAATCACAAGTGGAGGAGGTATACTTGGAAAAGGCCGGGAGATACGGGAAGATTTCAATCAGATTACATCATGGTTAGACAGAGATTCCGAAATCAGATACTGGATTGTAAGGCGTACCCAGGAGCAGATATAGACTCAGATCACAATATGGTAGTCATGAAGAGTAGGCTGAAGTTCAAGACATTAGTCAGGAAGAATCAATACGCGAAGAAGTGGGATACGGCAGTACTAAGGAATGACGAGATACGTTTGAAGTTCTCTAACGCTGTAGATACAGCAATAAGGAATAGCGCAGTAGGCAGTACAGTTGAAGAGGAATGGACATCTCTAAAAAGGGCCATCACAGAAGTTGGGAAGGAAAACATAGGTACAAAGAAGGTAGCTGCGAAGAAACGATGGGTAACAGAAGAAATACTTCAGTTGATTGATGAAAGGAGGAAGTACAAACATGTTCCGGGAAAATCAGGAATACAGAAATACAAGTCGTAGAGGAATGAAATTAATAGGAAGTGCAGGGAAGCTAAGACGAAATGGCTGCAGGAAAAATGTGAAGACATCCTCAAAGATATGATTGTCGGAAGGACAGACTCAGCATATAGGAAAGTCAAAACAACCTTTGGTGACATTAAAAGCAACGGTGGTAACTTTAAGAGTGCAACGGGAATTCCACTGTTAAATGCAGAGGAGAGACCAGATAGGTGGAAAGAATACATTGAAAGCCTCTATGAGGGTGAAGATTTGTCTGATGTGATAGAAGAAGAAACAGGAGTCGATTTAGAAGAGGTAGGGGATCCAGTATTAGAATCGGAATTTAAAAGGGCTTTGGAGGACTTACGGTCAAATAAGGCAGAAGGGATAGATAACATTCCATCAGAATTTCTGAAATAATTGGGGGAAGTGGCAACAAAACGACTATTCACGTTAGTGTGTAGAATATATGAGTCTGGCGATATACCATCTGACTTTCGGAAAAGCATCATCCACACAATTCCGAAGACGGCAAGAGCTACCAAGTGCGTGAATTATCGCACAATCAGCTTAACAGCTCATGCATCGAAGCTGCTTACAAGAATAATATACAGAAGAATGGAAAAGAAAATTGAGAATGCGCTAGGTGACGATCAGTTTGGCTTTAGGAAAAGTAAAGGGACGAGAGAGGCAATTCTGACGTTACGGCTAATAATGGAAGCAAGGCTAAAGAAAAATCAAGACACTTTCATAGGATTTGTCGACCTGGAAAAAGCGTTCGACAATATAAAACGGTGCAAGCTGTTCGAGATTCTGAAAAAAGTAGGGGTACGTTATAGGGAGAGACGGGTCATATACAATATGTACAACAACCAAGAGGAAATAATAAGAGTGGACGATCAAGAACGAAGTGCACGTATTAAGAAGGGTGTAAGACAAGGCTGTAGCCTTTCGCCCCTACTCTTCAATCTGTACATCGAGGAAGGAATGATGGAAATAAAAGAAAGGTTCAGGAGTGGAATTAAAATACAAGGTGAAAGGATATCAATGATACGATTCACTGATAACATTGCTATCCTGAGTGAAGGTGAAGAAGAATTAAATGATCTGCTGAACGAAATGAACAGTCTAATGAGTGCACAGTATGCTTTGAGAATAAATTGGAGAAAGACGAAGTTAATGAGAAGTAGTAGAAATGAGTACAGCGAGAAACTTAACATCAGAATTGATGGTCACGAAGTCAATGAAGTTAAGGAATTCTGCTACCTAGGCAGTAAAATAACCAATGACGGACGGAGCAAAGAGGACATCAAAAGCAGACTCGCTATGGCAAAAAGGCATTTCTGGCCAAGAGAAGTCTACTAATATCAAATACCGGCCTTACTTTGAGGAAGAAATTTCTGAGGATGTACGTCTGGAGTACAGCATTGTATGGTAGTGAAGCATGGACTGTGGGAAAACCGGAACAGAAGAGAATCGAAGCATTTGAAATGTGGTGCTATAGACGAATGTTGAAAGTTAGGTGGACTGATAAGGTAAGCAATGAGGAGGTTCTACGCAGAATCGGAGAGGAAAGGAATATGTGGAAAACACTGATAAGGCGAAGGGGCAGGATGATAGGACATCTGCTAAGACATGAGGGAATGACTTCCATGGTACTAGAGGGAGCTGTAGAGGGCAAAAACTGTAGAGGAAGACAGAGATTGGAATACGTCAAGCAAATAATTGAGGACGTAGGTTGCAAGTGCTACTCTGAGATGAAGAGGTTAGCACAGGAAAGGAATTCGTGGCGGGCCGCATCAAACCAGTCAGTAGACTGATGACAAAAAAAAAAAAAAAAAAAAAAAAAAAAAAAAAAAAAACTAACTTGTACTAAATTACGCTAAGTACAACACACACACACACACGCACCCATGCCCGAGGGAGGACTCGAACCTCCGACGACGGGAGCCAAGCAAACCATGGCAAGGCGCCTACACCACACGACTGTCTCACAGGGGAATAAATATATTAACAGTTATGGCGATTGAGATATTAAACAGTTTACTCACTTTTCACCTTCCTCTGTTTTGATTTGACTGCTGCTTATAGAGGGTAAGACAAAAAAAAGTGGCCCAGAGAACAGAGTTCCAGGATACAAAGAACCACAGCACCGGAAAAGAAATACAGTACTAAGCTGTCTATAGTCGATTCTGAAAGTAGATTCATCTCTTGGCACTTTTGAGCCCTGGTCAGCAAAATGCTGAAGGTGGATCAAAGCCTGCTGGAGTTGCTGCAGTCTCATCCGAAATGTTCTGCTGCATTTCTTCGAGACTACGACGGTTGTTGCTGTATAGCTTAGACATGAGAGCTCCTCACACAAAGTAATTACACACTGACAAGTCAGGTGACTCGGGAGGCCACGTGGCACCATGACCAGACTGATCGCTGCTAACAACTCTGTCAGATTGCGTAAATGTCCTCCAAGGTTCGGTCTGCTGTATGGGCAGTTGCTACATGCTGCTGGAAGTAACTGTAGATATTTTCATCCTTCGTTAATGCTGCCAAAAATGGTTTCAAAATGTTGGCAATGTAACGCCCTGAAGTCAGCGTCTGATGAAAGACGATGAGACCAATAATGAAGCGTGCAGACAATCCACACCAAACTCCAACCTTCTGTTCATGCAATGGTATTTCGTGGAAGTTATGCGGATTCTCTGCAGCCCAGAACCTGTGATTCTGTGAGTCGACATAACTACTCTGGTGAAACTAGGCTTCATCAAAGAAAAAGAAAAGATACGTGTCCAAGTCATTCATTGTTATTTCATTCAACAGTCACTCACAAAATTGGAGGCGCTGTGGAGTATCTGCTGGTTTTAATGCATGAACAGCAGACACTTACTAGGGATCCATATGAAGATCCAGGTTGAGATTCCTCGACGTGATCGACTTGATACGCCGGCCTCTTGCGGCAGGCGTCGGCTTGATGTGGTAGGACTCTGAAGCATTTTCTGGTAAACTGTAGCCACATTTTCTGGAGTTCGGACACGTGTCGGAATGTTTTTTTGACCTGTCTGACGCCATTTTCGGACTAAGCGTTGCATGACATTTTTTGCTGGTACTTTGACCCCATTAAATTTCTCGACAAACAACTGACCACACAGTTTTCACAACTTCGTTGTCACGTAACTTTCCACAACGCACACCCGCTACTTCACTGTGAGTACTATCGTCCCCTTTGCACTGTTCCATTTACTGACACAGCCAGCATTATGCTCTGACCGGTGTGAATCACACGTCGCGTGTAAATGTGGTGCGCGTGTCACTTGGTGTGATTATATGCATACATTCACGTCCAATCGTATCCATTTGTCCAGGCCACTTTTATTCGTCCCACTCTGTACTAGGCTGTTCGGTAATTTCATAGCTCTTTTCCATAAGTTTAACAAACATAATAGATTGCGACGGTACCTAACGGTTACAACCGTGTACTTGCTCTCCCTAAACAGCATCTCATACTAGCCAACTTTACTTGTGGTTACTCGTACTTTAGATACTTGGGCTATGCACCGCTCTGTTTAAAAAGAATAGCTCGATGTAGTCGTAGGGTGGGGCGCGAACATATGCTTTCATGCCCCACAGTTAACTCGCTGCAAATAATAACCACTAGCTGTGATCCTGCAGTCAAATAGTCTATGCAATGGCTAGAATTGCGAGTTAACAAAATTACAGTAATAAAAAATTTAAGTTAAAATAATAATTGAGTAACAAAGGTTATATTCTGACGTCTGTAACTAATGTTACGGACGCTAGATGCTAGACGCTAGGTGCTAGAGAATTATGCTGGAAGACGTTTGTTCAAGAAAGGACATCTCCAAATAGCCTTGTCAGATGCAGTAAAGTTACGGTTAGCGCATTACGAGAATGTTAGCAAAATTGCCAAACTAAATACTCATCAAAGCCGCACGAAAACTACGTCCACTTCATGATCACGATATACGAAAGTTTCACCAACTGAAAACAGTTCAGAGTTCAATATGGTGATTTATAGATTAGTACACGCTATACAAGAATAGCAACTCATACTCCGTCTGTTCTCAGTTTCGTAAATCAAGCAAAAAATGTTAGAGTCCTAGTGTGAAGCACATTCATATCTCCCGAAATATCAAGTCCCTTCAAAAGTTAGAGTACTGCAGTGGCCTTTCACCGCCCAGAAACAATCACCTATACGACTGAATGGTACATGTTGCTCTAGACAGGTCTGCTTTCTTCCAGAACTCGCCACAAAGTGTCCAGAATAGCTCCCTTGAGCTCTTCACTCGTAAAGTCTCAGTCTCTACTTGACTGCCGTAGTGTTCCGCTACTATCTTCTTTGTCATTGGCTGAAGGCCATCCCTACCAAAAATGCATCGTTCTAGATATGTTTTGACTCACCTTGATCGCTTCTCGCACTGAACTGATATACTACAACAATATTTACGTAAAGAAAAGTTTTAAACATTCTGTCCCACAAATGATTTACAATAAATAGAAATAATACTTGATTCATATATAAATAACACAGCACTATTGCACAAGTGTGTTCTCGATAAATGACAACAGATTGTCCTTAAGGATTGTTTAAACAGTTATTTAGGCCTTCTTGACGGAAGTGTCTTTAAGATTGTGAGATACTCTGCCATTTCCTGGAGCATTTCCTGTTGCACAAAGGCCATGAGAGTGACAGCCATGAAAATTCCCGTACTGGGCTTTTCCCTATCTCCGTCGACGCAGCTGGATTCGCTCACAGTGGTTGCCTAGCCACAAGCCGGAAGCGCCGCGGCGCCCAATGAGCTCTCGGCCTGCTAGCTTTCACTCGTACAACAAATTCACATGCTACCAATACTGGGAGCTCCCCTGAATACGCATAACGTTGCAAGGTACACTTAACAGACACTCTAGTCCTGTATAATTTATTCTCCTTCACTGTTTAAATGGTTCAAATGTCTCTGAGCACTATGGGACTCAACTGCTGTGGTCATAAGTCCCCTAGAACTTAGAACTACTTAAACCTAACTAACCTAAGGACATCACACACATCCATGCCCGAGGCAGGATTCGAACCTGCGACCGCTTCACTGTTTACAACAGCCTGCTAACGCTGGGATAACTTTTCGATTCCACGACTGTAGAAATCACGTGGTTTTTAGATGAATAACTCGTTGAGGTATGTTCGGAGCGCATTTTCCTCCAGAAAGAAAGTCCTTGAAGACTGTTCGCCAGAGGGTGGAAAAGGTGAAAACCCGAGAGGGCGCAGGAGCGGGTGAATAACGTGGGTGCGAAATGATTTCCCAGTCCAGCTCCTGTACAGATTTGTTTTTTCACTGTAGCAGAATGTAGGCGGGTATTATCATGGAGTAGTCTTACTTCACGGAGCTTTCCTGGTCGCTGTTCTTGGATTACGTGTATAAGACATCACAGTTGTTGACAGTAAGCGTCAGCGGTGATGGTTACACCTCGGGGAAGCAATCCGAAGTACGCCACACCGCCACTGTTCCACCAGATGCTTATGATTATCTTTTGTGAATGTATGCAGGTCCTTTTACGGGGAGTTTCTGCTTTGTTTGAACTCAACCATTCCTTCCTTTTCTTTATGTTAGTACCAAGACACCATTTCTCGTCACCAGTAACGATACAGGATAGGAATGATCGGTGTTGTTCACGAGCCAACTGGTGATTTTTGTGGTTTTGTCTTGGAACCCTCCCCACTGCATGCAAACGTCGCACGATGTTGGAATAATCAGAGTTCATTACATTTCCCGATTCTCGGGATTACTGTCTTGGATCAGTGCCAACTAAAGCGTTTAAAGTATCTTAATGAAACCCCGAAGGTCTTCTTGAAGGTGGAGAGTTGCGAACGCTAAACTGGGGCCGACCAAATGTTGCACACTGCGCAAAAGTGTGTAAGTGCTTCACAGGCGCGCTCATCTCAGGCATCGGAGAAAGCTTAATTAGACACTTATACCAAACGAGCGGCGGCAGTTCCGCTTTCTTCTTTACGCGGTGTCAGGAAAACCGAAGCACACCCAGCCTCCGACCTGAGATATACTGAGAAATGGCAAGTACTGAAAAAAAACAAAGAACAGGATATCTGTGTTTTCAGTCAATTAAACACGACTGCGAACTGCAAATCTTCTTAACAGCAGTAGGCAAAACTCGCAGTGTTTTCTGTGCTGCCGAATAATTGGCGGCCAGCTCAAGTTTACGACTGAAAGACACTACAACTTATTTCGTAAATACTTAAATATGAGTCTAGTGTACCGAACGGTGAAGAACAGCAAGCCAAATTAAGTGCTGGATGAGCCACATCGACAGGGTCTTAATGTAAGTCATAATAACTGATACTTCTGGAACTCTTCGTTTCTTGTATTACATTCGTTTGTATTTTAGTGTACAACGTACTGTTTCAAATTTTCCGGAATGGCAATCACAGTACATCTACACTACGAGCAAGTTCCAATATTGCTTTAAAAATAGCAATATCCGAGAAACCGTTTTCCGAAGGAAAGCTTGTAAAAGACTGTTGCACGGATGCGTCAGAACGTTTGTGTTCCACGAACGTTAGCAGGTTTCAAGAAATCGGCCTTTCCCAACAAAGAGTGAGACGACGTATGGTATGGCCGGCGATGTGCACAGACAGTTAATAATAAGACTAAGGACTTTGTTGCTTTCTTTGTTGCGTTGCGTTGGATGAAACAGATCTTACAGATACAGCTCAGGTAGTGGTGTACATACGAGCTGTCTGTAACGCTCTGCGTATAACAGATAACGTTTTGGACTTAGTAGCACTGAAAGGAGCTACGACAGGTGTAGACTTACCCCAAGCTATCGAGCAGGCGATTGATGGTGTCGGCATGGATTGGAAGAGTCGGTTGATCTCAGTGATCACAGATGGAGCAACTGCAACATGAGGCCATCAGAAAGGTCTCATAACATTGATGCGCGAAAAGCTAAGACCCACAGAAGAGACGATGTATGGAATTCATTGCGTTCTGTATAGAGAGGCGCTTTGTGCAAAACCAGTAACGGCAGAAAATGTGTCTGCAGCTCGTGGTATAGTGGCTAGCGTTGATGCCTCTGGATCACGGGGTCCCGGGTTCTATTCCCGGCCGGGTTAGGGATTTTCTCTGCCCGGGGACTGGGTGTTTGTGTTGTCCTCATCATTTCATCATCATCATCATCGTCATCATCATCATTAGTGACAGTGGCTAGACTGGACTGTGTAAAAAGTGGGACTGTGTAAAAAATTGGGCCTTAGTACAGTCACTGATGACTGCGCAGATGAGCGCCCCACAAACCAAACATCGTCATCATCACGTAAGGAAATGTCATGCAAATCGTTGTGTGTAGTGTAAACTATCTGAAGCCACGCGGGCTTACACATCGCCAGTTTCGGCAGCGCTTACAGGAATTAGTACGGCGACATACCTTACTATACCGATGTACGCTGGTTCAGCAGAGGTAAAATGCTAAAAGATTATTTGATTTACGTTTGACCGTAGTACATTTCTTACAGGAGAAGGAAAAGAGTGAACCAAAATTAGAGGACCCTTGCTGGATATCAAACCTCGCAATTTTCGTCGACTTTACGTCTCACGCGAACAGCCTGAATGTCAGTTTGCAAGGTGAAAGTAATTTAATTTCTGACATGTCACAAAAAGTAAATTCTTTTGAAAGCTTACTCTTTGGGAGAGCCAACTATTGTCTGAAAACACTGCACATTTCTCTAAGCTTGGTTTGGTCCACAAAAGTCCTAGATTTCAACAATATGTGTCAGAAATTGTAGGAGTTAAGGAGCAATTTCGAGCACAATTTGTAAATGCTGCGAGTGTGTCTCGTATCAATTGTTGTTCTGCACAGCCGTTTCCAGCATCAGTTGAAGATACTTCGAATCATCTACAGATGGAAGTGATCGACCTGCAGTGCAATACATAGCTGAAAGACAAGTTCTTTGCAGAACGAAGTACAAAAGAATTCGACGAAAATGTTCTACAGCAAGAATTTCCACGCCTGCATCACGAAGCCGTGAGAGATATGTACATGTTCGGGTCTACTTAAGTGTGTGAAAGATTTTTCACAGTAATGAAAATGAATAAATCAAGGTTCCGATCGAGTATTAGTGACAAAAATCTTCGCAACTGTTTTCTTTTGTTGCCGATATTAACTTTATCGTTTCTCACCACCAAAGATAAATATGTTTCGGATATCTTTCTTTTTCTAATAAAAAATTTTTATTTACTATCTGTACGTCATATTGCTTCACGTTACATAGGCGAATATTGTTATATGGAAAATTTGATATTAAACAGGTTGTTCAAACATACTTTAAAAATTATTCTTTAATTCTTGAGAAACATGTTTGATACACTTGCCATGAAGGGCAAACCAATCCGGCATATTTAAGCAATTTTTTTTTTTTGTGTTTCGTTTTAGAACCGTGACGTTTGCTGTCAGGGCGATAAAATAACACAATACCTTATGATGATTGTGTCGTACACTGTGAACAGATCACGGGAGTGTCCCAGGTACAGTGTACCCCAGCTAGTGGGTATCCCAAAGCGGAGACATCTGTGCTTAGAGACGTACGCTAAATGAGTGGTGACGGCTCCCTGTTTACACGTCTGGTGAGTGTGCACACTGTGACCAGGAAGTTGCACATGTGCAGCAGATCCGTACATGAGCAGAATTTCTCGCCGACCTGATCCAAACGATCCTTCTTCAAACAAGAAAACCATTTTCTTGCCGTTTCGGTGTGAAACGATAATCGTGTGGTAGTATGCGGGATGTTGCTGTTGCTGTGTGTATTTAAAGTGTTTGAAGTCAGTAATAATTTCGGTAATTAACCGTAAAGCCTTTGAATCGCTGATATCTGTTCTCAGTCGAAACCGTCGTTGTCTGCTCGTTCAAGTTACCAGTCAAAGAGAATGTATAATTAGCACCATCTAGTACAGTGAGGCAGCAGCATAAGTTAATATAGGTCGTCTTGTAACAGTCCCAGTAATTGACCCAAGTAACTCATCAATAAACGCAGTGTGACTTAAGTAGGAGAAAAGGAAGTTAATGAACAGCACACGCTTACATTAATCGAACAGTGTAAGTCAGGCACAGTATCAGAAACTAACCTGCAGTGGAAATGAAGCTCGAACACAAGATCCTAATACTATCTTAAGTGTTGTAGTATCATCTTACAGATGGTCACTGCGCTGGGGATGAAGACACCCATACTGTAATCATAGTAGTTAAATATGAAACGCTGGACATCTGTCAGCAATACGATTTAAAGCAAGTTGAAGAAAGTTACAGTTTGAACGTGCATCGTTTCCAAAGGCGTAGTAGACACTATTCAAGGTAGTTTGTGAGACATGAATAAACACACTTTTGCGGGATCATACACAGTGTCCCTCCAACCAGCGTCCGTCGTCGAGACTCGCCTTCTTAGCTGAGAACGCGTGTACCAGAACGAGGATACGTTTTGATAAAAATAGGGGATGCTCTTTGTGACATGAAATATTCGATGAAATTTATTAAATGTAACAGTTCGCTGAGATAAAAATAGCCTTGAATAACACATGATCACGAAATGGCGTTAGACAAAAGGTTAGTCTATTTGCGCTTTAATACCCAGTGACTGATAAGGAAGGTTGAAATGAGAAACCGAATGAATGTAATAACGCATGAATTTCATCAGTAATGAGTGTTGTTGAACTCTGTGACTGCTCCTTTATCGGATGTAGAAGAAGGTCCACTGCCCATTACAATTGGAGTATTCAAATCGTTGTTGAAATTTTGTCAGTTTTTTGACAAATACCTTTTCGTTTTCACACATTGATTGCACATTTGTCACCATAGTAACTATCTGAACTGCTAATTACGCGTTTCACACAGTACAGGCACTTGAGATGTTAATAAATGTAGGTAAAACATGGACTCGCAACATCCGACCTGTTTACATTGGAATACGGTACAGAGCCAATGGTGAAAGAGCCTAAATATAAAAAGCACGGAGATGTTACAGACACAATAGCATCGCAGACGTTGCAAATTACGGTAGTGTAGTATTTTACATGATTGTGTATCACACTATCGTTATAATTTATGGAAAGTATTCTGAGAAATTATGTTAGGTTAAATAGTCATTGTCGGACAGTACGTGTGAAATACATTGGAAGTGAGTGTAAAGTGGTATATTTTCATGCGTTGGATTTATATAGGATTTACACAAATCAAGTAGTTAGATGATAATCTTTTTTGGTGTATGGCATTCAATCATACAGGACTTTTTGTTGTTGCACCATTCCTGTGTACTATTTTTTTTGGAAATGTTAATTTCTTTTTATTCATCAAGGGGACTGAATCGTATTTCGTATGTACGGTTAAGGGGACAAAATTTTTCTCGAGCACTTACAGAGCATTTTCCTACCACGTGTGTTTATGTGCCACCCTCCTCTTTTCTGTCATCCACTTTTCTGCATATATTTTAGTTCTTGATTTCTGATCTGTGATTTCATTTATGAGTCCTTCAAAACCAGATGCAAGTGGCCCTTATGAAATCAATACTAGATTAGTTTATGCCTTACGATGCATTGGCAAGGGCATGGCTGCAGGGAGAACATTATGTTCAGTGATGAACTTACATCAAACACCAAAAAAATTTGAAAAACTGACTGCAATATTAGAAAAAGCTGTATGTGAGGTCAGTGAAGAAAGCATGAAACTGGCTGCTAGGGAAGCAGTGGAAGAAAATGATGGATCTTCGGATATTACAGTTGCACTTGATGGAAGTTGGCAGAAAAGAGAACATACTTCTGTGAATGGAGTAGTGACTGCCGGTGAAGTATTACATGTAGAGATAATGTCTAAATATTGCAAATGTTGTTAAGTCAATGAACATAAAGAACACAACTGTGTGGCAAATTTTAGAGGAATTAGTGGTGGTATGGAAGTTCATGGAGTACAACAAATATTTCATCGCTCCGTAGAAACAAGAGGCTTACGGTACACCAAATATTTTGGCGATGGTGACAGTAACGCATACAACAATGTGGTGAACTCTAAGCCATATGGGGATGCCATTATTAGCAAAACTGAATGTGTAGGCAATGTTTAAAATCGTTTGGGGACAAGGCTGAGAAAAGTAACTGTTAATATGAGAGGAACAAATTAGACGATGGAAAATTGTTGACCGAACTGGGTCGGTTAACTAAAACTGAAATGGAAAACTTGAATTTATACTACGGGCAGGCTAATAGGAGAAATAACATGGATTGTGTCCATCAGGAGAAAATTCGTGGTGCAATTACAATCGGGCTCTCACCGGCATTCTGTTCCTGCTGCTGTTATTACAACAGTTAAACCTATTTTCAGAGACTTGGCTCAGCCTGACCTTCAAAGGAAATGTCTGCATGGACAGACACAGAAACCAAATGAATGTTTCAACAGCAAAATTTGGAACCGCCTTCCTAAAACTGTATTTGTAGGCATGCATACAATGAAACTAGGAGTTCATGATGCTGTTATTACATTCAGTAAAACAGAATTAGTATCTGACGTTCGCTAGAAAGCGCTATGGGTCTTTTGTTGTTGCTGATCTGTATAAACGATTTAGGAGACAATCTGAGCACACTTCTTAGAATTTTTGCAGATGATGCCGTCGTTTATCCTCTATTGAAGTCATTAGATGATCAAAATCAATTGCAAAATTATTTAGACAAGATGCCTGTTTGGTGCGAAAAGTGGTAACTGACTCTTAAGAATGAAAAGTGTGAAGTCATCCACATGAGTACTAAAAGGAATCCGCTAAATTTCAGTTACCGTGTAAATCACACGAATCTAAAGAGAACCGAAGACTGCGATTTATTGGCAGCACACTTAGAAAATGCAGCAGGTCCACACAGAAACTGACTACACTACACTTGTCCGTCCTCTTCCGAAGTACTGCTGCGTGGTGTGTATCCACATCAGTTTGGATTGACGGAGGACACCCAAAAATTTCTAAGAAGGCAGTTCGTTTCGTATTATCGCGAAATAGGGAAGAGAGTGCCATTGATATGATACGTGAATTGGGTTGACATTCATTAAACCAAAGGCGTTTCTCGTTGCTCAGAACCTTCTCATGAAAATTCAATCACCAACTTTCTCCTTCGAATGCGATAATATTATGTTGACCACTACCTACAAAGGGAGCGACAATCATTGTACTAGAATAAGAGAGATCAGAGTTTGCACGGAAAGAGTTAAGTGTTCGTTTTTTCTCCGAGTTGGAAGGTACAAAAATAGCTTGGAGATGGTTCGATGAACCCTGTGCCAGGCACTAAATTGTAAATGCCAGAGTAGTCACGTAGATGTAGGTGTCGAATGCTGTATCATTAAACGCTTTACAACGTCAGATAATTTCATCTTTGTACTTGATTTTCGTAGGTCCTATGAAAATCAATTGTATGAAAATAGGTAATTTTACACTGACTTTCATTGGATTTGAAATGTATTATTTGACAATGACAAGTTAGCCTAATAAAATTTGCCAGCAACCTTTTTGTAAATTACAAATGTCAGTTTGATACCACAATCATGTAAAATCTTCATTTTCGAAATTTGTCATATCTCTGTACTTATTAAATCTAAGCTATTCGATCATAACCTTTGTAACCCAGTTACGTTGGATGTTTCGAGTCTTTGTCTTGTCTGTAGTTACTCTATTAACTTCCAGGGTGCCAGTATTATGTCAAAGGCGTAATATAGCAGATCAAATAGTTACTGTGCTGACAAATATGCAGTTAATATGTGAAAATTGAAATGTGTTTGCAAAACAAAGTGACAAAAGTGCAATTAAGATTTGGATATTCCAACTGTATGTAAGTACACTAATATTTTCAAGAACGCCACTTCGCCACTTGTAATTCTTAGACTTGCGTCTATTTAGTCAAAATCACATAATTTGTTATTTGTCTAAACAGTGAATTCCAATATGGAATGTGGAAACATGAAAATGAATGTTTAATCACCTGAAGATGCGCACAAGTCTGAAACTGGTTGTCTTGTAATTAATTTTCCGTAAATTGTGACTGCTATCGGATCTTCTTCTAAACACTGTAACAACTGATGACTCCTTGCCATTATAAAGACTCGTGAAATACAAGCTGGATTTACTAGTATCACACGAACTCATTTCCATAGATGACACAAATAAGATAACTGTATGAACTAAACCGAAGGAAAGAGTTTCAGAACATAAACAGTCTCGGTTGGGAAATTATTTAATGTCAGTGGCGCGTTGTGCCCTTTTGGGGCATCATCAGATTGTATAAAAGTATTTGGGTACGTGACCCATCAGTCTTTCTGAAGGAAAGAGTTACTGAGTGGACAACATAATGTATCGGATGAAATCACGGAAAGTTCGATTCTGCAACTACGCTCGTGTCTACTGACTTCACAAAGACAGGAAATGTTAGTTATATCTCACGGAGCACATGCCATTTCCTCAGCTGATAGCGAGTTTAGCAACACCAATTAGTGAAAAATTTATTCGTGGAAAGCGAGCACATCACGAATGATTTAACTGAATTACCTTGCATACGAACGATCTCTTCGGATAATCGCAATAAATGGAGTACCTTAGAGCCCATCACCTACAGGAGCTCAGTTCGTCAGCGTACCTGACGATGGCGACATATCTGATGGCCGAAATATTGCCCCAGTTGAATAATATGAACGAAGAGAATGTAGTGTTCCCTCCAGGGATTCCGATTTCAGTTCACGGACATTACCTCAATTCTCGGATGTTGATCGAACCTACCGGTAATAAAACTAGCAGCATGCCTCTGAATTGCTTCGATGTCTTGCTTTAATCCGATCTGGTGGGAACAGCAAACACTCGAACAGTTCTCAAGAATGCGTTGTTTGTGAAAAAGAGAGAATGAGAGAGAGAGAGAGAGAGAGACGCCTCCTTTATTGCACAAAATGACGTTTGGGAATGGTAAACTTGCACGTAGACTTAGTCAAGTTAAAAAATTAAGTTTGACCGTTGGAACGTGTTTTATCACACGACACGTGAACAGGACCGGAACTATGTTGACTCAGCTACGTTACTGTTTAAGAACAACAGCTCATTGTGTGCGCACGTTTACGGGCCGGTTTGCCGCCCTCCCTGCTTTTTTCTTTTAAAAGAAGGGCGTTGATGAGAGTTGATGACTACAAGCATTTGTAGAAGTGAAGGTCTTAGCTTGAAATCTAATGCAAGATCGAAGAGATACTGGTGGTTATAATTAAAATTTCGCTATTTCAACATTTACCGACTTTACAGGAACGATGTTCATTATATGAAAGCGTCGTGTATCTGCCTTCGGACATGTCCGAAAGGAAAGACACCACGATTTCATATAATTGATACGCCTCGATGGACAATGAATTCAGAAACTTCAGTGCTGATACACAACGTCGTTCGATCTCCCACGGGAATATAAAATTAGCGAGCATGGAGGACTGGACGGGGACTGCAGATAAGGGTCGCTAGGTGGAAACAGCAATGGCGCCCGAAGACTTCCGGCGCAAGAGGTCACCGTCATTCCGCCAACGGCCTTGTCTAACGTGGTGGAGGAGCGGACAAAGGTTCAGGACACTCTCTTCCCCTTTGGATGAGGAACTGACCCTAAAAGGCAGAACAATTGCGAAGCCCAACGGAAAAGCATGCACAAGACAATGGGAACCATTACACTGAATACCCATAATGCGTATCCGCAGAGGACGGTCAAGGGGGAGGTGACCATGAGAAAAAGATTCAATAACCAACGACAGGATAACGTTCTACTAGTCGGGAAGTGGAATGTCAAAAGTCTGAGTGTGGTAGGGGAGCAAGAAAATTGAAAAGGGAATTGCTAAGGCTCAATCTAGATATAGTGACAGTCAGTGAAGTGAAATGGAAAGAAGACAAAGATTTCTGGTCAGACGATTATAGGATAATACCAACAGTTATGAAAAGGAAGGTAGGACAGAGAGTGAACTACTGTGAACGCTTTAGTGACAGGGTTATACTCATCAGAATGGACAGCAAACCTACAACTAGAACAATAGTTCAGGTATACAGGCCAGACGTCGCAAGCAGAAGATAAAGAGATAGAGGGAGTATATGAGGATACTGAACGGGAATTCCAGTACGAAGAGGAAGATGAAAATCCAATAGTCTTGGGGGATTGGAATGCAGTTGTTGGGGGAGGAGTAGATGAAAGGGTTACTGGAGAGTATGGACTTGGTACTAGGAATGAGTGAGGAGAAAGATTAATTGAATTCTGGAATAAATTTCAGTTGGTAATAGCAATCTGCTCAAGAATCACAAGAGGAGGAGATATACTTTAAATGGGCGGGTACACACAGGAAGATTTCAGTAAGATTACCTCGCGGTCAGGCAAAGGCGCCTAAACCAGATACTGGATTGTAAGGCGTACCTAGGGGAAGATATAGGCTCAGATGACAATTTGGTAACGACGAAGAGTAGGCCGAAGTTTAAGCGACTAGTCAGGAAGAATCAGTGCACAAAGAGATGGTATGTATACGGAAGTACAAAGGAATGAAGAGATACGCTTGAAGTTCACTGAGGCTATCGATACTGCGGCAATGAATAGCTTAGTAGGCAGCTCAGTTGAAGAGGAATGAACATCTCTAATAAGGCAAATCACAACGGTTGGAGAGAAAAACATAGGTACAAGGAAGCTAACCGCGAAGAAACCATAGGTAATATAAAAAATACTTCACTTGAGTAATAAAAGAAGGAAGAACAAAAATTTTTAGGGAAATGCAGGAATACAGAAATACAAGTCATTAAGCAATGAAATAAATAGGAAGTGCAGGGAAGTTAATGTGAACTGGCTACATGAAAAATGCGAAGAAATAGAAAAAGAAGTGAATGTCGGAAGGACTAACTCAGCATATAAAAGTCAAAACAAGCTTCGGTGAAATTCTAGGGAAGGGCAGTAACATTAAAAGTGAAATTCCAGTTCCGCTGTTAAATCCGGAGGACAGCGCGGATAGGTGGAAAGAGTACATTGAGGGCCTCTATGAGGAGGAGGATGTATCTGATGACGTAAGGGAAGAAACAGGAGTCGATGGAGAAGAGAGAGGGGATCCAGTACCAGATTCAGATTTTAAAATTGCTTTGGAAGACATAATAGCAAATAAGGATACATAACATTGCATCGGAATTTCTAACATAATTGGAGGAAGTGGCAACAAAATGATTAGTCACGTTGGTGTGTAGAATGTATGAGACTGGCGGTATACCATCAGACTTTAGGTAAAGCATCATCCACACAATTCCGAAGACTGCAAGAGCAGACAAGTGGGAGAATTACGGCGCAATAAGCGTAACAACTCATGCGTCCAATTTGCTGACAGGAATAATACGCAGAACAATGGCAAAGAAAACTGAAGATGTTTTAGGAAAGCTAAAGGCAGAAGTGAGACAGTTCTGTCATGATCATTGATAATGGAAGCAAGACTAAAGAAAAATCAAGTCGACCTGAAAAAAAGTGTTCACAATGTAAAATGGTGCAACATGTTTTAAATGTTTAGCAAAATAGGGGTAAGATGTAGGGAGAGACCGGTAATATACAACATGTACAAGAACTAAGAGGGAACCATAGAAGACCAGAAAGAAGAATACGGATTGAAAAAGATGTAAGACAGGAATGTAGTCCTTCGTCCCTACTGTTCAATCTATACGTCGAAGAAACAATGACGGAAATAAAAGAAAGGCTCGAGAGTGTGGTTAAAATTAAAGATGAAAGGATATCAATCTTAAGATTCGCTGATGACATTACTATTACTAGTGAAAGTGAAGAAGGATTACAGGATCTGTTGAATGAAATGTACAGTCCACTGAGAAGAGAATGTGGAGTGAGAGTAAATCAAAGAGAGACGAAAGTAATGAAAAGTAGCAGTAATGATAACAGCGAGAAACTTAACATCAGAATTGGGTATCACAAAGCAGACGAAGTCAAGGAATTCTGCTGTCTATGCAGCAAAGTTACCCATGACGGACGGAGCAAGGAGGACATTAAAAGCAAACTAGCACTGGCAAAAAAGGCATTCCTGTCCAAGGAAAGTCTATTAGTGTCATACATAGGGCTTCAGGAAGAAATTTCGGAAAATGTGCCTTAGTAGCACATCATTATGTGGCAGTGAGAAATGGATTGTTTGGAAACCAGAGCAGAAGAGACTCGAAGCATTTGAGATGCGGTGTTGCAGAAAGATGTTGAAAATGAGGTGGACTGATAATGAAAGAAGTGAGAAGTAACAAATGATAAGGTTGTTTGCGGAATCTGCGAGCAAAGGAATATATCGAAAACACTGCCAAGAAGAAGGGACAGGATGGTAGGATATCTGTTAAGACATCAGTGAATAACTGCCGTGGTACTAGAGGAACCCGAAAGATGGTAAAAATTGTAGAGGAAGACAGAGATCGGGATACATCAAGCAAATATTTGAGGACATAGGTTGCATGTGCTACTCTAAGATGAAAATGTTGGCACAAGAGAGGAATTCGTGGGTTGTCGCATTAAACCAGCCGGAAGACTGATGACTCAAAAACAAGATGGGAATGAGGATTGGCCAGGGGGCGTGCTAAGCAGGTGTGGTATCCACCACTATTAAATCTCCTTACTGAACAGCGGCGAGCTCCATTACGCGCGGCAGAGAAACGCATCGTTGACCGCGCTTTTCTATGCCCGGCCCGCTGCTTACATCGCAGGCTGCCTTCGCACCCATGCGTGCTTCCGGTTAACCACCCATGACACTCAGCGATTGGCCGCTCGGAATATACAGCGACCCCAGCCGCCGTCTCCATTAGCTATGGAACCTTATTTAATGCCCCTCCAGACGTCTACATCCCTGTTCTCATCGTCCTATGATTCTACTCCACTACTCGGAAGCACTACGCTGCTTTGGACCTGCTGTTCGATGTTGATACGGCTGCACTCTGGACTTAAGAGTCCGAATGCTACACTGGAATTTGGATTTCAACGTTCACTAGGCTTAGCATGTCAACGGACGTGTGAGTTCCGCCGGAATTCTGGATTTCACTTACGCCTCCTGGACATTAGTTTAACCATCATCAATTTATATAATTTTCCATACAGTGTTCATCTACAACTAGGCGTTTGGCAACAGAATTATTTTTATCAGTGTTGTGTCAATGAACCATAACGGTGATATATTTTATTACGCTATTCCGAGTTATAGCATAATAAAATGGCGACGAGCCAGCAAACGTATTCATCAGCAGGATGAGATCCAAAAGTTGCTACCGAACACCCTCAAACGACTTCTTCAAAGCGTACTGCGGACGCAAGCAACACAGCAAGTGCCGGCTTTTCTTTCCTTTGATGACGCTTTAGAACACTGGGAAGCTTACGAATCGAGATTACTTAAACATTTCCTCGCATTCAAGGTAACTGATGCCATCCTTATGAAACCTTTCTTTTTGTCTTGGTCAAAACCTGATATTTGCCGGCTACGGTGCAAGTTTGCCCCCTTTTCTAAGACTTCAGAGCTCGCATTTTCAAATATTCTCACTAAAAGTTGACTAGAAATTACCAGCTGCATACCCATGTTACTTCCGCCCAAGCGGAATTTTACCAGAGTAAGAAACAGCCAAACCAGGCTCATAGAGAAAGGACCGCAGAGTTGCAAGGTTTAGGGCGAAAATATCATTTTGTTAACCGTAAAAGTAATGAGTCATACGCAGAAGAAATGATCCGGAATACTCGCAACAGGGAGTTCCAGCACGAGGCACTTTGACTTGTACACCCGTCATTAGACAAAGTTTTGGACAAAGCTCAGAGTTTCGAAGTGACCCTAGCAGCAGGTGAGAAACTGTAGTCGTGGATTGACAGAGTAGCCGTTAATGTAAACACATCTGAGCCAGCAGCCAATAGCCACACTGGTGGCCATTTGGACGTAGCAACTGTACAGGCGGGATGCCGCACCATTAACCAACAACGTCATCCACCCCACTCGAGCCGATCAAACGTGTCTTGGGTTCGGAAACGATTTTCATCATTTCCGGATTGTTTAAAAAAAAAAAAAAACAGCAACGTGAAGTCTGTCTTGATAGATGGGCCTAGTACCAAAACTGTTCTGCTAACGCCCATTTAGCATCAGTCATAAGTCCCGTCAGGCAAGACAGCCTCCTGCCCAACACATGGATGTTAATCTGGTAGCCACTATAGACCACAAGAAGCCTCCAATAAGCTTTTCGTAGAAGTGAAAATTGTAGAGAAACCGGTTCAGTTACAAGTAGACACCGGCGCAGCCTTGAGCATTCTGGATTACGGTACGTTTTTGAAACTTGAGCTCCTCCCTTGCAAGAAACAAAGAGACGTCTAATGCTATATAATAAACATACCATCCCAGTACGTGGTCAAGTCAAACTGCCAACGACATATTTTAATGTCAGCCGCCACATTACCTTCTTAGTCGTTCACAGTGATTCCGCTGAGAACTTGTTTGGACTTGACTCTTTTCGGAAATTTGGATTTTCAATTAACGATTCTGTGAATTTGGCATCCGAAGATGCTCCGTACTCGGACCTGGAGACACTTTCCGGGATTACGAGGATCTGTTCATCCCAGAACAGGGCACGGCAAAGTATTTTGAGGTGCACATCCCACTGATACGTAATGCACGGCCTCAGTACTTCCGAGCTCGCGCCGTTCCGTTACCTCCCAGAGACCAAGCAAAGGAAGAAGTGGATCTCCTCTAACTGCAATTAGAGCTGTAGAACCTATCCCTTCTAGGCAATGGGCTTCCCCCTTCGTCATAGCGCGAAAGCCATCGGCGAACATCGGCCTGTGCGGCGATTTTAAAGTAACTGTCAACGCCCAGAGATTGAGACATATCTTATTCCGGAGCCGGAAGAGTTATTGTCAAAAGTAAAAGCTGGAATCTTCTTCTCTAAAATAGACCTAGCGGATGCATACTTCCAACTTCCCCTTGATGCAGAATTTCAACAGTTTCTTACACTTAACGCACCACACGGGCTTTATCGTTTGAAACGCCTAATGTTTGGTATAGCAAGTGCCCTCGCCATTTTTCAACGGTTTTTAGGACAGTTAGTACTCAAAGTGAACGGATGCATTAACTATTTAGACGACATCATTGTAACAGGGAGAACTAAGGAGGAACACCGCGCAATCTGAAATCATTATTTAGCGTCTTAAGGGAGAATGGCATAAAAAAAGAAAAATGTTGTTTTTTCCAGCCTGAGATTGAAGTTCTTACCCGCAGCAGCAACAGAAACCACCCCGTTGTCCCAGTTATGGAAAAAAAGCGGTGCCTTTTCAGTGGACGCCAGCTTGCGAGCGCACATTCCACAGGTTGAAATCCCAGTTGCTGACGGACCCGTGTCTCGCACGTTTTTATCAAACAAAGCAGATAGGTTATTGCAACGAACACGTCTGATACAGGCGTCGAAGCGGTCCTGGCACACAGGGTTGCGGATGGCTCTGAGCACCCTGTGCCCTACGCATCGAAAACAATGACTGAAACCCAAAGCAGGTACTTCCAAATAGAACAAGAAGCGTTGGCTATCATCCTCGCATTAAAGAAATTTTACGTTTTTGTTTACAGCGCCGAGCTTCATCTTGTCACATACCGTAAATCGCTGATCTCCCTGTTCAATCCTGCTGCGAAAGCTGATGCCCTCTGCCCGATCCAGAGGTCGACAAAGAAGAAATTCTGTATTTTCACATCGATGAAGTAGCAAAAGCCGCCATAGATTCGTTCTCCATTACCAGCTCCCAGGTCGCAGACACAACCGGTAGCGATGAGGTACTCCAACAAGTCGGGAGTCACACACTTGATGGCTGGCCCGAACGACAATCTCCCAAGGCTTCCGCGGCATTCCGTCAGTTCTTTAATGCCCACCATCAGCTCATATTCATCGATGGAGTAATTCTGCTCGTTCCCGACGAGGGATAACCACGAGTAGTCAATCCTGCCTTGGGTGTAGTAGGACAGGGCTGTTTATTGAAGGAGTTTAAGTTATAGCATGTTCGTTATCGTATTGGGACGCGCTATTTATTGGATCCTAATTTCTTACGATTGTTCTATCTCTGGGCCTGCATTGCGGGTTTGACTTACGTCTTCAGCCCCAAGCGTGTCTTTCTTATTCAGCAGACTCTAACGTCCCGTTGATGCTTCAGGTACACCCAATAACAGTTGCCAGTTTTGAAGATGATACTGTTTGAGGGAGTATATGTGGAACAAAGTAGGTCTGAGACCTGAATACCTCGCACTACTGGCCGGGCTGACAACTGGTGGTCGAGCGGGACAACTGGCCGTCGTGACTGCAGTCTGTTGTGTACGGCGTTCGTGTCTGATATGGTTGGCGCCCGCAGTTCAGATATATTTCTAAGATAAGTGTCAGTTACTGGTCCAAGGTTCACAGACTTGTAAAGAATTTTCTTATCATTCTTACATCTGCACGCCCTGCAACTATTGCACCAAGGTCATTGGGGGGAGGGGGGGGGGGGGCATCCCGAACGAAACTCCTAGCTCGCAGGTTCACTTACTGGCCGGGGCATTAAACAGGTGATTGAACGACTCACTCAGACATGTCCATCCTGTCAAAGCCGGCAGATAGCCTCACAATATTCATTTGATTCTTTGCCACCATGCGCTCGCCCTTGGCAGCGGGTAGCCCTTTATTTTGTTGGGCCAGTGTTTAACGCCATGTTCTTGGTAGTGGTTGATGCTTACTACCGATTTCCGTGCATTGTCCGATGCAATGCCACGTCAACCGCCAACACCATCACAGCCTTAGAAGCTTCTTTTGCGATTGAAGGTCTGCCGGAAGTGCTCGTAACTGACAACAGGCAACAGTTCCATAGCAAGAAGTTTCGCGGTTTCTTGTGCCAACTTCGCATTTGCCACATTCCAACGCCCCCGTTACATCCATAATCGAATGGAGAAGCCTAGAGCATAGACCACACTTACAAAACACAGATGAAGAAATACCTCCAGGTTCACTCAACCAGTGCACCACTAACTTTTTTTGAGCATTACAGGTCCACACCCATCAGAGACAAAAGCTCAGCGGAACTTCTCCATGGACGGCAGCTCACCAATGCCACAGCCAGTACCACCACTGCCTGCTTACAAGTTCCAACCTGGAACCTTGGTGTGGGCGAAAGGACTTGGCCAGAAACCAGATTGAATTACGGGAACAATTGTCTAACACTATGGCTGGAACGTCTTTCGGGTGCAGCCACCAGACCACGAGGTTGTGCAACATGCCAATCAACTTAGCCCCTACTAGTTTCCCAACAGCTTTTTCCGTCCCCCTCTCTGCGCCATCATTATCAGTCACCTAGTTTCCATCCTACCCAAAGCCAGCCAGCCAGAGTAACACGACACATACACATGCATTTTGACCACAGCCAGCTGACCAACATCGTACCCCAATAAGAGCGACTTATTCCATACATCGCCCAGCCTGGACTATGAGATGTCTCCCGGTCAGCAACTACGAGTAATTGCGGATGAAGAGCATATGCCACTGGCTTCTCTTGCTCCGGCGGCTCCGTTGCATAGGTCCACACCACATAACTTTCTTCCCAGCATGGGCGTTTTCGTCCGTGTGCCTCTGTGAACCGAGCCACCAACGCAGCTGAGGACCGCTGCTGAGGACTCGGAGGAGGACATCATGGATGTGACGTTCACTTGCAACAGATGCTTCCCCATTTCCTCGAGAGGGAAGAGGTGAGGTATCCACCACTATTAAATCTGCACACCGAGCAGCGGCGCGCTCTATTACACGCAGTCGAGATAGGCACCGTTGGCCGCACATCTCCGTGTGCGGCCGCTGCTAACATTGCAGACCGCCTTCGCGAGCGAGCGCGGTCGTACTTTAAAACACAGCGATTGGCCATCCATAACACTCAGCGATTGGCCACCCAGAATATACAGTGACTCCAGTCGCCGGCTTCATTAACTATGGAGCCGCATTTAATTCCGCTCCAGACACTAGGCATTCGTAGAACTGCTTCGCCGCGATGGGCAATGAATCCGCAGCCTTCAGTGCGGATGCACAATGTCATTCGGCCTCGTGTGGAAATCTAAAATTAGCGAGCATGAAGGACATGGACAGGGACTGCAGGTAAGTGTCACTAGGTGGGAGTGTGGGCCGGCCGAGGAGCATACTGGGATAGTCCATGGCGTTAAACAATGTGTATGGATGGCTCAATGGTTACCGCAACTGCCTACTAAGCCGGAGGTCAACTGCAGTTCGTCATGCCAAACACAAAGCCGAAATTGAGTGGCTGAAGCAAGAAATTTGATAACTACATACAAAAAATCAGGAACTCAATGTTGAACTACTCAAAATTCACTTGGAACTAAGAAATCACATTAAAATCTCTCAAATATTTAATGATATCATGAATACAGTCAAACAAATCACAGAAACACAACTAAACTCAAACTGGAATAAACAACAAAAAAAACTAGACACTCTTTTAAAACAAAACAAAGTTTTAGCACATAAAAATAGAAAGCAAGCAAACCACACATTCCACAAATGTCTGGTCAACCTTGCTAACATAAAACTAACAAAGCAAGAAATAAATTTTCTAGAAAAAGGCCCAAAATACAATGTCAACACACACATCACACACAAGATGGTGGAGAATCTTACCACAGAAAGTGAGTACATCATAAAACAACGAAAAAGAAACAATAACCCAAACTTTAGTGCAGGTCCGACAAGAGAATTAGTTCCGGAAGAAAAAAGCTACATAATTAAGGAAAACAAAAACAACATATTGGCGGGAACAAAAACTGAAGAAGAAAAAACCTCCAGAAAAATAAAGCACAAACTTAAAAACAATGAGGCACTCATTACGAAATCAGACAAGGGCAGCACCATGATGATAATAAAACAGGATGAATACAATGAAAAAACCTTAAAATTTCTGGAAGACAACAACACAACAGAGCTAACCAGTGACCCAACACAAAGATACCAGAAAACACACTAACAATCCTAAAAAATATCTCACACATATTCACAAATCAGAAAGCAAAATGGCTGAAACGAAAGAACTCCCAAGCACCCACACTGACCAGCCTACTAAAGCTCCACAAGGATGGCATATCGATATGCCCCGTAGTCAGTAGTGAATTTCAGAAGTACACCCACATACTAGTTAGCCAGAGAAATGCACACATACTTACACAAACATTACATATACACAAATAACAGAAGCATACACAATACTGAAGAGTTGATACAACAAATCAAAGACATCAACATACCCACAACAGCCACACTCACATCATTTGAGATCACATCCATGTACACCAATATCCCTACCACAGAATCCGTCAACATCATCAAACAACAATTAGAAGAACAAGCCAAAATTCCCAAGCTGCACATAAAAGAAACAGCTAGCATTCTAAAACTAATCACAGAGCAAAACTATTTCTCATTTGACAATCAGTTCTACTCACAAGAAGACGGGCTTCCAATAGGGTCACCAGTCAGTGGACGCCTAGCCAACATTTTTCTCAATCAGATTGAAAATAAAATATTTGAAACAATGGTAAGACCCAAACAATATTGGATGATATGTTGGTACCGTTATGTGGATGACATCATATGCCTTGTAGATGAAACACCAAGTCGCATCCAACAACTCCACAGTGATATAAACAAAGTACACCCAAATATATAATTCGCCATAGAAACAGAAGATGACAAAAGGTTGAACTTCTTTGACCTCACAATATACAGACACAACAGACAACACCAATTCTCTAGTTTCAGGAAAGTGACCACCACCAGCACAGCCATTCATATATATGCTAGTCATCCAATTACACACAAACTAGCCAGTTTCCAATATGTGCTACACAGACTGAACGATACCCCACTCACTGAAAACAACTACAAGAATGAATTACAGACAATCAGACAAATAGCAATAGAGAATGCATATGACACAAACACTATAGATAAACTGAACCACAAAATTAGAAAGGACACCCAACACACAAAAACAAAAGCCTCCTCATCAACTTACATACACAGAACAAACATATGACACACATAAACAAGAAACACCCACAATGACAAACAAGTGGTTCACTCTCACTACCAACAACAAAGCAGTCCACAGAATAGGCAACATATCCGAAAAGGAAGGGGTAAAAATAGCCTACAGGACAGACAACTCTACACAGAGAAACCTAAGGACAACCAACACAAACACAACACAGACAAACACAACACATCTAGTATTTACCAACTAATATGTTAGGACTGCAAATCAATTTATATAGGGCAGACAAGCAGAAACTTTAATATCAGATACACAGAACACAAAAGAGCATTAAAAAGTAACAGCTGTTATTCCACATTTGCTGAACACCTCATGGACAAGAAACATAACCCAACAAACATTAATACTTATTTGAAAATTCTCAAATTCAGTAACAGCCCTCCACAAAAACTAATAATAAAAGAAAATTATCGGATGCAAAGAGCCGTAGTCGAAGGAAAACAAGTGACAAATGAATACACAGCTCTCTGCAATGGAACTCTGTTCTCTGCCCTCAAAGAATTATTCGGCAAGACCAACCTATAGAGTTCTCCCCACCTCGACCACCACAGCCCCCCCCCCCCCCCACACACAGAGTATTATCTCATAATTCAATATTTATTATAACATCATATATGTTATATTACTACTATACTAACCATGAAATTTAAATGGGTACTCGAAATTGAACTAACAGTTGAAACTAGGTAATAGTCTGGAATGAAACATTTTATTTCAAATTATTACTATTATTACTATTATTATTCCTAAGGTTTACATGGTCATTTTACATTTTTATATAAATGATTAAATACACATGAAAAGTATGTAGTATGGAAAAAAAGACTCTAAACATTTATAATTAAAATTCTAGGGCTCCCTTAACCAGTCCACAGATCTTGGTGTCACCAATTGCAGTTCACTGAGTCCACCAGTAAATTTTTGTAATAAACGCTCTTCAATCGTGTGCTGCGTAATTTGAGCAGCAACTCCACAGTTACATGCTGGGGCGTCTTGAGAGTCTTCCATAGTTTTCTGGGAAGATCAAATCCGCTTTGTAGGATCAGCAACGAGGCGAGAATTTGCCTGGAGGAAACTTCTGCCAAACCTCTCTGCATTCTCGGTACACATCCTATATAAAATATGCATCTTGCATTGTAAAGGGTGGGGTCTGTGTTTAGTCTGCTGGGGGGGGGGGGCATATTCGGCAGCTGGTTATAAAGAAGCGAATTCTGATGAATAGCTCAGTTTTGGAACTCTCTTACAGCTTCTCATTTTCGCCTAATTGACGGTGAAGTAATATTACATAGTACAGGCAGCCATGGAAGTGGTGTTAATTTAGCGGTGTCACTAATTATTCTCACTGCGAGATTTAGCTTAACATCAGCTTTACTTGCATGTGCAGCGATTTTACAGACTGGAGCAGAGTACTCTGCCATAGAGTAAACCAATGTCAATGTGGCAGTACGAAGAGCATCTGTGTTTGTACCCTGTCCTGACCCAGCTAGTTTTCTAATGAGATAAGTTCTGATTTTCACGTGTTTTGATGTATTTTGTACGTGGTTCTTAAAAGTAAGGGCCCGATTCGAAAAAACCCCGAAGGATTTTGGGGTATGGGTTATGTTCCTAAGAAACGTTATGAACCACCACATTTAATTATCGATTCGCCTCACGATTATTAAGATGGTAAGCGTTTATCTGTGTTCAGAGGAGTTTGGTTTAATCTCCAGTTCCTGAATTAATCACTCATACGTGCAAGTTTGTCGTTAAAGGTCTGTCGAACTCTTCCAGGTTTACTGCTTCGTTAACTAGTGCCAGCTCGTCAGCGAATTAGATCTTCGCAGCATTAGTGTTGGGCATGTCGCCAGTATAAAGATCCCAAAGGTTAGTGATAGCACAGAACCCTGCGGTAGTCTGCCATTCAGCCTTCGCCATGTACTACATTTTTCTCGAAGGAATACTTGGAATCGCCTCTGCCTAAGTGTGCTATCCATTACATTAACCAATATTTTGCACGGTACGATTTCTGCAAATTTAAGTGGCAGGACATATCGTATCAAATGCGGCGTAGGATCAACAGACGCTTTAGATGGTAAAAGCTGAAAATTTTTACCAGTCCGGGACTCGAACAGGGCCTTCCCGGTTAAAGCGAGCTGTTATCTTAACCGCCTGGGCCATCCGGACATGCTACCGGTCTGATACAAATTCTCAACTTGCCAGACATTAGTAGGGTCCACTGTCCATTCACCTCCTCGCTCACAGCGCATCTTCTATTCCCGCAAGAGACTTGGATCCTGTTGTGCATCCACACTGAAGTTATCAACGCAGTCAATTTAGAGATATACTGTACACATCTGGTGGTATCTGTTCTGTCGGACATGTCCGAATCACTGGACCGAACGCTTTCACGTGATCATGACTCGTCACGATCGCTAGTTGAATGAACATTATATGAAAAGAGATGTCGCAGCCGTGGGCGCTGTTTGGCGGAGCTGAGGTTTCGAAGAATTGCGCGTTGGAAGTAGGAATGAATGATGCTCAGCGATCAGTAAAGATGTCGCAGCCGTGTGCGCTGTTTGGCGGAGCTGAGGTTCCGAAGTGTTGCGCGTTGGAAGTAGGAATGAATGATGCTCAGCGATCAGTAAAGTCTTCATCTGCTACAGAAAACTGAAAGAGCTAGGAAGTATGTTCCTCATGCATGGTTGTGACAGCGCTACTGCTACGGTCGCAGGTTCGAATCCTGCCTCGGGCAGGGATGTGTGTGTGCTGTCCTTAGGTTAGTTAGTTTTAAGTAGTTCTAAGTCAAGAGGACAGATGACCTCAGATGTTAAGTCCCGTAGTGCTTAGAGCCATTTTGAACCATGATTGTGAAGAACTCAGATATTTTCTGGTTTTGTAACAAAGAGTGTGGTGTAATGAACGGGCACTAGATAGACAGAGGACTCAAACCAGAAAGTGAAGACTTCAGCATGATGGAAACAGTGTTTGGAAACAACTAGGATGCCTTGGTGAGGTCTCACGGAAGACAATAAATTCCATTTGTTCCGTTGGAAACTTGTAATGTTCTTGTGTGTGTATTTTAGATTGTTATCCAGTTTTGTTTATGGGACAAGTATTGTAAACAGCCAGGAGACGGTGTCGTAGCTGCTTCTGGTGCTCGTTTCCAATCCAGCTGTCGAATTTCAGAGCTTTTTGAATGTTGCTGGATTAGTACTGGCCATTAATTAGCGGTATAAAACAAGTGACAATTTTAACGATGTTTCGTAGTTAAAAACGAAGCGGGGGACCGTTATTGCACGATAATATATGTGTAGCAGTACATAGAAATGAACCGCGTCCTTTAGTAAACGGTTCTGAGAAAGTTTACAGACCAATACGTATCGGGATTTATCTCGTGCTCCGTACAGCGGTAAGAATGCTTGGATTCTTGCCCCAGTAGGGATAACAGGCAAAGATTGGAACAGAAGTTGATTCTGATGGTGATGAAAGATTACTTCCTTAGGTCCGCATCTGCATCCTGCTGTTGGCTATTTACCTATTCTGTGGAGATTCACAGGAGAGAAAGTGTACTAGGGCTCGTACGACTACTTACCTGAACGACTATAACTTTTATCACGCTTTCATATTTGGGAAGAAGGAATAAACTCCTCTTTCAGTTTATCACCACCCCAAGGATGGCAACCTATTATCGGCGCATCAGAATTAATTAGAGATTAAAAAGCCTTTGAGGTTGCAATGATATTCCTGTATCAAGTAATTAATTTTGACTACTATCTGACTCGTGATTTTGTGTGCGTTGTGAGGGCGGACGAGAAATACTAAACACACTAACGGAAAAGAATCGCAACACCAAAAAATAATTAATATACAGTAATGAAATTTCTGTAATACACTTGTCTATGTAAGTAATTAACATTACAAGATAAGAGGTTAGTGTAAGCGCGAGATATGCTACAGCAAAAGTCAAATACTGGTACATTAATAACCGGTGTAACCGCAAGAATGTTGAGTGCAAGCATGTAGACGTGGATGCATTGTGTTGTACAGGTGCTAAATATTAGTTTCTGGTATATAGTTCCATGTCTTAGTCAGACAATACAGGAGTGGTTAATGCTGGTTGTGGATTACGCTGGAATTGTCGTCCGATAATGTTCTTTACGACTGGAGACAGATCTGGTGACTGTGCAGGCGAGCAGGCCGGGGTGGTCGAGCGGTTCTAGGCGCTTCAGTCTGGAACCGCGCGACCGCTACGGTCGTAGGTTCGAATCCTGCCTCGAGCATGGATGTGCGTGATGTCCTTATGTTAGTTAGGTTTAAGTAGTTCTAAGTTCTAGGGGACTGATCACCTCAGAAGTTAAGTCCCATAGTGCTCAGAGCCATTTTTTGTGCAGGCGAAGGCAAGATGACGTCATCCTGTAGAGCATGTTGGGTAACAAACACGTTATGTGGGCGAGCGTTATCCTGTTCATGGATGGCATTACAACAGCTCGAATCACCAGGCTTACAAATTTACAGTCAGGATGCACGGGAAAACCACGAGAGTGTGTAATCTCCCCCTTCCAGATCGGCCTTTTGGATTACGATATCAATGATCGAGATCGGCTATCGTTACCGAAGGGAAATAATACCGGTTAGTAGGAAGAAAGTGTACAATAGACTCTTCTGAAAGAAGAATCTATTCTAAACCCAATCTAAATACTGATAATAAATTTGAAATGGAGGGAATTTGGTGCAATCGCTCACGAACCACGCAGGGAGGAAAAGGGTTATCACATAATATTTAATAAAAAATTCTGTTTAGCAAAAGTGGGGTAATTAAACGATCGCCAGCCCACTAGGGCAATGAATATACAGACTCCTAAGAAAGGTAATGGCAAAGAAAATTAAACAAATAATCACTGACGTGGCAACAAAAATTTCTCTTCCTTCTCCGTAGAACAGTCACGAGAAAATAAATGAATCAGAAAGCACTGAGTTTGCAGTGACATATTCTGAAATACTAAATTTTGGAAGCAAAGTTAAATGATGTTCCTGGTTAAATAATTGACTGATTGTAACTGAAACTTCGTTACGTAGAAAGTGACTCCTCCTTTTTTCTCTTCGGTGTAGAGAGTAATGATATCCCAGTGTAGATATATTGATCGTCACTTTTGCTGGTCGTAAGTGCAATTTATTCAGAAGGTTTCAGTTTTCTCCAAGATGGCGTTTTACATTGCGAGGGATCCCAACGTGCTAAGTTTGAACGGTTCTCCAAGCGTTAATGCACCAGAGAGGCGCCAGAGTTGTGGCCATTACATTAGATAGAGCCTGGTAACGTAACGTAACTTAGTGGCCTGTCCAGAACTGTGAAAATGACCATAGGTTGGCTACAGAAAGCATGACCCTCTGCAGAGTCAGTCATTTTCTTCTAAACATAAGATTTTGAATAACTCCCACAGCTAGAGCTTTGCTTTGCTAGAAGCCGAGTTCTTGTGTCGTCGAGATGAGTTTCTGCGGCTGGTATGGTTAGTCACCATACCACAAGGTTCTGTAGTTCAGGCGCCATACTGAGGCCATTTAATTAAGTGCTAATGTCACCAGAAGGTTAATAAAGCAATGTTGATTGGTTGGAGAAAACATTAATGATGTTGTCGCTCTCTAGTTGATCAGGTTTTGTGGAATTGCGAGGGAAATCCGTAACTGCGATCGTGCCCCAACCACCGACACCTCCATGCCGCCACTAAGGTTATCTGCCACGTTCTACAGCCATGTGTCATCTTTAGTATCTGTCTTGCTTGCAGTTAGCTTTCTTTTATTTTTTTCTTTGAGTCATCGGTGTTATGACTGGTTTGATGCTGCCCCTCAAGAGTTCCTCTCCTGTGCCAACCTTTTCAATTCCAGTCTCTGTTTTCGTCTACAGTTTCTACTCTCTACAGCTCCCTCCGTTGACGTAATTCCCTGATGTCTTAATAGATGTCCTACCATCCTGTACCTCATTTTTGTCAGTGTTTTTCAGGTACTCCTTACCTCTCCGATTCTGCACGGAACCTCCTAATTTTCAACAATCTTCTGCAACACCACATCTCAGATCTTTCGATTATATTCTGTTTCTGTTTTCTCACAGTTCATGTCTCACTACCATACAATGCTGTGCTCGAAACGTAAATTCTTAGAAATTTCCTCCTCAAGTTATGACCCATATTTGTACTAGCACACTTCTCTTGCCCTTGAATGCCTTTTTTGCCAGTGCTAGTCTGCTCCGACCGTCATGCGATATTTCACTGGTTAGGTAGCAGAATTCCTTCGTCTGCTTCATGATCCCTAATTCTGATGTTAAACTCTCGCTGTTCTCATATCTGCTACTTCTCATTACATTCGTCATTCCTCGAATTACTTTCAGTTCATATTCTGTACTCATTACACTGATCTTTCCATCCAAATGATACTGTAATTCTCCGTCACTTTCACAGAGGATACCAATGTCATAAACGAACCTTACCATTGACACCTTTTCATCTTGAATTTTAATACCACTCTTGAACTTTTATTTGCCTCATTGCTTCATCGATAGGTAGATTGAATAGTAGGGCTGCCAGATTACACCGCTGCCCTATACCCTTTTAAATTCGAGCACTTCTTTCTTGGTCTTCCAGTCTCATTGTTCCCTCTTGGTTGACAAACATGTTGTGTATTACTCGTCTTTCCATACACCCTACCAACATTTTTCTCAGAATTTTGAACATTTGGCAATATTTTACGTTGTAGAACGCTTTTTCCTGGCCGACAGATGCAATGAACTTGTCTTTGTTTCTCTTCTATCTTGTTTCCATTGTCAACCGCAACGTCAGAACCGCCTCATTGGTGCCTTTACTATAGTTACTTATTTTATTTTTCTTTTTTACTCCTTGGATTACTTATATGCGTGGTTTTTCTTGATTGACCAAGGTCTACGAACAACTCGTATCCAAGTTCTTTTGCCAGCTATTTGAGCACCTATTTACCATATCCAATAGTGTGAATTTTGTCGTTACTGCAGTTGGGATTTTTTGTCGAAATGTACATATATAATGGAGTCTGTACTCGACTGTTATTTATCATCCATTCATCTGTCATCGCACGTGATAGAGATAAATTCGATGCTTTAGATGTGAGCAAGGCACGTTTTCTGAACTTGTCATAGTGTAGCTGCCACGTTGCTATACTTTCATTTTTTGTAGTAGTAATGTCGGTGACTATTTTCCATACTGACTTAAACTTCCACAGCACTGTTCTTTGTAATGATATTACTAATTGCGACAGATATTTTTTTCTTTTTTATTTTCTTTTGCTTCCTTTTATTCAGTACAGTCCAAGATGGCCGCCGAATGAGATCACAGGTATTTTCTTCGTCCGCTAAAAGGACTTATTTGAGAGGATATAGTGTCAAATTTAAATTTTATTTGTCTTGTTCACTTGATGTAGCGTCCGTTCTTGTCACAAAACTGAATATTAGCGTCCCAGCAGAGCTCGTTCTTGAAAAAAACGTCGTGTTATCTGAAGTCCCGGTAATCGCGACATATCACGAAATTTTGCGTGATAAATGCACAAAAAATTCTCCTCAAGTTTTCTTGTTAGTGCAAAATTCGTTTTAAAAAACACCTTCTAGTTTCATCACTGTTTATTGTCGCAATAAAAGTGTAATTAAACGTTTCTAAATCGTATTTTACTAAGACATTTCGTGTTATTTACTAGTTAGATAGATGCTATCTAGGCCTAAATTTTTCGAGTTATAAACATTTAAAAACCTGAGCAAACATGCTTGATAACGTAAATTCTCTAAAAGCAAAGTAGTTACAAAGTCATTCTTCTGTCCTTGTATCTCTAAATCAGTACAAAAACAACAACCACCGCACATAAGACCTTTGTGTGGTTTTCTGTTTACACACAACCGATCTCGGGTCCTTGACAAATTTAAAACATTCTTTAAACTTAATTATTCTTTCGAAACTGACCATGAGTGAGAAATGTGGGAGCTGTTATAGGGTAGTGCGTAGAGGGATCTGCTGCCAATCTTGTAGAAAATATTTTCACTGGGGGGGGGGGGGGGGGTAGGGGGGTTGCAGTGGGGAGAATGTTCGGAGAACAGCAGAGGCTCTCTCCTGGAACTGCAGAGTATGCAGTAGGAACATTTTGATTGAGGAACAGGAAAGGAAAATCTGTGCCCTTCAGGCACAATTGAAGAAAGCAAGGAAGGAACTGATAAGGATCAAGGGAGATAGGGGGGAGGAGGGTGGCTGGGAACTGGCAGCTGGTAGGAGGATAGGAAGATAGAGAACGCGATCTGACAGTTTTTATCAAGAACAGGTGTCTACTACTTCCAGAGTTAAGTAGAGAAGAGCCTCAAGTGCAACGAGGAGCAGAATATGTGCAGCACACTTCAAACGAGGCTAAGAAGCTTAGGAATGTACAAAGTGTTAGGAAGAAGAAAGTGCTGCTGCTAGGTAGTAGCCATGGGCGACCCGCAGTTACAGGAAAGTTTAGGGGCAGCGTAACAGGCCACCAGTATCTTCAAGCCAAATGCAGGGCTATGTCATGTGATAGTGGACTTAGGGTCTTTATGCAAGGACTTTACAAAAGAGGACCATGTAGTGATAGTGGGTGGGACGGGAAACAGTTTGGACAGGGATGAGGCATATGACATAGGTGGTGACCTGCACAAGATAGGTTCCCTGACTCATGGCGCCAACGTACACTTTGTAGAGCTGTTCTGGCGTCATGATCGACCACACCTTGATGGAGTTGTGAGACTAATCAATGTGGGGTTAGGAATGGCTCTGAGGACAGCCAACTTCGCTCACCTTTCTCTGGTGCCCGTAGGGACTATTAAGAGATGGGGTTTCACTAGGCAACCTACACCTGAACTGGACTGGGAAGGGAAGATGGGTACAGCTGATTCATGAAAGTATAGGGGGTGGATCTCGGGCCACATGTGGTCAAATAGCTCTTGTCATGGGTAGTAAAAGTAGGTCGTTTTTTGGAATAATCCAGACAACATTTTCCCCTGCCTAAAGAGTATCTTCAGCAGTTTAAAAATACTGGAACAATTACTCACAAGACAGATTTTAACACTTCAAATATCACACATACTAGATATCACAAAGAAAAACAAACCATTGTAAAGAGCAGCATGGGGCATTCCATAGGCTTAACAATCCTCCATCAAAACATGCAATCAATAAAAAATAAAATACAACTATTAGAAGTTGACCTCCAATCTTTGAACTGCACAGTCGCTTGTGTTACAGAGCACTGGTGTACAGACACAAAAATCCAACGTGTAGTATTATCATTGTATGAAAGGGCAAACTCTTACTGCAGAACTGCTTCAAGGGGTGGAAAATCATGCATTTATCTCAGGAAAGGAACACAGTTCAAATCAAGACATGACCTCAGTACAGTAAGTGAAGAGAAATATTTTGAAATATCAATTATTGAGTTAACAGGGCTTGATATCACCAAGAAATTAATCAAATTGTGTGTGTATAGATCTCCCAGTGGTAGTGTGGACACTTTTTTCAGTAAATTAACAGAAGTTCTAGATAAAGTCTCAAGTACAAAGGTCAACATAGTTCTGTTTGGCGACATTGACACCAACACTAATATCATAAATGAATCCAGCACCACCTTCAGCAATATCCTGTAAAGTTTTGGCATGTCCCTATTGGTCAATAGTGCAACAAGCGTTACTACAATGACATAGAAAATTACTGGCACATTTCCCTGCTGTCACCATTCTCAAAAATAATAGAAGCAATTATGAAAGACAGATTAATGAATTACTTGAATAAATACAATATTTTAAGCGAATCACAGTTTGGTTTTTGAAGTGGAAAAAATATGGAGTCAGCCATCGTAGAATTCAGAAAAGTTGTACGTGATGCTCTTGATAAAGATGAGTGTGTCACAGGCATATTTTTGGATCTTTCTAAGGCCTTTGATACTGTCGACCACAAGATTCTGATAAATAAATTAGAAGCATTAGGAATGAGAGGAGTGACTAATGACTGGTTTCGATCATACCTAGCAGATAGGGTACAAAGAGTAGAGGTAACTCACACTTCAAATAGATATAAACATTTAGTAAAACACTTATCAGAACCAAAATAGATTAATATAGGGGTTCCAGAAGGTAGCATATTAGAACCAATACTATTCCTGATATACATCATGGCCAAAAAATTCTCTTTGCTGATGACAGCAATAATATAGTCACTGAGAAAACAAGAGAATTCCTTGCAGAGAAAGCAAATCACACACTCAAGGAAGTTTATGATTGGTCAATAAGCAATAAAGTGACATTAAACATAAAGAAAACTAATGCCATGAATTTCAGTTTTAAGAGGAAAAATTACAATGTTAAATTAAATGTAGATGGCACCTTTGTAGACTGTGTAACAAATGCATAATTTCTAGGAATGAAATAGCATTTTCTACCAAGGAATAAAACTGTACAATAAATTGCCAAAAGAGATTAAAGTAACTGCAAAAATACACTTACTTAAAAAGGCTGCTAAGAAGTACCTGTTATGCAACACATTTTATGCATTGAAGGATTACTTAAATAAAACAGAGTAGGGCTGTGATAAAAAAGTAATACAAATAAATAATAATAATGATTATAAAACATCCAACATTCCACATAACACCTTCACATTATGGTTTTTCTTTCTTTTTTCTTTTATAGAAATACTTACACCCCAAGCTACCCATAGCACAGTACTAACACCTCTTCCTATTTCTGAGTGGAACATCTCACTCATTACAGAAGGACGCTGACTCAGTTTTCCAGGATGGCAAATGGGAAGTTGCGGTACAGAAAATGGCCCAAAGATCACCAGTGTGTGTGTGAGTTTGTGTGTGTAGTGAGTGAAGTGTTATGAAACAATGTGTGTGTAGTGTGCAGTGACTAATAGTTAGATATGAGTGAACAGTGTGGCATTAAATTATTTAATATGTTATTTGTAAAAAAAATGTATTGTATACCAGGAGTAAATCTAAGGATTGTCTCTAACTAGAAGTCTGTAAATGTATGTGTATACGAATTACCTTATTTTAAATTGGTCTAAACTTGTAAATACTTTGACATGTCCTATATCCTTGTAAAAAGAGATCCATGGATAAATATAGCTACTACTACTACTACTACATGTATCTTCGATGGTCTACACAATTTTTTTTCATTTGTTCTTTGGTATGAAATTTTAATTGACAATGGAAAATTTCACTTTAATTTCGATCTTCTTTGTAATAGCCTGCTTTGTAAGGCTATTTTGAAATGCATCATGTAAAACTAAATTTGATATCCGTAACTATTAAATGAACTGTGATGCGAGAACGATATCGTTAGTGGCAGTCGATCAGTGACAGGTCAGTGTGTGTTAAGTGGCGTGACGACTGACGTGTGCTCGTGTGTGCTGTGAATCCTGCTATTACGACGTCGGACAGAAATGCACGCACATTTTACAGCTGTATTCGCAAGTTTCGGTTCGGGTTAATACTAAACATCGACGTGAACGTTATAAAAGGAACTTTTGAACTGTTTAATACTTCGAGCTTCTTGGAGTACTATAAAGAGCTGTGACAATGTACATGCGAATGAAAAGTGAATACCATTGTTAGAAACGAACTATTTGCATCTGAGTTGCGCAAACTAATGCTCTTGAAAATGCACAACTCGTTTGCAACTTAATGCATTGCCGCGTGCATTAAACCATTAACCGCTGCTCTGACAGCATTTAAACTATTTATGTGGGATGGGATTCTTTTTGCTGTAACTGTCAATTAGTGATCGTGATAATCATGCTAAAAGCCGATCGACTGCAATTGCGCGCTTAGCGAGCTAAACTTTCAAAGTTGTGTATGGAAAGCTGATAAGAATCGTGTGTGCGAGAAACGTTATAGCAGTACACATTCTGTCTCGGACCTGTACGGTAACAATTACGTTCCAAAGGAATATGACGGAGGATAGTATTATCACTTGCAGAAACATACACCAAGTAAAAGGAGAAAATTGCTGCAATTACTCGACCAATGGAACCAATGCAATTATGCGATGTGACGGCAGCGGTGAGTTGTTGGTGCTAGGGGCATAGCCCCAACGAGTCACTGCTGTCGTCACATCGCACGTACCACGAATAGATAACTGCAACGTACAACTCTCGCTTCTTCTATCACTGTGTCCAGACACTCAAAACTAGTCAAACAGTTAAAATTGTAATTCCTTTTCTTGTTGTGAGAAACTTTTCTTAATATTTGCTTGTACTAAAAATAAATATGATTTCAGTGTAATGTGTTCGCAACCAGGGCTCTCATTGTTGATGCCACTACTAACAGTAGCTACTATTAAATTCTACCTCCATCTTCCTCTTTTCTGTTATTGTAGCTGTTATTGCATGTGTTTTTGGAGGGGTGTGCTTTTATATACTATATGTCTGTAACGTATTTGTCAGGTGTATTTGCGCGTTTTGTTGCGATGTTTGGTAACTAGTGGTAGCTTACGTAAGTTGTGGCATCCACCATTAGATTCCGAGCGCCGACCAATCATAGCATGGCTGCTCGTTCGCTATTGGTGCAAGGCGCGCTATCGGTGGAAACTTTAAATATGATAGCTGTGTTATTGTGTCAACTGTGTTTACATACAGTAGAACTACAATTTACCACATACTGATGACCACGTGCGAATTTGTTTGGCTTTCCAGTTATAACTGAGACAAGTTAGAGCCTATTCCATCATTAGTTACGAAATTAATTGCGGAAGTTTAGCGATTAGTCTTTTTTTTGGGTCCGTTTCCAAATACTGACATGGTTTGTTTAGTTAACGTTGGATGAAAACGCGTTATTTTTTTGTCTAAATAATCAAAATCACTGTCAAAACTACGAAGAGTAGATCTCTAAGAATCCTTTTATGTGGACTGACTGACGTGCTTAACATCATCTTTAGCCGGTTTATGGCGGCCTACTGCTGCATCATTAATGCTGGTGAGCAAAACTGCATTATTGCCACCAATCTGTGGATGGGTACGTTCCACGTTCGCCCTCCAGAGTTACGGGGGATGTCAGATTGATACCATATTGTTGGATTTACAGACGGCTTACTTACAAGGTACTCCTACTCATATTGCGTGCCTGTCGGATATCTCCTCAGCGGTGCCACTGGATTCGTGAGTTCTACCTGAAAGGTTACAGTTCGTAGTGATTGACTGTAAGTCATCGAGTAAAACAGAAGTAATACCTGGTGTTTCCCAGGGAAGTGCTGGAGGCTCTCTGCTGTCCCCTATCGACATAAACAACATACGTGACGATCTGAGCAGCCTTCTTAGATTGTTTGCAGATCATACTGTCATTTACGGTCTGGTGAAGCCAAAAGGTGATCAAAACAAATTACAAAATGATTTAGCTAAGATATCTGTATGGTGCTAAGAGTGGTAATTGACTGTAAAGAATGAAAAGTATGAATTCCACCACATGAGTACTACAAGAAATTCCCTAAATTTCGGTGACACCATAAATCACACAAACCTAAAGGCTGTAAATTCAACTAAATATTTAGCGATTATAATTATGAATGAGTTAAATTGGAACGATCACATAGATAATGTTGTCGGGAAAGCAAACCAAAGACTGCGATTTATTGGCAGAACACTTAGAAAGTGCAACAGGTCTACTAAAGAGACTGCTTACACCACACTTGTTCGCCGTCTTCTGGAGTGCTGTTGTGCGGTGTGGGATCCACATCCAATTGGACTGGCGGAGGACATCGAAAAATTTCAAAGAAGCATATTGTTTTGTATTATCTAGAAATAGGGGAGAGAGTGTCACGGACATTATATGTGAATTAGTGTAGCGATTATTAATATAAAGGCGGCAGGATCTTCTAGTGAAATTTCAGTCACCAGCTTTCTCCTCTGACTGCGAAAATATGCTGTTGGCGCCCATCATGATGAAATAAGAAAAATCAACAATCATCTCGTGAATTTTCATTGCTTCTTATTTGCGTGCTTGCTAAGAAAATTGTAGAGAGAAGGTCTCAACATAGCATACAGAACCAACAACACAATACAGAATAGACTTGGAAGAAATACCACCAATACTGAGAAATACAGCCGGTCTGGAATATATCAGCCAACATGTAACTGCTGTCAATCAGTATATGTGGGTCAAACATGTAGGAATTTTACTTCAAAGTACAGAGAACATCTCAGAGCACTGAAAAGCAATAGCGCACACTCAGAATTTGCAGTTCACCTAACAGCATAGAATCACCACCCAGCAAACATAGAAACCGACTTAAAAATTCTTAGAAACAACCTGTACCCAAAATTAACAATAAAAGAAAACAATCAGATCCAAAAATCAATAGACCAGGGAAAGAAAGTAATAAACGAATGCACATCAGTGTGTAGTAAAGCTCTCTTTTCCGCAATAGGTGAAATGTACAAATAACATCTACTCTAAAAATGTATATAATTAGCTTCTTAAATCAATCCACAAGTCTCTCTGTCTCTGTCTTGGAAACACACACACACACACACACACACACACACACACACACACACAAGCTAAACACCACAAACATCAACAACACTTCAAATCAGCACGCCACATCCCAAATAAACATGCCACGAAACAAATGAACACTGCACAGTCACAACAACACGTAATGGCCACAAAAACTCTGTGTTTGCCAGGAAATCGTATAAAATGAATGTGTAATGACAAAACGAAGAAACAAGAGTATTATGTCGACACCAAAAAGCAAAAATACCGCAGCATAAAAAAACTTGTATTGAGTAAATCGCCAAACAACACGATACGTAGTGATCCTCTGGCGGAAAACCATAATAAAGAGGAATGAAAAAGAACATTTTGCTGTTTGCAGATGACTAGCTGTAGACTGAGTAATAGATCTAAAGCTATTAGCATAAATATCCAGTAGCTCCATGTGAGGTATGTAAACAAATGTGCCCATCCACTTTATTTCCAAATGTACTATAAAACCAGAAAGTTTAGATGTATTGTAAATAAACAGCACAGAACATCTCAACTCAGTGAAACGTGTCTCAGCTCTGTACTGTATGCTAAAAAATGAAAACATTTGACAATAATCGCTTATTTTAGAACTGTAAATATTTTGTACCAAAAAGTTTCTTCAAAGGTTAATACGCAACAATTTTGCAGAAGAAAATAAGCAAACCCACTTGAGACAGCACAAAAAGTACTGAAACACTTCTGGGTGTCTCGCAAAGGCGAAAATTCCTCTCCAAGAGAAATCAAGCACGAAAACGTTGAAGTGCTCTTTTTTCTCGCGCTCCGTTCACGAGTGGAACGATAAGGAAAGTACATAGAAATGAAGACACCTAGCTGCATACAGGCGTTCATATAAGTCAACGGGGACAGCTGAAAATGTGTACCCCGACCGTGACTCGAACCCGGGATCTCCTGTTTACATGGCAGACGCTCTATCCATCTGAGCCACCGAGGACACAGAGGCTAATGTGACTGCAGGGACTTATCTCTAGCACGGCTCCCGTGAGACCCACATTCCCAGCTTATTGTCCCGCACTATATTCATAGTGCCCTGCCAATCATGCTCATTACTCGCGGCTTCACTGCCGCTTCCCATAAGAGTTCTGGCACTGTTTGTGCATCTGCACAGAATATTAATAGGTAATAAAAGTGGTGGTGCGATGAACACTCTGCCAAGTAGTTCATTGTAAATTGCAGAGTAATGATACAGATGTGGGTGTAGACAGATTTCTGAGCCTCCCTCACAGCGGGGGTTGCCGGCCGGGACGTGACGCGTCGCTCAGAGTCGGGGCGTCCTCCAGCTGTTGGCCACGACTCTAGCCACACAATACGCCACGCCAGCAGCTTGGGCTGGGCTGGGCTGGGCTGGCCATATCGACCCCGTGACGAGCCGCCCGCCGCGCCGGCTTGGCGGCGGTTCAGCCGCCCTCGCCCCAGCGACGCCGCCCCACGCGTCTGCGGCATCGGCTGCGGACTCGCACGCCTCACCTTCCCCCGAGGGCTCTGCAGAAGTGAGCGAGCACCGGTCAAGCGTTGAGGGCTGCACACCTTAGGTGACGCTTTTACGTCAGTGTGATGAGAAAGGGAACGATGGTGGTGCCGCTGCTCGTCCGCTCGTTCCGTCTTACTGAAGTGTACAGGAATGTGAGGCGTCGTGACTTACGTGGAGAACATGGCAGGTGCCGCAGCACGACATCCCGTAAGGTCCGCTTAGTGGAAGAGGGGTCAAAATAAGCGAACACGTATCTCGCCTTATCCGAAGATGCTCAACCGTTTCTGAGAAAATGACGGTCAAAGGTTTCTAGATACATTATCGCTCTAAGCTCTATGGGACTTAACATCTGAGGTCATCAGACCCCTAGACTTAAAACTACTTAAACCTAACTAACCTAAGGACATCACACACATCCATTCCCGAGGCAGGATTCGAACCTGTGACCGTAGCAGCAGCGCGGTTCCGGACTGAAGCGCCTAGAACCGCTCGACCTCAGCGGCCGGCTACATTATGGGCCTGTGAGCGAATGGCTGCTTCAGCTGAACCTGTGGCACAGTGGCTAGCATCGCGGCGTCACATGTCTGCTCCCCGTGTTCGAAACCCGATTATTATACTTTGTTTTGTTTTCCATTTATCTAACTATGTCCGTATATTTCCCATTGTACACAGAAATGACATTGTACTTATATCTCCACTTATCTTATGTCCGTTGAATGAATTAAAAAAAACATTAACAATAAATGAATGAAAAAATTATTTGAAATTGTTTTCAGTGAATTTTTCACTGTGTATGTTGATTCGTAATCAACTGCAAGCGCCAGTTTTCGGAAAAAGTGATCTTTCATGCGTGGTTTTCCGCAAAACTATTGCCAACGCGTCAAATCCTCAGCAATATTAAGGACGTTTCATTACGACTAAGATTTATGCGAATAAATGTCGCTGTGGCAAACCTGACTCTGGGCGATGCTCGCGGTGTTCAGATTTTCTATCTTTAGAATGTTTCTACGATCGGTATAATCCAAAGGAATGCACAAAATATTCGTGAAGAATAAACATGAGATTATAACATAACAATCAAGAACTGATATAAAGATGAAAGGGAAGAAAATGAGAATTTAAAAACATTATAATCCCTGAAAATACTACGCGCACTCGTATTATATAACGAATGCGTAACACCTATTGTGAAACCGAGTTGTAATTTTACAATTAATATAATGCCCCACTCCTTCGAAGACACAGAAAATTTACTTCAATAAACGATCCCTATTTAGAGAATACATTTCACTGCCGTGACTTGTTTCCTTGTATTGTATTCACAGAACCATGTCGAAAGTTACACATTCTATGAACATAGATTAAATTATATAATAAAGTTGCAGTAATCATTGAAAGTTATATACATTTAAATGGATAGCAACATGTATATACATATTTATATTTACGCATACTATACACAACAAAGGAATTATCCGAAACGGGCGGAAATCGGTAGATTTGACAGTGTTGTTGGATGTCCTCCTGAAGGATATTGTGGTGTCACCGCCAGACACCACACTTGCTAGGTGGTAGTTTTAAATCGGCCGCGGTCCATTAGTACATGTCGGACCCGCGTGTCGCCACTGTGTGATCACAGACCGAGCGCCACCACAAGGCAGGTCTCGAGATACGGACAAGCACTCGCCCCAGTTGTATGGACGACGTAGCTAGTGATGCACACTGTCGAAGCCTCGCTCATTTGCAGAGCAGATAGTTAGAATAGCCTTCAGCTAAGTCAATGGCTACGACCTAGCAAGGCGCCATTAGTAACATTGCATGAATCTACAGACTCTCACTTGTATCGTCAAGAGCGATGTACCACAAGTATGGATTAAAGTTAAGTATTCCAGAAGCTACGTACTTTTCTTTATAGCATTCATTATGTATCCTGTTTCAGACCTCACGCCCATCTGCGTGAGCTTAGCGCGTGCCTTTCGGCTACTTCCGTGGCGTGGCTGTCTTGCTACGCCACAACAGTTGGCGACAAGGATGGGATACGAACCCACGTGTGCAAAGCACAGAACGTTTCTGATGTTTGCATACGGGAACAGATTTTGAAACTCGTCAATCCCTCCCTTCAACAAGTGATAGACATATTGGATAGACAAGACACGCTTGACTTTGCTCAGGAATCATCTGCAACTTCGCCAGCCGTGTGTAACATTACGCGGCCCGCCGGGCGCGCTGCACGGACCGGTAAATAGCCCTCGCGCACGTCCACGCAGCTGCTGCCACGCTCTAAACCAGGTGTGCCGCGACAGCATACAAATGCAGTGAAGTCATACCCGCGGTGTGCTACTAGACATTCGCGTGAAAATTGCCCATCACGCCAAGCTATTTGCTTTTTCTGTATTAAGAAAGGACATGTTCAAAGTGTTTGCCAGAAAAAGCTCAGATCAGACACTCTTAATCATTCCAGGCCCTTTGCCTTGCGCCGTAATTGAACCAAGAATACTCAGGCTCGTGAACCTTCACCCGTGGACATTCATGTAGTTAATTCCACTCCGTCCAGTGCCACTTACTCTAACAGTGACTGTGTTCGTCCCACAAAAAGTGTGCGTCGACGTCGCCGGGAATCACGTCAATTAGCAAGTGATGCTGTACCTGTATCAGTTCAAATTGCACGAGACAGTCGCTCTTGTCGTCAGCAGGACAATAAACTTTTTGTCGATTTGGACATTCATGGCCACGTGATAGCATTCCAGCTCGATACCGGAGCTGCTGTTTCATTGCTCAATCACGACACGTACAAACAACTGGGCAAACCTCCATTGCGTGCCGCAACTGTTCAGCTCACTAGTTATTCAGGACAGCACATCCCTGTGTTAGGACAGTGCACTCTTCTTGCAACATACAAGGGACAAACAAAACTTGTGTCATTTTACGTTCTCCGTTCTTCTTCTGCAGTGAACTTGTTTGGTTTAGATTTATTTCAATTGTTTAACTTGTCTATTGTAAATCAGGTCCTATCAGTGAATCAGACTGTGCCTTCCGCCAGTGATTCTCGTCTATGTGAAGAATTTGCAGACATTTTTGCACCGGGCCTTGGTTGCGCTAAGAACTATGAAGCACATTTGGAACTGAAAGTAAACGCGCAACCGAAATTTTTCAGAGCGCGCAATGTTCCCCACGCATTGCGTGGTGAGGTCGCAAGAACATTACACGATTTGGAATCACAAGGTGTGAGTGAATGTGCGCAATGCCTCTTCCCTTTCAGCTCCGCTTCAACGCTTACGCCGTACAGGTGTTCCGTTCGTCTGGACGACGGAATGCGAACGCGCCTTTCGCCAGTTGAAATCGGCGTTGCTTTCAAATACTTGCCTTACGCCATTCGATCCCCAGAAACCCCTTTTGTTGATGGTAGATGCATCGGATTTCGGGATCGGTGCTGTGCTTGCGCACAGAGATGGGTCGCATGATCGCCCTATTGCCTTTGCGTCCAAATTGCTCTCGTCTGCACAAAGAAATTATTCACAGATAGAGAAAGAAGCTTTGGCTCTCGTGTTTGGTGTTACTAAGTTCCATGATTTCTTGTATGGTCGTCACTTTACCGTCATCACAGACCACAAACCTTTGACGTCGCTTTTTCATCCGAAGAAGCCTGTACCTCCGCGTACAGCGCAGAAATTCATTCGCTGGTCTATTTTCCTCTCGCAGTACCGCTACGATATCTTGTATCGGTCCACTGCTAAGCACGGAAACGCCGATGCGTTGTCCCGTTTGCCTGTTGCTGAGGATAGAGCATTAAATTCTTCCGAACTTGCTTGCATGTTCATTGATGCGGAAACTGATGACGTGGTCGAATCGTTTCCGATGGATTTTCGTCGTGTAGCTACAGCCACAGCTGCTGACCCTGTCTTTGCTACCGTTTTGCGTTTTGTTGCTACGCTATGGCCTTTGTCAAAGCCTGGGATCGAGGATCCGTGCGTTCGCCGATTTTTTGCTCACAGGGAGAGACTTTTTGTTCGACGTGGTGTTTTGTTGTTGCGTTCTGATAATGATCAGTCCAGGTTCGTGGTCCCACGTCCGTTACAGTCCTCTGTCTTACGGCTTCTCCACCAAGGACATTGGGGTATAGTGCGAACGAAACAACTTGCTCGTCAGCACTGTACTTGGTTCGTAATCGATGCTACGATTACGAATATGTGCTCTTCTTGCCTGGCATGTGCCGAACAACAATCCGCACCGCCGCGGAAATTCTTTGCATGGCCAAAAGCCACTTCCCCTTGGCAACGCTTGCACATCGATTTTGCTGGTCCATTCTGGAATGCTAGATGGTTGGTTGTGGTAGATGCCTTCAGTAATTTTCCTTTTGTTGTCCGGATGTCTTCCACAACGTCATCTGCCACCATCCAAGCGTTGTCTGCTATCTTTTGCATTGAAGGTCTTCCGCAGACTATTGTTTCCGACAATGGCCCACAATTCATGTCCGCAGAATTTCAGTCATTCTGCACGGCCAATGGTATTCAACATCTGACATCAGCGTCGTTTTCGCCTCAGTCAAACGGTGCCGCTGAACAATTGGTCCGGGCTTTCAAGTCACAGATGTTGAAGTTGAAAGAGTCGCATTCTCAAGAGGACGCGTTGTTGCTCTTTTTGTCCTCGTATCGCTCTCAGCCCCGAGATGGTCGCTCGCCGGCTGCGTTGCTCCACGGTCGTCCTCATCGAACCTTGATGTCTTTGCTGCACCCGCCGCATCAGGTTCCTGTGCAGTGGCAGACTTCTGCTTTTGCTCCAGGCGACGTTGTATTCTATCGCAACTATCGAGGTTCACGGCGTTGGCTCGCAGGGCGCATTCTTCGCTGCCTCGGCCGCGCGATGTATTTGGTTTTGGGGGCCTCTGGTGAGGTGCGTCGGCATCTCAATCAGCTGCGCCTCTGTCGTCGCCCGGGTTCTGCCGCTCCCCGTCTGCTTTCAGCGACGGTGCCGTCCGGTCAGCGCCCTGGGGACCCATCTACTGGCTCGCCTCATCCCCAGGTGTTACCGACGCTGCCTTCCATTTTGCCCCATGGCGACGCGCCGCCGCAGCCGCCGCCGCCGCCGCCTGTTCTCCCGCCGGCGCCGCCCGCAGCGGACGCTTCGCTGCAGCCGCCACGCGCCTCCCTGGGTCACGCGCCGCCGATCGCTTCCCGTGACCAGCTGTCCTCCGCCATGGAACTCTTGCCCGCTCCGGACCACACGACGTCATCGCGCGTCGGATGCCCCGACGCAATGGAGGTCGACCCTTCGGCCCCTCCTGTCTCTTTACGGGCGCATACACCGCATGTTGACGTGCACCCTGGACTAGGTTTTCAGGCGTTTCCTAGCTCCCCTCGGACCGAATGGCCGGGTGCGGGTGGCACAGCCTCGTCTGTTGTTAGGCTCCCCACCTCATCGCATACGTCAACATGGGGTCCTCCCCACGGCGGGCGGAAGCCTTATAACACGACCGTTCGCCGATTTGCGGGGGAGGAATGTGGTGTCACCGCCAGACACCACACTTGCTAGGTGGTAGTTTTAAATCGGCCGCGATCCATTAGTACATGTCGGACCCGCGTGTCGCCACTGTGTGATCACAGACCGAGCGCCACCACAAGGCAGGTCTCGAGATACGGACTAGCACTCGCCCCAGTTGTACGGACGACGTAGCTAGCGATGCACACTGTCGAAGCCTCGCTCATTTGCAGAGCAGATAGTTAGAATAGCCTTCAGCTAAGTCAATGGCTACGACCTAGCAAGGCGCCATTAGTAACATTGCATGAATCTACAGAGCCTCACTTGTATCGTCAAGAGCGATGTACCACAAGTATGGATTAAAGTTAAGTATTCCAGAAGCTACGTACTTTTCTTTATAGCATTCATTACGTATCCTGTTTCAGACCTCACGCCCATCTGCGTGAGCTTAGCGCGTGCCTTTCGGCTACTTCCGTGGCGTGGCTGTCTTGCTACGCCATAACAGATATCATGCCAACATCTGCCCAGATGGTGCATTAGATCGTCAAAATCCCGCGATGGTTGGCAGTCTCCTCCCAAAATTCTCCAAATCTTCTCAAATGGTTCAAATGCCTCTGAGCACTACGAGACTTAACTTCTGAGGTCATCAGTCCCCTAGAACATAGAACTACTCTAACATAACTAACCTAAGAACATCACACACATCCATGCTCGAGGCAGGATTTGAACCTGCGACCGTAGCGGTCGCACGGTTCCAGAATGTAGCGCCTAGAACTTCTCGGCCACCCCGGTTGGCCAAACCTCCTCAACTGAGAAGAGATCCAACGACTTTGTTGGTCAAAGTAGTGTTTGGAAAGCACGAAGAGAAGCAGTAGAAACTCTCTCCATGCAGGCATTTTGTGCAGGCAGGCATAATGTTGCTGAAATATAAGCTGAGATTATCGTCGACGTACTGATGTGCTCTAAAGGTGCCGCTGCTGACGACCAAAGGGAGCCCCAGACCATCACCCCTGACTGTTGAACTGTGTCAGGTTGGTATCCCAACACATGTGGGCCACCCCAGGACACGTCTTCACTGGTCATCAGGATTCTCTTCCAAGTAGGACTAGTCATCGAAGATGTTGATTTCTACTCCAGTCAAAGGAAGTCAAGGTCTAAGAAATGTCTGTAGAAGTCTCGGACATGGTGGGCCACCAACCTGACCGCCATCCCTCTCTCCCCACACAGTCCCCCAATCATGGTCTGGGATGCCATTTATTTTCATCGAAAAACACCTTTGGTTGTTATCCGCGGCACCCCTACAGCACAGCGGTACGTCGACGGTATTCTAGGCCCCGTTTTGTTGCCCTTCTTGCTAAGCCATCCTGTGTTTACATTTCGACAAGGTAATGCTCGCCCACACGGCGACAGTTTCTGCTGCCTGTCTTAGCACTTGCCAAACCCTTCCTTGTCCAGTTAGATTGCCCGATCTTTTCCCAGCTGAAAACGTTTGGAGCATTATGGGCTGGGTCCTCGAACTAGCTCGGAATTTGGACGATCTAAAGCCACAATTGAACAGACTCTGGCATTATTTCCCTCATGGGGACATCAAAAAACTCTGTGAGTCAATGCCAAGCCGAGTGAGTAGCTGTTTGCACAAGGGCTAGAGGTGGACCAACAGGTCATTGATTTGCTCAGTTTGTGAAGCTCTCTCTCTCTGTCTTGCATAAATCATCCAATTTGCCTGAAACTGTAATAATTTGTTTTTCTGTATACGTACAGCACGTCTACCGATTTTGCGTCCCATTCAGACAAGTCTTTCATTGTCCGTACTGCTTTTTGTCTTAAAGTACACAAACAAGGTGAAGAAAAAATGCCGCAGTCGTAGGTCGGCATGGGATCCCTCATCTACATTCAAGACAAAAGTTTATCTAGCGAAATAATATCGGCTGCATTTTGAAAGCAACACTGTAATTCGTACTGTGCATCGTAATCTACAGAGGAATACCTGATCACTACCATACAAACTGTCATAGTTCAATGAGTGTACTGCGGGGCTGTCAAACCCACATCCATTATGGAACTATGTTTAGAATCCTCTTCAGGTTCCTGTTTTATTTTTTAGACGTCCGTTCACTAGTTATCGTCGTTTATAAGTAGGACATCATTTTGTCAACGACATTAGTCTATCACATGACAGTGGGATCCATTAAACTGCATGCATGTATCTACTAACTATACACTGCACAACTACAACTGGCCATGTGAAATTCATTTAGATCCTGTCAAGTCATGTAGGGCAGCTTCGCGATGGAATACACAAACAATGAATACGTCAATATGCTTTTGGTGTAGGGTGCATCCGATAACCAAGCTGCTGCTGCTGCTCGTGCGTACGTTGCTCGGTACCCTCAAAGGCATCCCGGAAAGGTTATTTTTCTTTACCTGGAGCAACGCTTTCTGGAAATCAGAAATGGACAGAAGTCATCCAAGGTCGAGTCAAATTCCACAAACATAGTAAGCGATTCCTGAAACCGTTCACCGATCACCTCGGCGAAGTACCCGTGATGTTGCAAGGCCATTCCAGATGTCTCAAGGACTGGTTGTTGACCTGCTGCACATTGAAGAACTGCATCCATATCATTACAAGTTAACTCAGCACCTGTGGCTAAATGACCACATCGATGAGTAGATTTTTTGAAAAGGCTTTTGCACCAAGTGGAAGATAACGAACGTTTTATAAGTAACGTAATGGGGACTGACGACCCTAGCTTCACTCGTGAAGGTGTTCTTCGACCTCCACAACAGCCATTATAATTATAGGTCGAAACACAACCCACATGTCACACGTGAGCGTGGCTTTCAGGCTTTTGGGCCCTTACCTATTGCCAAACATGTTGTATGCGACCCTATATCGTACGTTTCTTTGCAATACTTAGCCTGACGCATTATAAAATGTTCCCACTTGGTGTTCAGCGACAGCTATGATTTGAGCGTGAGGGTGCACCACCTAACGTTGGAATGAATCTGCCTAACTATTTAAATGAAGCGTTTCCACTGGAATGAAGTGGTCGGGGAGCTACAATGTTCTGGCCTACACTTGCACTGGACCTTAATCCACTTGATTTTTATTTATGGGTCACTTAAAAGAACAAGATTACAGTACTCCGAAGTGGCCGAGCGGTTCTAGGCGCTTCAGTCCTGAACCGCGCTGCTGCTATGGTCGCAGGTTCGAATCCTGCCTCAGGTATAGATGTGTGTGATGTCCTAAGGTTAGTTGGGTTTAAGTAGTTCTAAGTCTATGGGACTGATGACCTCAGATGTTAAGTCCCGTAGTGCTTAGAGCCATTTGAACCATTTTATTCCCTACAGTGATCGTTGCTAGTACGCACATTTACTGTCTCTATAAAATAAGCCTGGACGTCTTACGCTCAGAATCGAATTACTATGCGTAGCACAATGCGCAATCTCGCAGGCTACCTATTGTATTTTTTGTATCTCATTGCATGCAGACAATATTACTGTATCCATTATTATTTTATATTGGCTTTATTGTCCGCCCCCGGTAGCTGAATGGTCAGCGTGACGGATTGTCAATCCTCTGGGTCCTGGTTCGACTCCCGGCTGGGTAGGGGAATATTCTCCAATCAGGGATTGGGTGTTGCGCTGTCCTCATCATCATCCTCATCGACTGCAGGTCGCCGAAGTGGCGTCAAATTGAAAGACCGGCACCCGGCGGTAGTTACATCTGTAAGAAGTTCACTTTATGTCTTCATGTTTAGATAAAGGTATCACAAACAGAAACAACGAAAAACACAAGATATGTCTTTTTTTTATCGGCGAGTCTGCATATTCGTTCTCCATGGCACCACAGTCCAGAGCTCATTCTACCTGTTCAGGCCACGCTGCACGCACTAGCCGCGTTACCACAGCCTCGTTTATTAAATCACATTCCTTCTAATATCATGTCGGATTCCCTATTGCCCTGTGTGATGTAGCAACTTGACGTGAGATACACTCAACAATCGCTGGATACCCCTTCGTGAACTATTGAGCCATACTGCCTCTGTAACCGTCCATAGTTGCGAAATTGTTGCCGGTGCACGATGATGTGTATGAACTGACCTCTCGATTATCTCCCATAAATATTCGATGGTTCATGCTGGGTGATCTTAGTGGCCAAATTGTTTACTGTACAGAACGCTTTAAACTAGTAGCCTGGCCTGATTACATGGGGCATTGTCATCCATACAAATTCCATACAAGTCCATGAATTGCTGTAATTAGTGTCCAAGAAGCCGAAGATAATATTTCGATTTAATGATCGATTCAGCTGGACTAGAGGACCCACTCCGTTGCATGTAAACACAGCCTACACCGTTATGGATCCACCAAGCAGTTTGCACAGTACCTTATTGACAATATCGGTTCATCATTTTGTGGGCTCTGTGTCACTCGAACCCTACCATCAGTTGTTGCCAACTGAAATCGGGACTCATCTGATCAGCTCGCGGTTTTCCGGTCTTCTAGGGTCCAATCGATATGGTCACGAGCCCAGAAGAGGCGATGTTGTGGTGTTAGGAAAGGCACTCGCCTCAGTCGTCTGCTGCCATAGCCCATTAACGGCAAATTTCGCCACACTGTTCTGACTGATACGTTCGTCGTACGTTCCAAATTGATTTCCGCTGCTGGTGCACACAGGTTTGCTTGTCTGTTGGCACTGACAACTGACTGCTCTCGGTCGTCAAGTGAAGGCTATCAGCCAATGTGTTGTCCGTGATGAGTGGTAATCTCTGAAACATTGTACACGCTCTTGGCTTTGTGACCTCGGAATAATGAATTCTTTAACCATTTCCGAAATGGGATGTCCTTGGCGTCTAGCTCCAACAACTGTTCCGTGTTCGAAGTCTGTTAACTCTCGTCGTGTGGGCATAATCACGGCAGAGACCTCTTCACATGAATCACCTGAGTGCAAATGATAGCTTAACCAATGCATTGCTCTTTTGTACCATGTGTAAGCTAGACTACATCTATCTGCATATGTGCATATCGCTATCCCAAGAGTTTTTTCACCTCAGTGTACAGCTACAGGACAGATCTTATGTTGGTCATTGCTGTAATGGCTATGTAGAAGGAATGTGGTCTGTTGGTTAGCAATTGTAACTGAACTTTCAATATTCTTCACAGTTCTGAATAAAGCTACCATTCACAGCCCGATTGGTGAACCGACTCGCTCACCGATACCCCCTGCACCCTCCCCCTTCCCCCTCTCTCACTGTGTGGGCAACAGCGACAGACTACGTAGAAGTATCTGCAGTTTCGGAGTGTGGGCCGCCTGGTAGCCATCAGGGCTGGTCAAACCGACACGCCTGGACCCAACTGAAAACCCATTGGCCACGCATAAATGAACAGGTCGGGACAGACCCGCTCGGCAGGGCGGTCGGCCAACTGGTCGGCCTTTATGTTGGGTCCTCGCCAGGGAGCGGTTTCTCAGGAAGTGGAGGTTCCGCACCATTTCACTGGGAACTTCCATATTCCTCCTGTTGAACGTGAATAGAGAGTGAGAAAATTCCAAATAGGTGGACTTCATAGCCTTGGTGTGCCGTCAAGTCCTCAAATCAAGTATACACTTATGAACCGGAACACCACGACCTCCTGCATAATAGGGTGACGTAACACAGCAGCAGCTCTCAGTGACACTGATCCAACATTCATTCGTAGGTTTCTGAAGGCAGGTGGTACCATATGTTTTCACACAAGGCACGAAATTTCCGAAAATTCGGGCCCTCAGTTTTTGGGCTCGAAGATGAAGTTCGGTAGCGTCCCAGAATTGTCCCATCGTGTTCATCAGGCGAATTCGGTGGCCAAGGGGGTGACGTGAATCCACTGTCATGCTTGTCAAACCACTGTAGGACGAGTCTGGCCTTCACACACAGTTATCCTACTACAGGAAGCTATCGTCGTGAAGGAATACGTCAAGTACGAGGTGTGTGGTAAAAGTAATGAGAGAGACACCGTTATCGATCTGGTAACGCTGTGTTGTTCTGCTTGCGTAGACCGGTGTTCAAAAATGGTTCTGAGCACTGTGGGACTTAACATCTGAGATCATCAGTCCCCAAGACATAGAACTACTTAAACCGAACTAACCTAAGGACGTCACACACATCCATGCCCGAGGCAGGATTCGAACCTGCGACCGTAGCAGCAGCGCGGTTCCGGACTGCAGCGCGTAGAACCACTCGGCCACAACGGCCGGCGTAGGCCGGTGTGTTCAACATTTCCAGATGCTCAGTCCAAGTATCAGCTCCATACAGCTATCACATGCTTTTGGAGAACACCATTAGTGGAATTATGTTTCTGTTGTGTGTTACAAAAATGGAACAGCTGTATTTTGAGCAACGGCATGACATCAAGATTTGTGTGAAACTCAAGGAATTCGAGACCTTTTAAAATTTGAAACAGGCTTGTGGGTAACATTTCTTTTCAAGAGCACAAGTTTTTTCTGGCATAAATCATTTTTGGAAGACCGAGAACACACTAAAGATGAACGTCGCTCTGGGACACCTTCAACTTCAAAAACCGACAAAAATTTCGAACGTGTGCATACTTATCGGATCAGACAGACCATTAAAATAAGGATGATGGATGACCAGTTAAACACTTTCACTGAACATCAAATTTTGAGAGAAAATTTTACACATGCGAATGGTCTATGCCAAAATGGTAACAAAAAACTCACAACAGAGCAGAAGGACGATCGAAGAAATATGTGTGTTGATCTTTTTGACAGGATTGGTAGTGACATGTATGGTGCAGTCATATGACCACACATGATGAATCCTGGGTTTTTGAGTACGGTCCTGAGAGAAAGCGTCAAAGTGACGAGTGGCAAACTGAGACATCTCCTCGACCGAAGAAGGAGCGAATGAGCAAATCATAGATCAAAGTAATGCTGATTTGCTTTTTTGAAAGTAGAGTACTGTGCATTAGGAATTTGCTCCTCCAGGACAGAATATCAACCAAGAGTTTCACAAAGTTGTTCTTTGACGGTTCAGGAAAATGGTGAATCGAGAGCAACCGGACACTGCTGACAAGTGGAGGTTGCATCATTACAACGCCACATGTCACACAGCCTCTTCCATTATGGAATTTTTGATCTCAAAAGGAATTCGTGTTGTTCCAGAGCCGGCCTGTTTACCTGATCTGAGTCCTTGCCACTTTTTTCTTTTCTCGAAATTCAAAAATGTCTTAAAAGGGTGTCATTTTGCGACCCTGGATAAGATACAAAAGAATTTGAACAACATGTTATAAGTCCTACCAGTTGAAATCTTTCAGCGCCCTGCGGGGGGCCTAGAGAGCTTAAACCACGTGAGCTCCCGAGACCCACTGCACGGCGTCCATGGAGACGAGGCGCACGCCACAGCTTAAGTCTTGGTGTTGACTTAGTACTTATGTACCGCATTTTTAAAATGTGACTGCGGCTATTCAGGCTGTTTTAGTTGTATTTCTAGACAATGCCCACTTAGACAAATTATAGATTCAGGTATATGTTCTGAAGAAGGCTCAATTATTTGGGCTGAAACCTAGGTAAAGGTTGGTTTCAGTACCGCAATCGAGGCTGATAGTTTCTTATATACTAGATTATCATGAGAGATGACTGTGTTGCAATGTTGAAAGTACAAAAATTGTTGGATATTCTCCTAAGGGATATCACGCCAAATTCTGTCCAATTGGCGGGTTAGATCGTCAAAACCCCGGGCTGGTTGGAGGGCCTTGCCCATAATACTCCAAACTGTCTCACTTGTGGAGTGATCCGGCGATCATGCTAGCCAAGATGAATTTGGCCAACACGAGGACAAGCAGTAGAACCTCTCTACGTGTTCAGGCAGGTATTAACTTATTGAAATGTAAGCCCAGGACGGCTTACCATGAAGGACAACAAAACGGGGAGTGGAATATTGTAGATGCGCTACTGTGCTGTAAGGGTACCATCACTCCTGGCTGACAGGCTGTATGGCAGGTGACAGTCAGGTTGTTATTCCACCGCTGTCCAGAACGTCTACAGGCATGTCTCCACTGTTCATCGGGGCCTGGCATATCACTGACTGGACTACAACTGCCCTCAATCCCGGTTTCGAATTGAGCTCCGGCGGCAAACGAGGACGTGTTTGGAGAGGCCTTGGACAACAGTGAGATATCAACCTGACTGTCACCCGCCATATGGCCCCGACAATCAGTATTGATGGTCTGAGGTGCCATCTCTTTTCATAGCAGGTCCTTTGGTTTTTATCCGCGGGAACCTTACAGCACGGGTGCGTCGAAAATATTCTACGCACTGTTTTCTTGCCCTTCGTGGCAAGCCATCCTGGGCTCACATTTCAGCAAGATAATGCCTGCCTCCATACGGCGGAAGTTTCTACATTTTGCCCTCGCGTTTGCCGAACCCTACCTTGGCCAGAAAGGTCTCCCGTTGTCTCCCCAATTGAGTACATTTTGAGCATTATGGGAAGAGATCTCCAATCAGCTCGGTGTTTTGACGACCTAACGTTTCAGTTGGGTAGGTTTTGGCACAATATCTCTCAGGCGGACATCCAGCAGTTCTGTCAACCAATGCCAAGCTCAATAACTGCTTGCGAAGAGCCAGAACTGGACCAACCCGTTATTCACTTCCTCAATTTGTGAAGCTCCTTCTCTTGAATAAATCATCCGATTTTTATGACATTGCAACCATTTGTTTGTCTCTACATGTACATCACATCTACCGATTTTCGTCCCTTTCGCATAGTTACTTCGCGGTGCGTCGTTTTTTCTCTCTCTCGTTTGTTTCTCCCTTGGAGTGTATCTTAACTGTGTTGAATCGTAATTTGTAAATGTGGTTTAGTGTGCAACGATTTTTTTCTTGTGAACAATCGTACGACGTTAAACTAATTTGTAGAGTATGTCACATAATACATACAGAGCAGAAGAATTCATCGAGAACTGCCATTCCATAATGGATAAAAGGCGTCTTTCAGTATGAAGAAAAAATGTTAGTATCTAGGAGGTTACTAAGATTGTAATTTGATGAGTCGATTGCGACTGTTCGTGAAAGTAAAAGCAGGTTATCGGTGTCTGTAGAGTACTAAAAAGATATCTACCCTAAAAGAACTGCATCACCATGCATGCCTATCTGCCGAAACTTTACAACCATTCTCCGTCTCGTATAGTGACAGGTGAGGTTGAAGGCACACAATCCAGCAAGGAAAGTGTGTAAAGGGAGCAGAGATGAAAGGGGGCAATCCCCTGACGAAGAGCAGATAATTATTGCCTGGCGCCTGGGAACGAGTTGGTCAGCTGTTTGCATGTTACCGTTCTAAGCATCTATGGAAAGTGCTGAAAGACGGTGAATCCATGAGTAGGCAACAAGGTGTGGGATGTCCACGTCTCATTACAGAATGTAGAGGTCGGAAAGTTGCCTGTTCTGTAAACCAGGATGGTTGCTGATTTGTAAAGCAGGATAGGTAGTGATCTGTGGTTATCTGACGTCAGAGTGCTGGTGCAGACAAAAGTGTTTCGGAAGATGCCGTTTAGTGTACTTTATTGATCAAGGGGCCCCGCAACAGACGACACGTGTTCCATTGCTGATCCAAATCGTCGTTAGTGGGTAACGTGAGACTCGAGATTGGGAAAGAAAAAAAGACAACCGCGCAGTCAGGCCCTGAAGACCATGCAATAGTCGACCGACTGCCATATGAGCTTTCGTTATTCGTTGCCAGATGCAGTGTGGAGGGACATGGGATTAGCACATTGCAGTCCCGGCCGTTCTCGACCTTTCGATGCCAGCCGGGTTGGCCGAGCGGTTCTAGGCGCTGCAGTCTGGAACCGCGCAACCGCTACGTTCGCAGGTTCGAATCCTGCCTCGGGAATGGATGTGTGTGATGTCCTTAGGTTAGTTAGGTATAAGTAGTTCTAAGTTCTAGGGGACTGATGACCTTAGAAGTTAAGTCGCATAGTGTTCAGAGCTATTTTTTGACGTTTCGATCTTGAAAACGCCACCTCTCAGTCACGTATCTATTCACTTGGCATCAGCAGCCTCCACGCACCTCGATCCAGTCCTCCCATCAAGAAAAAATCCATGGTAGTACTGGGCATCGAATCCAGTTCCCCTGCTTGAGTGTCCGTCGTGTTGACCACTCCGCTACAGAAACGGGCGATCGAGATTGGACCATAGATAAATAAAAACGTGCCACCTGGTCGGACGTATTTGTTACACCAGTTTTGATAGTCGTCACCGGAATGTCGGGACCCAGACCAATGGATAGTCGAAACATTCAAACCAGTCGTTGGGGGTAGTATAATGGAAGGCGAGACATTCACCGGGGGTTGGAATGTGTGAGGATAACAGAAGGCACAATGACCTGTGGACTACGTGAACATTATGGCTGGCCATCTCCACCCCTTCATGCTTCATGTATTCCTTCACGGTGATAGCACTGACCAGCAAGATAATTTTCTTGATTCTAATACGATGGAACACATCTAGGATGCTATAGAGTTCCGGCTTCGAGTCCACGAACTACCGGGCCCTAGTTTGCGGGAACTGCATGAGCTTTGGATAGACATCGCGTGCCACATACCTCTGCCAGCTTACGAAATACTTGTTGGATCAGAGTCACGCTTATCTCGGCTTCACTGCGTTTCAAAGGTAGGCTAATACGTTATGTAGCAGACGGTCATAATATTTTGGCTCATCAGGGTAAGCTTGATTTGAGAACTTAACGGCATCCCGAGGCTACGATTGCCATTTATTTTGAATTCCCTCATTCTCTGTTCAACTAGGGGAACTCGGAGGTTCTCAGTAACATATTAACAGAAACTCCACCTCCTGAGAAACCGCTCCCTAGAGGGCGTTAGTCAGGACTGTGCAGCATACTGACAGCGACAGTTGCTGGTCAACAGTAGAAATGTGTTCCATGCACACACTGGTTTGGTCCACGGCAGTCGATACTCAATGCGTCATTTGACCAGGGGAGATGTCACGTTTATTAAAAAAGGGGCGTCAGTCAGATGTACGTACATAATACAGAAAAATTATAAAAATATATGTATGTATGGACGTTCTACATCTCCTCCAAAACCACTGGAATGGTTTCAAAGAGATGTGGTAGACATATGGTGTCATTCACTGTGTGGAAAGAATCACTGTGGGGTTATGAACCAGTCACGAAGGGGTGGGGTCGGTGTGAAAAGAAACAATGTAGCACAACCTGAGAGAGTATCCATACTTTAGCTGTCCAGTATTTGAGGATGAGAGAACTTAGAGACTTGCAACAAACTTTACACATAATTTCAACCCTTTAAGAAACTTGTTCCCCTGACGGCGAACAAAAATGATGGAAGGAAAAAAGTTTATTTCTTACTTCATTTTCACTTTTGTTGCAGTAAAACTGCCACATGAAGCAATTCGTTTTAATTTATTACTTATTTACTGAAAACTGTATTCGTGACACATTTTGCGGAAAGTTGTCACGTATACATCTGAATGTACCAGAAAAGTTGCATCTTTTGCGACACTTAGTTTAGGAGATACATCGTCATAAACACTGCAAGACGTTTATTACTTCGTTGTTACTGATTCTATTCGCAACGTTTTTTACAGACAGTATCCACATTTGCCGCTGAATGTACCAACAAAAAGATATCATTGTAGGATACATCGTTCAGAACATATGACGTCAAACATTGGGAGGCAAGAAAAAGCTGCCACATCATACACAACGTTTTAATTTATTACTTCTTCGCTATTAACTCTATACGCAACAAATTCCGTAGAATATCCACAATTGCGGCTGAATGTACTTGCAAAAATATATCATTGTACAACCCATAGTTCAGGAGATATAACATCACAAATTTATTTATTTACATATTTTACGTCCACATTGGAGCACATTATTCAATCCATATAAATTTAAGTCTTAATACTAGTTGTAGATTTGACATTCCTCTTCTGCTCCCAAAACTACTTCATCCTTTCCGACCTGGCTGCCCTTTCTTCATCAGTTATGGTGTATTTTTTGCGCGTAAATGTCTTAAGCATAAATCTCGTGTCACTGTGTTTCAGGAACTTCTTCTCTTCTCTGCCTTCAATTTGTTGCATTGTCAAGCCTAACTCGTCTAAATTATCTTGAACTTCTTTGAACCAGTTGTTCTCGGTCTTACTTTTCCAAAAGTAGGTGAACAGTTTTTTCATTTTTTTCTTCATTACTTATGGTGTATCTTTGCGCGTAAATGTCTTAAGCTTAAATCTCGTGTCAGTGTGTTTCAGGACCTTCTTCTCTCCTCTGCCTTCAATTTGTTGCATTGTCAAGCCTTTTTTTTTTTTTTTTTTCGTCATCAGTCTACTGACTGGTTTGATGCGGCCCGCCACGAATTCCTTTCCTGTGCTAACCTCTTCATCTCAGAGTAGCACTTGCAACCTACGTCCTCAATTATTTGCTTGACGTATTCCAATCTCTGTCTTCCTCTACGGTTTTAGCCCTCTACAGCTCCCTCTAGTACCATGGAAGCTATTCCCTCATGTCTTAGCAGATGTCCTATTATCCTGTCCCTTCTCCTTATCAGTGTTTTCCACATATTCCTTTCCTCTCCGATTCTGCGTAGAACCTCCTCATTCCTTGCCTTATCAGTCCACCTAATTTTCAACATTCGTCTATAGCACCACATCTCAAATGCTTCGATGCTCTTCTGTTCCGGTTTTCCCACAGTCCATGTTTCACTACCATACAATGCTGTACTCCAGACGTACATCCTCAGAAATTTCTTCCTCAAATTAAGGCCAGTATTTGATATAAGTAGACTTCTCTTGGCCAGAAATGCCTATTTTGCCATAGCGAGTCTGCTTTTGATGTCCTTGCTCCGTCCGTCATTGGTTATTTTACTGCCTAGGTAGCAGAATTCCTTAACTTCATTGACTTCGTGACCATCAATCCTGATGTTAAGTTTCTCGCTGTTCTCATTTCTACTACATCTCATTACCTTCGTCTTTCTCCGATTTACTGTCAAACCATACTGTGTCCTCATTAGACTGTTCATTTCGTTCAGCAGATCATTTAATTCTTCTTCACTTTCACTCAGGATAGCAATGTCATCAGCGAATCGTATCATTGATATCCTTTCACCTTGTATTTTAATTCCACTCCTGAACCTTTCTTTTACTTCCATCATTGCTTCCTCGATGTACAGATTGAAGAGTAGGGGCGAAAGGGTACAGCCTTGTCTTTCACCCTTCTTAATACGAGCACTTCGTTCTTGATCGTCCACTCTTATTAATCCCTCTTGGTTGTTGTACTCGTACATATTGTATATGACCCGTCTCTCCCTATAGCTTACCCCTACTTTTTTCAGAATCTCGAACAACTTGCAGCATTTTATATTGTCGAACGCTTTTTCCAGGTAGACAAATCCTATGAAAGTGTCTTGATTTTTCTTTAGCCTTGCTTCCATTATTAGCCGTAACGTCAGAATTGCCTCTCTCGTCCCATTACTTTTCCTAAAGCCAAACTGATCGTCACCAAGCGCATTCTCAATTTTCTTTTCCATTCTTCTGTGTATTATTCTTGTAAGCAGCTTCGACGCATGAGCTGTTAAGCTGATTGTGCGATAATTCTCGCACTTGTCAGCTCTTGCCGTCTTCGGAATTGCATGGATGATGCTTTTCCGCAAGTCAGATGGTATATCGCCAGACTCATATATTCTACACACCAACATGAATAGTAGTTTTATTGCCACTTCCCCCAATGATTTTAGAAATTCTGATGGAATGTTATCTATCCCTTCTGCCTTATTTGACCGTAAGTCCTCCAAAGCTTTTTTAAATTCCGATTCTAATACTTGATCCCCTATCTCTTCTAAATCGACTCCTGTTTCTTCTTCTTCACATCAGACAAATCTTCACCCTCATAGAGGCTTTCAATGTATTCTTTCCACCTATCTGCTCTCTCCTCTGCATTTAACAGTGGAATTCCCGTTGCACTCTTAATATTACCACCGTTGCTTTTAATGTCACCAAAGGTTGTTTTGACTTTCCAGTATGCTGAGTCTGTCCTTCCGACAATCATATCTTTGTCGATGTCTTCACATTTTTTCTGCAGACATTTCTTCTTAGCTTCCCTGCACTTCCTATTTATTTCATTCCTCAGCGACTTGTACTTCTGTATTCCTGATTTTCCCGGAACATCTTGTACTTCCTCCTTTCATCAATCAACTGGAGTATTTCTTCTGTTACCCATGGTTTCTTCGCAGCTACCTTCTTTGTACCTATGTTTTCCTTTCCTACTTCTGTGATGGCCCTTTTTAGAGATGTCCATTCCTCTTCAACTGTACTGCCTACTGCGCTATTCCTTATTGCTGTATCTATAGCGTTAGAGAACTTCAAACGTATCTCGTCATTCCTTAGTACTTCCGTATCCCACTTCTTTGCGTATTGATTCTTCCTGACTAATGTCTTGAACTTCAGCCTACTCTTCATCACTACTGTATTGTGATCTGAATCTACATCTGCTCCTGGGTACGCCTTACAATCCAGTATCTGATTTCGGAATCTCTGTCTGACCATGATGTAATCTAATTGAAATCTTCCCGTATCTCCCGGCCTTTTCCAAGTATACCTCATCCTCTTGTGATTCTTGAACAGGGTATTCGCTATTACTAGCTGAAACTTGTTTCAGAACTCAATTAGTGTTTCTCCTCTTTCATTCCTTGTCCCAAGCCCATATTCTCCTGTAACCTTTTCTTCTACTCCTTCCCCTACAACTACATTCCAGTCGCCCATGACTATTAGATTTTCGTCCCCCTTTACATACTGCATTACCCTTTCAATATCCTCATACACTTTCTCTATCTGTTCATCTTCAGCTCGCGACGTCGGCATGTACACCTGAACTATCGTTGTCGGTGCTGGTCTGCTGTCGATTCTGATTAGAAGAACCCGGTCACTGAACTGTTCACAGTAACACACCCTCTGCCCTACCTTCCTCTTCATAACGAATCCTACACCTGTTATACCATTTTCTGCATCTGTTGATATTACCCGATACTCATCTGACCAGAAATCCTTGTCTTCCTTCCACTTCACTTCACTGACCCCTACTATATCTCGGTTGAGCCTTTGCATTTCCCTTTTCAGATTTTCTAGTTTCCCTACCACGTTCAAGCTTCTGACATTCCACGCCCCGACTCGTAGAACGTTATCCTTTCGTTGATTATTCATCTTTTTCTCATGGTAACCTCCCCCTTTGCAGTCCCCTCCCGGAGATCCGAATGGGGGACTATTCCGGAATCCTTTGCCAATGGAGAGATCATCATGACACTTCTTCAATTACAGGCCACATGTCCTGTGGATACACGTTACGTGTCCTTAAAACAGTGGTTTCCATTGCCTTCTGCATCCTCATGTCGTTGATCATTGCTGATTCTTCCGCCTTTAGGGGCAATTTCCCACCCCTAGGACAAGAGAGTGCCCTGAACCTCTATCCGCTCCTCCGCCCTCTTTGACAAGGCCGTTGGCAGAATGAGGCTGACTTCTTATGCCGGAAGTCTTCGGCCGCCGATGCCGATTATTTATCAATATTTAGGTAGTGGCGGGGATCGAACCCGGGACCGAAGACGTTTTGATTATGAATCAAAGACGCTACCCCTAGACCACGGGCCTAACTCGTCGAAATAATCTTGAACTTCTTTGAACCAGTTGTTCTCGGTCTTACTTTTCCAAAAGTAGGTGAACAGTTGTTTCAGTAGCCTGGTTTCTGGCAGTTTGGGAATGTGTCAGAATAAAGCAACCCTGCTTTTACGCATTGTGTCAATTATTGACTCAGTTTCTTGGTATAAAAATTCGTTAGATAATGGTCGCCACTGTCCCTCTACTTGGTAATTTTTTTTATAATTGTTCTAAGGATTCTTCTGTCTGCTGTCTATAGTTTGTCTGTGGTTGATTTGGTGTTTATCTTGAACAGTGTTTCACTAGCATAGGTTGCTTCAGGTTTAATAGCAGACTAGTAGTGTCTGAGTTTTGCATTTATCGAGAGACATTTCTTCTTGTATGTTGACTAGGTGATGCGTTGCGCTTGTTTCTCGTTTGAATTCCAACTTATAACCTCCCCAAGATATTTGACTTTATTTACAATTTTAATTTGTTTATTATCGTTCAGTGTAATGGCTGGTATTTCAACCTTGAAGGATGGCATCATTTCTGTCTTTTCAAACGAGATCTGTAGTCCGACTTTTGCGGCTATTTTTTCGATTCTTCAGTTTGGTGTTTAGCCTCTTCCACGCTGTTTGTGAGCAGCGCTAGATCATCAGCAAAGGCCAGGCAATTAAGTTTGATATTTCTACCGATCTTGATGTTTGGTTGGCGTTTCTTATTCCACTCTCGCATAGCTTTCTCCAGTGCGCAGTTAAATAGTAGTGGTGAGAGACCATCCCCTGTCGAAGCCCAGGGCGGATTTCAAATGATTCACATAGTTTCCCTCTAAATTTAACTTTTGATTTAGTGTTCTTAAGGGTGAGTGCAATAAGATTAACGAGTTTCAGGTGAATCCAAATTCCGCAAGGATTTTATGTAATGTCTCACGATGGATTCTGTCATATGCTTTCTTTAAGTCAACAAAAGTGGTGACCAACTTCTTGTTTCTCACTCTTTGATGTTTCATGATTCACTTAAGGCTGATTATTTGATCTGGAAATCTTTTTCCAGGACGAAATCCTCCTTGATATTCTTTAAGTTCTTGGTCGAGTTGCTCCTGAATTCTCGTAAAGATAATTCTAGACAAGATCTTATACGTGACATCAAGCAGCGGAATCCCCCGATAGTTGTTTGGATCCGATCTATCACCCTATTCGTGTGTTGGGTGGATTATAGCTGTATTCCACGCTGTTTGCATTTTTTCAGGACTCCAGATGTCTAATACTTGCTTGTGGAGGTTTTGAAGTGTTTATTTGCGTTCTTCCACAGCTCTGCGACCAGTTGATTCTCCCCTGCTGCTTTTTAGTTCTTGAGCCACCTAGTTGCTTCGATCACTTCAGTGAGATCTGGTGGTGTAATCCTCTCTGGATGTATTTTTTTTTTTTTGGTTGTCGTTCGAAATCTAGGTATTCTTTTGGTTCCTCGGCATTTAGTAATTCTTTGAAGTTATCGGCTAGAATGTTGGTTTTGTCTTGATTATTGTGCGCTAGTTCCCCATTTTTATTTTTCATCATGAGTGTGGATGGAGTATACTTTGAGTGATATTTTCTCAATGTCCTATAATAGTCCCGTGTTAGATGTTGTTTGAATGATTCCTCTATAAAGTTTAGGGTTTCTTGTTGATGGTCTCTTTTGATTCTTCTGATTTCCTTGGCCGTTTGTCTTCTGGCAATGGTTAGCTATTCTCAAGATTTTTCAATTTTCTTTTGCTGTCATACAGCCATGCTTTGTGCCTTTTGTGTAGTGCTTTATCACATTCTTCAGTCCGCCAGGCACGTTTCTTTCTTCTTCTGACAGGGGTAATCTCTTCAGCAATGTTTTACAGTTTATCATTAATCGTTCCCAGTTCGTCGCTTGGAAGTGTTTTGGATCTCTCCAAATACAACACATTATTTATTAAATAGCTAGGGTCATATTTTCTCCTACTAGTGGATTTTAATGGTTTGTTTTCCTTTATTGGGGTTAACTTGATTTTTATCTTTGAAATACACTCCTGGAAATTGAAATAAGAACACCGTGAATTCATTGTCCCAGGAATGGGAAACTTTATTGACACATTCCTGGGGTCAGATATATCACATGATCACACTGACAGAACCACAGGCACATAGACACAGGCAACAGAGCATGCACAATGTCGGCACTAGTACAGTGTATATCCACCTTTCGCAGCAATGCAGGCTGCTATTCTCCCATGGAGACGATCGTAGAGATGCTGGATGTAGTCCTGTGGAACGGCTTGCCATGCCATTTCCACCTGGCGCCTCAGTTGGACCAGCGTTCGTGCTGGACGTGCAGACCGCGTGAGACGACGCTTCATCCAGTCCCAAACATGCTCAATGGGGGACAGATCCGGAGATCTTGCTGGCCAGGGTAGTTGACTTACACCTTCTAGAGCACGTTGGGTGGCACGGGATACATGCGGACGTGCATTGTCCTGTTGGAACAACAAGTTCCCTTGCCGGTCTAGGAATGGTAGAACGACGGGTTCGATGACGGTTTGGATGTACCGTGCACTATTCAGTGTCCCCTCGACGATCACCAGTGGTGTACAGCCAGTGTAGGAGATCGCTCCCCACACCATGATGCCGGGTGTTGGCCCTGTGTGCCTCGGTCGTATGCAGTCCTGATTGTGGCGCTCACCTGCACGGCGCCAAACACGCATACGACCATCATTGGCACCAAGGCAGAAGCGACTGTCATCGCTGAAGACGACACGTCTCCATTCGTCCCTCCATTCACGCCTGTCGCGACGCCACTGGAGGCGGGCTGCACGATGTTGGGGCGTGAGCGGAAGACGGCCTAACGGTGTGCGGGACCGTAGCCCAGCTTCATGGAGACGGTTGCGAATGGTCCTCGCCGATACCCCAGGAGCAACAGTGTCCATAATTTGCTGGGAAGTGGCGGTGCGGTCCCCTACGGCACTGCGTAGGATCCTACGGTCTTGGCGTGCATCCGTGCGTCGCTGCGGTCCGGTCCCAGGTCGACGGGCACGTGCACCTTCCGCCGACCACTGGCGACAACATCGATGTACTGTGGAGACCTCACGCCCCACGTGTTGAGCAATTCGGCGGTACGTCCACCCGGCCTCCCGCATGCCCACTATACGCCCTCGCTCAAAGTCCGTCAACTGCACATACGGTTCACGTCCGCGCTGTCGCGGCATGCTACCAGTGTTAAAGACTGCGATGGAGCTCCGTATGCCACGACAAACTGGCTGACACTGACGGCAGCGGTGCACAAATGCTGCGCAGCTAGCGCCATTCGACGGCCAACACCGCGGTTCCTGGTGTGTCCGCTGTGCCGTGCGTGTGATCTTTGCTTGTACAGCCCTCTCGCAGTGTCCGGAGCAAGTATGGTGGGTCTGACACACCGGTGTCAATGTGTTCTTTTTTCCAATTCCAGGAGTGTATAATGATCTGAATCGACGTCCATCCCACGAAGCACTTTGACGTTATAGATTTCCTTGTGGTACTTTTTATCCATTGCTATATGGTCTACTAGACACTCCTCCATTTTAACATTAGGGCATTTCCAGGTCATTAACTTGTGCGGTCTTCTCTTAAATCTTGTAGTATCGAGAATAAGTCCATTATCTATGCGGTTCGATTCGTCTTTGACCGTTATTGTTAGTCAGTTTATGAGCTGGCCATTTACCAACAACAGCGCGATATTCGTTTTCTTTCCCAATTTTTCCATTGAAATCTCCAAGCAAGATTTTAATATGGCTGTCAGGGATGTTTAGTATCTGTTTGTTCAGTTCTTCCCAAAATATTTCCGTTCCTTCCTTATCTTTCATACTGAAATGCTTGAGAAACTGCCGCGTCATGCATGATGTTTTAATATATTACTTCTTTAATACTACTTCTATTCACAAAACATTTCGCAGACAATAGGCACATGTAGCACTGGGTGTAGCTGCAAAGTTATATTACTGTACAGCACAGAGATACAACGTCATAAACATTAAACTTCGTGTAAATGGAATGGCAGGGCGAAATTCTCTAGACACACAAATGAAGTATGTGCACAAATACACCTAAACTCTATTAAATAAGTGGAAATATATTTGATATCTTCATACGCGATCAAAGCTCCCCGTAAAACGCTCATCCTAAACGCCTTGAACGATTTCAGTCAAGTTTGGTCCAAACTGGAAAGAAATAGGGAAGGGATAAAAACCACCAATCTCATACTGAGATGAATATGATAACGTGAAGAGAGAATGTAGGACGAGGAGGTGGACTGAGAACGGCGGGGGGGGGGGGGGGGGGGAAGAGAAGACAGGAAGAGATAGGAGGAGGAGATGGACAGAGATAGGGGAGGGAGACATAGACATAGAGACGGGAGAGGAGCCGACAGTGAGAGAGTGGGGATGGAGGAGCTAGACAGAGGGATGGTGGAGATGACATTGAGGGGTAGAGGTGGAGGTGATGGACAGGGACAGGGGGGATGGATATAGAGAGGAGGGTGAAGAGGTGGTTAAAGAGAGAGGGGGAGATGCATAGATAGTGGGGGAAGGAGGAGGATGGACAGAGAAAGGGGGAGAGATAGAGATGATATGGTATGGACAGAGAGATCGGAAAGCAGGAGATGGACAGAGAGAGAGGAAGGAGGAGGAAATAGACTAATTGATGGTTGGAATAAATAAATACCCCCAACGCTGGATTTCTCAGCTAGTAAATCTATATTATTGACATCAAAATGTTGTGAAATAACGTCATGACATTTCAGAGACAGAAAATCTCCTGAATGGGCATCAAATTGGATTCCGAAGACAGGTATCGTGTTGAAACCCAGCTCGTTGTCTTCGTCCAACTAACTTTGGGAGTACCGGAGAGGAGTAATATAGGCCACTACTTTTTTCTGGAGGATAACATAGGCCGCTCTGTGAGGTGGTTGAGTGATGGCGATGTTGTATACAGAAGCTTTACAGCTCCGGGAATCTGAAACGAAATGCAGAAAAACCAGCTGAGGATCGACGTTAAACACATGGACTAGCAATGGGCTCTTAGCGCAAATAAATCGTATTTACTGAGCGTAAATAGCAGAAAGAGCCATTAGCGTTCGATTAAATATTTGAAACAGTAGCAACCGTTATATGCATAGGAATAAGCGGGCTCATCTACCTGAAGTGGAACGATCACTTAAAACAAGACTTAGGAATAACAGGTGCCAAGATGAGAATCATTGGAAGAATCATAAAGAAATGTAACTTTTCCAAGACGGAAGTGATTTAAAAACACTAGTTCAACCGATTCATGACCAATAGAAGGTAGGATTAACTGAGGGGATGGGGGAAGCTGCAAAGAAGTGAGACACTATTGGTCACGGGTTCGTTCAGTAAGTACATGAACGTTGAGAAGACGTACAAGAGAGCAACGATATATCGCGGAGAGGTTTGCTGTTAAAATTGTGAATGAAGATGTTGCAAAAATAGTCACGCTACAGATTACCCCTTCCCAGATATGCTTCGCGAAATAATCACTATGGGTAAAACGAAGAAATTATGGTTCATTCCACATGACATTCGTGGAGAGAATCATAAGATAAATGTAAGCAAATGTTCAGTGTCGGGTAATGTGACAATCAGCAATTGAAAGACAGTTAAATGGTGACAGTGTTAGTGTTACTAAATTGGGTCAGTTAAGACAACAGTCAGATCATGTCATCGTGACATTCTGTCTCTGAATGATGCAGTGTAAATGAAGTCGGGCTTCCTAGCTCACGGTGTCTTCATACTATTTCGTGTGTAAGACTTTGTTAGCAATAGCACGTCTCTTAACTCGGTATGTCTGCAATTTATTTCGCTAATGGGGTTCGCTTTGTCCATGACAAGGATGGCAGCATCACAACTCTAACCTTTTCTAAATGCGCTGCTGAGATACGAAAGGCAAATGGAGAGTCCTAAGTGGTATAATGGTATTAGGCATGTAAAGTTAACTCAGCAATCACACTGACCAACAGAGAATGGAGCAGCGGCCAGCAGGCAGAAATAAACTTCCATTTAAAGACGGAAGTTGGCAATATCCGTAACTGCCATCCTCTCCCCTCCAGCGCCCTCCCCTGCCAGGACGCCCTGCCTCACTTGGTCAACCCACGTCTCTCGTTTCATACTCCCTCAGACCCACATGCACACCCGGCAGATCTTCGACAGCCATCTTATTTCCAGCTGAAGCAATATACGATGATTCAAGTGTGTAACACATAAGAAAAAATGCATTTTCCTGTGTTTCACAACTTTTAATTTTTCAAGATCTAGGTTTCAGATTGCAAGCTATTGTCTGGTGTTCAGATATGTTACTGATTTCCACTAGTTTACTATCAGCCAAAGAAGGTAAAAGTACCAAAAATATTGTCATAAATCTAAATTCATCGAGATCTTGCAAAATATAACAAAAATTTCTTATAATGGTATTAATTGTAGATGCCGTGGTATACGCTAGATTACAGGTTACATATCGATTTCTCTTTACAAAATATCATAAATAGCCTATCGATTGCTACACAATAGAAAGTCAAAGTTGTTTCAGTAATTTATGAAGTATTTAAGGATGGAATCTGCAATACAAATTATGTAGCTGAACACTACACTATGGGTGGGGAGAGGTAAAACATGTTTTCTTTCAGCTGTTGTGGCAGTACCCAGAAGCAGTGATAATCGCTTCCGGTTGATCACGTCGCCGGCCGTCAGCATATAATGCACCTTAACTCTGCTGCAAAATAGTCAAATGTTTGTGTCGACAGCTGTAAATTTCACTCTGTGACACTTTCCGAGAGGAAACCCGAAGAAATGGTTAAACTCATGATAAATGACTTAAGAATCTACAAAATAATGCAACAGTATTAGTTGTTAATCTCAGTTATGTAGATAAAATGGGTGCTACTTAAAGAGTTGCGCTGTACCAGAACTACGGTTCGACGCTTTACGTACCCTTCATAAATGCAGTAGCAGATGGTAGAATTTACGGCAATAATGGTAGCGTTCGTAGGGAAAGAAACACAAATGAATGTGTGAGAGAGCAACTGGGAGCCGTCGATTTCGATTTCTCTTTGGTTTCTGTTTGTTTAGTTGTTTGTTTTTTTACATAATTAGAAATGCACGTTATTAATGTTGCTTCATTGTGTATATTATATGCTTACAGAACATAAACTGCACTTTATAGCTAATAAAAACGAACTCATTGTTTACCTTCTGCGCTCTTATACAATCAAAGTGATTACTTTTACTGCAAGTACAGTTTACATGCACAAAGATTTAAAAAATATACAATTATTGTTGCTATTTTGTGCTCAACAGTATGTTATACATCATGATCAAAGGTAAGACTTTTTGTTATTACTGTTTATTATTGTTTATGATAACAGGAGCATGTTTTATCTGGGTTCGACTAAGTACTAAAGTGATGTATGGTATTAAAGCGATGCCTGGTATATTTTTGTTTTATGTTTTTTTGTTTTACTTTCTGTTGAGGAAATATCGTTTTCTATCATATATGATAAATATGTATAGTTTCCTTTAGGGGGGCTGTACCACAAAATCTCTCTGTTGAACGTTACAAATCAACAATTTTCGAAAAATATCCGAATTAAACAGACAGTTAAACATTGACAATTTTCTCTTTATTCTTAAATAACAGACGGGAGGATAACAACGTAGAACAAAATGTTCCACTGGTTACGTGGCCCTTTATATATATCCTCACTCAGTTTGTAGATGGTTCACCATTTCCGATTTTTAGGGGAATCTAGTAATACATGATTGCACACGTAAAGAAAGCGATCGTTAGGAGGTATCACCTGATACATATGCATCACACCTACGTACGTGTAACGGAACTACGACCTTACCTGACCAAAGCTACTAGGAAAACAACTGCACTCTACGCTTACTTATGACAGTCTACGGTAGTTTCACAACTCTAATGCTACTCGTGCTGTGCACGGAGCCCTCTCATCCCCTATCAGCGAACTTCTTGAGATTTCACCTGTAGTCAATACGTTTATGGAACGTACGAATTTACAGTGCATTCAAATATTTTATGATTGGAAACACATCTGACTTCCAAGTCACACGTATTGGGAGAGAATACCACAGCATTCAGAAGCCAAATGAACAAAGTTACCTCGTGGTCCAGTGGTTCTAGGCGCTTCAGTCTGGAACCGCGCTGCTGCAACGGTCGCAGGTTTGAATCCTGCCTTTTCATGGATATGTGTGATGTCCTTAGGTTAGTTAGGTTTAAATAGTTCTAAGTTCTAGGGGACTGATGACCTCAGATGTTAAGTCCCACAGTGCTCAGAGCCATTTTGAACAAAGTTACAGCGTGCTGTAGGGAGACGGCCGGATATGTGGTCAGCATGAATAGTATTTGTAGCATATTGCTGTCGTGTGTAAGTTTAGGTCTATCATCGCCGTTTCTTCAGTGCCGACGCTACCGCTTTCTGTCATCCAGTGAGCGCCAAGCCTGTCACGTGACAGGTAAGGTAAGGGGCTCGCTACGCATTCAGCTACCTGTTTTTGGCCACTTTTCAAGATGACCCAACTACTCATCCGAAATACATGCACATAGATCATTGCAAATGGGAAACATCTTAGGATTTTGGGAAAGTTAGCACATAAGACAAGCAAATATTTCCGTACAAAACTTTATTAATTTCTGTACATACATTTTCACAAAGAGAAAATTTTTCTTTATGATTATTTGGTGTAGTTTTTATAATATATAGCGTAATCTTTAACTTATAATCTGGATTAATATGAGACTCTTTTAATTCTTTTCCAACCAGTAATTTGAGAAATTCTCTGGATCACATGCTCTGCTGTTCTCGAAGACCGCTCATCTGCTGCAAGATGGCAATGACAATCTTGATAATTATTAAAATAATGACTAAACCTGAAATAAATGTTAATAGCGACGATTAGCGGCAGAACATTCAAAAGAAATAAAATTTTCCAAAATGGTACATTCTTAAATTCTAATACTTATTTAACTTTTTCCTGTAAAATATCTGTCTTATAGTTATAACAATTAGTTCCGTTCCTTCCTGTAAATCTTTTAGATGATAGCTTGCAGGGAGTTTAATTTTACCTGTTACTTCCTGTATGAGGTTTTTGTTCTAACACTCCACATCTTGCCAGCTGTGCTGCACCAGATCTTCTGCTGCACATCCTTGCTCAGTTGACAGGCAGAAGATAAGGTTTACATCTTTCGAGAATGAGTGCCCATTAAATGTAGTTATGCCGTTGGCTGCTCTGTAATTACGTGCACAAGTTCAGTCCACCAAATTTAGACACACCCTAGACATTCTTTTTAAGCTGATCCAGATGGGAATTGAGGTTTATAAAAAAAAGTTTACATGTATTCCTTAACATTCTGGACTCCATTGATTTCGGCCAGTACTCTAACAAGCAGTTTCCATTGATGTTTACTGTAAATGCACGTATTTTATATTACGTCATAATCAGATTTTTCTGTATGCTGTATTTTAAGAAAAATGTAAACCTTGGCTGCACATCTGGAATAACTTCTTAATTTGAAAATGGAAGTTGTTTTCGCCAAATACTCCAGTTTTGGTTTTTTTGACTTTGACCTCTTCAATTTCAATTTTCTTTTGCTTGTGCATAACACATTAACTGCACTTAAATGTGTAATTTCTTTGATGGGAAATGCTTAAATTCTGTTCGATAGACTTACTGCTTTTCTTAATACTTGCGGAATAACATTCGGAAATATCTGTATATGAGGGTATTGTGAAGAACAATGCCATTGAATGAGAAAAATATGTTTCTCCTGCTCTGCTGTAACACTTTTGTGTAATACTTACAACATATAGGTAAGAAAAGAGGATTACCCTATTTTCAGTTACCTAGTTTTGACTACAAACGTCTCAAAAATGAGATCGACAGGAAGTGCAAAATGGCTAAGCAGGAATGGCTAGAGGACAAATGTAAGGATGTAGAGGCTTGTCTCACTAGGGGTAAGATAGATACTGCCTACAGGAAAATTAAAGAGACCTTTGGAGAGAAGAGAACCACTTGTATGAATATCAAGAGCTCAGATGGCAACCCAGTTCTAAGCAAAGAAGGGAAGGCAGACAGGTGGAAGGAGTATATAGAGGGTTTATACAAGGGCGATGTACTTGAGGACAATATTATGGAAATGGAAGAGGATGTAGATGAAGACGAAATGGGAGATAAGATACTGCGTGGAGAGTTTGACAGAGCACTGAAAGACCTGAGTCAAAACAAGGCCCCGGGGGTAGACAACATTCCATTAGAACTACTGATGGCCTTGGGAGAGCCAGTCATGACAAAAATCTACCATCTGGTGAGCAAGATGTATGAGACAGGCGAAATACCCACAGACTTCAAGAGGAATATAATAATTCCAATCGCAAAGAAAGCAGGTGTTGACAGATGTGAAAATTACCGAACTATCAGTTTAATAAGTCACAGCTGCAAAATACTAACGCGAATTCTTTACAGACGAATGGAAAAACTGGTAGAAGAGGACCTCGGGGAAGATCAGTTTGGATTCCGTAGAAATGTTGGAACACGTGAGGCAATACTAACCTTACGACTTATCTTAGAAGAAAGATTAAGAAAAGGCAAACCTACGTTTCTAGCATTTGTAGACTTAGAGAAAGCTTTTGACAACGTTAACTGGAATACTCTCTTTCAAATTCTGAAGGTGGCAGGGGTAAAATACAGGGAGCGAAAGGCTATTTACAATTTGTACAGAAACCAGATGGCAGTTATAAGAGTCGAGGGGCATAGTAGGGAAGCAGTGGTTGGGAAAGGAGTGAGGCAGGGTTGTAGCCTCTCCCCGATGTTATTCAATCTGTATATTGAGCAACCAGTAAAGGAAACAAAAGAAAAACTCGGAGTAGGTATTAAAATTCATGGAGAAGAAGTAAAAACTTTGAGGTTCGCCAATGACATTGTAATTCTGTCAGAGACAGCAAAGGACTTGGAAGAGCAGTTGAACGGAATGGACAGTGTCTTGAAAGGAGGATATAAGATGAACATCAACAAAAGCAAAACGAGGATAATGGAATGTAGTCAAATTAAATCGGGTGATGCTGAGGGGATTAGATTAGGAAATGAGACACTTAAAGTAGTAAAGGAGTTTTGCTATTTAGGGAGTAAAATAACTGATGATGGTCGAAGTAGAGAGGATATAAAATGTAGACTGGCAATGGCAAGCAAATCGTTTCTGAAGAAGAGAAATTTGTTAACATCGAGTATAGATTTAAGTGTCAGGAATTCGTTTCTGAAAGTATTCGTATGGAGTGTAGCCATGTATGGAAGTGAAACATGGACGATAACCAGTTTGGACAAGAAGAGTATAGAAGCTTTCGAAATGTGGTGCTACAGAAGAATGCTGAAGATAAGGTGGGTAGATCACGTAACTAATGAGGAGGTATTGATTAGGATTGGGGAGAAGAGAAGTTTGTGGCACAACTTGACTAGAAGAAGGATCGGTTGGTAGGACATGTTTTGAGGCATCAAGGGATCACAAATTTAGCATTGGAGGGCAGCGTGGAGGGTAAAAATCGTAGAGGGAGACCAAGAGATGAATACACTAAGCAGATTCAGAAGGATGTAGGTTGCAGTAGGTACTGGGAGATGAAGAAGCTTGCACACGATAGAGTAGCATGGAGAGCTGCATCAAACCAGCCTCAGGACTGAAGACCACAACAACAACAGTTTTGACTGCTTTTCAAGGTCACCCAACTACCCATTTCCCATACACGCAGATTTTGATTTCCTTGAAAGAAATTGAAATTAGGCACACTAGGTGATCAAAAGTATCCGGATACCTCGCTGAAAATGACTTACAAATTCGTGTCGCCCTCCATCGGTAGTGCTGGAATTCAATATGGTGTTGGTCCACTCTTAGCCTTGATGATAGCTTCCACTCTCGCAGGCATACGTTCAATCAGGTGTTAGAAGGTTTCTTGGGGAATGGCAGCCTATTGTTCACGGAGTGTTGCACTGAGGAGAGGTATCGATGTCAGTTGGTGAGGCTTGGCTCGAAGTCTGCGATCCGAAACATCCCAAAGGTGTTCCATAGGATTCAGGTCAGGACTCCGTGCAGGCCAGTGTCGTGTAATCACTCCGTCACAGGCTGATGACGTTCACTAGGCATTCGCCATACCCACACCCTGCCATCGGATCGCCACATTGTGTACTCCACACTACGTTTTTCCAATGTTCAATCGTCCAATGTTTACGCTCCTTACACCAAGCGAGGCGTCGTTTTGCATTTACCAGCGTGATGTGTGGCTTATGAGCAGGCGCTCGACCATGAAATCCAAGTTTCCTTACCTCTCACCTAACTGTCATAGTACTTGCAGTGGATCCTGGTGCAGTTTGGAATTCCTGTGTGATGGTCTGGTCTGCCTATTATTTGAACCTCTTCAACTGTCGACAGTCTCTGTCAGTCAACAGACAAGGTCTGCCTGTACGCTTTTGTGCTGTACGTATCCCTTCACGTTTCCACTTCACTATCACATCGGAAACAATGGACCTAAGGATAGGAGTGTGGAAATCTCGCGTATAGACAAATCACCTGACGACGTTCGAAGTCCTTGAGTTCTGCGGAGCGCCCCATTCTTCTCTCTCACGATGTCTAATGACTACTGATTTTGCTGATATTGAGTACCTGGGATTACCTGTCAGCACAAAGCACCTAATATGAAAAACGTGTGTTTTTGGGGGTGTCCGAATACTTTTGATCACATAGTGTAGTTGCAAGCAAGGAATCTCTTGTTTCTTACCTACATCAGCTTATAACCAGCCTTATGGGACAATGAAGCCATTCACTCAAGTGATCTTATAAAGTCATGAGAGGATTAGGAGAGCGAACTTTTGTTCCATTGGTCCAGAGGATGAAGGTCATTTTCCCACTTGAAGGCCACATGACCAGCTCCTGGAAACCTTAATCAGTGAACTCAACTTGTTTGACCCAGTGCATCAGTGAGGGTTATCTGTAAAATGACAGCAGAAGTCCTTATATGTGGATTAAACCGGTCATAACCGGTTGCGCATTTCTACCAGCAGTACCTCCGGTGCGTTGGCAGGCTGGGGGCGGGGGATGGGGAGGGGAAGGAGGAGTAGGAAGGGTGCATGGGCAGGATGTGTAACACCCTCTCAAGGGTATTTGTATCTTGTATCCCCTTGGTGAAGTCGTACCTGAGACCAGAAGTCCTAATCATGTGAATCGGCAAGAGCTGATTGTTGTGATGGGTGACCTTCAATATCAGTATTGCAGTTGCATAACACCGGAAGTGATGTCATCAAATTCAAGGTTAATTATATCTAGAGCCTGTACTGAATACCTACTTATGTAATTAATTTGGAGGCATCGTCAAAGCGCAATATCTGTGCATCAACTGCTATTCCAATACAATTTGGACCTAATTTTTTAGACCTCCATCTTCTGACTGGTTTGATTTGGCCTACCACAGTTTGCTCTCTTGAGCTAATCTCTTCATATCTGAGTAGCCCTTGCAACCGACGTCCTTAATTATTTGCTGAAGGTATTCCAACCTTTACCTTCCTCTACAGTTTTTACCCTCTACATCTCCTTCTAGTAGCATGGCAGTTACTCCTTGATGTCTTATAGATGTCCTACCACTCTGTTGCTTCTTCTTGTCGTTGTTTTCCACATATTCCTTTCCTCGTCTTATCAGTCCATCCAATTTTCAACTTTCTACTGTAGCACTACCTCTGAAATGGTTAGATTCTTTTATCTTCCGGTTTTCCCACGGTGCACATTTCACTGCCATACAATGCTGTGCTCCAAATGTACGTCGTCAGAAATTTTTTCCTCAAATTAAGGCCTATCTTCGATATTAGTGGACTTCTCTTGACCAGGAATGACCTTTTAGCCAATGCTGTCCTGTTTCCTATATCCCCATTGCTCCGTTCATCATGGATTATTTTCCTGCCTAGGTAGCACAACTCTTAGTCTACCTCGTGATCATCCGTCCTGATTTTCAGTGTCTCGCTTTTCTCATTACTGGTTCTTCTCATTACTTAAGTATTTTTTCGATTTACTCTCAGTCCATGTTCTGTACTCATCAGACGGTTCATACCATTCAGCAGATGTTGTAATTCTTCTTCTCTCATACCCAGGATAACCAGTCATAAGCGAATCTTATCATTTTTATCCTTTAATCTCGGTTTTTAATTCCACTCTCGAACCTTACTTTTATTTCCATCATTACTTCTTCGATGTGTAGATTCAACAGTAAGGGCTAAAGACTACATCTCTGTCTTACAGCCTTTTTAATACGAGCACTTCGTTCTTGATCTTCTATTCTCACTGTTCCCTCTTGGCTCTTCTACATATTGTATGTTAGCTGTCGTTCCCTATAGTTTCCACTTTTTTCCTCAGAATTTTGAATGTCTCGCACCAATTTATATTGTCGAATGCTTTTCCCAAATCGACTAATCCTTAAACGTGTCCTGATTTTACTTTAATCTTACTTCCATTATCCATGTTGGGATTGCCTCTCTTGTGCCTTTACCTTTCCTAAAGCAAACACATCCTGAATTTTCTTTTCCATTCTACTGTACGTTATTCTTCTCAGCAACTTGGATGCATGAGCTGTGAAGCTAATTATGTGATAATTCTCGCAATCGTCAGCTCTTGCTGTCTTTGGAATTACGTGGATGTTCCTCCCGAAAGTTAAATGGTATATCGCCAAACTCACGCAAACGTGAATAGTCGTTTTGTTGCCACTTCCCCCAATGATTTTAGAAATTTTGATGGAACATTGTCTATCCCTTCTCCCTTATTTTATCTTAAGTCTGCCAAAGCTATCCTAAGTTCTTATTCTAATACTGAATCCCCTATCTCTTCCATGTCGACTCCTGTTTATTTTTCTATCACATCCGACAGATCTTCCCCCTCACAGCGGCCTTCACCTGTATTCTTTCCACCTAAGCACTCACTCCTCTGCACTTAGCAGTGCAATTCCCATTACGCTCTTAATGTTACAACCCTTCCCTTTAATTTCACTGAAAGCTGTTTTGGTTCTTATAGATGCTGAGTCAGTCCTTCCGATAATCATTTCTTCTTCGATTTTCTCACATATTTCCTGCAGCCAGTTCACCTTCCTATTTATTTTATTCCTGACTGACTTGTATTTCTGTAGTCCTAAATTTTCCTGACCATTTTTGTACTTCCTTCTTTCATCAACCAACTGTAGAATTTCTTCTATTACTGATGGTTTCTTCTCAGTTACTTTCTTTGTACCTACGTTTTTCTTCCAATTTCTGTTATTCAGCTTTTTAGAGATCTCCATTCCTGCTCAACTGAACGGCCTACTGAGTTATTCCTTGCCGTAGTATCTATAACCTTGGAGAGCGTCATGCGTATCTCTTCATCCCTTAGTACTTCCGTATCCCACTTCTCTGCCTCTTGATTGTCCTGACTAGTCTCTTAAACTTTAGGCTGATCTTCATGAGCACTAAATTGTTATCTGAATCTACATCTGCTCCTTGGTAACCGTTCCATTCCAATACCTGATTTCTGAATCTCTGCCTGTCCATTACGTAAGCTAACTGAAATCTTCCCGAATCTCTTGCATTTTCCAAGTATACTTCCCTCTCTTGCTTTGTTTGAACAGAATATTTGCTATTAAGATCTGAAATTTATTGCAGAACTCAATTAGTCTTCCTCCTCTGTCATTCCTACTTGCAAGGCCATATTCACCCCGTAACCCTTTTTTCTACTCTTCTACTCTTTACTCTACAACCGCATTACAGCCTCCCGTGAATATTATATGTTCATCTCCATTTACGTACTGACTTACGCGTTCAATATCCTCATATACTTTCTCTATCTCTTCATCATTCGCTTGCGACGTCGGCATGGATACCTGAACTATTGTTGCCAGTGTGGGTTTGCTGTCGATTCTGATGTGAACAATACTGTCACTGATCTGTTCACAGTAAATCACTATCTGTCCTACCTTTCTGTTCATATCGATTCTTAGTTCCGTTATACTATTTTCTGGTGCTGTCGACATTATCCTATACTCATCTGACTAGAGAGCCTCGCTTTTTTTTCATTTCACTTCACTGACTCCCACTATATCTAGATGGATCCCAAGTATTTCCCTTTTCAGATTTTCTAGCTTCCCTACCACGTTAAATTCAAGCTTTGACATTCCATGCTCCGACTCGTAGAACATTTCATTCCGTTTATTATTCAGTCTTTCTCTCATGGTCACCTCCCCCTTGGCAGCTCCTCCCTGAGATTCGAATGGGGGACTATTCTGGAATATTTTGCCAATGTGCATATCGTCATGACGCTTTTTCAGTTAAAGACCACATGTCCTATAGATACACATTATATGTCTTTTATGCATTGGTTTCCACTGCCTTCTGCGTCGTCATTCCGTTAATACTACCTGATTCCTCCGCCTTCACTAGCAATTTTCCATCACAAGGTCAACAGAGTGCGCTGAACTTCTCTCTGCCCTCTTTGACAAGGGCATTGGCAGAATGAGGGTGACTTCTTAAGCAAGAAGTCTTCGGCCATCATTGCTGTTGCTTTTTATTCGAAATTTAATCAGTGGCGGAGTTCGAATCTGGGACCTAGGACGGTTTGATTAAGAATCAAAAGAGCTACCACTAGACCACGCGTGCTTTATCCAGAGTTACTGTAGCATGAAAACAGTTAAAGAGTATTTCTTTGATGTGTTCTGCGCTGAGTCGTGCTTCGGTAGCTCAGATGGTAGAGCACTTGCCCGCTAAAGGCAAAGGTCCCGAGTTCGAGTCTCGGTCGGGCACACAGTTTTAATCTGCCAGGAAGTTTCATATCAGCGCACACTCCGCTGCAGAGTGAAAATTTCATTCTGGAAACATCCCCAGGCTGTGGCTAAGCCATGTCTCCGCAGTATCCTTTCTTTCAGGAGTGCTAGTTCTGCAAGGTTCGCGGAAGAGCTTCTGTAAAGTTTGGAAGGTAGGAGACGTGATACTGGCAGAAGTAAAGCTGTGAGGACCGGGCGTGAGTCGTGCTTCGGTAGCTCAGATGGTGGAGCACTTGCCCGCGAAAGGCGAGGGTCCCGAGTTCGAGTCTCGGTCAGGCACACAGTTTTAATCTGCCAGGAAGTTTCATTATCAAGACTGCTTCCACCTTCTTGAAGCGAATGAGCGCTCTTGGAGAACAGTACAGCATCTGATCGAGAGTAGATCCTTCATAGCAGCTGAGACACCATAGGCTATAGATAGTGTAGACCGCGCACGCATTTATCTCTGCCCTGTTGAAATTTGAGGCTAAGGTCTAAGTCGCGTGAGCCCGGGCAGCAAGCTAGACTCGTTGCAACAAGCCAAATCTCCGTCATTACTCGCTATGCGAAGTGGAGCTGATAGTTTTTCTGATTTATGCCTGAAATCGAGCATAGATTTTACCAATAAAATGACATGCCTTATTGCTGTTATATGTAATGTACTAATACAGTTAACCTTATTTTTCTGGAATTCCTAATACTGATGCAGTGGTTATCGCTATCTTATCCCACGTGGCCATAAGAAAAATATTGACAGTTCTTATCATAAACGACAGAATTACAGTAATTTGGTGAATGCCTGTTTTTGTTGCACTGCCGTTCTTAATTCACCGCTTCCACGGGAGTAGAAGACTAACTGTCGGTTTGGCAGGCAGCATTAGTTTTCTCACGATTCCTCAACAATATGTGTGAAATTTTTTATCACACTCTTTTAAGAAATGAAATCCGTTATATCCATAACGTCCGTTTTCTCCCATAATATGCGATTATACTTTATGGCTGTTTCTTAATCTAGTACAGATACCAAACAGTGGACATAACATATTAGAAAATATTGTAGAGAACTCCTGTAGTGAGTTAAATACTAACGTTCTGCCATTTCAAAACATTAGCCTTTCATCGAGTTTTACATATAAGTATCAACATACATCCTAACTTTCAACTCATGGAAAAATCTCTGCAAATATTTTAAAGTAGTTCACTTCCACAACTAAGATTTTCGTCAGTTTACCTAAGCAGGATACAAAACAAGACTTATCTGCTTATCTTATTATTTCTGCTTCTAGTACAACCCAAAATATATGATCTGCAAGAAAAATGTCATATATTGTGCATTATAAATGCGTATTCGAGTTCGTGCGTCATGTGACTTGGATGTTGGTTTCACTAAAATGACGTCATGCGCAGTATATGTTATCTATGGTCTATGAGCTACACAGATTAGACAAGTAAATACATCTGTACTTCGCCGGCTGGAGTGGCCGAGCGGTTCTAGGCGCTTCAGTCTGGAACCGCGCGACCGCTACAGTCGCAGGTTCGATTCCTGCTTCGGACATGGATGTGTGTGATGTCCTTAGGTTAGTTAGGTTTAAGTAGTTCTAAGTTCTAGGGGACTGATAACCTCCGATGTTCAGTCCCATAGTGCTCAGAGCCATTTGAACCATTTTTGAACATCTGTACTTCAAGCCTGGCTGCATCTTAGTTTATATCACGTAATAATAGGATTATTATTCTAAAACGTATCAACTGCGACGAATAGCATTGACAATCTTAGTCATTTTTTAATAAATAAGTAACAATGCTAACCCGAAATTCAGGTGCATAAGTAACATATAATTTTCCGTCATAGTCAGATCGTCATAAGAATGTGATATAATTGGAGTTTGTACATTGAGTAATATTTTCCTCCATTTTTATCATTCCTTCACGCTACCAGAATTATTTATTTAAATACGTTTTGGAAGAGCTACAGCTCAGATTTAGGACTACAGGAATTCACTTAGGTAAAAATAATTAAAGCTAGATTTTATTTTGAAGTGAACGGTAGATTATCGTTTGTTTGACAGCTACTTTTAAACGAAACAACATACACATGCGATACACCTCTCGCGACACACGCGAACAGAAGATGGCGTAAGATTCTTGATCATAAACAAAGTGCGAAAGTTTTGTATTTATGTGTATAGAATCAGGTATGTGTATAGAATCAGCTACATACCGTCCAACGAACGTGAGTACACGATTAGCTAAGTAATAGCTCAGTACATAGCAAATAACTGGATTCCACAACACTACCGCAACCCCAGGTGTATATTGATGACATACAAAGTTCACCTTTTAGTATTTTGTTTACTAACAACCGCTCACACAGTTGCAGATGACATGATGTTCGCTGAGTAAAAAACAGCAAAAACAAGAACGCACAAAAAATATGTCGCAAACGGCGACAATAATTCTCGAAAACATGCTGTAACATACAATAAATAAGGTAGTATGAAAGTATCCATAGAAAACTATATTTCAAAAAACGAATAGTGAAAATGTAATAAAGTGCCACTGTGTTTGTATATCCACACTTTTTTCTGCATGTTTCAGATTAAAAAAACCCACTGATGATGGTGATATCTGTCGCCGAAACTTGTTTGGGAAAATAAAGAAATAAACGAATAACAACGTGTTTTGCATCAAGGTGGACTCAATTTCTGATATTGCTGTTTTTCTATGCAAACACGGACCAAATAGAAGAGTTCCAAGATAAAATTATTATATACACAGGTGTCGTTAACTTTCAAACATCAATGAGTAACTTACAAACATCAATCAGTATTAAAAGTAATCTACGTCCAATTGTAACTCAGATTCTCATATGATACTAGTACACAGAATAACTGACAATTCTTTATTAAGACTGAACTTTTGCTACATTTATCTGCCAACAAACGCCAGAAAAGTTATTCTAAGCGTATAATAATTCCGGAAACTCTCCCACAATCTACTTCCATAATTTACTGTTATCAGTAACTGTCAATACAGCAGCAACTACAACATTTTACTTAATTCTTTGTTCGTAGTGTGAGTGTGGGTGTACTCGTATTTGTGTGTCGTGTGAATCATATCAGTCAGCTACCAGATATTTGCATAAATACATTCGCTCAGGTTGGAAGCTTTTTATGTTAAGTGGAATTTCACAAAAGAGACGTGGCGTTTTGAGATACATTCATTCAGCAAGAGGTAGTGGCCATGTCGAGTACAAAGATGCTACGTGTCAAGCAGCATGGTATACTCCTGCTGTCAGAGTTTAAATTATACAGTGTGAGGAGAGGATATCGATTTAAATCATACGTGTTAATTTACATCTGAGCTATTGTAGTGGACGTTAATTGGCTACAAGGTCCATCAATTTTCATGAAACTTTCCTAACAGTCAGAAAACGGACGTGGTGACAAGTAGTTCTAGAAGTAAGATAGAATGAGAGATTGGAAATTAGAACCATGTTAGGAGGAGGAGATGGACAGAGAGAGGGGGAGGAGAGAGAGGTGTAACTGGCAGGTGGAAGATGGAGGGGGGTAGTGAGTAGATCTAAATGGAAGAGGGTGGAGGAGGTGAACAGAGTGAATGGAGAGAGGGCAGGATTATATATACAGACAGGGCAAAGGAAGAGATGGACAGAGGAAAGGAGGAGGCTGACAGAGGATGGAAGTGGTAAGGGGAGTATGAGGGGGTATGAGGGGATGGACAAAAAGAGTGGAAGTACGAGATGTACATGGAAGATGAGGAGGCGATGGTCACAGAGAGAGAGGAAGAGGGAGAGGAGATGTCACAAAGGGGGTAGGAAGGTGAAGTGTAAGAGGCAGATGGAGAGATGTAGGGCGTACCTGGAAAAAGAACAGGGGGACAGATGGAGAGGGCGGAGGAGTATATGATAACAGAGATTGGGACGAGGAGATGGACAGAGAGGGTGTGGAGAAGATGGACAGAAATAGGGAAGGAGGAGGAGGAGATGCATAAAGATAGGGAAAGGAGAAGATGGGCAGAGGAAGGGGTAAGTAGGAGATTGACAGAGAGAGGAGGATGTATGATGGAGAGAAGGCAGAGGAGATGGAAAAGGAAGAGAGGGTAGGAGGGGATGGGTAGATCGAATAAATAAGAAGATGGTACTGACTCGAATTGAGGAGAAAATAAACTTATGTCATAACTGGACTAAATGAAGGGAAGTAATAAGTACAGTTTATTGGGGGGGGGGGGGGGTAATACAGTAAGTACACTGACTAGCCAGAACATTATGACCACCGATCTACTACCGATATAAACCAGTCTAGGAGATAGCAGCGTCGCCTGGCGACGAATGACTGCAGGTCGATCACCCCTCATTACAGATTTTGACGTCGTGGGCTGGGCAGACTGGTGAAACAGGGCAGGCGGTATACTGTGGCTGAATTAACATCAGACTTCAGTGCTGGACAGAGTACAAATGTGTCTGAACATATAGTGCACCGATCACTCCTAACGATGAGCCCCCGCCCGACGACCCTTGCATGCGCTGGTGTTATAACCACGAAATCGACAGCTATAACTGAAATGGGTACTTGTATATCGGCACTGGACGATGGCGCAGTGGCAGAGTATTGCATCCTGATACCTTCTCCATCATGCCGATGGGAGGTCGTGAATACATAGTTTTCCAGGGGAACAGCTCCTTGACACATGTACTGTGGCACGGAGACAAGTTGTCGGTGGCTCCTTTGTGCTCTGGGAACAACCACGTGGATATCCAGGGTCCAGTGACAACATGACGGCCAAGGAGTATACTGTTTGCAGACCACATACACCCATTATGACTATCATGTTCCCCGATGGCAGTGGCATGTTACAGGAAGATAATGCACCACGTCACAAGGCGAGGAGTGAGTTGGAGTCGTTCGAGGAACACAGCGGGGAGTTGCAGTTGACATACTAGCCCCACAACTCCCCAGATCAGAACCTGATCGAAAACATCTGGGACGTGATTGAACATGGCATCAGAGCTCATCGCCCTCTTCCCCGGAATTTTCGGGAATTGGGTGACTTGTGTGTGCAGATGTGATGCCAGCTCCCTCCAGCGACCTGCCACGACCTCATTGCTTCCACGCCACGACGCGTCGCAGCTGTTATCCCTGCGAAAGGTGAACATACTGGCTACTAGACAGGTTGTCATAATGTTCTGGCTGATAAGTGTACATTCAAATGGGGGGGGGGGGGGGGGGGGTAGGTTGCAGCATTCGTTCAAAGATGAAGAGAATGAGATTATCCAAAGTATCTTGGGTAGCTGTATCATACCAGTCTTCGGACTGAAGACCACAACAAGACAGTAAGTAGTTGTATCACTACTTGCAGTTGTCAACCACAACCTGTGTTCGTGGGACACCAAAACTGCACGCACTGTTTCGGCGTCAGTAACGCAAACGCGTATGAAACGCTTGATACTGAGTCTCATTAGGTCAACAGCACTGAGCAAAAGTCACTAAGAATGCAGTGCATCTTGGAATTCACTCGTCAGTCAGTACAGAATGAAATGGTGTGTTGAAACGCTTGCCAGTTTTTTTGTGTTGAAAAACACGTAACATGCCACAATCCGATCGTAATTTGTAGAGTTCGTAGTTTCTCGCCACAATTGTTTATAACGATGACTCCCTTGAATTTAGCTCATTTAACATCCTGGCACAAGAAGAAGGAAGGACCGCCTGTGTTTTTATGTCCCTTCAATGGGTGAGATTTTGAAATATGAAGCTTTGCTTCCATTCCTCCTGCGGAAGGGGAATAAAGGAACCACCCCAGCATTTGCATGGAGTGACCTGGGGGAACACCGGAAACCGATATCAGCATGACCGACTCGAGAACTGAAACCGATTCTCTCGAATGCGAGTTTAGGGCGTTAGCCAGTACACCATTTCACTCAGTCCCCGTGGAGATATTGCAGAGTTACAGTTCACTGAGATATTTTATAGGCTTTTCCATAAGTTACCTATGTGAACGAGCCTTTTCGACTCTACACCTTTTGTGAAATAAGTAAAGGAATAGAGTGACAGCAGCAGGCTCAAATTAATGAGTTCTAAACCAGGTATCGATTCACTCTTGGGTGATAAAGGATGTCAGTAATTCCAGTCAGTTCTTTTTAACACTGACCATTCGATTTTGAGTTTTCAACTAGCTGTGGCATCTAAGTGAATATAGTAAAAAAATTTTCTTTATAAAAAAATATAATTAGTTTTCATATCTTGTTATACAGTAAGTTTTTATCACACAATAGGTTGGGCATCGCTGATCTAACGATAAAGTGCCTCAACGACGTGCCATGCTGTGTCAATCAGTATATTACACTCCTGGAAATTGAAATAAGAACACCGTGAATTCATTGTCCCAGGAAGGGGAAACTTTATTGACACATTCCTGGGGTCAGATACATCACATGATCACACTGACAGAACCACAGGCACATAGACACAGGCAACAGAGCATGCACAATGTCGGCACTAGTACAGTGTATATCCACCTTTCGCAGCAATGCAGGCTGCTATTCTCCCATGGAGACGATCGTAGAGATGCTGGATGTAGTCCTGTGGAACGGCTTGCCATGCCATTTCCACCTGGCGCCTCAGTTGGACCAGCGTTCGTGCTGGACGTGCAGACCGCGTGAGACGACGCTTCATCCAGTCCCAAACATGCTCAATGGGGGACAGATCCGGAGATCTTGCTGGCCAGGGTAGTTGACTTACACCTTCTAGAGCACGTTGGGTGGCACGGGATACATGCGGACGTGCATTGTCCTGTTGGAACAGCAAGTTCCCTTGCCGGTCTAGGAATGGTAGAACGATGGGTTCGATGACGGTTTGGATGTACCGTGCACTATTCAGTGTCCCCTCGACGATCACCAGTGGTGTACGGCCAGTGTAGGAGATCGCTCCCCACACCATGATGCCGGGTGTTGGCCCTGTGTGCCTCGGTCGTATGCAGTCCTGATTGTGGCGCTCACCTGCACGGCGCCAAACACGCATACGACCATCATTGGCACCAAGGCAGAAGCGACTCTCATCGCTGAAGACGATACGTCTACATTCGTCCCTCCATTCACGCCTGTCGCGACACCACTGGAGGCGGGCTGCACGATGTTGGGGCGTGAGCGGAAGACGGCCTAACGGTGTGCGGGACCGTAGCCCAGATTCATGGAGACGGTTGCGGATGGTCCTCGCCGATACCCCAGAAGCAACAGTGTCCCTAATTTGCTGGGAAGTGGCGGTGCGGTCCCCTACGGCACTGCGTAGGATCCTACGGTCTTGGCGTGCATCCGTGCGTCGCTGCGGTCCGGTCCCAGGTCGACGGGCACGTGCACCTTCCGCCGACCACTGGCGACAACATCGATGTACTGTGGAGACCTCACGCCCCACGTGTTGAGCAATTCGGCGGTACGTCCACCCGGCCTCCCGCATGCCCAATATACGCCCTCGCTCAAAGTCCGTCAACTGTACATACGGTTCACGTCCACGCTGTCGCGGCATGCTGCCAGTGTTAAAGACTGCGATGGAGCTCCGTATGCCACGGCAAACTGGCTGACACTGACGGCGGCGGTGCACAAATGCTGCGCAGCTAGCGCCATTCGACGGCCAACACCGCGGTTCCTGGTGTGTCCGCTGTGCCGTGCGTGTGATCATTGCTTGTACAGCCCTCTCGCAGTGTCCGGAGCAAGTATGGTGGGTCTGACACACCGGTGTCAATGTGTTCTTTTTTCCATTTCCAGGAGTGTATATTCGTATTTTATGGAACAAGGTATCTGTTTTACATGCAGTTTTCGCTAGCATCTATCCAAATATCGGCGGAGACATGTGCAGTCCTATCTCTGACGTCTGCTGTAGGCATGACCAGCCAGACGACAACAGACGTCCAGTGGTGAATAATGGTTTTGCGTAAACGACGTCTTTTAAGTGGCTGTAGTGATTAGTGGCCCACAGTTTCACTGTTGGAGTGTGGTATCTAACTTCAGGGTCTGGAAGGTGTCCGACGTCTGGAATACGTGGAAATGGCGCTTACTTCAGTATAGTGCAATGATTGATGTAATCAGTAATTTCTCTGTAGGAAAACTGGCGTTAGATAAAGAGCACAAATCCTGCAAGTGGGTGAGATACGCGATTAAATCATACACTACATTGCAACCAAGATCGCGTAGAAATTACAACGAAGATTATCTTCTGTACATACATTACCCACCGCAAGTAACTTACCTAAAAACCACTGGAACCCAACTTTCCTTGTTGTGACACGTAATCTACAGAGATACATTAAATAACTGCAATATTTCAGAAAGTTTATATTCAGGGTGAAGTATTGTGTGAGTTACACAGATCAAGGGAAGACTGAGGAAGGGGAATATAAACCATTTCAAAAGTAGTGCTACTGGGGATATCAATAATTAAGTGGACAGATGAATGCGCTGAGCTGAGTTATTCACAAATGAACAGTTTGATTCTCTTCTTCTTCTTCCTCTTCTTCTTCCCAGGATTCCTCCTCAAGCCCTGTGTTCTCCTCTTAACAACGCTGGCGCAAGAACTGCGTCCAGTGGTTCTGCCAGCTTGCGCCTTCTCCCGGCTGCCAGACGAAACATCAATACTGCTAGTGGCACCTTGTGGGCATTCAACGAACCTCCAAGGAAGCCCACTACACAGAACTCAAGTGACACATTATTTCGGAAAACAATGTAAATAAAACAAATAGGAAACCTTCTTACCTCCGCCAGATAAATGGATATTTTTATTTTAGTACGTTGTGGGACATGGAGCTTCTTAATTTGATAGCTGCTTGTAACGGTCGTTCAGTAATATTTTAAAAAGAGTCAAGTGCATCATGGTTCAAAAATGGTTCAAATGGCTCTGAGCACTATGGGACTCAACATCTAGAACTTATAACTACTTAAACCTAACTAACCTAAGGACATCACACACATCCATGCCCGAGGCAGTATTCGAACCTGCGACCGTAGCACAAGTGCATCATGTTGTTGCTTATTTCATCCCCGATCTGATGCATATAACCTTGACTAAAATAGGTATGGAATTTTGTGGATATCGGAACAAATACAAAGGCATGTGTGGCATTGAACCTGGCTTCCTAATTTGGCAGTCTAGTCGCGTTTAACATCCCCAAATGTCACGCATTACTTTAACCACCACAATGCCAAGGAGAAAGGGCGGGCGTACTTTGTGTTCACACTTTCAAAATATTATAATCTTGTCAGTTACGTTACATTTTAAAATGTTGCAAAAAAGTATTTGCTGCTGCTAATGAATTCTTTTACGTGATTCCATTAATGTTTTAAATTTTTCAGTTAAGGTCAACCCACAAATTTAACTCTCAGTAGTAGATGTCACTTTCCCCAGTGAACATCATATTCAATATCTTCAGGTTCAGGACCTTACTAACACATCAGTATCTCTTTAAAAACAATTAACGAAGTTTGCATTTTTAAAATCTTTTTAAGGTGGACATAAAGTACCTTTTCGCCCCCTTCCTTCTTGGTAGTAAACCAATTGAAAATATGTTTATGTTGCTAAAAGTGTGCCAAGACATATGTTTATGTTATAAACGCTACTAGCACATCAGTATTTCTTTAAAAAGTATGTTCTTAATATAGTTCAACAACAATTAACGAATTTAATTTTTCTAGATAGTTTGGGGTAGGCATAAAGTACTTCCCCCCCTCGGTAATGTACGTCATGAAAACTGATTTGGTCAATTGATATCTACAGTTAACAGTTCTCGTTTATTAACATTGATGTCATTCGTACACCCATCTGAATCTTCCAACAAACAACCTGAAAACTGTAACGATAATTTGCTATCTGTACTAAAATAAGTAAGTCGGATTGAGATTCTCTTCCCAGAAAATTAACGATATATCCATAATACAGGGTGATTCAAAAAGAATACCACAACTTTAGGAATTTAAAACTCTGCAACGACAAAAGGCAGAGCTAAGCACTATCAGTCGGCGATTTAAGGGAGCTATAAAGTTTCATTTAGTTGTACATTTGTTCGCTTGAGGCGCTGTTGACTAGGCGTCAGCGTCAGTTGATGCTAAGATGGCGACCGCTCAACAGAAAGCTTTTTGTGTTATTGAGTACGGCAGAAGTGAATCGACGACAGTTGTTCAGCGTGCATTTCGAACGAAGTATGGTGTTAAACCTCCTGATAGGTGGTGTATTAAAAGTTGGTATAAACAGTTTACAGAGAATGGGTGTTTGTGCAAAGGGAAAAGTTCTGGACTTCATCACTGGCCTCCAAGAAGCCCTGATCTTACCCCCTGCGATTTTTTCTTATGGGGGTATGTTAAGGATATGGTGTTTTGGCCACCTCTCCCAGCCACCATTGATGATTTGAAACGAGAAATAACAGCAGCTATCCAAACTGTTACGCCTGATATGCTACAGAGAGTGTGGAACGAGTTGGAGTATCGGATTGATATTGCTCGAGTGTCTGGAGGGGGCCGTATTGAACATCTCTGAACTTGTTTTTGAGTGAAAAAAAACCTTTTTAAATACTCTTTGTAATGATGTGTAACAGAAGGTTATATTATGTTTCTTTCATTAAATACACATTTTTAAAGTTGTGGTATTCTTTTTGAATCACCCTGTATAAACACAATGGACTGGCATAACTCCCATACTTACAACAACAGCGTTCTGACAACAGAATAACAACCCAGGTCATGACGAACAATTTTGTAAACAGAGTACACCAATACTAGAATGCTTCATCGCTCACATAATCATTAATGAATACACAGTGTGAACGCAGGCTCCAACGGAAAAATTTCGGAGTTTGTTAAGGGATATTACAGGAGACCCATGGCCCGTTGCAGATAATTGCATTTCGTATGATTTCTTACTCCATTTTATCTTTATATCTGTACAACAATGGAAATATCGATGTTATGCACTGTGTATTTTGTTTGGAAATAAACTTCTTCATGTCGATGATAAAACTTGGTGTTGTCAACAGTAATTACCACTCTACTGTTCGCCCTCAAGCTTGCATTCAGTACTTCTTGGTTCTCTCTCGGATTTGGTTTGCCGGTAGTATTAGTTGTACATAAACAGTGATACATAGAAGAGTGGATGGGTTTACTAACGGGGAGTTGGCCGAAATGGAGCTCGAGTGCGGGTCCATGGACTGAATGGAAGAGCGGTACTACGAGGCCGTGCTAAACTGTCCTAGCCGCAACGGCAGCCACAGCAAAGTACTTTTGCATATGTAAATAAGTCCCTGTGAGAAGCTAGAACGTTTCATGTTAGGGTGATGGCATATTTCTCGGTTTATCCCTGTTGAATAGATATTATCACAGAAACAGAACTAGCGGGGGTAACAAAAACGAATAAATTATAATTACAGTATTAATATGTTATGAGCCACACAAGACTACCGATCTCTTGTACCAAAGTACTATTCTGAGTACAAATTCAATTGACTGAGGGACTGATAAGGAAATGGCCCCATGCTGGGCGCTAAGATATAGTGAATTACATTCCAAAATGACACATACATACATTTACGTTTATTATTATTATCATTTGCAGATGTACACCCATCTTCGAAGGGTGATGGTGTAGCTTAGTTGGTTCAGACTCTGCAACATCTGCTATGGTTGGAATGTCCCTCTCGAGAGTGCACTTGAAATGTGAAGGACTTCTTCCAGAGGCCGCTCTCTCCTTCCGTCTTGCCTTCTTCCTGATGTCTTCTTGCATGCGTTCGTTCTCAAGCTTAGCCCCATTGCACACAGTTTGTCCCCGCTTGACTCGGTCACCAGCTGTATTTTCCCACTGACTTGTATCGATGCTGGCCTTGGTCAGATCTCTCTTGGAGACATCTTTGAAAAGACGGTGCGGTCTTTATACTGGCCTCACACCCTCCCAAAGCAATCATAAGCCTGACATGTCCCAGCCACCTTAGACGTGGGTGGCTCAGGAGTGCATGAATGCTGGTTGTGCTTGCGAGCCGTAGTAATTCGGTGTTGGGCACTCTATCCTTCCAAGAGATCTGAAGGGTTCTCCGGAGGCAACGGAGATGGAAGCTGTTCAGTCGGGATTCGTGTTTAGCAAGAGTTGTCCATGTCTCACAGCTATACAAAAGGGTGCTGATAAAGCAAGCGTTATATACTTGCAATTTAGTTTTTAATTTGAGTAGTCCATTATTCCATACTCTGTTTTTCAATCTACCCATAACAGCGATGCTTTTGCAATTCTGTTGGTAATCTCAGTGTCCACTGAGAAGTTGCTACATATTGTAGATCCCAAGTAGGTAAAATCATCAACTACCTTGAAGTAGTACCTACAATTAGTAGGTATTGACTTTGGTCTTGGTTTTGAGACGGGCAATGTTGAAGAGATTTCCGTCAGACCTTGTACGTAAATACTCTCCCTCCTCACAGTCTTCAAAAGCAAATCTCAGCAGAAGAGAAAGGAAAATGCCAAACAGCGTAGGAGCTAACACACACCCCTGCTTTATAGCGCTATTTACAGGGAATGGATGGTTGGTGGTGCCCTGCGCTATGATCTTAGTCTTTTGGAGGCTGATGGTAAGACTAAATTTTCCACATGCATGTGATAACTTGTTGATTACATACTGCAGCTCATTCTCTGAGTTTGCTACCAGAGCTGCGTAATCTGCATATTACGACTCGGGAATAACAGTTGTATTGACTTTGGTCTTGGCCTTGAGACGGGCAATGTTGAAGAGATTTCCATCAGACCTTGTACGTAAATACTCTCCCTCCTCACAGTCTTCAAAAGCAAATCTCAGCAGAAGGGAAAGGAAAATGGCAAACAGCGTAGGAGCTAACACACACCCCGGCTTTATAGCGCTATTTACAGTGAATGGTTCTGACGTTTTGCCGTTGAAACAGACTGTTGCTTGCATTTTCTTATGCAGAGAGACAGTTATTCGTAGTAGTTTAGGTGGGCATCCAATCTTGAAAAGCCCTATTCTGCTCTCGAAATCAAATGCTTTCACAAGGCCAACGAAAGCAATATAAAGTGGTCTCTGCTGCTCACGGCACTTCACTTGCAGTTGCCGTGGAGAAAAAATCATTTCCACCGTTGATCGGCCAGGTATGAAGCCGAATTGAGATTCTGGGTAAATTATAGATACTAGGAGTTGCAATCGCATTAGGACGACTCTTGCATAAGCCTTCCCGGCTACACTCAACAGTGAAATGCCTCAGTAATTGTTGCAATCACTTCTGCCTCCCTTCTGTTTACACACAGTAAGAATCTTTGAATTTTGCATACTTAGTGGGACGTAGCCTTCTTCCCAGATGGTGGTGAGAAGTGAATGTAGATGCTGCAGAAGGACAGGCTTGTTATACTTAATAATCTCTGCAGGGATCCCATCTTCACCTAGAGCCTTTCCATTAGCTAGGCAATCTATCTCTCTGCCAAGTTCTTCCACAGTGGGCATTGCAACAAACTCTTCCATAACTGGCATTTGTTTGACTGCATCAAGTGCATCCTTGCTTACTTCATTTTCAGCTGCATAAAGCTCGAGGTAGTGTTCAACCCAGCGCTCCATCTGCTTGCCTTCATCAGTAATAACTTCTCCTGTCTTCGTCTTCAGAGGAACTGTTTTTCTGACAGTTGGACCAACTGCACTCTTAATACCATCGTACATTGCCTTAATATCGCCACAGTCGGCACCTTTCTGTGTATCTGCACACAGATTTCGCCAGTAGTTATTTGCACATCTCCTAGATGTTTGTTGTGCCCTGTTCTTTACTTCTCGCCAGTCATCCCGAGTTCTTCCATTTGGGTTTCTTTTATAAGCAAGCAGGACTTTCCGTTCTGCCTCAATGACTGGTTCCATCTCCTCCTAATTTTGCTCGTACCAGTCCTTGTTTTTATTCTCTTTCATTCCATAGGCCATTACTGCCGAGTTGCAAAAAATGGTTCAAATGGCTCTGAGCACTATGGGACGTAACATCTGAGGTCATCAGTCCCCTAGAAGGTAGAACTACTTAAACCTAACTAACCTAAGGACATCACACACATCCACGCTCGAGGCAGGATTCGAACCTGCGACCGTAGCGGTAGCGCGGTTCCAGACTGAAGCGCCTAGAACCGCTCGGCCACACCGGCCGGCCTGCCGAGTTGCAGATGGCGTCAAAAAGTTGTGCTCATTTGTCATCAATATTCATTTCTGTTTGTGCGTTTCTTGATAAAGCGCTTTCAAAACTAATGGCAAATTCTTGTTTTCGATGTGTGCTATGAACATGATATGTGTTGATACACGATTGACCTCTCTGTTTAGCGTGCTGATATTTCATAGTGTGGTGGGACGAAATTGAAGCGTCACCCATCCACCAGTGTCAGCCCAGTTTTCAGGTGAATATAAGTTTAATTTAGTTTTGTTTATGTATTTTTGTAATATTTGTAATGTTTGTGAAGTGTCTAAAGTTTTTGTATTTTTTTTATGTTTCATGTACGGAGAGGGCGGCGCAACGAACGGAGACAGCATCTTCGTTGCCGGGACCGGAGAGAAAATTGCTGGCCACTATACGTCGCGGGTCGACAGCCAAAGAGCGACAGAAGATTCTGAAACCGATTTGTTGCGTCGTGCTTCTAAAAATTGGAAATGAATAATTTGTAATGTTTTGTACAACAATGACGTCGTAGAGAGTTTAATCTTATTGATAATGTTAGTTTTGTCTTGTCAAGGCTCAGGTTCACGTCTGCATGTCGGAAGATAATAAACTAGTGGATGTTACTAAAGTTGAAATACGTGTTCCGAGGATTTATTTATGAAGAATTATGTGAATGAATTAATAATATATTTGACAAGATTATTGGATTTTGACAGCGTTCATCGCGACTTTAAATCTCAAAAAGTTTATTCAATGTGATTCTATTGTCGATTAAATCAGATAACATGTATCAATATAATTTCTGAGGAGAAACAAACGACATCTAAAAATTGAAAAAGTTTACGCAAACCAATAGGACTGAGTGACAAAATTCAGCGCATACGACTCAAAAGATGATGTTTTACAGTTTCGTTCAAGAACCGTTCTGAGACAATTTAAAAAGAATTTAAATAATTTTGAAGTGTGTTGTAACTGACGTAGGTGACGAAGTCTGCACATGGTCATATATCAAAAGTAAACCATTCATACAAAACTATACGTCGTTACACTACATTAGGGTCGAGCCACTGTCTGCTCGCCACCAAAGCATGGTTAGAGTTTCAGTCAGCGCTATGATAGTCTCTTGTCAGCAGGATATATTTTAGACCTGTACGCCTAGCTATGACAAAATCAAGTTGGTGCCAGTGAAGAGAGAGGGGGTGTCTCCAGGTCACCTTATGTCGATCTTTAAGTTGGAAATATGTGTTTGTGACACGCAGACCATGATAGCATCACACTTCCAGCAGTCTCTAGCAATTATCATTTATTTTTCACAGTCCATGATGACACAGGTGGGTCAGACACATGTCATTATCTAATCATTCGCGTAGAATATATAGTGGCACTGAGTCAGGTTATTCTGTGGCTGAATAAATCATAAAACAGATCCTTATCCTCTACGCTGGATGATAAGGTGGGAGCGTACACATTTAAGATGTTGATAGTTCCATTAGATTAGGAAATCAGACACTTAAAGTAGTAAAAGAGTTTTGCTATTTGGGGAGCAAAATAACTGATGATGGTCGAAGTAGAGAGGATATAAAATGTAGACTGGCAATGGCGAGGAAAGCGTTTCTGAAGAAGAGGAATTTGTTAACAGCGAGTATAGATTTAAGCCTCAGGAAGTCGTTTCTGAAAATATTTGTATGGAGTGTAGCCATGTATGGACGTGAAACGTGAACGATAAATAGTGTGGACAAGAAGAGAATAGAACCTTTCGAAATGTGGTGCTACAGAAGAATGCTGAAAATTAGGTGGGTAGATCATATAACTAATGAGGAGGTACTGAATAGAATTGGGCAGAAGAGAAATTTGTGGCACGACATGACTAGAAGAAGGGATCGGTTAGTAGGACATGTTCTGAGGCATCAAGGAATCACCAATTTAGTATTGGAGGGTAGCGTGGAGGGTAAAAATCGTAGATGGAGACCAAGAGATGGATACACTAAACAGATTCCGAAAGATGCAAGTTGCAGTAGATACTGGGAAATGAAGTAGCTTGCACAGGATAGAGTAGCATGGAGAGCTGCATCAAACCAGTCTCTGGACTGAAGACCACAACAAGTTCCATTTGAAGAGCATACTTGTAAAGCAAGAATCTGCTCTGTTCCTCCGGATGGTAGCACAATACTGTTCAGGGCGGTGTTTTTAACCGCGAATCGTATGTCATAAAGTCTTTGCTCATCTTGTGACTTCCTCTGCCAGAAGAACGCGTAATTAGCTTCTCTAATGGAGCTCGTCTCAGGTAGCCGCATCTCCCACAGTCCCAGAATGTCCAAATTCAAGCGATGGAACTCCCTATCAATAACTGCAGTCTTAAGAATGAAATCAACTTCTTGGCTATCGTCAGTGTATCTCGTACACATGATCCTGACATTCCAGGTGGCAATACGAAATGGCGGTATCTTTATAATTCCCTTTTTGTTTTTAGTAGGTGTACTTTATCTACCCGCTTGTTGAAGATCACTTCTAAGCTCCACACACCCTACGAAGCAGGCAGATAGTGGCGGGACAGCACCTTATTGGCTAGGGGCTGCCCAGCTTGAGGCGTGCGGTAGCTGTCCAGTGATATGCGGTGATCTCTCCCACAGTCGGAAGTGGCTCCCGGCGCTCAAGTCTTACGCCAATCAGACAGCTTATAAACGGTAAGTGCCTCTTCCCGTGCTGTTCCGATGTCTTTAAACGTCGCTGAAGTGTCCTCTCGAGAATTATACATGCCTGGGTGCTAAGTATGAAGACAGGTGAGTCGCCCATGCATCACGGTCTCCCTCTCGACCTAAATGATAGTGTCCAGAGGAAAGGCACGCCGATACGTCTGGTATCACTTTGTTTGCAGGAGTTGCCAGGAGGGGATGTAGTACGCCTTCCAACCGCCTTTGGGAGCTCACTCCAGATTTTCTATCAGGGTTTTCTCCCTTAGCGTTCGTCCCTCCCGAGACTAACCACAAGGCAGTGGTATGCAAGATAATTAAATGAGGAAAGGAGTGGTAACTGAGAAAAGGGTAGCGTATGGAATATGTAAGATATAAGATGGGTCGTTGTGAGGCACACTTAGTCTGGATCCTCTGCTGAGACCTGTCCGGCTAGGTTAGACCTGCCAGTAACTACGCTACCGCCGGCATAGCTCTCAGTTTCCCCGGAGCACGGACTGTGCTACGATAAGGCGGTGCCTCTTGGGAGAGAAATACACGGTACTGTCACATTAATGCGACCATCACCTCTGTTCGACGTCAACGTGCAATAATCGCTCACAATAACAAGTCACAGACAGCAGCTGGCAGCAGCACTAGCAGCGGAGGATACATAAAGCGTGTTGCGAAGGGGAGGGGAAAGGGGGCGGGGGCGAAAAACAGTACAGTCGTTGTCGTAATGCAGAAATGGAGCGATTTATCTGACGTCCAAAGGAGCATGATCAATCGCTTTCGCGCCAGGAGTGGAAGTCTTCCCGAAAAGTCCAAGTTTGTTAACTGTTCGCGAGTCGCTGTAGTAAAAGTACACTTCGATCGCAAAATGGCGCTATCCAAAGCCGGCGACGAGGCAATTGTGGTGCACCGTGGGCAGTAGATGACAGGGGTAAATATGGCTGCGGAGATGTGTCCGGGCGAATAGTCGTGCAACAGTTGAGGAGCTGATCGCCCGGATGAACCAAAGGGCTACCAGCAGTGTCTCCTCGACGACCATTCAGCGAACGTTGCTGCGTGCGGACCTCTGCAGCAGGCGTATGGCTCCTGTAACCGTGCAGACTACTGTTCATCAGCGATGTACGCTGGAATTTGCACGCCTACACCGTCACTGAACGTCCACTAGGTTGGCGACAAGTGACCTTTTTTGAGAACAATCACGTTTTGTGTGCCATCGGACAGATGGCCGTTGGCGTGTACAGCGTGGAACGTCTGCAGCAATCGTCGGTAGGGTCCAGACTGGAGGAAGGAGCGTTATGGTCTGGAGAAAGTTTTCGTGGCATACCCTTGGTGATATTGTCATTCTAGAAGGCACAATGCATCGACACAGGTATGCATCTATCCCTGGGGATCTTTGGTAATTGGAAGCTCAAAGTTATGAACGTGACAGAGCCACTTAGGGATATGGTTCCCAAGGGGAGTTTGTTTATCCGACAAGACTGGCATCTACCAGCAGGACCATGCAACGTGCCACACAACTTGCAGTATACGTTCGTGGTTCGAAGAAACCCAGAATGAGTTTACTGTGCTCCCCTGGCCATTAAACTCCCCGTATTAAAACCCAGTCGAGATCTATGTTTCCAGCAGGATCCAGCTTTCTGTGCCATGGATTGTCAACCGACAAACTTAGCGCAGCTGGCCATAGCGCTGAAGTCGACATCGTTCCACGTCCCTGTCCGTATCTTCCAGAACCTTTGACTCTCTTTCTGCAGTGCCAGCTGTAAAAGGTAATTATTCGGGCTTTTGACGGGTGGTCACATTAATGTGACTGAACAGTGTACAATGTTAGGGCTGATTTGATTGAGCATAGATACGATTCAGTAATTGGTTCAGAAAGAGGAGTGAATAAACCACTTCCTTTCACCAGTTGACGAAATCCATGTGACTTTCCAGCACGTGCAACTGATGCGGTTTCGACAGGACAATTCCCTCTCGTGACGTGTGACTTCGATCGACAGCTAACAGCCGTCATTGCTCGTGTCCTGTGGATCTGGAGACAGCGATCTGGGCGGCTTCTCCCCGCCCTCCTTCCGCGCTCGCAGCTATTTGCCTTTCCAAGCGTAGCGCTTCCTAGCAGCCGACAAAGTGAAGCGATTATCTCGAAAAAGCCATCTCAGAATAAGATTTGAAAGTTGAGATCAGACAAGCACAACACAGCTTATTTAAGATTGCAGCATCGGACTACAAGAACATCCATTTGGCACAGAACGGAAAATGATCATATCACAAGATGACGACAAACATAGGAAAGAATGCAGGGATCTGACGGAAAGCCTGAAAACTGAGTCAACAACGCTTTGGAATGCCTCTAGAAGGCAAAATTTAAACGCTTTGTTCGAAGCAGCATGAAAAACCCCTTCTTAACGAGAACCTATGAGTCTTAGCTCTAATCGATCATTCACTGTCCATCTGGTATCGCACTGACTGTATCATCTCTTCTCTATCTCATCTTTTACTTACTGTCTCCTACTCTCTCTCCGTTCGGCTGTCCTTGCTTGTAGCATTATTAATTTTTCTTGACACTGTCCTCCTGCTTGCTGAATTCCCCATCAAACTTCATTGAGGAGGAAATCTTTTGTCCACAAATCAGCGCAAATTTAGAAAGCATGGCTCACGTAAAACAGCTTGCCCCTATCCCATCCCTTTGCATTCAGCCGATTTTAAGTTAAAATTGTTCTGGTCTTACGGTGTTAGATGGTTTGGGCCTTCAGACTAATTTAAGAACTGTTTTACGTAAAGCCTTTCGCATTTTTTTAAAATTAATGTTATTGAGTCTTAAGTGTTGGGCCTTCAGCCGATTTTGAATTCAAGTTGTTTTGCTGTTAATGTGTCACATTCTTTGGGCTTTCAGCCGATTTTAAATTAAAGTTGTTCTGCTCTTAGATGGTTTGAGTCTTCAGCCTAATTTAAGAACTGTTTTACGTAAAGCCTTTGGCACTTTTTTTTAAATTAATGTTATCGAGTCTTAAGTGTTGGAGCTTCAGCCGATTTTGAATTCAAGTATTTTGCTCTTAAGGTGTCAGATTCTTTGGACCTTCAGCCTAATTAAGGAACTGTTGTAAGATAAGGCTTTGCCTTTTAAATTTCTGATATTGGTTGAGCTTTGAGTTATTGGCTTTCAGCCGTTTATGATTTAAAGTGATCTTGCTCTTAAGGCATCAGATTGTTTGGCGCATTCAGCCGCTAATTAAGTTCCAAACTAAAGTTGTTTTTTTTATTTAAAAACTAATAATTTTTATTGGCTCTTGTAATGTTCAAATAAAATGTTGTATGTTCGAGTGTAACTGACAGTCGCTTATTTTGGCCCCTTTCCACAACTTAAACTACCTGTCCTGTCCTGCGGATTTAGGGCAACAGGTTGAGTCCATATTCCTAGATCTCCGGAAAGCGTTTGACACGGTGCTCCACTGCAGACTATTAACAAAGGTAGGAGCATACGGAATAGTTTCCTAGATATGTGACCTACTCGAAGACTTCCACCACCTTGTGCTCAAAGGCAACTGTTCTCCAGGGACAAGGGTATTGTCAGGAATGTCCTGTGGGAGATTGACAGGACTGCTCTGTATTCATAAATGATCTCGCCGACTGGGTGGGCAGCAATCTGCTGTGGCGTGCGGGGAGGTATCGTCGTTCAGTGACTGTAGCAGAGTATAAAATGATTTAGACAAAATTTCTAGTTTGCCTGGTGAATGGCATCTTGCTCTAAATGTAGAAAAATGTAAGTCTATGAAGTTGAGTAGGAAAAACAAACACGGAATTATCGAATACGGCATTGCTAATGTGCTGCTTGATACAGCCAAGTCGATTAAAAATATAAGCATAACGCAGCAAAGCAACATGAAATGGAACGAGCACGCAAGGACGGTAGTAGAGAAGGAGAATGGTCAACTTCGGTTTGTTGGGATAATTTTAGCGAAGTGTGGTTCATTTGTAAAGGAGACCTCGTATAGAGTGCTAGTGGAACACATCCTTGAGTGATACTCGAGTCTCTACGTTCGCACCAGCTAGGTCGGCTGTCTGCCCCCGCTGGCTGAGTGGTCAGCGCGACAGAATGTCAATTCTAAGGGCCCGGGTTCGATTCGCAGCTGGGTCGGATATTTTCTCCGCTCAGGGACAGGGTTTTGTGTTGTCCTAATCATCATCATTTCATCGCCATCGACGCGTAAATCACCGAAGTGGCGTCAAATCGAAAGATTAGCACCAGGCGAACGGTCTACCTGACGGGAGGCCCTAGTCGTACACCAGGTCGGATCAAAGGAAGACATCGAAGCAATTCACAGACAGACTGCTAGATTTGTTACCAATGGATTCGACCAACGTGGGAATATTACAGAAATGCTTCGTAAACTCAAATGAGAATTTGTGGAGGGAAGACGACGTCTTTTTCGCGAAGTACTGTTAATAAAATTTAGAGGCTAATTTGATACAGATTCCAGAAAGATTCCACTGCCACCAACGTCCATTTCGTGCAAGAACCACGAAGATAAGAGAAACCGGGGCTCGTACGGAGACATATAGAAAGATATTTTTTCCTTGGTTTATTTCCGAGTGGAACAGAAAAGGAAACGACCAAGAGTGGTAAGGGGACCCTCCATCATGCGCCATGCGGTGGCTTGCGGATTATGTATGTAGATGTCTTCTCTTTGACGTTGGCAGATTCAGTTTATAATCTCGTCGAACGAACGATCGACACATCCTAACCACACCTCCACTCTTCATGTTGCTGTTGTTGTGGCCTTCAGTCCTGAGACTGGTTTGATGCAGCTCTCCATGCTACTCTATCCTGTGCAAGCTTTTTCATCTCCCAGTACCTATTGCAAACTACATCCTTCTGAATCTGCTTAGTGTATTCATCTCTTGGTCTCCCTCTACGATTTTTAGCCTCCACGCTGCCCTCCAATACTAAATTGGTGATCCCTTGATGCTTCAGAACATGTCCTACCAACCGATCCCTTCTTCTGGTCAAGTTGTGCCACTCTTCTCCCCAATCCTATTCAATACTTCCTCATTAGTTATATGATCTACCCATCTAATCTTCAGCATTCTTCTGTAGCACCACATTTCGAAAGCTTCTATTCTCTTCTTGTCCAAACTATTTATCGTCCACGTTTCACTTCCATACATGGCTACACTCCATACGAATACTTTCAGAAATGACTTCCTGACACTTAAATCAATGCTGGATGTTAACAAATTTCTCTTCTTCAGAAACGCTTTCCTTGCCATTGCCAGCCTACATTTTATATCCTCTCTACTTCGACCATCATCAGTTATTTTGCTCCCCAAATAGCAAAACTCCTTTACTACTTTAAGTGCCTCATTTCCTAATCTAATTCCCTCAGCATCACCCGACTTAATTAGACTACATTCCATTATCCTTGTTTTGCTTTTGTTGATGTTCATCTTATATCCTCCTTTAAAGACACTGTCCATTCCATTCAACTGCTCTTCCAAGTCCTTTGCTGTCTCTGACAGAATTACAATGTCATCGGCGAACTCAAAGTTTTTATCTCTTCTCCACGAATTTTAATACCTACTCCGAATTTTTCTTTTGTTTCCTTTACTGCTTGCTCAATATACAGATTGAACAACATCGGGGAGAGGCTACAACCCAGTCTTACTCCCTTCCCAACCACTGCTTCCCTTTCATGTCCCTCGACTCTTATAACTGCCATCTGGTTTCTGTACAAATTGTAAATAGCTTTTCGCTCCCTGTATTTTACCCCTGCCACCTTTAGAATTTGAAAGAGAGTATTCCAGTCAACATTGTCAAAAGCTTTCTCTAAGTCCACTCTTCATACAGGGTGACATAATTGCCAACCTTGTGAGTCGAAAAATTCGCTCGGCAGCAGGTGGCGAATCCTGCGTTGCTCTAACTCTGTTGCATGTTACGGTACTTCATTCTGTGGGTTTCCTAGCGGTTTCCATGTCAGATTTTGTGGTGAACACTGCTTAAACTTGTATCAAGTATTCATCTGCGTTCCTCAGTTGTCAAGAAGGTTGCGTTCCAACAACAAACACGCTTGTTTTTGACGGGAAGGGCCGTGCTTTGCTCGCGTCCCTGGATGTTTGGGGATCGGCAATGGTCATCCGTTGGCAGTCAGTCCTTCTGGCGGACAACCCTCTCAGAGAAGAGGAAAACATTCAGTTAATCTGTGCTTGTTTAACTTTCTGGAAAGTTTCACAGTCAGATGCAGCCTAAGTGGAGCCCCTTTCTACTAAGGATTTCCCGGCGAAGTGCTATAAAAACACAGGAAATATCGCTGAAACCCTCCGAAATTTTATCAATGAGTTAGGGCTCATCCCATTTCCGTATATGCAATGAGACATGATAATTTCTGAATAAGCTACTGAATAAACAAGCTTGTTACAGAGCATTTCAACAATTTTTTAATGAAATTTGGACGTGCATTAACTAAACGAGTGTTTAAATTTCTTTACAGTGACAATGGGTAGTGATTTCTGACATGCTGGCAAGATGATGATTTCACTATGTGTAATGAAAAGCATAAATGTACGAGAAAGTTCGCTGTTTACGTGTTGTGAATACGCTTTTTAACTGTAATGAATCTAAATCAAGCAGTTAGCGACCCTGTCCGTGGACTACATGGAAGCACCAGCTACAAAACAAATCCACCACTTCCGCTGTTATCTGATGAATGAAATTTTTTTTTATCTGTACTTAAACCTGAGTACACCTTGCTCTACACTACATGTAGTGCTGTTCGGTGCCTAAGTGGGCAAGTGAGAAATTACAGACCATGCACGTTTACATAAGACATAGATCCGCCGCTAATGGCAGCCCACTTGCTTGTTATCTACGACACCGATAAGATTGCTTAATGGCCTTGATACTGTGCTATCTATGGGCTGCCTATAACTCGTCTAAAGTAAAATTTAATGATTCTTATTGTTATCAGCCTACAGAGATGTATTATCTTTTCAGAAGCTCATGAAGAAAAAGGAAAAATGATTTCAAGTTCTTCTTTAACTGTTTTAATTGTCTGCTACCACTTAAATCGTAAGGTACGTCGACAAATATTTTTGCTTCCTTATGTGAAACACCTACTAGAACAGTAATCTGTACGTAGAAGAGACTGTTTGTATTGTTTTATTTGTAAATGCTATTTATATTTTCGAACTGTGGTTGGTCCTTCATAACAACATCCATAAGAAGCTAGTATACAGGCAGCTAATTCGTTAAACATTCGGTACACGAGGTTCGAGATGTGTGGAATTTAAGATTTACCTAATGTTTATTTTGCAAGGATGCGAGAATTAACGAATATACAAATCCATAAATTTGAAGCAAGTACTTATCGTTTCCATTACATTGTTTCATCTACCGATGCCCTACCATGGCTTATCCTGATGTCCAGAAGATATTTCAGTGCTATGTTGCGAAAGGATAGCAGAAAAACTTTGCGTAACGCTTGTTTATTTTCCGCTTGCAGACCAAACAAAACAAGAATGCAGACAGTTAAAAATTTCTTATTAATGAAGCCAGCGTTGCCACTATAAATTTATTCGAAACTAATGCACTAAGGCGAGGCGCGGTACACATCGTTGTTCCAATCTCCCCTCAACACTGACTTCAACACACTACCCACCTTCAGTTGGTGGTTTTTTTTTTTTTTTTTTTTAAATATAGTAGCTCGTGACGTCATTGCGTCATCGTCAACAGAGCTTCACGTCCTTATGATGGTATTCTTTGTAATTTAATGTATATTTTACACATTCTAATTTAAGCTGTTAGCCAATTTATATGGTTCAGGCTGTTATAAAACAAATGAGAGTCTCTCGCAAAATGGTGTTAAAGTATGCATACAGGCCACATTTACAATATGTTGACTGAAACGCGGCTGAACCAAGCTGGCGGGCATAGAAGCACTGGAAGTATAAAAAGTGAAATTTTCCATAACACTGTCAAAATAAAACTTGAATGAAATTTTATAGTCATCTGCATCAAAAGATATAATTTTTTTATGCGAACGACTCTTGAGTCAGATTTGTCAAGGTAGTGCATATATAAAGTAACTGATATTTTCATATTAAACAAATATTTTCTTTTAGAGGAAACTAGAAGTCTCAATCGGTGTATTTTGATAGACCACGTTGACACAGATCACTCAGTTGGTTCAAAAGTCTGGAGGAATGCGTTGATATCACGCTTGGTGATATTAATTCTCGAATGGTATCTTCCATAAAATCCATTATCTCGCCTTCAATAACAAGGGGTTCTGATTTTTAATAACTCTTAGCACCGTTAGGCATAATTTCCATAAAGGGAACCAAATGCAAACTTGAATCTAATAAACTGATAGAATGGTTGGAAGTAAAATGACTGGTATGAAGACAGACGGAGAATTTCAATAAATTTTTGTTGTGTTATATCAGAACTAATATGTGAAATGATTTCACACATGAATATTCATTTACATGGAAATTTAGGTTATAGAAACAGAGTTCAATGAGAAGGAATCAATCAGATATCGATCGAGTGTAAGCTAGCAGTTTCTGGCTATTTGCAAGCGGTGAATTCAACAGATATATACTACAGGCCGCACCTGAAAATTGTTTCATGTGACGTTAACAAGTGGAAGTGTGGAACGTAAGTTAACCTTCTGTTGTTTTCATTATCAAAATCAGTAATAATACATCAAGGAAATGTTACTAATATGAAGCACTTGCGAAAGTCAATGTTTATAAACAGGTACACTTAGGTATTTTGAACATACCGCTTGATATATTTTCTTTCAAGTATGCTATACTGTCATCGTTAATGACTCATCCTTAACGGAGTTTTTCCTGAGTTTAGTGATGATCCTTTTACCAAGAACCACTCAATAATTTCTCTGATTATTTCATTTACTGTTCTATTGTTGCAACTCTATTGGACTTAACTCTGATGAATCAACAGCACAGAGTAAGATTTACGCTTCATCATTCGGAACACTAGTAGAAGTCTGTCCCCATTCAGAAGAAAACTCTTCATGAAAACTAAGTAACGCCGAGCATGCCAAATAAACTACGAGTTCAGAGATACTGGTGATCCCGACTTGGCTCGGTTACACTTTGCTCTACTCAGCAGTCAAATGATGATACACACAAAGTCGGAAAGATTTCCTCGCCTGGCAGTGTAACGTAACCTTTAAGTCGTATTTCATGTCTTACTGCAGTTATTCGCCTTTTCTGAGTGATAGTATTTAAGCCCTGTGACAAATGTTTTCAATTATGTTGCATTACCATAATCGTACTAGGGAAGTGATTTTTGCATTCTGGAGAACGATACTGAATCCGAAAGTAACTTGTCCAAATAAGATGATGAGATTCTGCCATAGACAACTGACGACGAAAATAACAACATTGAAAACAGTCAGTAGATGTCTTCCCGTCTCAATTCTTTTCACAAGAGTCTCAGTTAACTGCCGCACAGTGAAAACGGCAACTAGGGGAGTACGGGAATACCCGTAAAACGTCATCTTCTGGAAAAAGAGCTCCTTCGAAGAACTTCCTAAGGGGAGAGGTGTATTCGAGATGTTTCCTTGGATTTCCTTTCGTCGCATTCTTGAGGACCTAATTTTACCAGGCATAAAGTGGCAAGGGTCAGCTTTCGCGAACTTTATCAGATTCCTTTGCTTAGATGAGAAATCTTCCCCACAGTCAACGCATCCCTGCTGGCAAGTTCACTCTTATTTCTGAAATGTGGAACAAGTTCATGCAAAACTGTCCTTTTATCATCCCGGTGAAAATATTATAGCTAATAGCAGCTGTTTCCAAACAAACCAAGGTGCACTTTCACCAAGTCTACACCAAACAAACTTGACAAAATGTGCTCTTTTGGACAGATGCAGATGTGGCATCCAAGTGCATTTGCTGCGCCCTTCCATACCTTGGTAGGGAGGAAGGCCGACCAGGCAACCAGCCATTGGGACAGTATGTCGTTCTTCTCCTCATGAAGCCATTTCTGAACAAGGAAGGAACGTGGCAAACAGTCAACTTATTCGCACCCCTTCAGCTTGCAAAGAAATTTAAACCGAAGTTAGTGGTGAAAACGGACAAAACTCGCTGAAAAATTCCCAAATACGTGAAGAACAATAATGAGTTACTATCATCTCGAAAAAGGTAAATCAGGGGGCAACCTGACAGGATACCAAGGGAGATGAATAAGAATGTCATTCTCAGTACACTACATAGTGAGTAGAGGTAAGAGAATAATGAAGACATGAGAAACTATTAGCTTCTGAAACGCCATAAATTATGATGTGGACGTTTTTGACCAAAAGATTCGTAAATATTTAAGGAAGGTTTCTAGCAGGAGATGGTTAATGCGTATCTTTTACAATGTGCTAGACATGAGAGAAGTAAATGGGTAGATTAACAACAACCAAATAACAAAAATTAAAATGAAGAGGAAGGTGCTCATTCTTTAGCTGGTGAATGAACTCACGAACGGGAAACAACAAATAATAGGACAGGGGCAAGAAGGCCAATCGAACTAAGAAGCGGCTGTAGGACTGGAAAAATAAAAATTAAAAAAAGCAAAAGAAGTGTCAAACTGTAATGCGCAAAGGAATTCCAGAAGGATTTCAGTGTTAAAAAAATGTGATAAATGAAGGAATGTTAGAAACTTCACAAACAGGTCACGTTTATGGGTAGACACGCAACGTCTTGTATCCAAAAAAGTAATCTAAAATCTGGAAACATACCCAGGCTGCGAATAATCCATGTCACCGCAATATTCTTTCTTCTGGGAGTGCTAGTCCTGTAAGTTTCGCAGAACAACTTATGTGACATCTAGAAGGTAGAAAATGAGGTTCTGGCGGAAGTATAGCAGTGAGGGCGGCTCGTATCTCAGTCGGTGCAGCACTTCCTCGCGGCAGGAAAAGGTCCTGGGTTTAAGTCCCTGTCAGGCACACAGTTTTAGTCTACCAGGAAGTAGCAAACTCAAAGTGTTCGAATTTCGGGGAAAGTATTGACTGGAATACACACGTGACATACAAATGGCTGGAAAAAAATTGGTCTTACGTTAACAAAGTACGGAATTTAACAGAAAATTTCATTAGGGAGTAAATGAAGTGCTTTCCGCTACTCTAGGGACATGGTCGTTCACAGAAATATATACAGTAGGGAGCAAAATTCTAACATTACCTTTTTTTTATTATCAGTAATTCGCTGAGTATGAGAATATGTCGCGCCCCAACAACTAAATTTGATCGGAAGTACAAGAAATCTACTTGTCAAACATTTAATAGTTATTCTACAATTTTTTTGAGGGTGTTAACTTCGACACTTAAAGAGTTAAGCGTGTTTCACCAGCACACATAAGGTACGTCGTTATTATATTATTAGGACAAATATGAATGTCACTTTTTTGAATTAAGAATATGAAATTACAGCCTTATATCATGAAAGCCAGTATATCCAACGATTTAGTAAACAGAAGATACACACAAAAGCTATTTCGATTTACATACCAAAATTTTTTGTTGATACTGAAAATTAAAGAACTGAACTAGAAAATAATTACATTAATGAAATATATTGTGATACAACATAAATAATCCGCAAAATTAATGTAGATTAATACTCCTGGGAGTGGAACAGGAAACGGGAAAAGAGAAACTTTAAAAAAAAATTATGCCACCTATAGTAATAAGCATGGTGGATACGAAGTCTTTCGCGTCGGAGTTCTTGCACAAAGATGTCGGTTTACTGGCTTGGCATGTCATCGGATGCTGACGCAGAAAGGAAACTGCGAACTTTGTATTGTGATGTTCTCGTATCAGGCGCCACAGCCAGAAATTTGTTAAAAGACATTTCCATTGTTCACCTTGTTTGTTTTACAATCACTGCCGTTTACATCACGATCAACTGAATATCAGCGAAGTACAGTTTTCAAGGGTTACGCCTAACGTCTTAATTTTGAACCATCATACAATGTGGTTGTATACAAATGTGCACATGTTATTTAAAATATTCCGAACTCGTAAAAGAATGAAAGTAAAATTACTGCCGATGTGTCAAACGTATGCAACATAAAACTCAATATTCTACACGGGATGATTCGATACTGCCTAGCCTTCGGTAATTATGAGTTCAAAGCTATACTGAGAACAGTCACCACTGCCCATCTTAACACACTTATCAATATGTGCCGAGAACATGGTGCCTCACTGTTATATGTCTTTTGTCGTCGAGTTTAACATTGTTATTATAATATATTTTACCTCGATTAGATAAATACTTTCACTCTTACGTCGTTCTTTAAACTAAGTTATACAAATAAAGTCAAAGTTTTCAAAAGGTATTTTTAAACACTGAAATCTGAAAATTTCACAAGCTTGACTAAGTTGTAATCTGTCATATGATAATACACACGTAATTGGGGATTATCTGGGCTCTTATATGCTACTCTTATACCGCACCATTTCATCAGATACTCGGTAGAAATCTTATAATACATAATTCTATCCGTTTATTCAACATGGTTTTCTCTTTTAGTGTGCAGATATATTTCAATTTTTTTCAGCCCTTAAATAACTCTTCCTTTCTTGCCTGTATGTAGCACTTGATGAATTATGTTCACCTGTGTCAACAAGCTCCCTGAACATGTACCTAACAATGTAACACAATGGCTCAGATTCCTGTTACGCCATGCTAACTTACATCTTTTGTGGCTCATAAAAATCCCTACGTGCTTAAGTCGGCATAATTCGTTAAATACGACACTAGCCTAGTACATATCCAATCCGAACCTTAGCTACACCTTCAGTGCTCTCGACGATACGTATAGTTGAAACTCATGTTGTCTGAAAACTTTGTCATTTAGCACCATCACACGTAATTTTCCCCCTTTGAAGGGCTCTGTCACGCAAATGCGAAGGATTCAGCACTCTCAACATTCGAAGATTGACGAAAAGCAGTATAGCGACAGTTAACCGATTACTTCTCAACAAAAGCTCTGTAGTTCTGTAACTTAAAGTTTCAGATATCAAGTAATGCTTCTGACGTAACGTACAAGGGGCGTTCAAAAAGAATCGAGCCGGAGACATAATTACAGAAACCAGTACCTGTATGTTAGAAGTACTGGCCCTGGCTGTTGAGACACTTGTCTCATTGTGGCACAAGACCGTGAATAGCTGTCTCATAAAATTCCCGGGGCTTGCTATGTTAACCAGTCCCCCACGTACTGCTGAACGTCGTCGTTCGAGGTGAATCGTTCGCCCCTCAGAGCCTTTTTAAGGGGACCAAAACTGGCGTAATCACAGGGAGAGAGGTTCGGACTGTATGGAGGGTCGCTGGGAATCTCCCATTTGAATTTCTGCAGGAGTGCAGCGACTGTTGGCAGTAGGAGGCTTTGCATTGTCGTGGAGCAGAAAGACCCCACGGGTGAGATTGCCTGGTCGTTTTGATTTGATCGCTGGACGAAGGGTGGTCAAGGTTTGCGAGTAACACTGGGCATTCTCTGTTGCCCCGTGATGCAGGAAGTGAATCAGAAGTGAATCATTTTTGGTCTCCTTAAAATGGCTCTGAGGGACAAACGATTCACCTCGGACGACGACGTCCAGCAGTAAGTGCGGTACTGGTTAACATCGCAGCGCCGGAAATTTTATGAGACAGCCATTCACCGCCTTGTGTCACACTGAGGCAAGTGTCTCAACAACCAGGGTCAATACTTCTAACATACAGTTACTAGTTTCTGTAATTATGCCTCCGCCTCGTCTCATTTTGAACGCCCCTTATCTCATAGGATATCAACTACTGCTATCAAATACTACATAAGTTTGCTTGAGATTTCCTGTTTGCTTTAATATCAGTAATTTTACACATCAAATTTTAATATGCAGAGTGGTTATAATTAAAGTTAAGCTTTCAAAACGCTGTAGAAATAACACCACTGGTCATAATGACGTCAAATTGCAGTGGAATATTATCGGAGAAGGGAGAAAACGCATGGCAGAAGAAAAAAATCGTGTAAAAATTGCTCAATAGATAGCGCTGTATCGGTTAGAATACGCAAATGAAAACACCTGTCACGCGCACGACCCGTTGAAGTTGGTATAAACACGCCGGGTACACGGACTTTTCTCCTTTCGAGTCTGCGACGTTCGCCGTGACTCTCTCAATGCAGGATCCCGCTCTGCTTGTAAAGCTGTATTACAAGGATGATGACTGTGGACGTGTCGTTCTGCAGAATTTCCGGACACTGAAGGGTTTAAAAAAAGGCGTTGGTCCGATGAATGCCGTGGGTCTGGAGAAAATGACTCAGAAATTCGCGAAGACAGGTTCTTTTGTGTTCAGCCTGGTAGAGGGAGGAAACAAACTGATTTAACGTCAGTGGAAGCAGTGGCCACAGCAATGCAGGAGGAGACGAGTGGTGGTGTGCAACTTGTAGTGCACGGAGAATTGCCCGAACTTTGGACATACCCGTGAGGTGAGCATGGTGCGTAAAATCCTACGAAACATCCTTCTTTGCTATTAATTCAAAATTATCTATGTGCACCACTTGCTTCCTGTTGTCCTGCCAGCAAGAGAGACCTTCGCTTTAGAATTTCCCGCTCACTTGGAAATGGACAATGATTGGCCGTGGAAGATTTTGTGGACAAACGAAGCCCACTTCCACACTACATAATATGTCAATACACAGGATTGTTGAATATGGGCAACCGAAAATGCACACGAAAAACCACCAGTACCACTTCATCCTGAAAATGTCACTGTGTGGTGCAGATTTACGGCATCATTTATCATAGTGCCATATTTTTTTCGAAGGGAGAGATGCCTCCGGTCCTGTTACATGGACCGTCACTGGTAAGGGCTATGAGTGTCTTTTGTGCAAACGCGTCATTCCAGCTCTACAGCAGCTTGTATGTGTGATGGAATCATATTTATGCAAGATGACGCACCTCGGCACGTTGAAAATACAGTTAAGCAACTGCTGAAGCGCCTCATCGGAAGTACTAGAATTATCAGTCGCCATTTCCTTATAGCCTGGCCTTCCCGATCACCTGATGACTTCACCGTGTGACTTCTGGCCGTGGGGCTATCTGAAAGATGTTGTGTTCAGTGTTCCGATAGCAAACTTAGCTGCATTGAAGGCACGAATTTCGCAACACATTCTGAACATGACCCCGGAATCACTCCGATCATTTGTCGAACTTGCTATTTCTCGATTTCAACTTGTTGCAGAAAACGGTGAACAGCATATTGAACATGTTTTGCGACAGTCACACGGAAATTATTAATCCGATTTGATTTTGATTGATGCTTTTTATGCAGGTTTTGGCCTCAGGACAATTAAAAACCAATGCACTTGATGCTTTTTATGCGGTTTTTGGCAAAAGGACAATTAAAAACCGATTTTTTTCCATCCGAAGTGATATGACGTTGCCGTGTTGGATGGGCTTACGTAACTAACAGTATCACACCTGTAAACCCATGCATATTGAGTAGTACAGTTTGTTTAACGTCAGACGTACACCTTAGGCATTGTTCTATGATTCATTTCACATTTGCCATCGACCACTATTAAATTCTGATGCTGACAGCGCCATCTTTTGCTACATTTTGTAACTATTTATTTTTCTTCTGTCATACGATTTCCCCCTTCTCGGATAATATTCCGTTGCAATGTGACGTCATTCTGACGAGTGGTGTTATTTCTACAGCGGTTTGAAAGTTAAATTATAATCACTCTGTGTTTACTCGATCAGATGTCAACATCTATCCTGAGTGTGTCCGGAAATTCCTGTTACAAACTTCTAAGATTTGTAGAGGCGGAAGAGTACGTAATATTTACAATAGCAGCCCATGTCCGGAAACGTCATTCAGCGACACTCCAGAGTGTCAAAGGATAGGCGCCGGCCCCTTTTTTTTTTTTTTTTTTTGTTTTTTTTTGTTTTTTTTTTTTTAAATAGAGGTGGAGCCCCTCCACGCCCACACCGGCATGATGGCCAACACAAAAGGTCTACTGCCATCTCTGCATAAGGGTTAGTATTCACTAAAGTGAGGTGTCGCAGGATGTGGGTACTGCGATGTCTGCGTACGTCTGGTTAGGATTAACCATTAATACGCGCTCATCTGGAGATAGATTGGTCGAAATCTGACGAAGGGTAGCGGTTTGAAGGGCAGAGGAAAAAAAGTGCCAAAGCAAGAGCCAAGGGAAAAAAACCTCTGCGAAAGTTAGGTCGGGCGGCAAGAGCAGTAGCGGTTGTCTTGCTGCCTGCGATAGGTTGTGTGAGGATAGGCTTTGTTAGTAGTGGGTATCATGCATGTCGATACCTTGACGTTGTGCGTTTGTGCTGCTCGGCGGCTGGCGCTGGGTGCTGGTACAGAGTCCTCGTTCAGCGTCCTGCAACCTGCAACAGTTAGGTTTGTTAACGGTCTTGTGTCCGATAGGTCATATACCGGAGGCACAGTGTGAGGGAGTGTTGGCAGATTGTTCGTGCGTCTGTGGGCGAGCTCGTCGGTGTCCCTGCTGTGGCCTGTTGGTTGGCTCTAATAGCAGCTGGTAGTTGCCAGTCAGTGTTGCTGATATGCAGGGGCTTACCGGAGTTTGTCGCTGTTTGCGTATGTTAGTTTACCATAGGTGGTTATGCCCTAGCTAGCAGTGTCTTTGGCCGCTTGTGTTTCCACCTGTGTGCAAATGTATATATATATATATATATATATATATATATATATATATATATATATACTGGTGATTCCGTGATGATGTTACAATCTTCTGTGTGTGGTGTAGAATAAATGTATTAATTTGATGTTGGAGTCCTTGTACAGGAAACTGACGAGTCGAAAGTTACAAATAGAAAACCTTCTGATACCTCTGACTGTGGAGTACATGTATCGGTTCTGTTACTGGTAAGATTGTAGGGTAGGCAACTTCCATGGGTGGTAGTATGGAACAAAACAAGAAAAAATGTCTATTAAATATGGGCTCTAAAATGCAGACCTTAAGAGCTATGAGCACTTGTTCAATGGAGGACATGTGTTTCACACTAGCGAAGATAAACCAGAGCTCATAGCTTCTCAGGTATGCATTTTGGAGCCCATGATTAGTAGACATTTTTTCTTGTTCTGGTTCATACCGCCACTTCTGAAAATTGTCTACATTTCAATTTTAACAAAAACAGTGCCGGTAAAAATGTTCCACTGTGAGAGGTATCAGAATGATTTTCGCTTGTAACTTTCGACTCTTTCGCTTCCAAACCAGAGACCCAACCTCAAATCGATACATTTCTCCGTCTCCATCATCCTTGAAAGTTTATAACGTCATCACGGAATCAACTGGATATACAGACATTTACAGGCGCCGGCGCCTATAATTTTGACGCTCTGTAGCGTCGTTTCCGGACTTGGGTTCTTATTCTAAATATTATGTGGTTATCCTCCTCTACGAGTCATCGCAGGGAGATAATAGTTTTGTGTGTGACAGCTTATACTGTTTTCTTGGTGAATTCACTGATGAAATATTCTCAGACTGTCAGACGAGCGCAAGTTGTCTTTAAGTTACATTTCTACGAGTTTTCTTATCGTCACCTTGAGGACGACTGTCAGTTTCTGATGGGATGTGACCTTTTCTCACTATGGAACAGCAGTATCCCTAACCGAGTGGGTAACAGGTGATCCAAACGACAAACGAGTGCCTCTGCAAGTGTGTGTTTCGGCCTTTGATGGTGGTTGTGCGGCGGAGGCTTTTGGTGGCTAAAGCCGCTTCTCTTGTGGAACTTCGTTTAAAACCGTTGTCCCGGGGCCGAGATCGCCATTTACTCGCATTTTCACTACGTGTTTGAAGACAGCGTCAGAACTCATTGTCACATACAATATATCGAACGTGTGTTGTCGTTGCTGTGATCTGCAAGTGAAGACTTGTCTGCGTGGTTGAGGGGTATTCTTGTTACGTGCTCCACACAGTACTGCGGGATACAGAGAAGAGTGTGTATGGCTATAGCTCGATGATACTTCGTTCCAACACAAGTATAGGGTGGCGCACGAAATGTGTTACCAATTGTTTCTTTCGCAATTTACGACGCACATTAGATATCCCGCTGGGATCTCTACAGCAGTACCAGCAGGGCTTGGAAAAACAAATGAGTTACGAAATGGCGTGTAATTCACAATACTGCCGCTAGGAGACTATTAAGCACCAATGGCTGACGACACAGCAACGATAGGCAATTGTGTTACTTTTTCATGAAACGAAAAGCCTTGTTGTGATTCAGAGGCGTTTTCGACAACAGTTTAACACACGATGGGTCTCTTGCAAGAAGACCATCCACAGGTTGTACGATAAATCTGTACAGGAAGGAACAGTATTGGAAGCGAAGCGACCTCGGTCTAAGCCTGTTTGTTCGCCGGAATATTGAAGCGGTACGAGTTGCTGTACAGAGAAGTCCCGGGAAATCGTGTAGAAAGGCAGCAGTGCAACTGGGAATATCCAGACGCTCCGTTCAACGCATTCTTAAAAGTGACTTCCATATGTACCCATACAAGATGACCTGTGCACAGAAGCTCACTGAAGAACACAAGCAGCAGAGACTATTTGCTCAGGTGGCGGAGGATATGGAAGAAACTCTCAACAACGTTTGGTTTTCAGACGAGGCGCATTTTAATTTAGACGGTGTGGTTAACAAACAAAATGTACGCTTTTTGGCCACTGTAAACTCACAAGTGCTTCATGAACGACAACATTATGCTCCGAGGATTACAACGTGGGTAGCAATTTCCAGTCACGGACTTATTGGACCCTTTTTCTTCGAAGAAAGTGTGAACAGCGAGCGTTATTTGAGCATGCTTCGCAATAGCTTCATTCCACAGCTTCTTGCTACTGCCTTGCCCTTCAACACACAGTGGTTCATGCAAGATGGAGCGAGGCCACATACTGCAAACACTGTGTTGGAGTTTTTACACGAGCATTTCGACATGCGGATCATTTCACTCAGGTTTCCAGGTCGCTTCAATGACGGACAAAATTGGCCCCCCAACAGTCCAGACCTCAATCCATTTGACTTTTTTCTTTGGGGGTACCTAAAGGAAAAAATTTTCCCGAAACGTCCACGTGATTTAATGGAGCTCAGAAGACTTATTCTACAAGCTTGCAGTGAAATTACGGAAGACATGTGCCGTAGGGTAATCACTAACTTCAGTGTTCGTTTGAAGGAAGTTAGGAAACGCAATGGTGGACATATTGAGCATGTGCTGAGTTAGAACAAATCTCCATGGACGGCTCTTCATTGTAGTATATGTTCCTTTCAGATTGTATTGACAATAATGTTTATATTCAAAAACAAAATGATAACATATTTCGTGCGTCACCCTGTAGGTATTTCAGTTTATATGGATTAATGAAAACCTCTGTAGGAAAACATCGATAACATTTGATGCACGTTCCCCACATTCCCCTGTTCCATAGATGAAATACTTCAGTTAAAATGAGGTCTTGTTGATTTTTTCAGGTATGAATCCTATAGGTCCTGTTGGATTCGCGGAGCAAATGAAGGAGTAAACACAGTGAGTGTACTGTAAACTGTGCACGACTAGGACAGGTCTTTGTGTCAAGGGGAATATGGCAATATAGGCAGGTCTGTCAAAAATCTCAGATAGAAATTTAGGAGATCACAGGAGTGGCACCTGTGAAGGTCTGCACCGGGTACACTTACTCTCCAGTAGCATTACAGATGAATATAAAAATGGTCCCAATAGTAACTTCCGAGAGACACCTGCTAAATTACTTCAGTTTTGCTTTTTCGTTACATATGCAATATGTATCAACACTTGTTATTCTGTTTCCTTTCGTGGTTATACATCTTTGTAGATGATCGTCATATTAACGAAATCAATCAACTTACGACAGATGTAATAGACTGATAACTCGTAGTAATATTCGATAACATGAGACAGCAGATACGAAATGTGACGCTATGTTGAAGCGGGATACCTGTTCCGCTCGCTGCGAGCGGGGTCCGTACCGGAGAGAGCGGGCAGTAGCGAGCCGCCAGCCGACATGCACACATCTCTGCCGCTGCTGTTCGCAGCCATCTTCCTGTGGATCGGCGCGGTATCGAGTCGCCGTTATCCAGCTGAGATCGTGAGTAGTCCACGTCATTAGACGCTTTCTTGCTGCTTCATTTAATGCGACAGTGACGTTAACACAGCCGATATCGGTGTACCGCATTACGGGTGCGACAGTGAAGAGCAGTAAACTTTCCAGTAGGTTTTTTGAAGTTAGAGCAGCTTTGCAGCAAACCTTCCGTGAAGTTTGGAAAAAAGGAAAGAGGTAATGGCAGAAGTAAAAATGACAAGAATCGTTAATCGTGCCTGAATAGCTCATTGGGTAAGAAGAAACGTCGAGGTCCCTGCTTCGAGTAGCGGTCCGGCAAACAATTTTAATCTGCCAGAAAGTTTGAAAAGAACACACACACCGCTATAGGGTGAAAAAATACGTTGTGAAGAATTGTGATCGTTTGATATAGCTTTCCGATGTGTTCAGTGGTATTATATTACAGTTAACGTTGCTACTGCCGTAAACGTAATTCCAAAAATTATTCCCATAATCGTCCACCAGAGTGCCATTGTACAGCAAGGAAAGTTCTATATTTTAACGCATGACTGTACTGTTAACGAAACAACTTACATCAGGAAAAGTGGTAAAATTTATTACTCGTTCGCCAGTAGTATTAGTGTTTCAGGTCTCTGCTTTACTTCTCAGAGAACCTTCGCTTAGTACTTCGTTTTTATCGTGTGTTTTCTATATCTTCTTACCGTAAGCTGATTTTCAATTCTGCATAATATTTGTACTCAGAATTCTCATTAACCTATATTTTGTATTCTTGCGTTTATCCTCCATTACAGACTACTGCCCTTTCGTGGAAACTTTACAACGTAGAGCAGGTTCCCGTCCATTATTCTGGTATGTGTTCCTCCCGAGCTATTTCTTATATCCCGTCATTCTCCTTTTTTCCTTTTCTGTTTAATGTTTGACATTGTTCTGTAACATCAGATTTTAAATGTTCACAGTTCTTCATTCTATCCTTTTTCACAGTTCTTATTCTCTTACATAAAATTCTATGATGCAGACGCACAGTTTCAGAAATTTCTCTCCGTCCTACGTAAAAATATTACACCGGCGCTCTTCTTTTGCTGAAGTAAGCTCTAATCGATAACAATATCTTATGAGATCATTCTTGATTGTTATACAAGTCTGTATCTTCTTCTTCGCTACTTCACTTCTTGCGCTCGCCATGAAATCGTCTTAATTGGTGCAAGCCTGTATCTTTTAACGTAATTGTTCCTCTAGGTATTTTTTGTAAATAAACGTCATTCTAATCGCTGCAGCTAATTATACCGAAATTAATGCTTTTCTCTGAAGGTCCTGAAAGGGAATAAAGAGAACATCTGCTCTACTGGGGAAAAAAATTGAAATAAATACTATAATTTTTTTCAATAAATGGCTCTGAGCACTATGGGACTTAACTTCTGAGGTCATCAGTACCCTGTAACTTAGAACTACTTAATCTTAACCAACCTAAGGACATCACACACTTCCATGCCTGAGGCAGGATTCAAACCTGCGGCCGTAGCGGTTGCGCGGTTCCGGACTGTAGCGCCTACAACTGATCGGCCACTCCGGCCGGCAATTTTTTTTTTTTAAAGCGGCTAAGAAAGCAGCATCGTCGAAAAACAATGAATTATTTCTGAATAAACAGGAGAGTAAAGCACTAACTTGCAGATTGCTTTTAATATACCATTAGGATATTATATTTTCAAAACTTTTTCTTCCTCTTTAGCATAAAGGAACCCTGGATGGAAAAGAAAAAAATTGTCTCTTTTTATTTTTCCCTGAACACAGAACTAAAATTATAGTCTTTACATTCAAGTGACGAAGAAACTACTGTACACAACGAAAAACTCAGCAGTTTGGTACACAGTGGACCCCTAATCTCTCATTCCTCAGCGCAGTATGAAGATCACTGTTAAAGTCGCTGAAACATGGGTATCAAAGCGTCTTGTCATAGGTTGTTTGCCATTTTGGATGTCAGGCCTCCTTCACTCTCTTTTCTGTCACTCTGAGTCATTTTTAGCCTAGATATGTTAAACCTAAATTCTGTGCTGCATAGTTTGTCCATTAAGTTGAGTACTTCTTCTGAAGATTCCATATTTCCGTTAAAATGGAGTCAGGTATCAGGCTGATGGATGTTTTTTTAATATATTTTCCCTCTATCTGGGTTTGAGATGTTGATTATTCTGAGAAATCTTTCAGTCTCCAATCCACAGATTACAGACATCAGATAAATACTACGCGAAATTGCAGATTATGAACGATGTATTACGTAACACAGACCCAAGTACTACTCAAGACATCGAATAAAAGTTACTCCACAGCATTAGTAGGGTTCAGGTAAAAACTTTTTCTGTTTCTCAATTTATTGTTTGGAATATGTTTAATGAAACGACGCACGCCTTTAAAGACGTTCCTTAGCTTTTGACGAGTAAAGTACTGCGTAGTTGGATAATATAGTTTTAGAAATCGTTTTAGAAATGTTGCATCTTGGAAGGAGGACAGTGAGTAGAATGTGTGGTCAAAATCTTCAGGCACGGAGCAGCTTCACCATCGTTGGGTAACTACGTCTGCTGACTGCTAAGCGGGAGTTTGCCTGCTGCGGTCGGCATACGAGGACGTGCTGTGTTTACGTCGGTCGGACGAGACGAACATGTCGCAGGAGAGTACTGAGACTAAGTCGTTCCACGACAGCAACTGTAAATACGCGCCTACTGAGCACATAGCGATCATGGAAGAACTTCGGAAGAATACGTTCAGATTTAGCTTCCCGTATGGTTGCGCTAAACAGCGGATAACCGGGACAGACGAGCGGCGTATTATGAAACTAGGTTTTCCTGCAGCAGATAAACTGATCAGCCGGAACTTTATGACCACCTACGTAACAACCGGTATGTTCACCTTGGGCACGGATAACAGCGCCGGCGTGGATGCAGCGAGGCCTTGGTAGATTGCTGGAGGTAGTTGGAACCACGTGTGCACCTAAAAGGCATATAATTCCTGTAAATTACGGGGAGGGGGGGGGGGGGGATGTGCTTTGACGCCACGAAAATCATATCCCAGGTGTGTTTCAGATCTGGCGAGTTGAGTGGGGGGAGGCATGTCAGTTTGGAACTCGCCACTTTTTTCCTCGAATCACTCCATCATACCATCACTCGTGGCCTTGTGACGTGGAGCAATATTTTGACGTGGTCTGCAAGCAGTGTACGATGCTATTTGGCCGTCATGGCACGATCTCTACTGGACCCCACGTGAATCTTCCCCAGAGCATAATGGAGCCGCAGCTGGGTTGTCTCTGTACCACAGTACGGGTATCAAGGTTGCCCTGGAAGACGACAGATGCATGCCCTCGCATCAGCATGATGTAGAAGGTGTCGGGATTCATAAGACCGTGCAACGCTCTGCCGCTGCGGCAACGTCGAGTGCCGATGCCCACGTGCCCATTTCAGGCACAGTTGCCGATGTCGTGTTGTAAACAGTAGTACCCACATGGGTCGATGGCCGCTTGAGCCCATTGTTAGGAGTGGTCAGTACACTTGTACTCTGCCCAGCATTAAAGTATATTAGTTCCGCCACAGTTCGCCGCCTGTCCTCTTTTTACCCGTATATTCAGCCTACGACGCCAGGGGTAGGCCGCCCAATCCCACGACGTCTGGACGTGGTTTCACCTAGGTTTCGCCACGCATTAAAACACTCATCACAGAACTCGTTGAATACCCTACAAGTCATGTAGTTTCCGAACTGCTCGTACCTAGCTCCAGGCTATCAGAATCTGTCCTCGGTCAAACTTAAACAGACCGCACGCCTTCCCCAATCTACTTCCCGACAGCACGCTCACTGATACTACATACGCCGTGAGTGTGTATGATAGCAGTCGTTCCTCGACGGGTGCCGCAGCTCTCGCCTGGTCGGGTTTATATCGATAATAGCTCTGTGGTTGTAATGTTCTGGCTATCAGTGTATTCAGTGTGTTTCAAAAATAATTTTACGAACTTCTGGGACAAATTCTTCACAGCAGAACATGGCTCTGAGCACTATGGAACTTCTGAGGTCATCAGTCACCTAGGACTTAGAACTACTTAAACCTAACTAACCTAAGGACATCACAAACATCCATGCCCGAGGCAGGATTCGAACCTGCGACCGGAGCGGTGGCGCTGTTCCAGACCGAAGCACCTAGAACCGCTCGGCCACCCCGGCCGGCTAGCAGGACATGAGAAAGAAGTCACAGTAAATTAGTTCTCTAAAATGCTTAAAATGCATAAGAGCTACGAGCACTGGTTCATCTGCGATACTGTGAAACACGTATCTTCTAGTGCAAGTTCTTTGCATTCCATATTTCGGGAAAAGGTAGTATGGACCAAAACAAGGAAAAAATGTCGAGTAAACGTGGGCTTTAGAATGCATATCTTAGGATCCATGAGCACTTGTTGGATAGAAAACACGTGTTTCATAATAGCGATGATTAACGATTGCTCATAGCTCGTAGGGTATGCATTACAGAGCACATGTTTACTCGAATGCTTTCCTTGTTTTGGTTTAAGGAGCCTGCCCCCAGAGTCGGTAAAAGTATTTTTGAAGAAACGTCCCCTTTGAACAACTATACATGACTGTCCTTAAACTGACACACAATATTTTTAGCGCAACGCAGTCTGACTTTCAAAAATCCCTACAAAAGAATGGCCCTGACTAACATTAACCTATACCTTTCACAAATCACTTACCTCACAAAAATCTTCGTTACTCGAACTACTGCAATACAGCGAGCGCCACTACTGCCAGCTAAATAAAAGATTCAAACTACGGAAGGCACTAACTACTGATAGGCATAGTTAGCAAATGAAAGATTTTAATAGAGGACAAACAATCTACACTCCTGGAAATGGAAAAAAGAACACATTGACACCGGTGTGTCAGACCCACCATACTTGCTCCGGACACTGTGATAGGGCTGTACAAGCAATGATCACACGCACGCCACAGCGGACACACCAGGAACCGCGGTGTTGGCCGTCGAATGGCGCTAGCTGCGCAGCATTTGTGCACCGCCGCCGTCAGTGTCAGCCAGTTTGCCGTGGCATACGGAGCTCCATCGCAGTCTTTAACACTGGTAGCATGCCGCGACAGCGTGGACGTGAACCGTATGTGCAGTTGACGGACTTTAAGCGAGGGCTTACAGTGGGCATGCGGGAGGCCGGGTGGACGTACCGCCGAATTGCTCAAGACGTGGGGCGTGAGGTCTCCACAGTACATCGATGTTGTCGCCAGTGGTCGGCAGAAGGTGCACGTGCCCGTCGACCTGGGACCGGAGCGCAGCGACGCACGGATGCACGCCAAGACCGTAGGATCCTACGCAGTGCCGTAGGGGACCGCACCGCCACTTCCCAGCAAATTAGGGACACTGTTGCTCCTGGGGTATCGGCGAGGACCATTCGCAACCGTCTCCATGAAGCTGGGCTACGGTCCCGCACACCGTTAGGCCGTCTTCCGCTCACGCCCCAACATCGTGCAGCCCGCCTCCAGTGGTGTCGCGACAGGCGTGAATGGAGGGACGAATGGAGACGTGTCGTCTTCAGCGATGAGAGTCGCTTCTGCCTTGGTTCCAATGATGGTCGTATGCGTGTTTGGCGCCGTGCAGGTGAGCGCCACAATCAGGACTGCATACGACCGAGGCACACAGGGCCAACACCCGGCATCATGGTGTGGGGAGCGATCTCCTACACTGGCCGTACACCACTGGTGATCGTCGAGGGGACACTGAATAGTGCACGGTACATCCAAACCGTCATCGAACCCATCGTTCTACCATTCCTAGACCGGCAAGGGAACTTGCTGTTCCAACAGGACAATGCACGTCCGCATGTATCCCGTGCCACCCAACGTGCTCTAGAAGGTGTAAGTCAACTACCCTGGCCAGCAAGATCTCCGGATCTGTCCCCCATTGAGCATGTTTAGGACTGGATGAAGCGTCGTCTCACGCGGTCTGCACGTCCAGCACGAACGCTGGTCCAACTGAGGCGCCAGGTGGAAATGGCATGGCAAGCCGTTCCACAGGACTACATCCAGCATCTCTACGATCGTCTCCATGGGAGAATAGCAGCCTGCATTGCTGCGAAAGGTGGATATACACTGTACTAGTGCCGACATTGTGCATGCTCTGTTGCCTGTGTCTATGTGCCTGTGGTTCTGTCAGTGTGATCATGTGATGTATCTGACCCCAGGAATGTGTCAATAAAGTTTCCCCTTCCTGGGACAATGAATTCACGGTGTTCTTATTTCAATTTCCAGGAGTGTAATTACCTTAACAGTGTTCAAAAGTCATAATATATAAAGCAGTTCATGACATCCAGTCTTACAAATGTACTGTCTCTGATGGACACAAGTCTAGATCATCCGCTCTCAAAACTCTGCCATTTCTCTCCCCACATCCACCACTGTTGGCGGCTCACCTCCAACTGCGCAACGCTACGTGCTGTTAACAGCCAACTGCCCAACACTACAATGGCGAGTATTACAACAATGCCAACCAGCCACAGACTGCACACAGCACAGCCAGTGATTTTCATACAGAGCGCTACGTGGCGTTACCAATATAAAAACCTAAACAGCCTACTTACAGTTTCATAATAGCGATGATTAACGAGTGCTCATAGTTCGTAGTTTATGCATTACAGTGCACATGTTTGCTCAAATGCTTTCCTTGTTTTGGTTTAAGGAGCCTGCCCCCAGAGTCGGTAAAAGTATTTTTGAAACATCCTGTATATGGATCTCAATTTTGCTCTAGAACGTAGTTCCTGTTAAAGTTAACTTAGAACTAGTGTGTCAACGATTCATTGGCAAGACTAAAGAAAAGGTTGGTTTTGTGACTCACTCGAGCGAAATTATCAAGGTACAGTATCAGTACCGCTGGCTGCTTTGGAATTATGCACCATAAAACGGTAACGGAACCAACATATGCTGCCGGGACTAACAGCTTAGCACAACTAGTGATTCGGGCTAGCAACACATTAGAACAGCCGGCCACTGTGGCCGAGAGGTTCAGGGCTGCTCTCCCTCTGTAATAAAAAACTGAGTAAGGGAATCAACGATCAACTTGAACGGATGTCTTGTGACGTCCGCCCAGACCAAACGCAACGAAAAGAAAAAAAGAGCTGTTCTAGGAGCTTCAGTCCGGAATCACACGGCTGCTGCGGTCGCAGGTTCGAATCCTGCCTCGGGCATGGATGTGTGTGATATCCTTAGGTTAGTTAGGTTTAAAGTAGTCCTAAGTGTAGGGGAGTGATGACCACAGATGTTACGTCCCATAGTGCTTAGAGCAATGTTTTGAACATTTGAACAACAGATTACGGGCAAAACGCAAAAACATAAGCCACGAAAATTTAGGATAGCCCACAGGCCCACAGTCGAACCGCTTAGCTCACAGGCGAACGAGGCACTGATACAACAAACTTCGTTCCATTTGCAGCCTCACACACAATCGGGAGATTTTCAGCAAAGAACGGAATATACTACGTTTCGTGACGTAGACATGGCTCTAACTGAATCACCAACAGAATGTCAAATTCTAGTAACTACTGAAAGTCAAAAGTGTGCAATTACACCAATACATAAAACGAAGTCATTAGACAATGCTACGTCATTCTCTCACCTAGATACACGGTACAGACAGTCTAGTTCTAAACGAGCCATGGCATCAAAACAAGCGGATACTTCCAAATAAGAGGATAGAAAACAACGAAAAGTTGGGAAATCAAGTAATAAACAAACTGGAGACCTTCAGCTGTCAGTTAAAAACGATACCAAGACGCATGCAGCTGAGAATATATATTCATTAATGGAACATAACTGCAAAATTAAAGACGGGAGGTGTGGCCGAGCGGTTCTAGGCGCTTCAGTCTGGAACCGCGCGACCGCTACGATCGCAGTTTCGAATCCTGCCTCGGGCATGGATGTGTGTGATGTCCTTAGTTTAGTTAGGTTTAAGTAGTTGCGAGTTCTAGGGAACCGATGACCCATAGTGCTAAGAGCCATTTGAATAATTTTTTTGCAAAATAAAATTCCACGTCCGGAACTGCAGTATGACCCAAAGGTTCCCCAGTGTGAAGACGTATCTGCTTAGGCGATAATCATGAATAACAGCAAAATAAAATTTCATCTCCGGAATTGCAGTGTGACCCAAAGATTCCCTTTCTGAAGAAGTGTCTGCTTAGGCGACAATCATGAATGCACAAACGTATCATTTAACTATAAGGAGGGATCAAAAAGTTTCCGTTTGAGTGTACTGGTGCAGCATACATACAACCTAGCGTGATTCCCATGCGGGTATAAAAGCATCGAAATGTAGACAAGATGCCAGTATGGCCTTTAAACTGCAACTTTTTGATGCCCCTTAAACCAGGAATGGGCAATAATTTTGGCTCAGGGGCCCTGCATTAGTTAACTTTGCATTTGAGAAAAGGTAAAAATAGTTACATGAAAATTCTGACTGTCTTGGCAGGCCGCACAAAAACCATTAGCAGGCCGATATTTACCCACACCTGCCTTAAACTATAAATGTGACGAGGGTATTTTCTGCCATCGATTTACTTGAATTATGACAGAAATTACGAGAAACAGTTGATGTGGCCTTTTTGCACGAATTATGCTCTCCTGAAGTTGCAAATTTCACCAGATTATCACAATGGTATCAGAAGCCGGTACAACAGTCTTGTTCAGGCTCTGCTCCTAGCTGGTAGAGGCACCACATGCCTCTTTGACATACAAATTGTAAACATTTATGCACTACCAGGGTCTGGAGCTCGGAGCGACAGAATGCAATTATTTAAAGTGCATGTAACCTAACGCCTCACAAATTTCGGACCGTATACGATTGTGGTGGGTCATTTTAATTGCGTGCTCGAACAGTGGGACCAAATTCCTTATTTTAATTACTGCACCAATCTCTAATTGATGGATGAGTGGTGCTAATGGATCTTTTACAGTCAGCCTAAAGCTACGTCACAACTGCTGTTGTTAGAAGTCTTGATACTATATACTCTTACATGTAAGTCCTGTTGGATATAATAGACTGTGAAACACTACCACTTAGTTTCTCGGAGCATCCCGCCTGTCGCTTTCTCTAGCGTCAAGAGTGTCCACCTACTGACAGAACCAGAAACTCATGGCTGCTAAACACAAGCTACCGCACAGTGGGATAATTATACCAATGGATAGCAGCCCTTTGGGACAGACGCGTTTTTTCCCGGCCGAGATGGAAAAGCGGAAATGAATGGTGTCTCAGATATTCCAAGCCGAAAATTGCTAATTTTTGAAAGCATTGTACCTGGACGAAGGCCCAAAGGCGACGACACACTCAGTTTGTTTCACAGCGCTCAGAGAACGATATGAAGATTCTGACCATCCACAAGAGAGCCTACCACGCATCACAACATTACAAGGCTAAGATAGTCCACCTTACTAGCAAAGCAGCAAAAGGATATGTAGTCACCTCGAGGGATGGAATTAATTCAAAGCACAAGCACATGTCATGTAATTAAGGAATACAATCGAGGTAAATAACAACTCATCGTCATTTTCGTGGATTCGCACAGACAAGTTCATAACACACAAAACGCAGTTAAAGACTACATAATCCAGCATTTTCAAGAACCCTACATTGCCGTAGTTGCCCCTGCCATACAATTTCCGACGTGACTTGCTCGATCCCCAGACTATACGCAGAACGTGGAGGACGCGAACACCAGACTTTCTCAACCCTTCGACCTCGAAGATCGAACGCAGATCTTAAGCAAAGTTCTAGTTGATAAGGCGTACGGAACAGACAGTATCCTTACGAGCTTTTATAGGATATTTGGGCACTTACTGAGGCCGCATCACCTGCAGGTCTTGACCCTAGAACATTAAAGGGGTCAGTTGCGAGGGGGGGGGGGGGGGGGGTGAGGCATTTTGCATTGATACTAAACCATCGAAATCTTACTACTCCATATTTTATTCAAAGGGGATATAATTTATAATTTATGCACCAATTAATTACAATTATGTCACCAGTGGTGTGCCACATACAAAATAAGAACAAAATGTCCTGTTTTACAACCTATACTGACAATACCAGACTGACGGGAACGGTGAATTGTACCAACTGCAACCATAAATTTTACGAGGGTTTAGTAATTTAGGGTTAAATGAAGTTTCAAATAGTATACGATTACCGGAGACTTTCATTGAGGGAATAACGGTACTTATAGCCACGGAATCCAAATCAGCAATGTTGCAGAATTGTCGAACTATTACGTGGCTTAACGCAAACTTCAAACTATACACTCGGGCACTTAAAGCACGAATGCGGACATTCACCAGCAAATATTGGGATACTATCAATCTAGCGCGGTATTTAGTCGATCTATGAGAGTTTCTTGCACTATACAGAATCGTTGTATAAATGCGAAAAAGCCCTGGTCTACGGCCTCATCGAATATTCCTACCTAAGACAATATTTATTGACTTACTGCTTTGAGCCATACTTCGTTCAGTGTATTTTGCACACCAAAACCAGAGTTAGGGCCTATCAGTCACACACGTCACATGTAAATTTCCACCGACGTTTGAGACAAGGATGTCCGCTATCGGCGACGTTACATGGGTGAGCCATTGAACTACTTCTGCGGCGCCTACGGTCTGACGTCAGGGGCTTCACGTAAATGACGACCTCAGCGTCGTCCTTGCTGGCAAAGTAGATCTGCGTCTTACGCAACAGCTCATACAGGGTCATGAAGAGAATAGCGGCGCCATCGTTAACTGGCAAAAATCGCCCCTGCTACAGGTAGTTCCCACATGTCACGCTCTGTACGCAGCTCGGTTTGTGCATCTCAGCCAAACCCAAGCATACGTCACATAAACAATGGATGAAGAAAATGCTAGCCTTTTGGATAATCTTACGGGTGCGCCGACCGAGGTATTTTTAAGGCAGCCGCTGCTTGGGTAATCTGGTCGTCTGACATTAACCTTTCCAGCGACAGCCACATCCATTTACAAATGCCCCTTGGGTATGCGCAGTACTCTAATGTATTACAGTATAGTTTACTCGAGATTTTCAATTCCTATCATTTAATGGAATTTTGTAACTAAATTTTTGTTCAACGCCTCTATGCCATTCGACTCGTATCCGTCGCTATTCATGCCTGAAACAGAATCCCCGCAACGTTATGGCAGTCGTATTTCATTATTAGCAAGTTACATTGTGAGAGAAACACCTCCACCGTTCTACAGCTTTTTTGTACTAGCAAGTATTTCGGCGTCCATCAGTACACCCACTTTACAGGAGTTAGCCATGGACAGACTGGAGCAGAATTTGGCGAAATGTTCATAAGAAATTCTTACATTCAGATGTCATATCCTCTTAGGTTGACGTAATCTACGAGAAGGTTCCAAATAGAATGATGTTGCACAACATCAGTCCAACACCAGGTCCGCACTAAAGAAAGTGTCAGTTACGGTATACTCTCGCTCATTTATCCATTTTGAAACTAAGTCTTTAATTATTTTTTATCAGACACAGCCCAACAGAATTTTCCCTAACAAAGACAACTCACAATCTATTCATTTATCACCCAAAATATACAAGCCCAACGCAATCTGACTGCTATACCTTGACAACGTGACTTCCATTAATTAATGCAGAAGAATAGCCCTGAATTGCAAGAAATCCTAACAATAATTCAAATCCAAAAAACATTAAATTAAAGATATATGAAACTACCTCCAGCCGTGTTAATTGCCTAAACTCATTTCCATCACGGATCCCGATAGTGGAAAGCCCTTTCTTTTTCATAAGTCACACATAAAGTCTTCATAACACGAACTACAGGAATTACAGCAAGTAGCAACAAAAGCCGGTTAAATAAAAGGATTCTGACTAGTATTGACTTTAACTACTAGGAGTCATACAGTTAGCAAAAGGAAGATTTTGTTGAAGAGTAAACAATGTATTTAGAAAATTTTACCTTATTCATGTGACATCCAGTTCCAAAAATTATATAGTTGTCAATAATTCCACTACGTAACCATTACCAACCATGCATCCATTATCATACCTTTCCTTGCATCTTTTCGTATAAGAAATTTCATCTCACTCTACATTGCGTGTCCTACCAACACAGAGTCTCTACTAAGAAAAACATGTCCATACACTTCTGTATGTACTCGCTAATTGCTAGTCCATCCAACCACATAATCTCTTGTCGAGGGCTCAGAGTGGTGTCAGCGTGTTTCGGTGGTGTCTATAGCGCTGACAACATATAAACAGGCCACTTACATAGCCCCCCTTCGCCCCTCTAAAAATCAAAGTGTTTTGCGCTGTCGCCAAGAATAAGTTGTTAAAATTTTTTATATTAACAATATAAAATAGAGCAGATGCACACAAAGGTTAAATAATATGCTGTTGGTCAATAAAGAAAAAATTCTCCTCACAGTCCCTAAAGACAGTCCTAATAATTCATCAGAAGAGAAGTCTACGCCAGTTTTACGCACAAAAGCTGAGCAGTATATGAAAATACACAAGTATCTAGTGGACAACCATGCAGTCTTGAGGAAGTAGTATTGTCCTCCCCACAGAAAGGTAGTGCTGACTCTTGACATGAAGATTTCAGTTGGTATCGTAAGATTTGTAACACAGGTCTGCAAAAAAATATTTTTTGAATGATGTTTGAAATTTGATAACTGACTTTTATGTACTTTGTAGCGCTGATTTAAAAACTACAATCCATTTTTTTTGTATCACGTGAGGTGTTATCACAGAAAAGGAGTATTTTTGGGTATAACAACAAAATTTAAGCAATTTATCACATTTTTTCCAACATTATAAAATTTTATTTTATTTATAAATCATGTTCTATACTACATTTCTAGTACTCTTCCATTTCTCTTTAAGCTCATAAGTCCTTATAATAACGCTTTCGCTTTCAGTCGAAGCTTCTTATATTGCTTTTCCTGCTGTGAACTCGTTGAGGATCATCTCTTTTTATCATCCGGCGGAAGTCCGCTATCATGTTGACGTTCCATCTTCCTTGATATCTTCTTTCCATTTCTTTGATGTCTTGGTGGAATCTTTCGCCCTGCTCTTCACTTACATCACCAAGGTTTGCAGGGAAGTAGTCAAGATGTGAGTGGAGAAAATGGACTTTAATGCTCATGTTACAGACCACCTTCTTAAAGTTGTCGAGCATGTCTGCGACGAATGTCTTGTAGTTTGGATCTCTTTTGTTTCCTACGAAACCGGTAACAACTAATTTAAAAGATATCCATGCTGCCTTTTCTTCTGTTTCCATTTTGTCCACATAGTTGCGACCTGTCATTAGTTTTCTAATGTCTGGTCCGACAAAGATTGCTCCATTTAGCTTTGCCTCTGCTAAGCCAAGAAACTCTCCACAAAGATATCTTAAACATTCCCCTTCTTTTGGCAATGCCTTAACAAATTGTTTTATCAGCCCCAACTTAATATGAAGTGGTGGAAGTAACACCTTTTTCGGATCCACAAGGCTTTTCCTCTCAACATTTTTAACCCCTACCTGTAAGGTTTCCCTCAAGGACCAAGCTTTTTTTATGTAGTGTTGCTTTCTGTCTCTACTGTCCCATTCACAGAGAAAGCAAGGGAACTTTGTATAGCTACTTTGTTTACCAAGCAGCATTGAAATCACTTTTAAATTACCACATAGTGTCCATTTGTGGTCAGAAAAGCAGTTTGCTTAAAAGCAGTTCAGGGTTTTCGTAACATTCTTTTAAGTGAAGCGAGTGCCAAACTGGTATAGAAGCATACTTATTGCCATTGTGAAGAATTACTGCTTTAAGGGTTCCTTTTGAAGGATCAGTTAAGAGTCTACATTCATCAGGAGCATATTCTATTTAGAAACGTGCCATAAGTCCAGGAACATCACTGCAAAACACCAGGTCACCTTCTTGAGGAAGAAAGATACAAACTCGTTTTCCCTCGATCGATACCAAGAAAAGGATGTACCCAGAGTCAACTTATGTTTATCTTTCCATCTAGATCCTAAAACGTCTGCAGATTCTTTAGAAAGGCCTCGGTCTCTAACTAAATCGTTCAGTTCAGATTGTGAGAATGGAATGCGATCGGTTGTGCCAGGATCACAGCAACCTCTGTCTTCTTCACTACCACCTTGCTCAACTAATGGCTCGTGATCATCTATACCATCCAAAGGATCTGGAGGAGAGGGTATTGGCATTTCAGGTCCATGAGGAACAGGGCGAATGGCTGATTGAATGTTAGGGTAAGAAATATCCTTTTTGTTTTTCAAACTGAAACCTCGTACGTTACAAGAACAAAAATAGCAGTCATCACTATGATTTTTGGGCTTCCTTCAAACAATTGGTATTCCAAAATGTGAGGATCGCTTTTTACGTTGAAACCATTGCCTCAGTTCTTCAACACACACTGAAAAAACTTTGCGTGGAGCCCAAGGCTTATCTTGATATTCTAACTTTATACCAAAATAGGCGAAAAATACTTTTTCAACAAAATCGGAAATGTTTCTTTGTTGCTTTTTAACGGTATAGTTACCAAAAATGTAGCAGAAGCAATCTGGCGACTTTATACATCCTCTGGTAGCCATTGTCCATTGCCCATAAAGCAACTTCACAACACAAGAAAAGAGTCACTAGTTTAAAGCAATAGTAACAACAACACGTGAACAGTATAGAGTGAAGAGGTACTGTGAACTGAAGGACAAAGGCAGAAGCTCACTGCTTGGTGATGGCGGGGGAAGAGGCAGCGCGACAGACAGGCACTGACATGGAAATACTGCTGGTTTCTCCTAAATACTCTTTATTTTGCGTATATTTAGTATAAAAACGGCTAAATAACAGTAGATGGAGATTCTAAAAACCAAAATTCAAACTCAATAGAGTGCTGAAATATCGAAAAAAGCTAAAACTAGACAAGCAGTTTGTGAAATAACTGTACGTGATGGAATTTTTCACTATTTTTCCTGAAACCAGCGTTGAAAACATTATAAAAATAACTTAATAAATCTGAAACAATTTTTATGTCGCATTCCTGTGTAATGGGCCACAACAGAGCAGACCCACAGCAGTATCAATCGAAATCTTGAAGAATATTGGTAGCATTGGTGGTTCACCACAGAGCAGACCCACTGCCGTCTTAGTAGAGATTGTGATATTAGTGGGTACCCAAAAGTTCACATCCACTGTAGTCCTTGTAGAGATGGCCAGCAGCCATCCGTTGCGACAGTGCAGGTGCACATTCATAATTGAAGAGTCTTGAGGATAGTATAGCAAGTCCCTGAGCCACCATTGTGTAGTCAGTATTGATGTGTATTACAAGTCCCTGAGCCACCACTTGTGCACTCACTAATAATTTTTTTGTAATACCCTTACAACTACCAATGATTTTAATCAGTACCTTGCTATATTATCAACACACGTGCAATCAGTAACACAGCTATATAATCTCTGAGATTTGAAACATATAGTATGACCAACAGACAAATGTGTGAAGTAAAAAGAATTCCTACTATTTACCTAACATGAAGTACTGGTGTCTATACAATTACAATTTTAAAGCATAAGAATACAATTACAAACGTAAAGAAAACATCATTATTTGTATTATCATGTTTTTACTATAACATTTGTAGTAATACAGGCTTTACAAAAAGAATAAAAAATAAGCATATATATTACTATTAGAGGAATTATAACATAATTAAATAAATGAAAAATGGGACAACATAACAGAATAAATATCGTCTGAATATCTTCTTAAAGTAAAGAACATGGTACAAAAACAGAGGTTAGGTGTGAGGATGACAGTATTCTATATCTCATCATAGTGGATGTACCTTAGTTTTAGAAGGGATAAAAGTTCTACCACATTTATCTTATCAGGTAAACAGAAAGAGATAGGAAGAACATAGAGACACAAGGGTACACATAAACATATTGGAATAACACAAAGGAGAGGACAGGATCTATTTTCAAGTGTAAATGTGTCAAAGCGTATGTGTAAGTGTAACATTTGATGCTGCAGTATTTGTGGTGTGCATTTTACACCTCTGTTTCATTTTCCTCGTTTCAAAAATATCTTTCATGCTGATATCTCCTTTATTTTCAGCCAAAACTACTTAATTTTCAACCCAAACTCATTTAATTCTCGCAGACCTCTCTTACTTCAACATCTGTTTCCACAAAAAAATCCTATCTAAGCATTCTATCTGTATTTATACTTTCAATCAGTGCTTATACATACATATTTTTCTCACCCAATCAATCATTTCCAAGAAAATCCTATCTAAACCTATTGTCACTATACCCTACTTATATCTGTTCATTTCCATTTTCAAAATAAATGTTCCTCATTACACAAACTCTTTGGCCAGACCTCTTCCTTTTAGCTTCGCAATGCATTTCTGCCCAACCCATCACAACTCATTTTCTTATATAGCATGCCCTCTCTTAAGCTAACCTAAATCTACTGAGTGCAGATACATAAACTAGAGAATGAGGCAATGCAGCAGCACAAAAAAATTAACACAAACAACAGCAACAAAAATGCAGATTGGCAAAGAAAGCAGTAGTATATATAAATTAGCAAAGCAAATGGAACATTACAGATAATACAAGGCAATATGCAACAAACAAGAAAAATATATCAGTGGTAAAACTGGTTTAGTACAGTAATACAAAGTAAAATTCAGTAGGACATCGCCTGAAAAATAGCAGCAGCAGATGCAATAACTTATAACTAAACATGACAAAGTACAAACAGAACAAATCTTACAGTAAAGACAGCAATGCAGATAAGGGAAATATACGTGTAAGCCTACAATAGCATGTGTGCATCCGTGATGATCAAAACTATGCAAAGTGCCAACACAAGGAACGAGATCTATATTATTTCCCATGTGAAATACAATGATTCTATGACACATCTTAACACTGAAGTCGTGCTCCACAACAACTTATTGTAGCAAAAAATAAAAAAAATTAAAAGTTATGTTTGCATTTCCTGTTACTAGTCCCTTCTCCTTCTTATTGTTCTTTCTTTTCCAAGTGACCTTTTGTAAGAATGTGGATCACAAAATTTTTATTTAATAGAACTGTTGACAGAAAGTGTTCACATTAGCATATGTATTAAATTTTATTTTATAAATCCAATGCTGCACGCAGCTAGAAACCAGATATCAAATAAAATAAGCAATTCTGTGCAAAGCGAAGCATGAAAACATCATTCAATAGCCACGTGGCATTTCATAATTCAGTACAAATTCTCTCAACATTCGCAGAGAGACGTCATGATCAGGTGTGTAAACGTAAGAATATTTTTCATCAATTCATAAGCAGTTCAGTAAGGAGCACAAGGTTCAAACTCCAAAGTGTAATCATATGTTTATATGTAGTAGTGTACACCGTATTTGTGGTGTTTTCTGCAAAGAAATATCAATGGCGAGGTCAATGGCCTTTTTTTCTACAGTTATACGAGCACTTGCGGGAGTGCGGCGAGCTTCAAAGCGCCTGAAGTGGGAACAATAAAGTTGGAAGGCAACACAACAACGGGTATATTTCAAGGCGGCTAGTGCACAGGCCTGCACAGCAGGGCATTACGTCGAGGTTACATACACTCTTTACCAAAATATTTACGACAGCAGTGACAGTTTCATACAAATAAAAAAAAATCACATGTTGAAAAATTACATGAGAAGTGTGTATAAACGAAATCTCATCAATGACAGTGTCCAAAAATTTCGCATATATACTACTTTTCATATCGATCATAACCATATCTCGACGTCATAATACACACTGTCGTCGAAGTAATAGCATCGCAACATATCAATCAAATCTCAAAATTGTCGTAGCTTCCTTCAGTAATCTCGAAATGTCTAAAAAAATGCTCTCTGCTCGTTTCAGTAGTATCATCTACCGCAGTATCACAATGGTTCCGAAAACATACGGTGGGACACCATAGTCTACATACACACTAAAAATAACACTTGAAGTCAAAATCAATCAAGAAAATGTCATGGATTCACTTTCTGTGACATAAACAGACGTGTTAGTAACTGAAAAACAACATATACAATATATAATTAATAATAATTCCATATACTGACATCTTGAGCATAAAAATGAAACAATGCACTGTGATGTTCTTCACTTTCAGGCTCAATCTAATTTTTTGTATTGCCACTTCTGCTTCGATCACAGCTTCCGAATGTCGATGCATAGATTCAACCAATTTTTTTGTGTACGCAGGTGTTCAGTTATTTCACTCTTTCACTAAGGCTGCTTTTAAATCATCTTTGCTTTTGATATTGTAATCAATTATGTCTTTATGTCGAAGTTTATGTGTACACTGAAAAGGTACAAGCTCTCTGATTCTGTTCTGTGGTTCCTCATTCTTCAGTACAAGAATAGATGGTAGAGCATTTCATTCAGTACATTTTGAAATAAGTGTAAGTATCTGTTCGAATACTGATGCTTCCTGTGACAAAGTCTGCAAAGCTTATTAATTTCTTTCATAATGCGTTCAGATGGGTTACAATGTGGAGAGTACAGTGATATATTAAAAAAAAAAAGGTTTTATTTTACGATTCCGAAGCTTGCGTGACCAACTAGCAGATATGAATTGTAGTTCGTTATCTGAAATGACCTTGCCAACGTTTTCGACTTAATTTAAGAAACTTTTAACAAAGGCATTGGATATAGAACGTCCAGTGACTTTACGTAACGGTGTGAAAGAAACAAATTTCGAAGTAAGTTTAACAGGACGAAAAGGAACGAAAATCCTTTCACTGTTTTAATAAGGGGTCCCAGGAGATCAACTGCAGCTAATTCTTTTAACCAAGTAGGAATAATAGGAAACAATGAAGCACGATGTGAGATGGTAGACGGTTTAGCTTTCAACAAAGTTTGAAAATAGACAGAACTCTCCTCATTCTCTTTTTCATGTTGTTTAAACAACAAATCGTCCGAAGTATATGATAACATTTTCGTGGACCGAAATATGCATAGCTGAAATGATTGTACCAAATGAGCTTCTCAACAAAATCGTCAGGAATACAAAGTGCCCATAGTTTGTCATCAACAGTACAACGTTTGAAGAGTATGTTATTTCTAACCAGATAATAATGACGAGTCTGCGTGTGTGCCTTTCATGCCATTTACTTTTAATATCTTTCCAAATCGGATCGCCAGTTATTGAAATTTTATTGTAGAGACGCAGGAGGACTTCCTTCGACCGTCGGTCTAACTGTTACAACATGCTGTAGGTTGTCAGTTCGTTTCCAGGGATCGTATCACAAGCATCTGACAATGCAGAATCCAGCTCCCACAGAGAGAAAAGCTGGTTGTATTCTTCCATGTTGGTGGAATGGAAGTCAAGATCAGCCTTCTCCTAGGCCTCCCGATATCGGTGGGATCCTGGATGGAATCCGCCGTAATGGATTTATATGATTCAGCCATTGTCCGAGCTATATCCCTCATCGATGTTACAAGAGACGCCTGTATTCGTACAGCTGCTATTGGCGGTCGAGAGTTGTGCCTTGAGATCATCCTGATGGCTTCCCATGCTTTACTTGCGGCTGTGGACTTATTCATAGAGTTCTGGAACCCTTGCCAAGACCTCTGCTTACTCTCCCCAGCTATTGTCCTCGTCTTTGCACGCGCCATTCGAAAGTTTGCAAGATTCTCATCTGCTGGGCATCGATTGAATCTCCGCATAGCTGCCCTCCTGTGTCTCATTGCAAAACAACAGTCATCGTTCCACCAAGGGACAGGTCACCTCCTAGGCACTACCACAGACTTTGGGATGGATTGTGAATCACAGCTGCAATGTGATCCAACCAGTCCTGGACGCTGTCACATTGCTCGAAAACAGATAACTGCCTGTAAAGCATCCATGTAGCCTTCTTGAATAATCATCTCGATGGCTTTCTTGATGAGAAGACGTCGTGACAAAAAGTTAATCATCTGCTCTGATTCTCGAAGTGCCCTTCTCGCTGCTGGACGGCTGTACCCAGCAGATCGGATGGTGCAACAGGTACAGGACGCTCTCTTTCTCTTGCACAGGCAAAATAAGCAAATAAATTTTTGCTGGGTTCCAGCGCACATAGGCATCACTGGAAACGAACTCGCTGATGCTGCTGCTAAGGAGGCTTGCTCCCTTCCACCTCCTGCGGGCTATCACTTCATTTGTGACCAGGAAGGCCTTATGTTGGTGGGAGTCTCAGTGGCTGGCAGTGAGGAATGATAAACTGCGTTCCATCAAGACTTCTGTGCGACCATGAATCACCTCCTTCCGCTCGCGACGGTGTGAAGAAGTACTGGGCTTAGAGTGGGACATTGTCCATTGACACATGGCTTCCTCTTTCGTCGGGAGAAGCCCCCAGTATGTCAGAGATGTGGGACACAGCTGTCAGTACATCTTTTAACTGTGTTTTATGTGACGACCTGAGGGTTGAAATGGGTCTCCCAGAGGATCTCCCTTCTATTTTAACTGATAACGAGGCGAGTGTTGTTCGTGTCTTAAAATTTTGTGTGGTGTCCGGAACTCTTCCCAAAATACTGGGTGCGAGATCTTAATGTGTCACAGAGTGGCTGGGTCACTTATTATTTCTAAGTCGTCATCCAGCCACGGTTATTTGTCCCTTTTGTAATAGCATCCTTAGACGTATTTTATCCGTGATTTTATTTAGTTATTCCACTGTGTCTCTCTGGGATTTTATTATGAGCTTTTATTAACCTCACCTTCTTGGGGTTGCTGTATGTTTCCTACGGAGGGACCAAACGTAGTTTTCCTGTTTATCGACCTTCTTCCATAGATTGTGAAAATATTCTTTGGTATGACATTAACGCAAGGGCGCTGACGACGTTATCATCATCAAATCGGATCCTTGTCTTGCTCATGAGCACTGTCCATTAAAGATGCAGTGTCGAAGTTTTCAAAAGCAACTTTTTGAATGTAAAGAATACTGAAATTTTTCTCAAGGTTGGCATCTGTGTTGCTTTTCTCAAGACCGACCGATACACGTGAATGTGCGTTTGCAACAATGTTTTCCATGCCAGGAATGTAAACTACTGTGAAGCGGAATTCTTGCAGAAATAATGCCCAACGTTTCAAACTGTCAGGATTTAATTTTGAAGACATAAAAATTTCCGTGCTTGATGATCACTATAAACTTTTACATGTTTGCCAGAAAGAAAGAAACGAAATTTGTCAAATGCCCAAACGATAGCTGAAGCTTCCAATTCAGTGACGGAATAATTTTTCTCAGATTTTGTTAGCACGCGGCTAACAAAAGCGATGGTTTTCTGAACAGTAATGACATTTTCTCTGACGTCTTGAAATAAAGGCACCAAGACTAACTTTAGAAGAATCCTTGTTAATACAGAAATCCTAGGACAGATCTGCGTGTAACTATCGGGGTGGCGCAGTGGTTAGCACACTGGACTCGCATTCTGGAGGATGACGGCTCAAACCCGTCTACGGCCATCCTGATTTAGATTTTCTGTAATTTCCCTAAATCGTTTCAAGCAAATGCTGGAGTGGTTCCTTTGAAAGGGCACAAGCCGATTTCCTTCCCAATTCTTCCCTAATCCCAGCTCTTGCTCCGTCTCTCAAAAATGGTTCAAATGGCTCTGAGCACTATGGGAGTTAACATATGAGGTCATTAGTTCCCTAGAACTTAGAACTGCGTAAACCTAACTAACCTAAGGACATCACACACATCCATGACCTAGGCAGGATTCGAAACTGCGACCGTAGCAGTCAAGCACAGAATGTATTTCTGTTCTAACACGGTCCCTATAATGTGCTGGAATTACGTATGGTCTGAAGCAAAATTTTGTGTGCTCACGAACTCGAAATTTGTTTTGAAATCCTTTAATTGTTCCTGTTTTGTGAGGAAAAACTGTGGAATGTGATTGTAAGATGTCAAAAAGGTCCTGCCTATCAGTGTCATTACAGTTCTCAAATGTTTGAATTTTTTTCTCACTTAAGACATTAGTATCTAATACATCAGCAATATCATCCCTGTCAGTACTTGAAAAGTGATTATTAGTCTCAAATTTCGCCGAAAGTTGCAGACTGTGAGCTGACAAAAGGTAAAGCCGATTGATTTCCTTGTCATGGTTTGAAAGCTAATCTTCAAATTTCAAAGCTATTGGCCTACCTTCTTTGTCTAAACTTATTTCAACATCGTGAAAGTTTAAAATTGCTTTACACTCATTCAAAATATCTGCACCTAGTACAATCTCCATCAACAATAATGGAATAATAAAAAAAATCAATATAAATCTGTGACTCTGACAAAAGAATTCATAGTTTGTTGGTGTATATCTACACTTTTCCAATAGCTGCCACTTGTAATTTAATTTTACGTGAAGGAAGTGTAGGGCAACAGTTCGATTTGTTGCATTTACTGAAAGCTGTTTCACTAATTACCGAAACAGGACTGCCAGAGTCAAGTACTGCCGTAAATTTTATGTCATTTGTTGTGAAGTGCTGGCCGCTGTGGCCGAGCGTTTCTAGGAGCTTCAGTCAGGAACCGCACTACGGTCGCAAGTTCGAAATCTGCCTCAGGCATGGATGTGTGCGATGTCCTTAGGTTAGTTAGTTTTAAGTAGTTGTAAGTCTAGGAGACTGATGACCTCAGATGTTAAGTCCCATAGTGCCTAGAGCCTTTTTTTGTGTTGTGATTTGAATTACAGGATATGCAGTATTGTTCTGTTTCATGTCATGTACCTGGAGTAAAATGTACCTAATCACTTTCATTTTCACATAATTGATAGTCATGGTAGCTACATTGTCAGCCTCATAAGTATGTTTTGTAGCCGCCTGCAGTGCGAGTCATTGCCCTATTATCTCTTTGTTGTCACACATTTGGAGGTCTAATTTCAACAATTTCAGCTTGTCGAGAGGCCCCTGTCCTATCTGAATCATACCAGTTCTGATTAAATTCAGGTCTGTTGGCATGACTATATCGTCTGTCATCTTGTCGGTAATTTCTGTAGTTTCTTTCATGTTGATTAAGTGGTGGAGAATATCTCCCAGAAGCGTAATAACGAGATGGACTGTTGCGTCTGAAGTCATTTTGCCTCCCTTGATAATAATTATTCTGGTTCCCATGTTGTCTATTTCTACGGTTGTCTCTGTCATAATCATTACCATGGAAATGTGATCTGTCACTTCAATTATTAATGTTCTGTCAATGGTTGCCATACGGGTAGTGTCTGGTTTGTTCACGATTTGCGTTATAACGATAGACCTGTCGTGTATGGTTATTGTTTCTGTCGTCACGAAATCGTGATGTATGTGACCTGTAATTGTTGTTGTTTTCCTGCTTTCGCATCATGAAATTCTCCGTGTCGATTTCCAGTTCTTGCAAAAGCCCTGAAAAGCTTCGATATCATCTTTACAACATTCAACCAAAATAATATATCTTAATTGTTCAGGCAATTTAATTAAGCAAATGCGAATAAGTTGCAAGGGGCTGTACGGGTTTGACAAATACTGATTCTTGTGTAACATATCTTCAAAATATTTAAGAGGGCTGGAAAATTCAGACTGTTCTAAATGCTTCATCATTATAATACTGTGTTTTACTCAGTCTTGTGTAGCCTTAGACCATTATGCAGAAAGGAAGACATGATAAAAATCTTCTTCAATGTGACAGTCGTGAAAATCGATCGCATCCTTACAGCTGGTTCATTTTCTAAATAGCCACATATAAATTCTAATCTATTCTCTAATGACCAAATAAAAGGAAAACAGTATGAAAATTTATGAAGCCAAGTTTTTGGATGTATGTCATTACTAGAGTTCTGGAATGCTTTAAATTTACCCGTTCTGATGAAGAGCTTAAAGTCATCTTGTCGGTGAGACGCAAATCGAACAGTGTTACGTTGTGTCGGCACACAGTGGATCGGAATTCCAAAAAGCTGGTCAAAATATAACGAGTTGTTGAATTTGAACCAAAGTTAGTATGTAAGGCTAACGAAGTTTCAGATTAAGAATATCAAAAAGTGAAAGAAAACAAAATGGCGGGTCAAAGGTGGCGGGCTCTAAGCACACTACTGTCATTTTATTTATATAAAGGTAATGTTTAGGGAATTATCGAGGTTACTGATGAAGACTGAGTTCAAAAATTTAAAAAAAATTTTGGATCCAAGATGGCACGCAAAAACTGATGTCTTTTTATTTATACTGATTTATATATTTGTATTTATATTTATATAAAAGTCGGTTTTTGGGAGTGTTGTAGTTAATGGTTAAAAATATATACCAAAAAAAGTGGAAAGTTCGAAGAAAGGACCAAGTAGAGGATAGAAGATGATGTAAAATATTACAAAGAATTATTTCATTTCAATTACAATTATTTATTTTGCAAATTTTTTGTAACTAAAATTAAAAGCTTTCTACTTCCTATTCTTTTCCATCTTCATCATCTTCTTTTTCTGCTTCAGCTGAATCGTCATAATCTTCAAACACTGTTTCCGCAACATCTGCATCTGAATCTTCACAATCTTCCGCCACAGGAACTAAGAGGGCAATGGCTTCTGGCGACAAACTCTTCAGTTTCTTTGGCGAAGATTTGCGTAAGGAAGTAATGTAGGTGTCTATCGTTGCCAATAATCTGCTGATCACGTCTTCCATGGTCTCAACTCTTGAAAACATTCGAGAAAAACTACGGCGATATTGCTCTATCAACTTATTGATTGATTTCTGAACATCCTCCGACAGTTTGCCGATGGGTAAAATGGCCGAAGAAGTGATATATGGACCGTGAATCAACAATCTATGGATTGCTTTTGGCATGTTGCGCCAGGGGTGTTCTTTCACGTAGTATCTGGAGCATTGCACACTTTACCATCTACAATGGTAATGCTTAAACTGTATTTAATGGAAATGTCTTTCCCATGAATGACTGTTTCGAATGCTTGTAGTTGTTCGATCTGTTTGTAGTAATTCGCTTTCTCATTTAAAGACGTTTGCTTTGCACTTGAGTGGTCTGCAAAACAGGGCTGAAGACGGCTTATAATCCATAAGATCTTTTCTTCTTTCATTTCTTCACTTACACCTGCTAGTTTCAGTGGAACAAGCGAAGTGAAAAATAAACTTGCATCTGAAATACCCGAATCTGAAAACTTCATTTTATACATGCTTTGCCCGGAAGTTCCGTCGAAGCCCCACTTACAGATAAATGCCATATTAGACATTTCTGAATCACTCATATGTACCATATCGTCTTGTTTCAGCAGTAGAACACATTGAACGGCGTAGTCTAACAAAGCTTGCAACCTTACCTCAGCTTTTGATTCGGTAAAAGTGAGGGTTTCGTCTGGAGGGCAGCAAGCTTTTATTGCTGCCAAAACAGCTGAGTACGGTGGATAAAGTGTGTTTAAGCCTTTTCCTTTAGCCCCATTTCTCAAATGCTGGTAAGATTCTTTTGACTATTTCAAGTCTAAAAGAAGTGCTAGATCTTCATTTGCATCATACGAGGATGGCGATGATGTTGACAATCGCAAGTCTGCCTTGTATTTTTTCGCCGTGGATGGACTTGGGAATGTGACGTCTTTCACAATATTCGCAGCGTCTGGGTGCTCCGAAGATCGAAGACTCATTTGCGCAGCGAAAGATAATTCGACAGGACTGAACTTCGTACGAATCTCCTCAGTTGTCCTTCTTTTGAACCTATCCGATAATGCTTCAAATTTTGTAGCAGGTCGGCCTGTGGATTTAGTCACACTTGCAGGTTTAGCATCAATCAGAATATATACTGTTGTATTTAACCAGCTTTCGTTCTTCTTGAAAAAATAATCTTGTCGCGTAGATGTTTCCTTATATTTCTTAACTTTGTCAACAGAATCGAAATGGTAGGTCTCATATCATCGGGATTTGTAAATGCATGTCCACTTTTTTGTGTCAAAGACTTTTCCAAATGTTCTATGCCCGCCCCCAAATCGTTTGACAACTACTCTTTTGTTATTAGAAAAATATCTTTCCTCGAAAATTCGATCCTGGAATACTCTGGATCAGATGAAACTGAAATTTAAAAAAAATAAGATATGTGTTACACTTTCCGTCATTTTTCTAATTATTTTATTCTTTACAATTCTCCTACGCGTCGATTATAATGTAATTGTACAAATGTAGCCCATAATTAATTTATTCTATTGTAATTTTTGAAGATGTCTCAACAATGACATTTTGTAAGTATCGTTTAAAACGTGACTCCAAACCAGAGCAGCAACTAGTAGCAGGATTTGAAGCTTAATTTACAAAGGTAATAATATATACTTGCGGGCAGAGCGCAAAAGAAAGCGGAATGTTGTGGAATTCATAACTTATCTCTATTTTTAAGTACATTATACAACTCTATCGTCCATTTTCCTGTAGTACGTTAATTGAAAATAAACTTACATAATTGATGATTTAACAATGACATAAATATTTTTGCAATTTTGTCATATGATGACATGGTTGGAGAGCGTAGCTGTTATTTGAAGACAAATGTTGATGGTGTTGAGACAGCAGCCACCCACAAATTTATTTTCAGTTCCTTTGTTCAAAAGGTACCGTTATTGATTTAGAATCATTACGATTCATCTTCAGACGGTTTTCATGCTTTCATTACATGTGTTACGTTTTTTTTACAGATTATAATCTGTAAAAAAATTAATTAATTAATTAATTAATTGTCGTGAAATGTCGGTTTGTAGTGTTTGTTTTCATAGTCCCAAGAGATGTGAATACATTCCCACTGCATTCTTATCGTTGCACACGTAAATTTTTCTCACTGAAGACTTTGGATTTGTCACAGTATAGATTTCTAAGACGCACCACATGTTTCGATAGATACAAAGCACTTGACTTGTTTGGAAAGCCTTTCTGATCCCTTCTACCATTTCATTAGACATGCGTTTTCAGCTACAACCTTATTGTTTGTTTATACTCTCAATGGCTAGGAACTTGGTACATCAAGACTTAATCTTCCTTTGAAATTCATGCGGGAAATTTATGAATCCACACCACGCATTGGTTCCTCTCCTGAGGTGCATTCATTTATAGTAAATACTTAACATCTGAAACAAAAAATGAATCTTTTAGGAAAAGTTAGCAGAAACCTCTTAGAGTTGATTGATGATGCCGCGAGCCACAAGTATCTGTGTGTCACAGTTATTTTAGTTGCATTTGGAAGTCAGGGAGATTGCACGTGGACACCTTCTGTTATTTTCGACGTTATCGTATAAGAAAAGAATTAACGTGCGTGAATTATCAAATGTTTTGCACCTCGTTCACCCAAAAGGTTGCTTCTCTATGATTTTTCACGTAGGCACATCATTGTTTCTCTTATAAAATCTGTTGATCCAGCGAAAGTAAGCTTCGTTCCAGGAGATGTGAGAAAATACCTGTGGCAGAAATATTTTAACATATACTGCTACCTCATCAAGAGGAATCACGCTGAACGTTGAAAGAAAGACCGACCATAATTACACTAGAAAAGAATTAAGAGATTTCTGTTTTCTGCCAAAAGTGAGTAAACTCTCATAAGTACAGATCAGTGTATATTGTACACGATTTCAGAAGAGATGATAAGGAGGCGAATCGAAGATCCCCGTTCTGGTCCAGATGGGCCAATCCAGACTGACCGACGGCCGTATCATCCTCTTGCAATGGCGGTGAGCGGATACGGTGAGGAAGGTCGTGTAGTCAGAAGATTGTTCTCCTAGCTGTTATCGGTTTCTTCAAGTTTGGAGCCGCTGCCATTCATTCAAATAGCTCTCCAGTTGAAGAGAAGTGGACATCTCAATAAATGCAACCATAAAAGTTAGAAAGAAAAACATAGGTACAAAGAAGGTAAACGCGAAAAAACCATGAGTAACAGAAGAAATACTTCAGTTGATCAACGAAAGAAGAAAGAACAAAAATGTTCAGAGAAATTCAAGAATACAGAAATACAAGTCATTTAGGAGTGAAGTAAATGGAAAGTGCAGGAAAGCTAAGGCAAAATAGCTGCAGGAAAAATGTGAAGAAATAAAAATGATTGTTGGAAGAGCTGAATCAGCATATAGAAAAGTAAAAAGAACCTTGGTGAAATTAAAGGCAAGGTGGTAAAATTAAGAGTACAATCGGAATTTCACTGCTAAATGCAGACGAGAGTACATTTAAGAGCTCTATGAGGGGGAAAACTTGTCTGACGAAGTTACAAAAGAAATAACATTCGTTATAGAAGAGAGAAGGGATCCAGTATTAGAATCAGAATACAAGAGAACTTTGAAAAACGTACCGTCGAATAAGGTAGAAGGGATAGACAACACTCCATCAGAATTTCTAACATCTCTTGGGGACATGGTGACTATTAACGTTTGTGTGTAGGATGCATGAGTCTGGCGATATACCTTCTTACTTTTGGAAAAAAACATCATTCACACAATTCCGATGATTGCTAGGGCCGACAAGCGCGAGAATTTCCGAACAGTCAGCGTAACAGTTGATGCATCCAAGTCGCTGACAAGAATTATATAAAGAAGAATGGAGAAGAAAATTGAGGATGTGTCAGGTGACGATCAGTTTGGCTGTAGGAAAGTTAGAGCAACCAGAGAGGGAGTTATCACCTTGCGGCTGATAATAGAAGCAAGATTTAAGAAAAATCAAGTCTCGTTGATAGGATCTGTCGATCTGGAAAAAGCGTTCGACAATGCAAAGTGGTGCAAGGAGTTCGAAATTCTGAGAAAACTAGGGGTAAGTTATAGCGAAAGACGGGTAATACACAATTTGTACAAGAATCAAGAAGGCCCAATAAGAGTGGGATACGAAGAACGAAGTACTCGGATTGCAAAGGATGTAAGACGGAGATGTAGTCTTTCGCCGCTACTGTTCAATCTGTACTTCGAAGAAGCAATTACGGAAATGAAAGAAAGGTTCAAGAGTGGAATTAAATAAAAATCAAGGTGAGAGGATGTCAGTGATAAGCTTCGCTGATGACATTGCTATCCTAAGTGAAAGTGATGAAGAATCACAGGATCTGCTGAATGGAATGATTAGAGTAATGAGTGCGGAATATGGATTGAGAATAAATCGAAGAAAGACGAAAGTATTTGAGAAGCAGCAGAAATGAGAACAACAAGTATCTTAACATCAGGACTGGAGATTACGAAGTAGATGAAGTTAATAATTCTGCAATCTAACCAGCAAAATTGCAAGGAGGACATCGAAAGCAGACGAGCCCTGGCAAAGAGAGGATATAATTTCAGAAAGAAGTTTCTGACTATGTACGTCTGGAGCGCAGCATTGTATGGTAGGGAAACATGGACTGTGGGAAAAAGAAGAGAAATTGAAGCATTTGAGATGTCGTGTTACAGAAGAATTTTGAAAATTAGGTGGACTGGTAAGGTAATCAATGAGGACGTTCTCCAGAGAATCGGCGAGGAAAGGAACATATGGCAAACACTTACAAGAAGAAGGAAGTGGATGATAGGACATCTGTCAAGACGTCACGGAATAACTTTCGGGATCGGGGAGGAAAGGAACATATGGGAAACACTTACAAGAAGAAAGAAGAGGATGACAGGACATCCGTCAAGACGTCCCGGAATAACTTTCGGGTTCTAGAGGGCAAAAACTGTAGAGGAAGACATAGATTGGAATGTACCCAACAAGTAATTGAGGACGTAGGTTGGAAGGGGTACCCTGAGATGAAGAGGTTGGCACAGGAAAGGAATTTGTGGCAGGCCGCATCTAGCCAGTCAGAAGACTGAGTTGTCATCAAGCAGCAAGAGCCGAACCCAATTCCTCCACATGGATGGAGATAGGCAGAAGAGAGAGGACTGTATGTGGTTGGCAATTCAGTACATTGGCACTCAGCGGCATGAATAGCATTATTTGACAGTGTGCATTGTAATGAAACGTTGTAAACTTCTAACACCGATGTAAAAAGAGGCGGAGGATATCACGACTGTTGGGATCGCGTGTTCTCTGACAGGTTGATGGAGGGCGTGACAAGCAGACGACTCCTGATGGCAAACACAAAGCCTTTATTTTAGTAACAAGAGGTCGTTACGATTGCTGGATGGCCCTCAGGGTGAATTTTCATCTCTTCGTATACACCGGAGGAGACGGTGGCTAGCTTCAGTATCCGGGAGAACAGCTGCTTCCGACTATGAAGGGACTGGCCTGCTCCCCCTCCGATGATGCCTAGAGGACGATAGATTGCTCCTACAAGGGCCGGCGCTCCCAGATGACGTAATCGGGGCACGGTTACTGCACACCGTGCCGTCACTTGGATGTGGAGCGCGCCATCGATCGTCACGTAACCCACCTGTTGCTGTCCACGTTTCGCCTTCCTGTAGTCTGACTCACCTGGTCAGCGATCCACTTACAAGCCCTCATCCTCCTGAACTCTTAACGAAAATCACGGCACTTCTTCAAACCTTTTTGAGGTTTTTAGCCAATTAGACCGTTTTTTCCTCTTCAGAAGTTTCTTCTACGCATTCTTAATATTAACTTGGAGTAGGCTGTGTGTCGACCAGTAGTCTGTAGAGGACTATTTGGAATTTGCGCTCTTTAGTAGAGAGGGTGCTATAGAAATGTAGAAATGAAATGATCGTGTGGCATTGTTGTGCGGGAGGTCCCTCCGGGAAAGTTCGGCCGCCGCGTTGCAAGACTTATTTGAGGAGACGTCGCACTCGGCGACTTAGGCTGCGGTGATGGAGAGATGATGATGAGGACAACACCCAGTCCACGAGAGGTGAAAATCTCCCACCCGGGCGGGAATCGAACCCGGATCCACTGCATCGTAGGCAGACACGCTGCCACTCAGCTAACCTGGCGGACAGTACTATACAGTACGGCAGCGAGGCAACTGCAACAAACGCATGTTTACGTGTACTAAAGTAAGACGTTTTTGCAGGGGGACGATGTGATTGTAACGGTGGAGACGGGTACCCTCAGGGGCGTGGTGGCCTCCTCCATCAACGGCACGCTCTGCAACAGGTTCGTCGGCATCCCGTATGCTCAGCCGCCTCTTGGAGACCTCCGTTTTCGGGTAAGTCTAGCATTTTCAGTTGTTTTATTCAGGGGTTACTTAAACAGCTTCACTAGGAGTTCGAAATGCTTTTATTGTAAGTATCATGACTGAATCAGCCTTTTATACAGTGACCGAACACTGTCAAACATTAAAATTTTATTGCTGCATTATGACTGCTCACCTGTGACGCACTTCTTCTTAAACGTGCACTTGTCACTTGTGAATTACCTCTAAGTTTAAAACTGATCGGACATGACGTCGCCGGCCGAAGTGGCCGTGCGGTTAAAGGCGCTGCAGTCTGGAACCGCAAGACCGCTACGGTCGCAGGTTCGAATCCTGCCTCGGGCATGGATGTTTGTGATGTCCTTAGGTTAGTTAGGTTTACCTAGTTCTAAGTTCTAGGGGACTAATGACCTCAGCAGTTGAGTCCCATAGTGCTCAGAGCCATTTGAACCATTTGACATGACGTCAAAGCAATAATTTTTAGGGAAAAGAATACAGCTGAAGAGAGTAAACGAATTATTTGACAACTACCTCTAATGATCGAGTTGTGTAAAAAAATATAATTTTTATGTAAAGCTTACAGTGCAGTCGAACCATGATTTGATGATTTTAACCTCGTCGTGACCGTTGAACCGAAAGTGAAGACGATAAAGTTGCGTCTGAGATACAAAATTCATACTTTATTTAACTATTTTTTTATTTTGTGGCTATGAACTACAGATTTTAAATAACTAAAAATACCATGATTTAGCACAACAGCTGCATGTCACTTCCTTATTGAAGCATTACCAGTTTCTAACTACCATGTGGCCTTGCACTTCACCCTCACAGTATGTGGTCTCATTCATAGCCATTTTGTATGTCTGATACAGCAAACTCGATCGTGCGTGGACGGATGTCCGAGGATGGTCTGTTATTTGTCTGGAATTGGTAGTGTTTCATTACAGTGAGGTACAGCTATTGTGCCAAATCATTATTTTTATAATTATTTTATTTTTATTTTGAGACTGGATGACACTTGTCATCACAAGTGTCGCCGGCCGGAGTGGCCGAACGGTTCTAGGCGCTACAGTCTGGAACCGCGCGACCGCTGCGGTCGCAGGTTCGAATCCTGCTTCGGGCATGGATGTGTGTGATGTCCTTAGGTTAGTTAGGTTTTAGTAGTTCTAAGATCTAGGGGACTGATGACCTCAGAAGTTAAGTCCCATAGTGCTCAGAGCCATTTGAACCAACCATCACAAGTGTCATTTACCCCAACGGGTGCGGTGCTCAGGTAACGGGATGTTGGGTGGTTGCGGAAAAGTAGTGTGTGCATGCTTTGTAAATTTTTATTTTCCTGAAAAACTGTGGAAACGTCACACTCGGTTATAGTTTGTAAACTATAGCAGCATTCTTGGAGGGAGGGAAAGAGGAAGTGGCATTCCTTGGATGAACCCTGCAACTGGCCTTCAGGGACACCCAAAATCAGTTGTCTGTTACCTGTCTAGTGGTATAGTTCAGCGTGCAGTGATTTGCGTCGATTCTTTTCGTGGGATTTTACTCACTATTATCAATCAGTTTACTTTTACTTACTTACTTACTTACTTATTCCAAAGTGACATATACGCGTAACAGATTGCAGGAAAACTGGGGAATAGGATGAGGAGGAGGTACTTTCGGAGTAACGAGCGTTCTGACGCTTCCTATGTCATTACAGCTTGTGTTAAAGAGAAGACACAAAATTAACTTTTTGCTGATATTACCAACCCCACTCAAACGGCTGCTGTTTATACAATCGTCAGTCTCATCACTATAGGACGGATTAGAAAGAAACGTTTACTGGAATCGTCACGAAAGAAAACTAAGAATTTTGGGAGGAAACCCATCGTTACAGATAGTTTTATAAAATCGGTGTTTCCACAAACGGTGGAGAAATTTAACATAAAACAAAAAAGTTGCCTATCTTATGAAGATTACTTACTGCTACAGAACAAAAAAATCCATTTTCCTTGGCAGAAAGATGTTCTACACAAGGCACTGCGTGTAATACGATTTACCTGGAAGAGATCTGTAAAGGAAAGAACACGTAAATACTTGATACAAGTAAGGAAATTAAGGGAGCAGCGTAGGAAGATCTTTTACATTGATCAAACTTGGGTGGACCACATTACTTATAGAATATGTTGCAGGGAGCAGGCGGTGATGGCATAATGGGGAATGTTAGTGGAAGCAACAGTATTATTGTGGTCAATATTAGATCAAAAACTGGGTTTTTATTCCATGCAGAGTTTATTTATAAAGTGGGATGTGCAACAGGGGATTTCAGGGGGAAATGAATTACGAAAATTTTTAAATGAGTTCTTGACTAAAGCAATTCCGAATCTGCCACCCAACTGTGTTATAGTTATGGACACTGTTTCTTATAACAACAAAGAGTGTAACGGAGCTCCACCTAGGTCCTCGATTTAAAAGGGAAATTACTCAGTGAATGCTGATGTGTCAGTGAGAAAGACGAAATTATTTGACTTAATTGTACAACATAACCGGAAGACAAAGTTCTTGAAATTAACAAAAGAACTTGAATCTCATAGACGCACTCTGGTGCCACTTTCACCCTATAATTGCGGATTAAATCGAATTGAACCGGGATGGGCAAAACTCACAACTTTCGTCGGAGGAAGAAATAATTTTGGAGATATTTGCATGTTGAAGTTACTGCAATAGGCGAAAGAAGATAGATAGCAATTTTCTGAGTTTTATTGTCGGTGTGCCACAATGTCATTCATTAATCATAAGGTTCATAGGCGATTCGAGTCTAACTGATCCCAATGTTTCAGGCAGGACACTGGAATCGCATTCAGGAGGACGATGGTTCAAATTTCCATCTGGCCATCTTGATTCAAATTTTCCATGATTTCCGTAACATTCCACCAAATGCCAGAATGTTCTCTTTGTAAAGGCGGCTGCTAATTTCCATCCCTATACTTTTGTAATCCAGCCGTGCTGTCGATGGGACTTTAAACTCTAATCTTCCTTCCTTTCTCCATGTCTCTCGAAGAGTGCGACAGTGAGCTATGTTATACAGAGTGCAAATCACTCTAGTTTACGAAAAATATAGGTGCGTGGTGTAAGTGTGCGGGTGTTCTCTGGAGAAGGTAGCGGGGTGGGTTAAGCTGCGGGCAGCTGAAACATTTATTTATTTGTCAACAATTTATAATAACAGGATTGTGCCCATATCAGGCAGAGTGGTGGATGTCGGACCCACTGTTCACCGTGCCTAGTGGATGGACGCCCATTTGCGTGCTGACTACACAGCTCGGGGGTGAAGCGACCTTGCATTACGCGAGGACTATTTTTTTCAGCCTCCAATCGGTTGCGAAATGGAAATCACTGTGAAAGTCAGAGATTTTTTATTTGCTACATTTAGCTACTGCTCCCAGCTACTTTCTACATAGTCACCTCCAGTTCTCCAAGCTGGTCTGTACCTCTCTGTCTGTGCCAAAATGCTGACCTCGTAGGCAGCGGTTCATGTGAGTGAAGAGGTGAAATCAGAGAGAGCCAAGTCCGGGCTGTACGGTGGGCTATCAAACACTTCCCATCGGAAACGCTGCAGGAGCATCGTCATTTCTCCTGCAGAGTGCGGCTGAGCTTTGTCATTAAGAAGGAAAGTATAACAATTACTTTATGTGGGTTGCAAGATATGGCTCTGAGCACTATGGGACTTAACAGCTATGGTCATCAGTCCCCTAGAACTTAGAACTACTTAAACCTAGCTAACCTAAGGACAACACACAACACCCAATCATCACGAGGCAGAGAAAATCCCTGACCCCGCCGGGAATCGAACCCGGGAACCCGGGCGTGGGAAGCGAGAACGCTACCGCACGACCACGAGCTGCGGACTTGCAAGATATCAGGCGCGGTCCCTGAGCAGGGTCTTCACATTTGGCCATCAAAGAGCGGCGCGTTTCGTCACGCGATCGTTTATAAGTGGGAAAGCGTTATGGAAGTAGTCAACAAACCCAAGTGGCAGACGCAACAGGTGAAGCGTTGCTCATCGTGGAGAAGTGTACTGTTGAAATTTATGGAGAGCACCCTTCAAGAATAGTCGTGCAGCGCATTTCTTCTTTCCATATATATCACGCAAAATGGCTACGACTAGAAAATCTGAGAAATTTAGTCTGTATGGAGTGTTACTGTCAGTCATTCTTCCTCCAACAAACACTCCAAGGTGGCTTGTGAAAACCGCGCGGGATTAGCCGAGCGGTCTCAGACGCTGCAGTCATGGACTGTGCGGCTGGTCCCGGTGGAGGTTCGAGTCCTCTCTCGGGCATGGGTGTGTGTGTTTGTCCTTAGGATAATTTAGGTTACGTAGTGTGTAAGCTTAGGGACTGATGACCTTAGCAGTTAAGTCCCATAAGATTTCACACACATTTGAACTTTTTGGCTTGCGAAATACAGATGTCGAGATGAATCACCCCTGAAAGGTGCCTAATTCATTTCAGTCTTCTGGATGGTGTAGTTTGTTTACTGGGTGATGAACGCCGTAGCTTATATGTGGTCGTATTTTTCGTGCTCAGGCGCCACAGCCGGCTGCCAATTGGTCCGGAGTCCGCGACGCGCTGACCATGAGTGACCAGTGTCCTCAGGAGGGCACCGGCAACGAGGACTGCCTCTACATCAACGTGTACGTGCCGCTGCAGAACTCCAGCTCCAGCTCCCCGCTGGCCGTCATGTTCTACATCTACGGCGGCCGCTTCGCCCGAGGCAGCGCAACCAACAAACCGCCAGACTACTTCATGGACCACGGAGTCCTGCTGGTCACCTTCAACTATCGCGTCGGCTCCATTGGTAAGCTTCTGCACAGGCACCTGTCTCTAACGTCGCGGCCTCGTGTACTTTCAGCATCAAAAGTACTCTGGCGTGCAAAACTTAGAGGTGAAAGTAGCTTTCGTGTGACGTGACCCTACCGAGTAACAGAGCTCGGTAAAACGTGGACCGTACTTAGAAAGAACTATTACAGTATAGTATAGAACACATGATAGCTGAAAGAAATGCTGAATCCATTACAGGAGGCGGGAGGTGCGGCAGTGCATGCTATGTAATGTGCTTTCAGGCTATCTACAATGTTGGTAAGGAATTCCATTCCTCCACCTATGTGATTTACAACTGCTGAATAGTTGTCGGTGCTAGTTGACGTGGTGGGATACGTCTCCTCAAAGCAGTCCACACATACTCGGTGTGATTTAAATCGGGAGAACGGGAAAGCCAGTAGATTCGCCGAATATCATCACGTTCCAAGAGTTCCTCCGCGTCCACAGTTCTATGCGGTAGAGTATTGTCACTCATAAAAAAGAAGTCAGGGACAGGTGGACCCCGCAAAAGACGCACATTGGTAAGGGGTGTTGTGTCACAATAACGCTGACCAGTCATTGTACCATGTTCAATGATTTAGAGGCTAGTACGCCCATAAACATCATGCCTGCCTACACCATGACACCTGGACCACCAAAAAGATCACGTTCGACAATGCTGGATGCACCCCCATGTGGTTAGAGGCGACAACACGTAATGCACCCAGGAACAATGTCGAAGATGGTCTGTGTGAGGTGAATAGCTTTCTGGTTACATACTCATCCACGTAAACGACGTGGAATTTTGATACTAACGATCGCTACGTTGACGGCTCGTCTTTGAAGAATCTTCTCCCACACGTTCCGTCATCATCCCGTCAAAATATAACGTGTGAATATCTCTTTGTTGAGGACCTTGTCCAACTGTGGCCAAGTCGAACCTCTTTCTGGCAAGTTCCTGTCCAAGACGATAAATTTCTTTTAATCAGGATGACACTGCTGCTATAATTCGCTGTGTACATTTGTTCATTCTTAAAGAACCAATCATTACTTCACGGACAATTTTGTATTGACATTCCATGTAGCACTTCAAGTATCGACGCCTTACGAAAAATAAGCATTTTATAAAAACCTGTGTCATTCAAGTTCATGGATCGCCTGAAATATTTATTTACGACCACTAAAACAGCAGATTAGGGTCTCTGTTGCCTGTCTTATTTTGACTGTAAAAGATTGCGCCGCACTATAAAAAGCGGTCCTGTCTTGGGGACGTTTTCTTCTTTCAGTACCACATTTGTAGAAATGAAATGAAAATTGCGCAGGTCGCACCAGTGTTTAAGAAGGGTAGTAGGAGTAATCCATCGAACTACAGACGTATATCATTGACGTCGGTTTGCAGTAGGGTTTTGGAGCATATACTGTATTCAAACATCATGAATCACCTCGAAGGGAACGATCTATTGATACGTAATCAGCATGGTTTCAGAAAACATCGTTCTTGTGCAACGCAGCTAGCTCTTTATTCGCACGAAGTAATGGCCGCTATCGAAAGGGGATCTCAAGTTGATTCCGTATTTCTGGATTCCCGGAAAGCTTTTGACACCGTTCCTCACAAGCGACTTCTAATCAAGCTGCGGGCCTATGGGGTATCGTCTCAGTTGTGCGAGTGGATTCGTGATTTCCTGTCAGGAAGGTCGCAGTTCGTAGTAATAGACGGCAAATCATCGAGTAAAACTGAAGTGATATCAGGTGTTCCCCAGGGAAGCGTCCTGGGACCTCTGCTGTTCCTGATCTATATAAATGACCTGAGTGACAATCTGAGCAGTTCTCGTAGGTTGTTCGCAGATGGTGCTGTAATTTACCGTCTAGTAGGGTCATACGAAGACCAGTATCAGTTGCAAAGCGATTTAGAAAAGATTGCTGTATGGTGTGGCAGTTGGCAGTTGACAGTAAATAACGAAAAGTGTGAGGTGATCCACATGAGTTCCAAAAGAAATCCGTTGGAATACGATTACTCGATAAATAGTACAATTCTCAAGGCTGTCAATTCAACTAAGTACCTGGCTGTTAAAATTACGAACAACTTCAGTTTGAAAGACCACATAGATAATATTGTGAGGAAGGCGAGCCAAAGATTGCGTAGGACACTTAGAAGATGCAACAAATCCACTAAAGAGACAGCTCACGCTACACTCGTTCGTCCTCTGTCAGAATATTGCTGCGCGGTTGTGGGATCCTTAACAGATTGGATTGAGGGAGGACATTGAAAGGGTGCAAAAAAGGGCAGCTCGTTTTGTTTTATCACGTAATAGGGGAGGGAGTGTGGCAGATATGATACGCGAATGAGATGGAAGTCATTAAAGCAAAGACGTTTTCCGTCGCGGCGAGATCTATTTACGAAATTCAGTCACCAATTTTCTCTTCCGAATGCGCAAATATTTTGTTGAGCCCAACCTACTTAGGTAGGAATGATCATCGAAATAAAATAAGAGAAATCAGAGCTCGAACAGAAAGGTGTAGGTGTTCGTTTTTCCCGCCCGCTGTTCGGGAGTGGAATGGTAGGGAGATAGTATGATTGTGGTTCGATGAAGCCTCTGCCAAGCACTTAAATGTGAATTGCAGAGTAATCATGTAGATGTAGATGTAGATGTAGATGTGAAGCAGCAGCTGAGCTCATCCTGAAGCCTGAGCTCAGTGTCAAGAGGCGTAGCACTACACTGCCAACACATTTTTCGCAGTAGATGTTTCAAAAGGCAGCGCGGGATTAGTTGAGCGGTCTAGGGCGCTCCAGTCATGGACTGTGAGGCTGGTCCCGACGGAGGTTCGAGTCCTCCCTCGGGCGTGGGTGTGTGTGTCCTTAGGATAATTTAGGTTAAGTCGTCTGTAAGCTTAGGGACTGATGACCTTAGTAGTTAAGTTCCATAAGATTTCACATACACAGATGTTTTAAAACGAGTTTTCATAAAACTACTAAATCTTTTACGACGTAGTCTTTGACAAAAAAACTCTCGACGAACTTGCCACTTCAGATTCGAACAAAATTCTAAGCTTTCGATGACAGTCTCCATATCGCCATCAAGGGCTGTCTTAGAGTGGGCGAAAGAAAATCCCTGACAGTTTCAGTGACCTTGGCACGGCTTCTTCGCGCATCTACCTCAATCAATCGTCTAACGTGGTTTTGTATTAAGTACCCATCTATGGGAACGCCTCAGTGTGATCACAGCTCTACAGCAGGCTACTGTTTTTTGTGCTTCGCAGTTGAAAGATGGCAACAGTAGGATTAGCTCTCACGGATATTTCCGTTACTGGCTCTACTATATGCCCGACAGCCGCACTATATGCGAGTCTCTCATTTTTATGGCTAGAGATTCGATTGGCTACCTTGTATATGACATGATGGAGACGGTGAATGCTGACGTGGTTGCTTCTGCACTTAAAGATTACTTTTGCAGTCACTAGCCAGCGTCAGTTGTTGTGCCACCATTCATAATTGACGGTAAACATCATCGTCTGCGACCTATCTTTCTCAAGCATCCACTTCCATGCATTGCTGCCCTCACACAGTTTAATTTCCACGTCTATCCTAATCGCACAGTCCCAGTAGTTCCGAACATGAGTCAGGATCCTCGTCTCTTCAAATGTACTAATGTTAAACACAACAGTCACCAATAATCTTTATAGACTGCTGGACAAAAGTTCTGCCACACTTCCAAAAATTTAGAAATCACCGGGGTCCTCAGCTGAGATTATCCTTTACAGATTGCGTTCTTTCTTTCATTTTTCTGGGTGGCTGGTGGATTAGTCTGATTCACTTTCAGTTTAAGGCAATATAACATCACCGGACAACATATCAGCTGCCCCATACAAAGAGAACGCTGATCCTTTTGGAGTGCGGTAGACAATGTACAGCTGGTGCCAGGGGGTCATGTTACCCTCTGCCACTAATGTAAGTCCTTGTAGTAAAGTAGTTTGTTTGTCACTGTGTTTTATATATCTACATCTACATCTACATGAATACTCCGCAAGCCACTATAATGTGCATGGCGGAGGTTACCTTGCATCACTGTTAGTCATTCCTTCTCCCATTTCCACCTGCAAACAGATCGAGGAAAAAACAATTGTCTATGTTTCCAGAATTAACTCTTCACCCTGCAGCGGGGGGTGCGCTGATGTGAAACTTCCTGACAGTTTAAAACTTTATACCGGACCGAGACTTGAACTCGGGACCATTGCCTTTCGCGGTCAAGTGCACTAGAGCCTATACCCTTTCTTCCAGGAGTGCTAGTTCTGCAGGGTCTGCAGGAGAGCTTCTGTGGAGTTTGAAAAATAGGAGACAAGGTATTGGCGGAATTGAAGCGGTGAGGACGGGTCGTGAGTCGTGCTTGGTTAGCTCAGATGATGGAGCACTTGCCTGCGAAAGGCAGAGGTCCCGAACTCGAGTCTCAGTCGGGCACACAGTTTTAATCTGACAGGAAGTTTCAGTTGTCTGTGTGCTTACATAAGAACTCTGATTTCCCTAGTTTTTGCAGTCCTCCGAAATCTGCATTGTTGGCAATGGTATCATTATGGATTCTGTCACAAATGCTGGTTTCCTAATCTTTTTCCGTGGTAGTGGCCTCGAATCAGTGCAGAAATATGGGTCCGTTGGACGAATGATAGAATGGAGCTATCTGGTTTGGGATTGCCCGTGATCACACCGTGAATGAAGTTATCCGATTTTCTGGTGTGTGTAAACATCGAATGTCTAGTGTCTACAAGGTATGTTGCCTCACTCTCAACGATGTAACAGAGTGTAATAACTATAGGACTTCAATATTTTTAACTTGGCTGCACTACAGCAACGGTTACAAAACAGCAAGTATAATAGATAGCCAACCAGTTGCAATAAATGGTGGTTTTCAAATAAACTTTAACATGGTTTCGACTGATTTAAACACATCTTCCTCAGGAGAATCCTTCTGAGGAAGACAGGTTTAAATCCGCCGAAATTACGATAAACGTTATTTGAAAACCACCATTGACTGCAACTGGTTGTTTGTCTATACACATGCTAACTGTAAGACTCGATCCTACTACAACTGGAGACGAATGTCACGCGTCGTCGATATCTATCGGTTCCAGACCTTACAAGAACAACAAATGCAGGTCTTTGTCAACCATTTTTTGGCGAACATTGTGGAGGGCGCACTATGAGATTGACATTTGGAGTCGGGTAACTCGGAAATAACTGTTGATCACACCGGCACATAATGCGGCACTCTTTCAGTGGGCCAAACAACATAGAAACTGGACAAAGTAGCTGACTTTAGGAGTGTCATGCAGTCCGATGAGTCGGGATTTTACCTCTTTCCAAACTATGCAAGACGTCGAGAGCACCGACAGTCCACAGTGTCTGGAGAGGGTAGTTGGAGCTGGAGGTGGTTGTTTGATGTTTCGAGAGAGTTTTACAGACTGTGACTTGGGCTCACTCTGATTACTATGAAAGTAGTGATGATTTTTCAGAATTTTTATATAAACATTTCTTTTGAAGAAACGTTGAAATTTCCCCTTCAGTGGAGTAAGGATGAGGCATAATTTGATAGCCTCAGAATGTATGAGCGTGTCCTATGAAGAATCAGCTGGGGTGCTGGTGTGGAGCTAAAGCACCCACTTGGAAAACATATGAGACTCTTCCTAATGGCAACCGTAAACTCGTCAGGAGATTTTGTTCCTGTCATGGTGTGCCCAATAAGTGTACGTCCTTGGCATCGCACTATGACAGTCCGAGAGACACATTTCACCTTACCTGTTATTGGGTGGGTCTTCGCCTTTCCGGCGTTGTTGAAAACATATGTTTCTACTGTTTGCTTTCCTCCTTTGTCCGGTGGTCATAGGAATACATTCTGCGCTCGTACAAGGTGATTAGGTGTCTAAAGTAGTCGTACGAACTGGTCTGACACGGCTGCAACATTTACACTCGGTTCGGCTGGCTTTTCGGGACGGCATGACCAGACGCGGAACAAAATGCGACGCAACGTGTCAATTTCAAAACGTCGTCCAAGATGTTGAAAAATGACCCACGACTGATTTTCAATTTTTCTACCGTCACATAGATTGTGATACGTCGATTTTAGAGAGCCAGTTCCTCGACATCTCTTGTGATTTCTCAGAGAGAGATGGTCTGCCACTTCGTTCTTCGTCATTCAGACAGTCACACACTAGAATCATCTGCCTCCCCTAAGCACTGAATCGTATAATGGTACATCGTTAGCGTACGCTTCCACTAGTGCAGCATGGAGCGTCGTTCCTCTTCATTTGAACGAGACTAATTACAGCATTATACTGCACTTACATTCTCTTTATTTTGGTTCGTCTGGTGGTATGCTACAGTACTGCGTCACAGTGACTTTGGAGTGTATCTTTATTGTAGGCGTGAATCTTTCTACAAATAGAAGAGCTGTGAAACTTAATTGTAAATGACAATTATCTGTTTGTTTTTATGCTCATTGCTATTAGTTTCCATCAGTAGACCATTATCAAGCCGAAGTAAAGCCTAATTACCTTTTCACTACAACATTTGAAGTAAACAGCTTCGATGTGTATAGAAAGACAGAGATTCTATTACAGAAAATAATCTCCAAAAGACATAGCTATCTAGGAGATTATTTATTCTAAGAGAAGTTACACTATGTGATCAAAAGTATCCAGGCACCTGGCTGAAAATGACTTAAACGTTCGTGGCGCCCTCCATCGGTAATGCTGGAATTCAGTGTGGTGTTGGCCCACCCTTAGCCTTGATGACAGCTTCCACTCACGCAGGCATACTTTTAGTCAGGTGCTGGAAGGTTTCTTGGGAAATAGCAGCCCATTCTTCAGGGAGTGCTGCAGTAAGGAGAGGTATCGATGTCGGACGGTAAGGCCTGGCAAGATGTCGGCGTTCCAAAACATGCCAAAGGTGTTCTCTAGGATTCAGGTCGGGTCAGGACTCTGTGCAGGCTAATCCATTACAGGGATGTTTTTGTCTTGTAACCACTCCACCACAGGCCGTAAATTAACAGGTGCTCGGTCGTGTTGAAAGATGCAGTTGCCATCCCCGAATTGCTCTTCAACTGTGGGAAGCAAGAAAGTGCTTAAAATATCAATTGTACCACGCAAAACTTGAAGGGGTGCAAACCCCCTCCATTAGAAACACGACCACACCCTAAGAAGACCGCCTCCGAATGTTAGTGTTGGCAGATCACGTTCACCGGGCATTCGCCATACCCACACCCTGAAATCGGATCGCCACATTGTGTACCGTGATTCGTCACCCCACACAACGTTTTTCCACCGTTCAGTCGTCCAATGTTTACGCTCCTTACACCAAGCGAGGCGTCGTTTAGCATTTACCGGCATGATGTGTGCCTTATGAACAGCCACTCGAGCATGAAATCCAAGTTTTCTCACCTTCCGCCTAACCGTCATAGTACTTGCAGTGGATACTGATGCAGTTTGGAATTCGCTGTGTCAGTCAACAGACGAGGTCGCACTGTACGGTTTTGTGCTGCCTGTGTCCCAGCACGTTTCCACTTCACTGTCACAGCGGAAACAGTGGACCTAGGGGTGTTTAAGAGTATGTAAATCTCGCGTACAGACGTATGACACAAGTGACACCTAATCACCTGACCACGCTCGAAGCCCGTGGGTTCTGTGGGACCCCCCATTCGGGTCTCTCACGATGTCTGACGGCTACTGGGGTCGTTGGTATGGCTTACCTGGCAGTAGGTTGCAGCACAATGCACCTAATATGAGAAACGTATATTTTGGGAGGTGTCCGGATACTTTTGATCACATAGTATATGTGTTTCTTTGCTTACCGAAGTTGTTCCCTTCAAATGTTGTAGTGGCAAGCTGGTTACGCCCTGCTTCGGCTTGATAACGGTCTTATGATCGACACAGGTAGCGCTGAGCATAAAGTAAACATCGGATGGTCATGTACAATGAAGTTTCACAATTATTTGACGGCTGTGAAGCCTCACCTCATCACAAATCTAGAATAAGACAACAGTTACGTAAGGCAAATTTTTCGTGGGTATAATTAAAATTTTATGACTGCCCCCGTACGGCGCCATTACGCGTCTTGTAGAATTTTGGCCCACAAGCTGACAGAAAATTTTTGCTAATATCTCAGATGAGCGGCGCGTTTGGATTTTCATTACTGTGACAGACATCGTTACTGTGATAGTTGAAAACATCAACACATTTACAAGATATTTCCATGAGGAATACAAACAGTACACATTAAAAGAGGTGTGTCGTCTCTTGTTTCTTGAGAGGTTCGTTAAGAGCGGCATAATCTATCTACTGGTGAGGACTACTGTAATATTTTAAATTATCTCGTTTGATTATGGTATAGACTTACGTAAATGGACTAACCTCTCAAAAAAGGGGCTGAGAAACTACTTATATCTTTTCTTGTGGGATTTTGCTCACTCTATGTGCAATGTTTTGCGACCCGGTAGCAGGTTTCCATACCAGGCTCTGAAGTATATATATATATATATATATATATATATATATATATATATATATATATATATATATATATATATAACTCCATCTGACAAGCTTCGGATGGCACAGTGGTACCTCCCAGCCGCGATGTTATCACCAGCCGATAGGGGAGGGGGGGGGGGGGAGAGATACGTAGTCAGCACACCGCTCTCCCGGCCGTTGTCAGTTATCGTGACCGGATGTGTCACTTCTCAGTCGAGTAGCTGTTCAACTGGCTCGCTTGCCAACAGCGCTCGTCACACCCGAACGATGACCCAACAAGGTGTTAGACAAGCCGACAGTGCTTATCTTCGGCGATCTGACGGAAACCGATGTTACTACTGTTGCAAAGCCGTTGACAGTTTAGAAAACCTATCATGTTGAATTGCGCAACGGGCATTGCCATGGTCTGGCGATGACTGCACCGTGACGTTTCACACATTTGAATTATTACATTACACATAAGCACGATCTCTTACTTTTGTGAAAATCTACCTACCTGACAAATTTAACCTCTTTAAAATTTGAATGAATCGACTAGCGATCTTTTGGGGAATAATTAAGGGAGGCGGGTCATGTGGCGTTTTAGCACACAATAGCAGATCACGTGCGAATAAACGTAGATTTATGACGATCGGACTTGGATTACTTCACCAGCAAAAAAATGGTTCAAATGGCTCTGAGCACTATGGGACTTAACATATGAGGCCATCAGTCCCCTTGAACTTAGAACTACTGAAACCTAACTAACCTAAGGACATCACACACATCCATGCCCGAGGCAGGATTCGAACCTGCGACTGTTGCAGTCGCGCAGTTCCGGACTGAAGCGCCTAGAACCGCTCGGCCACCGCGGCCGGCACTTCAACAGCACTCCTGGTGCTATATGCATACGATATTAATTATGATCGGTCCCCTAACGGACATTGGTGTCGTTAATCACTTTCTTAGAGATCAATATCAGCATGGATTCATCTCGAGTGGTTAGGATACGGGCTACAGGAATGTCTAAAGGCTGAATAATTCTGTTTAACAAATTTACGTAATCAGTCGTATCAAAGACGTTACAAACTACTCCACGGTAGGAACATTGACGTAGTTAAAGAATTCCGATTATACATAAGGGTGTTCGTTTTAGTGAGGAAAATTTGGTCTGTCGAATGGAGTTACGCTCTAATAGAGAACCATTGTTTTTGCCACACATGGTGTTCGGTCGAGACATAGGGCCAGGCTATGATTATGAAACCACTACAAAACCAATAAATAGTTCGAATCCTGGCTCGGGCATGGATGTGTGCGATGTCAGGTTAGTTAGATTTAAGTAGTTCTCAGTCTAGGGTACTGATGACCTCAGATGTTACGTCCCATAGTACTCAGAGCCATTTGAAACGTTTTTTCAATAAATACCACATACGAATACTGCTAACAAGTCTCAGAGAGCGATTACTCAACTGAACGTTTAAGGAACAAGCACTGGAGACTATTTCTCAAGTCACAGGAACCTATTTATTATTACTATTATATATTTTGCCCTTAAGACAGTGATTGAATTTGAATCTTTCATGTTTTTTCATCTTTCGTTCTTCTTTTTCTCTTCCAAAAATCTATTCATTCTTTGACTGTGTTCGTGTTTCCTTCGTTCTGTCCATATTTTCCCTGTTCTCTTCCTTTCTGTTACTTCAAATTTCGTGTTCATAATTTTGTTTCTGAATTTGTTTCTTTTATCTATCATTTCTTTATTGACTTCTGCTTGTTTTAGATCTTCTTCTATTTCATGATTTAGTTTTTTTTAAATTGAGATCTTGACTACATCAAAAGTCCTCTTTGTGAGTCTGGTGTTGTTAATTCTGTGTATGTGCCCAAAGAATGTTAATCGACGTTTTCTGATTATGTCTGTGAGTCTGTCTGTATGTTCTTCATCCATGTGCCACCTCTATATACTGCTCCAAAATTTTTTTTAAGTATTTTACGTTCTACGGTAGCTTCTCTGTCTTTGTGATGCCTGATGCCCCGATTGTGGTCGTTTCTGATGTATAGAGGGCTTCTGGTAGTACAACTGTATTGTAGTGACTGAGTTTCGCCTGTCCAGAGAGGCTTCTTTTATTGTATGGCGTCCATGTGGGTTTGTACGCTTTCTGAAGGTTTTCTGTACTTTCTGCATTAGATGCCTTGTTTGACCCTCTCATTTGTATGTATTCTACAAGATACTTGAATTTTTTCGCTGTATTAACCAATCTGTATTTTGTGTGCATGTCTTGTGCATTGTTGTTCTTTCTTTCCATACACTGTATTTTCTCGTACGACATCTGTAACCCAGTTTTAGCAGAGACTTCATGTAAATATTCCAGAGCTTCTTGCGCTTCTTCTCTGTTGTTGCTGAGTATTGCCAAGTCATCTGCAAGTGATAGGTATTTTATGATTGTCTTGTTTGCACGTTTTCTTCCTAACATGATTCCTTTTACTTTTTCTTACCACTGCTTGATAATTTTGTCTATTCCTATGTTGAAAAAATGGTGAGAGACCATTTTCTTGTGTGGCTCCTGTATGTATCTCATATGGCTCTGAGATTTCTCCCATAAATTTTATTTTGGATGTGGTGTCTGTGAGAGTCTGTTCTATCAGTGCCCCAATTTTTCTGTCTATTCCATATTCTTCCAGAGTGTCAAAGAGAGTCTGCCTGGCAATGGATTCATAGGCTTTCTTAAAGTCCACGAATGTGACTACAGTGCTGTTCACCGGTCTGACCTTCAAGAGTGTTCGCAGGTACCAAATTTGTTCACTACAGGATCTTCCCTTTCTAAACCATGCCTGGTATTCACCTATCTTTGTATCCACTTGTAGTTCCAGTCTATTCAGCAACACCTTGGACAGAATTTTATAAGTTACCGGTAATAATGAGATACTCTGAAATTATTGTCGTCTGTTCTGTCACCCTTTTTGTGAAGTGGGTGAATCAGTGTGCATTTCCATTCCCATGGAATTTTCTCTGTGCTCCACATTTCCAAGAGAATTTTATCACTTTTCGTTGTAATATTTTGGTCTGTGAGTTTCCAGATCTCGGTGATACTGCCATCTTCCCCAGTGGCTTTGATGTTCTTTAGTTGTTTTATAACCTCTCTCTGTGATTGTAGGATGCTTCGAGTCTGGGTTTGGTAGTGTTTTCGTGAGGTGTAATTTTTCTTTAAGTTTCTCACAGTTGAGGAGTTTATCGAAGTATCCTTTTAGAATATTGCAATTTTCTCTAGCGTTTCTTTCTGTGGATTCAGTTATTCTTCTGAAGCAGATATTTCGAGGCTGATAACTCATTACATTTTCCCTGAATATTCTGTAGAAATTATTCGTATTACCTTTCTTGAACTCTTCCTCGATTTCATTTAGTATATTTCGGTCGTATACCCTTTTTAATGCTCTAATATCTTTCGATGTTTGTTTTTGGACTTTGTGGAAGCCTGCAATGTTTCTGTTGTTCTGTTGCTGCTAAACTTCTTCCATGCCTTAACTCTTCGTTCGACTGCCTGATCAGAAGTTGCACTCCCCCATCTATGTTTGCGTTTCCTGGGAGGCTGACCACAACACATTGTCTTCTGAATTGTCTTCGCCAGGTCTATCCAATTGTCGGTTGTATTCTGATTAATTTCTTCAATAATTTTGCCTTGTTTATCTTGATGTATTCTGGATCTGGTCTTTCAATTTTGTTCTGTGTTGTCTTTCTATGCCTTGGAATTGACCTAATCTTTACTTGTAGCAAGCGATGGTCGGAATCGAAGAATCCTTCGCGAATTCTCACATTTGGCATTTCACTCGTATTTTTACTTCTTATGACTATGTGGTCTATTTGGAATTCTCCCCATATGTTTTTGGGCGTTTTATACGTCGTGAGTTTTCATCTTGCTTTCTGAAATTGTGTCGACATAACTTTTAAGTTAAAATTCTAACAGTACTTTATGAAATGCTCCCCATTCTTGCTTGTACGTTTGTGTGCTGTATGAGGGCCTGTGCTTTGCTCGTACTTCTTTTCTTTGCCTAGTTGTACGTTGAAATCTCCTAGTACAATTTTGACGTGTCTTTCTGCTATTTTGTTAGTCATTTTTTCCATGTCTTGCCAAAAGTCTTCTACTTTTTGTGGTCTCTTCCTGTTGTGATCATTTGTAGGTGCACGTGCGTTGATGATTGTGTATCTTTTGTTTGCTGATTTTAAGGTTATTATGGAGATTCCTTCTGGTACTCAGCTGAAATCTGTGAAGTTGTCTATGACAGATTTATGTACTGCAAATCTGTGCCAAACATTGTGGATGTTCCCCTCCTGAAAGCAGGTTTTCCTTCGTATATCCTATAATTTCCGTGTTGAAACGGTTCTCGTCCGTAAAACGCGTCTCTTGTATTGCGAAGATTCTGACGTGAAGCTTTTATAGTACATAAGTAAGCTGTTTAAATTTGGGTATCTTAACCAGTGTATTGGTGTTGAGCGTGCCAATAAAATGTTTGCGAAACGGCTTCGAGAAACTCCGACTCTTCTCTATTTCATGATGTTCATGGTCCCCCAGAATCCGATGACCTGGAAAATCCAGTAAATTTACTGGGTTCTGGGTAGTGGGTATCTTTCCCGTGGTTCCATCATGATTTTTTCAAGTCGAAGGTGGTACCGCCCATATCTTGGAGACTTTACCCTATCCGCCACCTGGGGAGGCGCCTGATGGGGGATCTAACAACCCCACAGGAACCTATTTATATTACGAAAAAATTTTTGAAAGTACTTGCTCCGATGTATCACGAAATGATGCAGTAATAATTGGCAGGGTCATGCAGTTCCAGAGACAATAAAAATCACAGATAAAGCTAACATTCGATTCCCAGATTTTGGCAATATCAACGTGCTGTGTCCAAAGAAATCCCTTGGACCCCTTAATACGTTGTAGCATAAATTCATCAGTATTTCATCTCAGAGAAACGACATATGGATAACGTTATGTTATATATATATATACACGCATTTGAATCGATTAATTGGAAAAAGTGTCATGTGCCCGAAAATAAATTTTTCTGGAAACACAGAAAACTGTTTTAATGCGCAATGGGTTTAATCATGGTGTTGCGGAGTTGCTATGTTGCAACTGGCCACAGAGTGTAAGAGTATATTCCATTACACATACTTTACCCATCGAGTGTCGTCAGTAACCTAGTAATCCATTTTCTAGAATCTAGAGATATTTCTGATGCAACTAGAGTTCTGTTTGCAGCAGAAGGATTTTATTATCGAAGTTAATATTACTCACATTCGCTATAACAATAAAAGACTGCGTAATGAAATTAAAAACTTATTCATTATGTACCAGATAAACGTAATTTGAAAAAAAGTGGACATCACCCCTTTTACAACACACCTATTTATTTAATAATTTTTTCATAATGCGGGGCTACAGTCATAATATATTTCTTTAAAGTCAGTGCCGCCATTAGACTGTTGTTTATTTACATTGTTACATTTACACATACACAATCATGATTTCGGCTTCAAAGTACCATTATCAAGTGTTTTAAGTGTTATAAATTGCCTAAGATGGCATACTGTCGTATTAAAATACACTATGCCATCTTAGGCAATTTATAACACTTAAAACACTTGATAATGGCACTTTGAAGCCGAAATCATGATTGTGTAAGTGCAAATGTACCACTGCAAATAAACAACAGTCTAATGGCGGTACTGACTTTAAAGGGACTTATTTATTTATATATTCTTTAAATCTAGTTCGGAAGCTCCGTCCTGACTGACCGCTACCTGAACTGAGTTTAGATTTTGTCTTTGTTGCGTTTTGTGTAGTGTGACAATGCATCACATAATTTATTACTGGCGGAGAAAGCAACTCTTGCTTTATATGGTGTCACTTAATTAGCATATTTTTCATGAAAAATCACCAAAGTAGATAAGGCATACTGTCGTGGTGTATGCCTGATTGATGTTCTCTCTCTGTCTATTTCTTTCCTAACTTCTGTCTATGGGTGCAAGTTAAAAATCGTTTGCAGCTACTGTGTGTCTAATTATTCCAATTTCATTTTGAAGCATTTCATTGCTTAATAGCATTTTGTGTGTTCTGTGTAACATGGATCTACATGCTGCTAATTTTTGTGTCTCAGGGTGGATGAAGAAGCATGGATGTTTACATCTGTAGTATCTTTTCTGTAAATGCAAAGCATATGCTCACTGTTTCTTTCTGGTGAAGGTGATGGTCAAAAGGTTTACTGAGTTTTGAGTTTCATATCCATATGTGAACTGAATTTTCTTGTGCAAGCTGTTGAATACTTGAATTATGCATCATCTTTTTTGCTAGTTTCCCTCACTGGTATTATTAATGTGCATCCACACAACTCTTGTAAAACTTAATGACTTGTAGACCCAGCATGCTGCTGTTCAGTAATTGTTTGCTTAAGTTTAGTCCCAGGTACGCTGGAGCTCATTGCTAGACCCTTTGGTTGTTTGTATACTTTACCATTGAAGCAACAAGTAGTTGTAACTCAGTACTTTCAAACAGGTCAATGAATTCAGTAGTTTCACCCAATGAACACTTTTTGTCTTTTATGAAATTGTGTTTAATATTTTACACAGCTTCATATATGAGGATATTTATGTGTAATTTGATATCTAGTGATTACAACTGGCAATTGCTAGAAACGGGAATCTTTTGTAGCTCATGTTGCAACTTTTTTCAGCGGAGCAGTTTTCTTCAAATGTTTGTATTTCATATTTTATTTTTTGCTATACTGATATTAATAAGTTCGTAAGAAAAAAGGTTGCAAGGAATTAGAGAAATATATATTTGTAACTTATGTCTCTAATTCGCAATGTAAACTAAGGTTTCCTTCTGGTTGGTTGGTTGGTTGGTTTGGGGAAGGAGACCAGACAGCGTGGTCATCGGTCTCATCGGATTAGGGAAGGATGGGGAAGGAAGTCGGCCGTGCCCTTTCAGAGGAACCATCCCGGCATTTGCCTGGAGTGATTTAGGGAAATCACGGAAAACCTAAATCAGGATGGCCGGACGCGGGATTGAACCGTCGTCCTTCCGAATGCGGTTTCCTTCTGGTACTTAACTGAAATCTATGATGTTGTCTATGACAGGTTTATGTACTGCAAATCTGTGCCAAAAATTGTGGATGTAACTTTGACTTATAAAAAGGGTCTATATCTCTACATCTGTGCAATCTCTGGACTGTTTATGTTATTGGTTCGTGTTTGTGGCGTCTAAGAAATGTATATTTACCAGTGAACCTTAGGCAGGGTTCTGTCTGCTGGGACATATCGCAAGTAGCTTTATTATCGTTTAAAATTTGTAATTTTAGTGGCGTGTTGCGTTAACGAGTGATAACCATACCTTATTTGTAGCGAAATATAACTCAAAGCAGACAACTAGCTACACCCGGAAAACTAAAATTTAATGTAATCCACTGAGACACTTCAAGATGATGGTGGAAGCCCTCGGAACGTGTCGTGAGAATAAACAAAAAGTGACGGACACAGGTAAACGTAGTCATTTTTCTTTTACATATGGACACGCGTATTTCATCACGTAATATACAACTAATGGAGACATAGACAGAGCCCTGATGCTATTTGGACTTTATGGGCTCTTTCTTCGTTATATGGAACTAAAAACCTAAGAAAATAGAATTGCTGAAGGCAGCCGCGCATGATTAGCCGAGCGGTTTAGGGCGCTGCAGTCATGGACTGTGCGGCTGGTCCCGGCGGAGGTTCGAGTCCTCCCTCGGGCATGGGTGTATGTGTTTGGCCTTATGATAATTTAGGTTAAGTAGTGTGAAAGTCTAGGGACTGATGACCTTAGCAGTTAAGTCCCATAAGATTTCACACACATTTGGAGCTGGCCGGGGTGGACGAGCGGTTCTAGGCGCTACAGTCTGGAACCGCGCGGCCGCTACGGTCGCAGGTTCGAATCCTGCATCGGGCATGGATGTGTGTGATGTCCTTAGGTTAGTTAGATTTAAGTAGGTCTAAGTTCTAGGGGACTGATGACCTCAGAAGTTAAGTCCCATAGTGCTCAGAGCCATTTGAACCATTTTTTTGAATTGATGAAGGCACTGGGCGTGTCTGGCTAAGAAACAAAGCTCGATTACAAATTAATTTTACATTTCACTGAGATTTTATCAAATAACACAGCGCTCTGAACCAAAGAACATATCTGAGCAGTAACTTAGGTAAGCTGGTGGTCCCCTTGTTGTTCATGGTAGGGGTAACTTATGACATGTTCTTCCGAGCATGCAATGCCGGGGCAAGTTGATGATGAATATTGCCCCATACGATGAAATACATTCTCGTCAAACTGCTCTGTGCGAATGATTCTGCCATCTGTCTGTGAATCGAACGACGCAATTTCTTGCATGCTTCAAGGTGAAACATAAGATTTATATAAAAATGTGCCTCACACGTATTGTTCGTTGAATGCTTCGCAATGCCTGAAACACATATTTCCGTCCGTTGGTTACTTACATCAAAATAATTTAAAAGCCTTTGCCATCTGCATAATTTTTACTCTAAAAGTTTGCGACATCCTGTATTTAGAAGAATGACTATATTCAGAACTTTTTCATACTTTTGCGAGAGAATGGCTGCTAGGTTATACCTGAGGATGAGCAGGTGTCAATTAAAAATTGTATTTACAAGTGTTAATATGCTATGTCACTCTTCTCTAAAAGGTTTAGTAAGAGAGCAGGAAATTTCATTGTTGATCGTCTCGACTTAATCATTAGTAATGTCTTATGTATTCATTATTATCAGGAATATCAGATTAGATATAGCAAACTATCAGCAGATCACGCTGAACTGCCACCGTAGGGAAGGCAACAAAACACTTATACATAGCCTTTCAAGAGGTATCGTAAGTATTTTGTCACTCATTAACGATATAATCACCAGGATTGGTGGGAGAATTACCTCTTCCGCCACAGAGAAACAATAATAACCGGAGTCATCGTCGGGGAGGTCCCATACGTCTTTCTCAGATTTTAAGTGTCAAACATAGTACCTGGTACCACTCAAGTGGTTTGTTGTCTAATGATAAATCGTTGATGAGCATGTTATCACAAATCACCGCCACGTCCATGAAAACTGCGGTTTTTATTAAAAATCGGCAGTCTGCGCTACCGGACAGATAAAAACATCAGTTAACGCAAACGCTTGATAACGTAGCGATCTGTTGGCGCATTCTACAAACGACATACTTGTGTCACAAGGTTTGCTGCAAACTTCAACCTCATCGGAGGGGGCAAATGTTTGTAAAATAATTAAACAATACTGTATAAAGTCAACGCTGGGATGCATCCGGAATAAAAACACGTTGATCTGTTACGCAGCTTATTAAATCGAGTAGTTATCTAGGTGGATAAATTATTTTTGCATGACAGCATGCGAACCACAAAATTCAACTCATGAGATCTGAACACGAAATGCAATTTCCATTGGAAGAATTCCGTTTTAAAAAGAGCACTTGTTGTATCATTTATGTGTCAAAATGTGTTACTGTCAGAAGTCTCTATTCAGTTGTGAATTACTGTTGATAATGCTGTCTGCCACAGAACGCCACTTTTTTGTGTGGAATCACTGTTTATTTGTTTAAACTTTGCAAGAGCTAGACAACATGGGAGACGTTTTCCCTAAAAAATTACGAATGCCAAAATGACTTATTTCTACTTGAATTTCACTCTATAGGAATGAAATTGTTGTTTACAAGTATTTGTTTCAATTGGATATGGAAGAATAAGACAACATGGGAGACATTTTTTCTCAAAATTTAGAATATCGAAATAATTTCCTAATATATGTCATTTACTCAGAGGTTGTTTCTGACGTTAAAATCGTTCTTAGGTATGTATGAAGTAATTAGCGGTTTAATGCGACTGTCAATATAATAATATAAACATCCATTAGGCACCTTGTGTCACTTCACATCATCTCCCTGGAGTGTCTCACAAACCTTTTTGACACAGTCGAGGCTTCATATGAAATTGTTTGGGCAGGACTCAGTATTGAAGGTTGGCAAAGAATTATAACTGGAACCTTCTGTCGACCACCAGACTCGCCTCCTGATGTAACCTAAAATTGTAGAGAAAATCTGAGTTCGCCTGTACGTAAGAAACCCCATCACACTGTATTCATCGGAGGAGACTCAAATCATCCAAGAATCAACTGGGTGTGACAAGACGTCGTGTGAAAGATTATTAAATACCTTCTCCGGAAAGTATGTGGAACAGACGGGTCTGAAGCCCACTAATGGTGGAAATGTGTTAGATCTAACGGCAAAAAATAGACCTGATCTCCTTGAGGATGTCCTCATCGAAACTGTTTTCAGCGACGTTGAGACGCTTACAGCAACAATGAATACCAAAGTACAAAGGGCAGCTAAAACAAAAAGAAAGCTTATATGTTCAGTAAAGTAGACAAAGAAAGAGTAGTGGAATACCTCAGTGAGGAACTTGAAGCTTTTAGCTCAATATAGGAACAATAAGAGCTGAAGAAGAAGAAGAACGAAGAGCTCGGATTAAAAAGGGTAGAAGATAGGGATGTAATCTTTCGCCTCTACTGTTCAATCTGTACATTGATGAAGCAATGACGGAAATAAAAGAAAGGTTCAAGAGTGGAATTAAAATACATGGTGAAAAAATATCAATGATAAGATTCGCTGACGAAATTGCTAGCCTCAGAGAAAGTGAAAAAGAATTACGTGATCTATTGAATGGAATGAGCAGCCTAATGAGTACAGAATATGGAAAGAGAGTAAATCGAAGAAAGAAGAAAGTAGTGAGAAGTAACAGACATGAGAACAGGTAGAAACTTAACATGGAAGTAGACGAAGTAGAGAAATTCTGCTACGTACGCAGCAAAATAATCCATGACGGATGGAGCAAGAAGAGCATAAAAAGATACTCTATCACTGACAGAAAGGGTATTCTTGACCAAGAGAAGTCTGCTAGTATCAAACATTTTGAGGAAGAAATTTCTGAGAATGTACGTGTGGAGCACAGCATTGTATGGTAGTGAAGCCTGCACTGCGGGAAACCGGAAATGAAGTATTTGAGATGCGGTGCTATAGAAGATTATTGAAAATTATGTGGACTAATAAGCTATGGAATGAGACGGTTCTCCACAGAATTAGCGAGAAAAGGAAAATATACATCAGGGATTAACTTCAACGGTATTAGATGGAGATGTAGAGGGAGAAAACTGTATAGGAAGACAGACTGCAATACATAAAAGAAATAACTGAGGACGTAGGTGGAAATTGCCGCTCTGAAATGATAAGGTTGGCACGGGAGAGGACTCCGTGGCGACTCGCATCAAATCAGTCAGAAGACTGATGACGGCTTGTGCTTAGTAATTGACCATGCACTGGGTAGATTTATACCCAGTAGAACAGTTCGCGACGGGAGTGACTCTCCATGTAAAGAAACTTCTTCTTAAACACAGACTACTTTGTAATAGATATAAAGCAAAGCATAGGCCTATAGATGGAGAGATGCTGAATGAAACGCATGTGGCTGGGAAGAGAGCAATGCGCGAAGCTTTCAATGACTACTGTAGCAGAAAATTTTCAAAATATCTTCCACAAAACCGAAAGAAATTCTTATAGTATGTAAAGGCTGTTAACAGCACCATAGTTAGTATCCAGATACTCACGGGCGAGGCAGGAACTGAACTGAGAGTAGCAAAGCAAAAGCAGAAATGCTTAACTCTGTTTTCAAAAGTTCCTTTACAAAGGATAACCCAGTTGTGTTGTCCCAGTTTAATTCTTGTAGTGTTGAAAAGATGAGTGAAATAGATATTAGTGTCAGTGGCATTGGAAGACAGCTAAAACTGATAAAATTGAACAAAGCCCCAGGGCCATATGGAATCCCTAACAGAGCTGAGTTAGCCCCACTGTTAATTATAAGCTTATTATAAAAAGTATGATCGTATGAAGTATCAAGCGAAGTTTTCTGACCGGATTGAGGGTTTTTTGGTAGGGAATACGCAGCAAGTTATCTTGGATGGAGAGCCATCGAACCACTTAACTTGAGGTGAACGCTAGGAAAGTATGTTGGGTTCCTTGTTGTTCCATTTGTGTATTAATGACCTCGCGGACAATATTAACACTAAACTCAGACTTTTCGAAGATGATGCAGTCATATACAATGAAGTACAGTGTCAAAGAAGCTGCACAAAAATCAGTGAGACCTTGATGAGCTTTGAAAGTAGTGCGCAGATCGACAACTTGCTTTAAATGTTCAGAAATATAAAATTGTTTAAGTCACAAAACGAAAAAATGTAGAATAACTGCAGTATCAACGAGTTACAGTTGGAATCTATCAACTCATTCAAATACCTGGATGCAACACTTGATAGGGATATGAACAATGTCATAGCTCGCCGTGGCTACAGCTGATAGCAGACATCGGTTTATTGATAGAGTACTAGGAAATGCAATCAGCCTAAAGAGTAGACTGCTTAAGGATCACTAAATCGACCTTTCATAGTTTGATGGAGCTTGTGGGGCCCCTACCACATAAGATTAACGGGGGATATTGCACGTATTCAGAGAAGAGTTGCACGAATGGTCACACATTATTTGATCCCCGGAGATACTTGAAAATGTACGTAAATTCTCCAGAGAAAATCTACTCACAACAAGTCAAGAAATGGCTGTGAATGATGACTCTAGGAATATAATACAACCCCCTATATATCGCTCCCATAGTGATCTAGAGGACAAGATCAGACTAACTACGGCACGTAGGGAAGCATTTAAACAGTCGTTCTTCCCGCGCTCCATACGCGAATCGAACGGGGAAAAAACCTTATATCTGGATCAATGGGACGTGCCCTCCACCTACCACTTCCCAGTAGTTTGCAGAGATGTAAACGTACACTCCTGGAAATGGAAAAAAGAACACATTGACACCGGTGTGTCAGACCCACCATACTTGCTCCGGACACTGCGAGAGGGCTGTACAAGCAATGATCACACGCACGGCACAGCGGACACGCCAGGAACCGCGGTGTTGGCCGTCGAATGGCGCTAGCTGCGCAGCATTTGTGCACCGCCGCCGTCAGTGTCAGCCAGTTTGCCGTGGCATACGGAGCTCCATCGCAGTCTTTAACACTGGTAGCACGCCGCGACAGCGTGGACGTGAACCGTATGTGCAGTTGACGGACTTTGAGCGAGGGCGTATAGTGGGCATGCGGGAGGCCGAGTGGACGTACCGCCGAATTGCTCAACACGTGGGGCGTGAGGTCTCCACAGTACATCGATGTTGTCGCCAGTGGTCGGCGGCAGGTGCACGTGCCCGTCGACCTGGGACCGGACCGCAGCGACGCACGGATGCACGCCAAGACCGTAGGATCCTACGCAGTGCCATAGGGGACAGCACCGCCACTTCCCAGCAAATTAGGGACACTGTTGCTCCTGGGGTATCGGCGAGGACCATTCGCAACCGTCTCCACGAAGCTGGGCTACGGTCCCGCACACCGTTAGGCCGTCTTCCGCTCACGCCCCAACATCGTGCAGCCCACCTCCAGTGGTGTCGCGACAGGCGTGAATGGAGGGACGAATGGAGACGTGTCGTCTTCAGCGATGAGAGTCGCTTCTGCCTTGGTGCCAATGATGGTCGTATGCGTGTTTGGCGCCGTGCAGGTGAGCGCCACAATCAGGACTGCATACGACCGAGGCACACAGGGCCAACACCCGGCATCATGGTGTGGGGAGCGATCTCCTACACTGGCCGTACACCACTGGTGATCGTCGAGGGGACACTGAATAGTGCACGGTACATCCAAACCGTCATCGAACCCATCGTTCGACCATTCCTAGACCGGCAAGGGAACTTGCTGTTCCAACAGGACAATGCACGTCCGCATGTATCCCGTGCCACCGAACGTGCTCTAGAAGGTGTAAGTCAACTACCCTGGCCAGCAAGATCTCCGGATCTGTCCCCCATTGAGCATGTTTGGGACTGGATGAAGCGTCGTCTCACGCGGTCTGCACGTCCATCACGAACGCTGGTCCAACTGAGGCGCCAGGTGGAAATGGCATGGCAAGCCGTTCCACAGGACTACATCCAGCATCTCTACGATCGTCTCCATGGGAGAATAGCAGCCTGCATTGCTGCGAAAGGTGGATATACACTGTACTAGTGCCGACATTGTGCATGCTCTGTTGCCTGTGTCTATGTGCCTGTGGTTCTGTCAGTGTGATCATGTGATGTATCTGACCCCAGGAATGTGTCAATAAAGTTTCCCCTTCCTGGGACAATGAATTCACGGTGTTCTTATTTCAATTTCCAGGAGTGTAGATTCACGAGTGCTGGAGTTGTCATTTCGAAGGGTACGAATCGTGCGTGGGTGATTACAAACGTATACAAATGACTGGACAGTAGAGTCCTATGCGTGTAAGAGGTCACCTTCATGTCACAGAAACATCCGCCATCCAAGAATACTTCCACCACCAGCTTGGATGATGCCCTGTATCTCAAGCGGTTTCCTCCGTATAATGTCATTGGCGTGTATCAATTTTTATCGTGACACTTATGTCCAGGCAATCTTTTTTATGAATCGATCGTTCCACCGTTTGTAATAATCGCTGCCAACGTGGTCGCTGTGAAATCAGTGGATCTTTTATTCGAAAACTTTTTCAAGAACATTAGTGAGATTTTCTCTCTGCAGCGGAGTGTGCGCTGATATGAAACTTCCTGGCAAATTAATACTGTGTGCCGAACAGACACTCGAGCTCTGAACCTTTGCCTTTCGCGGGTAAGTGCTCTATTTGCTCGCGAAAGGCAAGGTCCCGAGTTCGAGTGTCGGTCCGGCACATAGTATTAATCTGCCAGGAAGTTTCATATCAGCGCACACTCCGCTGCAGAGTGAAAATCTCGTTCTGGAAACATCCACCAGGCAGTGGCTAAACGGTGTCTCCACAGTACCCTTTCTTCCAGGAGTGCTAGTTCTGCAAGGTTCGCAGAAGAGCTTCTGTGAAGTTTGGAAGGTAGGAGACGAGATGATGGCGGAATTGAAGCTGTGAGGACGGGGCGTGAGTCGTGCTTGGGTAGCTCAGTCGGTAGACCACCTTCCCGCGAAAGGGAAAGGTCCAGAGCTCGAGTCTCTGTCCGGCACACAGTTTTAATCTGCCAGGAAGTTTCAAGAACTTGATTTATAGAAATATTTGACACACACCCGTCGATGACCTTCCTTTCTACGTGACCGTAGATGTACGAGGATTGGAGATAGTGATATGGACAGATATTTGATGTTGTGTAAGAACAGATTTGTAAACTAAGACGGGATGAACTTTCTAAGGTGGCATATTACGCAATCACTTCAAAGTGGTGGTGTTGTATTTTATACCATTTCTTGCAATGAATCTGAACCAGTTCCTTGAGAGACGCTGTTAGAGTATTGCGGATCCTTGTTTCTCTGTGCGGACAATAGTTGCTCCTTTGCAGATCATTCGACTGCAGTGGCCTAGGGAGGGTGTGTTATTCTTTGTTAGAGCTATTGAAAAGGAATCTTTGCCATTTTCAGGGTTGTTAGAATCATTTATTTCTTGGAAGGTGTAGTCCATTACTTGGGGAAACGCCTGCCCCAACTAAAGATCGAGTATTAGAAATATGTCTTTTACCATTCGACATTTTGTGTAGATACATTACAATAAAATTGTATCAGAAGTCTGAGTTGTCAAGCTAAGAAAATAAAAATAACATAAAAACATTATTTTGCGCATTGTTTAAGTCTCGGTTACTTTAGAAATCTTGCTGCATCATTATTACTAGATGGGAGCGTGTTTACGATTAATACCAAGGGGTCAAGATCGAAGAAAATCTAGAATATTTGTCTAGAAAATTTGGAAGCATTTGGCGGCGTGCTGTAGCTCTGTAAATTTGCTGTTCGTTGGAAGTGTTAAGGTACTGAAAGTTAGCATTTATCCTCAATAACTATAGCTTACATTCAACCGAATCGCTTTTGTACCCATAAAAATTTTTTTATGTTGCCTCAGTCGTCACAAACTACTCATAGCCAATATTACAGATCCCCGTTTATTTTTTTTTTTGTTACACATAATGGTGTTGCATAAACTTCTTCAATATTGGCTAAAACGCTGAACCAGAAGACTTTAACTGAATATGCGTAATACCCTTACACTTGCTAAAATGAATTACATTGCTGCACAGAAAAACGAAAATGAATCTTATGACTAGAAAGTATTAATGTTCAGAAAGTCAGAACTCCGATGAAACATGTAACTGCGGTAAATGAGACAAAGCAGACACAAATATGCATTAAAATTCATCATTTATATTTACAAGCTCCTTCACTGAGAAAAGAGTGGTAAGGAACCTATAACAAATGGACACAAAAAATGCAGGAGAAATATGACCGACACGTAGTTTTGAATAGCGTATGATACGTTTGACTATATGCACGAACTTCGCAGCGTAAACAATAAGGCCTAAATTTATTTATTGTGATAGTTCATTATTTTTTGTACTTAGGAATTCGTAAAAGAAGGAAGTTCTATTTCTGGACTGTCTACAAAATTATGGTTCCCCAATGTTTTTCCATAATGTATGACAAGGATATTCTCGAGGCAGCTTCCTTGCTCTTGTTATACTCATTTAAGTCTATCTGTCAGTATCAAGACCCATTTAAAACAAATATTTCTGGAGACTGAGTAAGTAATTACTTTACTCCTTCGGAAGCCATTTCACAGTTATAAAAAGGTTAAAGCTGTTATCACGTTACCTGCATCACTGCAAAGTACTGATGAGCTATCGATAAATTTAATTAATTTGAATCTCCACCTTACAATGCAGTTTCGTTCAAATGGCTCTGAGCACTATGGGACTTAACAGCTGTGGTCATCAGTCCCCTAGAACTTAGAACTACTTAAACCTAACTAACCTAAGGACATCACACACATCCATGCCCGAGGCAGGATTCGAACCTGCGACCGTAGCAGTCGCGCGGTTCCGGACTGCGCGCCTAGAACCGCGAGTCGCGCCCGGCTGCAGTTTCGTAACAGATATCTGGTCCACTTGCATAACTCGTCGCCAGATCTGCATGTTCATGTACTCGCCTCGGTAACCGAAGTCGCTAAAGCTGATTCGATCCTGAGAGGGGATGAAATTTTCACTGTCAGTATGTGGCTAGTGAAGGCACTTAAATTGGTAGCGTAAAGTTTCTGATCAATAGTCTTCGCGCCAAAGTCCTGGATTAAATTCCAAACCACTCCGCAGCGTCCCATCAAGTAAGAGTAAGTGACACTATCGACAGTGATCCGTCTCGTCCATACGATGTGACGTCAAGCTCTGCTGCCCCCTTGGTGGTATTCGAGAGGAGTATACTACGTACCGGCTCAGGGTTGATCCTCTCTCTTCTCTCATAATCAGAATCACACAAACATAATACTACACTGTACACGCATCCATTGCACTCAGAAACACTGTGCAAAAACACTTATTCGTTACCCGCATGGAAAAGGTCCTATCAGCGCAGAGGAAGAATAGGCACCTAAACCACCCTCCTGGGATACCACAGTCAACCACTGCGATATAACATTTACAGTTTTTTTACATGTACGTTTAATCTTCTCTTCTTCATTGGGGACTGCATTAGGTATTTAGGTGGATGGATGGATAGATCCTGGGCAGGCTGAGGTAAGGGGATTGTCGGCGCACAACCAAAAGATGAGCGCAATGGCTACTTGTCGCCCTAAAGAGTTATTTAAACAATATTAAAACATCAAATATGTTATACACCACGCAGGTTGATGCTTAGGTAAATGATGTACAATAGATTTATTTCATAATAGATGAACTAAAGTCCCTCATTCGAGAAAGTCAATTACAAGAACTGTTTGCAATAATTCAGGGTAAACACTGAAATTACACAATTGGACAGATGGCCACAATGACGGACAAAGTCAACAGTCCCCCATTCATACTGAAAGTAGAACAGTACAACTAAAGGTCGACAGCCGGTACGAAAGTCCCTTGCAGTCACAGCTGCGTATGCCATTCCCCGGCGATGTCTGAGGTAGCCCCCATGGTCTGTGGTGATTGGCGTCGTAGATTCTGAAGGTTTTCGGAGAGAGCTGTGACTGATGGACTGAGGTGCAGTCGGTGTCTGGTCTGGAGGAATCGAGGAAAAGTCTGACTGGAGAGGCTCTATGACGGCATCTGGTTACAGCATGAACTATTTTGCGACTACGTAACCTGCAGAAGCAAGCAAGTCTACGGTGTTGGTGACCTCTGCTGGCAACGATGCTGCCTCTTGTTGGCTTGCTTAGCGCGCACAATCATTGTCTTCGGCTGGTATAGCCCCTGTCACTATAGGCCACACGCTTACCAAAACTGTGAGAGGAGTTGTTGATCGCTAGGGCGAACGGCCGGTGCACGGCATAACGTTCACTGTCCGTAAAGTACGAAGGACGTTCAGACGGGCAGCGTTGGTGGACAGTGGTGACCTTCCGCCGACGTAAGCTTCTACATACATACTCTGCAAGCCTCCTTACTATGCGTAACGGAGCTTACGCGTACCACCAACACTCATTACCTCTCCTATTCCACTCGCAAGCAGAGGGACGGGGAAACGACTGTCTGTATGCCTATCTATGAGCGGTAATTTCTCATATCTTGTCTTCGTGGTCCTTACGCGAAATATATGTTGGCGTCAGTAGAGTCTTTCTGAAATCAGCTTCAAATGCCGGTTCTCTAAATTTTCTCAGTAGTGTTCCTCGAAAAGAACATCGCTGTTCCTCCAGGAATACCCACTTGTGTTCCCGAAGCGTTTTCGTAAAACTTGCGTTTTGTTCGAACCTACAGGTAATAAGTCTAACAGCCCGCGTCGGAATTGCTTCGATGTCTTCCTTTAAGCCGACATGGTGCGGATCCCAAGCACTCGGGCATTACTCAAGAGTAGGTCGCACTAGCGTCCTACGTGTGGTCTCCTTTACACATGAACCACTTCTTCACAAAATTCTCTCAATAAACCGAAGTCGACCATTCACCTTCCCTACCTTAGTCCTCAAAAGCTCGTTCCATTTCATATCGCTTTGCAACGTTGCACGAAGACATTTTAACAACGGGACTGTCTCTAGCAGCACCTTAGTAATGCTGTATTCGAACGTTACGGGTTTGGTTTTCCTACTCATCCACATTAGCTTATATTTTTCTACATTCCGAGTTAGCTGTCATTCTTCACACCAAATAGAAATTTTGTCTGCCTTGTAGCCTCCTACAGTCACTCAACTCAGACACCTTCCCATACACCACAGCATCATCATCAAACTGCAGATTGCTGCCCACCCCTGCTACCGGATATTTTATGTATATAGAAAATAACAGCAGTTCTGTCACACTTCCATGGAGCACTCCAGACAATGCACGTGTCAATGACGAACCCTCGCCATCGAGGACACACTGGGTTCTATTACTTAATGCCCTCTCACATATCTGGGAACCTATTCCGCATGCTCATACCTTCGTTAACAGTCTGCAATGGAGCACAGTGCCAAATGCCTTCCGGAAATCTAGAAGTACGGAATCTGCCTGTTGTCCTTTGCCCATTGTTCACAGTGTATCATGTGAGAAAAGCTGAGTTTCTAACGACTGAAACTGATCATTTCCCCGCCAAGGATATTAGGTCGACATCCAAATACTGCCTTCTCCTGCATGTATTTTGAGATAGTACAAAATCTATTATAAACGTTTCGCTCATTTTGTGCGATTGCAAACTGATGAAAACGCATGTCAGACATTTTAATGACGGATATTGCATCATCTGTCTCAACTCTTTTACCTACAACAAGCATTGAGAACGAGATACAGAGCTATACAGATGGTATGAAACAACCACGAGGTCGAACCAAAATATGTAAGCGGAGCAGAGACGAACGAGGGTTGAGAAGGGCTGCAAAGGATGTAATCCACTGAGATAGGCAACTTTGAGAAAGAGCAGACTGTTATGATCCATCGTCTGCGAATGAGATCTTGGAAACTACGAAGCTGCTCGGCTGTTCGTGTGCTGCTGTGATGAGCGTCTATGGGAAATCGCTGAAGGAAGGTGAAGTGGGATACGAGGTATTGGGTGCTCACATCTATCACAGAATGTTGATGTCGGAGGCTTACCTTTCTCTGTAAACTAGGATAGATCTGTGGAAGGTCTGACGAGAGAGTATGGACATACGTTGACTCGGTGTGCAATGTGCCCGCTTCAGCCACGCGATCACTGGAACCTACGCCGCTCTGAGTTGCAGGCCATCATTAGAGGAGGGGCGTACCAGCAGCCAACTGGCAGTCATACCACTTGACAATGGCCAAGGAGTGCTTGGCCGAGAGCTCGTGTTCAAAATGGTTCAAATGGCTCTAAGCTCTATAGAACTTAACATCTGAGGTCACCAGTCCCCTAGATTTGGAACTACTTACACGTAACTAACCTAAGGACATCACACACATCCGTGCCCGAGGCAGGATTCGAACCTGCGAACGTAGCAGCCTCGTGGTTCCGGACTGAAGCGCCTAGAAACGCTCCACCACAGCGGCAGGCAGAGCTCGTGCAATTTTAATCTTTCGAAGCGACTGGAAATCCGAGAACCTTTTATTCAATGTTACCGCCGTGAGACTCTGCATTCTTACAGAGTTTGGACCATGAATCAAGCGTGTAGCCTGGTACGATGAATCAATTTTCTTGTTGCACTGGTTGCATTTAACTAGAACCTGTGATAGTAGACGAAGCCTTCACGGCAGTTCTGGATTATATCCCGCCTCGGGCATCGATGTGTGTGATGTCTTTAGGTTAGTTAGGTTTAGGTAGTTCTAAGATCTAGGGGACTGATGACCTCAGATGTTAAGTCCCATAGTGCTCAGAGCCATTTGAACCATTTGAGTTTTGGATTACGTGACCATTATCGCCGACCACATGCATCCTGTCATACTTGATGTCTTCCTGAATGACGCCGGCCGGGATGGCCGTGCGGTTCTAGGCGCTTCAGTCTGGAACCGATCGACCGCTACGGTCGCAGGTTCGAATCCTGCCTCGGGCATGGATGTGTGTGATGTCCTTAGGTTAGTTAGGTTTAAGTAGTTCTAAGTTGTAGGGGACTGATGACCACAGATGTTGTCCCACAGTGCTCAAAGTAATTTTTTTTCTCAATGACAATGGTATTTTCCAGCAAGATAACTGCATAAGATCAGAATTGTCCTACAGGCGTTAACCGACAAGAAAGTGAACTGAGGCTAATATCTAAACCACCAAATTCCCCTGATCGAGCCACAGGGAGGACTTCTGGTATGCTACTGGGCAACAGCTCCGCACCCATAAATCACGAACATGAAATTTGCAGGAACTGCTTGATCTGCGCATAGACACCTTGTGCTACACACCTTCGAAAACCTACGAACGATTTTTCGAATCCACAGGAAGTAGTATTGCCGTTACATTGCATGCCATAGGTCTCCCAACACGTTATTAAACAAATAGTCATTATATTTGCTTCCTCAGCGTATATTATCATGTGTGTCGCAAAGATTTTGTTACGAAGTTGATGATCGTTTTGAAACAGTTTATGATGTCATCAATGTAATTTTTTATATTGGGCTGTTAGAGTGAGGAAATACCGAAATTGACTGTCCTTATCAAGAATAATGCTCATAGCAATGTGTTTTCAACATCTCATTGAAACTCCACTTTTAAATTTCAATATTTCGATGACGAATACCCCAAGAATGTACTAGTACGTAGGAACTTCTATTTTGGTAAATATGACTCTGTAAGTATCGTATGCGTTAACGTATGTTGTATCAAGTAAATGTTTGGATTTATCCCAAATAATATCTCAATGACGACTCTTGGCGCGTCACCATCATCTTGGACAGTTTCAGTACCAGGCTGGGTCAATTGGGAACATAAGCCTCGCCATCCAGTGCTGTTTTCCTACCATCTTCCTGTGCTTGCTCTTGTCCAGTCCTCATCTTTTTTATCACTCCACCACACCTTTCAGCCATCTATTCCTTGGTCTTTTTCTTGGTCATTTACTTCGCATCTCTATTTCGTGTACCTTCTTGGGAATCCTCTTGTTTTCCATTCTTTTTATAAGTGTCCATACAATGTTAGCTTTGAAGTTTCTATCCTGCTCCTCGAGGATTCCTCTTCCGCTATTTCCCCTACCCTTTCATTCCTTATCCTGTATCTCACTGTTATTCCAAACCTACGTCTGAGGATCATCATTTCACATACCTGTAGTCTGCTTACATCTCTTTTCTCCATTACCTATGTTTCAGTATTGCGATGTTGTAACGTCTGTGCATTACTTCCTTGCTTTTCCTGTGGGACGTCTTTGTCCCACACCAGGCTCTTAACACTTCGCAAGAATGCTTGTGTCTGTCCGCCACGTTCACTTATCTCTTTCTCATTTCTTCTATTTTCCTGTTTCACACTTCCTAAGTACTTGAAATTCTCCATTTTCTTCAGTTTCTCGCCTCCAGTCCTTATTTCGCCAGTTGATTTATCTTTATTTTCAGTTATAACCAGAATCTCACACTTGTTTACATTGAATTTCATTCCATATTATCTGGCACTTTCTTCCCAAGCGTCCGGCTCTTCCTGAATCTCCTCCTTCCTGTTTCCTCAGATCGTCAAGTCATCTGTGCACACCACTACTTTCCACTTCTCCAGTTTTTTCTACCACCTTTGTCATTATCTCATACAAGATCACATTCAATACGACAGGTGACAATGTACTGCCCTGTTTCTCACCACTTGTTTGCTGGAACCAACCAGCCCTGTATTTTCTCACTTTCACACAACTCAGACTACCACAATAAGTCTGCTCTACTCTGCTTAGCTTTTTTATTGCACTCCCTCCTTCTCTAGTGCCTCCCAGACTTTTTACTACAGATGTTCACAAATGCGTATTCTGCACCAAGAAAGGCCATCACAATGTCTTCCCCATACTCATAGTGGTGCTCGTGGAGCTGCCGTTCTATTCTGCAGGTCGTAATTGTCTTTTAAAAGGTATTGTTTCCTCAGCGACTCAAGTTTCTTTGTCTTGAGATTGGTGGACATCCAAACGTTGATTGTACAAAAAGACAAGTCTTACAGAAACTGACGTGAATGGGTGACGCTTGACAATTTACATTGTGCTATAATGTTTAATTTTTGAATGATTACAAATTCTCCTTGTAGTGTCAATAGCAACAATGATTTATGCCTTAGGCTTCCTGAGCCTTCTCAACGACGACATCCCGGGCAACGCTGGCCTGAAGGACCAGGTGATGGCCCTCCAGTGGGTGCAGCGCAACATACGGGCCTTCGGCGGCGATCCGGACAAGGTCACCGTGTTCGGGGAGAGCGCAGGAGGATGCTCCACGTCACACATGTTCCTGTCGCCGGCTGCCAAAGGTACGGGAGCCACCAGGTCCACTCACGTATCTGAAACAAGTAACTGATCCACACGCCTCAATACTGAGCAAATGTAACGTTACTGCAACAAGCTTTGCTTACATTGTAATCTAGGGCAGGCGACGATCGTAAAGGAACTCTGATGAGGTCAGGATAAAGGTCTATCGCAAATGCGGCCGATAATTATTCACAAAATTAATGTTTTCAGCAAAATCATTAAGGGGACTGCATTTTCACTGAATTTTAAATGCTGCCACATAAGCACAAAGGAAAAAAAAAAAAAAAGATTCACGAGAGACATCACTCTAATACCGTGTAACACGCCTCAACTCGGAGAGGAATAGGGGCCACAGTTTATTTCACGTAAGCCATTACAGCTGAAGCCACTCATACTCTAGAGCTACTAAATTGGGGGAATGTGGATTTCTGCATTCCACCCGCTGTTCCACATAGTTGCAGATATTTTATGTGCGATTAACTATGCAGTTCTGTTCTAATGTACTTCACATATATACATCTTTGATCAATTTGACCTTAATTTGTTGAAAGTGGGCTCAAACAAGAAAATAAATTGCTAAACATTAATTATTGGAAGACTAGGAGAGTAATTAATAACTGTATACAGCTTCATACACTTTTTAAATAACAGTACTATTATTCCAGTGTTGTTTTTACGTAATGCATTGGTATTATAAGGTAGGACAGTGATGAACACGCTTTCAGGGTCAATCACGTGCCACTACCTATAGGTTTTATGCAACTCGTGCACCCATGTGTGGGATTTTCATATTCTCTTGCTGGCTACAAGAAAACTATTAGTCCTAGAGAAGAAATGAACGGTACCTTTTTGTAAGAAACTCAATGTACTTAAATTTTGTTCAGGGATACGTTGTCGCTAGAGGCCGTAGTTTTCGTATTATTCAAGAAAAAACGTAATAAAGTGACCTTCAAATGCTTTGTTCTCGAAAAGTACGAAAATCATGGCCTCTAGTGAAGATGTATCGCAGTATAAAATTTAACTAAATTAAATTTCCTACAAAAGCTTCTGTCATTTTTCTGTAGATCTAATAGTTTGCATGTAGCAAGCGAGAGAAATGGCTCTGAGCACTATGCGACTTAACTTCTGAGGTCATCAGTCGCCTAGAACTTAGAACTAATTAAACCTAACTAACCTAAGGACATCACACACATCCATGCCCGAGGCAGGATTCGAACCTGCGACCATAGCGGTCGCCCGGCTCCAGACTGTAGCGCCCAGAACCGCACGGCCACTTCGGCCGGCCAGCAAGCGAGAGAGTATGAAAAAGTTGTACATGGCTTTTGAATGCATTGTATAAAACCCATAAGCGAGGGCAGCTGAATCACCCTGAAGAGTGTATACACAATCAACAAGATGCCTTTATTCATTGCTTACAGTTTGGACGCAAGTATATGATGAGAGCCTTACAAACATGTATCTTAGAGTTTTCATGCATCAAGTTCTTTTTATTGTAATTGTTCGATGGATAGAAGTCACAGCGCCTGTGTTTTACAGTTTTTCCAGAACTTGCGGGCCCTAAGATTGGAAGAACATTTTCAGTTTTTGGGATATTTCTTCGCATCACTCAGTGATTCATCTGATCTTCCTTTATGGGAGCTTTTCCGAGTTATTCTAAGAATTACCTCTCTATCACTATGTTTGTATTCAACCCAGGATCTACAGATATCCACAAAACATAAGCTTTGTATACAGAAAAGTTCCGAAAATTTAAATAATAACGCTGGCCGTCGATTTGTCTTTCGTTTACAGATATAAAGTTTGTTACTTGACTGTGTCAGAAGCCCTTTTAATTTTCTAGTAATCGTAGATCATTTCTGTCATGTTTTCATCTCGATTGCTGATTTGGCCACTGTGGTACATAGTATTCATAAGTGCGACATTGCTGTTTTTCTCTGGGATGTAACTGACCGCAGCTGTGCCATTCGTGAATTACAATGATGTATAGTGTCCCTTTCCTTTCTTGCAGCTGCTGGCTGAAGTAGTAAGAGAGAAAAAAGTTGTCGGAGGTTACAGTCATCGTATCTTCTTTTCTTTGATGATGCTCATACTGCTCTGCGTGCAAAGATGTTTGCGTTCAGAACATATGAAGTTTCACTGTGGGAAAGCGCCCTTACTTTTATCCTACATTCTGCCGTTTACTTGGCACAGATATTTAAAATTTCTTCTGTGTCAACATTTGTTAGTGGTTTGTTCGACATCGTGAGTATTCGCGAACACACTACAACATTCAAGTAACCCACAGAAATCTCTTTCAGCTAGAATTCTTATGGTAATATTATAGTGCAATAATTACCATAATCCACGTCCATACAAATTATAAAAAATGGATTCACTTATGTATGTATCTATGTTTCACGTCTCCTCCTACACCATTGGACCGATCTCAATTGAAGTATACGGAAAGAATCACTGTGGAGGTAAGAAACATCCACATATCAACGGAATGGAGTGAAAAAGTAGTGCAGCCCATGACGCGAGAATACTCATATTTTAGTCATCAAATGTTTGAGACTGAGAGCACTTACAGACTAGCAACAAACTTTACACATAATCTCAAACCTTTGCAAAACTTTTTCTCGCTGACGACCCTCACAAAATGATGATGGAATAAAGTTTGTCGCCTACTACATTTTCGCTCTACATGCAGTAAAACTGCTACTTGAACCAGGACGTTTTAATTTATTAATTCTTCAGTATTAACTGTATTTGTGACACATTTTGCAGACACTCACATATATCACTGAACGTACCAGAAAAATTACATTGCTGTACGACACTCAGTTCAGGAGGAACGACTTCATAAATATTATGCTGCGTGAAAATGAAACTGCAGGGTGAAATTAGCCACACACACAGGCGAAATATGTGTACAAATACACTTGAATTACATTAAGTATTTGTGAAACATAATTGAAATGTGCCTGTGTGAGCAAAGCCACGGGTTTTAAGCTCATCCTAAACTCCTGGAACGATTTAAGTCAAATTTGGCACACATATTAGTTACAATCTGGAAATAAAAGATACTGTAGGGATAAGAAACACCAGCCTTATGTTGGGGTGTGTGTATGACAACGTGGAAAGAGAGAGGAGAGTGAGGGCATGAACAGTCAGCGAGGTGGAAGGAGGAGATAGGCACACTTAGGAGGAGACTTTGAACGCAGATTGTAGTTTGAGCTAGACACAGGGACATTCCATTTCGGAAATTGGTTGGGAATTCGGTATTCTGAGATCCGCACTGTAAAGAGAGTGCCGACAGTACCAAATTGCAGGCATTACCTCTCACCATGGACAACACAGTGGCCGACGGCCTTTACTTAACGACCGAGGGCAGCGGAGTTCGAGTAGAGTAGTCAATGCTAACAGACAAGCAACACTGCATGAAATAACCGCAGAAATCAATCTGAGACGTACGACGAACGTATCCGTTGTGACAGTGTGGTGAAATTTGGCGTTAATGGGCTATGGCAATAGACGTATAACGGGAGTACTTTTGATAACAGCTTGAAATCGCCTGCAGCGCCTCTCATGGGCTCGTGGCCATATATGATGGACACTAGTCGACTGGAAAACCATGACGTGATCAGATGAGTTCCGTGGGTAAGAGATGATGGTAGGGCTCGAATCTGTCGCAGTCCTCACGAAGCCATTGACCCAAGTTGTCAACAAGACACTGTGCAAGCTGGAGGAGGTTCCATAGTAGTCTAGGCTGTTTTTGTATGCAAAGGACTGTGTCCTCTGGTCCTACTAAACCGATCATGGACTGGAAATGTTCAGCTACTTGGAGTCCATTTGCAGCCAATCATGGACTTCATGTTTTCTAGTAACGGTGAAATTTTGTGTAAGTGACAATGCGCCATGTCACCGGGCTACAATTGTTTGAAGAACATTCTGGACAATTTGAGCCAATGAAATGGACGCCCATGTCGTCCGACAGGAATCTCATCGAACATTTATGGGACATAATCGAGAGGTCGTTGGTGCACTACTCCTGCAACTACAATACTTTCGCAAAAATGGACGGTTATAAAGGCAACATGCCTCAGTATTTCTGCAAGGAACGCGCAACGATTTGTTGAATCCACGTCATGTCGTGTTTCTGCACTACTTCGACAAAAAGGAGGTTCCACATGGTATTAGGAGGTATCTCATGTCTTTTGTCAGCTCAATGCATAAGACAAATAAATTGCTATGCATACATTATGATATGAAATTAATCCTTCACAACATCCACGAGTAATAAGTCAGTAGATTCAGAAAAGATACTAATATAAGACAGAAAGTTTCTGATTTTTTGACATAACCTCACGATGCCCTATACGGCGCGTTCTTAAATTAATAAGCAACATTCTGCAACCTAAGACTGTTTTTAAAATAGTGAAAATATTTCTTTTTGTGTCATACTGACCCTGAAAGGTCGTACATAAGGATATTATATAGTACAAATCCAAACAATCACAAACTTTTTTGAGTGACAAACACCACTTGAAAAACTGCAGACAATGTCAATGTATTTCACAGCCTCATTTCACAACGTAGGAGATAAAATAATACTGTTGTTATGTCATATAGGCAGGAACGAAACAGCACAGTCAAGCGGGCCTTGAGAGGTGCGACAGGGTGCCTGAGCATTCATCAAACCAGCAACGTATGCGTGCAGCCCTGTAAAAGTGGCTGGTATCGTCTCTGGAAATTGGTGTGCCCACAGCGTACCTATCATGTACTGTCGCATCCATCATGAACTGTCATGCTATTCTATTTTCAGAATATTGGATCTACATTATTTTGGTGTTGTTATAAATGATATTCAAGTCTACCTTCAAATTTACTCTGTTAAGATGTTCCTTTCGTTCGTTTACCAGCACTAGAGGTGAACAGCGCATGCTATCGCTCTCAAAATTATTCGAACGATCTGAACTGAGTTTCGCCTGATATGTATGCAACTTACATAACGTAGCTGCTTGCAGATCCTCGGCTCGCTTTACGATACAGTCGTTTCATTATACAAAGTGCTTACTTCAAGTGGCCAGAAGACGTAACTGCTCCGTATGGCTATAATTCCAAATGGAAATTAATATCACGATAATGATAATACTCGTATAACAAAGCACATTATTTTAGAGATGAATCAACTGTTACGCTTGTTATATCAAATTGTTACAGTAAGTTTTAACTTGAAATTTCATAACGAAAATTTTTGCGTAGCACTGGGATCCGCCAGTCTATGCTGATTGAAACTGAAATGACGAAACTAAAAAGTTTTCACCTACCGGGATTTGAACCCAGTATCTGGGGTCATTGACTTTTAGTCACGAATAGACATTAAAAATCGGTTTATTTCACCAGTACCGAGATGTGCGCATGTCTGAAGTGGAAACAACATGACGTGAGGTTCTGTGCTGACTGGAGTCGAGCCCTGGACTTATCACTGTCGTTGACTACATATCGAATTCTTTTTCGCCAGTAATTAAAAGTGGCGTGTTTGAACCTGAAATGATACGACGACCATTCTGTGTATGACAGGGAGTCGAAACTGGTACTAACCGTTATTGCTGAAATCGCAAGGAGAGGTATTAAAAATCATAACCATTTGTCACCTGCAGTTTGGTGTGCGCACACTACAATTTGAAATGAGACGATGGAAATTTTTGTGCCAGTCATGATAGGAACCGACGCACCCGCTTTATGGAGAACTTGAGACGTTCGTAATCATGGAGAAACAATGAAATGATGGAACCGAATCGTCCCAAAGGGGTCAGACCCAGTGAGAGGAGAGATCTGAGCTCGAAAACCAGTCCAACATCAATATTTTCGATATATCAAGTTCAGATACAATAAGAAATAAGTGCCCTCGACAATTAATAATATTAATAAAAAACCCATGTCACAGAGCAAACTCGTGGCTTAGTTATTACCTGGTGTAACTACCGATGCCAAACTTCACCGACTCTCCTAAAGTACGTGACAAAGGGACATGTGTAATGTGGCGTTAGAAACACAGTGCCACCCTACATTGTTCATATAGCCTTGCCAGAGGTGAAGAGGGTCCTCTTGTGCTTGTCAAAATCGGTTGGATAATGTGTGATTCGAACCCGGACTTCAGGCATACGTATCTAGAATCATTCCAACAGACAACCACCCAACACAGAGAAAACATTCGTGATTGTTTCGTAAAGGAGACTACTACACACTCTATGGAGGTTGACTACAACCTGCGCAATGCATTCATTTCCTTGTTTGTCCACATCGACATATTCGACCACATAGATATACACTACCAATCTACCCCATGCGTGACTTGATTTCTTTAACACTAAAAAGAAATCCATAATAGTCAGCTGCACGAAGTGGTAACACGCCTAGGCTGCGGAAATTTCTGCTGGAAGGCTTGCCTTCCTCTTTCCAGTCCGTGCTGGTGTAGGTGACAGTCGTGGAGAAGGCCCCACCATCAAGAACGGGCCCACTCCTCTGTTCATTGGCATTTAACTGTGGTGATGTGAAGCAACTGCAACATATTTAGCTACTGCAGCCGACATCACGTCTTCGATTTCGTCGGTCCACACAGTCAGGCTCGTGCTGCGATCACCCCTCAGTATTAACAGGGCGGCTGAAGGTCGCAGTACATCTGTAATATGGACACATACTGAACCCATCCGCTGTCTGTCATCCATAAGCATGGCACTGTGAGAGGTCACCTTCGAATCAGCTGCTGATGGAATTCTGTCATGGGAACGGACGATCATATCTTTCTGCTGGGGATTGTCATCACCGTCAAGATTTCTGACTTCTGTTAACATCGTCCCGCTGTTATCGGATGGAACCAGTCGACGTTTCTTCTGTCGCTTTGGACTTGAGTGTCGGTATCCAACAACGACTGGGGTCGTTGCCATCAGGGACTGTCCGTCTGTAGTGTCCTGCCACGACATCGGAGGCTGCTCAGTGATGGCTGAAGACGACGCACCTGTCGATAGTCGATGATCAGATGAAACAGATTGGAAGGTCCCCATGTAAGTCAACGGGAACAACGTTAGATCAGGCGACATCTTCTCCTCCAACTTCGACGGTTGTGTGATGCTACACTGCATACAGTTTGATCTAAGATATACTCCTTGCCTGTATCCCGAACAGGTATTTGACTGGCCATCGCAAATTATGATGGCCTGGCATCCACCGATTTTGAAATAGGATGGGACATGCTTAGTAAGCTCTATGCCCACCTGGAACATCCCAATCAGAACTGAGTACATGGTAAAGTGTGCCCATTTCTCCACCATGTTGTTGTTATGGTATTCAGTCCTGAGACTGGTTTGATGCAGCTCTCCATGCTACTCTATCCTGTGCAAGCTTTTTCATCTCCCAGTACCTACTGCAACCTACATCCTTCTGAATCTGCTTAGTGTATTCATCTCTTTGTCTCCCTCTACGATTTTTACCCTCCACGCTGCCCTCCAGTACTAAATTGGTGATCCCTTGATGCCTCAGAACATGTCCTACCAACCGATCCCTTCTTCTGGTCAAGTTGTGCCACAAACTTCTCTTCTCCCCAATCCTATTCAATACTTCCTCATTAGTTATGTGATCTACCCATATAATCTTCAGCATTCTTCTGTAGCACCACATTTCGAAAGCTTCCATTCTCTTCTTGTCCAAACTATTTATCGTCCATGTTTCACTTCCATACAAGGCTACACTCCATACGAATACTTTCAGAAATGACTTCCTGACACTTAAATCAATACTGGATGTTAACAAATTTCTCTTCTTCAGAAACGCTTTCCTTGCCATTGCCAGCCTACATTTTATATCCTCTCTACTTCGACCACCGTGAGTTATTTTGCTCCCCAAATAGCAAAACTCCTTTACTGCTTTAAGTGCCTCATTTCCTAATCTAATTCCCTCAGCATCACCCGACTTGATTAGACTACATTCCATTATCCTTGTTTTGCTTTTGTTGATGTTCATCTTATATCCTCCTTTGAAGACACTGTCCATTCCATTCAACTGCTCTTCCAAGTCCTTTGCTGTCTCTGACAGAATTACAATGTCATCGGCGAACCTCAAAGTTTTTATTTCTCCTCCATGAATTTTAATACCTACTCCGAATTTTTCTTTTGTTTCCTTTACTGCTTGCTCAATATACAGATTGAACAACATCGGGGAGAGGCTACAGCCCTGTCTTACTCCCTTCCCAACCACTGCTTCCCTTTCATGTCCCTCGACTCTTATAACTGCCATCTGGTTTCTGTACAAATTGTAAATAGCCTTTCGCTCCCTGTATTTTACCCCTGCCACCTTTAGAATTTGAAAGAGAGTATTCCAGTCAACATTGTCAAAAGCTTTCTCTAAGTCTACAAATGCTAGAAACGTAGGTTTGCCTTTCCTTAATCTTTCTTCTAAGATAAGTCGTAAGGTCAGTATTGCCTCACGTGTTCCAGTGTTTCTACGGAATCCAAACTGATCTTCCCCGAGGTTGGCTTCTACTAGTTTTTCCATTCGTCTGTAAAGAATTCGTGTTAGTATTTTGCAGCTGTGACTTATTAAACTGATAGTTCGGTAATTTTCACATCTGTCAACACCTGCTTTCTTTGGGATTGGAATTATTATATTCTTCTTGAAGTCTGAGGGTATTTCGCCTGTTTCGTACATCTTGCTCACCAGATGGTAGAGTTTTGTCAGGAGTGGCTCTCCCAAGGCCGTCAGTAGTTCCAATGGAATGTTGTCTACTCCGGGGGCCTTGTTTCGACTCAGGTCTTTCAGTGCTCTGTCAAACTCTTCACGCAGTATCATATCTCCCATTTCATCTTCATCTACATGCTCTTCCATTTCCATAAAATTGTCCTCAAGTACATCACCCTTGTATAGACCCTCTATATACTCCTTTCACCTTTCCGCTTTCCCTTCTTTGCTTAGAACTGGGTTTCCATCTGAGCTCTTGATATTCATACAAGTCGTTCTCTTATCACCAAAGGACTCTCTAATTTTCCTGTAGGCTGTATCTATCTTACCCCTAGTGAGATAGGCCTCTACATCCTTACATTTGTCCTCTAGCCATCCCTGCTTAGCCATTTTGCACTTCCTGTCGATCTCATTTTTGAGACGTTTGTATTCCTTTTTGCCTGCTTCATTTACTGCATTTTTATATTTTCTCCTTTCATCAATTAAATTCAATATTTCTTCTGTTACCCAAGGATTTCTACTAGCCCTCGTCTTTTTACCTACTTGATCCTCTGCTGCCTTCGCTACTTCATCCCTCAAAGCTACCCATTCTTCTTCTACTGTATTTCTTTCCCCTATTCCTGTCAGTTGTTCCCTTATGCTCTCCCTGAAACTCTGTACAACCTCTGTTTCTTTCAGTTTATCCAGGTCCCATCTCCTTAAATTCCCACCTTTTTGCAGTTTCTTCAGTTTTAATCTACAGGTCATAACCAATAGATTGTGGTCAGAGTCCACAACTGCCCCTGGAAATGTTTTACGATTTAAAACCTGGTTCCTAAATCTCTGTCTTACCATTATATAATCTATCTGATACCTTTTAGTATCTCCAGGGTTCTTCCATGTATACAACCTTCTTTCATGATTCTTAAACCAAGTGTTAGTTATGATTATGTTGTGCTCTGTGCAAAATTCTACCAGGCGGCTTCCTCTTTCATTTCTTAGCACCAATCCATATTCACCTACTATGTTTCCTTCTCTCCCTTTTCCTACACTCGAATTCCAGTCACCCATGACTATTAAATTTTCGTCTCCCTTCACAATCTGAATAATTTCTTTTATTTCATCATACATTTCTTCAATTTCTTCGTCATCTGCAGGGCCAGTTGGCATATAAACTTGTACTACTGTAGTAGGTGTGGGCTTCGTATCTATCTTGGCCACAATAATGCGTTCACTATGCTGTTTGTAGTAGCTTACCCGCATTCCTATTTTCCTATTCATTATTAAACCTACTCCTGCATTACCCCTATTTGATTTTGTGTTTATAACCCTGTAGTCACCTGACCAGAAGTCTTGTTCCTCCTGCCACCGAACTTCACTAATTCCCACTATATCTAACTTTAACCTATCCATTTCCCTTTTTAAATTTTCTAACCTACCTGCCCGATTAAGGGATCTGACATTCCACGCTCCGATCCGTAGAACGCCAGTTTTCTTTCTCCTGATAACGACATCCTCTTGAGTAGTCCCCGCCCGGAGATCCGAATGGGGGACTATTTTACCTCCGGAATATTTTACCCAAGAGGACGCCATCATCATTTAATCATACAGTAAAGTTGCATGCCCTCGGGAAATATTACGGCCGTAGTTTCCCCTTGCTTTCAGCCGTTCGCAGTACCAGCACAGCAAGGCCGATTTGGTTATTGTTACAAGGCCAGATCAGTCAATCATCCAGACTGTTGCCCTTGCAACTACTGAAAAGGCTGCTGCCCCTCTTCAGGAACCACACGTTTGTCTGGCCTCTCAACAGATACCCCTCCGTTGTGGTTGCACCTACGGTACGGCTATCTGTATCGCTGAGGCACGCAAGCCTCCCCACCAACGGCAAGGTCCATGGTTCATGGGGGGGGGGGGGGGCTCTCCACCATATGGCTTATTATATTCCTGTAGGACCTCAACATTGCAGTCACCATCTCTGCTGGCACCTCAGACGGGAACTCGAACCCACGGACCATCCTCTGACTGAGACTTGCATGTTCCACTTTCACAGGAACAAGGTGTCCATCCAAATGTTGAAAGTGAAGGTCACTCGTCTTTTAGACAATCCTTTGACAAGCCTGCTCTCGATGGACAGGTGAATCCCTGTTAGTTCGTGATAAGTGATGTCATCATCTAATAAAAACTGTTGAGTTTCCAGTGCGTTTGGTTGCGCATACTCGGTCGTAAAACTGCACTTCAATGACGACTTCGGCTTTGGGAATGTCATGGTGCGTCGAAGGAAGTAGGATACATGGAGACGGCTGTAGCCTACAACAACCCGCGCGTACGCTAACGCGGCAGGGACGTAAATAAGTCGCTGCCCGGCCGAAGGCAGATCGTCAGTTCAGCTAGTGGGCCAGTGCTGATAAGTGTTCGCGCTCACTGTGGTAACTCTGATTAACAGAGATAACTGGTAAGGTTAAATACTACATTAGTTACACATTATATGTGGAATGGCCCCCGTGGAATCAAATAATAAATGACACACCAATGTCACAACTTAAGTGGGAATCATTCAGACTACTTATCGGAAATGACAATGGAATATCAGTTGAATTAAGCAGGACAGTTCTGAACCATACCAGGAAGTGAGTCGCCGGTCGCGTTGTTGCCAAAAGTATTCAACAATGTTGCTAATTCTCCACTAGATTAGCGATAGCCAACGCTGAACTGGCTAGCAGTTGTGAATCACTCCTTTCGAAGCTGCTACGAAGCCTACTATTACCGTGTAGTCTGGTAGCCGAAATATCTAAAGCATAACCAAATGACTTGTAACTGCATTTTGATTAAAGCATAGTTAAAAATAATGTGCAGACTCGCCGACTGCAACTCAAACATCATAAATGAAGAGGATGGGGAATTATATGGATGGCTCTATTGTTCAGTAGCTGTTGTAACTACAGAGAAAAAATAAATAAAAATCTCCGAGTTTTCAAGATATATTGTAATTCTGTTGCTAACGCAATAAGACTTACAGGAAACCCGAATGGTAGGATAGTATCGTGAAAAGAAGTGATATGGCAAATACCAACAGAATTAGAACAAAGATAATGAAACATAGTCGAATTAAACGAGCTGATGCTGAAGGAATTAGATTAGGAAGTAAGGCACTAAAAGTGGTAGACGAGTTGTGTTATTGAGGCAGCAAGATAAGCGAAGATGCTGAAATTGAGGGTACAGAAAATGCAGTATGCAAAACATTTCAGAAAATGAGAAACTTGTCTACGTCCAATATATATTTGGATGCTGGAACGTCTTTCCGGATGGTATTAGTCTGGAACAGTGTAACCGTGAATGGAATTGAAACGTGGGTCGGACAAGAATAAAATAGAAGCCTTTGAAATGTGGTGCTACAGAAGAATGCTGACGCTTGGAAGTGTAGCTCAGACAATGAGGAGATACTGAATATATCTGCGAAGGATAGATTTTTATTTCACAACTTGACTAAAAGTACGGATCGTTTGCTAGGACACGTCCTGAGGCATCAAGGGATAGTGCTTTGGTAATGAGCAGAGGTGCGTACAGGGAAAGGGGGTGGAGGGGGAAGAACAGTTGAGAAAGACGACTGTTTAAATACGGCAACAAGATCCAAGTTTCAGTAGGTCGGAATAGTTATGTAGAGATAATGGACTTGTTAGTTTTCCATGCGGAGTGGCCGCGCGGTTAGAGGCGCCATGTAACGGATTATGCGGCCGCTCCCGCCGGAGGTTCGAGTCCTCCCTCGGGCATGGGTGTGTGTGTTGTTCTTAGCAAAAGTTAGTTTAAGTAGTGTGTAAGTCTAGGGGCCGATTACCTCAGCAGTTGGGTCCCTTAGGAATTCACACACACTTGTTGGTTTCGCGTAGATAACTGCATCAAACCAGCCTTCGGATTGAAGACTACAACTGCAAAAACGGGGACAACAAATGAAGTGTTTTGTTTTTCCTCCAGTCTTCTGAATGATTTGATCCAGTTCGTCATGACTTCCTCTTCAGTGCCAACCTCTCCATTTGCACTGAAAGTGCAGGGTTATTGTAAATTATTTTCAAAACTTCGTATTTATTCAAGCACAAATCCTCTTGACGAGCTGTAAGCTTCCAGATCTAAAATCATTTGGGAAATTTTGATTTCACTATTTTAAGACTAACAGCAGAAGAAGTACAATAGGGATTGCTTTCCAGCAGCGCTCCTGAATAGATTCCTATATGAAACCAGAAGGTGTACACGGGCATTTTAGTACAGTATGTTGCGACTGCAAGGCACCTCAACTGTTGCAACAGATGCCAACTGCGATGGGCAGACCTGTGGGATGCAGTTACTCAATCGAAACATCTTGTATGCGCTACTAGATGCAAAAAATTATATTTTGAGGACTCACACGGGCACACGCTCCAGTGTGTTTCTAGGGCCAATCGTTATTTTCTGTTTATGAAGTTAATACACATCAGTCTGGCCTTAGCTGCCGCCCAGAGAGGACGTGCTGTACTTCCGCCTTCGGAACGTGTGAGTTCGTATTTTTTGACATTGCGATATAGCCTACTCGTGGGCTTCACGCATTGAATTCATATAAAATACGTTTAGGAAATCGACAGTACGATTCAACTTTTGTCCGAAATATGCGCGACCAAACACCCTAGATGTGGAATGTTTCCTCCGTGAGGAGGCTAAGATGCCGCTGTCGGAACTACTGGGTATCCATCTCCCGTTTCTCAGTAACACAGGTTATGTTAAGATGCTGAGTGATGCTGCGTGCCAGCGTGTTCGAAACGCGACCAAACAGATTCTCCGTTTTCGTCAGGCTGACGGTAATGTCAGCGTGGTAGAAGTCGAACGTTCGGTATTAGGCACTAGAACTGCCATTCGAGTTACCTCCAGAGGACGTCATGACGGCCTTCTGATCATACGGCGCTGTTCGTGATCATAAAGGAGAACGCTGGTCCCACGTTCCAGACATACCCTGTTCTCAACAGGGTGCGCCAAATAACAATTGATCTGCACAGCCACGTTCCGCCTTAGCTGACCATCAGCGGATGTTCGAACCATAATCACGTACGACGGACAGCCGCGTACTCGTTCTCGGTGTGGAAAAGAGGGCCATATCAGATCTGAATGTCTGCTGCTACGCATAACGCCACTACCAACTTCCGTGGTCGTCTACGATACTTCCGGCCACTTATGCGACGGCGCTCAAGTCGCCACCGGCCACTAGGCGGCTCTTGGAATCACGTGAACAGCTATGTGTAGTGTGGTCGACGCTTATGTCGAACGTGGCTCCTTGGTCGACTTTTGGTTGACCCGACGGCGGCCTTTCTGCCTGACCGGCGCGAGTCCCTCCCGTCTTTGGACACGGAAGGGCGATCGAGTAAATAACGCTCCACTAAACGGCGCAAAAGGAGGCGCCGTACCAGGTCGCAACGGGATTCTTCTTCCTGTCCAGATGATACTCTACCTGTTGAGAAAATCAACGTTTTCAGCGTCTGACACCGTGGACGATGTTGTCAATGCGTCTGTGGAACGGTGACCTTCAGTGGCTCTAGCATAGACGGAACAGAAAGTCAGAAAGTCTCTATCTCTGAAGTCCCTACCGAAGAAAGAACAATGCCAGCCGATATGGTGGTGTCTGCGACGTATTAACCTCTGGTGCGGAACGGGGCTTTTGAAAAAACAGCAGATTCCATAATGGAGCCTCTGCCGTTAGGGGATCAGATCTGCTGATGTCAACTTCTGCGCTGTGCGATCCGCGATCGGAGCTGGCAGCGCCCGCCACCGGATACCTCCGTATCTTCACTGCAGCGACCTGTAGCTGCCCCCCCCCCCCCCCCCCCCCCCGCGCGTCACAGAATTTCGATGGCGTCCGGATGCCGGTCAAGATCCATCTCCTGAAAGAAATGATGTTGACTTCGGAGCTCCACATTGCACTACTACAGTAGATGTATTTAGAGCAGCGCTCCAGTGGATAGCAGCATGTGACGTCTATGACTCTCATGGTGGTCGCCGTGGCCGTGAAGTGGCAGTGTATGTACTGGAAGATATCCTGACTGTCGTCATCATGTATCTCCCGTCTGCCAGGAGTATGGCGTTACAACTCACTCCACGCCTGTCATTAATGTCTATGCGACATCGGGAGGAGGAGATTGCCCTACTGTTCTCAGGTCGACATGAACATCTTCTTCTTGGAGGGGACTTTAACTGTGTACATGGCCGGAAAGATTAATACAAGAATTTCACAACGTGCCACGAGCTGCGCCTCATACCTCTCGTACAGGAAGCCTGGTAGGTACGGCGCACAGAATACCCGGTATTCAAGTTTCACTGGATTGATTCCAGAAATCTGAAAATAAACGCGTAGCTCTTGAAGAACATCAGTCGTTACAACTGGAGTCATTGCGTACTAAGCTGTGTCGCGTACCGGCACAGTTTCTCTACACCATTTTATTTTTCTTGTGGCTTAGATGTAACCTGAGTGGTTCAATCAGGACGCTAACAACAATATCGGTTTATTAAACTTGTTTGTCAATCTGTATAGCGGAGATGAGAGGGAGAAACTCTCCTTCGTTGAGATGGGTGATCGGTTACCACAAGTTGGTAATTTTCATGGAAATGGTAGGACTGAACTGCTGAAGTAGTAACTTGGCAACTTGGCAATATATCATCAGTCCGTTCTATATTTACAATATAGTGAAAATTGCCTTACTTCCATCAGTTAACTTCATCCTCTCAAGAAGTATACTATCTTATCAAAAGTTTTCAGACACCTATTAGTGGATATTAATAGGGGATGCTTCCAACCTTCGCCTCTATGAAGGCTTGAACTCTAATGAGGCTCTGAAAGTCTGTGGAATAATGACTGCGCATTATTCCTAAGAAGACAGTGCTGTTGAAAACAGGGGTCTGGAGCAAACTCGACATTCTGTCTCGTCCCAGTTGTGTTCCCTTGGGTTCAGGTCGGGACTCTGGGTAGGCCAGTCCATTTCAGGAATGTAATTGTCCACAAATCACTCTCACAGTTGGTGCTTTGCCATGCTGATAAAATTACTGTCTCAGAACTGTACCTCTACTACACACGATGCTGTAAAATGTACTCATATTCTTCCACATTAAGCGTTCTCTTACGTGCAGTAAGGGGATCACACCCTAAGCATGGAAGACACTGACCTACCGTAATACCAACTCCTCCGAACCTCGCCGGCCCTTTTGGCAGAGCGGTTCGAGGCGCTTCAGTCCGGAACCGCGTCGCTGCTACGGTCGCAGGTTCGAATCCTGCCTCGGACATGGATGTGCGTGATGTCCTTAGGTTAGTTAGGTTTAAGTAGTTCTAAGTCTAGGGGACTCATGACCTCAGATGTTAAGTCCCATAGTGCTTAGAGCCATTTAAACCATTTTCCTCCGAACTTCTTTGTTGGCACTACACATGATGTTGGGTAAGGTTCTCTAGGCATTCTCTAAACCTAAAGTCTTCCTCTGTGCTTGGTGATGGTTTACCGTGGCTGTTCGTTCGTGCTTCCACTTCAAAGTCATATCACCAACAGTCGATTTGAGCAATTTTATAGGGGTTGAAAGGTCTTTGATGGATCTGTTACTCATGTGACAACAAGTGTCCAGTCCATGTTCGATATCACCGAGTTCTTCTGATCGACCTGTTCTGCTGTTTGTGCTTTTCTGTTGACAACGCAAGCTTTTATACTGGCGGCTCCGCCTCTCTTGATGTCTACTGCGCAGTTCGGCATTACATGAGATGTCCAGATACGAAAAAAAAAGAAAGGCCCACCACGAAGGAAAGAAAGGAAAGACGCAGCACGAAGGAATTCTCCGAATGAGACGGAAATCGGTAGATGTGATGTGCAAGTACAAACAAACAAATGATTACAATTTCAGAAAAAATTGATGAGTTATTGAAGAGAAATAGCTTTACAAAATGACGAAGTCAATAACGCATTGGTCCACATGTGGCCCTTAAGCAAGCAGTTATTCGGAGTGGTATTGATTCATAGAGTTGTTGTATGTCCTTCTGAGGGATATTGTGCGAACTTGTGTCCAATTGGCGCTTTAGATACGGTCTGACAACGAGGACATGTGGTCTGGGGTGACATTTCGTTTTACAGCAGGACCCCTTCGGTTATCATCAGTCGCAACCCCACATCACAGCGATACATCGACGATATTCTATGCCTCGTTTTGTTGTTTCATGGCAAGCCATCCTGGTCTCAAATTTCTGCAACACAACGCAGATCCGACTACGGCGAGAGTTTCTACTGCTTGTCTTATTACTTGAAAATCCCTGCCTTGACCAGCGACGTCACTAGACCTCTACCCAACTGTGACCATTTGGAGCGTTTTGGTCAGGGACCTCCAATCAGCTCGGGATTTTGGCGATCTAGAGCGCTAATTGGAGAGAATTTGCCAGCCGGCCGGTGTGGCCGAGCAGTTCTAGGCGCTTCAGTCTGGAACCGCGCGACCGCTACGGTCGCAGGTTCAAATCCTGCCTCGGGTATTGATGTGTGTGTTGTCCTTAGGTTAGTTAGGTTTAAGTAGTTCTAAGTTATAGGGGACTCATGACATCAGATGCTAAGTCCCATAGTGCTGAGAGCCATTTGAACCATTTGAACCAGAATTTGCCACGATATCAATCAGGAGGTCACCCACCAACATCTGTCAGTCAACGCCAAGCCGAATGAGGGCTTGCAAAGGGCCAGCGGTGAGTCAGCTTGTTACTGACTTACTCAATTTTTGAAGTTCTTTTTCTTGAGTAAATAATGCTTATTTTCTGAAATTGGTATCATTTATTTGTCTGTACATGTACATCACATATACCGACTTCCATCCGATATAGATAATTCCTTTGTGGTGCGTAATTTTTTCTTAATAAGAGAGTGCACTTTTGATCAGATAGTGTCGACTGGACTGAGAAACATGCAACAACTGACAACCTTAGATCCAGCTGTGGTGTATGTCTCCAGGCTTGTTCAGCGGGGTGATCATCGAGAGCGGTCAGGCGTCCGCCAACTGGACGGTGGAGCCGGTACCCCGAGAGAAGGCGTACCGCCTAGCGGCCGCGCTCGGCTTCCAGACCGGCAACCTCTCAGTCGCGGAGGAGGACGAACGCCTCGCTGCCTTCCTGAGGGCCGCCAGCCACGAAGACCTCACCGTCGACGACACACGTGCAATGTCTGACTTTGTGAGTCCGTTTGAGACATCTTCCGAACTATCTGTCAATAAACTGCCTAGAAAAAGTTTTTCGCCGCGCGGAGTGGCCTGGCGGTTAGACGCGCCGTGTCACGGATTGCGCGGCCTCTCCCGCCGGACGTTCGAGTCCTCCCTCGGGCATGGGTCTGTGTGTTGTTCTTTAGCATCAGTTAGCTTAAGTTCGTTTAAGTAATGTGTAAGTCTAGGGACCTATGACCTCAGCAGATTGATTCCTTTTGGCATTCACACAAATTTCATTTGAAAAAGTTTTCCGTCAACTGTACGTCTGCGAACATGCTTAGCTTTGCTCCAAGGCGAACAGAGAAAGGAAAAATTAGCCTTATGAATCAATAAAAAGCAACTTCATCGTAAAATAAAAACAAAATAATACTAAAAATAAGTTGAGGCTACTGTGTGGCTTAGGAAAGGGTGGGACTGGAAAATTGGGTCTGCGTTGTGTGGGCGTAAAGCTTTAATGTAAATCAATTTTATTAAATAATTTAAACCAATATAATAACTATAGTGCCTATACAAGAAGGGACAAACCAAAAAATAGCGCACAGCTTATCAAAAGACACTTGATGCTTAGTAGATTAAATAATGCTGTACAAAACTCCCGCCTCACAGAAATAATCAGCTTTAAAAAGGGGCACCGATAAATACACAGAGTTACGAAAGCGGTACCCGTGTACACATCACCAAATACCAGTGAAGTGGCACGATGTATCATACAGAAGTAACATACCAACAAGCAAACACTTGGATACGTAATCATACATAACAATTAACAGCTGCTGACACCTTAAGCTAGCTCTACACAGACAAAAATTCGGAATTTGTTGTGGGAAATTGTGGAATTCTTGCGCTACAGACCCTATAATTTCATAAAGTTCCGATTGGGAGGTGGTGTGGTGTGGAAGGGGGTTAATACAGCCTTCAAAACGGTAATGAAGGTGCGTTCAAAGAAAATATTTGTCTTTGAGTTTCGTTTTGTGGAAAACCATTGGATCACAGATGTTCATACGGGCTTGTAGAAAATCTACGGATATCAGGTAGTGAACAACAGCACGACGAGCCGTTGGGCGATGCGACTGTCATCATTGCAATAACCTGTCCGGTCTTCCATGTGTCGGGCGGTCGCATCACAGCTGCACAGCTGTAACTCCTGCAGTGCTGGAATATACGACATGCTCGTTAGAGATGATCGACGACTCGCAATGAAATACCTCGCTGCACAACTGGACATCTCCGTTGATAGTGCTGACACACACACTGGGTTCGTCGCTGCCTGACAGAAGACCATAAAGAGCAACGAAGGAACATGTCTGCGGAGTTGCCTGCTTATTAGGGGGGGGGGGGGTGATTGTGTCACTTTTTTGTCTAACATCGTCACAGGCGGTGAAACATGGATTCATCACTTCAAACCAGAAAAATGAAGTGGCGCTACACCATCTGTCCCCGATGGAAAAGTTCAAAGCCTCATCCTCATCCGGTAAAGTCATGGCAATGGACTTCTGGGACGCTGAAGTGGTTATACTGTTTGATTTCCTCCCTCAAGGTACAACGAACAGCTCTGAGGTGTATTGTGCTACCCTAAAGATACCGCAGAAATGACTTCAGCCTGTTCGTCGCCAGAAAAATATGAACGAACTTCTTCTTCTCCACGGAAGGCCTTACACAAGTGTGCCACCTGAGAAGAGTTCACAATATTTGGCAACATGAAGCATGTACTCCGCGGGAAGCAGTATGTAGGTGATGGGGTGGTCATCGTTGCAGCAAGATGTTGGTTCTGACGTCAACCAGTAGATTGGTATCATGTGGGCATACAAGCCCTTAGAGTAAGGTGGCGTAAGGCCGTGTTATTGCACGGAGATTATGGTGAAAAATAGAGTTTTCTAGCCAATCGGGAAATAATATGGTATACTGGAATCCTGAATAAAACGAATCAGGTTTCAGAAAAAAGAACTGTGTTGCCTTATTTATAAATCGCACCTCATACGTACACACACTATATCCCTTGGGTTGTGAAGCCAAAAACCGTCTGCTGCTCCAGTTGGAACGATGCCCCATGTTGACAGTAAGGCACACAGCTGTCACATCTGCCCAGCTTCCTGATGTTCCACCACGCTTCCAGCTCCGTCTCCATGCGACCGCTCTCGAGATCCAACGTGCTAACTGTTCTCACTCTCACCGCCGATTCCCACTCCTCTGCTCTATAGCGCTGCCTGTTCCTGATAACGGCCAAGCCAGTACCAGAACAAGCTCTGCTATTGTACCTTGCAGTGCCCGAGACGCACGAGAAACACAGGCCCCGCAACGAACTTGTGTCGTCACACTAGTAGGCTTGTTCACCACACTTTGCGAATGCTCGTCTCTGTGCAGGGCTCACAGGAAATCAATATTTAACTGAAAAGTTAACCACTAAAGTCTTAATTTTGTCTTGTGCTGTCGAGAGCTTGCATGCATTTAAAGGTGCACTCAAGAATTATTAAATTCGTCTGAAATAGTTACTATCTAACCACCAAAGGCAGCTGCTGGCGATTCTAAGACCTGCAGTGTTGCGTGCTGTGAAGTATGCGCTTCAACCTCTCCTTGTCGCGGACCTCATGCATTGTGATGCACCTGCTGCCCACGGTGGACTGGTGCTGTTTACGTGATGAAGTTCCCATTTCGATTCTGTGCGTCACAATCTGCTTCTCTCTGACGGGATGCCGCTTCTCACTTCACCGTAGCGCTGCACTCTGCGACTAGCGGGTACCCGCACCCTCTGGTGCATCAGGAATGCATACATAGCGCAGGCGAAAGTGCAAGGTGTTCCAAGAATTCCACTGTGCTGTGGAGTTGCTGATTCATGGCCCAGTTTGGAAGGATACATCTATGAAATCTAGATCTGCTGCTGGACGACGTTCAGTACCCTTTTGCTCCAACCTGTGAACTGTAATGTACTCAGGTACTCCTTGTCACCCTTTTCACAAGTGGCCGAGATGTTGCTGTCCAAGCCAAGGATGAGCAAAAACAACAGGTTACAACCGATACCTCTGGTTTACTTCTGAATAAACCATATCTATCAGTATTTGTTTGGTCTCGGCTATAACAAGTGTTTTTTAACTAATAAACGGGTAAAAAACCGTAGTATGAACTAGCCATACAAGCAGTGCTAAAATTTTACGTTTTTAAATAAAATTTTTTTAAGGAACGAATAATTCTTATACGTAAAATTTTGATTGCTTTATAATATTACGTTGTTGTAGAAAACGGGAAAAAGGATTGGTATTATTTTAGTAACAATGCTGACAGCAATGTGCAACAAACACATGGCGTAAGAATTGGTACGGCATTTCTGAGACTACAATGTATCTGTTACCAAGTGGCGTGACCTATTTGCGTGTACATGCAATGTGCGAAACTTGCCCCATCTGATGTGTATGGTAATTTATCATTGTGTTCCTCGAACATCAGTTGTACTACAAAATGGCACCATCCCTAATCTGGAAGTGTTTTTACGAAGTTTGATGTCAATGAACTACAATACTTCATTTGCTTTCTCTTGAATAAATCATCCGATTTTTTCTTAAATTATCATAGTTTCTTTGTCTGTACATGTACATCACAAGTACTGATTCTCATCCCGTTCGGATAATTTTTTCGTGGTGTGTGGATTTTTTATTAGGGCGTATTTTTGTATTATTAATATGAGTACTATCATTTTAATTGAACGGTCTGAAATTACATTATTCTTACAATTAAGTCAAAACCGTTCAAGTTATTCACAAGAAATCTTTTTTGTTAACATACCGACAATGTCAGGTTTTTGACCAAAAAATAAAAATGTGAAATACTGAAAGAAAAGATAATGACTGAGAAAAATACAATTGGAAATTAACAGAAATGATTAGGAGGAAATGTCAAAATATTACCCCTTAAAGTGGAGAAACAAAATTAATCTTTAAAAAAATCACAGTTTTATTCTGTCGAGCTCGTCAATGCTAAATCTCCGATTTTCTAGAATGTTATATTCCAGAAGGTCACAAGTGGAACCGTGTAGCCAGCAGTACATTCTGCGTAGGCGCGTTAGATCGCGCAGGTCCGAGTTCAGGTACGGGCTGCGCCCTGTTACAGGAGCTGCGCCGCTTCAGCCCCGTGGCGTGGCAGCCGGTGGTGGAGCCGCCTTCAGAGGGCGCCGTGGTCGTCGAGCCGCCGGTCGACATCCTGCGGGAGGGCCGGTACAACCGCGTGCCCGTCATGACTGGCGTCACCTCTGCAGACGGCTCCGTTTTCGTCAACAGTAAGAAACCTCCTCCACCATCGACTTGCTTTTTATGAGGAACAATAACGAATAAAACCTTTTTCTTATTGGTCAAATGTTTAGGTACAACAAAAAGAAGATTGGTTGGTTGTTTTTGGGGAAGGAGACCAGACAGCGTGGTCATCGGTCTCATCGAATTAGGGAAGGATGGGGAAGGAAGTCGGCCGTGCCCTTTCAGAGGAACCATCCCGGCATTTGCCTGGAGTGATTTAGGGAAATCACGGAAAACCTAAATCAGGATGGCCGGACACGGGATTGAACCGTCGTCCTCCCGAATGCGAGTCCAGTGTCTAACCACTGCGCCACCTCGCTCGGTACAAAAAGAAGACTCCCTAGAAATTAAACAATCTATTTTTGTCCGAAGAGTGGAAATGAACAAGTAGGATATCAAATTGATCACTGTGAAATCTTATTTTTGAAAAAAAATAAAAAATGTTCGAAAGTGTTCTGGACAATTAAGAAAAACTTAATGACCTGAAGGAACATTTTTCTCTGAATTTTTATAGGGATACGAAGTGTGGGAAACGGACAACTGGGGTATCAAAAAGACCAGCGTGAGGTCTAGCTTTGCAAAAACGGTTGAATTCCTTACAAATAAATAGGGTAATTAAGAAAAATTTAATTAGTTGATTGAGAGAAAATTGGAATATATCACGAACAGCTGCTGAAATGTCAGAAAGATTGTCTCTTCAAGGCCTGCCGGCCAGTGTGGTCGAGGGGCTCTAGGCGCTTCAGTCTGAAACAGCGCGACCGCTGCGGTTGCAGGTTCGCATCCTGCCTCGAGCATGGCTGTATGTGATGTTCTTAGGTTAGTTAGGTTTAATTAGTTCTAAGTTCTAGGGGACTGATGACCTCAGATGTTAAGTCCCATAGTGCTGAGAGCCATTTGAACCATTTGAACCTTCAAGGCCAAGTAGCTATTATTTCACGTTGAAAAAATAAAATAAATATCGAATTACAGCATAGATTAACTCTCTTAACAGTGATAGAATTTCGATAGATGTTTAAATATGTTTTATAATTTCTGACCAAAACTTAAAAACAGAAAAACTTTGAAGAATAAACGCTCAAATGTTTTGTGAAATGGTATTTATAAATGTAGGGAAAAAATAGATTAAGGAAACATTTGAAGCGCCTCATTCGCTAAACTAGATTTCGAGCATCACTCAAAGATGCGACTAATGTTTGTGTAATTTATTTTATTTCTTGGTTTTGGACTTATCTTTTCCAAAATATTTGAGCTACTTTTTTTAAAAAAAATTATTTTATTTCATTTGCTACAAACGCCAGAAAAATATCACAAGTTCTCAATTCATGTCATAATCACAATAAATATATAACTTTTGTCATACAGAGACGTAATTTCGACTACTTTATTATTTATGAAAGAGTGTTTTACAAGATAGAGGCACTGGTTCCATTTTATGCAGTTAGTTTTAATTCTGCTATTGGAGCGCTGCTATCGACAAGTTTGTGATGATGAAATGTATAAGTCATCTGACGAGTGATCCGTAACGGAAACCATTCAGTACCCCAGCAGTTTTGTCCTTGTAACACCCACTGGTCCATTGCGCTTCGAATCAAGTTTCCTGTTGTCCACTTTTAACGAAAAGATTTCTTGATCTCACCTGTTGAACTGTTCAGGCAGATTGCTGTTGAACTGTCTCCAACGCGTACTACGATGACCTCTTTTAATCTTGGGAAGTTCTATGCGGCAGTGTCAGCAAGTTAAAATGCATCTACATCTATATATACACTCCGCAAGCCACGACACCATGCATGAGGGAGGGTACCAAGTACTGATACCACGCATTCCATTTCCCGTATCATCTCAAATGTTATTTTTCAACCACGTTTCACTGGTTTCAATATAGTAAATAGTGTAATATTAACCCTAAATATTTTGTTTTCAAAATGAAAAGATCGCATGGCATTTGTTGGCCGGGAAATCCCCTTCAGGGTTCGGCCACTGTATTGCAAGTCTTTTTAGATGACACCACTTCGGCGACTAGCGTGTAAATGATGATGAAGGACACACAACACCCAGCCTCCTGCTGAGAATCGAACCCTGTCCTCCCCCCCCCCCCCCCTTTCTTCAATTTTTTAAACTTTTATTAATTTTTTTATTGTATTCCGCTCCTGGACAGGAAAGAGAAACTAGAAAAATTCTGCTTGCCACCGCCACTTGTGTTCTAACAAAAAAAAAAAAAGCACCTCTTCAGGCGTTGGCGCCTATCTACGCCTATCCCAAAACAACTGACCTATTACAAGAAGGGTGTAGGAAAGAAAGAAAGTAGGGGGGAAGAAGATAGGGAGTAGCGATAAAAATGAAAGTAGTTGCGAACGGGATTTTTAGTTTATTTTATTGCATTTTTTAGTTTTTTTGCGTTTCTTGTATGTATATTTTTATTTTCTGTTATTTATTTATTTTTTTGTTTTATGTTTTTTTATTTTTTAAATCTTTTGTTTTGAAGTATATACATCAGAATCCCAGGAGTCGCTAGCGCCTTCCGATTGGCAGAACATCCAAACGTGTCTTCTCGAAATTTTAGGGGAAATTCCGTTTGTACTGCGTTCACAACATCATGTCGGCAAAAAAGCATCTAATGGCTTGGACGTTCCAACTGGAACACGGGTCATGAAAGGCGCACTGTAGAAAACTGGAAAAGAACTGCTTGTATCTGCGGTTGCGAAAAAGTGCACAGTGTTGATCGTTAAGGTACGTCCAATAACCTGATTTCTCATCGGGGCCAAAAAGGTAGCGGACCGTATGACCGCGTATCCAATTGATGGCGTTGGTTTTTGTTGTGTGGCAATGAATCACATCCGGGGACACAGGTGCCACATGGGGGATGTGCGAGGCGTGGTAAACATTCACGTGTTGCGCACGCTGAGCAGAACCTTCGATTTGGAAATTTTAAGAGAGCTCCCCGTTGTCTCCTCTATCCCTCCACCCAAGTCAGAGCCGCGTGAATATCGTCTTCATTCTAGAGGTAGAAGACTAGATCGTCAGCATAGGCTGTACAACAAAAGCGGTGCCCATGCAATGTCAGGCCCACCAGGCGCTGGTGAAGCCCCTGAAGAAGGCGCTCTAATGTCAAAGCGTCCAGTATCGTGGAAAGTGGGCAGCCCTGTCGGACACAGCGCTCGATCGCTAGAGGCGCGGTGAGGCGACCATTACAGAGTATTCTCGAAGTCACGCCTCTCAAGAGCCACATTACCACGGTTGCTATATGAGCCGGAAAACTCATGTGTTGGAGGACCGATTTCAGAAAGGTATGGTCGACACGGTCGAATGCTTGACTGAAGTCAAGCGATTTTATTGCGCCAGATAAATGTTGCTACCACGCGAGCGCGATCATGTCCCTGTAACGGCAAAGGGCCCTATTGCTGTTGTTGTCACCTCCCAGCAAAGTCTGATCAAGGGAGTGACGTATCTTGCTGCCTTCTTGAGTCGTGAGGCCAACAAACGGGTAAGAAATTTTCACGTCACTCTTGAGTAGAGCCGATAATCACAGATCCGTGATCGGCCATGTGGCTTGGGGACCAGGATGATGATCCCATCAAGGAATGTGGCTGGGATCGTCGTTGTGGGTGACATCAGTTCACGACAGATGGACGTCCAAGCAGGTAGCAATAAATAGCTAAAAAACTTATAAAAGTCGAGGGGAAGGCCGTCAGGTCCAGGGGACTTGTTGGCATCTCCCACCTCCACTTCATCGGAGGTAACTTCTCCCTGAAGTTCTTGAGCCAGATCCTGTGGCATGGTGTTGATAGTCAGTGCTGCTACCTCCTCAATTAAGGTCGGGGGATGTGGGACGGCAGCGTCATTCGGCGGAAATGAGAATAGAAAGCATGACCAATGGCACATTGCATAGTGTATCGTCGTCCTTCCGAATCGGTGACGTTGTGGATGAGAGCTTGACGACGACATCGGCGGTCAGTGAGGAGGTGGTACATCGATGGCGTTTCGTGAGGCATATGGTCATGGGTGCAGGAGCTAATAAGGGTCCCATCCAAGCGTCGTCGCATGAGTGAAGCGATATGCGCTTTAGCACGATGCACTATCGTCTGACAGACAGGAGACAATGCCATCGAAGTGCAGTCACGAAGCACCACATAATAAAAGTCCATGGCGCTCGCTTACCAGGCTTTGAAGTCTTTGGCATATCCCATCAGTGTCCTGCGTAGAGCTGGTTTCGCTCAGCATATCCAGCTGGGTAAGGTGGATATGTATGTGGGGCGACGTCGACGACAGAGGGCCCACGCATCCTCAACGATCCGTCGACAATCAGGGACAGTGAGGTGGGAAAAGTTTAATTTCCACAAGCCGCAGCTGTGCCAGACCTATTGCTGGGCGAGGACGACATCGCAGATGCAAGCGTCGTGGTCAGAGAAAGCTAGAGGCAGCAAGGGAACGTGTGAGGTGTATACGATCGAGGCGATCGGTTGAATGCGCCGTATAGTATGTGTAGCCTGCACGGGTGCCATGCACCTTTGTCCATGTGTCAACAAGTTGAAGTGGTGGCACTATGGAACTTAACTTCTGAGGTCATCAGTCCCCTAGAACTTAGAACTACTTAAACCTAACTAACCTAAGGACATCACACACATCCATGCCCGAGGCAGGATTCGAACCTGCGACCGTGGTATACACATACCCTAGTGGTCTCGCGGTTCCAGACTGTAGCGCCTAGAACGTCTCGGCCACCCTGGAGGGCACTAGTTGAAGTCTGTCGATGATGATGGAGAGGGCCACACACGGGGAATGATGTGGAAGTTGGTTATCAGGCCCTTGAGTGGAGTTTAAATTGCCACCGAGGACCATTTCATCCAGGAGACCCTCAAAAAGCGGCGTTACCTCGTCAGCAAAGAAGGTGTGTCGATCACGACGTCGACTGGAGCCCCACGGCACATATATATTTAGGATGAGGACGCCGAACAGCATGAGAGCCATACCTCTAGCATTAGGAAGGTACACTACATCTTCAGCAGGGAGTCCAGAACGGAGGAGAATCGCGACTGCACTACCGTTGACGGAAGCATGGGAGATGTGTGCCACGTAGCCAGTGGGGGCATGGAAATCAGCGATGATCGCTTCTTGGAGTAGGAAATGTCGACATCAGTAGCATAAATGGTCTCTCGGAACATTGCCAGTTTATGGGGAGCCCGAATGGTGGCCAGATTCCTCTTCGCGATGCGGTAGTGTTGTGGGCGTGCTCCCACCATTGGCACAGATGTTCCGGTAGAAATGTCTGGCTGGCGTGTAACGTCCGATGCAGTCACTGTAGCTGCAATCACTGGTTGGAAGGAGGGTCAGGCACCTCCATGGGACACTGGATGACGGGAGGGCCACCATCGCGATCTGCTCCATTGTCGACATCATCAGCCCAGGAGACTGGAATAGGTGGCAAGCGACTGTCGCACTCCTCGAGGACGAATTGTGGTGACGCTGCTGTAGTGGGGTCCAGGGAGGCTCCATCGTAATCGTGTGAGATCGCTCCTCAAATGGGGTATCATGAGCGGCCACTCCTGTCGTCGGGGCGCTCGAAGGAAGATCACTGTATTGTATCAGCTCCACTGCCTGTGATGCCACATGAAGTGTGTAGTTAGATGGCGTTTGACTTCTCTTCTTCCGGTTTCTGGGCGACCGATGCTTTCGGAGGTGCTGTTCTGTATGAGAATGTGGACGTTCAGTGCCTGAGGTCGCGCCTGTCTGAAGAAAAGCTGAGGTAGGTACCGCATTTGCATCGATGTCCATCGTGCTCTGGAGTGTTGGTGGACTCGTAGCCGTCAGAGGAGATTGTGCCGGTGAGGCGGTGGCAGCAGCGTCACTTCCAGTGGGGAGTGCAGGGCGGAGAACAGGCACTACCTGAAGTGACGCATCGGGGCTGTGTACGGCTGTGGCGTAGCTGTCTGGTAAAGAAGTGACCGTCGCTTTGGGAGCTGGGGCACAGGTCGGAACATGGAGCAAACGTCGGTGAAGACAGTCTGACCGAACATGGCCCTCTTGTCCGCAACCGGCACACGTCCGCGGTTGGCCAACATATATAACGATGGCTCGCACGCTACCTATTAGCGGATAGGATGGTGCATGTTTGGAGAGTTCTATTTTGATTTGGCGGACACCATTCAACACGTGGTATGTCGTAAATTGGCCTAAGGTCATTGGCCTAAGGTCGAAAAGCTTCGACGACCACGTCTTGTGGCACTTCGAAAGGGAGCACGAAGACCCGAATTGTTCGAAGACCGAAATGAACCTCTCCAATATTCCCGTCAGAATGCTTGAACTTGAGTCCGTGTGCGTGTTATCGAACTACCTCAGCACATGCTGTCTCCGTCGTCAACTTAATATAGACGATACTGCCAGTGATAGAGAAGTGAATACCTATCAGTTCCTGGGGGTCCAGACGTAGGTCTTTGTGAATAAATTGTTCAATTTCATAAGCGCGTGGTCACACATGTTCGGCTAGGAATGTTACTTTTAGTTTTGCTCGGCGATAACAGTGCGCCATGAGGTGCAGTAGTAACGGACACTCCACAACAGGAAATACCGCGACGCGGAAGTGAACAACTGCGGTGCGCTGTCCGGCGTGGGGAGTCGATCCTCACGTGACAACTGCCGAAAGCCGACTCTTGCGTGGTAATCGGTGACGCTACCGCTGCGCTACGGAGGCGAACATTTTATGTTCATCTCCTGAAGGATGGATCTACCTATCGGAAATATGGTAGAACATGTGTTTAGCAGTCGGTATTGTGTTAGAAGCAGCGTTTCTTAGTCTTAGTGGTGCTGTAAGAAAAACTTATCCAAAAGCGTTTTCTTACAAGAACAATCATGCTGCTATGTCACGAAGAAAGAACTAGTTTGCATTGATTCAGGTTACCAAGCTATCTGAATGTCAGATGAACCAGAAGTGGTACCTGCAATGCTGCTGGCACATGGGTGGTATTTAGAGTAGGATCATTAAAATTTTTACTAAAGATATCCGATATATTTTCATGGAAAACACATTGTTCGCAATACGTAGCAACTTTGGATGTTCTGAGAATTGAGATAATTATCGTTTGATTCAGTTTTCCAAAACGAAATACTTGCCTCAATAGCATGCTTGAAAACAATTGCGGTTTTGTATTCGCGTTACACTTGCTGTTTAATGTAGGACATTTCAAGTTATTACTAACATTGGTCGATGGATAAGAAAAGTTTTGTAAGGCCGGAGTGAGAAATGGATAGCATCAGTAGATAAATGACAGTTGTGGTACAAACTCTATGACCGCCTTTTGTATCTCGCATGTTAAACTACTCAGATTTGTCGGAGAAAATTCTAACTGCAATATCAGATGACCTTAAAACTCGAAATTCCGACTTGTATCCCACCAGAAATGGCACAAGATGTAGTTAAAATGCGAATTACATGCTGGATATTTGGTATTGCCACGTTCGATATAATATGTGTATACATTTGTCAACAATGCTGCTTGGCATATAACTATTGCGCTTTACCTATTGTAAAAATCTGAAAGTAAGCACGGCAGTTAGTTATGAGTGCATTGAGAAGTCCGTAATACGTGGAACATACCGAAATTAAGTTCCGTCATCGAAAGTCTCCTCGGACTTGATTCAATATTTCGGCGAATCAACTGTCCCCCGTCTTGAGGAGAATGCTGCTGCGCTGCCAACCTAATTTCAATTGCCTCTTTATAAATATTGTTCCAAAAAGCGGAAGTGTTGGGTACTATCAAAGTCTCGCAAAATTAAAAAAAGATGGCTCTGAACACTATGGGACTTAGCATCTGAGGTCATCAGTCCCCTAGAACTTAGAACAACTTAAACCCAACTAACCTAAGGACATCACACACATCTATGCCCGAGGCAGGATTCGAACCTGCGACTATAGCGGTCGTGTGATTCCAGATTGTAGCGCCTAGGACCGCTTGGCCACTCCGGCCGGCGTAAACTTTCATCCCGTGTCCATTATTAGGTCAATGTTTTATCGGGTTTTGTAGCTTCGTATGACGGCGATGTTCCACATACCTGTCCTGAACTGTGTCTTATGTATGCCAGGCCTGGGATATGGAGTTTGGACCATCCCCAGTGGTGAATGGAGAGGAGCATAAATCAGTGGACTTTATTCCTTATGCTGGAGGCATGTAATTTAAGACTGGAAGAATTTTAAGCAGGTTTAATATTAAGAGTGTGTTCCCTCCAACTTCGGAGATTAGGGCACTACTCAGCTTGGGGGCTAGAAAATCTGGCATATATAAAATTCCGTGTCAATGTGAGAAGGTTGACATCAGCGATTAGATTAGCACAGATTCTCTTGCGCTAAGTCATAAATGCACTGAGTAAATGAATGTGACATGTACAGATTCTACCACTAGATCATTAATTAGTTTGTATTCTAAAAGGATAGAAGTTGAAGCAGTGAGTTAAAATTTGTGTGCTGGCTGGAAGTTGAACCGGGGTTTCTTGATTACTAGGCAGATGTGATAACCACTACACTACCATAGAATTATGGCTACGAGAGATGTACGGACTACCCTAGTCCAGTGGCCCCCTTAACACAAAATTTAATTCATTACTTCTGCTTCTATCCTTATCGACGATAAAGTTAAGACTCAAATGTCTTCAAGAAAATGTAATCCCATTATGTTAGGAGATCACTTATGCCTGACATACAGGCAACATTTCCCCATTACGTACAAAGCTTGGGTAGTGTTCCAGTATCGAAGAGCCATAACAATACTGACGATTTGAGAAGAGGAAAATGGAGTGAAGGTGTGAATTGAAGTTTAAGAGAAACTTGAGACTCTTATCTCTCCAGGAAACGTAATTACATCACATCAGTAGTTTGTATTGCTAGTTAGTTTCGTTACTCAAGTTTCGTTACTCAAGTTACGTTAGGAAGCTGTTTATTTTCCAACTGGATTAGTATATAGGGAAGCCGTTTCCTCTAAACGACATCATATACTATTGTACAATCTACGATTTCTGCTGATGTTTTTGAAGATTTATGATACAGTACCGAAAGAGATAACAGAACTGTTGGAATGTCATCTGCTGTGAAAAATAACTGGTATTTGTGTTAACCTTGAAAATGAGATAACAACATTTTCGTTGATTTCATGAGAGAATCTGAAGATTCAGCAGATGTATTGTGATTTACAGTGTCTGGAGTGATGGAGAGTGCGTCTGTGGCGGCAGATCTCAACGAAAACTTCACTTCCCTGGTGGGGTCTCTGCTGCCAAGGCCCACGAGGGAAGAGCAGGAGGTGGCGGCGCAGCGGCTGGAGGACTTCTACTTTGGGGACCAGGGACTCTCGCAGCAACAGCCGCAGGCCATCTACGATGTCAGTATCAATTTCTCGTCGCTTCTTATACACAGAACAGTAACGTAATCTGCTCCAATAATTGAAAACTTCAATAACGAAATGTGACTTAAACTTTCTTGACACACCAATGGACGTTCCTAAAGGAAAAGAAGAAAGTTTTAACATGCCATTGACGACGTCGTCATTAGAGATAGAGCTTAAGCTCCGATCTGGAAGGATAGAGAATGATGTCAGCCATTCTCTTTCAAAGAACACGTCCCGTAATTTCCGTAAATCTGTTAGGAAAATCACGGGCAACCTGAATCTGGATGTGTGGACGCAGATTTGAGCCGCCGTCCGATCAAATACAAGTCTTACCACTATGCCACCTCCATCAGTACAACTTCACGTGTCACAAGAGCTAGAGTAACTCTTTCTAGTACTCTTTTCCTCCTTCTTCCTCTTCTCCTTCTTCTAGTTTAGCCATTTGTATCTGCTAGTGAATGGAGGCTTCTTCCATATTGCTCCGCAGCCGTGTCATCAGTTATTACCGTGTTCCAGTTTGAACCATCTCTCCTAGGACTTCTTTTCCATCCCAAAGGTCTCCAACTAGCCATCCTATTTGCTCCATCTGCTGGGCTCTTGCCTACTGTGTAACCAGCCCAACGCCATTGCAACCTGGTATCTATCTTGAGTACGTCTGTTACATCGACATCTACATTCATACTTCGTAAACCATTGTAAAGCACGTGGCAGAGGGTTTGTCCCATTGTACCAATTGTTATGGCCTTTTCCCATTCCATACGGAGCGCGGAAAGAGTGTTTAAATGCCTCTATGCGTGCTGTAATTAATCTAATCATGTCTTCACGATCCCTATGGGAGCGCGTAGGGGTTGTAGTTTATTGCCTGCCGGAGTGGCCGAGCGGTTCTAGGCGCTACAGTCTGGAACTGCGCGACCGCTACGGTCGTAGATTCGAATCCTGCCTCGGGCATGGATGTGTGTGATGTCCTTAGGTTAGTTAGGTTTAAGTAGTTCTAAGTTCTAGGGGACTGATGACCTCAGAAGTTAAGTCCCATAGTGCTCAGAGCCATTTGAATCATTATTGTAGTTTATTCCTAGAGTCATAATTTAACACCGATTTATAAGTGGGGATAATTTAAGCCTATCTCCAAGTACCTGCCAATTCAGATATTTCAACACCTCTGTGACACTCTCCCGCTGGTCAGACGAACGTGTAACCATTGACGGTGCCCTTCTCTGCATATGTTGAATACCCCCTGTTTGAACTTTTTGGTACAGGCCCCACACATACTCTAGGATAGGTAGCACGAGTGGTTTGTAAGTAATCTCTTCTGAAGAGTGATTGAATTCTCTCAGTATTCTAACAATAAAACGAAGACTACCACCTACTTTACCCAAAACTGAACCTATGAGATCATTCCTTTTCAGGTCCTATAATGCTTACACCCCAGTACTTGTATGAGTTAACAGATTCCAGTTGTGACTCACTGACCAAAAAATCCTCAACCCGATCACAAATTTCGCTTGATACCCCATGCGATCGTACTTTTGGTTATGGTATAGCATAGGTGTGTGACTGAGTTTTTTTTTTTTTAATCGGACACTACTGCATCTGCCGGACTGCCTACATTTATGGCTTTCGGTAAGTCATGCGAGAAAAGCGAGGGTTGGGGGTTGGGTTTGACATGATCGATGTTTTCGAAATCCATGCTCTTAGAGACAGGTCATTATGTTTGAGCTCTATATTCTAACATTTTAAAACAAATGGATTGCAAGGATATTGGACTGTAGCTTTGTGGGCGACTCCACCTACCGTTCTTGTAGACGGATGTGACTTGTGCTATCTTCCATCTAGCGGGTATTGTTTTTCATTCGAGGAGATCTACGATAAATTATACATTAACGTAGGGGCTAACTCAGGTTCAAATTGAGTATAGAAACCGACAGTGATAAGGGTAATGTAAAGCCAGACTGTGGGCACGAACCCCTGAGACATTATAAAGAACGAGATTATCAAAAGAAAAACGCAACTACCAGACGTCTTCGAGAGAGTTACAAGGCTGGTTTGGATACTATTACTGCTCGTATTAGCGAGCATAACAAGCTACGAGAACTTTTGGCTGTTGATTTCACAGTTCATTTCCAGACAGTTCTTTCTTTCCATTTAATTTCCCAGTTCCTTACGAGTAAGACTTTAATAGCTTCGCTCATGTTATTGAAGAAATATCGTCTAGGTCTTTTGAATGGTATTCATCTTCGACGATATTCTGCATATCCTTGGTGGATTTTCCTGTCTTCCGCAGCTCGAAGTGCATGTCAGGACGAACAAATTCTTCTGCCTATAATTTTTCTTTTAGCATTTGACACACCTACTTCGGAAACAAGCACAACAATTCCCGGCGGGTTCAGGGATTTTCACCTGCCTCGAGATGACTGGGTGTTCGTGTCGTCCTCATCATTTCATCATCATTCATGAAAGTGGTGAGATTGGACTGAGGAAAGGTTGAAAACCGCGCAGTTGAGCGCCCCACAAACCAAACATCATCATCATCAAGCACAATTGCTGCGTACCAGGAGATGGCCTGAGGATGGTAATGTGTGCCGAACCCGATAGTCAGTAGGCAAAATATATAAACTACGACTGTAGACACAAATTTACTCTTTTTCAATACTATAATGGTTACTACTCCACCAACAATATGTCACGAATATGTTTCATTTTAGAAATGGTGTCTCATGATTCATATAAATCATAGACTTCCCTAATAGTTAATTTCCTCTGTTCCGCTGTTTTTTACATTGAGTTCCTTCAAACATCTCGCTCAAGACATTTCTTTCAAAGTTATTGAGTTTCACCTCTCCTGACGTTGTTAATGTCCAAGACTCAAAAGCGTATGTTACAACAGACTTTTCTTTCAATCTTTGGGATAAGTACTGAGCATGGTGGATCTGTCGTAAGAAATTGGAATTGGATTCTCTAGGACGGTGGTTCAGACTTTCGTGTGGTTGAAACGTACCTTTCTTGTTTACTGAAATATTTCAAGAAAAGTTTCTGAGTAAGCGACGTTACGAAACATTGGAAGAATGTATAACTTCGCGTAGTTCAATAACCGCGTCAGTAAGTCACTTCTCAATGACGATGGCGTAAATTTCTCTTTTTAGAGGCGCCGGTAGGTGCAAAACATTTCCTCAATCTGAAGTTTAGGTGTTTTATTACCTTAGACCGGTCATCATCAATATAATTTAAAGTGGAGCTGTATCAAGCCAGTGAGTGTCTTTCCTGACATCATTTTTCGACGATGCGTGACCGATCAATAGAGAATAATTCTTACACAGTAAATTACGTACGTTAATGGAAATGATAGGCGAATTAATGTCCACCCTCCGTTTAACGAAGAGTTAATGATAGAACACGAATAGTGTTCTGTCGCTTCGTCATCGAACAATTTGTCTCCACCTCCTCTTATTTGACGTCTGAAAATTATTGTAATACAGTAAAAATTGCTTTCATGAAAAGGAGATAAGGAAGGTGATAACTCTTTTAAATAATTAAAACGGATAAGTAAAATAAAGGAAGTGATTATTTTACAGCAAACAAAGAAAACAAAACTTACGTCCGAGCTACTCGCGCTCACACAGGCGAAAGGCATAAACGTAATTAGAGAAGTGAACGTATGCGAATGGCATATAAAAGGAAATTCTTTACAGAATACACGTCAGAGTCCATTGTCATTTATTTACTGTCATTGTAGATTTTAAATGTCACTTAAAAAAAGAAAATAGTGGTACATGGTCATTCAGATACGTATTTTCCTGTGAAATGGGCCAATTTCATGATCTATCCTTTGGTATTCTCAGCTTGTGCTTAATCTCTCAGGACCTCTTCTTCGAAGGGACGTCGAACCCATAGCTTTCTTCCTTTTGGCATAAGTTTCGTATTGCCAAATAGCAACTATTAACTTTTTTGGGATGTGCTATTTATTTCTTCTTTGGCATTGTTATTTGTAATTAAAATTTCCAAGGTAAGTGAAGTGATTTCCTGTACTAGTATGCAAATGTGTGCTGCATTAGTTTACGTAAAAATGTCGATGTTTTTAATTTTATCAGTATTAATTTGCTATACTGTTCGAAGTAAGCTACTGTATGATATTGTGATATGTGAATAAATTTGTCACTCATTTTGTGCTATGTTTGCTGTGTCATCAGCATACAACACTACCTAGAATCTGAGTTCTAGTTGCGTAAAAAGGGGTGACATATTTATTTTCCTGTATATCTGCACTATTATAAGATTTGGGAAGCAAAGGTTATGCAACATCTTTCTTTTTGGCTTCAAAAGTAGGGACATAGCTAATGCAATACCAGACAAATGAGGCACACTGGGCATCAAAATGGTAATGCTATGGAAATTTCGTTCAGTAATAGAACAATTACTAGTGACTCAAACAACAACGAACAGTAAAATATTCAATAAGTTTCTAAAGTTACCTGATGAAGGGTGTTATGAATAGTATAACTTTCGTTTCGGTAGCAAAACCTTGCTTAGCTACAAAGCGATCTATGTGCAGAATCTAAGACATATGCATGAGAAACAGTCTTTATTGACTATAAATATGTGAATTTAAAAGAGAGCTGAAATACGTTTAAAATGTATTGTTCGAATAGATTATTTTACTTATCAAATCGTCAGTCAACGTACCAAAACAAAGATTTATAAGAACTACGTTCATAATTCATTTCAGTTACTTCTGGGAGGACACAGCAGGCTTAATAAATTTGTATCTTAAAATTGTGCTAGTATTGAATGTGGTGCCGGAGACTACGATACTAGCAATCCTTAAGAAAATACAGTTTTAAGTTATAGCCTGGTGGAACGGTGTCTTCAATCACAACGAATCTATTCCAACATACACGAGAATGAGTAAACCTGTTTTATAATTTGGAGAGAACTATCCGTTTCAGAACAGACAGTTGCGATGCAAAATGTGTTGTAGAACGTACATTTTTAGGCGTAGCACTTTAAAAGGTGCGTCTTAAAAGTTTGGAGAACCTCTCAGAAAATAAAGGAAACAATAGTTACAAACGAAATACATTTATTGGTCCTCAAACGAATCATCATTAGCTACAACACACTTCTGACATCGGTTGTAAAACTGTTGCAAATTGTCAGCAGACTCTTCTTGGGTAATCCCTTTCAGGGATAATTTAAGGCGGAGAAACAAAACATAGTCTGTTGGTGCTAAATGTGGGGAATTAGGAGAGTTTTGAAGAACAGTTAGCTTGCGCTGAGCCAGGAAGTTGAGCGCGTAAACATTGTGGAACCCAACAACGTGTGACCACGGTGCTTCAAGCGATTGCACAAGTCTGCTGACGGTGACCAACAGACTTACAACCGATGTCAGAACTGTATTGTAGCTAATGCTGATTACTCTGAAGGACAATACAGGTACCTTGTTTGTAACGCTTCCCTGCTTTGTTCTGACACGTCAGCAAACTTTTCAGACTCACTTCATATCAGCAAGTAAATGCTAGCACTGTAGGTGTATTCTGTGATGTTTGAAGAGGAAAGGTCTGGTCAGGGGATCTTTTTGGGAGAATTCTTTCTGATAATTTATCCCCTTAACTAATTATTCGTGCACAGTGTAACGAAATTTTCTCACAGTTATCTTAATAATTCTACTTTCAGCACAGATTGCCATGCATATGATGGCAGTAGAATCGAAAAATAAAATTTTGTATTATATATTACTCCTTACACTAATTATAACTTTGTGTTATTTCTAATTTTCAGACGCTTTCCGATCTGTATTTCATCCAAGATACCCAGGCATTTGCTAGGACAGTGGCAAACACAAGTACTCTGCCTATTTACTTCTATTATTTCGACTACGACGGCTACGGCGCCACAGAATACGGTAAGAATTCTTCTCGAAAAGATTTACAAACTTAAATCGAATGAAAGCAATTTTGTTGTTCCAGTACGAAAATGATGTAATATCCAAGACTCAAGAACCACCCTCAGAGCTCCAAGAAGCAAAGTTACGTGTTCAGGTCCCGGAATGCCACACACTGTAACCTGTTACGGACTTTATAAACAGCGCACACTCCCCTGCAGAGTGAAGTATCCATTCTGGAAAAATTCGCCTAGTCCTAGGTTATATCATTCCGCAGAGATATTCTGTCTTCGAGGATTGCTAATCTACAAAAGTATGGAGACCACATTCTCTGAAGTTTGGAAAGTAGGAACAGGTAATGGAAGAATTAAGGCTATGGGCCCGCATCGTGGGTTGAGCCTGGATTGCTTACGGAAAGCAGTGTTTCCGATCCGATGCCTATTCCGACAAACAACTTTAGTCACGGGGTTTCAAAAATTCACAGACTCTGCTGCAGGGTAAAAGGTTCACTGTAGAAACAAACTCCTAGACTGCGGCTAATCCCAAGTTTTGGATACAGTTTTAATCTGCCTGGAAATCATTTAAAATTCTGATCTTAACGCAGTCTATGGTTTACGAGCTCAAGCATGTCGACCTGAAATTTGACCTCACATTGGCAATTCTGTCTTTACATGGTATGATAATCTCTTAGTTCTTGAATTTAACACCTGCTTCTAAGTACTTTGAATCTATCGTTTGCATCATATTATCATATTATACATTCTCTGTGAAACGTCCCCTTTTTAACAATTATACATGACTGTGCTTAAACTGACACACAATATTTTGTTAGCGCAACGCAATGTGACTTTCAACATTCCCTACAAAAGAATGGCCCTGACTAACATTAAACTATACCTTTCACAAATCACTTACCTCACAAAAATCTTCGCTGCTCAAGCTACTGCAATAAAGCGAGCGCCACTACTGCCAGCTAAATAAAAGATTCAAACTATGGAAGGCACTAACTACTGATAGGGATAGTTAGCAAATGAAAGATATTAATAGAGAACAAACAATGTATTTACCTTGACATCATCATATATAAATATAGCAGTTCATGACAAATTACAAAACTCCGCCATCTCTCTCCCCACATCCACCACTGCTGGCGGCTCACCTCCAACTGCGCAACGCTACGCGCTGTTCACAGCCAGCTGCCTAACACTACAATGGCAGACAACAATGCAAACTAGCCACAGACTGCACACAGCACAGCTAGTGATTTTCATATTGAGCGCTAAGTAACGTTGCCAATAAGAAAACATAAACAGCCTACTTACATAGAGAAAAGATAAACAGCCTACTTACATAGCCCCCATGCTCCCCACAAAAAATTTTACAAAATTTTTTTGGGCAGTGGCCAATAATGATTTGATAAAATTTTTCATAATTACAATAACAAAGAAATCAAATGCACACACTTATTGATACAATGTTGGTCAAAAGCTAAAACTTTCTCACAGTCCATAAAGATAGTCCTGATCATTCATCATAACAGTAATTACAGGTTTTTTTTTACAAAGTCTCATTAGTAAAATAAATTGCACACAGAAGTAGTGGATTTGCATGCAGTCTTGAAGAAGTAGTGTTGTCCTTCCAACGGAAAGACAGTGCTGACTCTTGACATGCTGACAGGTAATGGGCCACAATGGAGCAAACCCACAGCAGAGTCATTCGAAGTTTTGAAGAATATTGGTAGGTAGGTCATCACAGAGCAGACCCACTGGAGTCCTGGTAGAGATTGTGGTATTGGTGGGCCACCAGAGGTGCAGACCCACTGCAGTCCTTGTAGAAATAATGGCATGGTGGGTCATCAAAGATGCAGACCCACTGTAGTCCTTGTAGAGATGATGGTATTGGTGGGTCATCAAAGATGCAGACCCACTGTAGTCCTTGTAGAGATGGCCAGCAGCCATCTGTTGCGATCTGTTGCGACTGTGCAGGTGCACAATCACCATCGAAGGGTCTTGCGAATAATATAGCCAGTCCATAACCACCACTTGTGCATTCGCAAAGTTTTTGGAATTGTCCTTAGAACCAGCAATGCTGTTATCCAGTCCCTTGCTGAATTAGTAACACACGTGCAAACACTAACAGTCCCAACTTCTCACATATTGTCCATATACTATGACCAACAGAAACGTGTGCAGTGAAATGTAACTAACAAGTTAATAATATCATGAACTGGTGACAATTACAATTTTATAACATAAGAATACAATTACAAAGGTACAAAATACATCATTAAAGAACATAGCAATATACATAACAATTGTAGGAACACAGGCTTTACAAAAGAATAGAAATAAACATATACATCAGTGTTACAGGATAACTTTTGGAACATCAACTTTACACATGAGCATTAAAACAAAACAGAATAAATAATGTCTAAGCATATTTACAAGGTAAATAACATATTATTAATGCCAATTATATTCGAGGATAACAGTATTCCTCATCATAGTGAATGTAGCTTAATATTAGAAGAGAAAAAAGTTCTATGAAACAGTACACAGAGACAGGAAGAAAACAAATACACAAGGGTACACAAACATATAGTGGGATAACACAAAAGGGAAAGGACAGGGTTTGTTTACTGCAGTATTTTGCGTGGAGATCTCCCTTTGTTCATCATTATTCCCAAAAAGTCCTATCTAAGCCTGCTTTCTGTATTCTGTTCATATTTCTTTCAAAATAATTATTTCTGATTGTACAATACTCATTTGGGCCCAAATCTTTTTTATATAACTTGGCAATGCATTCTTTACCTATTCTCCATAGCCAGTTTCTCATATAGTCTACCCCCTCTTAAGCTAACTTAAATCTCCTGAGCTCAGATGCTAAACTAAGGAACGAGGCAATGCAGCAGCACATAAAACAATTAATATAAACAGCAATAAAAAAAATGGAAAATCGCAAAGCAAGCTACAGTAAATCTAAATTACCAAGCAATTCAACATTACAACTAATATGAGGCAATGCACAGCAAACAAAAAATAAATCTAGCTTAGCAGAGTAACACAAATTAAAGTTCAGTAGCACTATGCCTGGCAAACAGCAGCTTATATCTAAACATGACATAGCTCAAGCAGGAAAAATAGTACACTAAAGATAACAATGCAGATAAGGGAAATGTATAATCACATCTTAATGTCTAAGTAATTAAAGTGGTGCACCAGAACAACTGATTGTAAAAAAAATATTACCATGTACTTGAAAAGAAAATTATGTGTCCAGTTACTGTTACTAGTCCCTTCTTATTGTTCTTTCCTTTCCAAGTGCTCCTTTTTTTTTAAAGAATGTGGATTACAAAATTATCATTTAATAGATCTGTTGACAGAAAGTGTTCACATTAGCAAATGCATCTAAGTTTATTTTATAAAACTAATGCTGTAACACAGCTGAAAAACAGGTATCAAATGAAATAAGCAATTACGCAAACCAAAGCATAAAAATATCATTCAATAGTCATGTGACATTTCATAAGTTAGTAGAAATTCTCTCAACTCTCGTAGAAAGACGCTTGTCGTAATCAGGTGTGCAGATGCAAAAATATTTCTCGTCATTTCATTAGGCATTTCAGTAAATATCAGAAAGTACGATATGTTTCCAAGTAATTAGCGTGTCGGATTTGCGATGCTTTCTCTAAAGGAATGACAATGGCCAGGATAATAGCCTCCCTTTTTTTTCTTTTTTTCTTCCTGTGCTCTGAAAGGCTAATGGCTTTTTTTCGGGCGGCTGTCACCCAGGTGGGTGCACGCGACGCATTACGTGCAGGTGGTCACTTAACTTTCTTACGGAAATATTTACGACAGCAGTTTCCGCTACAGTTACAGTCTCACATAAAAATATTTCACAGGTCAAGAATTAGCGTTGCAAATCTGTAGAAAGAAAATCCTATAAATATAAGTGTCCAAATAAAATATTCGTCAGCATTGTGATACAGTCACGCATTTACGCACATTTCATAACTCTTAAAGCATGATTCTTGGTTTCCAACATACTTCTTATTCCTCATATACGGTAGCATCATCTTATTGATCATAAACATACCTCAAGAGCATAGTACACATCGTCGTCGTAATAATAACATCATAACACCTCAGTCAAATCTCAAAAACGTCATAGCTTTCTGCAATAATTTCAAAACCTAAAAAAATTCTCTGCTTATTTCAATAGTGTCATCTACCTCAAACGTACTTTAAAATCATGCTCCCTTACCAAATACATCATTCAAAGCTCTCATAGTATCACAATGATTCCGAAAAAATATGAACAGTTTACAAAGTACAGACAAAATACAGTTTCATAAGTGTGAAGTTACCCAATTGTGTATTGCGTAAACATGTGTCACTGATGTAGTAAAAAAATGTTTATCTCTCAGTTAAATGATCAGATAGCTGTGTAATTTGTGTGTTAGAGAAATATGGTACCGATGTGTAAAGTTGTATAAGCAAATACCATATTAGCTAGGGTTCCTTGTGGTTGCCACACACATGGTACACAAAGTAAGCATGTACCCCCCTGAGGATTAATGTAATTATACCCTCAGGTGTTACAGATTACAGCAATGGAATGAAATGTATCACGGAAAACTTTCTTTGTAATTCAAAAATCTTTAAAAATAAATGTTTTAAGTACAAAATTAATCACTCAAATACGTGTACTGTAGCGCTAAATGTGCGTCTTGTTGCAACATAATCTGTGTGGAAGTGTCGTAGTTATCGTCCTCCGAAAGCTAAGTTCTGCAGAAGTCAATGTACTTACCTCATAATACACAAAAGTGAAATGCTTTGCGTATAAATGTCTTAGTTATTACGCTTATTGCCGTGATGAGGAAAGTACTGTGCTATAACGTATTGTTGTGCTACGGAAAAGGCAGTCTCATTGTAGCTATACCACAAAAGTTACTACTAAAACCCGTTTTACTTTCCAGAATAAAACAGAAAACTGTGCAGATATAAAACAGAAACACTGCAAAAGCAACATTGTAAATTGTCACTCATTAGTAGCGTCGTGATAAAATCGTGTAGCTGTCACATAAACTAACCCTTGTGCCATCTGGTATCTCACTGAAAGTACTTTAAATCCAGAATATATTTTCAAGTAAACCAAAATGTTGCATTAAAATCTCATTAGCAGTACTGGTAAATGTTCTAAGTATGTAAGCCTTATAGTCGTTCCATAATCGTGCAACTAACAAGCAAGAATGTACACACACAATAACACTGTGTCGTCTGTTCACAATAACAATGCATTAGTAATTTCTGTTTAAATAAGTTCTCTTGGTTCTTGATTGGATATTTAACTTCAAACATTGTTGCATATTAACAGATTCTAAGTCTGACAAGCATACTAGTAATGTGAAGTGAAAAGTTTTATGGCAAAGACAAAGTTAAAAAACAGATTATCTTTCAATAATCGGTTTTACATGTGAAATGTGGTACAATATTTTACTCTTCAAGGTACTCAGAATTTCAGCTTGAATGCAATTATCATGCAGTATATGTCAGTAAAGAATACTGGAATTTTTCACAAGGTTAGCGTCTATGTTATTTTTCTCTGAGCCAGCCGGCGCACGTGGGTGCCTGCGGCGCGAGTCATTGTCTGTCTCTTTGTTGGCGCGCGTTGTTATTGGGATTAGGAGACCTAACTTCTACAAATTCGCCTTGCCGAGAGGGCCCAGCTCTGTTACAATCCCGCCAGTTCTGATGAAATTCAGGTCTGTCGTTACGATCACATCGTCTGTCGTCATGTCGGTAGTTCCTGTAGTTTCTTTCTTGTCGGTTAAGTGGTGGCGAATTTCTCCCTGAATCGTAACTGCGCGCTGAACTGTTGCGTCTGAAGTTATTCTGTCTCCCTTGATAATAATTATTTTGGTTCCCATATTGTCTGTTTCTCTGATTGTCTCTGTGATAGTCACTACCGCGGAGAGGTGATCTTTCCCTGTAATTATTACTACTCTGCCAACGGTTGTCGTACGGGTGGTGTCTGTTTTGGTCACGATTTGTGTTGTGAGAATATACTTGTCGTGTCAAGTTATTACTTCTTTCATCGCGGAATTGCGACGGATGTGACCTGTAATTGTTGTGTTCCTGGTTTCACGTTCCGCGATTGTCAGTGTCAATTTCTAATTCTTGTAAGAGTCCCTGAAATGCTTCAATGTCGTCTTTGCAACGTCCTGCCAAAATAATATGTCGTAAATGTTCAGGCAGTTTGATTAAGCAAATGCGGATGAGTTCTGAGGGGCTGTATGGGTTTGAAAGATACTGATTATTATGCAACATGTCTTCAAAATATTTCATAAGACTGGAAAACTCAGATTGTTCGAAACGTTTCATCATTATGATGCTATGTTTTACTCGGTCTTGTGTGGCTTGAGACCAATATGCTGAGAGGAAGGCATGGTAAAACTCTCCTTCACTGTGGCAATCGTGAATTACCGATCGCATTCTTACAGCTGGTTCATTCTCCAAGTAGCCACACATAAATTCTAATCTGTGTTCTAACGACCAGTTGGGAGGAAAACAATGCGAGAATTGATGGAGCCATGCTTGTGGATGAATGTCGTTGCCAGAATTCTTAAATGTTTTGAATTTACGTGTAGCAATGAACAGCTTATAGTCAAAATCATCATGTCGGCGAGTCGCATATCGGTCATTGTTAGGTCTTGTCGGCCGTTCCATCTCAAAATTCGGTGCACATTGCCAATTTCTTTCATAACTTCCGAAATGCCCTGTGTTATTATTTTGTGGCTGTTCCGTATTTCTGTGTCCCTCTTCCCGTATTGGGGCGCGAGTATCCTCTGAAATACGTAATTCTTGTATTACCTGTGTCAGCTGATCTTGTACTTCCCGGATTTCTCTTTTGTACTGTGTATTGATTTGATTTTGATTCTGTTTGAATTTTCTAATTTGTTCATACTCTTCTGTGTCAGTGAAGGCTACAGGTCTTGTGTCATTCAGATCATCATCTACCTTTGTAGATAAGTTAGTAACCTGATCCGAAAGTTTGGCTACTTTCTCCGATAGTGAACACATTTCCTCAACGTGTTATCCTGAACCAAGTTTCAGAGTGTCCATTTGTGTTGAAATCGAATCTACTGTGTCCTTTAAGTTTTCCTGAGTTTTTGCAAGTTGCTTAACCGAATTGGTAGATGCAACTGAGTCAATTTTAGCCCACAAGGTCTCATGATTTTCATGAACAATGGTTTGCATTTCTTTTATGGCTGCTTCGTGATTCTGTAATGCATTTTCATGCCGCGAAAAAATAGGTTGAAAATGCTCACAAATTTGTGTTTTTATGTCATTACAGACTTTTTGACATTTCGATTCAATGTTATGTAACTCAGTAGTTAAATCTTCACGTGTTTGTTCAAGTGTGGTGTCTAACTTTTGAACATTTTGTTCCATTGTGTCTAACTGTTGCTGTGTTTGTCTCTGGTGTTGTTCCATTGTGTCTAACTGTTGCTGTGTTTGTCTCTGGTGTTGTTCCATTGTGTCTAACTTTTTAAGATTTTGTTCCACTGTGTCTAACTTTTGAAGCTTTTGCTGTGTTTGTCCCATTTGTTGTATTAATTGTAATAGCAATGCATTGGTGTCTGAAACATGTTCCTCAGTGCTTTTCGGCAGTGAATTTACACCGGAAACATTCACATTTTGACAAGCAGAAAATGTGTCTTGACTTATTTGAGAAAACGGTGAGGATCCAAAACCTGAATCTGCAGTATTTGCGAGATCGTGTCGTGTCATTTCGGCTTCCTGAGGCGAGCTATTGCCGACCGATCGATCGATAATGCTTCCCTCTTCACTAATTGTTTCACTGTCCACGCCATTGTTTGACGCGCGCTCCATTTCCCTGTGCACAGTTACCAAATTACTACTTTGAACATTAGTAAATTCATTACTCTGAGGCGCTGATAAGCTACGCTCGTCGTCACTATTATTTCTCAGTTTAGTTTGGAGCCTAGTGTTACGTTTTTCACACGCCATAATTGTCACAATATTTCACACGATAACACAGAAAAGCACAATTTGAAGTGCAAAAATAGGAGAACACATTAACATAGCACTGAAAATAATATCTAGTTAATTGCAAGCGTAGCTGCGAAATACTTGGTGCAAATCTATATGCATGCCACAACTGTTTTACTGTACAACAACGAAAGGCTACAACTACAAAGGAAATTCTCTCTACAATTACGCGCTAGCAATAAACAAAAGCTACACTAAATACACAAACTACAAGAAAAAATCAGAAGATTCCAGTGAGGTATCCTGGCAGGGTCGCCATATGAAACGTCCCCTTTTTAACAATTATACATGACTGTGCTGAAACTGACACACAATATTTTGTTAGCGCAATGCAATGTGACTTTCAAAATTCCCTACAAAAGAATGGCCCTGACTAACATCAAACTATACCTTTCACAAATCACTTACCTCACAAAAATCTTCGCTGCTCAAGCTACTGCAATACAGCGAGCGCCACTACTGCCAGCTAAATAAAAGATTCAAACTATGGAAGGCACTAACTACTGATAGGGATAGTTAGCAAATGAAAGATATTAATAGAGAACAAACAATGTATTTACCTTGACATCATCATATATAAATATAGCAGTTCATGACAAATTACAAAACTCCGCCATCTCTCTCCCCACATCCACCACTGCTGGCGGCTCACCTCCAACTGCGCAACGCTACGCGCTGTTCACAGCCAGCTGCCTAACACTACAATGGCAGACAACAATGCAAACTAGCCACAGACTGCACACAGCACAGCCAGTGATTTTCATATTGAGCGCTAAGTAATGTTGCCAATAAGAAAACATAAACAGCCTACTTACATAGAGAAAACATAAACAGCCTACTTACATCTGTTACTAATAATGTATTTGAATCAGAATTATGAAAGACATATTTGTTGCTGTCATAATTTACTTGCTGCTAGTGAAACCGGCTATGCTTTGCAATTGCTAAATGTGTCTGGGGATTGGATATAGGTCCTAATCTCTTCATGCTCCCTCTGTCCATTTCCTCCTCATCCCTTTCTCTGTCCATCTCTTCCTCCTCCCCCCGCCCCCTCCACCTCCTCTCTCTCTGTGTCCATAACGTCCTCCCACTATACTCTCCAGTTTCTCCTCCTTCCTCTGTGACCATCTTCTCCTTCCCCTCTTTATGTCCACCCTCCGTCTATCTCCTCTCCCCCCTCCCCCCTCCCGTATCTCTCTGACCATAAGCTTTGTTTATAGTTATTGCGAACGAAACCTTGATTGGGAGTTAAATTTACTTAAAATGAGTGGGAAAATGGTTGGTGTCACAAGTGTGTGAGACATGAGAGAGACCTGTCCAGCTGCTGGACCTGTGAGGATAGTGGCTTCAGTGAGAGTATTTTGCAATTTTGATCTACAATTGGGTGGGACTATAACGTTTCAGATGCTCCATGTCCGTAGTAGTACTCTAATCATAATCCAATAAGTCATAGAAACTACTTTCCTATTTTCCATTAAAACTAACTGTGGGGAAGAAAACAAAGCAAAGACAACGTTGTGCAGGCAATTTTTTTTACAATTATGTATGGAAATAAAGAATAAATTTCAGAGAAACCATTTGTCTAATGGTTTATAAGCCCTGTTATCGTAGTTAAAACTGACCGAAAATGTTAGGATCTGTATATTTTCGCAGCACAGCATTTTCACTCTCGCAGTTATTTTAACAGAAAACCTGCAAATTGTGGATTAAAAAAATTTACAGCATATGTCAGTATGAATGTTTATTAGAGAATCATGTAAAAATTGGAAGTAAATTGGTCAAGCACTTCGAGAATTTTGCTAAAAACGTTTCTATCTTCTATTGTAGATTTATTTATATACCGTATATATATTACAGATAGGTAGCCTATGTCCGTCTAAACGTTTATTAGAGCATTGTTTTAAAATCTGAAGTAAATTGGACGAGAGATTTTTGGTGCAACTTTAAGCAACGACTTATACATAGTGGTATTCTTATTATATAACAAACACATCTGTCGAAACTTTTATCTGACTATCACGTAAAAATTAGAAGTAAATGGGTCAAGAACTTTTCGAGATTTTTCCTAGCAACGTTTCCGCTTTAGTGTGTACACAGTTACATATCATGTTCACTAAAAAATATTTAACTTATGTCCGTCCGAAAGTTTATTAGAGTACGTTTAAGAATTTTTCGATATTTTTGTTAACAAAGTTAAACAACAACTGGTTTTTATATAGTAGTATGGATGATATGGCCATGAAAAATACATGTCGAGGCAGCTAAGACTGACCAGCACAGATGTATCCAGAACTTGCACACTTCGCTGAGTTAAAGAAGATCGTGTTGTGAATTATCAGACGTGCAATAGTAATCACCGAAAACATGCAGTCAGGTCCGATGACCTTGGAGGCCAGTAATGTTAAACTGAATCATTTGGTCCAAGGCCACAGAAAAAGTGTATACTAAGTTGCAGTAAAGAGAAAAGAAGTTGTCGTAATTCGGCAGTTATAATATTTAATTTGCTTGCACACTTCAGAAACTTCGCCACGTTGTCGGTTATAATACAGAGAAAACAGTAGTTCGATATGTTTATCTTCATTTTCTCGGTATCGTTGGGTCATCAGTCTTACCTATCTCACCGTATGTAGCTCAGTAAATGGATTTACGACCTAGTAGATGATAAACCTTGCTGCTGGTTTGTAGTGAGCTAATGCAGATACATTTCACAGGAATGGCACACGCTGAGGAGACTCACTACCTGTTTATGCAAGAGGACGGGGGACCCAACAAGGACCCTGAGTCCGACGATTGGAAGGTGCTGCAACTGCTGGCAACACTCTGGACAAATTTCGCTAAGTACCGGTAAGTACTTTATTCGTAACGTTTACAGTAAACACGATTATACCAATAACAGGGGCTGTTCGGTAAGTTAAGCACTGATGATGTCTGATGGGCTCAAGAGTTGGGACAGTGGAGGGATTTCGTCACAGTTGTGTCTTTGCGAGTCTGATAGTGCCGCGGAAAGGTTACTGAACAATTTTTTTGACTCGGAACTGTAAATTAAAATGGCCACTATCATCGAAAATACCGCCGCCTGCGAATTGCATTCTGTTATTCTTTTTCTGAACTTTAATGATGTGGTGATACATGATTTGTGGGATTTATGGAGAGAAAATAATGAGTGACAGTGGTGTATGAAAATGAGGTCGTTTGTTTCGGTAAGGTAGGACGAATTTTTATGAAGATTAAAAAAAGCGGACGACTATCTGTTCTGACAAATGAACTCATTCCAAAATTAATGTCAGTATCAGAGATAATCGTCGGATCATGATTACAGAATTAGTAGGCGGAAATCACAGGTAGTGCTCTACGAACTTGTGACAAACTTTGTTATCATAAACATTGTGCACAATGTGTCCCAAAATGCTGGCTTACGTTTACAGAACGAAGAGAAAGAGTGCCGTTTCTGATGCGGTACTGTGCAGAAGGAAACAGATTCCTCTACCACGAATAGACAAGGGTTGAAATGGGGACTGCGTATGTCAATCTGGAAACAAAAAGCCAATCAATGGTATGAGACCTTATAACACTACCGTCTGCTACTGCTATACCATAACCTTAAAGTTGGAGGCAGGTCGTGAAATAAAACTATGTTGTTAGAGGAATTATGGTATAAAGCAACAGAGCAGCGTTACCCTCTGAGAGGAATTTTGTTATGTTGACCATGTTGTACCTAACGGAGGTGGCTTATCGGAAATGAAAGTCAGAATTTCGTAAATATTTGAACAGTACAAAAAATGTTTTACCTAGCTACACTGTTTAAAGAATAAGGAAAACTGTCGCCAGCCTAATTAGGCAAGAAAAAGATAAACGTTCTTGTTTAAGAAAGTAGGTATGAGTAACTTCAACGGACAAACATAGCCGCTATTTTACCACGTGCGAGTGCAATGAACTCTGACACCTGCCTATGTTAACGTTAAGGTTGGGATTAACAGCTAGAGCAGCACAAACTATTTGCAAAAATATAACAAATAACTAAACACACTATTACTTTCAGGGATTATTCAAACTGAATTGCCTTTATAACGTTACTATTAATATTCACTGCAGAATGATTAATTGAACATAGGTTCAGTATTATTGTTCAAACATATTCCTAGCTGACATAAAATTATAAATGTAGTTCACTGCAAAATTATGAACTGGTCACAGGTTAAGTATCTCTCAAGTAAATACTATTCTGTTTAGAATGAAAGTTAAATGGAATTCACTAACGGGTTACTTCTCACTGTCTTTTGAATAAAGAAATAATTGCTTTCATAAATAGTGGTAAAGGATAAACTGCTGATTTTATTACACTATTAATATGCACTTTAAATACCCAAAAGAAACAAGTGCTTAGCAAGCATGAGTGTATAACTTTCCATAAATGCAGTTCACGACTTTTGCTACAGTGGGACACAATGTTGACAACTTTACGAGAAACTGACTCACCTTTCAAAGTTTACTACAGGCAGCATTATGATCATTAACTAAGCAACACTTTATGAGCCTCAGTTTTAAGGGCTTTTAATCTTTAAAATTAACTGCAAATTGTCTTTATTACCACAATCTTATACTTTTAAGTAAATGATTAAATAGGAGACTTTGAAACTCCACAAAACTTTAAATTAGACTGTTTCCATCCCTGGGAGGCTTTCAAAAGACTACATTTACTACCTTCCACAATTTCACTAAATCCACAATAAATCTGAACAGTCCCTTCTTACCAAAGATCAAACGACATTATTCTAAGGCTTTCATTTTTTCCACAAACTAGGACACTCGGTAATCATAGTTTAAATGGAGAGGAACCTGAAAGGTTTTGTGATAGGGAAAATATCAAGGTAGGTACATAAATTCAGTTATAAGTTACCTTATATTTGAGCACACTAACACATCCAATAAGCTGATCCTTCACTGTACATCAATATTGTATTCCGTTACAGTGATTGCCCAATGTGGTGGCAACTGCATGTTGGTAGGTGGATTTGCAGGCAGATTTGCTGGACTCTGACGCTTCTTGGTGGCGAAGATGGATACCAATTCCAGAATCGTTCCAGCTATTTATCCATCCATCCGAGGCATTGGAAAGTGGCAGAAAAAGCCTCTCTCGGAACCAACACAATATGCAACTTTTACATGGCAGTTCACAGTTTGGTATCTCGTCGCCGACTGACTCTTGTTCCACCTTTTCTACCTAGGCCAACCACAATTTGCGCGCGCTACACAGTTCCGTTCCCGAGAGGGACCACTACACCTTTTATATACTAAAGAACTAAGAACCCTAAGTGATGATCAGTGGTTTACATAACAGAAACCAAACCCATTAAATAAAGCAGAACATTTGCACATATTGACATTTCTACAAAAAATTATTCCCACAGAAATTACAATTATATGTAGTAAGTTTTGTTCCCTCCAAATGGGACAAAGAATTTAAATGACAGATGTACTACATTGCATAGAATCAAACCACGACATCAAAGCTTTAACAAAGAAAGGAGTATACAATTTTATGTTATCGATTCAATCACATTTACAGATACTCAATGTTATAACATTAAACCAAAGCAAAAAAGCGATATAAATCCGTACAGCAATAGAGCTATGGTGTTATCTCGCCATGAGAACCTTTAAAGTGCCGCTAAACGAAATCTGTATAAAAGCTAGTGAAACTATTTTTGAGACAGAAAGGGGTATTCCTTGTTGTAAGGCAATAACGTCTAAAATTTACTGTGAAATACTGAACAAGTTCATAAGAGCCATCCAGAATAAAAGGCTTGGTATGTTGAGCCCTGGCGTCCTTTTTTGCTGCACTACGGCACGAAAGTAAATGTTGCTTAAGGGTTTCTTCTAGACACAGCCCTGATTTGCCAAGCAGAATTGTCACCTGTTTCTGAATGTGAAAAAACGAGAGAATCACAATGGTTTGAAGGTGATGATGAGTTAAAAAGAGAGAGTGAAACCAGGGCTTAGCACATAGGCGACAGAATTCTGTACTAGGGTAATGAAATACTCGTCCTTGATATAAAAGTGGTTTAATGTGGGGTGCAATTAAGAACAAAAATAGCTGACAGTTTTAGCTTAAAGTTGTATGCAATAAAAAGCTCTTTGATTACCGATATTATTATTATTATTATTATTATTATTATTATTAACAAAATCACTTTTCGAAAGCCGTCGTAAAATTCTTCGTTGTGGGACAGCAACGAAATGTAAGAACTCGGTTTGGAATGAGGAAGTCGATCTGCCTCACTGGGAAAACCATAGCAAAGGAGCGTTGTGGTGTGAACCATTATTTTTACTCGAAAGTTGTTTTCAATCCTCTTTCATGTTTCTATTGGGGAATTCTTATGGGCTTCGACTGAAGTGTCCCGACTTGGGACACTTTCACAGTAAGTCAGTTGATTACGCTCAAAAATCAATTTATTGAATTGTTTGAAACAAACTGCAAAACGATTTAGAAAAGATATCTGAATGGTGCGAAATGTGGCAGTAGACTTTAAATAACGAAAAGTGTGACGTCATCCACATGAGTGCTAAAAGGAATTCAAACTTCGGTTACACGATAAATCGGTTTAATCTAAAAGCCGTAAATTCAACTAAATACCTAGGTATTACAATTACGAACAGCTTAAATTGGAAGAAACACATAGAAAATGTTGTGGGAAAGGCTAACCAAAGACTGCGTTTCATTGACAGGACATTTAGAAAATGTAACAGACCTATTAAGGAGTCTGCCTGCACTACGCTTGTCCGTCCTCTTTTAGACTACTGCTGCGCGGTGTTGGATGGATCCTTACCAGATAGGACTGACGGAGTACATCGATAAAGTTCAAAGAAAGGCAGCCCGTTTTGTATTATAGCGAAATATGGGAGAGAGTGTTCCAGAAATGATACAGGATTTGGGCTGGAAATCATTAAAAGAAAGGCGTTTTTCGTTGCGACGGAGTCTTCTCACGAAATTCCAGTCACCAATTTTCTCCTCCGAATACGAAAATATTTTGTTGACACTGAACTACATAGCGAGGAACGATCACCACAATGAAATAAGGGAAATATAGCTCGTTCGGAAAGATGTAGGTGTTCATTCTTTCCGCGCGCTTTACAAGATTGGAATAATAGAGAATTGTGAAGGTCGTTCGATGAACCTTCTGCCAAACACTTTAATGTGATTTGCAAGTATCCATGTAGACTCAATCAGTTTATGCTTACAAATATAAGTTCTGCGATCCTATAGCAGTTCAAAACAAGTCCGTCTTGAAAATAAAGGAATGAATTCTTGGGCAGCTTAAAGTTCTTGGAAAACGACACATCTCTCCGTGAGACTCCCTTCTGGAAAGTTCTTTTGGAAACGAAACATACTACATTATTAGACATCAAAAGCAAGAGGAAAATTAAGGTTCCATTTCACGAACGGTGCAAGGAAAATGGTTCAAATGGCTCTGAGCACTATGGGACTTAACTTCTAAGGTCATCAGTCCCCTAGAATTTAGAACTAACCTAAGGACATCACACACATCCATGCCCGAGACAGGGCGACCGTAGCGGTCGCGCGGTTCCGAACTGTAGCGCCTAGAACCGCTCGGTCACTCCGGCCAGCCCAGTACAAGGAGTTCCAGCATCAGAGACCAAGGCCGGAGCAGCTACGCGTGATGCGCGATGGTCCCGGGTGGCAAATGCGACGTCAAGTCCTGGCGGAGGCGTGATGCTGCCGATCTTGTAATTTTGCTGGCGGACACGGAACTGCCTGCTGCTCGCCAGACGAGCGGATGACCACCTGATAGCTATTGGTCTAGCGATGTGGGCTCCGATTGGCTGAGGAAAACGGCATCGCGGATGCAAGAAAAAGCCGGTTAACGTGACGACCTTTATTGATCTTGCGCATGCCCTCTGAAGTAGCGTGCTTCCTGTAGGTCAATGGAAGTTCGCCTGACCCTGGTTGGTGCGCCTGCGGAGCTGGAGCGATGACCGCATAACGGTGCTGTGTTGCGGGTTGGCGGCATTGCAGGAGACCCCGGAAATACGCCATCGATGTTTCGACACTGGACACAAATTACACACAGCCAAAACCCAAAGTACGCTTGCGAAATTGGCAACATATGCATATTTTACTAAGCTACTTACCTTGTTGTCCAGTTCCACTGATCTCGACCTCCAAGGGAAATTCTCTTTAAGTATCTTTTCGATTAGAACATGAGTGTAAGCTGTTACACTAATTGCTATCATTAGCGATAATACCGACCCAATGGCTGGTGGTTCCAATTTTTGGTCTTAAAATAGTTGAGATTCATTGTCTAAAAGACTTGATGCATCCTTCCAAGAATTCCTCTCTTACGCCTGCCACTTTCTTCAGAGTAGGACTTCTATCCTAAGTTCTCAAGTATTTGTTGGATATAGGCCAGTATACACTTCACGACAAAAAAAGAAAAGAAGACCAGAAACACACACTATGAAGGAATGACCCGAGTTACTGGATGCCATCCTGAGGGTATCGTACCAAATTCTGTCCAACTGGCGTGTTAGATCGTCAAAACCCTAGCTGTTTGTGTTGTGTCTAGACAAGACAGCCTAGACACAATGAGAGGAAGCCGAAAGGCCCGCGCTAAGCTAAAGCAGGATGGCGTGAGGTCTGAAACAGGATACGTAATGAATGCTATAAAGAAAAGTACGTAGCTTCTGGAATACTTAACTTTAATCCATCCTTTTGGTACATCTGGAGATTGTGGCGATACAAGTGAGACTCTTTAGATACATGCAATGTTACTAATGGCGCCTTGCTAGGTCGTAGCCATTGACTTAGCTGAAGGATATTCTAACTATCTGCTCTGCAAATGAGCGAGGCTTCGTCAGTGTAGTCGCTAGCTACGTCGTCCGTACAACTGGGGCGAGTGCTCGTCAGTCTCTCGAGACCTGCCTTGTGGTGGCGCTCGGTCTGCGATCCCTGACAGTGGCGACACGCGGGTCCGACATGTACTAATGGACTGCGGCCGATTCAAAGCTACCACCTAGCAAGTGTGGTGTCTGGCGGTGACACCACATTCCTCCCCCGCAAATCGGCGAACGGTCGTGTTACAAGGCTTCCGCCCGCCGTGGGGAGGACCCCATGTTGACGTATGCGATGAGGTGGGGAGCCGAACAACAGGCGAGGCTGTGCCACCCGCACCCGGCCATTCGGTCCGAGGGGATCTAGGAAACGCCTGAAAACCTAGTCCAGGGTGCACGTCAACATGCGGTGTATGCGCCCGTAAAGAGACAGGAGGGGCCGAAGGGTCGACCTCCATTGCGTCGGGGTATCCAACGCGCGATGACGTCATGTGGTCCGGAGCGGGCAAGAGTTCCACGGCGGAGGACAGCTGGTCACGGGAAGCGATCGGCGGCTCATGACCCAGGGAGGCGCTTGGTGGCTGCAGCGAAGCGTCCACTGCGGGCGGCGCCGGCTGGAGGACAGGCGGCGGCGGCGGTGGCGGCAGCGGCGCGTCGCCATGGGGCAAAATGGTATACTTCCTTTCGTACAAAACGTACGGCCGGTCAAACTAATAGGGAGTGGGTTGCAACATTGCAAGGCCTTACAAGGAATTGTGCTTTTGAGTGTGAATGTGGACTCCCTTATTCAGATACTATGGTACGTGATGCAATAGCACAGAACGTTTCTGATGTTCGCATACGGGAACAGATTTTGAAACTCGTCAAGCCCTCCCTTCAACAAGTGATAGACATATTGGATAGACAAGACACGCTTGACTTTGCTCAGGAATCAACTTCGCCAGCCGTGTGTACCATTAACCGGCCCGCCGGGCGCGCTGCACGGACCGGTAAACTGCCCTCACGCACGTCCACGCAGCTGCCGCCACGCTCTAAACCAGGTGTGCCGCGCCTGCATACAAGTGCAGTGAAATCATGCCCGCGGTGTGCCACTAGACATTCGCGTGAAAATTGCCCGTCACGCCAAGCTATTTGCTTTTTCTGTAATAAGAAAGGACATGTTCAAAGTGTTTTCCAGAAAAAGCTCAGATCAGACAATCAATACCATTCCAGGCCCTTTGCTTTGCGCCGGAATCGAACCAAGAATACTCAGGCTCGCGAACCTTCACCCATGGACATTCAAGTAGTTAATTCCACTTCGTCCAGTGCCACTGTCTCTAACAGTGACTGTGTTCATCCCACACAAAGTGTGCGTCGACGTCGCCGGAAATCACGTCAATTAGCAAGTGATGCTGTACCTGTATCACTTCAAATTGCACGAGACAGTCGCTCTTGTCGTCAGCAGGACAATAAACTTTTTGTAGATTTGGACTTTAATGGCAAGGTCATACCATTCCAGCTCGATACCGGAGCTGCAGTTTCATTGCTCAATCACGACATGTACAAACAACTGGGCAAAGCTCCGTTGCATGCCGCAAATGTTCAGTTAAATAGTTATTCAGGTCAGAATATCCCTTTGTTAGGACAGTGCACTCTACTTGCAACATATAAGGGACAAACAAAACTTGTGTCATTTTACGTTCTTCGTTCTTCTGCAGTGAACTTGTTTGGTTTAGATTTATTTCAATTGTTTAACTTGTCTATTGTAAATCAGGTTCTATCAGTGAATCAGACTGTGCCTTCCGCCAGTGTTTCTCGGCTATGTGAAGAATTTGCAGACATTGTTGCACCGGGGCTTGGCTGCGCTAAGAACTATGAAGCACATTTGGAACTGAAAGTAAACGCGCAACCAGAATTTTTCAGAGTCCGCAATGTTCCCCACGCATTGCGTGATGAGGTCGCAGGAACATTTCACGATTTAGAATCACAAGGTGTGAGTGAATGTGCGCATGCCTCTTCCATTTCAGCTCTGCTTCATCGCTTACGCCGTAAAGGTGTTCCGTTCGTCTGGACGACGGAATGCGAACGCGCCTTTCGCCAGTTGAAATCGGCGTTGCTTTCAAATACTTGCCATACGCCATTCGATCCCCAGAGACCCCTTTTGTTGATGGTAGATGCATCGGATTTCGGGATCGGTGCTGTGCTTGCGCACAGAGATGGGTCGCATGATCGCCCTATTGTCTTTGCGTCCAAATTGCTCTCGTCTGCGCAAAGAAATTATTCACAGGTAGAGAAAGAAGCTTTGGCTCTCGTGTTTGGTGTTACTAAGTTCCATGATTTCTTGTATGGTCGTCACTTTACCATCATCACAGACCATCAAGTCCGCCTGCTTGCTTAATGGCCGCCTCCCTTAAATAATGTGCGTAGTGTTGGCAATCTGTCAACACTACAGTTTGGAGGCTCTACCTGTAAAGCTCCAAACTCTCCCAGGTGGGGAGAGATCCCACGAAACTCTTGCCGTGTGCGAGAGGGAATTAGGTTGCTATAACGAAAGACGAGTATGAATTGTCATGAAGGGCAACAAAACGGTGCGTAGAAAATCGTCAACTTACTTCTGTTTTGTAAGGGTGCCGCATACCACAACAGAAGATGTCCTACTGTGAAAAGGAGTGGTACCACAGACTACCTCTTCTGGTTGTTGGGCCTTATGGAGTTCGACAATGAGGTTGGTAACCCACTGTTGTCAGGGCTCCAGATGCTTTTACCCTCCCTGCCTTATCGTGGACCGAAGTAGAACTGTCGTCAATGATAAGTTCCGCTTCGTACTAAGCCCCGATGGCCAGCGAAGATCTGTCTGCAGACGCTCTGGACAGCGGTGGGATATCAATCTGTCCCTCGTCAACAGCCCATCAACCAGGATTGATGGTTTGGGGTGCCATTTCTTTTCGTAGCATGACCTCTTTGGTTGCAATTCGCGGCACCCTTACAGTACAGGGGTATGGTAAGTCGACGATATTCTATGCCCGTCCCCTCTGTAGAGATAATGAGATAATCATCTTTAATGCAGCCGTACATTATCCAGGTGTATGTTTACCTTCTCCTTGTTTGCTTTTGGTTTTAATTTATTTTTATTTTTAGTGACCCTGCTCCTTCTGGAAGCCCAGTGACGTGGGAGAAGTACAGTTCTGAAGCCTCCAACTACCTGCACATGCGGCTGGAGTTTGAGACCAACCAAGATCTTCTCCATGACCGCACTGAGTTGTGGAAACAGATATTGCCTGTTTAAAGAAGGACGTTACATGTCGTCTCAGACACTCAGTTCGTTTGACATCAATGTGAACTTAAATAAAACATCACTTTCCTTTTAAATAATTGTATCATTCATTTCTCAGTGATTTAGCGGCATACACTTCCTGATGGAATATGTAAAATAGCAGTTCACGAAACACAGTATGGATTGGCCATGAAAAGTCACATTAACACAAGGAATCCTAAGCACTACAATGGAGCGTCTATGTTGGCAAAACTTCGTGAATCGTACTTGGATACACCTTTCCAACATAAAGTTGTGTATTTGACTAGAATACCCAATACCTATGGCTCTCGAAATGCATCTGACTGGTTATTGAAACATTTATCATTACCAGTGCGAAAAGTGTACTCACTTATAGGCAGAATGATGTGTTTAATTAATTTATTATTAGTTTTCACGAAGTAAGGAAATTCTCCTTTTGGTGTGGTCAAACAGATATATTTTGCTTGTAATAAGTCTGTGCTCGTTTCTTTAGACTTGAGAATGTATGCTTTGCAGCTATCGGAATCGAGTTTGGTGGCTTCTGAGAGAATATGCTTCGTTACGAAGTAAACCTGACCATGTGCCAAATACGATATGTCTCTCTTATACTTTTCAGATATTAAAGGTACGTATTTGAAGAATGATGATTGTAACTTTGAAATAATAACAGTACAAATAAACTGACCATACTTTAATTTGATGTTCTTTTGCACGTAGTACACTTGCCTAACAATGCTTACGTTCATCCAGTCTCGATTAAGAGCTATGTTTGTTTACATTCAAACTGAAGTAAGCTATGGTTCTTTGGATATCCACAGTAATTGAACTGGTAATTACTGATCAAAGAAGCCTGTTAAATTGTATTCTACTATCAATATATTCTTGAAGAGTGTGGGGTGGTGAGTGGTGAAGTCGAAGTTCTCCAGTGCAAACACTCATGATAGCAAACAACGTCTTTATTAGCTTCGGAACATATCGCTTTGCAGTTTGGAGCGGCAAACACTCCACCCTCATTGACCCTGGCCGACACTTCCTTATGGGGATTGGCGTCTTCGCGAAATAGCGTGTCAGCGCTCAGCAGTGCTGACGAAAATGGCGCAATCCCTGTACATAGCTACTAGGCCACGGCCGAAACGTCAGTGCTGGAGATAAACAGGTTTCTAGGTGTCGTAAAGGAATGTAAGGCTCTGCTTGGATAACGTTTCCAAAGCTTTCCCTAGCCAAAATTTTTAGAAGTTCCTTGCATGCCGTGCGTTTCTTTCGTGGATACAAGGGCAAAGAATAGTTGCTGTTCATGTACAGACAATTCAGATATTAATTTATTTTACGCCTAATAGCAAATAGTAAAAATAATACATAACTTTATTGCTGTGGTTGCAGTGCATGTTGAAACATACACAGATACCGCAGATTTACAAATCAATCAGTCTTCAATGCAATAAATATCCAGTAGATCACGATGCTGGCCACTATGAAAGTCTGTAAATGTTATTCAACAGGCAAACACACAAAATGAGATCAGTATATTAATTTTCTAACTTAAGTACACCCACCGCTGTAGCTCCAGAGAGGGGATACTTCCAGCTCATTGGCAGTGGCGTAATATTTTTTGGCAGCGCCCTCATGCCGCAGTGACGGTTGTAGGAAACGCGGTTGCGTAGCTGGCGTCGCCCATATTTGAAAGTGTGGCCGACTGGATAGCGGACGATTCCTCACCCCTTCCCGCCCAACTTGGACGGTACGGAGCGGGGCCTATGGCGTCGATAGTGATGAGAATGGTTGCTTGGCTGGGGTCAGAGCAGACAAACCCGCATCCCGACATCGCGTCTTGGAAGTCCCAGGGAAACTGCCCCGGAAAACCAGGCGCAGGACGCATCCGATGACACAGCTAGGGGTGAGGAGGGTGCTTCAGGGGGTGCCGGCGACTAGCCTGCGGTGACGGCATCGATGTCCATCAGAGCGCCGACCTGCGGCGCTGGCGGCAACGGCGTCGCAAGTGGGCAGACAGAGAGTTCATCGGTGAGACGGCCCTGAGTGCAGGCAACCTCCCGGTAAACTGGGAAGGAGGCTGTGTTGCGGGGGTCGGATGTGGCTGTGACATGGCGGGCAGACGTCGTGCAGTGAATGAATCTGAAACAGTTGAATCTACGGCAGCATCATTGAATTTATGGAGTTGTGGCTGATTTTGGTGGCGCTGATGCGTGCCTGTGCTTCTGCGAGTAGCACACTGCGCTTTGCCAGATGATCTGAGAACAACGCCGGATTCCCAAAAATGTGTTTTTTTTGTACATCCGAAACGGAAATCTGATGTTCAGCTGAAACTTGTAGGTGAATCTGAAGCTCGAGCACAGCAGTAAGGATTAAGCAAATGCAACAAGGTCCAATGGCGTCTCCGATGCAAACGTTCCGCCGGTGAAATGTCAGGGGCAGGTAAAGTGTCTTATGAACTCAGAAACATCAGTAAGGCATCTTCATATGAATGTGAAGCTTGGAGTTTTGATATTTACGTACTGTTGGCTTCGCCGTTAGACTGTGCCGAGAATGGTGTTGTGCTGAAATGCTGTGTTCCATTGTGTTTGCAAAATTTTGCAAACTCCTTGGGAGAAAAAAGGAGGTCCATTGGATGTGGGAAGCCTTCGAGGGAAAACACAGAACCCAGCGCCTGACAGCGCTGGCGGCATTCGTCAGCTGCATTGGGACAACGAACAGGCATTTACTGTAGACATCGACAATAATGGAATCAATGTGTTTGCCAAAAGGGGCCAGCAAAGTCTGTGTGGAGGCGTTGCCATGAAATATCAGGATGTGGCCAGGACAAAAATCCCTGGCGCTGTGAGGCCTGATTGCCCGTGCAAGCGCAACATTGTGCTTGTTTGAACCAACCCACGTACAATGTTTTTGCGTCAGCTGCTTAGTGCGTACTCTTTCCCAGTGAACTCTATGTGGAATACTTCACACTTGCTGTTGCAACGAGGCGGGATTAACACTCATGTATGTGTAGTGTATGAAGTAGAACGACATCATTCACAACATATATACTGTTGTCGTGCAAAAGTATCTTCACATTAAGGGATCGGGAATACATTTCCGAGAGCGCGGCAAACATTTGCGAATGTAACAGTTTAGCAATTTTAGTGACTACTCATGCTCCATGACGTGTGCGATCCGCCGTGAATCAACAGGAAAAGAATCAATTGTCTGGAATCAGAATAATCGAAATGTAAACAAGAAGCTTCCGATAAGTCAAACGCTGCTCCTGTGCCTACAGGTAAACTAGAAAATGTGTCGCCTTTTGCGTTTGCGCCGTCGGGTGATACAGAATTTCATACTGGTAGATTGGCAAAAACTGCTACCAACGTTGAAGCTTTCGAGACGAATGGTCGGGAACTTGTTTCGACGAATGAAACAGTGCAGGCAAAGGCTTATGGCCCGTGACCAGGAAAAAATTCGGCCATACAGGTAATGATGAAATTTAGTGACACCATACATTATACCCAGGGCTTCCTTCTCCAGCTGACTATATAATTAGTCCGTGGACTGTTAACAGTTTTGGAAGCATATGCGCTCTGTTTTGCCAATTGTTTGGGATAATACCGCCCCGATGCCATGGGACGCGGCACTGACTGCAAGCACAAGTGGTTTGAGCAGATCGTAGTGCGTAAGGCAAGGTTCACGAAGTAATGCATGTTTCAGTCTTTTGTCCAATAGAACGGAAGATTTTTAGGTCTCAGGTGGTTCAGAGACACGGCAAAATGCGCCGCATTAGGAATGATCTTTGTGTAGTAAATCAGTTTTCCAAAACCAGCTTCCAGTTCACGTAAATTTCTTGCAGATGTTACGTCGAAGGACGAGCACCTTTACTGTCGATGATATGTCGTAAGTATTGAATCGAGTTGAAAAAAGAACATTTCTGCAAATTTCGTTTGAGGCCAGTTTGAGTTAAAATTTAAAGACAGTCCAAATTTTTAAGGTGTCATTTCGGTGTTTGTCCAGAGACAGTTATATCGTCAAGATAACTAAAGAAGAAGGCACCTTGGACGGTACTTTTTCGAAAAATTTTGAAACAATGCAGGTGGTGAAGCACTTCCGAAACGTAGCCGTTGATATTAAAAAAGTGCGACATGAATATTCACTACAAAAATTTTCCTTGTCCCTTCCTCCAATGGTAACTGAAGACAGTATACTGCAAGATCAATTTGTGAAAGGAACTATCCTCCTCGATAAACAATCCTAAATTTTCTCTACATGTGGAATCTACTACTAATTAATGACTGTGAATTAACCTTACGGTTGCAATCCACACAAAGACGAATCTTCACATTTGAATTATGAATGACGAGTAAGGGTAATGCCCACTGACTTTCTGAAATAGGTTTTAAGACACCAACGGATTCAAGTATCTGAATTTCTGTAGTCACGTCGTCACGTAATGCATGCGTCACAGGGCTGCACGGCAAAATTTTGGGTTGATTATTAGCTTTCGGCATGACATCGCTTGCACATCCTAGATTACCGTCGAAAAAATGTTGATACTTGTCACAGAGTTGTTAAAGTGCATCACAGGAAACGTTTGTGTTAATGGTATGCACATTGTCCTGTATGTCTAATCCGAAAACATCAAACGCACCCATGTCGAAAATGGGCTCGTGTGTGAATTGACTGCAGTGAAAGAGACTTTATTGGTGGTGTGTTTATATTTTGCTGCTACAATGGAAATTTGCGGTAAGGACTATGGAACCAAATTGCTGAGGTCATCGGTCCCTATGCTTACGCACAACTAAATCTAACTTAAGCTAACTTACGCTAAGGACAACACACCACCTCCGACGGGGTTTTGCAGGTAAGCGGCGCGTTCTAAGCACTGAAATGCTGTTGCCATTACAGGCACTGAGAGGCAGGCTTGAAGTCTGCAAGTTGGTTGGCCAGCTTTTTCATATGTATCTAGGTTAAGCAACGTCACAGAAGCAGCGATGTCTAATTGAAAAGGCACTGACTGATCACAAATCTGCAACGTAATCGAGAGTTTACGATGTGACCTCCAAATTGGTCTGTTTTGTGTTGCGAAGAACTGTTTCTTGTTTCCACCAGCGCACTAGAGCGCTTTCATGAATTTCGGGATTGAGAGAGCCATTTTGAAGTGTGTAATATTCCCGTTAAATGTGTGTGTGTACGCTTTCTGTCTTCGCGTCTCTGATTTCTGAGTAAAATATAAATAGGAAATTACATTGATTTCCATCCATTTCTGATTTGTATTGTTCCCTCATGAAACAGAGGAGGAATTTATAGTCTTTAACAGGCAAACCTGTTTTGTATGTTCCATGCTATGACAATAATTGCCTTCAGCGTGTCTGCAGAAGCAATTCTTCCAGTCATGTGTGACACAGCATTTCACACATGACTTCGCATTGCGCAGAACTGGGACAGTGCCATTAGAAAAGTTATGCCGGCGCGGCAAACGCTGTATGCAGTGTGCCCGGCCCTGTTTATGCGGTGCTGACTTCCGAGCGCTGCGACCGGGGCTGTGGCTACGGCACGGGCTGTTTCTTTCAAGCGACGCGATGAAAGTGCCTAATTAGTTTTTGTTTTATGGTAGTGTGTAATTATATTTACTGGTATTTTGTTCAAATGGTTCAAATGGCTCTGAGTACTATGGGACTGAACTTCGGAGGTCATCAGTCCCGTAGAACTTAGAACCACTTAAACCTAACTAGCCTAAGGACATCACACACATTCATGCCCTAGGCAGGATTCGAACCTGTGACCGTAGCAGTCGCACGGTTTCAGACTGAAGCGCCTAGAACCGCTCGGCCACCACGGCCGGCTGGTATTTTGTCTGGATGATAACGTGAAGTTGAACTCGTGATTAGAGAAACAGTTAAGATCATATCTAAGTTCGTAAGTAATCTCTTAACTCTCGAAAAGCAATCAGCAATACAAAATTTAGTCTAAAATGCAACATTAAATTGTCTACTGCGACGCTTATGGCGAAAGTACAATCTGTTCTTTTAAATTTGAGGAAACAGTCCTGTTAGCAATAACAGAAGCAAACTGACTGTGAGAAAAATATGAAATACTACTCTTTACCAGAAATGCCCTGTCTGAAATGTTTGTCACTGTTGAAATGTGAATTGTATGACACGTTAATTATAAATGGCCTGCCGGTTTGCGCAATGAATAAATGCTGTGCTACTGCTATCTCCAAACTACTGCAGTGCAATGTATGCTTTAAACTACAGATACATCCACAAAACTTCTGCGCTAATAAATCTCATTATTGCAATGATCATTGTCAATTAAAATTCTTTTGCGGAGACACTAGGGAAAGCAAAACTACATATGTGAAACTTCAAATAATGAGACAAATGCTGATTAGCGGAAAAAACGGACAACCGAATAAGTTTCATTGCAATGTCGGCAAATAGTACCGTCCAGATTTGTCATGTATGTAGTCACTCTACGTCTACTGTGGTTGAATCACAGAAAGTAAAAACAGATATATATATATGTCCTGACAAAAAAGTCACCATCACATTACATCACTTCCTAATAATTATATTGCTCAATCGCGAAAAGTGCAGTAATGATATAAGTATTGACTGTATCTCAGTTTTTCTATTCAGAATACTGTTCAATCATAACGAGTCTAAGTAATATTGCATGGGGGCTTAATTATTTAAATATGAAATGCAAATTCTTTTTAAATTTTTAGTAGTTGTCGTCTGTCCGATTACGAAGTCTCGTAAACGGTTGGTCCTGACTAGTTTTTGTACGCAATCTGACTGCATAGAACAACAACAAAGAATGAAATGAAAATTTTCGTTAACACAATTAATTAATTAAGTCCCCAGCAACTATAAAACCTACGAAACCAAAGCACAAGTATAACTGTTCTGTGTGTGGAAGTATGACTCAACGTACCCATCTGGCACGGTTCCTCTTCATTAAGACAAGAAACTTCAAATATCATTTATACTGAAGTGATAAAAAAAATTAGAAATACTATAATTGCGCAAGAAAACCAGAATTACACTCTAATACAAGAACACAAGCCAGATGCTTTGTTGACTGAACCTGTAATGACGCATTATTTACGACATTAAAATAATGAAAAATAAAGCGAGTTTTGTTACCTTCATATATATTGATGAAAAGCACTCTAATCATTACAATATCTCCATTAGAACATCATCTGCTGTCTATCCCATCAAACAACTGCATAAAACATGAACAAGCACTCACTACTACAACATCTCCACAAGCACTCCCTACTACGACCTCTCGACAAGAACTTTTCACTACGACATCTCAGCAAGCACTGACTACTACGAGTTCTCAACAAGCACTGCCAGTGGAGGCGGCGGAATAATACTCTTTGGCGCAATCTCTGGCGCTGTGGCTCAGTGTAGCCACTATTCAATATCTGTGGCTCAGCGCAGGAAAGAACACTTCAAACAAGCAATATGAGAAATCGTCCTTAGTTACATCGAGAAAAAAATTATGTTGTACAAAGTGGCACTTATTATGTTGGCATTCAATGGCCATTTCCAGAAAATTAACAAGAAATAAAACCTTATTTCTAGAAAATTTGAGAATGATACGTTTGCTTTACACGTTCATCTATCGCTAAAAGTTTTTTGTTAGACTAGTTCATGAAAAATAATATGGTAACATAACATTGCAATAATCACCATACAGTTACACAAGACATAGAAAATAAGTGGTAATACAAGAAATATGACTTGACATAAAAATGCAGAAATGTTGACAATAGCGCAAGAAATGAAATTGCATGGTTAAACAAGTAATGGAAAATAAATACCAACCAAATGAGAGAAAAATTGTCCTGGATTAGGCTGGCTCAAAGCACTATGGGACTTAAAATCCGAGGTCATCAGTCCCCTAGACTTAGAACAACTTAAACCTAACTAACCTAAGGACATCACACACATCCATACCCGAGGCAGAATTCAAACCTGCGACTGTAGCAGCAGCGTGGTTCCGGACTGAAGCGCCTAGAACCGCCTTGATTAGGGAAGGGAAAAAAAGCATTGCAATGTTGTAGTGTAAATGTTTGAGTAAATGTGTATGTTGTCTGCTGATTAGCAGACTGCATAAAAAGGATCATATCTCTCTCTCTCAATTCAACATTTGTAAAATGTCATTCGCATATTTCGATTACTTCATATCTGTCTACCAAATTCTGCAAACCCTACTAGCATATGCTGTCATACAATTATTCTTTCCACTCATAACTGTAGTTCATTAATCACTGTAATCTGTGCTCTCACATATTTCTACAAAATTCTGTAATCCCTTCTAGCATATGCTGTCATACTAGTAAAAGGAATGTAGTCATAAACAATAAAAAAATATATCTCAGCAATCAGGATGCGATGCAAAGAAAGTAGTAGTGCCAAATGCAGTGTATATAATATAACACATTATAAACAAAGTGGAGGCAAGTTCACCTTAACTAATGATCATCATACATCAGTGCAATTTAGTATAATACCAGCAATTCACTAAGAAGAAATAAGTGTAAACAACATATCTATCACATAAAAGGCCTATATTCTGAAGTAAGAAAACAGAACATTATTGTAAAATGTCAGTCTTCAGTGAGTCAAAACAAACAGCAGATAAAAATGAAAAATGTTTAACGTAGCAAGTGTAGAAAAATTAAAGATACTTACCTGAAAAAGTAGCACAACTGACAATACACAGATAAATGTGAAGAAAAAAATTCTATTGAAACTGAAAATATAGTGTTAATAAACATCATCAGAAGAAAATCACTTAACCAACCATGAGTTACTGACCAAGACTGCGGTGGTGGATTGATATTTGCTGCGAAGAAGGGTTAAATGAATCAAAGCATATATCAAATTTTCAAAATCATCAATTATGTGTTCTAATGACGAAGAAAATTTACATATCTCTCACAGGTGAAAAAAAAATCTCATTCTACAAAATTGTGATAAAATAGCCCCTCTCTTCATGCACTCCGTGTGCATCCCGAGAGGAGTCATTCCAGGTGTGGAAAGGTTGCTTCCGGATGCCACGAAGGGTACAGGGTGCACCCATCCACAGGTTGTCGCTCATGTCGGCACCAATGATGTGTGTCACAATGGATGCGAGGAAATTCCCGAAAGCAGAGCTCACCATCTGCAGCATCGTCGACAGGACTGACTGCGGACCCTTGGTACACAGCCGAGTGGAGGGTCTGAATCAGAGGCTGAGACGGCTCTGCGACCGTGTGGGCTGCAGATTCCTCGACTTGCGCCATAGGGTGGTGGGGTTTCGGGTTCCACTGGATGGGTCAGGAGTCTACTACACGCAACAAGCGGCTACACGGGTAGCAGGGGTTGTGTGGCGTGGGCTGGGCGGCTTTTTAGGTTAGATGGCCTTGGGCAAGTACAGAAAGGGCAACAGCCTCAACGGGTGCGGGGCAAAGTCAGGACATGCGGGGACCAAGCAGCAATCGGTATTGTAATTGTCAACTGTCGAAGCTGCGTTGGTAAAGTACGAGAACTTCAAGCGCTGATAGAAAGCACCGAAGCTGAAATCGTTATAGGTACAGAAAGCTGGCTTAAGCCAGAGATAAATTCTGCCGAAATTTTTACAGCTGCGTTGGTAAAGTACGAGAACTTCAAGCGCTGATAGAAAGCACCGAAGCTGAAATCGTTATAGGTACAGAAAGCTGGCTTAAGCCAGAGATAAATTCTGCCGAAATTTTTACAAAGGTACAGACGGTGTTTAGAAAGGATAGATTGCATGCAACCGGTGGTGGAGTGTTCGTCGCTGTTAGTAGTAGTTTAACCTGTAGTGATGTAGAAGTGGATAGTTCCTGTGAATTATTATGGGTGGAGGTTACACTCAACAACCGAGCTAGGTTAATGATTGGCTCCTTTTACCGACCTCCCGACTCAGCAGCATTAGTGGCAGAACAACTGAGAGAAAATTTGGAATGCATTTCACATAAATTTTCTCAGCATGTTATAGTCTTAGGTGGAGATTTCAATTTACCAGATATAGACTGGGACACTCAGATGTTTAGGACGGATGGTAGGGACAGAGCATCGAGTGACATTATACTGAGTGCACTATCCGAAAATTACCTCTAGCAATTAAACAGAGAACCGACTCGTGGAGATAACATCTTGGACCTACTGATAACAAACAGAAACGAACTTTTCGACTCTTTAAGTGCAGAACAGGGAATCAGTGATCATAAGGCCGTTGCAGCATCCCTGAATATGGAAGTTAATAGGAATATAAAAAAAGGGAGGAAGGTTTATCTGTTTAGCAAGAGTAATAGAAGGCAGATTTCAGACTACCTAACAGATCAAAACGAAAATTTCTGTTCCGACACTGACAATGTTGAGTGTTTATGGAAAAAGTTCAAGGCAATCGTAAAATGCGTTTTAGACAGGTACGTGCCGAGTAAAACTGTGAGGGACGGGAAAAACCCACCGTGGTACAACAACAAAGTTAGGAAACTACTGCGAAAGCAAAGAGAGCTTCACTCTAAGTTTAAACGCAGCCAAAACCTCTCAGACAAACAGAAGCTAAACGATGTCAAAGTTAGCGTAAGGAGGGCTATGCGTGAAGCGTTCAGTGAATTCGAAAGTAAAATTCTATGTACCGACTTGACAGAAAGTCCTAGGAAGTTCTGGTCTTACGTTAAATCAGTAAGTGGCTCGAAACAGCATATCCAGACACTCCGGGATCATGATGGTATTGAAACAGAGGATGACACGCGTAAAGCTGAAATACTAAACACCTTTTTCCAAAGCTGTTTCACAGAGGAAGACCGCACTGCAGTTCCTTCTCTAATCCTCGCACAAACGAAAAAATGGCTGACATCGAAATAAGTGTCCAAGGAATAGAAAAGCAACTGGAATCACTCAACAGAGGAAAGTCCACTGGATCTGACGGGATACCAATTCGCTTCTACACAGAGTTCGCGAAAGAAGTTGCCCCCTTCTAACAGCCGCGTACCGCAAGTCTCTAGAGGAACGGAAGGTTCCAAATGATTGGAAAAGGGCACAGGTAGTCCCAGTCTTCAAGAAGGGTCGTCGAGCAGATGCGCAAAACTATAGACCTATATCTCTGACGTCGATCTGTTGTAGAATTTTAGAACATGGTTTTTGCTGGAGTATCATGTCTTTTTTGGAAACCCAGAATCTACTATGTAGGAATCAACATGGATTCCGGAAACAGCGATCGTGTGAGACCCAACTCGCTTTATTTGTTCATGAGACCCAGAAAATATTAGATACAGGCTCCTAGGTAGATGCTATTTTTCTTGACTTCCGGAAGGCGTTCGATTCAGTTCCGCACTATCGCCTGATAAACAAAGTAAGAGCCTAAGGAATATCAGACCAGCTGTGTGGCTGGATTGAAGAGTTTTTAGCAAACAGAACACAGCACGTTGTTATCAATGGAGAGACGTCTACAGACGTTAAAGTAACCTCTGGCGTGCCACAGGGGAGTGTTATGGGACCATTGCTTTTCACAATATATATAAATGACCTAATAGATAGTGTCGGAAGTCCCATGCGGCTTTTCGCGGATGATGCTGTAGTATACAGAGAAGTTGCAGCATTAGAAAATTGTAGCGAAATGCAGGAAGATCTGCAGTGGATAGGCACTTGGTGCAGGGTGTGGCAACTGACCCTTAACATAGACAAATGTAATGTATTGCGAATACATAGAAAGAAGGATCCTTTATTGCATGATTATATGATAGCGGAACAAACACTGGTAGCAGTTACTTCTGTAAAATATCTGGGAGTATGCGTGCGGAACGATTTGAAGTGGAATGATCATATAAAATTAATTGTTGGTAAGGCGGGTACCAGGTTGAGATTCATTGGGAGAGTGCTTAGAAAATGTAGTCCATCAACAAAGGAGGTGGCTTACAAAACACTCGTTCGACCTACACTTGAGTATTACTCATCAGTGTGGGATCCGTACCAGATCGGGTTGACGAAGGAGATAGAGAAGATCCAAAGGAGAGCGGCGCATTTCGTCACAGGGTTATTTGGTAACCGTGATAGCGTTACGGAAATGTTTAACAAACTCAAGTGGCAGACTCTGCAAGAGAGGCGCTCTGCATCGCGGTGTAGCTTGCTCGCCAGGTTTTCGAGAGGGTGCGTTTCTGGACGAGGTATCGAATATATTGCTTCCCCCTACTTATACCTCCCGAGGAGATCACGAATGTAAAATTAGAGAGATTAGAGCGCGCACGGAGGCTTTCAGACAGTCGTACTTTCCGCGAACCATACGCGACTGGAACAGGAAAGGGAGGTAATGACAGTGGCACGTAAAGTGCCCTCCGCCACACACCGTTGGGTTGCTTGCGGAGTATAAATGTAGATGTAGATGTAGATGAATCCACTTAACCGAAGTAACTCCATGTATATCTTATCAGAAAAGAACCAATCCTTACATAATCCTGAACACTTCACTTACCCCCAAAGCAATCTATAAAATCCTCATAAACACCATGATTTCACCCTCATGCTATAGTCCTCATAAGACAATAATCATCTCAAATTTTCGTAGCATCATCATTATAAGCATCATCATCATGTTAAAAAGCACTATAATCATTCACCTGCAAAAGTCGTATAATATCATCATCATCCTCGTTCAATAAATTATCTGAAAATAAAAACAATTTTATATTATACTTCAACACAAAAAGGGCTAAAATCCACTAAAGCTCGTCATCAACATAATCAGAAACCTACTTAAGATTAATTCTTTCTTGTTTATCGTGCAGAAACGTGGTGCAAATTACTCATTATCTTATATCCTTATACATGACTTTTATCTGTTAATTCTGTATTATAGTGCTGCATAGGAAAAACTAAGCTCCATGACTTGTTAAAAATGTACGTTAATCTGCAACAGTAAAGTTATATCATGTGAGTGTAAGAAATAATATAAAAGAAACAGGTTGTTTTATTATTGACAATCATTTCGTACACGCAGTCAGAGTGTGTAGAGAATCCAGGTAGTTCATGATTAGGCAGAAAATGCAGGTGAATTCTGGTTGCGCTAGTGTCGAATTTTCATTTTTTATTTATTATTTTGTGAGAATTATTATTTCAAAATGAATACTGAGGAGGCAAAGGCAAAATCAGAGACACAGGACGTCATCAGAGATCAAGGTATGGAACCTTCAATAAGTCAGGTGGCTCGGCTCAGGGCCAATGGGATAGCTTTACTCAATAGCTTGACAGAGAACAGAAGAAGTTTCTCCGTTTTTTGGTAAGATGTGTTAGCGTTCTTGGAGGGTCTCAGCTCATCAGCTGGCATAGGAAGTTGCTCAGATAGTTATTGCACATTGTTACGTTGCGTTTTCCTGTGCTAGAATACATTTTGTGAGTGGAGCGAAGTTATTAGTGCATAGTACTGAAGCACTGAGCAGCTTAGACAAGGAGTAGAGTAGAGGTACAGGAAAGAAAGTAGTGCGTGATGTTTTCGTGAATAGTTGGAAGTGGTTCTACGAGATATGATAGACCAGTTGATGAATTTGCAGACATAAATAGAAAGTTGAATGTAAGCACATATGAATTACCACAGAACGGGTAGGTGGAAAATGTGATTTTGAAAGAAGCCAAGCAGCGAGCTTTTTGAGGGGTAGGCATGTCGAGGATGCTGTGCACTGGGACACCTAAGGAAATTCATGCTGCAGTGCGACTAGTACTGGTGTACTAAAAGTGCGCCATGTCCATGGGATTAAGGGATTGGAGGCATATGTTCACTTTTGACTTCAAGTGTTTTAGTTGATCTCTGATGACGTCCTGTGTCTCTGATTTTTCCTTTGCCTCCTCAGTTTTCATTTTAAAATAATAATTATCACAAAATAATAAATAAAAAACGAAAATTCGACACTAGCGCAACGAGAATTCACCAGCATTTTCTGGCTAATCATGAACTACCTGGACTCTCTACACTCTCTGACTGCTGTCCAAAATGATTACAATTGAAACGAACTACCGCTACTGATTCAGAAAAAGAGGCCAAACGCTAAAGCAAATTACACTGGATGCAATGAACTGGCACTAGCCAATCATCCCTAACACTCCCTTTAAATTGGCATGAATTTACTGGTTCCTCTTGTTTTACAGACGTAACGTTCGAATAATCATAACCCCTGTCCTTCAACCCCATTACTGCCACCACATAAGAGCAATAAAGAAAATGTTCTCGCTCACCCCAAACGGTTAAATAGAGGGCTACTACTTGGATGAGACACTTTGGAAGTGACACACCCTCTGCTGTAGGCAGTGGTGACGTCTGCGCCCTCGAAAACACGCTGAAGGGTGTGACTGATGAATGGTGGGATCGACGTGGCCCAGTACAAACGGTGTTGACAAGGAACAATGTCTCTATTAGCTAAGTGAGGCAGACACGCTTCTCCTCGGTGCTTTGGCCTGCGGTGTCGTAGGGACGGTAGCTTCCACCTGGATTACTGTGTCGGGGTCCAAAAATGACACAAGCCCCAGGAGGGCCGGCAGCCTGTTAGGCCACGGCCCTGACTTCAGTGGCGCCTGCTTGCCTCAGCGATTGCAGTGGCCCCTTTGGAAGAGCCCCTCTTGCCCAAGCGCGTTCTCTGCAGCAGGACACGGACACTTCTTTGTTTGAGATTCAACCCGCTGTTCCTGGGCAACAGTCAGATGGTGGCTGGCACCTAGTCACTTTTGGAACTCACTGCTGGCGCCAGAAGGCGACAGCGGCAGGCTAGCGGCGCTGGGGCATTAAGCCCATCAGGAACTTAGGCAGGTGCAGCATAAACTCGAAGCCAGGGCTGCAGCTGGTGATGATCCATCGTCCCACAGCTCGGCGCAGCCCCATCATTATGGTGGTGATGCAAAACTCGGCGATGATATGGAGAAGAGACTGGCTGACAAGTCAATGATGTATCTGGCCTGCCACAGTATACAGCACTATTTATAGCTCCCTCTGGGACATTTGTTTTCCTAAAACTCACAGCTTCTGACATCGTTCATAACAGAAAATAGCTCTGGTATGATGACATCACTTCCCCGATCATAGCGACTATTGCTGTGCAATCCTGTTTCCTGCTTCAGTCAGCGGCATTCACAATGTAACCCACTTGCCTCTCTGCTTATATTGTCTGTACATTCTTACCTGTTGCCACATGGGTGGCTTCAAGTGCGCAACAGCTAATGCAATACTTCTTGTGGCTTACTGACTACTTCTTATTACATTTCGCTTAAACCTAGACTTTGGCGTTAGTCTCCATGAAAACGACTGATTTTAAAACACGGTACGTGTAAGGAGCGTGTCAGAACTCTCCATAACATTGAAAACAATATAGTCAACGCTAATCTTTGCATTTTGGAAGCACTCAGACATCGATAGTAACAATCTGAGGGCGAAACATGTGAGTGCGATTCTAAGCATTGTTATGAGACAAGGTCTGTCTGTGAGAGTGGAAGTAGTAGTAGTGTCGGTCGAGAGCTCGGAGACAGAAGACGTGTCAAGCTGCCCTCACATCGGCGATGGCAGATTTTGTCACACTCAAGGCCTGATTTCATTTATATGGCCGGGAAATATTTAGATTGCTTAACTACGCTTGAAGATGGAATTCAAGATAAAATTCACAAGCATAGCGCAAAAGCAATTGCAGGGTTTAGGCTTGTGAATATTAGTCCAAGTTTGCAATAATCCCATGTTTTGCTTGTCAGTTAAAGAAGCCTGCTTATCCTCCAAATAATAATAATTATTCTCCACATCTGTTTAACATATAAGTGTTGTGGTTATTTAATGTCAATATAACCTTGAAATTGAATTACTTTGGTAATCTGACACTCAGCCGTTATTGATACCTGTGTCATTGTCTATTATTGGTTATGGGTTATGATGATTCTGAAGTTTTAAAGAGACTTAATTTATGAAATACCTTCTCACAAGTTATTTAGTAGTTAACAGGACCCAGACAAACTCCTTTTTATTAAATTCATTCTTAGTAACAACAAGCTTTAGCCGCTGCTGTTGCATGCTGCTTTGAATTGCTGTAAACCAAATGGAAAAAGGCAGTTATCCAAAGAGGTGAGTGCACAACGTAGGACCAAAACAGAGACACTGACACACCACAACGTGTCATGTACGCTAATCTAGGAAATTCCGATGCACAATCCAGATTCTGTATCTTGTTCAAAAACGCAGTCAGACAGCTTATCCAAATGTTAGTTTTAAATTTTTCATGTAACTATCTTTTGAGGGCTTAAATGACAGTGAAACTGACACTGATACAAAACACACACAGTGTTACGCATGATAGATTCCGTTTGCTTAACGAGTCCATTTTCACAGACGAACATAGGCAATGTTTGTTGTAGTTACATTACATATTAGTTGCCCATACACCATCAAAGTATCATCCATCCCATGTTCCTAATCGCCAAGTAATTGAAATACTAGAATACTCTTCTTTTACAAACTGACGTTACACTTGTAACTACTGTCCCCGCGAACATGGCGTGTGACCACTAGCGCAGGTGCACTGTTGTCGTTATAGGCAAGACAATGCTTCCTCATAGATAAGGCACACTCGGCTGCGAAAGTTAAAGAAGCCAGGACAATAACGAAACGTTATGACATCAAAGTTAGCGGTACTCCTCACATCCCTCCAGCCAGTGGCGGATTTACATATAGGCCCACTAGGCACGGGGATAGGGGTGGCAGCTTAATGGAGGGCGGAATTTTTTGCTCTGTACTCATTTTAATCTTGTACGTTTTAAAATAACTGCGCTTACAAACGACAAAAATTTTTAATATTGTTAAACGACTTGCTAATTTAAATAAGCCTTAAGAACGAAATTCGTCAATACAAGCTTGGAAATATACATAGTTTACTTGGTGACTGAATGGAAATTTAACAATGGGTTTCTGTTTGGTACCATCTTTATGATTGTTCAGAATATTTTGAAGTAAGCTGTCAGGACGGCAATCTACAATACAATGTTTGAAACGTTATTATTCTGAGAATGTTGTCGGCTTCTATTTTACCATACCATATGCTCCCCGTGAAAATACCGGGACCCCTGAAAAGCTGTGATAAACTAATCAGCACTTTCGTAAATACTGTGACATCTAAAACGTGACTCTACTTAACTTTCTTGTAGAAATTACGGGGAAGTATGAAGTCAACCCTCCATTACTGTAATTAATGTGAAAGCTTTGTGGTCTTCAGTATCTGAGCTTTGATTTAAAGACACCCGTTTACCAAAACTTGTTGACACTGGGAATCTTTTCCATTTTTAAACACGCGAAAAGAACATAAGCAGAATATCTATTGATGTGCGAAATACACTTCACAACAGTTTATAAATTTTATTTATTTATTTAGTTACTTTTTTGGCGAAAAAAGAAGACAAAAACAACTTTTGTTTGCCACATTTATTGTGCTGAAGCCTGCACGATATCGAAGTTCCCACTCTGTGCAATCGAATAATACGTGGCATTGCATATTTTATAGTAAACTTCTTAACTAAGCTTTTATTCTTCGACGAAAGGTTACATTTATTTTATGTTGGAACAAAAGTTGCATTTGCGTGTAGACATAATAGCAGTGTTCTCACAAATGACAACGCACCACGTCAACTGGCAACAAGACTACATAAACTTTGTAGTCTATCTTCTCCGTCCACAGAAGCCTCTAAAATGTTATAAGTGGGATAAGAGTCAATCCGGCACACCTCACTGTAAGAAACTGCAAAAATTATTTGTTTTTTAAATTGGAAAGACAGTGTCAAGAACATACAATGTAAGCTATCACGGCCGGTATTGTCATCACTTAAACCTTCCGGGCTGATAGACCGTGGTCGAAGTATAAAACTCTCCCCTGACGTTTCGTTTCGACTGCGGGAGACGAAACGTCAGGGGAGAGTTTGATACTTCGACCACGGCCTATCAGCCCAGAAGTTTTAAGTGAAGAGTGTCAAGAACCTTCAGAACATATTTGTGTCCCAGCTAAAATTCCGGTGACACGGGAACGCGGGAAATAGAAGCCACGAAAGGGACTGTCCAGTTTTCTTTACGAAACGAATTCAAGCCGGCAGGTGTGGTTCTACTGTTCACTGACAACAGAGAAACAGGCGACTATGAAATTAAATTGTTATGGATTGTCGTTCTTTCATAGCGCAATTAAATCGAGGAGGCCTAATCCGAGTTGGTCAGTTCATCGCTCCGTGTTTAAAGGAAAAATCTGTGTGGTCTTGTGCGGTGTTTAAAGTAAAAAGTTTTGTGTTCATGTGCGGTGCAGTACGATTGTAACTGGATACAGTCTTTTTTTTCCTTTTATAAATTTTTTCTTTTGTTTTGACTGTTAGTTGACAATTTTGTAATTGCCTTAACATGAATAACAGTGAAAAAAGCAAACGTGCAAAATTAAGTAGGGTGGCATTTCGGAAATTATCGAAGGAAAGGCGAGAACGAGAAGTCAATGTTCTAAAAACGCTTAGCAGAGTAGATAAATTTTTCGCAACAAATGTTGCTGGTTCGACTTCGAGTTCAAGTAGTATGGGTGAAATTTCTGGCATTGCAGCTGTTGTAAAAGATGTAAATACAGACGAAACAAAAATTAAAAATGAAGAAAAGTAAATTGTTCCTGATTTCGAGTTTCAGGAAAATCTAAGTGTTGAGTCAGACATTACAAAAAGAAATAACCTCGTTAGTGATGATCCTGCAGAATGTTGTGTCAATGAATCATCAATCAATGTTCTCATACAACGTGACATTAATCAAAATTCTAACGGTGATTTTTCTAATTCAAGAAGATCAATGGACGATAAAACCAGCTATTTGAACAAAAATGTATTTTACCGTAAACTTTTAAATGGTGAATCTGCTTGGCGTGTAGCACTGGTGCTGTTTTATTTTGTGCACCAAGTAAATTGTTCGGAGGTAAGGCCGCGATTACTACTAATGGTCCTGCAGATTGGAAAAATATTTCTAATATTTTATCTTATCATGAGAATGCACTAGAACACAAAAATTCTGATTTATCACTCTTAACAAGAAAAAATTCCCTTGGAACAATAGATAATCATTTCGAGTCTTATGGTGAGACAGAACAAATGTACTGGCGCAGTGTCTTGAAAAGGGTGTTTGTAGTAGTGAAAAAGTTAACAAGTCGTGGACACGTTGAAAGATTCCATTCATTACGTAATGGTCAGTTTATGATGTCTCTTGAAATTATAGCCGAGTCTGATCCTTTTCTCGCAGAGCACAATGAACAATATGTAAATCCAGGGCACGGACATACAAGTTATCTTTGTTCAACCTTCTGTGATGAAATAGTAGAGGTTCTTTCTGAACGAATAAAAAGAATTATCATAAGTGAAATAAAACAGGTCAAAAATTTCTCTATAATAGTAGATTCTACTGCGGACATTTCACATGTTGATGAATTATTTTTCATTTAAAGATATGCGAACGAGAATGGTGAACATGTTGAAAGTTTCCTTCTGTTTTTACCAAACTCGGGACACAAATTCACAAACTTAGCTGTGGCCATACTAAAAGTCCTGTCTACAAATTCCATTGATATTACTGACTGTAGAGGCCAGTCATATGACAACTCAAGCAATATGTCAGGAACCTACACTGGTTTGCAGGCACGCATTAAAGAACGAAATCCGAAAGCTCATTATGTGCCTTATGCGGCACATTCTTCGCACTTAGTCGGCACTAGTGCTCCGATCTGTCGTCAGGAAGCATGTTCATTTTTCAATGTAGTACAAAACCTTTATAATTTTTTCTCTGCTTCTACACAGCGCTGGGATAAAATTCTTTTTTTCATGAAACCAGGAAGCAAAATGGTAAAACGTTTATCAAAAACACGTTGGCCAGCAAGAGAGGAAGCGTGTGTAAGTCTATATGAAAACTGGGAGGGCGTTATCAATGCCCTCACACATATTGCCAATAATACGTTTGAAAAACCACTTGTGCGAAATGAGGCTTCAGCTTTATTGAATCAAGTCAGAGGACTAGAAACACTATTCATGATGACAGTTTGGAAGGACATATTTCAGAGATTTAATAGTGCAAATCTGAAATTGCAAAGTGTAAATATTGATACTAGAATAGAGCATGCATTATGTGAATCACTTGTAGGACCTTTGCATCTATTCGTGGCCTGTTCGACTATTATGAAAATAAATCAGTGGAGATTGTGACTAATATAGACTATGAATGCACCTATCAAAGATTACGAAAACGCAAACGTCATGATGAAGAAGAAGCGGACTCTGAAGAAGTTTTTCTCATTGGAAACGAAAAATTTAGGGTCGAAAGATTTCTTCCAGTACTTGTCAACTTGTACGCCGAATTAGTGAGGAGGAAGGAACGACATAAAACAGTTGGACTCCTTCACAGTTTTCAGTAACCTCGGACACAGTTCACCAGACGATATTGCTGAATATGAAGCAATTGTCATATGACACAGATTTAGAGCCTTCCTTCCGTATTGAATGTGTACATTTCTCGGAACTTATAAATATATTGAGATAAGTGATATACCAGTCTGAATGTGTAAATTTTTACGAAAAGAGAGGTTTCAGTCCATGTTTCCGATTGTTGACATTGATCTCAGTTTATTTCTATGTATGGCAGTTACAAATTGTTCAGTAGAACGCTCGTTTTCGTCTCTTAGAAGACTAAAATCGTACCTACATTCTACTTCGTCTGGGGAGAGGTTGAACGGCTTGTCCATTCTTCACATGGAAGCGGACCTCCCAACTGATAACCGTCTGAACTACGAAGATATGATCAACGAGTTTTCTGCCATCAAATCAAGACGCAAACTTTGCTGATGGTGAGTTTGTTTTTTTATTCATATAAGTTTTAATAATGTAAGATTATAATGTGATTTTTATTATAACTTAGAGCACATTCATTGGCTTTACGAACTACGTATTACCTGTTTATTTTACAACTGCCGGTGGCAGAACGCGGAACTAAACCTCGTTTACGTGCAGACGCGACAGAAGGCGTCCGACAATACTAAACAATACCCGAATGACCCAGGCCGCTCGGCGCTGTGCAGTCAAGTCATACTGATACTGTAGTATATTACAACTGATGCGTATTCTTGGCGTCTGCTGAAAGGCACAGTTATCGGGGAAATATACGTTCACGGAGAGTACGTTCAGAAGAAAAATTGTCAATAAATAACGTAGTTCAGTTCTGTCGATAAATACATAAAAGCTTTGCTAGTAATGTTAGAAGAAGCTATGGCGAGAGTAGTAGCTGCAGTACAAAACGGTTTAGCCCTTAGATGGATTAAAGGTACTGTGTTCACTTTTTACGCAGCATCTAGCTACACAGACCCTAATGCTTTAAACGTTAACTATTGGATTATAAGACAAATTTGATTTATCAACAATAGACTATAAAATTATGTAACAGCAAATCCAGTTCTGTGTTTGTTCGTCTGTATTTAGTTACCAGTTCGTGCACCGAAATCTCTATTTCATTTTCATTTCTTAAGCCTTCATATAAATTCACGTATTACTACAGAATGTGTTTTTTTTATCTGCTACACGTTGAAATTATTAGATCGTTAAACGACAGTTTTATTTTAATTTGGAACGCATCTCTGTAAAAGTACGTATTAATTACTAATGTATGACATGATCGCTTCAATTTTTAGATCGTAACAAACTTTTTATTTTCATTTGCAACGGATTCGTGCAAAATAACATATTAAAATTGAATGTATAACAAAAATGCGTTGTCTCCTACACGCTCTGCTGAATTTTTAGGCTATAAAAGAAATAATGAACCGTGGACCTTGGCGTTAGTGGGGAGGCTTGCGTGCCTCACCGATACAGATAGCCGTACCTTAGGAGTAACAACAGCAGAGGGGTATCTGTTGAGAGGCCAGACAAACATGTGGTTCCTGAAGAGGGGCAGCAGCCTCTTCAGTAGCTCCAGGGGCAACAGTCTGGATAATTGACTGATCTGGCCTTGTAACACTAACCAAAATGGCCTTGCTGTGCTGGTACTGCGAACGGCTGAAAGCAAGGGGAAACTACAGCCGTAAATTTTCAATGAGCATGCTCCTTTAAAGTATGATTAAATGATGATTGCCTCCTCTTAGGTAAAATATTCCGGAGGTAAGATAGTCCCCCATTCAGAGTCCGGGTGGGGACTTGTGAGGAACACGTCGTAATAAGGAGAAACAAAACTGGCGTTCTGCGGATCGGAGTGAGGAATGTCAGATCCCTTGATCGGGCAGGTAGGTTAGAAAATTTCAAAAAGGGAAATGGATAGATTAAAGATAGATATAGAGGAAATTAGTAAAGTTCGGTGGCAGGAGGAACGAGACTCCTGTCGAGTGAATACAGGGCTATAAATACAAAATCAAATAGGGGTAAAGCAGGAATAGGTTTAATAATGAATAAAAGAAATAGGAATGCTGGTAAGCGACTACGAACAGCATAGTGAACACATTATTGTGGCCAAGATAGACACGAAGCCCACACGTACCACAGTAGTGCAAGTAGCTCCGCAGATGACTAGGAGATTGACGAAATGAATGATGAGATAAAAGAAATTATTCAGATAGTGAATGGCGACAAAAATTTAATAGTCGTGGGTGACTGGAATTCGATAGCAGGAAAGGGAAGAGAAGAAAATGTAGTAGGCGAATGTGGAATGGGGGTAAAGAATGAAAGAAGAAGCCGCCTGGCAGAATTTTGTACAGAGCAATCATAGCTAACACTTGGTTTAAGAAACATGAAAGAAAGTTATATATGTGGAAGAGGCGTGGAGACACTGTAAGGTTTCAGATAGATCATATAATGGTAAGACATATTTAGGAACCAGGTTTTAAATTGTAAGACATTTCGAGGGTCAGATGTGGATTCAGACCACAATCAGTTGAAATTAAAACTGAAGAAACTGCAAAAATGCAGGAATTTAAGGAGATGGAACCTGGATAAACTGACTAAACCAGAAGTTGTACAGAGTTTCAGAGAGAGCATTAGCGAAGGGTTGACAAGAACGGGGGAACGAGATACAGTAGAAGAAGAAAGGGTAGCTAGAGATGAAATAATGAAGGCAGCAGATGATCAAGTAGGTAAAAAGAAGAGGGCTAGTAGAAATCTTTGGGTAACAGAAGAGATACTGAATGTAATTGTTGAAAGGAGAAAATTTAAAACGCAATAAATGAAACAGGCAAAAAGAAATGCAAAAGTCTCAAATATGAGATTGACATGAAGAACAAAATGGCTAAGCAGGGATGGCTAGAGGACAATTGTAAGGATGTAGAGGCATGTATCTCTAGGGGTAAGATAGATACTGCCTGCAGAAAAATTAAAGAGACCTTTGGAGAAAAGAGAACCCATGTATGAATATAAAGTGTTCAGACTGAAAACCAGTTATAAGCAAAAAACTGAAGGCAGAAAGGTGGAAGGAGTATACAGTGGGTCTATGCATGGGTGACGTACTTGAGGGCAATATTATGGAGTTGAAAAAGGACGTAGATGAAGATGAAATGGGAAATATGATACTGCGTGACGAGTTTGACACAGCACTCAAAGACGTAGGTCGAAACTAGGCCCCGGGAGTAGACAACATTCCATTAGAACTACTGATAGCTTGTCACAGCCAGCCATAACAAAACTTTACCATCTGGTGAGAAGCTGTACAAGACAGGCGAAATATCCTCACAATTCAAGAAGAATATAATAATTCCAATCCTAAAGAAATAAGGTATTGACAAATGTGAAAATTACCGAACTATCAGTGTAATTTGTCACGGCTGCAAAATACTAAAACGAATTCTTTACAGACGAATGGAAAAACTGATAGAAGCCGACTTTGGGGAAGATCAGTTTGGATTCCCTGAAAATGTTGGAACACGTGAAGCAATACCGACCATACGACTTATCTTAGAAGATAGATTAAGAAAAGGCAAACCTACGTTTCTAGCTTTTGTAGACTTAGAGGAAGCTTTTGACAATGTTGAAAGGGATATCCTCTTTTAAATTCCGAAGGTGGCAGGTATAAAATACAATTTGTACAGAAACCAGATGGCAGTTGTAAGAGTCGAGGGGCACGAAAGGGAAGCAGTGATTGGGAAGGGACTGAGACAGGATGTTATTCAATCTGTATATTGAACAAGCAGTAAAGGAAAAGAAATAAATATTCGAAGTAGGGATACAAATCCATGGAAAAGAAATAAAAACTTTGAGGTTCGCCGATGATATTGTAATTCTGTCTGAGACAGCGAAGAATCTGGAAGAGCAGTTGAACGGAATGGACAGTGTCTTGAAAGGACGATACAAGATGAACATCAACAAAAGCAAAACGAGGATAATGGAACGTAGTGGAATTAAATCAGGTGATCCTGAGGGTATTGGATTCAGAAATGAGACACTTAAAGTAGTGAATGGTTTTAGCTATTTGGAGAGCAAAATAACCGATGATGGTCGAAGTAGAGGGGATATAAAATGTAGACTGGCTATGGGAAGGAAAGCGTTTCTGAAGAAGAGAAGTTTGTTAACCTCATGTATAGATTTAAGTGTCAGGAAGTGGTTTCTGTATGTATTTGAATGTATGGATGTGAAACATGGATGATAAATAGTTTAGACAAGAAGAGAATAGAAGCTTTCGAAATGCTGAAGATTAGATGGGTAAAAAACAGAACTAATGGGGAGGTACTGAAGAGAATTGGGGAGAAGAGGAATCTGTGGCACAACTTGACTAGAAGAAGGGATTGGTTGGTAGGAGACTTTCTGAGGCATCAAAGGATCACCAATTTAGTACTGGAGGTAGCGTGGAAGGCAAATATGGCAGAGGGAGACGAAGAGATGAATACACTAAGCAGATTCAGATGATTGTAAGTTGCAGTAGGTACTTGGACATGAAGAAGCTTGCACAGGAGAGAGTAGCATAGAGAGCTGCATCAGAGAAGTCTTTGGACTGAAGACCACAACAACAACAAAAGAAAAGTTATTTTCCTTGTGTTCGTTTCTGTTGTCTTTCGACAGAAGAATGTGCTAACACAATGCAGTTTTAACTTTGTTTTATCAGCGGCCGTACACCAAGTACAGTTCAGGAATCATATTACATTTTAATTGAGTGCGATTAGACCACTGACACGTCTCCTTCAGAACAACTTTTAGCAGCGTTCGGAAACCGCTGAGAGCGCTCCCACCATAAGTGGCGATTCTGAAGTGATTAGGTAATAGTTATTATTTAAAATATGTTTTTTTGGGGGGGGGGTATATAATATGGTGTGCCCAGGGGCACAAAATTTTTAAATCCACCACTGCCCTCAGCAGAATTTCCTCAGAAGCGCCACAGCGTATTTTTTTTTTTTTTGAAGAACCAAAGAAAAAGAAAATAGAAATCCACAAAAGCAAATAACAGAAGAACCACACAGGAATGGTTCCCTTCTGAGATTTTGTGGTGTAATACAATACAAAATATCATATAAACACTACATTCTCTCTTCCCTTCCCCGAATATTACAATGTTGAAATATTTTATGTATGTGGCAAGCATACAATGAAAATACATAGAAATTAAACTAGTCGTACAACCGGATTAAACAGCAAAAATGTTTAATGTTTTAGTAAAGATATCCGTAAAAAGTACTTAATACAGCCCTTTTAAATGTCTACAGCATACACTGCACTGTAATCCTACTAGTGTTATTCGTGTTCATGTAATCTACAGAAGTCAAATGAAAGGTTACTGTACATAATTTTACAGGTAATTTTCTTGTCTTTGGACTTTTGGGACTTGAATGTAATATTTGTATCATTTAGTTATATTTGTGTAGCCTCATCAGAGATACTGCACTGCCCATGAATTAGTTAGTCCATCTTTGAATTGTGAAGATGCAGGGGTGTTAAGTGTTGATCGTATGGATAGGGGAAAGGGAGTTGCAGCAGGCGTCATGCCAGTGAGCTTGTACAGGAACAACGCAGAATGTAGTGCTCTGGGAAACTATTTTATTGATTTGATGGAAGATATTATTATCACAAAATGTACAAGAGGATTGTTATCATTATGCACTGCGTGAGTTGCATTTACTAAGATGGATACTATGTTGAGGAGACTGGGATTTAAGGTAACGAATGAACATGTGTTACCTTGTTGTGGCAGCATTTAGTTAGGCCTTCTTTGTCACATTCAATGTTAGTGAATTTAAAAAGACGAAAAGAATTTGGCCCTTAGTATAAGGACTTTTGTGTTGTAGTAAATTTTCACGTTTAGTTACATTACGGTACTTCCACAGAGCTGATCTTATGTAATTGTAATTTGTAATGAAATATTTTATTACTGCTTGCTAAGATTTCAATGGTGAGATGATGTAAATGGAATAGTGTTAAGAAATTTTTTTGAGATTAATCTTTTTATTATAGTTTCAAGAGAACAATTTTTGCCAAGGAAGTAACTCAGATTATCCTACGTCATTATGCAGCTCTTATTCCCTGACAAACTTTATTTTTTTATGAGACATGAGTTTTATAAGAACCAAGTTTGCATTGCGTGTCTCTAGGAGATTTCTTTGCACTATCATGATTCTCTGTAGTTAATAGTAGCTCAGAAATTGAGATGAACCTTTTCTTGTTTTGTTAAAAGAGCAGTTGCAGGGTATTTTCCATTGTGACTCACGTGTGTCAAATACAGGAGATGCGAGGTTTCAGTTTCACAGTGTCAATTAACAATGTTAAGTTTAATTATTCTCATTAAAGTTCGAAGTCAGTTTTTTGTGACAGACATTGTTGTTTCAAACAGGGCTTACTTCATTTACATTGTCGCAGTTAGAGTTGCTTTATATTCCGAAAAACAGATTTAAATTTTAACTATTAATTTTTAACTGCAAACGAGGGATTAGGTTAAGGTTACATCCATAAAGATACTGTACATTCAGAAAGAGACGCTCAGAGTTTAGCTTAGAGCTACATCCATAAAGATACTGTACATTCAGAAAGAGACGTTCATATTATCTTTTTTATGTATTAGATAACTATCAACATGCACGAGTTGTAAAGAAAAAAAAGTGTCATTAGCAAATCATCATATCATTGAAAATACTTTTTATGACTGTATAACTTACTGTAAAAATATACTTCCATAAGATTAGAAGTTATGATACTTCAACAGTTTATGTATTCAAATACTGATTCAAAGGAATATTGTTATATGCATGTGCTCAATGTGTTAAACTTTCAAAACGCTGCAGAAATAACACCACTGGTCAGAATGATGTCAAACTGCAACGGAATATTATTTGAGAAGGGGAAAACATATGGCAGAAGAAAAAAATAGTGTGAAAATTGATCAATGGATGTCACTGTATGCGTCAGAATACGTAAGTCAAAGCACCTGTCATGCGCACGACCCACTGAAGTTGATATAAACACGCCGGGGGGTACACAACTTTTCCTTCTTTCGCGTCTGCGACGTTCACCATGAATGTCTCAATGCAGGATTGGACTCTGCTTGTAAAGCTGTATAACAAGAATGATGACTGTGCACACATCGCTCTACGGAATTTCCGGACACTAAAGGGTTTGAAACAAAGCGTTGGTCCGATGACTGCCATGGGCTTGGAGAAAATGATTTGGAAGTTCGAAAAGACAGATTCTTTTGGTGTGCAACCTGGTAGAGGGAGGAAACGAATTGATTCGACGTCAGTGGAAGCAGTGGCCACAGCAATGCAGGAGGAGACGAGTGGTGGTGTTCAAAAGTGTAGTGCACAGAGAATTGCCCCTACATTGGACATACCAGTGAGCACGGTGCGTAATATCGTACGAAACTTCCTTCTTTGTTATCCATTCGAAATTACCCTTGTGCGCTAGTCGTTTCCTGTGGACCTGCCAGCAAGAGAGACCCTTACTTTAGAATTTCTTGCTCTCATGGAAGTGGACAATCATTGGCCATAAAGATTTTGTGGACAGATGAAGCCCACTTCTATCTGACAGGATATGTCAATACACAGAACTGTCGAATATAGACAATGGAAAGTCCACACGCAAATCGACCAGTACCAATTCATCCTGAAAAGGTCAATGTGTGGTGCGGGTTTATGGCATCATTTATCATAGGGCATTATTTTTCGGAGAGAAATGTGTTTCCGGACCTGTTACCTGTACCGTCACTGGTAAACATTATGAGTGTCTTTTGCGTAACCACGTGGGTCCAGCTTTCCAACAGCGTGGATGTGTGGATATGATCGTTTTTATGCAAGATGGCGCACGTCCGTACACTGCAAGCCCAGTGAAGGAGCTGCTAATGCGCCATTTCGGAAATGCTAGAATTATCAGCTTCCATTTCCCTACAGCCCGGCCGTCCCGCTCACTTGATCTTAATCTGTGTGAGTTCTGGTTGTGGGGCTATCTGAAAGATGTGTTGAGTGTTCCGATTGCAAACTTAGCTGCACTGGAGGCACGTATTGCGCAACACATTCTGAACATGACCCCTGAAACACTTCGATCAGTTGTCGAACATGCTGTTTCTCGATTTCAACTTGTTGCAGGAAACGGTGGACAGCATATTGAACATATTTTGCGCCAGTCACACTGAAATTAATAATCCGATTTGATTTTAATTGATACTTTTTATGCGGTTTTTGGCCTCAGTACAATTAGTCACTGATGTGTCATGCTTTTTATGCGGTTTTTGGCCTCAGGACAATTAAAAACCGATGTGACTGATGCTTTTTATGCGCTTTTTGGCCTTGGGAATATTAAACACCGACTTTTCCCATACGATGTGATATGACCTTCCCATGGTGGATGGGCTTACGTAACTAACGGTATCACACCTGTACACCCATGCACACTGAGTAGTACAGATTGTATAACGTCAAATGTACACCTTAGGCATTGCCGTATGATTCATTTGTCATTTATAGACGACCACTATTAAATTATGATGCATACAGTGCCATCTATTGCTACATTTTGTAGCTATTTACTTTTCTTCTGCTATACATTTTGCCCCTTCTCCGATAATATTCCGCTGCAATTTCAGGTTAATCTGACAAGTGGTTTATTTCTACAGCGGTTTGAAAGTTTAAATTTAATTATATCTTTTTTGTTTCATAACAGTTTGCTCCAACTTTCCTCTGCCGATAATGTTAATATCCTCTGCTTGGATCTCAGTCTGCTTCACAGCATCTGTCAAACTCTGACGTTTTTCTACTGAACCTTGTTTCTATTTCACAATACTTTGCGCTGTCTTTTCTGCAACAATAATCTTCACATCCTTTGCCTGAATACTCAGCTCTAAAATAATTTCTCATCCACTTACAAGACATCTGGGCATCAGACAAAGGGTATGGGCATTAGATTTTGTACTTTCATCATCTGGGCATTTTTTATTCGTTCCATCATCTGCTTGATACTTCCGTTTCGAATTACATTCTCATCCACTGGCAATACATTTGAATCCGTACACAGAAAGTTAGCAGCCAACTGATTACTGTCACTGGCAGTGCATGTGATAGTCCTTTCGTAATCTGAGATTGCATTAGCTGACATTCTGCTTGACAAGTTGAGAGATAGGCATTTCAATTAGAAAGTCGGTGTCTAAACCTGCCTCTAAATCTGGCTTCTCAGGTGACATACACTCTGTAAGAACAGTACGTGAGTTTTACAGTTCCTCCACTTCCTCTTCTGTATTCTTTCTCCAAGCTTCTCTAACGTTTTCCCCGCTCTCCTCATCATTTGCCCCAAATACTAATATCCATTTGTACCTAATATTGATTCTCTCACTTCTCTTGTCTCTCTTCAAATACTTTCTTGACTTTCCTTCGTCTCACATTAAATGAAGATTTAATTTGTTTCCTACTTATTTCAGGTCCTTTTGTGGTTCCCGTGCGATTGTCTCTATATTTTCCGGTCTTTAGGTTCAATGCTGTTACCTTTGCTATCTTCTTTCGATCTTCTGTTATTTTCCTCCATTTTCTCTTCCATTTTCTATTCCATAACCATTTCCCATCCTCCCCTGACGTCTTACAACAAAACTGAATTCCTGGAACACTAACTAATGGTATTTATACCTCTTCTGATGACCTTTTACTCCCGAAAGCCAATTGTACAAAACACAGGAAAAACTAACGTCCTCCGACAAAAATCCGCCATGTGCCAAGTAACAGAAAAGTTTCGCTAACAACAGTAATTTCAAATTACGCACCGAGTCAGGTGGCGCAATGGTTAGCACACTGGACCCGCATTCGTGAGGATGACGGTTCAAAACCCGCGTCCAGCTGTCCTTACTTAGGTTTTCCGTGGTTTCCCTAAATCGCTTCAGGCAAATGCCGGGATGGTTCCTTTGAAAGGGCACGGACGACTTCCTTTCCCATCCTTCCCTAGCCCGATGGGGGCGATGACCTCGCTGTTTGGTCCGCTCCTCAAAATCAAGAAACCAATCAAATTACGCGCAGTTATTATTGCGACATTTACGTTTATTTCTGTGGCTGTTGACTGCTGTGCTGTGGTGTGATGCTCAAACTGCGCTGCGCCTTGTGTCGTCGAGATGGTTGTCTCGAATCCCTTCAACCCAAGACGATGCAGAATTCCTCTTTTTGTGCTGAACCACAGAAAATCAATGTGTCTTAGATTTGTGCTGGATGTATGATTCGTCTCTCCGCACATAGACTACCGTTCACTGTTAATTATCATTATTGTTCTTAACAGAAAAAGTAATCTTCTGTGCACAGTACACCATGTGTAATAAGTCTGTGACTGCCTGTGTCTTTAGTTCTGATTATGTATACTTTGCGGCTGTCGGACTCGAATTTGATGCCTTTAATCGGAGAATACGCTTCATTACGAAATAGACCTGACAATGTGCCTAGTACGAATACGTCTCTTATACTTTTCAAAGTAACTTAAGTAAAGAAAGAAAAATGTCACTTTGAAATAATAACACTACTACATAAATTACCGTACTTCTGTTTACTATTCCTTTTGCACTTCAATCACTTCCTTAGTAATGCCTATGCTTATCCAGTCTAGTTTAACGATTAGGTTCATTTCACACTCATAGTGAGGTAAGCATTACTGGGCTACATTTCGACATTGATTAAACAGATAATCACTGATCATGGAAACCTTTTCATTTACGTTCTACAGTCAATATGTTCCCCCGCGACAGTTACCGATTCTGAAACACGACACTTTGCCAATGATAAATCTCTTAATTAATCTCAACCGCCTTCCCGCCAAATTATTGTATTAGTGAAATAACTTTCTCCTACAAACAGGTGCGCGTGACTGCTGCTTGCGGGTGCCCAACACAAACTTTTCTTGCACACGCGAAGACAGCGTGCTACCACCGGCGTTGGGGCATTGTCATTACACGGCAAGACAATGCTCCCTCATAGAGAAGGCGTGCTTGGCACCAGAAGTTCCAGAGGGCAGAATAAGTATTACAACATAAAAGATAGCAGTAGTCCTTAGAAATGTTACTTCGTTAAAATTCATCTGTATGGCCATTTTGGTACCTCATTTCTCAGTGAAGAAGTTTGCTGCTAGACAAGTTGTGTGACTGCAATGGCGTTTCTGTGTGATCATCCCTCAGTACCTAGTATTACAGATCAAGATCCTATCGATTCTTTCTAACGGCAACTCTAAGTCCGACTTATGTGGAAATCTATCACTGCTCTCACTGAAATAAAAACAAAGGTGAGTCCAGTTTCTTATCAGAATGACATGTTAATGCTGTAAGAACTTTTAGCATTGTACGTGAGTCAATAGGCGGTTCAAAAAATACTGCATGACTGTGAGTCAACACCATCGAAAACTTGCTACTGACCTGCCTAGCCAGGCATTTGAGCATGTGTTTAAATATCGACGGTTAGAGGTAAAATTGTATAAGATTAGTCTTCTTTACCTACTTTGGGCTGCCTTAACATATATGAAATGTTATTTGTCTGAGAACTTGTAGCATTGTACTTGATAATGACATAAAATCCGAAATATAAATAGGACAGAAGATAAATACAGTAATACACAATAAAATTCCGGTTAACTCTTTCAAAGAATATTCCATGACCGTGGCTCAACACCATTGAAAACTTTTTAAACTAAATAGGATTGTCTTTCCATAAACTCCGTCGCCTCTTACCAATTGCACTTCCACCAAATTCTCCACCCATTATCAAACTGGTTTCACTACACTATGTCTGCTAATATAAGGACAGAAAGTGGGCGGTAGTTTTACTGTAAGCAAACTAATATACAATTCTAACAATCGCTCTCGCTCTCTCTTCGTTACACACACATTCTCTCTCTCTCTACCCCCCCCCCCCCCCCGCCCTCTCTCTCTCTCTCTATCCCACCCTCTCTTTCTCTCTCTCTCTCTCTCTCTCTCTCTCTCACACACACACACACAAACACACGCTCTCCTTCATACTGTGCCTTCCTGTCCCTCTCTCCGCCCTCTCTCTCTCATGCACACACACACACACACACACACACACACATACACACACAGAGTTCCTACCTCTCAGCTTTCCTTCCTCCATTAACTTAGTAAGTACGCTAAGCAGGCGAACAGTTATCAGATATTACTCGAATGAGGTTGTTATAAGAAAATACTTAGTTGATTTTTACGAATGAGAATAAGACATTTTTAACTACCAAAAATATGTGTTGTACATTCACTGCCTCTTGTCACTCTCCCTTTGTCTTTAATAGAAATATTATTTATGGTTACTTTCTGTGCATTATTTTTGGTTTCCTTCCGTGTCTTTCTCTGCAAGAGATATGCGCCTTTGCTATCATTAAGAACTGCAAGGAAGGAGGGAAGGAAGACTGGGTTTAAAGTCCCGTCAACATCGAGGTCATTAGAGACGGAACACAATCTCGGATTGTGTCAAAGATGGGGAAGGAAATCGGACGTGCCATTTCAAAGGAACCATACCGGTATTTGCCTGGAACGAGGTAAGGAAATAAACTAAATTGTCACGATTTTCCTTAACCAATTGCAGTTTGTTGCTTTGCTTGTCCTTCTACTACTGTTTTTAATCTAAGAAGATATCTTGATTCAAGACTATGGGGTGTAATTAAAGTCCAGCAGTCCTGGTTTACTGATGGAATCAATGGGTAAAGCCTCATTTTTTTTTTTTTTTTTTTTTTTTTTTTAGCTCTCCTATCGTCAACTACAGCCTGAAGGTGGCGCACTGAAGGGTCGAAACTGGCAGCTACAAAATAAGTAAAATTATGAGGACGGCTGTAGGCGTTTCACTTTCTCACAGTAATAAACGGCGGGTGTTCCCAAGACCTCCGGTCAAAAGGATGGACATACAAAAACAAATTCTCTGTCGTATTTTTATGGAGGCGTCGAGGACCTTTTGTTGGTTAAAAGTTTTTCCGACGCTTCCCGGCGCCAATAAGGAACTTAGTAACACGCCTCCATCTAGCACCGAGTAGGCCACGAAGGAAATTTGAAGGGAACAGCTATTCCTCACGGCCATAGAAATACTGGATTTACAGTAATCACATAATTATTCTGATGTCACTATCTGGTAGTTCTATTCTTCCACAATATGTTTTTAGTTAAAAAAATTAACGCATAATTAATTTACTGCAGGAAATTTGTATATTAAGGTTATGGTCTTTCTGCACATGAGTGCAACTGAGAGGTGATTTCTGTTTTATCAGATTTGTGATCAGAATTTAGGTGAACTGTTTAAAGACATGTTTTTCTTTTGTTTGGGATGGACGTAATGATCGACTTGATGGTTGACTTAGCCTTGCCAACTTGAGCGTGAGTCGCTCTGGAAACGTTTTTGATAAACGAATCGAATTAAATCAAGTGGTTAGCGAATTTGATTAGAAAATGAGACAGTAAAAGTAGTATGGGACTGATACTTGGGCAGCAACACAGTTGACGATGGGACAATTAGAGGAGATGTAAAATACAGACTGGTAATAGAGAGAAAATAATTTGTGAAAAAGAAATCTTACTATAGATTATAACTTGAAGTCTTTCTGGAAAGTATTTGTGTCGAGTTGTTCTTATATTGAAATGTGGTCTACATTATCAGTACAAACAATTAAAAACAAAAGATTCTGATCTGTGAAAAGTGCTGACAATTATATGGCTAGATCCTTTAAGTAAAGAAAATTAAATGAATCGGAAAGCAAGGAACTTTATGGTACAACTTGAGTAAACAAAGGGTAAATTGATAAGTTAGTCGGATACATCTTGAGGCATCAAGGAATAGTTAATTTGGTAGTAGAAGGACTTTGTATGTGTGTGCATATGTGTGTGTGTGTGTTTCTTTGGAAGGTGTCACCAGTCTTCTGACTCGTTTGATGCGGCCCACCACGAATACCTCCCCTATGCCAGTCTCTTCATCTCAGAGTAGCATTTGAAACCTACTTCTTCAGTTATTTGCTGGATTTATTCCAATATCTGTGTTCTTCTATAGCTTTTGCCCTCTACAACTCCCTCTAGTACCATGGAGATCATTCCCTGATTACTTAATATATGTCCTATCATCCTGTCGCTTCTCCTTGTCAGTGTTTTCCACATATTCAATTCCTCTCCGATTCTGCGCAGAACCTCCTCATTCCTTACGTTATGAGCCCACCTAATTTTCAGCATTCGTCTGTAGCACCATATCTCAAATGCTTCGATTCTCTTCTGTTCCGGTTTTCCCACAGTCCATGTTTCTCTACCATACAATGTTGTGCTCCAAACATACCATTCTCAGAAGCAGCCTGGCCTGAAGTATAATCTGTGTTGTCAACCCCGTAGGTAAGCTACACTGTCCTATCTCTGTCATTGTGAGAAAATGAAGCGCCTACAGCCGTCGTTATGATTTTATTTATTTTGTGGCCACCAGTTTCTCCGCTTCAATGCGCCATCCTCAGGCTGCCGTTTTTACCCACTACATTTCCCTCTAGTACTATGGAGATTATTCCCTGCTGTGATAATAATTATTCCATTGCATTAACCCTTCTTCTTGTCAGTGTTTCCCGTATAGTAATTTCCTCGTCCATGCTGCAAAGAACCTCCTCATTCTTTACCTTATCAGTTTACATTATTTTTAACATTCGTCTGCAGCACAACACTGAGATGCTTACATTCTCTTCAGTTCCGGTTTTCCCACAGTACATGTTTCACTTCCATACAACACTGTGTTCCAAACATGCATTCTCAGAAATTTCTTCCTCAAATTAAGGTCTATGTTTGATACTACTAGACTTCTCTTGATCAAGAGCACCCATTTTGCCAGTTCTAGTCTGCTTTTCTGTCTTCTTTGTTCCATCCGTCATGGATAATTTTACTGCCAAGGTAGCAGAATTCCTTAAATTCATGATCACAAATTCTGATTTCGAGTTTCACGCTGTTCTCATTTCTGCTACTTTTCGTTACTTTTATCTTTCTTCGATTAACTCTCAGTTCATATTCTACGCTGATTAGACGATTCCATTCAACACACCCTGTAATTATTCTTCACCTTCATTGAAGACAGAAATGTCATAAGCGATTTTTATCATTGATATCGTATCACCCTGAATTTCTATTCCGCTCGTGAACCTTTAATTTTATTTCGGTCATTGCTTCTTCCACGTGTAGACTGTGCAGTAGGGGCGAAAAACAACATCCCGGTCTTACACCCTTTCTAATCCAATCACTCTTGTTCCTTCCAGGTTCCTCTATATGTTGTATTGTACCCGTCTTCTCTTTACCGTACCCCACTCATCTCAAGATTTTGAAGATCTTGCACCATTTTCTACTGTCGAACGCTTTTTGCAGTTCGACAAGTCCTATGGACGTGTCTGGATTTTTCATCAGTCTTGTTCCGTTTATCATCCGCAGCATCAGAACTGCTTCTCTGGTGCCTTTACCTTTTCTGTAACCAAACTGATCGTCATCTAACAGATCCTCAATTTTCTCTTCCTCTACAAAATGATTAACATATTTGTGAACCCAAACAAGGGATCCACCACGTAGAATTACATAAAGATAGAGGAAATTCTACGAAAATGTTCTGTATTTAAATTGCTGAAATATTCCCCTCCAGTGACTCGAGCTTCCTAAGTAGGAATTACTCACAAAGACCTCTTCTTCCACACAGTCTAGTACGTTTCAAGTCGTCGAATGAACTGCTACAGCTAATGAGTGCAATTTGCGTATCGAAAATAACTCCGAAGCATCCATACCAACAAACATCTGTTTGTAATCGAGGAAACGCCGCGGTATCAGCTCCAGCGTGAACTGCAGATAAGAAGCGATACTGTACACTTGGCCACTTCTCGCAGACAGCGGCGATACTGTGCAGTAGGGAGCGAGCATCGGTTCAGACATGTGTCCCTCTGTGGTGCAGTTCCTGTTGCTGACCTCCATTGGCTTCTCAGTGGGGCTGAGGGCCTCCGCGAGCGGTCAGCCAGTCGTCAAGGTTGTAGCGGCTCACACGCTTTCACTTACAACGATATTACGCCTATATCTGTGATAAAGGGTTCTCCTTTTGCGATTGCTCGGTCATCCTGGCAGTAAAAATTCGGTCATGACGGAATTTAAAGAGCGACATGTCAGAAAGATTAGATACCACTAGCACAGAGGAAGGACATAATGTAACGCCATACGTTGATTCGGTCATGACGGAATTTAAAGAGTGACATGTCAGAAAGATTAGATACCACTAGCACAGAGGAAGGACATAATGTAACGCCATATGTTGATTTTATAGAGCGCATCGGAGATACGAGCACATACTCATCTTTGGTCACTGTTCAAAATGATTGTAATCTTTTTCAACAGAAATTTCAGTGATACTACAGGAATGTGGTGATTTAATAGGCTCTTTCCCGAAAATACTATCATTTAATTTCTTCAGACATGTACAGTGAGTTTGTTGATTCTCCACGAGAACATTACAAGTAGAAACTTCCAATGGTGTTGAGCTGTGTTTATGTTCATGTCTCTCACTATATTTATTCGTTTATTTATTTGTTTATATAACTGCCTAGTACAAAGCTTTCTGCAAAAGAGGTTACTGTGTATTGAGATGAGCACACGATAACAGAAGTCTCGAAATTTGAAAAAGAATCACTACGTAATATCGAAAACAATACGCAGTATCATAAATTCCAAATGCAAGTAGCACAAAAACTAAAAATTACAAATCTAGAAACAGGTCACTAAGCGTTTCTAATTGACAAATTCAAGCAAAATGTGATTTTTTTGAAGTTATTCCCAAAAAATAAAGTTGTATAACGCCAGACAGAATTTTTGTGGATACTTCACAAGAGAACGTAAAAATCGAAAAAAATCGAACTACACTCAAATAAAAGCTTATTATAGTTTCCATATCGAGGTAGGTGCTCTGTGCGAAAGCCAACACTTACTGACACCTTTGAGAATCATTTATTGTAAAAGAACATATATGAGTAATAGTGGTCTACCGCCCACAGGGCGAGGTGTATTCCCGGGAGTGATAATCTTAAAAAACTAAAACTATTAGCTTGGCTCGAGTCGGACACGAAATGGTCTGGAGAGGGAATGAAAGCGAGCTACGAAACCAATTAAAGCGTGCGCAAACGGTACTGCGAGTTCGTGGAATACTTGCCAGTAACGAGAACTTATGATCTGCAACATCGTCAATCAGCAGGCACGAAAATAGGAAAGACTGTGAAAACGCGACAGGTTACGAAACGTACAGTCTCGTTGCGCAATCTTAGTAACGTTTGCTTCCAATAAGTCTTATTTTCTGTAACCGTGTCTTGTCAGGGGGACGACAGATTGTTTTTAATGTAGGGGACTCTGTAACTGTTGTTTCTGATTTTAATCTGCTGGGTGATTTCATAACACCACATATCGGTGTGAGGTGAGAGCTTTTTTCCCAGAACGTCCTCGCAAGAAATAACATTTTTTGGAAAACAAAAGAGCAGAAACGGTTTTAGCATAGAGTTTCACCTGAGTTGGATCCCGTGAACAAAGCTGTGTAGAACCTTCCAGTGAACAAATTCAGTGTATGACTCTATCGCATGTTATCGCACCGTTGTTCCTTGTTGTGACTGCAACTTATTCACGCTGGGATAGTATGCAATGGGATTTCTCTGCTGACACAGAAGTACATTATGGCGTTTTTCATAATAACGGCTCTAAGTATTTTCGCTGTCAGGGCTATAAATTTTTTGTGTACATTTAAAGACAGCAAGTGAGTAAAAAATCTTCTGCACATATGGTGTCATTCTTTGACTTCATTCAATTTTTCAGTTCAACAATAAGCAACATTATTCGTACTGGACGTGTAACTGATCCACTGTGGTTGTACCTCCGAAAAAATGAATAAAAGTAGGTTTATTTATAGATAGATTTTTGAGTAGTGTTTCTTTTTAGTAGCAAGGTATGACCCCTACAGGGTGTCGACCATTTCCACTTCTTCATCTCCCCCCCCCCCCCCCCCCCTACTCACCATAAAATCCATTTTGGAACAGTATTTCCCATTCAATACTTGCAGATGTGATGTTGAAAACTCGAATTATACACAAAAAACAACGATTCGCACCAAAAGCTGTCCTGCTCTAGTGAAAAATGACATTCTGTGCCAATAAGTGACATGACCCCCTACTTCTTCCTTCAAGGCGTACTATAATGTAATTAATACTAGGCAATCGTTTTTATAGTGTTACAGCGTTTGGGATTCAATATAAATGTCAAATTACTTTCTCATTCGAGGAGAACCTAAGTTTTCTTCCTGATACATGGTCAATTTTGTTCTGGAGTTTTTAGGTGGACTTCTCTGCCCCGCAAGAGTTCATTCGATAGATTCTTTATTTGATTCAGGTAGAAGCAGGCATGTTCAGCGAATGGAGCTCAGTTCCTTCGACCTCAATGGTTTGCTTATTCCTTTATGGAGATGTACATTATCATTTTGAAAGAGCGAAGTCTATTTCTTAACTGCACCATCTTGGGAAGCGTGATCGTCTTTAATTTTGTCCATGTACATCCCGCTTCAACTTCGATTTGAAAACCACACCATAGACAATCACCCCTCTCCCATATAATATCGTTGCTACTACACTCCTGGAAATGGAAAAAAGAACACATTGACACCGGTGAGTCAGACCCGCCATACTTGCTCCGGACACTGCGAGAGGGCTGTACAAGCAATGATCACACGCACGGCACAGCGGACACACCAGGAACCGCGGTGTTGGCCGTCGAATGGCGCTAGCTGCGCAGCATTTGTGCACCGCCGCCGTCAGTGTCAGCCAGTTTGCCGTGGCATACGGAGCTCCATCGCAGTCTTTAACACTGGTAGCATGCCGCGACAGCGTGGACGTGAACCGTATGTGCAGTTGACGGACTTTGAGCGAGGGCGTATAGTGGGCATGCGGGAGGCCGGGTGGACGTACCGCCGAATTGCTCAACACGTGGGGCGTGAGGTCTCCACAGTACATCGATGTTGTCGCCAGTGGTCGGCGGAAGGTGCACGTGCCCGTCGACCTGGGACCGGACCGCAGCGACGCACGGATGCACGCCAAGACCGTAGGATCCTACGCAGTGCCGTAGGGGACCGCACCGCCACCTCCCAGCAAATTAGGGACACTGTTGCTCCTGGGGTATCGGCGAGGACCATTCGCAACCGTCTCCATGAAGCTGGGCTACGGTCCCGCACACCGTTAGGCCGTCTTCCGCTCACGCCCCAACATCGTGCAGCCCGCCTCCAGTGGTGTCGCGACAGGCGTGAATGGAGGGACGAATGTTGACGTGTCGTCTTCAGCGATGAGAGTCGCTTCTGCCTTGGTGCCAATGATGGTCATATGCGTGTTTGGCGCCGTGCAGGTGAGCGCCACAATCAGGACTGCATACGACCGAGGCACACAGGGCCAACACCCGGCATCATGGTGTGGGGAGCGATCTCCTACACTGGCCGTACACCACTGGTGATCGTCGAGGGGACACTGAATAGTGCACGGTACATCCAAACCGTCATCGAACCCATCGTTCTACCATTCCTAGACCGGCAAGGGAACATGCTGTTCCAACAGGACAATGCACGTCCGCATGTATCCCGTGCCACCCAACGTGCTCTAGAAGGTGTAAGTCAACTACCCTGGCCAGCGAGATCTCCGGATCTGTCCCCCATTGAGCATGTTTGGGACTGGATGAAGCGTCGTCTCACGCGGCCTGCACGTCCAGCACGAACGCTGGTCCAACTTATTTTGTGAGATATTTGGCCCGGTCACTATCAATGGACCACCCTCTATAACCAGACGACACACATTCGCATTCTGAGGGGTTTCTGGAGAGTATGGTCCCCTATTATAACTATTATAGCAATATCTACTACTTTGTTACATCTCTGATTGCTTATTTTCTGTAGCTGTAAATCGTGAGTGCCAAATAAATTTTACGAGGGTGTGCTGAAAAGTAATGCCTCCGAATTTTTTATGTGAAGACTCTTGAAGCTTATTAAACAAAGCAAACGTTATTATCATTCTACATCTCTGTTCTTCATGTCTATGTATTTATTTCTCGACGTAGTGACCCTGGCGACGTACACATTTCTCCCAAGGAGAGATCTCTTTGTTGGTACCGTCACTGTAGAATGTTTGACTTTGTTGATGGAGCCGCAACGTCACCTTTGCCTGCACCGTATCATGTCTGTCAAAGTGAAGTGCTCAAATGTATTTTTTAAGTTTTAGAAAGAGATGAAATTCGGATGAACCCAAGGCGTCGGATATTTGCAGCGTCCGTGTGTGGTATAGGATTGTCATGCTTAAGGAGAAGATGTTACACATGTGTACGAATTCTTCGAATTCTAAACTCGATTATAGCAGGCTATTTCTCACCTACTGTACTACTGTATTGTATGTTAACCGTGGGGCCTAGAAACGGCGGAGAGGCTCCGTCGCCCCCCCCCCCCCCTCCCGCAGCCGCAGTGGTTCACAACCCCACGACGACTACCGCAGTCCACTAAACGACCCCACCGCCCCACACCGAACCTCTCTTTCAGGGTTATCCTGCAGTTCGTTCCCCAGTGGACTCCACCGTCTCACGTCTCACACCGGACGAGTGTAACCCCTTTGTTTGCGTGGTAGAGTAATGGTGGTGTACGCTTGTGTGGAGAACTTGTTTGTGCAGCAATCGCCGACATAGTGTAGCTGAGTCGGAATAAGGGAAGCCAGCCCGCATTCGCCAAGGAAGATGGAAAAGCGTCTAAAAACCATCCACACACTGGCCGGCTCACCGGACCTCGACACAGGTCCGTCGGGCGGATTCATGCTGGGGACCAGGCGCTCCTCCCCAGTCCGGGAAGCCGTGTGTTAGACCGCACGGCTAACCGGGTGGGCCTTAACGACATTTTACGTTACACACCGCTACATTACATGAAACACTTCGCAGCCCTTTAGCGGCAGAGGACTGCAAATGTATAGACAAGAGGGACAAAGACGTAAAATGTCGAAAACTTCTGTATTATTTTAAAAGCTTCAAGAAGTTTCACAAATAAATTTAGGGGGCATTGCTTTTCAGCACCCCTTGTACGTATGGCCATGTATCATTAATTATTCATATAGTGTACTATAATTTTGATATACATTGCGCAGAAGAACCGTCCGTCATCCTTACAAGGATGTAATGAAATTGAGGGTGAAGTTTTTTGAAACCCTGTGAGTACACGGGAAAGGTACACATACTGTCCTTTACTAATGACAGTCACTGCAATCGTTGCTCAACGTCACGTCTACAGTTTCAGAATAATAAGCTTTCATTTCTGTGTTATGACACTGCACACCGCGCCCAACAGAAAGATCTCATCGTAGGAAATATTGAGTGGTCACTGGCATATGGGCTTTGGTATCGAATTAAATGTAGAATAGGAAAAAAATACTTTGTCCCCTAGGCTGATACTTATTCATATAAAAGTAGATGCTGTAGAGATGATTTACTGCAGCGTGTGAAGGTGGTTTAAAGCCTAGTTTGAAAGTATGGTAGGGTGACAACAGCAAGGTACCATTACATAAATGGCTGTTTACATTGTTTATTTGCTAAGTGAATCAAAGTAGAAGATACATTTTCGCCATACAAATTAATAAAGCTCGGGAAAAGCGTGCACTGAAAATGAATCAGCTTTTGAAATGGGTGGGCTGTGATTTGTTAAAACGATTAAGATGTTGATTTCGTATAATTTGGTATAAATTTTCAAAATAACGTTATTCTGCCATAGCCTTTCAGTGGTTTACTAGAATCTCTTTAAGCAAATGCACGGTGGGAACTTCGCTGAAAGGAAATGCGTTTCCTTCGTTACGAACGACAAATCAGTTAATAAAATGAAAACATCTCCATAGAATAAAAGATTAATAAGGTAAATGGCAAACAACAAACCTCCAAACTAAAATTATTAGATAAGAATGACGTATATGTATTCTTTAAAAGGACGTCAATAAAACTATGGAGCCAAGAAATGGTAACATAATTACTACACGTTACGACTGTCAGTTTAACAGCAAAAAGTTAAACTGTATAACATTTACAGTCATAAATTCGAAGGGAGACTAGAGTTCCTCATCGCCGGCCGCGGTGGCCGTGCGGTTCTAGGTGCTTCAGTCCGAAACCGCGAGACTGCTACGGTCGCAGGTTCGAATCCTGCCTCGGGCATGGATGTGTGTGAAGTCCTTAGGTTTAAGTAGTTCTAAGTTCTAGGGGACTGATGACCTCAGATGTTAAGTCCCACTGTGCTCAGAGCCATTTTTTAGAGTTCCTCATCTGTCATATAGCGATCGTAAGAGACACAGCATTATCTCAGTTAGGTAAGAATAGGGGTTAAATAGAAATTCAGGTGTGCATAATGTTTATCTGGTAAGTTAACGAGCACCTTTTGTCGCATATCACTTTTAATAAAATTTAAACTTCCATCGACACACCAAAGCGCTGATATCGGTTAGTTTTACCTAATTTTAAAAGTATATATGTCCACATTTAAAAGTTTTAATCTAGTATTTAAATAGTTGTTCCTATAAGAAAAAACCTGAAACTATGTAGAATTGTAAGGGTTTGATGGGTCACTTTAAGTGCGAAATAACACTAGTTCTCTCGTTTTGCTTCTGTGTTAATATCGCTTTCGTCAGCTCACCCGAGCTAAAAAATTTCAACCGTTCGCTACGTCTGCATAAAACATGACCGACGGTTTCAAGGGACTTCACAAGACCATTCCTTTCAACTACTCTTCCTGCTAATCGAGAAAGGGCAGAGAGATTACACTCGAAGCCAAAGAATCTAATTGTTTACATCGCTGGCGATGACAGTACTTAAATTGATTGATACATATTTTTTAGAGAAAACATTTTAAAATTTACTGAAAATATTGTAATCAATTTTATAAAATTTACATTGGTTAGTTTCTATGCACAACGAATGTAAGAAGCAATACACATAATTTGACATTCGCGAACAATTAGTTTTGTATGAAATTATTGTCCTACAAATGAAATGATCGATATCAACTGGTATGAGAGAGATCATAAAATGCTTTACGTGTGATTACATTTCACTGTGACTATACCCCTGAAGATTCACAAATCCCCAACTTCCTTTAATAGTACTTTCTTTTGACGTCGTGTTCTTATCCCAACCACGGCTTCTCCTGATGTCTAATGCTATCTTAATATTACAACGTCAACGAGCAGCAAACGTTTTAGAGAAGTTTTGTTTATTTTATCACTTTCAGCTTTGTAGACGCACGTAAATGGCAAGGAATTGCTTTAATTTTCAAGGTGGGTGACATCGATGTTACCATCGTAAAATTATTTCAAAGGATAATACTGATGCTACGTATGTGGCACACATAGTGTCTCTATCATCCATTAACACTTCCTTCAAACATTATATCAGCTATAACGGCCTTTGAAACTTAACCCTTCCGAACACGAGTCCAGCGTGTGAAATACTGAGGCTCCTCGCCATTTTGTGGTCCTAAGAGAAGGACAATATAGAAACTTATCGAGAATATGTGAGATACTACTCGTCGTCATTAATATATTTTTTGCTACCATCGAAACTCTGGCGCTATTACGACTGAAATTACGAAGTATCGGAAAACGTTGAAGAAATTAGGAATTAAATGTTATCAACATTATTAATCATGTCTATTAAGTCTATGCGAAATGTTTTATGATCACATCAGACGGTTTTAAAGTGTTAATTACAACGCTTCATTCGTTCTAGGTGAGCCATCAACAAAAACTTTTACGACTTTGCTTGGGATTTTACCCTGATTTGTGGATTTGTGGAAACCTGTGTAGTTAGCTCCAGTCCCGTTCAAGAAATTCTCATCGACGCCTTTGTTGCAGGTGACTCAAGACGGCGGTGGCAGTTACGTTTTCGTGACGACTGAGAATGGTGAACTACGGGGCACCGTGACCACCTCGCTGAATGGGACGGTCTACAGCAGGCTTCTCGGCATCCCGTACGCCACACCCCCTCTGGGGGATCTCAGGTTCCGCGTAAGTATAGACACTGACTTACTCGTGTGTCTTACACCTGCTTCAAGCTTTTGTAGTTCCATGAAATTTGACATTATCAAGCTGACTTTTGGGAGCTATTTCAAATACAACCTTTTATTCACAAATTTGTTGATCACATTTGGTGGATTTATGTCAATCTGTTTTGACTCTAATGACTCTCACCACGAAAGTAACACGTCAAGCCGTGGTCACTTACAATCAACTCTATTTTGACTTCAAGAGACCATGGGAGTACTATATGACACTTCGACATGTTACTTTCGTAACAAGATGCTGGTTAATTGGCATAAATTCGCAAAAACTGATCAAGAGATTTTTGAATAACAGGTACACTACTGGCCATTAAAATTGCTGCACCACGAAGATGACGTGCTACAGACGCGAAATTTAACCGACAGGAAGAAGATGCTGTGATGTGCAAATGATTAGCTTTTCAGAGCATTCACACAAGGTTGGCGCCGGTGGCGACACCTACAACGTGCTGACATGAGGAAAGTTTCCAACCGATGTCTCATACACGAACAGCCGTTGACCGGTGTAGAATGGTGAAACGTTGTTGTGATGCCTTGTGTAAGGAGGAGAAATGCGTACCATCACGTTTCCGACTTTGATAAAGGTCGGATTGTAGCCTATCGCGATTGCGGTTTATCGTATCGCGGCATTGCTGCTCGCGTTGGTCGAGATCCAAAGACTATTAGCAGAATGTAGAATTGGTGGGTTCAGGACGGTAATACGGAACACTGTGCTGGATCCCAACGGCCTCGTATCACTAGCAGTAGAGATGTCAGGCATCTTATCCTCATGGCTGCAACGGATCGTGCAGCCACGTCTCGATCCCTGAGTCAACAGATGGGGACGTTTGCAAGACAACAACCATCTGCACGAACAGTTGGACGACGTTTGCAGCAGCATGGACTATCAGCTCGGAGACCATGGCTGCGGATACCCTTGACGCTGCATCACAGCAGAAGTGCCTGCAATGGTGTACTCAACGGCGAAACTGGGTGCACGAATGGCAAAACGTCATTTTTCGGATGAATCCAGGTTCTGTTTACAGCATCATGATGGTCGCATCCGTGTTTGGCGACATCGCGGTGAACGCACATTGGAAGCGTGTATTCGTCATCGCCATACTGGCGTATCACCCCGCGTGACGGTATGGGGTGCCATTGGTTAAACGTCTCGGTCACCTGTTGTTCGCATTGACGCCACTTCGAACAGTGGACGCTACATTTCAGATGTGCTACGACCCATGGCTCTACCCTTCATTCGATCCCTGCGAAACCATACATTTCAGCAGGATAATCCACGAGCGCATGCTGCAGGTCTTGTACGGGCCTTTCTGGATACAGAAAATGTTCGACTGCTGCCCTGGCCAGCACATTCTCCAGATCTCTCACCAACTGAAAACGTCTGGTCAATGGTGGCCGAGCAGCTGGCTCGTCACAACACGCCAGTCACTACTCTTGATGAACTGTGGTATCGTGTCGAAGCTCCATGGGCAGCTGTACCTGTACGCGGCATCCAATCTGACTCAATGCCTAGGCGTATCAAGGCCGTTCTTACGGCCAGAGGTGGTTGTTGTGGGTACTGATTTCTCAGGATCCATGCACCCAAATTGAGTGAAAATGTAATCACATGTCAGTTCTAGTATAATATATTTGTCCTATTAATACCCGTTTATCATCTGCATTTCTTATTGGTGTAACAATCTTAATGGCTATTAGTGTATTTTATCGTTGGTACTTCTAGGACACCTAGTGTGCAAAGTGACTATGATGAATCTGTATAGCGTATAGTGTTGTATTTTCGCTGTTGTTCTAGCAAGTGATAGTCGTGATGAAAAAATGGAGATGGAGAAATACGGTACAAGTGCAAACAATAACGTATGACAGACGAATACCGACAACAGAGTCACATACTCCCACCTGAAGTGACACTTTGAGGAGGTTTGAAAGTTGACACAGGTCACTCCACATCTACATCCATTTCCAGCTAAATACTAGAGATGGAAATTACCCCATGTCGAGCGCACACAATCGTGCGTTAGTATCTTCTGAGATAGAGGCACTTTGCATCCATACTGCTATTATTAAATATTCGCTAATTGTAATTTTTGAATGTTGTGATTTCCATGAAACTACTAATTGGATTTTGAAGAGTTAAACGCCGTTGATTACGTCTCTTTTAAATCGACGAATTAACAATAGAAGCTATTCAGCTCCATTTGAAAAGAAGAATTTGATGACGATATCTCTGTAATTAATGTAGCAACGAGAAAAGATTATACGTATAGTTGCGCTCTGCCAAAACTACGACCGCACTTCTCTTAGTGTTTGCCAATTGTGTATTTTATGTGCCTAAAAATATAAATTGAATTTTATAAGTAATAAAAAACTAATTGGTTCCACAATTTCTTCGCTTTTACGTAATCAAAGCAATTACTTTTGATGCAAATACAGTTTACAAGCAAAAACATAGAAAAGCTATATAATTATTGGGATTATTTTATACCTCTTTTACTGTTCTTCATCGTGATCAAAGGCAAGAGTTTCCTGTTATTACTGATAAGTGTGAAAGTTGTTTATCAATAACAAAAACATGTTTCATACAAGCTGAACGGAGGTTTTTTGAGTAAATTGTGTTTTCTAGTACTTCATGATAAATATTTATCGCTTTTTTTCATTTCTTTCTGCAATATCCCTCATGTTACACATCAATAATTTGCTAATGAAACCTGAATTAAACACTGACATTTTAAATTTTTTTTATAAATACTGTTTACTTTTAAGAAACAGCAGGTGGATAGCTATGTAAAACAAAAATGTTCTGTAGGTTACGTCACCCTTTATATATCATCACTGAGTTTCTAGACAGTACAACGCTTCTGCTTTCTAAGGGAATCTACATATGTAAACAGGACGATCAAATTGGGTTAATGTTTGATAAGTACACAACACGTATAACGTACAAGTAACATGGTTATGATTTTAACTGTAAAAGACTACTAGGAAAACTACCATAGTCTATGCTTACTTGTGACAGCCTATGGTAATCATTTCGCGAGGAATTTTATGCAATTCATTTGGGTGAAAGCAGACTTGAGAAACCTTTAACGATTGTGTTTCCCAGCAGTTTTCCGTTCCACTGTACATATTTCATGTTAGTTGTTTACTACTGTGAACTATTAAAGTAATTGTTCACTAATATTCACACCCGTTAGTACATAGTATCAAATATCCTGCAAACTAGGTGGTATTGGCATGTCATGATTAGATTGTCAAAATGTGTTAAAAATTCCACGGGAATGTAGTCTACAACAGGAGACGTTTTGCTACTTATGTCTCTCACTGACCTGTAAAATTCTCTTCCCAAAATCGTACTTCTTACCTCGGCTTCTTCTACTCCTCTTCCGTTTTCATAATATGATCCTGAAGTCCTTTTCTTTTGTATAACCTTTGTACATATTATTTCCACCTTTCAGCTTTCCCTCGTTTGCTTAGTACTGCATTGTCATCTGAGTTTCTGATATTCATACAGCTGCTTCCTTCTTTCCACAGGTTTTTTCACTTTCCTATAGGTGGCGTACTCCTACAACTTTTCGTTTTGCTTACTTCCTTTCTCCTTTCATCCATTCAGTATAGCGTAAGTTAACTGGGAATTTCTGGTGGGTGTGACCCTCTTCCGGATTCACTATTTCATTTCTCTAAGCTAACCATTCAAATTCTAATGTATTTTTAACCAGTTTCAATCAGTAACTGCCTAACGGATTTTATGAAACCCTCAAAAACATCTGGTTCTTTCTGCTTATCCAAGTCCCTCCTCTTAATTTCCTATGTTAATGCAACCGATCTAGTTTTTGTTTGTGTTTCATAACTAACGACTGCACTATGGCGAGAGTTCAGATCTGGTTTTGGAATTATTCAGCAGTTTTAAAATACAGTTCCTAAATCTTAAACATTCCGGTGTCTCCATGTCTCTTCCTTGTTGTTTCCTAATCCTTAAAGCACTTGGTTACATTGATTAAATTGTGTTGTGCTCTATGCAAAAATTTTACCAAACGGCTGCCTATTGCACTGCTGTCCATTAGCAATATAGGACTCGACAAACCACGGGCAGAGGGAAAAAGGAACTCTGTCCCCACTTTGGTGCTCTTTGCAGCTACCCTATAGGTAAGGTAGCTCAAGAAATGCGTCGAAAATTGTAACAATCTGTCATAGCCATTGGTGTCAAGCTTAGGGTACAGTTCAGGCCGGTCGCCGACTTCATCCAAAAGGGCGGCCACTGACGTCATGCTGTCAAACGGCCGTCACCCACAGGAATTGCTTGCACACGCGCACACCTCGAGAGCCTCGATTCTAGTGCCGGGCGCGAAGACGTTCTTCCGTAGGCGTGAGGTTTCACGCCGCTGCACACGGAGTTTTTAACATGCTGCCATTGGACACGAATAGTGGGAAATTCAAGTAGGTGGATCGATCTTCCGGTTTAGTTAGCATGTTCTGATATAAAGGTTGTCTCAAACCTTTCGGGACAAATGAAACAGATGATAATGGGTCCGTAACCGATCATACTGAGATAGGAAAGCAATGGTCGGAAATGCATATTTATTATGTTGTGGTCATACACAGCGTACAACGCTTAACAACATCGTAGCTCATAGTAATTGTTCAAAATGACGATCACCATTCTCAATGCTTGTATGAAAAGGGTGCATGAAGTTGTGCTGTACAAAAAGATCCCTGATGTCTGTTGTACCAGCTGACGGGCAGCTTGGACCCTAGCAAGCAGGTCGTCATCAATTTCTATGTGCGTTTCGAACACCAATGTCCCGACGAAAGCCCAGAAGAATAAGTCCATAAGTACGAGATCCGGCTATCGCGCTGGCCATGTGACAGAGCCTCCCTTTCTGGCCTTGCGAAGAGTCTATGTGTTGTTTAGGTGCTCGCTGGCGTTAACATCGAAGTGGACTGGTGCATCGTTGTGTTGAAATCGCGTTCTTTAGCGGACAACAATGGGACAGTCTCCAAGAACTGTGGCAGTACATCTCGCAGGAACTCGAGATAAAGTGGACCAGTCAAATGGGCAGACAGTAAATAAGGGCAATGCTGCCCATACATTAAGAGAGCATCGTTGCCGACGGTCACCGATGTGGTTGGCGTGGGGATTATCCTCACTCCAGACTTGGGTTTTGCGGTTGTTGGAATCACCATCAAGGAGGAATGAAGCCTCAGTCGTGAACAATACAAACTGTACGCAGTTCGGCACTAGAGCACTGCGGTGTATAATCGATTGACAGAAATGAATGCGTGGTTCGCACACATTCTTTGTGATGGGAGCGTAATACCTGTTCCACCAGTACTCTTCACACTGTATACTTCGAAATGTGCGCTTCACGAGCAAGTTGACAGATACTTATTGCTAGATGGCTGGTTAAACGATCGAAAACCGTCCACTCAAAGTCTGATGTTCGGATATGTCTTTGGCGGGAACCTTTCCAGCTCTCTGTCTCGTTAACGACCTCATTTCCCGTTTGTTGGTATCCACGGTGACAAACTTCTTCCAGTATATTAAATGCATGTCTGACAACTCTCGTGATTAGTATTTTCCATTTTTGACTAAGTCTCATGCGCTATATACGCATCACCGTAATCACATAACACGCTATCTGATGCAATGGATACGAGACACCATGGATAGTGGCGTGCATGCAGCACAGTTTAATGCGCCATGCGATGCATGTAGTCGTCACATGACACAGTTGCTATGAGCCAAGTTGTGTACAGCATGTTTGTTTGGTTGTTAGGGGCGTACACTAACACCTGCTGCCTGCTCTAGTGTAGGACACTGGTGACCCCTAGAGAGTGCGGCAGAACTGCATGCACCGTTGCAATACATGCGTTGAGACTGGCGGTTGTCGCATTGAACAGTTACTATGACCTACACCGTTGTAATGCTTTGTACATTGTGTATGTCCATGACACAACAAATATACTTTTCCAACCATTGGTTGTGGATCCACCACCACCTGTCTCCATTTGACCCAAACCGTTTGAGACCCCCTGTATTTGGATTCTCAGAAATTATAATATTCGTATTTCCATTAGATGGGATGGAAATTCAGAGGAAAATACAATTGTCCAGAGTCTATTGCAGTCTTTGGAATCCGTCGTCTGAGTAAAGCAGGCAAATTTATCATAGCGAACTATATATGTAATACTGGCCTTGTATTTAGTAGGATATAAGCATATTTTGTAATGTGAGGAGCTTAAACTATTGAAAGGCCATGGGAAGCTCTGAAGATTATGGATGAACTTAAATTAAGAGAAATGTTGTCAATTTTGACCCGTCTGTCGAGTGTATCCTGCGCCAACTCTCTTCAGCGTAGAAGCTTCTGCTGGCGGTACAGAGAGGCTAAACACAGAACGTGTTTCTAATCGTAGAGCGCCCCAGACATGATTTTCATCGTGGTTGGTGTACGCTTAGAAGCGAGCTGGTGCACCACACGGAACGTGCTCCTAATCATGACTCACGACTGCGGCTTTCTCCAGAGGCAGTTACCAGCTCTACTTCACTCGCTAGTCACACGATTTGCCTACGAAAATGTCTGATAGTAAAATTCCCATGTTAGCTCTATTAATACGCTCATTTCCTCTCTTCTCCATATGTTAGTCAGGTTCTGTTTGTAGTATGTGTAAAAAAAATCACAAGTACCCGTGAACATGACGCAAGTTAAAAGTAAAGTTCTATGTCCACTCAGTAACGAATCAGCTTATAAAAGTTCCATTATAAGTAGTGCAAAAACAAATCTACGACAGTCTTTCACATATGGTAAAAAATTTTCATCCCCACGTTTTAGTGAAACTCTAAGTTCAGTCTTGGAGGGTAACTTGTTTTAGTCGGTAGCAGAAATTTTTGGAACAAAAGTCTTAAAATACGAAAGTGGAAAATATCTTATTGCAAGCTGTCTTGTAGATAAATACAGAAGCCAGAAAAATAATTTATTTACTGCCGTACTACTTTTCATTTTCTGTACTTCGTTTAAGTGTGTGTGCGTTAACACAATAATAACAAATAAAACCTGAATAGTGATCGAATTACATAGTGAAGCTGAAAACAATCTTGCAGTTCGTTGGTCCATGCTCCCTGGCATGTTCAGAACACTGAACAGACTCACTCCTGAGTATATTATATACCGCCAGTAAATTAATAAAATGTCTCAGAACTTTTTAAAAGATAAAAAAGAATTTAAAAAATGTATATAGAGGGACATGAATTAACTATACCTGGCTTGCCCGCCCGGCTAGCCTCGCGGTTTCAACACGCTGCTTCCCGAGCGGGAAGGCGTGCCAGTTCCCGGCACCAATCCGCCCGGTGAATTAGTGTCGAGGATCGGTGTCCCGGCAAGCCTGTGCATGGCTTTTTAGGCGGTTTTCCATCTGCTTCGTCGAATGCGGGATGGTTCCCCTTATTTCGCCTAAGTTACACTATGTTAGCGATGGCTGCACGAACACTGTCTCCATGTACATGTACACCATAATTGCTCTAACACGCGTCCGCCCCCAGTAGCTGAGTGGTAGACGGCATGGTAGCTCAGCGTGTTCGGTCAGAGGGTTAGCTGCCCTGTGTAATAAAAACACTGAGTTAATCGATCAATGACGAACTTAAACGGGTAACTTACGACGTCCGCCCCGAGCAGATGCAAGGAACGAAAACGAACAAAATGAGATTAAAAAAAAGAGAGTGGTCAGCGCGACAGAATGTCAATCCTAAGAGCCCGCGTTCGATTCCCAGCTGGGTCGGAGATTTTCTCCGCTCTGGGACTGGGTGTTGTGTTGTCCTAATCATCATCATTTCATCCTCATCGACGCGCAAGTCGCCGAAGTGGCGTCAAATCGAAAGACTTGCACCCGGCGAACGGTCTATCCGACGGGAGGCCCTAGTCACACGACTTTTACATTTTTACTCTACCACGCAAACATCTGGGGCTACACTCATCTGTTACGAGACGTTCCCGGGGGCGTGGTCCATTGTGGGCCGAGCTACACAATAACCCAGGGTTCCGTGTGGGGCGGCTGTGGGGTGAGTGGACTGCTGTTGCCTGTTGTGGGGGTGTGAACCACTGAGGACAACGGCGGGGACGAAGCTTCTCCGTCGTTTCTAAGTTCCCGGTTCAATACACACACAATGCACACAGTACCTGGCTTTGTAACTGCTTACCTCCACCCGCTACATTACCGACAATGATGCATTTTTGAGAGATACTCAATGTGCTGGCGTCTCGAAAAGGCATATATTCGTGGCAATTAAGATGTAATATAAAATTCACCAAATACGGGGGCCGGCCGTTGTGGCCAAGCGGTTCTAGGCGCTTCAGTCCGGAACCGCGCTGCTGCAACGGTCGTAGCTTCGAATCCTGCCTCGGGCATGGAAGTGTGTGGTGTCCTTAGGTTAGTTAGGTTTAAGCAGTTCTAATCTAGGGGACTGATGACCTCAGGTATTAAGTCCCATAGTGCTTGGAGCCATATGAACCATTTTTTAAATACGGGCTTCAACCTGAAATGACGAAATCCGATACGGTGTCGCCAAAGTTCCGCTTGTGACGTGATCACAATCTTGCATCTCATTGGCGGGTTCCTCTACGCAAAACAAAAATCTGACTTGTCTCTTACAGAATAATGTGGAACGTAAAATTTCACGCTGTCATTTCACAAAACTAGACCACCTCCTCGCTCACAAATTCTGTCTCACCCCGTGTGAGGGCAGCTTTATTTCGGAAAGACGTGTAACTCTAAGAGCGCAGTTCACTTGGTCGTTTTTATGCAAACAATGCCACTGTTTGTAAACACTGGAAGTATTGTCTGGCAAAGTGGATTGAAGACCAGGACAAGATAGCAGCACTGCTGCGTTTATGTTAGAGATCCGGAGAAGTGCACATTAAACTATCCCCACAAGTGTAGAACGGTGTACGCCACGTCATGTGTAGCACAGCAATTGAAATGTGATCGGCAGATTTGTTTGACAATACTCGTGGTATTCGTTGACAACGGACTCTAATAAGTCAAAACATTATAACCACTCCCCGCGGTGAAGGTTGAATGCCGCCTGTTGCCGTTAAGGGCACGTGACTCGTAACAAAAGTGAGTATGCGAAGCAGACACGTCCGGAGGATCACCCTAGTGAAGATAAGTGCCGCAATAGTCAACTGAGGCAAGCTACTTTGTCAAAGGACTTATTGTTATTATACGAAGCCTGTGAACGAACATCTCGAAAGAGGCGAAGCTGGTTGAATGTTCACGTGCTACTGTCGTGAGCATCTACGGAAATGGGTAGAAGGATAGTGAAATTACCACTAGACACATAGTTGGACGTCCACGACTGTTCATAGGACGTGGGGTTCGGCGGCCTGTCTGCTCTGTAAAGTAGGATGGCTGGTGATTTGTGGCATCTCTGCTGTAAGAGTACAATTCTCGTGCATGCACAAGTGTTTCAGAGCACGCTGCTCATCGTACATAGTTGAACATGGAGCTGCGCGGTAGATCCCCCCTACGTGTTCACATGTTGACCCAACCACATCGTCAATTACAATTGCAGTAAGCACAGGACCAAGGGGATTTCACCGTCGATCAATGGAAACTCGTCGGCTCTTCGTGTGAATCACATTTTTGTTACACTACGTTGATGTTCGTCTCCACAAATGCCTTCATCAAGGTGAAGGGTAGATTGAAACGTGCAGCGCGCCACCGCGCCACGGACGCAGGCTGGTAGGACAAGTATTATGCTAAGGGAGACATTCTGCTACGCATGCGTGGGACCTATGGTAGTAATCGAAGACAGACTGACAGCTGCGAACCACCTGCATCACTTCATGCGTCATATCTTTCCCGACGGGGAAGTCATCATTCAGCTGTATAACCGTATGTGTCTCGGAGACAGAAGCGTGCTACAGTGCTATGTGGGGCATTGTAGCGGACTCATCTTGACGTCTCGACGACCGAATTCACCTAATGTAAATCCTATGAAACTATTCTGAGTCGCTATCTGGCGCCGTCACCGCGTACATAAATCAGTGGCCCGTTATTTATGCGAAATGTACGACCTGTGCGTAGACATTTAAAAACGTATACCTCCACAAACCTACCAGCAAATTGTCGGACCCATGATACGTAGAATCAGTTGTGTATTTCGTTCCAACGACCGACAGACAAGGTATTAGGCAGGCGGTCTTAACTTTTTGGCTTATCAGTGTGCATTCTCCCTCGTAATGTACATAAATTCATGATTCGTGTGAATAACCAAATGGCCGTTTAAATTATGCTTCCGTTGAAACTGAAGATTGTTTGCCGTGATTCCGTGGCGCAGTTGAAGTCCCGCCCTACTCGACTGGTGTTGTCAGGGCCGTAACTACTTCCTCGCTTTGCTCAAAGGGCGCGTGGATCAACGGAGGTGCCGTTGCCAGCGCCAGCCATGTTGGAAGGCGAGCAGCCACGGCGGCCGTGACGTCCTGTGTGGGGCAGCGGACGAGCCGGTACTTGGAGAAAGGCCCTGGTCACTCCATTGGCGGATGCTGGCTCACAACACCCAGGCAGCGCCGTCGAATGCACCAAGCACGTGTCGGACTTTGTCTTGGGGTCTGAGAAGTCTGCTCCTGGAGTGGTCAACATGCACTCTTTGAAACTCTCAACAACTCACTGAATTGATCCTCCAGAAGAGGGAATTAATATGGAATTTTACTGGTTATATGTGGCAATGACTGACATTCACTGTATCAATACTCGTATACTCATTTTGCGATGGGAGTTAATTCATACTAGTTGGGTGTATCAGTTTACTGGAGTTTGCTTATTATGTGTAGCAGTTTTTGGAAACATGGTTTGCGTATCAGCTACTAAGGCAAATATTCCCTGTGATTACTGAAATTACCACTCTAATCATTCTGTTCAGTAATTTTGACGAAAGTTTCTTAATACAGTAAGTCGTAATATAATTACTGTAACACTGAAATAACCTTGGACATGACAACAAATGGACGTTGAAGCACATTAACAATTCACATTATTTTAGCTGAATTAAACCCCCAGGAAAAAAATAAAATAATTTCAAACTACTCAAATAACTGTTGAATCCCTGTTAAAACACTGCTCATCAAGAGACTAGCACACAATAAGAATATGGAAGTATAAGTAAACTACATTTAGTATTTGTTTAGTGTCAAATTCAAATAAAATAAAATAATTACTTCCAAATAAAAGAATCGATTTACTCACGAATTTTTAAACGAATAAACTTTGAAATAACCCTTTGTAAACTGGTCCTGAAGTCCCGGTAGATCTGTGATCATAGTAAGAGTAACTATGAAAGTGAATTTAAAAATTCAGGTAAGTCGCATAAGTAATTATTGTTTGTCACCAGGTCACCTGGTGATGGATACGCCCGAAACGCGTCATGAGCAGAGTAATGGCTTCAGTACCATCTGGATCTGAACTACTTACGCGACATACCAGCATTTTTAAATTCACTTTCATAACTGATATAACTCTGTTAAATTGTGAGATACATATATCATACTTGTTCATGCCAGTAGGAATCTTGGAATCACGAACATTCCAGGGTAATAATGTCACAGGTCAACAATGTAGTTTACCACTCAACTATCTACAGTGATAGAAAACACTACATATTCTAGGAACATTACTGGTTTCAAGGAGTCATTGGAAATTTACAGTTCAAATTTTTGGTAATTTGTGATAAGATCCTATGGGACCAAACAGCTGGGGTCATCGGTCCCTAAGCTCACGCACTACTTAAACTAACTTTAAATTACCCTAAGGGCAACACACAAAGCATGCCCGAGGGAGGACTGAAGCTGCTACGGGGGAATCGTACGAACCGTGACATGGTGTCTAGGCTACCCCGCTCGGTTACAGTTTAAATTAATGATGAGTCTAAGCGTCAATCTTTCAGTCTCATGATGCTCGCTTAGTCGAGCATCATAATCTTGTGGCGTGGTTAGTCGTTGGTGATAATGATACAGAACTACTACACATCCGACTTTTGCGACTACTCATTAATATTTTGCAGAGGCGTGTTGGCGAAATTTTCTTCTCTGCCCATTGAAAATCCTGCGTTGATGTTAAGGTGAGCCTCACAGATGCACGAGACAACAGTACGCCGTTTACCAGCTCGCCCCCCGTTTCAAACCTGCTGATAACGACATGTACAGCGGCCAACTTGCTTCCGCCGGCCAGCACGTACCCCATGAGGGACTCGTCTACTTCAACCGACGCCAGTATGATGTATCTTCGATAAAACGCAATGCGAACACTACATTCCATAAGAGTCGACAAATGCAGAACTTAGCAGGGGCCGTTCCGAATTTACATATTTCATTGTTCTTGTGTTTTAACTTGTGTGTAATGAAGTATGCTGTTTAAGGTAACGGATCATTGGAGATTTACTAGATACATGTCGCTCTTGATTCGTTTTGTTATGCTTAAATGTTTGTTATTGACAAACTCTTCCAGCACATCGTAACATGGAAGATAACGTCACAAGTTATAGGGAGTAGTGCAGTGTGCAGAGATACGCAGGAAGAAGGTCCACATCATTCTGCACGCTGATACCTTTTTCACCCTAGAGTTTGTAAAGAATTGTGGGACGTTGTTATTAATTTAAGAAATGTACGTTTTGCAGCATTGGATTTATTTACACGCAACAGCGCTCACTCTAAGAGTGTGTTTCTTCAATTTTTTGACTTCAGTCTCTTTAAAAAACGAAAGATTAAAATGCAGGGAGTGAAACGAGCAGCAGTGATGTTCAAATTATTGCTTTCACAAATATTCGGCAGTTTATTTACGAACAGATCGCAATTTCCTAGGGTATAGTAGGCAGTAACCTAAGAGGACAGCTTAAATTGCTGCGAGTGAAACGAGCAACGGTGAAAATTACACTATTACTTCTTACAAATAATATCAAGCGGAGATTCTGAAATTTTAAGATTTTGAACGTGACAGCGCTACAGTAATTGTGCTTGCAAGATCTTCAATGGAGTGAAAATAACCGCCAACTAGTTACAAAATACAGCTTTATCAAACCTTGATCATGGTTTTGACAGTTTTAAAACTGTCTTGTTCAGAAGGTATTGCGTTTAGAATCATATATTATCCATATACGATGTGGAAGTCGTTGGCTCTGTCTGGTAAATGTCGAAACCATAGTCAAAGTTTAATAAACCTATATTTCGCAGCTGGTTGACTGTTATTTCCAGTCCACACAAAAGATCAAGGGAGGAAGTTAGTTTCACCCGAATCACAATGGGACACGTGACCACGAGACTCGATAGTAGTCGACAAATGAACAGTGTCATTTATATTACTTCACAGTAACTTTACAGTTATCTTTGCCCTATCGTATCCCAGTGATCACAATAGATACACATCAACATTAGATGCATTATTTTTTTTATTAATGTGCGTTTCGTAATAAAATACATGGAAAATGACATATCTGACCAAGTTTATATCTCATTATTGACTCTGCGATCTCTGTACTGGGGCGAGTGATATTTCCATAGTCGTTTACCTTAAGATGAAGTACACAGGAAACCTATATAATGTGGTGTTATCGTGCAAAAACTATTTAAAGTTTACGAATTGAATCTGTACTTATTATGACACTCGGTCACAACCTGAAAATCTTTGGGCCATAGAACACGTATTTTATTGCCAGAAGATGGCCACATTGTGAGCGAAATCGAGTGTCACAATAAAAAGAAGTACAACTGTCTATTCCATGACGCGGTTCCTAATTTTCCTGAAAGTTGTTCATCTCGCTACACAAAACGAATTAAAATGTTTCAGAACATTGCGAAATGCATGCAGTTTGTTACTGTTCCAAAAATATTGCTGAGAATATGGTTCAAACGGCTCTGAGCACTATGGGACTCAACTTCTGAGGTCATCAGTCCCCTAGAATTTAGAACTACTTAAACCTAACTAACCTAAGGACATCACACACATCCATGCCCGAGGCAGGATTCGAACCTGCGACCGTAGCGGTCGCGCGGTTTCAGACTGTAGCGCCTAGAACCGCTCGGCCACCCCGGCCGGTTGCTGAGAGTACTTACGCTACGAGACTGTTATAGATGCCTTTATTTTGTCGCCGAATTGGATCAGTACTGGTACTAATTGGGTCAATCGTTTAAATCTCTTCTATTAAGCCTCCAGGTTGGCGAAATTGGGCTGCGTTTTGCCGGCTGGGAAGTGATTTGGTACAAGCGCGGGTGGTGTGGTTTCCCGGCAGGCGCCGCAGCCGGCGGCCAACTGGTCGGGCACCCGCGACGCGATGACCATGAGCGCCGCCTGCCCGCAGAGCGGCCTCGGCTCGGAGGACTGCCTCTACTTGAACGTGTACTTCCCCGTGTCCCACGACTCGCCGCTGCCCGTCATGTTCTACATCTACGGCGGTGCCTTCACCATGGGCAGCGCTACCGGCAAGGCGCCGGACTACTTCATGGACAAGGGCGTCATGCTGGTCACTTTCAACTACCGCGTCGGCTCCATAGGTAAGTTCCGCGAAACTTACGGCTCTTCACTTCTAACGAGTACGACATAGAAAAATCTGATCAATTCCTTAACATTTTCATAGTTCCTGAACAACGTAGCACCAATTTGAACAACGTACTCGTGTCATGCTCACTGCAACTCGACTTTACAAAGAGATGGTAGATTGGTTGTGCTAAAATAACATGTTTTACGTGCAAACGATTGTGAAGCAAACTGCAGAAGGTACTTTACATTGAACCACTTGTCAGCAGTTCTACCTGCTACATCCACATGTGGAACGTCAGAAGAATGATTGCTTAAACGCCTCTATGTGCACGATAATTTATCGAATCTTGCGATTGCTACGAGAGTGGTGCATAGAGGGTTGTAGTATATTTTAGGGTTCTCATTTAATTTGATGGCGACTTAATCGAAGATACTACAGTTTTAAACATGGCTGTTTCTCAGCACCCGTATAGTAGTTCCAACACAGGATTATACAGCCAACCGGTTGCAAATAACTATTTGGTACACGGATATAGGTCTCGACACCTGATATGGATGTCTTCATCAGAATGAAATATTGAGAAACCGTAAAATTACATTGCGAGAAAGCAGTGGTCACAATTTAGAGCAGCTGTGCTCAAGTCAAAAATAAAATAAACCATATTATTTTTGACTTGAGTATAGCTGCTCTAAATTGTGACCATTGTTTCCTCGCAAAGTAATTTTACGGTTTCCCAAAATTTCACTCTGATGAAGGCACCCTTAAATAGTTGTCGAAACCTAGGTCCATGTAACAAACAGTTTGTTACAACCGGCTGCCTGTGTTATCCTATGTTGAAACATTCGTACCAAGTAGGACAATATTTCATACGGACGTGACTGGCGGCTCGTAACAATTCATTTGGAAATATCTTGTAAACGATTGGTTTGGTTGGTTGGTTCGTTGGTTTGGAAAAGGGCACCAAACAGCGACGTCATCAGTCCGATCGGATTAGGGAAGGCTCTGAGCACTATGGGACTCAACTGCTGAGGTCATTAGTCCCCTAGAACTTAGAACTAGTTAAACCTAACTAACCTAAAGACATCACACACATCCATGGCCGAGGCAGGATTCGAACCTGCGACCGTAGCGGTCTCGCGGTTCCAGACTGCAGCGCCTAGAACAGCACGGCCACTTCGGCCGGCGATTAGGGAAGGATAGGGAAGGAAGTCAGCCGTGTCCTTTCAAAGGAACCATCTCACTATTTGCCTGAAGTGATCTAAAGAAATCACGGGGGACCTAAATCATGATAGCCGGACGGTTGATCTGCGGACCCGAGTGTACCGAAACGTTTTTGATTCTAATACCATATATTTCCACCCTTGCGAGGTTTCGCGAAGATGACTTGCTCATCCAACATGGATCTCAATATTTGAATCAATTATACGAAGAGAGTACAGAAATGGCGAGATTTTGAATTTACGTATACAATATTTCTCATTCACAACAAAAGCAAACTGCATTTTGTGTTTCTAATTTTTCCCGATTGGAAATAAATTTTGATTTGATTCAGATACGCAAATGAAACTCAGTAGCACTGCCGAAACAGCAAGAAACTGTAGAAAAATACAGATATGTTACGTGAATTTAAATGGACTGCCGTTCCTCCCTCTCCCCTACCTCTAGGTGTTTCTATCCCAAAGTCTCTAATGACCTCAACACTTACATGATGTTGCACCGTGATGTTGTAACCAAGGAGTTTGGTACTTAGCGTAGTGATCAACCACTACGTATCTTCCCAATACCGGCCAAATACAGCTGATTCTTCTAGCATTAGGAGTAGGCAACACGGTTATCTCCCTAAGGCTCGTCACCATACAGATGTTTCCTAGCGACAGGCTATGGAAGAAAGCCTTTCTTCGTTCCACTGGAATGATGTGCAGGTATAAAGGTCTGTGCATGAGGCGTTCTACGCAGAGAGAGAAAAAGAATACTTTGCAACGTCGCCAGTGTGCAGTCCGTCTGTTCCTCCACGCTACACACCACAACCGTAGCCTACGTTAGCAACTTGAAAAACAGTGGTAATTGTCACATTAGGCCCCACTTTTTGCTCCTAACGTTCTCTCGAACAATTTATATTCTTGAAGAATTATTGCTGTAGCATTTAACATGCTTTATGTCATCCACAATGAATACTACAACGACTAAATATCCTCATACCTAAGCGAAAATGAATATCAAAGGAAAATGTTGAACGCGCTCCGGAAGCTCCCGCTACAGTCAGATGCAGCAGAGTAGCGCTACTGTCAAGAATAATTACTCGTTTCTCGCGTATTGAAATTGCTTGCAGTTCTCACACATGGAGTATATATGCTGAAAGTTGTTCATTAAAGTGTTGGCTTTCAAATTATTCAGTCCTCCGGGAATTCTAATTGCAAGTACGAAGGATAGATGTTCTGCAACAGGTGATCGATTGTTTAAGATATCACAGTCTTTGACTAGTCGAGTAAAGGCTACCACACCGATGCAGAGAAGTTAGGAAACTCTTCGTGCATTCAAGTCCGCCATTTCCAGGAACGAATATGAATACTGGCTTATGGTTTATATGATATGAGAGACACTGAAAGGAAATCAAAGAACAAAATGAAAGGATGTTCACTACACTTTCTAGTGAGTAATCAAGTCCGTCTTAAACGATTCTCGTTCCCTAGTTTTCTGTATCAGGTCTCCATCAAAAGACAGAAAGTTGTAAATATCTATTCAGGAACGTAGGATTCGTTTCTTACATGTACGAGCGAAAAGTCTTCGTTTGAAGATAGTTGCATGAAACTTATGAAGTAGAAGATAATGACATTATCATTCATTTTTTCAGTCTCGGTTGTTATTTAATATTTCCTGGCACATAATCTCCGCCTGTCTTTTGCGATTATTATCCAGTTTTTCATTTATTTTTGTATGGCATAATTTTATTCGTCTTACCTTCCACAGTTCTATCGTATTTTTCATTCAACTAACTTGGACCTGAATAATTGAAATCTCCAATATCACTTGAACTAGCCACACCATTTTACACATTTTTCTAACAATACTGAAACACACTCCTTATAAATGTTGTTTACATCTGTTAAGTCATCGTGTGTGCAACGTTTTATCACATATTTGGCATCATTCACTAAACTCAAATACAGCGCTGTCCTGCAAATGCCAGCTTCAATACGGTAGCGTACACTAACGCCAGTGAGCAGTCTCGTTATTTTTAGTACTTCCATGGTAAAGGCATGTCTGCCAGTAAGTATTTCCTGGCAGTAAGTAAGAGACAATCACACACCTGTCCGAACGCCATCGTACGTTTGTGCGCCCCGTTGAATGAGGAGCAAATCATCGTGTTCCTGACTCTGTTTCCGGGCGACTTTCCATAGGCTACCCTGGTTCTGATGGGGTTCTTGGTTGTTGCTTCAACGTCTTTTGCTAAGAACTGATAGGGTATCTCGATGATTTACTTTTTGATGGCTATTCTCACGCAACGAGCTGAAAGAATTTTAGTGAAAGGGAGACATGCATTTTGCACATTGGCGTAAGATTAGCCTGCAGTACTCTGAGGTGACTAAGGTCATGGGGTAGCGACTGTACACATATACATGGCAATAGTACCGCGTACACAAGGTGTAAAAGGGCAGTTAATTGACGGAGCTGTCATTTGTACTCAGGTGATTCGTGTGAAAAGGTTTTCGACGTGATGATCATCCCACGACGCAAATTAACGGACTTTGAACGCGGAGTGGTAGTTGGAGTTAGACGCATGGGACACTCCATTTCGAAATTCAATATTCCGAGATCCACAGCTCAAGGCTGTACCGACAGTACCAAATTTCGGGCATTCCCTCTCACCACGGACAACACAGTGGCCGACAGCCTTAGAGCAGCGGCGTTTCCATAGAGTTGCCAGTGCTAATGCCACTGCTAACAGACAAGCAACAATGCGTGAAGTAACCGCAGATATGAATGTCGGACGTATGATGAACGTATTCGTTAGGTTAGTGAGACGAAATCTGGTTTTAGTGGGGTACAACAGCAGACGATCAACCCGAGTGCCTCTGCTGACAGCACTACATCGCCTGGAGCGCATCTCCTCGGCTGGTGACCAGACGACTGGAAAACCGTGGCCTGGTCAGATGAGTCCCGATTTCAGTTCGTTAGAGTCCTGCAATACTGATACAAACCCACCCCATCGAACATTTATGGTACATAATAGGGAGGTCAGTTCGTGCACAAAATCCTGCAGCGGCAACACTTCCGCAATTGTAAACTGCTATAGATGCAACATGGCTTAATATTTCGTGACTTCCATTGTTCAGTGAGTAAGTTAGCTTTACATATATGTGGTTGGGCTCGATTGTAGCACAGACCACACGAAGCCATGGATCTAATTTGTCAACAGAAGACGGTTGTGGCTCCATAATGGTGTGAACTGTGTCCTCTGGTCCAACTGAACCGATCATTGACTGGAAATGGTCATATTAGGCTACTTGGAGGCCGTTTGCAGCCATTCATGGACTTTATGTTATGGGTGACAATGCTCTCTGTCATTGGGCCACAATTGTTCGCGATTGGTTTGAAGAACATTCCGGACAATTCGAGCGAATGATTTGGCCACCCACATCACCCGACACGAATCCCATCGAACATTTATGGTACATAATAGGGAGGTCAGTTCGTGCACAAAATCCTGCAGCGGCAACACTTCCGCATTTGTAAACTGCTATAGATGCAACATGGCTTAATATTTCGTGACTTCCATTGTACAGTGAGTAAGTTAGCTTTACATGTATGTGGGTGGGCTCGATTGTGGCACAGACCACACGAAGCCATGGATCTAATTTGTCAATAGAAGCCGGTGGTGGCTCCATAATGGTGTGAACTGTGTCCTCTGGTCCAACTGAACCGATCATTGACTGGAAATGGTCATATTAGGCTACTTGGAGGCCGTTTGCAGCCATATGTTATGGGTGACAATGCTCTCTGTCATTGGGCCACAATTGTTCGCGATTGGTTTGAAGAACATTCCGGACAATTCGAGCGAATGATTTGGCCACCCACATCGCCCGACACGAATCCCTTCGAACATTTATGGTACATAATAGGGAGGTCAGTTCGTGCACAAAATCCTGCAGCGGCAACACTTCCGCAATTGTAAACTGCTTTGGATGCAACATGGCTTAATATTTCTGCAGAGGACTTCAACGACATGTTGAGTTCATGACATTCCGAGTTGCTGCGGTACGTCAGGCTAAAAGAGGTTCGACACGATGTTACGAGGTATCCCACGATTTTTGTCACCTCACTGTCTTTTCATGTGTTTAAAGGTTCTTTTCCTTCTATTCAGACGTGACTTCCATTGTTCAGTGAGTAAGTTAGCTTTACATGTATGTGGTACAAAAACAATTTTTCATTAGTTCATCTTTACGGTAGGCATATTGACTGTATCACATTATCGTTTATTTAAATGTGCTCAGGATTTCCTGATGCATCTGGAATTATTCTTAAATGATTCAAATGGCTCCGAGCACTATGGGACTTAACATCTATGGCCATCAGTCCCCTAGAACTTAGAACTACGTAAACCTAACTAACCTAAGGACATCACACAACACCCAGTCATGGAATTATTCTTAGTTCTTTTCTTGTTTATATAGCGGTTCGAAAATGGTTCAAATGGCTCTGAGCACTATGGGACTTAACTGTTGTGCTCATCAGTCCCCTAGAACTTAGAACTACTTAAACCTAACTAACCTAAGGACATCACAAACATCCATGCCCGAGGCAGGACTCGAACCTGCGATCGCAGCGGTCGCGCGGTTCCAGACTGTAGCGCCTAAAACCGCTCGGGCACTCCGGCCGGCTTATATGGCGGTCTTGCATGTCGCGTGATCATGTTCAGACAGTTATCATCTTTCCTGTGTTTCTGGGTGTAGACTGACTCTCAATACCCATAAGGTTGCCTTAAGAGTCCATGAGTTATATTCATACTCGTATCACCCATGAAATTCATGTCCAAATATGTGAGTACCTACGTGTGTTACTATTCATTTCTCTATCTGCACTTACTTGAAAGCCTCATCTTCAATAAGAATTCTGCCTTCAGCAGTAACGTTGTTCAGTGGGAAGCTAAACTGCAGTCAGCATAAACTTTTTCAAAATTTCAGTGAGCAGAAACTTTTCTTCCATCGATTGCATGCTTTACAGCTTGGAAGATAAATGGTGGTGCGCAGATTTGGGCACCGTTTGCTGCTTATCAGATTGTGTTTCGATGTGGTTGTTATACATTTCAGGTTTTGTGTGGAAAGGTGTTAGGCTATCTGATGGAACCACGCACGCTCATTAAACATTATCTACGTATACGATTAATCAATTACACGTTCTCTGGATCAGATTATGATATTGCTAGAAGTGACTGTTTCACTCAAGTATTGATTTGTGCCCCGCATTTGTTTCTTTTACTCAAAGAAAACACTCGATACTCTTGAATATGTTCATGAAATTTGGTCAGATTGTGTTATAAATTATTTGTTTGGTTAAAGTTTTATGTAAAGAGGGGAACATATTCAGGACATTTTTCGGATGACACGCTTTCTTCGGGTGATTACAAAAAAGAGTAGGTGACTTACAATGATAATAGCACCTTTGCTTATGACCTCTAGGATTCCTGAGCCTGCAGAACGACGACATCCCTGGCAATGCGGGCCTCAAGGACCAAGTCATGGCCCTGCAATGGGTGCAGCGCAACATTGCCGCCTTCGGCGGCGACCCGGACAAGGTCACTGTTTTTGGGGAGAGCGCAGGTGGAGCCTCCACGTCACACATGCTCCTCTCGCCGGCGGCCAAAGGTAAGTGCATCTCCTCATCCGCATATACGTTCAAGACAGTTGTTGGAGTTCTGTTGTATGTGGCTAATTGACAGCTGGAAAACTCAGTTCCTACCTGTGTTCTCTATGTAAGCGTCACCCCTTGACAACATACCAGTTTTGCTTGTAGTGCTTAGCTCATTTTAACCATACCGCCCGAAACGATATATAGAAAACCTTGCGGGATGTAAGGTCGTGATCCATGAAACTCTTCAGCTCCTAACGTTTCGTCCAGTGCTTCGCTGGACATCTTCAGAGGGGTGTTTCTCCTCCGGTGGGTTTCATGGATCACGACCTTACATCCCGCAAGGTTTACCAGAAGATATGTCATCCGGTCGTGAAAGCCTTCATACTATGATATATAGAAAGTTGCAAGAATCGCTATACCATGTCTGGCTTGTAAGCCTATTACCATTCTCAACTGAATATTTAAAATGCGAATTTAATTGCAAATTACTCCAAATAATGAGTATGTTACAACGTTTAAGAAATATTTGAGAACAAGAAGTACTACATATTTTTATTTACCGCAGCTTTTGTATCGCTGGCCCTTACACAAGTTCATTGTATGCAGATGATTTGGAGTTTCTATTATTGTCCCAATCTGATCTCGATTTTAGGATGTTGCAAATGTACCTGACGATTTTTTCCTTATACGAGTACATTATTTCCTTCAGTTTCCCCAAATACATTGTTTATTTGTTTCCAATTAAAACTGTGTGCCCGACCGAGACTTGAACTCGGGACCTTTGCCCTTCGCGGGCAAGCGCTCTACCATCTTTTTTTTTAAAATCTCATTTTGTTATTTATTGTTCGTTCCATTTGTTCGGGGCGGACGTCCCATGACACCCTTTCAAGTTCGTCGTTGATCTATTTACTCAGTTTTGTTATTACAGAGGGCTTCTAACCCTCTGACCGAACACGCTGAGCTATCGTGCCGGCAACCATCTGAGCTACCGAAGCACGACTCACGCCCGCTCTTCACAGCTTTACTTCTGCCAGTATCTCGTCTCCTACCTTCCAAACTTTACAGAAGCACTCCTGCGAACCTTGCAGAACTAGCACTCCTGAAAGAAAGGATACTGCGGAGACATGGCTTAGCAACAGCCCGGGGGATGTTTCCAGAATGAAATTTTCTCTCTGCAGCGGAGTGTGCGCTGATATGAAACTTCATTCATTCTGGAAACATCCCCCAGGCTGTGGCTAAGCCATGTCTCCGCAGTATCCTGTCTTTCAGGAGTGCTAGTTTTGCAAGGTTCGCAGGAGAGCTTCTGTAAAGTTTGGAAGGTAGGAGACGAGATACTGGCAGAAGTAAAGCTGTGAGGACCCAGCGTGAGTCGTGCTTCGGTAGCTCAGATGGTAGAGCACTTTCCCGCGAAAGGCAAAGGTCCCGAGTTCGAGTCTCGGTCGGGCACACAGTTTTAATCTGCCAGGAAGTTTCATATCTGTATATGATTATACGATTCAAAGATCCACATCGATGGTTTAGAAAAAAAAATCCAATTAACAATTGAGCTATAATTCGAATTTTAGTATGTTGATAACATGTTTTCAGATGTGCAAGCATTAATTTTGTTGAAACGAAGCAACCTTTTCAGAATTTCAAAAATGGCAAATGGATCTGAGCACTAAGGGACTCAACTTCTGAGGTCATTAGTCCCCTAGAAAATGGTTTAAATGGCTCTGAGCACTATGGGACTCAACTGCTGTGGTCATAAGTCCCCTGGAACTTAGAGCTACTTAAACCTAACTAACCTAACGACATCACACACAGCCATGCCCGAGGCAGGATTCGTACCTGCGACCGTAGCGGTCGTGCGGTTCCAGACTGTAGCGCCTTTAACCGCTCGGCCACTCCGGCCGGCAGTCCCCTAGAACTTAGAACTAGTTAAACCTAATTAACCTAAGGACATCACACTCATCCATGCCCGAGGCAGGACTCGAACCTGCGACCGTAGCGGTCTCGCGGTTCCAGACTGCAGCGCCTAGAACCGCACGGCCACTTTCTATAAACTGATGATTATATCCAGAAATTATTATAGAGCTTATTTGAATGTGGCAGAAACATATTCACAAGCGTTATTTTGTAAAAAATAAAATAAAATAAAATGCCTTCCAGAAGGAAGATAAAATAATCTGACTGAATCCCATGTCAGATATAAAGGTCAATGGAAGGGATTACCAGTCTGCCTTCGGCAGGGCAACAGAGCGGACGCGTACGTGTTGACTTCGTGCGGCGCGCGAGCTCGCCTTGTTTACATTCTGACGGCCGTTGCTTAAGTGCCGGCTTACCTTGTACGATCCATGGCGAACCGTTACCGTAAATCAACACTCCGATTTACTATCTGCAACGATTATGCCCGACCCAAAGCACTCGAGGTGGAGCGTTTTCTGGCTGGCTCTGTGCACTATGGGACGTAACATCTGTGGTCATCAGTCCCCTATAACTTAGAACTACTTAAACCTAACTAACCTAAGGACATCACACACATCCATGCCCGAGGCAGGATTCGAACCTGCGACCGTAGTAGTCGCGCGGTTCCAGACTAAGCGCCTGAACCGCTAGACCACCGCGGCCGGCGGAGCGTTTTCTGCGAGAGGAAGTGAAGATTCCGGCGACCGATACTATCGGCATACATTTGTCCATCGTGAGCAGCACGGTCTGTGTGAAAATCATTAACGACGCGGCGTGCGAACGCATACTACGTGAGACCAAACAGGGGCTCCGCTTCTGTCACGCTGATAGCAACGTGGGGGAGGTAACCGTCGACCACGCAGGCTTAGGTATGCGAACGATACGCATTTTCGAATTGCCATTCGAACTTCCTGCTGAGGAAGTCGTCGCGGCACTACGCCCATACGGCACGGTCCATGGCCACATTGCGGAGAAGTGGACACAGTTTCGGACGTATCCTGTCCTAAACGCGGTCCGACAGGTCACCATTGATCTCCGAAGCCACGTCCCGTCTTACTTACAGATCGGCGGATGCCGCGCAATAATTATATACGACGGCCAGCCTCGGACCTGTTCCGGGTGCGGCAAAGAAGGCCACCTTAGATCCAAATGCCTACAACGGCGTATTACGCAACTTCCAGCTGCCGAAGAACCACACACGTCGCAACCTACAGTGCTACCGGTGACCTATGCCGCTGCTCTAGCTTCTCCTACGACTTTGCAACGTCGCCCGGTCACCACAAACGACGCCACCAACGAGCCCGACAAGACACCGACGGAGAGCGCCTCGGACGACCCGCCGCCTCGGCCGGCCATCGACGCCGCTCCGAAGATGCCGGCGCAACCAGACGCTGACCCTGACCTCGGAAACACGATAGAGATCGACTCGCTCATCGTTCCTACAGCGGCCTTTCTGCCAGAACGACGCGACTCTCTTCCGTCGTCGGACACGGAGGGTCGCACAAGGAAACAACGTACTCCGAGACGTCGCAAGCGAAGACGTCGCACCGTTTCCGGCCAAGAGGAGACGTTACAAGCCGGGGAGGACGTAACCGTCGACCAGCACGAGGCCTCAGATCCCGCTACTGCTGACGAAGACGTAATGAGCGCGGAGACATCTATCGGTGTGCCTGCGCCCCATGCTGACGCTGAACTAAATCATGAACGTATCACAGGCGACACTACACCATGCACAATTATGACATCTTCTGCAGACAAAATGGATGATACACCAGTTTCCGCTTCCACGGCGTGGCACGAGGAGGAGGTCAAGGAGCAGGACCCGTTACGGGACCCTGCGCCGTCACGGCCGCACCACTAATCATACTCTCCCCAGACTCCCCTGCGGGCCAGCGGGATAACGTTCCACTGCGACGCCCACACCCTTGCGCGGGCGGTGGAGTGGACCAGCCTCCAGCAATCCGACACCAGGCCTACCGGATAGCAACCATCAACACCAACAACATCGGTTCCAGGGTGAAAATCCGCCTTATGCAGGAGATGTTCTGGGCTTCGGATATTAATTTCGCCCTTCTGCAGGAAGTTCATGTGGCTAGTCTCCCGGATATCAATGGCTATAACGCCCACGCCTCCGCGAGTGATCCTATGGGCCGCGGGGTGGCCATCTTCGTCCGCCACGGGATTTCTGTGACCGATGTCGCCTTCCTTCCATCAGCTCGGGGCATGGCACTCACTGCCATGGGGACACGCATAATTAATGTCTACGCTCCCTCAGGCACCGACCGACGGCATGAAAGAACCCAGTTTTATTCCGAGGAAATCGCTCCCCTGTTTTTAGGGCGTTATGACCATTGCCTACTAGGAGGTGATTTTAACTGCGTTCTGCATCCTAAAGATCAGATTCCCCACTATACTACATGCCAGGAGCTACGTATAGTGGTGCGAGACCTCCTGCTTCACGATACCTGGGAAGTTCAACACGGCGGCCTTCTTGGCCATACCTTTCTTACAAGTCATTCCGCAAGCCGACTAGACAGGATATATGTCTCACAAACTCTTAGATCTGCGATACGGGGCGCCGAGCGCTGGCCGCTGGCCTTTTCCGACCATTGCGCTTACATCTGTACGGTCCTCCTTCCGCCGCAATCAGTATGGCGCAGCCGTGCGCCATGGAAACTCATTACCTCACACTTGCATGACCTGGCGTGTCGCCAACAAGTCACTGAAACGTGGACAACCTGCGAACGACGCCTTCCCCGCTACCACTCGACATTGACATGGTGGTTGGACTGCGCCAAGCCGGCGATCCGGAGGACACTGATGAGATACGGGAAGGACATGGCCGACTGGCATCGCACCACTGTTGACTTGTATTACGCGATTCTCCGAGATCTGGATGCTCAACCGCCAACCCCGGGCAACCAGTTGGAACGGCAAAGAACTAAGGCGAAGATAATTGCGCTGGCACGCCGGAAACTGCAAGGGGTCGTGATACGGAAGCGGCGCCACGATCACGTGGATTTAGAAATTCCTTCCATGCCTGATATAGTGTCCGACAAACGAAGGCGTCGTCGGCAGATCATCAGCACTCTGACCACGCCTCATGGAACGCAGGTGACCACTCAGAATGACATCGTCCACGCATTCGTCGAGCACTACCGTCGTACTTATAGTGATGAAGACGCTGAAACTGCAGCAGACGACTCCATTTTGCATTACGTCACGCGCACCCTCCCCCACACGGAGGCGGATGCTTTGACAGTGGCGGTCACGCTAGACGAAGTCAACAACGCCCGGCATTGACGGCTTCCCGACTGAGTTTTACCGTACCTTTCGGGACCTCATGGCACCACGGTGGACGACTATGTATCGAGAACTGATGACATCTGACCAAGTAATCCCACCCGCCTTTGCTGAGGGCATCATTATACCAGTCCACAAACCAGCCCGTGGTTCGATGGTCACGAGTTACAGACCGCTCACCCTACTCAATGCCGATTACAAGATTTCCGCGCGCTTACTGGCAGTGCGGCTCCGAACTACACTCCCTCATATCCTCTCGCCAGAGCAAACGACGCCTGGCGGACAGGTTAACATACAGACAGCCACAGGGGAATGCCGCGACTTAATTACGATAGCGGCGGCCTGCAGACTCCGGGCAGCGGTCGTCGCTATAGACTTCGACAGCGCCTTCGATAAAGTGCGTCATCGTTTCCTGTTTTCGGTGGCAGCCCGAATGGGCATCCCCCCACCGTTTCTCGACGTCATCCGACGTCTTTACGACAGTGCCAGTTCACATGTCCAAGTCAATGGACGTTTAGCAGGGCCGGTACCTACCTGCCGTTCGATACGGCAGGTGTGCCCCCTCTCTACCCTCCTGTATGCCATTGCCCTTGAGCCCCTTATTGGTGGCTTGACGACCAAGCTCTCCGGCCTCACCCTACGCCAACACACTTTTCGCTGTCTGGCATATACTGATGACTTCCTCCTCCTCACTCGCTCCGGCTCTGATATTCGGGAAGTCCTCGAATTGATTACCCGTTATGGGGCTGCCGCTGCCAGTGCCATGAATGTCACCAAATCTTCCGCAATGCACATTGGACGAGGCCTCCAGGAGGGTGAAGTGGCACCCCTGCCGCTTGTGCGGACTTTCCGGTACCTGGGCATTACCTTTACCGCCGCGGTCACACGCACAGCGGCAACGAATTTCCATCGCCTTTTACACGTCATCCGGAACGACGTCCACCAGAACCTCTTGCGCCGCCAGGACACACTTCAACGGGTTGAGTTTATTAATCTTTATGTGGCATCAAAATTGGTTCACATCGCGCAAGTTCTCCCTCTGCCAACTGCAATTGGGCGCAACCTTCAGGCGGCTTTTGGCTATTATCTCACGGCTAGTTCAATGTTTAAAGTCCGTTATGAGACACTTACCCTGCCCTCACGGTATGGTGGCGTCAGGCTCGTCAATGTCCGTATGCGAAAACAGTGTATGCGCCAGGGTACATCTCTAACACGCAGCTTGCTTGAGGTCCTCCTACCTTCTTCCACCTCACCACCGGTGTCTGTCGGCCATATCGTGCCTTATTTGTCCCATATTTCGACCTTTTTCGTCGACTACAGTTACATACATACCAGTCTCCCAGATACACGCCCACCTAGGACTAAGGATTTTTACAGCCTGTTGCTGCACTGTGTTCCCCGGAATGTGATGGAGACCAAACATCCCTCCTTCCAGTGGCCCATAGTGTGGACTACCGTCCACCAGCCCTTCCTCCCTACGAACGTCCGGGCACTGTGGTATCACATAGTCAACAAGAAATTTGCCACGAAGCAGCGCCTGCACAACATTGGCTTGTCAGAATCCCCTCTTTGTCTCCTTTGCCAGCAACTGGACACTGATGAACACCGTCTACCATGCGCCTCATCGCAAGATGTATGGCGCTTCGTGCAGCAAATCATTGCCTGCTCTCTCCGGGTGCCACCAGACACAATCGAACCTCGAATGTTTCTATACCCGGAGGACCGACATTTTCCCGCCGCCAAATGTCATGCTATTACGTGGGTCAAAGGGTGGGCGGTCGCTTATCTCTTTCATGAGGGACCTAAATCCCGCCTCGACTTCTAGACCTATTTACGAACAGCCCATGCAGCTCTCGAAAACACGCCACGTTACCGAACATTATTTGCCAACTATCTTCGAGCGGTCTTTGTTAGACCTCCACTGAGCTGGGGGGCTGCCTGGCTCAGAGGGCACCCACCCCTCCTCCTCCGGCGGTGTCTGAGTTTCAACCGCCTAAGATCTATTCTACTTCTGACCTCCGCGGATGGGCGAGCGCGTCGCAGATTGCGCGGATTTTATTTCTTTTTGCTTTTCCTTTTTCCTTTCTTTTTCTTTAACCAGAATTTATATTTCTTTTCCCTTTCGCCGATGTGTTCCCATAATTTCATGATATTAGTGAATCTTACAAAAACAAAAAAAACAAAAAAAAAACAAAAAAAAGCGAATTGGATAACGTCACTGAGCCGTATGACGCAGAATCTTTAGGTAGTGGTTCGCGACTCGACACTTCCAAAAGCTTTTCTAACATTTGCGATTTTATTTAATATAAGTATATACCATAATATTTGATGTTATGTAAATATAAGTTCACCTTTTTTTTGTTGAAGGGTGACTGTTCGATTGGTTTAATCTACTTGTATAGCGATATTTTGCTCCTTTTTCTTTTACGCTTCGTAACTCACATGTTGCAAAAATTCTGCTAAAAAAAAAAAAAAAGATAAAGATGGTAGAGCACCTTCCCGCGAAAGGCAAAGGTCCCGAGTTCGAGTCTCGGTCGGGCACACAGTTTTAATCTGCCAGGAAGTTTCATATCTGTATGTGATTATACGATTCAAAGATCCACATCGATGGTTTCGAAAAAAAAAATTCCTTTTAAACAATTGAGCTATAATTCGAATTTTAGTATGTTGATAACATGTTTTCAGATGTGCAAGCATTAATTTTGTTGAAACGAAGTAGCCTTTTCGGAATTTCAAAAATGGCAAATGGATCTGAGCACTATGGGACTCAACTTCTGAGGTCATTAGTCCCCTAGAACTTGGAACTAGTTACACCTAACTAACCTAAGGACATGACACACATCCATGCCCGAGGCAGGACTCGAACCTGCGACCGTAGCGGTCTCGCGGTTCCAGACTGCAGCGCCTAGAACCGCACGGCCACTTCGGCCGGCAGAATTTCATAATTTCTGTAAACTGATGATTATATCCAGAAATTATTATACAGCTTATTTGAATGTGGCAGAAACACATTCACAAGCGTCATTTTGTAAAAAAAATAAAAAAAAATAAAATGCCTTCCAGAAGGAAGATAAAATAATCTGAATCCCATGTCGCATATAAAGGTCAATGGAAGTGATTACCGCCACCTCACGACAACAAATGAAAACCCAAACCCCACGGAACGAAATTCCATTGCGCAGACACATTATAGTCCTCATAAAATTCGTCCGAATGTGCTGTTCGGACAACTGTGAGTCTAACCGCTCCTAGAATAGCTTAATGTGCCGTGGAATGCATTTAAATTTTTGTATACACCTCAAAACTCTGCTAAAATCTTTATGCTATATCCATATAAATAATATAGATTTCAGCATGCACGAAACTACTTTTTTTATCAAAGCTATAGAACACAACCTAAACAAATACGCATTTTATTAGGTGCGATTTAATGTAAGCTTAATGCAACCCTCAAGGGTCTCAGATTATATAGAGGAACAAGATGAATTAACTTATCAAATTGCAGGGGGAGCACTCAATTTAATTTCTCGCGACAAATTCGAAACAGCTTTTCCTAACATACGGGAAGTTTTATATGTAGAACCGCAATGCTGAAAGTAATAAAACGGGTTCCTGGGAAACGCTGGTCAGCAAAGTTATCCACAGGAATCTAACAATTTGCGTTGTATATAACAAATCCCACATATTCACGTTCGTGTCAGCAGCTTCACACATCATATACACATGCATTCCTTTATAAAAATTATGATATTGAAATAATACCTCTTTGTCCTTTGTCAAATATCTGTTTCTCTATACAGTACCGTCCTCTGTTCATATCCTAGCACGTGACCCTAACTTCCCAAGTACATGTGTCAAATACCCATGAGGAGCGTTCCTTCAAAACTCGATAAACGCAAGACATACAGTTTTTCATAAAATGAGTTTTCTATTTTCACAAAGCTACAGAAGCTCGAGTATTTGAATTTTTACCTAGATCTTACTGTCATTAATAAAGTGCTGTAATGAAATATACTAGAATTTAATTTTATAGCAGTGTATTAAGAAGTGAATTTTTTTTTCAAAGTGCTTATAATTATTGCTGACATCACTTATGTTGCCTTCTTTAATTCTGTGTATTTTTTTCCACAGGTAATCTTTTTATGCACTGTTGTGTCATTATGCAGCTGCGTTCATATTTTTGGATATATTAACATACATAACATGTTCTTAAAATTTAAAGTTTTTGCTTTTATTGAAAGTACAAGCAAGAATAACAGAAACAGTAGCATAATACTATAATAGAAATGATATCTATGTTGTCTCCAACGAGGTGTAAAAAACGATTCTTTCCTTTTTTTTTGCTCCTTAGTGTAGATCATGATGCACAAATTGTATAACCATACTTGTCTACCATAGAAATCGTCACTGACTGATAGTTTTGGGATGGGGCTTCGCTGTATGTCAAAACAAATCTTAATGACAGTTGGATTATCTTCCTTCATTATATCATAAAACCACTTTACACCACTTGTATATAATCTGTGTTCAGTTAGTGGTCCAGTCTTCTTCTCCAGACTTGTTTCTGCTGTTATTCCCATTAAACCAATCTTAAAAGTGGAAGAGGTATCAGTACGAGGTGTCCCGAATGATATATTGAAATGTTTGTAAAATATATGCATATATTTCGGTAAGGAACATTGTTTCGGTCTTGAAAGTCTCCTCTCTTCACAGAATCTTTTGAACATTGTATTGAATATGAGATCTGCAGTTAAATAACTTCTCGTAGACTTCAATTCCATGGTGGCTCTCTCTGCATTTATATATTTTTTATATCATTCTTAATAGGAAAGTTGTGAAACTTCCTATGATCCTTTTATGTTGTGTTGCCTCCTATCCTTTCAAAAAAATTTTCAAATGTGTGTGAATTCCTAAGGGAACAAACTGCTGAGGTCATCGGTCCCTAGACTTAAACACAAACTAACTTATGCTAAGAACAACATACACACCCATGCCCGAAGGAGGACTCGAACCTCCGGTTGGAGGGACCGCGCAATCCGTGACATGGCGCCTCAAACCGCGCGGCGACTTCGTGCAGCCCTCTCCTTTCCTTTGAAAATCTTCCTCCTTCATGAAACCTGATTACTAGACAGTATAAACTGTCCTTTGACATGTCAGACACTAGTTGGAAAGCGACAGCACAAACAGGCACTACTTCACCACTCTTCTTTTTTAATGGTATACTTCACTATCACTGTTTTATTCCTTTTTGCATTCTATGTGTCCACTACCCTGCGCTGAGGCGAAGAAATATTAAGAAATTTTAACACAAACTTATCTTGATCCATTTTAGTTAATGATTTCCCGTGATGATGAAAGTTGGAAATAACTTCATAGCAGAGTTCAGTTGCTTTACATTCTTTCATTCCCTCAGCTTTTGGTGCCGAAATCTCAAATACATGATTCAATTTAATGATTGGTTACTTTTTACACTTTTTGTGTATTGTTTCAGGTCGATGTAAGCTTTTTTGAATCAGGATTTTCTCCCAGCATAGCGTACCTTGACCTGTACTCTGTTTGCAGAATCGCAAAAAACATCAACCATTTTGGTTTCGCTTGCAATACTTCTTTGTAGACGCACACGTGAGCGTCCAGTGAATACTTGTCTAAAAGTAAGCTGTAGGTGATCCGATGACAATAGAGTCTGGTTGCCGGTGAGTCCGCCGGTAAATATTGTTACATAAATGAGTAACATCGCTTAAAAATATATAAATGCAGAGAGTAGCCAGCATACTGTCTTATTGTTAACTTATTGCTGCGGAAAGACAGCCGAGACACTAGAGAGTAATTATACTGCATGTATCTACTTTAGCTATAAATGTAAGAATGCATACATGGTGTTTTGCTTAAACCTTATGAATTGGAGGGTTCACACACACAGCAGTTTTTGATTTTTGCTAAAACTTGGTTCAGAGGTTGATTATATCACAAAAACGCTTCTGAATTATGACACAGTTTATCGCAAGGGTATATGTAGATAATATATTCACTATGTAGTTGAAAAGTACAGGCCATTTGAGCTGTTACGTTCCATTTTAACATTCAAATACGTTAATACTTTAAACTACGCTTATTTCACCACTGATTTCACATTAATGTTCATAACAATAACAAGTAAGCAGGATAAAAAATTATCTTTAAGCTGAGTTACTCTGCTCGGTACTTCAATTAGCAACACTCAGAGCAGGGGAACAGCAATATGAATCGTGGACGGAATCAAAAAACAATATTTAACTCATTTTTATTGATCGTATTTGTGACTTGGTTGAAGTTGCACAGGTCTATCGAAGGCTACATTGGCTTGCAGAGCATGGTCACAACGTCACCAGATGCGTAGTGTTGATGCAGCAGCGATTGCCATCTTAGCTCTGTAATTACAATTTCATTGTTATCATATTAGTAATAACGGCTCCTACTATTGTACTGGATCCAGTGATAAGATACGCCTAGAAATTGATCCATCTCAACGTTTGGTAGCCACTATTGCATCCCAGCACAAGAATTCCCTCGCATGTTCGTACCGCAAGTGAGCAGCGACAAGCATGCCACACAACCCGAGCACAAGGACAGTCATCATTTAATCTTGTTATTATTTGGGGTATGGGTTTCAAAGCATGAATCTCATACCGGTAGGAGAATGATTGTTACCACTACAATATGCAACTTTTGTATCTATGTGAAACATGATGTTCCAGGATATCTGATGAGCGCAATGTCCGAAACGCGTAAGATTGAAATGATAAGGTCATCTTGCATCTAGTCCTTTACTAATGACTTTTTCATCAGTGACCTATTCATCATACTATCGGTCTGCACATACTAACGTCATTGCCCATTGACCCAGTGAGGTGCCGGCCGGTGTGGCCGTGCGGTTATAGGCGCTTCAGTCTGGAACCGCGTGACCGCTACGGTCGCAGGTTCGAATCCTGCCTAGGGCATGGATGTGTATGATGTCCTTAGGTTAGTTAGGTTTAAGTAGTTCTAAGTTCTAGGCGACTGATGACCTCAGATGTTAAGTCCCATAGTGCTCAGAGCCATTTGAACCATTTGAACCCAGTGAGGCAAATGTAATAACTACATGTCTTGTGTTGTTGTTGTTGTTGTTGTGGTGGTGTGGCCTTCAGTCAGAAGAAAGCTTTGATGCATCTCTTTACGCAACTCTATTTTGTTCAAGCCTCTTTCTCTCTGAATGACTGCTGCAATCTAAATCTTTCTCAGTCTGCATACTGCATTCATTTATTCGTCGCTCTCTACAATTTTTACGCGTCACACTTCCTTCCTGTACTAAATTGGTGATCCCTAGATGTCTCAAAATGTGTCTTATCAGCCGATCCCTTCTTCTATTTAGGTTGAGCCACAAAATTCTTTTCTCTCCAGTTGGACCAAGTACCTCTTGATTAGCTATGTGATGTACCGACCTTGTCTTCAGCATTCTTCTGTAGCACACCATTTAAAACTTTCTATTCTCGTCGTGTCTAAAGTGTTAATTACGCACGTTTCACTTCCACACACGGCTATACTCCAAATGCTTTCAGAAATAGAGTTAAATCTGTACTTGATGTTAACATATTTCTTTTCTTCAGAAAATCTTTCCTTGCCATTTAAAGTGTACATTTTACATCCTCTCTACTTCGGGTATCATCAGTTATGCTGCTGCCCAAATAACAAAACTCTTCTACTTCTTTAAGTGCCTCGTTTCCTACTCTAATTCCCTCAGCATCATCTGATTTAGCTCTCCTTCTTTGAAGACACTGTCCATTCCAGTCAGCTACTCTTCCGAGTCCTTTGTGGTCTGTGACAGATTAAAATATCGTCGACAAACCTCAGAGTTTGTATTTCTTCCCCCTATGCTTTAATTCTGTCTCCAAATTTTTCTTTTGTTTCCTTTCTGCTTGCCTCGTGTACGAACTGAATAATATTGACGATAGGCTACAACCCTGTCTCACACTCTTCTCAACCACTACTTGCCTTTCGTGGCTCTTGCCGCTTATAACAGCCGTCTGGTTACTGTGCGAGCTGTACAAAGCCATTCGCTCTCTGCTTATCACTCACAAGAAATGGCACACAGCGAACACGGCGTGGCATAGGAGTCGCAGTCGGCTTAAGCAGCATGTGGGCCAGGAATTCCCTAGCTTTACTCATAGTTGGCTGAAACAACTGTTTATGAGACTGCAAAACGAATAATGGGCTACATTTGATCAACAACAAGAAAATCTAATGCAGTAGAAGCGTCAAATCCAAAAACATTCAGTCCCGAGGAAGAATAATGTTACTTATGGCTCCACATCCTTATATTTTGCCGCCTTAATCGGTTGAGCCCTGAACATAATTCGTTGGCGACTAGCCCATAGAAAACGATTGTTTTGGTAACTATTTGTAACGGACGGCTAACCAGTTCATGATGCATAGCCAAACTCATCAACGAAGACGCAGCCGCAGTTCCAAGATGAAACGATGCTGAGCGTCCAAAAATAGACAATTGTAGCACAGGCTAATGATCCGTTTGCCAGATATGCGAGATTGGCGCGGAAAAACAAACTTTATTTAAATGGGCACACATACTCCATTTATGTTGGGTATGGCAACCGGGGCAAGCCCTACAATCTAAGGAACTACTCGACGCCAAGGGAGGGTGGCTGTTCCTGCCTACCGTACCTCCCCAGGAAATGCTCAGTTCCCGTGAGGGCTGGTCGAACGGCTGGGAAAACTGATTCGTGGTATCACTGATTAACCTGTTTAACAGGACGGCGGCGAGACCGCTTTTTAACAACGAAAGTAGACGCGTGCACGTCGGACCCCAGGGAAGGGGCCTTTCTGTGTCGTCTGACGACTTACTAAGGAAAGAATCACAATGTGCTTCCGCAACAAAAGATTCCTGGGCCGCCGCAGACTGCTTGTACGACCGTTAAAACTGTACCACATTAGATAGAGTCGAGGCAGACGACTCTAAGTCCTTCTCTCGAAACAACTTACCTGGAACTAATCGAATAATTACGTCGTGGATAATGGTATCCGTGTTAAAACACTCCATAGTACAATCAAACTTACGCTCTAAGACTGCCCTAAAACTCCGCTATCCATTCAACGTACGACTCGTTAACCCGTTTTTTTCAGTGATTTAACTTAAGTAGCACTGCCACAACATGCTATTTACACTCAAGGGGCGTAGTCAACACCGTAGACGACTCACGGCATTTTAATGAAGCGCAGACGAAACTTTTGCAACAAAGTATACAGAAATGAGCTGGAAGAAAGGCGGAGTGTACTCATATCTACAGAATCACAAACTTTCTTTACTTTGGAGTAGACAATAAAACGTTTCAGGTAGCTGTTCCAAGCTCCGTGCCTACATCGAAAGGTCCAAAAGCAGAGGGGGACGGAGGGTGCTGGAGTCGGTGGATGGCGCCTTTTGCCGCAGTTGCTGTCGAGGCGCCACTTGCACAAGCTCAGCATGCTGTTGCTGTAGTTGATGCTGCTGCTGTATCCGCAGCTGCTGCTGCTGCCATAATTCCGGAAACTGGTCGACCATGATGATGCGCTTGAGATAGGCTGGTCGCCCCTTTAGCGGCCCGGCCCAGCGTATAAAGTATGATTTCGCAATCTAGGAGGAAAGCGCCACACTGTGTCAACAGCGAGAGTTCTAAGAGTTCTTGGTTCTTGCTAAACCAAGCAAAACTGTACTTAAGCCAGAAACGTCAACAGAGCACTTCATATTTGAAAAGAGGGTGAAACGATATGTGGCAGAATATCAGCACGTCAGGCTTCTAAACTAGCAAACGTGCAACAGTCTTAAAATGACGGCCACATTAACATCGCTGTTCGGAAACCAGAGGGTCTTTCCAACAAACACGACGCTGGCACGCACTGTCAGCCGCCGCCGTAACCAGTTTCCTGACTTCCGGCACGTTTGATTCCGCAAAATTAGGTGCCATGGCATTATCAGCAGGAGCGGATACCAAATTTGAATACTCTTTTTAAATTTTACTGTGACTGAATTTTGTCATTATCTTACGTATCTTATAGACGCCACAGTCTGTGAGTATTCGAGTTTGTGTTTGTTACTCCTTCACGCTGAGATGGCTGGACGGATTTGGATGAACTTTGAAATGGAGATAGCTTGTAGCTCAAATTAAACTTGGGCTGCAATTGTGTATCAAACCTGTCAAAGGGGATGTGGGAGTTGGGGTGAGAAAGGATTGTAGCCCACGACGCGTGAACGCTCGTACTTTATTCATCCAGTACTTGAGAGCGGAAGCACATACTGACTTGCAACAAACTTTACACGTAAACTTTTTCCTCGCTGACAGCTGCCACAAAATGATGAAAGGATAAAAGCTTATCGCCTAACATTTTCGCTTTTCATGCAGTAAAACTGCGCATTTAGCATGACATATTAATTTATTACTCCTTTACTATTAATCGTATTCGCGACACATTTTTTTCACGCACTATTCACATATACCACTGAATTTACCAGCAAAATTATATCATTGTATAACACATAATACAGGAAATATGACGTCATGCCGCATCTTATGTGGCATATAAATTTATTACTTCTTTGCTACTAATTCCATTCGCAACACATTTCGCAGACAGTATCCACGTGAATATATCTACAAAAAGGTATGGCTGTACGACACACAATTCAGGAGATACGACGTCATAAACATCGAGCAGCGTGAAAGTGAAACTACCGGGGGAAATTTGCTACAGTTACAGGTCAAATATGTGTACACATACGTGTGAAATATGTTAAATATATGTGAAGTATATTGGACTTGAGAGGTACGACTGGGTTGATGCGGCCCGCCACGTTTTCCTCTCCTGTGCCAACCTCTTCATCTCAGAGTAGCACTTGCAACCTACGTCCTCAATTATTTGCTCGATGTATTCCAATCTCTGTCTTCCTCTACAGTTTTTGCCCTTTAAAACTCTCTCTAGTACCACAGAAGTCACTCCGTGATATCTTAACACATGTCCTAGCATCCTGTTCCTTCTCCCCGTCACTGTTCTCTACATATTCCTTTCCTCTCCGATTCTGCGCAGAACTTCGTCATTCCTTACAATATCAGTCCACCTAATTTTCAACATTCCTCTGTAGCACCACATCTCAAACGCTTCGATTTTCTTCTGTTCTGGTTTTCCCACAGCCCATGTTTAACTACCATACAATGTTATACTCCAGATGTACATTCTCAGAAATTTATACCTCAGATTGTGCCCTATGTTTGACACTAACAGACTTCTCTTGGTCTTTTTTCTAGGGCCTAGTTAAACAGTAATAGTGAGAGACCATCTCTTTGCCGAACACTGGAGTATTTACTTTTTATATATGTATCCTTTGCTGCAGGGTGAGCGCCAGTTCGCCATTGATTCCCACGTATTATCTGGAAGAAAATGTGATGATAGTGTTTCTATACCACTTGTGTAAGCACTTTCGACAGTAAAAGTTTGAGTCAGGCATGGAGGATTGTTTAGCATAATCGTTAAGGCAACTAATCGCGACGAGCAGATATTCGGGCTGGAATCCCAGATTCATGAAAATTTTGCATTGCATTTCGAAACAATTTGGTAGCGAGATGTGTTGCTTCTCCACAGGCCTGTTCAGTGGGGTGATCATCGAGAGCGGCCAGGCGTCCGCCAACTGGACGGTGGAGCCGGTGCCCCGAGAGAAGGCGTACCGTCTGGCGGAGGCGCTCGGCTTCCAGACTGAAAACCTCACAGCAGCAGAAGAGGACGAACGCCTCGCTGCCTTCCTAAGGGCAGCAAACCACGAAGACCTCACCGTCGACGACTCACGTGCCCTCTCTGATTTCGTGAGTTCGTTGCGACAGGGTGTTGCCTGCTGAACATTCGGCACTTTATTTTTTTCTCCCTGATGTCTTAACACACATGTCCTATCATCCTGTCCCTACTTCTGTTGTGTTTTCCATATATTCCTTTCTTCACCGAGTTTTCGCACAACTTCCACATTCTTCATCAGTCTATCTAATTTTTAATATCCTTATAGAGCACCACATCTCAAACGCTTGGATTTTATTCTGTTCTGGTTTCTCCACAGACCATGATTTACCAGCACATGGTGCTGTGCTCGAAACATACATTATCAACACTTCTTCCTCAGGCTAACGCCGATGTTTGATAATAGCAGAGTTCTCTTCTCCAGGTATTCCCTCTTTGCTAATATACTTTTTATGCCGTCCTTGCTTCGTCCGCCACGTGTTGCTTTACTTCCACGGTAACATGATTCCTTAACTTAGCCTACTTCCTATTTCACCAGTTTTGATCTTAAGTTTCTCACTAATCCCATTTCAACTAAACGTCATTATTTTCGTGTGTCTTCTGTTTACTCTCAATCCATATTTTGTACGCATAAGACTGTTCACTCTGTTCACTGCGTCTTGTAATTATTTTTTATTTTCGCTGAGGGTAACAATTTCATCAGCGAGTCTTATTATTTATGTCATCTCACCCTTGAGCTTTTATTTCCAGCGTTGCTTCTTCGATGTATAGATTGAACAGTACAGGCGAGAGACTACATCCATGTGTTAATTCGTTCTTGTTCTCCCATTTTTATTGTTCCCTTTTGGTCTTGGGAGTATTAGACATGTAAAACGAGCTCTTAGTCTAGACCTTGAAGGTCATAGGGATTTCGGACGGACACCGTGTCATCCTCTGCCATTTAGCGTCATGCGGGTGCGGCATGGAGTTTCATGTTGTCAGCATACTGCTGTTCCGGCCTTCTTGCCGACTTACCAGACGGAGGTGCTATTTCTCATTCAGACAGCTCCTCAGCTGGCATCATGACGTGGAGTACACTATGTATCAGTCCAGTTCTGTTCATTTGATATCACACTCTCAGGTTTTGGTTTTTGGGATCTTAATTTCTCCTCTTCGTCCAGCTATTATCCTTGTTCTTCTGTGATCTTAAGATTCTTCTGATTGTTTTCCCTTCTTATTGTCCAGTTCTTCTTGTTCACCTGTTTTATTTATTGTTAGTTATTCAGATCCGTATCATGCTTCCGGTTTAATTACTGTTGTGTAGCGTTTCTTATTTTTGCCACGAACGATTATGATGTGTTAGATTAGATTCAGTTTAAGTTCCATAGATCCAAAATTGAGATGATTATAGTGGGTGTGGAACATGTCAGAAAGTGTAACATAAAAGACATCAAACATTTGGATATAATACTTACTGCCTGCTCATTTGTCAGGAGCCTGTCAAAGTAGGTACAGTAAATGTGAAATGCTAATTTTTACAGAATTAATACACTGTCAGAATGAAACACTGTTATGCACTTTTAATAAATTTATCATACACAAAATATCTAATCTGGACTGGACCAAGTGCTGTCCAAAATAAATCTGGCAGACCTTTTTACTAAAGCTGGTCTAACAGTCCCTGTTAAGATATCTATCTACAGAGTAGAGAAACTGCCTGTCAAAAAGTCTTTTAAACTCCATGTACACCGTGCTATACTAGAAACCAAGTTTTTAATGGCTGCTGGCAATTTATTGAAAATGCATGTTTTTCACTAGTAGTTTGTTGTAGGTCTTTTTGTAGATTGTTCTTATTCAAAGTATTGATAGTATGTGCAGAGCTACTGGTTGGAAATAGGGATATATTATTCCCAACAAATTCTATTAAGCAAGAAATACACAGATAAGCAGATGTTAGAATACACAGTTCCTTGAACAACATTCTATATGATATTCTTGAATTTACATCACAAGTGATTATTATTACACTCTTTTGCACGCTAAAATCTTTTTCTCAGTTTGATGAGTGACCCAGAATATGATCGCATATGACATAACAAAATGAAAGTAAAGAAAGTATGCAAGTTTTTTATATTTATATGCCCTACATCTGACATCATTCTCGCTGTAAATACAGACTTGTTTAGGCGCTTCAGCAATTCTGTGGTATGCCTTTCCCAACTGAATTTATTATCGAGCAGCAGTCTCAGAAATATAACATTCTCATATTCTTCGATCTGCATGTCTTCATATGTTATACGTATGTGGGAAGGAAATCTGTTACAGGTTCTGAACTGCATAGAGTGGTTCCTTGCAATGTTTAATAACAACGAATTAGCTTTAAACCACTTATTATTGTCAGTGAGCATTTGAATAGCAGCCATTTCTAAATATATTCTTGACTTGCTACTTACTGCAATGTTCGTATCATCTACAAACAAAACAAACTTACCATCTAGCAATGTAACAGACGAGAGGTCATTAACGTCCACAAGAAAAAGCAACGGACGTGAGATGGAATCTTAAGGAACACCACACATAATTAATTTCCAAATAGATGAAGACTGGCTGCTTACTGCATAGCTATTTCGCAATAACACCCTTGGTTTCCTGTCTGTCAGATAAGACTCAAATCATTTCGCAACATTGCCAGTGAAAGCATAATATTCTAATTCACTTAAGAGAATACTGTGGTTCTCACAGTCAAAGGCTTCTGAACAGTCACTGAAAATGACAGTAGCCTCTAATTTATTACCTAATGAATTAAGTACATTCTCACTGTAAGTGTAAATAGATTTCTCTGTACCAGAATCCTTAAGGGACCCACCCTGTGACTAGGACAATATATTATTTTGTAGTCAGGGCTTAAGGAGATGCTGAACACAACGTTATCAAATATTTTTGAAAAATCTGGCAAAAGTGAAATTGGTCGATGGTTTGATGGTATCTCTTTATCTCCTTTCTTGTAAAGAGGTTCAACTTCAGCATATTTTAGCCTGCCTGGAAATGTTCCAATGATAAGAGACAGATTTCATAAATAAGATAGAATGGAACTCACATGAGCGCTCTTTGATTAACTTTGTTGATATGTTATAATACCCGCTAAAATACTAAAATTTTAAGGATTTTATGATGGATGCTACTTCTTTGGGAGGCTTGAGTATCAGTCCCATTTTAATGAAAATATTTTTGAAGACTGGTCTCAGATACTCCATTGTACTTTTCACCTAACCTGACAAGACCAAGCTGTCAGCAACAGAAGTAAAGTAATTGTTTAAGAGGTCTGCATCACTAGATGTACTTGTTACCAATGTCACATTTATTTTTAGAGCTATCTGTTCCTCTTCTTTTTTGGCACCACCTGTCACTGTGCTCACTATGCCCCACATAGTTTTTATTTTGTTGCCTGATCTAATTATCTTTTTCTCGTAACAAAGCTGCTTCAATTTCTGGATTACTTGCTTCAATATTTTGCAGTATTCTTTGTAACACATTACAATGCTAACATTAAAGCTGTTCCTAGAGAGTAGATACAGTCTCCTTTTTGTCCCACATCTATATTCATTGTGTAATCCATGGTCTCTTTTTTCAGTTGTGTGGTTTGAATTACCTTTAGGTGAAAATATTTTTTCAAAAGTGGAAGTAACTTATTAATGAATGCTTTGTATTTGCCATTTGAGTCAGAAGTACCGTAAACATCTATCCATTCATGTCTTAGAGGAATTTCTTGAATTTCTCAATTTTTGACTGATTTATTTCCCTCCTGTACTCGATTTAATAGATTTTTAATCATGACAAGTTTCAACATTTAACACGTGATTCTGCATGTAATGATCAGATAGCCCATTTGCTATTGGTTTTGTGATATGCCTTTTTTTAGATTTGTCTACAAAGATATTATCAATACCAGTCTCAGAACATTCACATATCCTAGTTGCAAAGTTCACAGTAGAACTAAATTGAATGATGGTGTTACTGGTTGCAATTATTGTTCACTGATAGGGCTTTTCAGTAATGTTCTGTTTCTAAGTGAACACTTTTTTCCTTTTTTTCTTTGCCAGCTGTGTTCTGACTGTTTTGACACGGTCCGTCCACGATTTCCTATGCTAACCTTTTCATCTCAGAGTAGCACTAGCAACCTACATCTTCAGTTATTTGCGGGGCATATCCCAGTCTCTGTCTTCCTCTATAGTTTTTGCCCTCTATAGCGCCTTCTAGTACCATGAAAGTAATTTCTTGATATGTTAAGAGATGTTATGTCAGCTAGTCCCTTTTTATTGTTAGTGTTTTGCATAAATTCCTTTCCTTGCTGATTCCCGAGAGAACTTCCTCATTCTCATTGCTTACCTTATCACTCCACTCAATTTTTAAAATTCTTCTGTAACACCATATCTCAAACGCTTTGATTCTCTTCTGCCTCAAATGCATAAGTCTCTTCTGTCCAAGTTTTCCCACAGTCCACGTCTCACCGTCATACGATGCTGTGCTCCAGACGCACATTCTGGAAAATTTCTTTCTCAAATTAAGACCACGATTATTTTGCGACCTAGGACTCAGAATTTCTTAACTTCATGTACTTCGTCTCACCAACTCCGATGTTAAGTCTCTCGCTGTTCTCATTTCTGATACTACTCATTTTTTCGTCTTTCTTCGATTTGCCTTCGGTCTATATGTTGTTCTAATTATACTTTCATTCCATTAAACAGGTCCTGTAATTCTTGGACTCTGTCACTGAGGGTAACAAAGTCATCATTTAATCTCAACTTTGACTCCCTATCACCTTGAATTTTAGCCCCACTCTTGAACCTCTCTTTTATTTTGACTTTGTTACACATCAAATTTAATTGTTAAATTCCTTCTCGTTAAAATATTTATTCCTCTCTCAGTTCCTGTGTGATTCTGATGATCGTGATCAATTTAGGCTGCTTGGGACTATTTTCAGACCTTCCATTTCGTGTTAAATCTGTTCCACCATCTTCCACTACCATTAAGACATTTTTTCGATATGAAGAGGTGTTCGTCATTTTAATTTAACACAATATTTAGATTATATTCCTAACCGATTCTTCTGGTCCTGTGTGCAACACCATCGTTATTAGTCGTAACAGGTGAATAGTCGTCTAAGGAATGTGCCAAATCTTCCTGTAGAAATGAAATATTTTATTCAAGTGCATGTACGAGTAAAGTTTTCCGTCGCATACTGAAATCTTGAAAAATTGCATCACTGTTATTGAACATGACTATTGCCAAGACCTGAACTACAGTAGTTCACACAGTAATTATGAAATGGATTTTTATGCCATTAAATTACCATCTGCATCCCTGTAGTACCTGGGTGTGTTTCTTCTGCGTCACTGAGTGCTGCATACTTGCAATCTACGAGAAAACTGACCATAATCTGTGCGTATCTGTTCGTTACAGGAAAAACGACGTCTCAGCCCCGTGGCGTGGCAACCCGTTATTGAGCCACCGTCAGCGTCGGCAGTGGTTACTGAGTCACCGATCAGCATTCTCATGGAGGGCCGCTACAACCAAGTCCCCGTCATGACCGGTGTCACATCCGCTGACGGGTCCGTCTTTGTTGCCAGTGCGTACCAAAACCTGTAACCTGCACAAACACAAGTGGTCCATTATTCTTGACAGCAACACTTACTGTGATACTGGAATGCTCCGTCTCACTGGAACACCCTTGTTGGTTTGTGCAAAGTGGGGAGGAATGCAGCACCTACACACATAGCGTATACTCATTCCGAGCTGAAGTGACTTTCTGGGGATATGGAGACAGCCGCCCCGTTTCAGGCAATAGTTCTGTTGTCAACGCAAGGATGCTTTCGAGATTCTGTTCCTTTTAATCGTAACACATTTAGAAGAATTTCGCGGTACAGCTGGTGCTTTACTCGTATGGTTATTTGCCAGTATTTATTTCTTATTATCTATTAACGTTAATACGAGGGCTATTCAGAAAGTAAGGAACGATAGGTCGCGAAATGGAAACCACAGTGAAAATCAGAACTGTTTTATTTGCACCAGTTAGCTACAACTTCCAGCTACTTATCTCCATAGTCGCCGATCCGACTTAGACGTTTGTCGTAGCGTTGTACGAACTTTCCAATACCCACGTTATAGAAGGCAGCCACCAGTACTTTCCGCCAATTCTCTACGTTGGCCTACAGCTCTCTGTCTTTGCCAAAATGTTGTCTTAATAGCCAGCGATTCATGTGAGCAGTGATGAAACTCAGAGGGAGACAATTACGGGCTGTATTGTGCGTAGTCAGACATTTCCAATTGAAAACGATGCAGGATCATCTTCATTGCCTCTGCAGAATGCGGCTGAGAATTATCTTGATGAAGAAAAGGCACGACAGTTATGTAATGTTGGCTACATAACTTCAGGCGAAATTTATCATGAGGCCCTCGTTCTTGGCGGGAGACACTATTGTTCTAAAAATCTTTATGTAACGGGATCCACGTTCATACTAGAGACACTGCCCAACACACCTGTGCAAAACTTCATCGGATTTTCACTGTGGTTTCCATTTCGCGACCGATCGTTCCTTACTTTCGGAATAAACCTCGTATAAAGAAAATGCTTTCTTTAAATCGAGCTTTCTACAAAGTACTCTCTGAAATAATCCCATGTGAGATTTTTGTCAAAAACGTGAGAGGGTAACTGGTTGTAATAGGTCTACATTTCACGTGGAGTGTCACTAATGGACATGCACATGTGAGCGATATGTTGTAAAATTTTAATTTGCACTCACCTTCAGTCTTGACACAATGTCCCCAGTCAGAGTAGGTAGAGTGTCCTTTCCAGTTCGTTGGTCACTCACCTTTCACACAGCACTGGACGCCGGCCGGTGTGGCCGTGCGGTTAAAGGCGCTTCAGTCTGGAACCGCGTGACCGCTACGGTCGCAGGTTCGAATCCTGCCTCGGGCATGGATGTGTGTGATGTCCTTAGGTTAGTTAGGTTTAATTAGTTCTAAGTTCTAGGCGACTGATGACCTCAGCAGTTGAGTCGCATAGTGCTCAGAGCCATTTGAACCATTTGAACAGCACTGGACGCTCCGAAGAAATGGGCTAGATGCTGTCTGGCCACAATTAACTAGCGTTTTCTTTTATTGAGCGTTATAATGGCCCATACATCGGGAATAATGAAGACAATCATTCACAATTATCGTGACGACTAATTTGATATGAGTAACCGACAAGTTCACAAAAAACAAACAAAAGATGTAGATACTTTTATACATTAATGTACACTGTTCGCAGATGCGCTATCGTGCCTCCAAGTCCGAACCCTATAATCACTAAACTTGGTGTCGGTGTCTTGTTTCTTCAGCTTGTCAGGAAAGTCCGTGCTTACTTACCCCTCAAATCAGAAGGTAGGATAAACAGCACTCTGAAATGCGTCTGTTGCTGTGGCCTGATCAATAATGGATGAGAAGGAAATATGTTGTTATCTTATAAGCTTATGTGGTGTGTCTCATTGTGTTGTTAGAGAGTTATTATGGGTACAAGCCACTGTCTATAATACTGTGTCCAAAGTAGCTTATCTCTGAAGCAACTGATATGCTCTAGCTGACGTAAGGCTAATTAGCTATGAACGTTACACCAGCATCAGAAGAAGGAAGACATCGAAGTCAACAACGACAGAATAGTATCCCTTTTCTAACGGCCTCCAAAACTGTGGGATTGAATGAACATATGAAAGTGAGCCTGACGCCATTAAGAGCAAACATTATTATTACACCAGTTTAGAAAACGGGAATTTTGCTGTTGGTGCCACGCGATACTTGACACAGCAACAAAGTGGTGCATCACTCAATTGGATCCACTGCTGATTATCGCCAGTTGCCTTGTGCGATATTTTGCACATAACGAAAGTTGTCAGGTACGAATATAGTGTATCTGCGGTTAAACCAAATACGGACTGTTCCATTTGATTTCGGATAGCAGGAGACCATGCATTTTTGTGGGTTCGATTTTCTATCATCTACAGCAGACTTTACATTAATATCCTTTGAAAAATCACAGCTGTGATAAAAAAGTGCTTCCGGTTTTATTAAGGGTTAAAGTTACCGTAATTTAATTAAATGACGCGATTCTGACATTCGTAGCTCAGAAACTATTCAAACTAAAATTCTCAGAACATAAATTTAATGTGAGCTTTCTCATTTTTCATAATTTTCTAAAAACCGCAATTTAAAACGGATTACAAATCATGCAAAACCACAGTTTAAAACGGATTACAAATTATGCCATATTGTCCGCCTGCTTAGCTGTGTGGTACCGTGCTTACCTCTCATGCAAGCGGGCCGGGTTCGATTTCCAGCCAGGTTGGAGATTTCTGCGCTCGTGGACTGGGTGTTGCTTTGTCCTCATCATCGTTTCGTCCTCATCACCGGCGCACAAGTCGCCCAAAGTGGCGTCGAATGAAATAACACTTGCTACTTCCACGAATGGGCCCTCCCGGCCAATGTTGCCATACGCTCAATTCCATTTTTTTTATGCCATATTGTTCACCAGTTGATTTAAAACCGGATTAGTAAACTGTTTAATGGTGTCTTGAATTAGGAGGCGTAGAAGAAAAAGAAAAGTATATACAAACAGCGCCAGCACACATGAATCATGACGAGCCTGCTGTCGATCGCTTGTTGCTGATGTTTTGCGGCAACCTATCGTCAAATTTTAACTGACTCAAATCAGCAAATCGAGGGTAGTGATTGCATTCATGTTTGGAATACGAGTGACCCTGTTGCGGAACTGTGACAGCCCCAGAGCCGCGGTATAGCTTAACTGCGCAATTACTGACGCATATTAAATTCATTGCGACCTATAGCTCCGGTGTAGGCCCCTGTTCGCCCCATTCTTGAGTACTGTTCATCTACCTGGGATCTCTATCAGGTAGGACGGACAGAGGAAATAGAGAAGATCCAACGAAGAGCGGCGCGTTTCGTTACGGGATCGATTAGCTGCGAGAGAGCGTTACGGCAAAGCTAAACACACTCCACTGGCAGACGTTACAAGAGAGATGTTGTACATCACAGAGAGATTTGCTACTGAAATTTCGGGACAGTACTTTTCAGGATGAGTCTGACGACATATTACTTCCCCCCACATACATATCGCGCATTGACCGCGAGGAGAAAATGCGAGACATTAGAGCCAATACAGAGGCTTACCGACAATCATTCTTCCCACACACTATTCGCGAGTGAAACAGGGCTGGAGGGATCAGATAGTGGCACCGAAAGTACCCTCTGCCACACACCATTAAGTGGCTTGCGGAGTATGATGTAGATGTAGATGTAGATGTACTGCCAGTAAATCTCACCATCGCTGGTGAGCGTGAATGTCTGGCCGTGGGAGGCGCGCAAGGTTCGCTTAGTGCGACTGTGCGAGCGCCGCTGCTGCATCGCCCTCGGACGAGGTCTGACCCAGCAGTCTGCTGGTGAAGATTCCGCCTGGAGCGTCGTGATCGCGAAGTGTCCCACCTGCGTACGGAACCTGAAGTGCCTCTATCGTGCGTAAGGCGCGAAGTGACACTGCTGCCAACAGAAGCCGAAGTTCTCCTTTGGAAGCAAAGCCTGAAGTCGATCTACTCCGAGCACAATCTGATGTGAAGTAAAAGATCAGAGTGCGTCAGTCCTGTGGAGATCTCCAGCGTCTCAAGAAGCAACAGCCAATCAGAAAGGCAAAGTTTTTCTTCCATCAAGGAAAAAGTCAACCAGACCCGCTATACTTCCACCACCGTGGGAAAAATGTGTACAGAAGCCTCTCTTCCAGAAACTTGCGTCTAAAAATTTTACGTCACCGCTCTCTAGGCAATCAAGCTTGCTACTATTTGGCACTTTCTGGGCGCAGTTTTCTAACGTGGGGCATATCAAGAGAAAAAAAGTACAAATGTGGGGCTAGGTGCCGAGCAGGCGGATAAAACGTGTGACCTTCAAACCAATGGATTGCTTGTGCGTTTCAGAAAGCTTTCGAGATCGCTATCTCTCCTACAAAATTTTCTCTTGACAATTGTTCTAAAAGCTGGCCATGTTATTTACCAAATCCACAAGGGAAAGGTTTCACAGAAGTTCATAGGTCCAAAAACGTCCAGAGTGCCCCTCCAGAAAGCTGATACCGCAATGCCTGGCTATGAGAGTGGGACTAGAGGCGACGGAACAGGGTTGTTGGAGCGATTCCTCAGTGGAACTGCACTTGCTTCTCTAAAGCAACTGCCCGAACAGCGCAACAGTCCATGAAGGGCCACCGGTACCGAACGGCCACCGTGTTATTCTCAGATCGTAGGCGTCAGTGGATGTGGACATGAAGGGGCATGTGATCAGCACACCGCTCTCCCGGCCGTACATCAGTTTACGAGACCGGATCCGGAGCTACTCAATCAAGCAGCTGGGTGCACCCAGCTTCCCAACAGCGCTCGGTAGACCGGGATCCGGAGCTACTCAATCAAGCAGCTGGGTGCACCCAGCTTCCCAACAGCGCTCGGTAGACCGTATGGTCACCCATCCAAGTTCTAGTTCAGCCCGACAGCCCATAACTTTGATGATATGAAGGGAACCGGTGTTGCCACTGCGGCAAGGCTGTTGGCAACACTTGCTTGCTTCTCTGGCCATGTTATTTATCAAATCATCTTTCCACCAGGGTGAGGTTCCACAGACGTTCGTAGCAACAAAATTTCCAGAGTGCCTCTGGTTGATAGTCTCTCTAGGAAGCCGATAGAACACAAATAGAGCGTAATGCTTGACTACGAGACCGGTGCTAGAAGGCAACGTGAGCAGGAGCTCTTCTGTTGAGCTGCACATTCTTCGCTGCTGCTTATCCTATACCCAGGACGTGGAAGTGAGTATCTACACGTATCCAGATAGAAGAAAAGGGAGTAATCACACACGTTTTCACTGTTCTTCTACTTAAATTTAAAATAAGCGGGCGTTCCCTCAATCTCCTCGAGTTAGGTTGGATTTAATCTGAATTGTAATTGATATAGATTTCAAACTGACTGTAATTTGCATATAAAAATTGGCTAATTTGTACAGAATGAACAGGGGCCTAGCATTTTCCTTTCCCAGTTTTCAAAATAGATGGTAACTTTTCCAATTTTTCGTCCGATCTGAAATGGAATCGTCCGCACACTCCAGAATTGGTGCAGATATCAAAGACTATGAGACACTGTCTGTGCAGTGCACATATGATGAAAAATGACGCAGTTTAGTTGCTGTGCGCCTGTGGAGCGTCGAGGTGGGTTGGCTGCTTCCTACTAGTAACACGGCTAGCGCGGAATCAGAAGAGCTCAGTAGGCAATAACATTCCTTATTCAGACTCCCGTACCGAGTTTCATGTCGGCGCCTCGACGACGTGCATTGATGCCTCGCCATAACACGCGTTGGTGTATTTCAAATGGTTCAAATGGCTCTGAGTACTATGGGAATTAACATCTGAGGTCATCAGTCCCCTAGAACTTAGAACTACTTAAACCTAACTAACCTAAGGACATCACACACATCCATGCCTGAGGCAGGATTCGAACATGCGACCGTAGCAGCAGCGTGGTTTCGGACTTAAGCGCCTACAACAGCTCGGTCACAGCGGCCGGTGAAGTCACCATAGAGGAGGACTTCCTCTGGCGTCATGTGGTCGAGACGCGCAACCATCAGGTCTAGTGGCAGCTTGTAGGACAGCAGCTACAAAATGAAGTTGCTAGGTGACGTTGAAAACTACTTCGTTCATAGAGGACCATGGGCTTTCATGGAAACGCCGTCGTCTGCAGTTCGAAGCCCCAGGAGCAGTAGCAGTATGGTTTGAAGAGTTTGTGTGTGTGTGTGTGTGTGTGTGTGTGTGTGTGTGTGTGTGTGTGTGTGCAGAGCTGGTCTAGCTGAATTGACTGAGCGTGAGATTAACTTTAGTTATTTATTCACACTCAATGCACGACGTTTAGGGCTTAGAGTACCTTACCGCCCTCCGTTGTTTGCTTTCCTGTAGAGGAGGCTACCCAGTGACTTCTCCTACTAAGACTGTGGCGTGCGGTGGACTTATTGTCCATATGCGAATCTTCCGACAATGAGAGCAGTACCAGGTAAGGATACCAATTTTGAGGATGTGTCGTGCCTAAAGTGTGGACAGTTGTCTTTCCGAGGGGGTCAACCTTCAGGTGAATGCGTCTCGCTTCGTCTTCCATGAAGCCTTTTACGAAGGGCACGCCGGGTTCCTCGTGAAGAGCCGCAATGCGTGTTAGCGGCGACGCCAGTAGACTCCGACGAAGGGCCTTATTTTGGATTCTTTGAACCTCTTCATCCGTCGGACACTAACTATTGTACCTGACGAAAATACGCTATGCAATACAATTGTCGGTTCTTTACTTGATCCTAGAGGAGAACAAGTGGTTCAAAAAAATGGCTCTGAGCACTATGGGACTCAACTGCTGTGGTCATCAGTCCCCTAGAACTTAGATCTACTTAAACCTAACTAACCTAAGGACATCACACACATCCATGCCCGAGGCAGGATTCGAACCTGCGACCGTAGCAGTCGCACGGTTCCGGACTGCGCGCCTAGAACCGCGAGACCACCGCGGCCGGCAAAGAACAAGTGGAAATTAGATAATGTAAAATATTAGTTCACTTTACTACAAGGTAATATGAAGATTTACTTAAATTCCACAGTGATTTTTTGAGTGTTTGCAATTGTTTTTGAACATTAAAGTATCACTGGATACAGACAAGTCTACAAGACTTTTCATTTTGAGACACGACGATGATGTTCACAGTTCAGCATAAGACATTAAATACACTTGTGTCCTACCTATGACGATACTGTTTTCTTAATGTATGATCACGAACCAAGCGTGAGCGTCCCTCTACTCGGTTGTCTATTGGTGTGTCGATGTGGTGGCGCTCCGAAGGTGAGAGAGAGTGTAGCTCCGCCAGTGCCTCCCATTCCCCGCTGCAGTACGCAGCGAGAGTTAGTTATCTTCTGTGGTACTGATGCGAACTTTGGACGATACCATACTAATCATGGCCCACAGAATGATACTGTAGGTGAGTAATGATCGTACTACTGAGCAATAAAGACGCAGCTTAGTGTCTCTATTGTCTTCACAGATGAAGACGGGGTATAAACCCTTCACCGGTCGCAGGTAGAGCGGTTGACCAAGGCTTTGTAATCTAAGCTGACCCCAAAGTGTTTAGTGAGTCTGACACCGGAGTCTGACACCGTTGATGGTGATGTTATTGCGAAGAATTGATTTCTTCGTAAAACATGCTGTGGTTTGTCGGCATTTTGTTTCTCCTGCACCACATGACCAGTCTATCGACTTGGTGCTGGAGACTGTTAATTAACTACTCAGTATCGCGGCCTGTGGGAAACAGGACTGTATCGTCGGCGTGTTTGGCTAACTTTTACTGCGGATCCAGGAATAAGCCATTTACGTAGATTCACTATAGCCGACATAATTGTCTTGAGAGATTCAGCAACTGTATTGATAATTGAGATAATTCTCATTTTTGTTCTGTCTCAGTTGCATATTTTTCATTAGATTATAAGTTTAGATCACTCAGGACCACCTTCAGCAACTACTTAGATTTGAGGATGTCCCAAAGACATAGCAACATGTGAGCTGTTTAAAAGTGTGCAACTGAGATGGAATAAAAAATGAGAAGTATCTTATTTACACAAATGTTTAATATGGGTCACAGAACTGACCCCTGCGGTGTTCCAGTGGAAATGCGTTTTGTGCCGTAGCTTTGGCTATGGTGGGCGACCATGAAAGTCCTGTCTCGGAGAAAGACAGTGATGAAATACAGGGTGGTTGTATCTGTTACCAGTCTTTAAATCAAGTTTTGCTGCCAAGCCTTGTCATAGGCGTTCTGTGAATTGATAAAGACAGCCACAGTAGACAAGGGACAATTGATGCCTTTGGTAACTTTCTGTCAGGCAAATCACTTGGTGTTCTTCAGACAGGTGCAAAGAAAATGCGATTTGTTCTGGTTGTATAATACCATTTGCCAATAGTGACAGTGATTTTCGTTGCTGAATAGGTGTCTCCAGTACTTTATATCTTTAAAATTGTGGATTTGGTGTATGTTTTAAACTGCTTGTGTTTTTCATTAATATCTCCGTCTAAGGAAAATTAATCAAAAGCCCATCGCAAAATTGGTAGAATATAGGGACCATACGACTGTAATATTATTCAGCAAGACTTTCAGTAGCACTTTTCATACAGAAAACTGCATACTGCATATGTCGATCTTTGTAGACTAATGTAACTAAAAGTAATTTCAGACAAATACGAAAATTTAAACAAAATTTTTCTGTGGCAATTTTGTTTTTAGATCATGATGAGCAATTTATGAGCTGCTGTATGTTTAAAACTAATTTAATAATCTGGCTAATCTCTTTTATCATTTTAATTGGTAATGTTTGCAAAAACCCAAATATTAATCTTCACATTCATGGATACTCAGAAACTTTCAGGATCAGGAACAGGGCATTATTACAATTATATTACTGAGGTGAATGATATTCTCATGACACACAAACACTGAATTTTACAGTATAGCGGCACACTGCAGTGAAATGACTGATTCATTCACTGATACTAGTCTAAATAATCTGTACATCGCCTGGCATGGTGATGGTCCTGTAAAGCAATCTTGAATTTTCATTGTCAGGCTTCTTAGAGCATTACACATTATGCCATTCTGCAATGTGCTGATACTACTGTAAAAGAGATTTTAGGATGGCTAGTTGTGGGCGGTGACTCTGAACTGTAGATGGGTGCAGATACTCAAATAAGGCTGCTCGTGGATACAAGACACGTTATTGCTGTTTGTTTACATTCTTTAGACTTTGATGCTGCTAGTGTTGATGGCTGACTTGGCAAATACACTGTCACGACGTCTATAAGCACGCTGACCCGCGGTCTAGCTGTGTAGATAATGGCGATGCGTGAGCACGAGTGGCTGTCGCTGTACATTTCCTCCCACTGCCACGTCACGCTCTCAGAGCATGAGGAAGGGCAAGGTGGAGACATTGTAAATGTGCCTCGTGTAAGTGGCAGCGCAGTGGTGTTGCTTAAGAAGTGATTGTATGTTTCACGTTTCTGAACACCATAGGTCTCAAAGAAAACAAATTTTCTCTATTGTTTGATTATTTTTTATATGATGAAGATATAATATTATTTTCACCTGGTGTAAATATCGCCATACGAATGAGTGTAGCTAACTTGAGTGCAGCTAATTTCACAGCTTTTCAAACTCAAGTTGCCACGTGATTGTGACTTATTTCGCAACATTTCGTAGCATACTTGAAAAAAGGTATTTCACATAAATATTACGTTCGAAATATTTTAAAACTTTTGCAACCTCATTTTGTTGACGTAGAAACTCTACCTGAGCAACGCAATGTATACGTCCTAGGCAGTTTTAACGTAAAAGAATTTGTCATTACAATGGGAATTACTTTGCAAGTCAGCCAGTTACATCTTCACGTGCCCAAGTGTGCTTTCAACTAAAATGGCAAATGGTCTCGCAAACAGCTGGAAAAGAGATGAAGATTGACAGTGCCGTCTAAACGTTTAGGAGAATTTCCTCGGACTTCATTTAAGGTCACAGTGAAGTCTTCAAACCACATATTTCCTTTACAGCAGTGACCATAAGGAAATGGACTGTGTTTGTCAGAATGTGTCCCTTCAACAACCCGATTTTCCTTTTAAATGCATGCCCACCAAATCAGAAACAAGTTGGTTTTCACCCTGCAATGTCTTACTGTAGGCAGTATGCAGTGAAGTCCACTCAGAATGCAAAGTCTGCAATCCATTCAGGATGTTCTAATTGTCATTCCAGCATTCATTTTTGCTTCATAAATTCCACAATAAGGAATTTTAAATCAAATAGTTGTTCCTGACATGTTCTTTGACTTAACCAACATGCTTTACAATCGTACATTAAGTCTCCATACTCTTCGATCAGTTCCAACTGACAGTGGCATAATGCAAGCGACTTCATAAAATTTTACTGTTCATACCACCAATTTCTTCATGTGCTGCTTGGCTGCACATGTAGCACAAAGTTCTTCCAGATCCACTCAACAATGAATTCTGCCTGCCAGTCGTTGTAATTTTTGTTCTTTCACTGTCATCTGAGTATTTAAATTCTTTCTGCATGGTATTGTAATGTCACTTCATAGCAAGTCTGCAGTACCCATAGCTTATGTGACTGTATAATATGTATTAAGAATTCTCGTTCCTCTCTTCTGTCATACCCATTCATCTCTAAAGGCTTATGGCGACACGTCGCACGGCTGTGCAAACATCCACTGAACCCAGGAACGTCCTTCACACCATGAACAAATAGCGATTGGAAAACCGCGCTGATACCACAATTCTCTCAAACGGAAGAGAGTTGTGCAGACAGAAACGTGCTACACTGCAGTACTAAATTAAATGTCTCGCTGTGCTAAGTATTCCCAGAGAAGTTACGAGCAAAGGAGAGACAGGCCGCGACTCGGCTCGCACACGGCCCACACGCGGCCAGCACACCATTACTGTGTGAAGTTTGGCACCAAATGGCTGGCCCTGGTACAGGAAATAGCACAGACCGTGCGCCATCGTTAGTGCAACGGCTCCGCTTCTCGTTACCCCCAGCCCATAGCGTGGGACCCGACGAAGACGGCTGTCACTGTGTGTATCAGGCTGCATCTCACTCTCAGTGGCACAGGCCGAGGGTGTTATATCTCGAGAGAGGCGGGGACGGCTGGATCGCCCATATCGCATTACTGAGAGGGCAACAGAGTGCTGAGCTACCTGATCAACCAGATACTCAGGCGGGGACGTAGATTCGAGGTCCGGCGACTGTGGAGACAGCAGCGTCATCCACACGAAGATGGCCAGTACTGACTGGACATCATATTACTGCCCAGCTGTTCGACAGCAAAAGGATCTGCTCCGGGCATACGTAGTGGAATGGGCCACGTTTGTGTCACGCGGTAATGTCTGGAACAGAGTCTGATGACCAAGCTTCAGCTATTATCACATGGTAATTGGTCAAACCACAGAAGACTAATGACGACTGGTCCACCACCAAATCGTTGTCATGCGGAAGTAGTGGTACTGAAGCTGAACGCTATATCTGAGTTGCTGAACTGATGGTCGTCAATGCCAAATGCGTCAGTCAAATACCTGATTTCATTCCCATTATAAAACATGCGCATTCTTTTCATCTGGAATTTCCTCACCAATGTACAATTAGTACACTAGCATTTCAGGACAGGCAATAATAATAATATATCAGTATTTTCTTAGATGGCAAAAAGGTATAATTTGTACGTCAGTGACATACAGTGCTGGTATTACAACAGCTGTCGAATTTGTTCCGTTTAATATAAGTCTGCTGACCCATGATATGTCGCACATCCACCTGCTGAAGACCGCATCGTAACAGATGTGCTGATTTTTACAGTGTCTGGAGTGATGGAGAGTGCGTCTGTGGCGGCAGATCTCAACGAAAACTTCACGTCCCTGGTGGGTTCTCTGCTGCCGAGGCCAACGAGGGAAGAGCAGGAGGCGGCGGCGCAGCAGCTGGAGGACTTCTACTTTGGGGACCAAGGATTCTCACAGCAACAGCCGCAGGCCGTATATGATGTCTGTATCGACATTTAATTGACTCTTAGATATCTAAAGATGTATGTGAAATGTATTCGCAGGTGTAAATACCAACAACCATTGGCTGTATAAGGGAATGACGACAGTGAAAATTAATTCCGAACTGGGACTTGAACCAGGATTTCCCATTGCAAGCGAGTGGTCAGCTTGTCGTTGTCTGTGCACGACTCACACCGAGACCCAAAGTTCCACACGTCGTCGTTCCTGCACCACAAAGTGTACTGGCACACACGTTATGCAAATCCGTACAACGGGGGACATTTAAAGTCGCTACTTGGTATCGACAGTTAAATACGATATTCCAGTGCCCCTATTGTTAAGAAGAACGATGCAATGTTCCTTCGGACATGGATGCATGGACGTGAGTCGTGCAGGGATAGCCAAATCGGTTATGGCGGCGGCTAGCGTACAGCGTGAAATCTCGGTTCGACTCCCCGTCCAGCACAAGTTTTCTTTGTCGTCATTCGCTTATACAGCTGATACTTGTGCGTATTCGCAACTACAAATACATTTCATGCATTATATAACAGCTGTAGTTGCCACGGTGCCTGTTCCTTCGGACATCCATGGATGTTCTAGGGAACACTGCACCGTTCTTCGTAACAACACAGACACTGCAATATCGTATCTAGAGATGCGCTTCTGTACAGTAACATACAAAACAATTTACTGCTGTTTGTATCCAGAGTACAAGAGGAATCCTGTAAGACCTCGACCTAGGACAAGGGTAGTGGTTACGTCAAGGAAATTCTGATTTTGTTTTGTAACATATTATTGTCGATTCGGATGAGATAAGTGGGACGTGAATCACAAGAAAACGCAAACACAGGCTTGTAGTTCACAAAGTTTTATTACACATATCCCCCTACAAAAGCAGTACAAAATATTTTACGTACCTGGCTTCCAATAGCCACCAATAACAAATATAATTAAAAACCTTATAGAGCCTTTATAATATTATACAGAATGAAACAAGTTAAGTAAAGTTCCTTCCTTTTAACTAAAGAGCAGACACCATATCCATGTAAGTATATAGTGCTGTCAACACCGGCCATGACCTTCTTCTTCTGTACGGATGCACACTTATTCCTCGAAATCTTAGGAGACTTGGTAAGAATGTCTTCCACGAGCAATGAGTGTGTTGGGGTAGGACACTACGAATGTAGTGTGTGGACATACAAGGTGAGAATGGTGGGTCTCACGGGAAGCGTGCGCGAGATAGTCCCTGCAGTCGCGCTATCCTCTGTGCCCTCGGTGGCTATGGACCAAACATAGCACAGAAGCTAGCCGAAGGAGGCACAAATGGCGAGCGGAAAAAAAAAAAAAAAAAAAAAAAAAAAAAAAAAAAAAAAAAAAAAAAAAAAAAAATGTGACTCAGCTGGATAGAGCGTCTGACATGTAAGCAGGAGATCCCGGGTTCGAGTCCCGGTCGGGACATACATTTTCACCTGTAGGTATTAATATAATACCAAAATAACAAATAGTTCCAGATAAAAATAGAGGAGCAGCATAATTGACCACAAATTTAACAGGAATTTACCAGGACCAAATCCCAATTGGTGAAACAAGCAACAGTACAGAATATTAAATAACAAATTCCAAGTAAATGAGCAAAATCTTGGACCAATAGACAGATCATAGAACCACGGCATTCCACCAATTATATAATTATATAGTGACTTATTCCACTGAACGCGTTCGTGACGTTCCTCTCTAGTATAACAACAATATTTAGGCAGACAGTTATCTTGCACGCAACAGCGGGCACAGCCCGACTGATGACCCACCCTAAAACAAGAGTGACCAAACTACTACTAACAGGGGACGCACCTTGACGCAGCTCGAACACATTAACGAGAGGAATCTCCTAATAATTACAGGAGAGAATACTCAACTACTGGGGCGATCAGCGACTCTGATAGGTTACAGCCAAGTAGCGCCAAGCGTCACCAAAACGTAGCTGGCAGAGCTAAAGGCGTCCGAACACATTTCAATCAAGGCACCGCCCCCTGTATTGGTCAATCCAGAACTGATTGGGCCCGCCGCTCGTAGTACACTGTAAGATTAAAAAAAAAGTACAGACTACCAAACTAAAGAACACAATACAAACCCTCTTACTTCAGAGTTATCTGCCCCCCCCCTTTAAATTTAAAACATACAAGACCTCAAACACCAAGCGAGATGGCGCAGTGGTTAGCACCATGGACTCGCATTCGGGAGGACGACGGTTCACTCCCGCGTCCGGCCATCCTGATTTAGGTTTTCCGTGATTTCCCTAAATCGCTGCAGGTAAATGCCGGGATGGTTCCTCTGAAAGGGCACGGCAGACTTCCTTCTCCGTCCTTCCCTAATTCGATGAAGCCGATGACCTCGCTGTTTGGTCTCTTCCCCAAAACAACCCCAAAGCCCTCAAACAAATAGCATGGAAAATTATTCTTTACTCTTAGAAGCAGACTCCAATAAGAAGCATAAAGTCTGGAGAAGTTAACGGCCTTCCGACGCAAGAGCATAAAATCCCATAATACAAGACACCAAATGTCACGGCCTCTCCAAACGAAGACCACAGAATAAGTCATAAGATGTTCATGTAACATTACAAGCACACTATCTTAACACTAGCTGAGGCCCACCTTTAGTAGCACCAAACGTCGAGAATCCACATAGCATAGATAGGCATCCAGCATCAGGTGGTACAATATACACACTTGCTAGTGCATTGGAGGCCATCAGCACCATCTCGCCGCCGACACTCTCAGCACCGCGAACAACCAACGCCCCTTCGTAACGGTCACTCCAAGAGTCGCCAACACAACATATGCCCAAGAAACGGGCAAGCACAGCCACTAGGGAATCGGAGCGAAAAACCAAGAGAGTCATAGCCGGAAGCGCCGCGCTTAAATAGCGACCACAAGAGGAAAACCAAAGAGAAAACGCGCATGGCAGAACGAGCGGGATTACTGCCCCTACAAGATAAGAGAATCACTGGCGCCAGCGACTCCCCCACGGCTCAATAAGGATCCGAGGGATTAATTATCTGATACGCTTGTAATTGGGAAAGGTTCTATTTTTATTTCCTTTTGAGTGTCACCCATTAGAAGGCCACACCATGGGGAGGTGGTCAAACTGTTAGTGACGCAAGAGCCGACGTCCAACGCTACTTCCGCGAGCCCCATGGGCTAATTGTTTGGTATTCAGACCTGGACCTGTCTGTTAATGTTTATGCACCGATTTTTACAAGACTGGTGAAAAGAACAAAACACGAAACGTCTCTGTGTAAAAGAGATTCCTGCAACTGTAACTGGAGGAACATGGCGCTACAGTAGACTCACCTCATGATTTCTGCTACTCGGTCCGCATCAGGGGTGCTGGAACCTGTTACATCTCACATGTCTCACCTGGCCTGCACTCGTTCTGACGTTGCACTCTAAGAGGTAGCACATACACCATCTTTGAATTAAATTATTGACGTGGGAAGAGATAGATTGCCCAGAAAAGAAGTAGACAATTCTTCTGGTAAAAGTAAATTATATTGTCGACGTTCTGTGTCCTCCAATTAAGTTGGTGCATATCAGAAACAACTTCAAATTAAAACAAGTGTGTGTCACCCCAGAACTCACTGAGCCTTCAGGGAAGTCACTAGTTCAAAGTAATTGTCTGTCCAATGTACCTTCGACGAACTAGTCATCCCAGTAGAATGTGGAGGAAAATATGCTGCAATGCGCGACTTTGTAAGAGACACGCCAAGACAGTTGTGACACTGTTCACCACCTCGATGCGCAGGTTTCTGCCCTGCTGCTATATTTCCACACACAATCGTGACCAGAAGGCAGTCTACTTCTGTTTACAACAACACCGAACGTGTAGACACTAAGACAAAAACATAGCCTTACTTACCACTACGAATGCAAGACATGACGTAGTAGCATGACATAAACTTTGTCCCTCTAATCTAGCCACATTTAAATCTGTAGTTATTTTCATAGTTAAAAATATAAGATTTCGATACCAATCAAAGTAACTTCGTAAGTCATTTTCGAAAGTTATACTTTGCAAAAATCAGATGAACCAACAATAAAGCTTTGTGGGCTGCTGAGATTGACTTGACACATCCTCTGTCTTCAAATCCATGATGATCTGTATTGAGCAGATGTGATATTACCCCTATTTCTGACTTTTTAGCAAGTGGTGACATCAGACATGTCATTTTTCATGACAATCAGGATTAAGCTATTTTTCACACCAGTAAGCCATATTTATACCCACTCATTGCACTTATTGTAAAATTTTACGATCTATGTGTCTACTGCAAAACGTGTTTCTATTCAAGAACTGTTTTTCCCCTCCAACCTTCAGTGCCAGGGACGAGTCCATCCTGCTGTTGCCATAGGGTGTTTTGTTTTCTGTTTTGCTTCTTACTTTCTAGTTTAGACTGTATTCCTACTCCAAGCTTCTAGAACATTTCGCTTTCGTCGCTTTCTGGGATCTCACTTCCTCCCACATCTTCTGCTGGTGGGTGTGCCACACCTTCTTGCACAGCAATGGAAAAATGGCTGCCTCTCACGTCCCTGAATTACGATTCTGTATTCGTTTAAAATTCACATAAATCTTGAAGCAAAAGTCGGATCTTGATGCGGGTTGCATGAATAAACTGAAAAACTCTTAGAACACATTTTATGCTTTGTTTGAAAAGAAGTTTCGTTTTATTTCAACTCAAGAGATTACGTAATGTTAGGTTGGGAAACGAGCATGGGTAGGTAAATAGCATGTCATTGCCTCGCCTTATAAGACCTAAATGGGTTGGTTGTCCCTGACTGACACCTAAAATGAGATGTATAGAATCGACAAAATGCATATTGAAGGTTGTTGTCCATGTCTGCTGGGCTCGTGTAAAAGGCATTCCAAAGATGCCAGCTATTGTTACAGCATCATTTAAGTTGACTATAAACTCTCAAGAAGTGCTGACAGGAAGCAGCACTTTCTTGGGGAGTGCTGTTAAGAGGAGAAATCATTAACAATGCCTACATTCTGGTCTTTACGGTGACAGCTTGAATGACCTCAATGTTTAAACAAATTCAGGAGCTGTTTGGCTCTATCAAACGTGAATAGTCGTCTGACAGTCTTCCTGTCTGGAGAGAAAGAGGATTTAGAAGTTTCTAATAGTTTGGAATTCTGGCTGCAGTAAGCCAACATTTGTTTCCGGAGAGCTTTTCAAGTGCTTCATCATCCCTTACTATACCGATCCTGTTCATTTTTCTCCATCCACATGAATTGTCATATCTGAAAGCCATTCAAACATTTCTCCTTTTCTCGATAACTTCGATGTTTCTGTGTCATGTACAACATCACACCAAAAAGGCATTTCGCAAACGTCAAGTCCTATTGCTGTACCTCTCAATAATCCTGGCATTTTTCTAAACAATTATTTTCCACATAGTATCATTTTTTCCAGCCTTACATTTTCAATTCGAATTAAGCTGCTTCCTAAGTTAGTGAAGGAGTTTACATGTTCAATTTCCTTTCTATGTAGCCCTAATTAGTCTATGTATGTCCCTGATGTTTTGATTGTTTCTGTCTTGGATGATGAAAATAGCAAGGACTCACAGCACTGTAAATCCACAGTCCGGTCACGTTAATGAAACCACCGTCTGTGTTCGACATCGCTGTGCAACAACAACAAACGGACAGAAAGTGACACACCTAACAGTGGAAGGTACATAAAGCGTGGAAAACAGTGCAGATGTTATCGTAATACATAAACTGAGCAATTGATCCGATGATCACTGGCTTTCGGACAAAGAATGGAATCATTCTCGTAACGGCTGAGCCCGTAAACTGTTAGCGTGTTGTTGTGTTGTTGTGGCAAAATATCCCTAACCAAAACTTGCGCCCAGGCAACAGGGCGCGCCACGAGCCGTAGATGACCGGGGTAAAGACGACTGCAGAGGTGTCTACGGGCGAACACATATGCAGCTGTTGAGCAACTGACCACCCAGATGAACCAACGTGCTACCATCAGTGTGTCCTCAATGACTGTACACCGAACGCTGCAGTGTATGCTCCTCTACTGCAGGAACTTGGTTCATGCACCCATAGTCACTGTTGTTCATCGTTGACAAAGCCTGGATTTTGCAAGCCACTCCCTCAGTTGGACTTCCACCGAGTGGCGACAGGTAGTGTTTTCAGATGAAACCACCATAAGCATCTTCCGCCAATTTTATAGTTTTTGTTGTTGTTAGTCACAAAGTTGTGTTTTGTGGTGCATTTGTAAATATTTACCGTTCTAAACACTTAAGTGCTGTAGTTAGTTAGTTAGTTAATTAATGAGTTACATGTTCCATAGAACATCTGAACGATTGTTTTATCGAAGTTATGCGAAACGAGTCAGTTTACAGGATATGTATACTGGCTACCACTTTTTGAGTAGAAATTCATAAATGTAATAGAAGGGATTGACCAGGAGAAATGATTTCAAATTAGATTTAAAACTTACTTCGCCACCCGTCCGACATTTTATGTTATTGGGCAAGTGATCAAAAATTTCTATTGCCGCAAATTTAACCCCTCCCTAAGCCACTGACAGCTTTAACAGTAGTTAACGTAGGTTACTTTTTCTGGTGTGCGTACTGTAAGACCTTCAAGACACACACCATCAGATTATTCGACTTGTCGCTCTAACGAAGTAGGCGAGTGTCAGCAATATGTCTCGTGGTCTTATCGTGGCGTGTTTATCTTCTGCCGTTAGGTCAGACGATAGAAATGCCACTTGCACCCTTCGAGTGGCAGATTGACGGTGACCAACTTTAAACAGAACGTGATTAATTTTCACACGCTTTTATTAAAATAATAAAAAGCATAGACATTATGTAACTTGATTCTGCTGTTTACAATTGACAATCTGAAGTTCCTTTGGTCTTGGTACGTAATCTTATTCTCAGATATCTCTGATACTTGACAAAAGTGTCTATACATTTATCTTCATGACTATGTACAGGAATATGATAATCTTATTAGGTGCAGACTGAAACTTGACTATATACTGGTACAGACTAATGCAGACTGGTACAGACTGCTGCAGACAAATGCAGACTTGTACAGACTGGTGCAGACAGGAGCAGACAAAAGCAGACTGACTAATTGGAGGTCTGTACACTCGTTATAATACCTTGCGCGTTCAGGTATCACTGCGCGAGTGTGATCCACGAGGAGAAAAGGTTCTACGTTAGCAGCAGTCTCATTGGCTGCGTTACATATTACTACACGGATCGGCGGAAGCAGAATTTGGTCCGTCTCTAAGGCAGCGCCATCTCGTAGTGCGGAGACGGACGAGTGCTGCACCTGCGCTGTTGTGCTTAGCGGGGCGCGCTCGAGTGGGAAAGTTGTGTACGTGCTGACTACGCCGAACTGTGTACACAACGCTTTTCCTCTCTAGGGTTGTAGGTATGTACATCATTGTTCCTCTCAAACGTCATCAGCGAAAACATGCATTGTGACGGCACAGCTAAAACGCCTAACTCCTTGGTTAGGTTAGGTTAGTGTTGTTTAACGTCCCGTCGACAACGAGGTCATTAGAGACGGAGCGCTAGCTCGGGTTAGGGAAGGATGGGGAAGGAAATCGGCCGTGCCCTTTGAAAGGAACCATCCCAGCATTTGCCTGAAACGATTTAGGGAAAGCACGGAAAACCTAAATCAGGATGGCTGGAGACGGGATTGAACCGTCGTCCTCCCGAATGCGAGTCCATAACTCCTTGAAGAGGTACCTAAATGCCATGGGTGAGCACCACATATTATTCTTATTGATCTCTCTCTCTCTGTCCGAACAGGCCTGGGAAGGCCCAAAGGTACCGTCCGGCCGCCATGTCATCCTCAGACCACAGGCGTCACTGGATGTGGGTATGGAGGGGCATGTGGTCAGGACACCGCTCTCCGGAGACGCTACTTTTCAATCAAGTTGCACCTCAGTTTGCCTCACAAGGGCTGAGTGCACCCCGTTTGCCAACAGTGCTTGCCAGACTTGATGGTCACCCATCCAAGTGCTAGCCAAGCCCGACAGCGCTTAACTTCGGTAATCTGATGGGAACAGGTGTTATCAGTGCTGCAAGACCGTTGGCTGTTCTCACTGATAGCTTTTGTGCAATCAATACTTTCTTCCTAAATGATGGTTTAACGTAGAAAAGAATTCCCTACGACATTACTGTGTGGAAATATGCAAAATATGTCAGGGGGTTTCCAAGTTTAGCACTTATGAGGAAGAGCAAAAGTAACTGAACTTACGTGTTTGAGAAGCTCAGTAATATGCTTCTTCCAGGCCAAGTTTTCATCAGTATGTACACCCCATAATTTAGAGTGTGACTCTATTTGCTGTACAGAGCTAAATGTAGCGTGTTCCTTCAAAATTTACAGAGAGGTCTTTTTCAGATACCCATTTAATCATTCTTTTGAAAATATCATGTATTAACTCTTCCGCTACTTTCTCTGTAATGGGATTTGTAACAACACTAGTACCGTCTGCACCAAGAACCAACATTAAAGCAATTTGGAATATATTGTTAATTTTTCACTTACAGAATTTTATGGCGAGTGAAATGTTATGTAATTTAGAATTCTTTATATAACATGTAGACAATTAATCCACACGTCGTCAGTCGTGAACCATCTTGTACCATGAAGCAGAACAAAGTCTTTTGTCATGGGGCATCTGGTACTTTACGAATGAACTGAGTTTCTTTAATGTCTTAACAATTTTATCTACCTTGAAAACAGAAATCTGTGGTAATTTCTAGTAGCTATTTCAAAACATATGCATCTGCCTAATTTGATTTCACTTACTGATTATTGATAAGTAGTAGAGTAATAATGTAGGAGATGGACTCTTAAATATAGTAGCCACAACGTTTTCTCGAGAACAACGCTTTTAAATTTCAATCTAATATTTGTTCCTAGGTACGTGACCATACTGGAATACATTTTCACATTTGACAAAACATCAATTTTATGGAGTAACTTTTATAATTTCAGAAAAATAATGCAGCACAAAATGTGAATAGCATCATTTCATAATGGAATAAGATAGTATGTTAAATTTCTGTTACAAGGATTGCTAGAGACAAAAATTTAAAAAGTATGCCATGTCAGGACACTCTACCCTACTTCATAGTGGTAGAGAACGGTGATCAGTTCTCCCTGAATCCTGTATGCACCTAAAAATTTCCGTTCTTTTCTTTATTAAGTCTCTATTTCCCTATCAGTTATTTTAATAGTACTTTTCAGGTATTGCTAGAGTAGCATAATTTTTGGAGAAATATTTTTCTTGCTGAAACGGCTTGTAAAACACCCTAAAATCACCTGGCTTTTTTTATAAATTTGCAGATGATTTCCGACTTGTACTTTATACAAGACACGCAGGCTTTCGCCAGGGTCGTGGCGAACACGAGCTCGTTCCCGCTGTACTACTACTATTTTGACTATGACGGCTACGGATCCACTGAATATGGTAAGCCTCGTTCTCACATTTTACTACACCGCTTACAGCTTATGTTCTATTCGAGTAACGGTGCACAGTTTACCTATAAATTTGCGAAAGTTATGACATTTCTCTGTGACTCCAAATTGCTACAAATCAAGTACAAAGACGAGTGACAGTTGTCAGAAGTATTTTAAGTTTAGCTCTGATTCTTGAGAATAATAACGAATGTTGAATGTTCTCATAAGGATTTGAGTGCGGTTCCGAGTTGTGGGCTACTTAGTACATTGCAAACCTTTGAGATTCGTCTACTTCATGATGAATGCTGTCCTCATCTTACATGGAATAGGTTTTCCCAAGAAATTACATTCCAGTTATTTTTTCGTACAGTTTACCATATTCCTCATCTAGCTTGAATTTCCCTTGGACGCTTACGTACTCGCTTACAAACAGTGCCTCGAGTTGTTTCCAAGCTGTTCTTTTTCTGTTTTTTATGTATTTACGTTCTTGCGGCTACACTGTATGCTAACTTTCTGAAAGTAGGCAATAGTCACTGAGAGGGGGGCGATTATGAAGGGGTTAGCGTAGACCATCATCCGTCGCAGAAACTGTCATTAGGTAAAATGATGTAGAAACTACTATGATTCCCATTGACGGTATAAAAGAAGATGAGCACACTGATTTGCTAATTTCCTTTGTGGGAAGTGAAGTAATAGCCAATATTAAAATTATACCTCACCAATGTAACAGAATAAAGAGAGGTCAAAATGTAAACACAACGATCTTTGGATGCCCGATGTAAAAGGAACAGGTCAAGAAGCAGTTGGGAAAAAATCCACAAAATTATAATAACTTCAAAAACATCATGGACGATGTAACACAAAAACTGACTCTGCCAAAACCATTTGAATGCAGCTGGAACCTCATGCCTGAGAGTCGATAAGGATACGTCGATGGATGGAGAAAAACGAGGGAAAATTATCGGGGAAATTCTAGAACAAAATTCGAATGACGTCCACTACATACGATTCATAAAAAAAGTTTGCGGTTGAAAATACGAGAGTGACAGGTGAAGCCGTCCTCCGTCTACCTGCTGTCGTCGACTATTCTGACGGAAGATATAAGGTTACTATGTTCTGTACAAGCCAGGATTTTAGTTATATATGTACATCAGATGGAGCAGCCACAAACATCTTCACTGTAACGGCGACTAAATTTCGGCTTTTCCTAATAGTTAATGTTACCTTTTTGGCTGAGTCGATCTGCGTTACCGAAGACAATATAGCTAGTAACGTCTTTGGGTGTTAGTTATTATTCACCAATATAAGCGATGTTATGGAAAGCGGTTTAGTTTTTTATTGAAAACATTCAATAATAATTACATGACCATGAATGATTGCCTTTTGTATAGAGGGAAAAGGAGGATTGATCCTACAATTACTCTCAGCAATTACGGCAACTAAAATGTCCATGATTTTTATAGTTCGTCACTCAAAGACATTATAGCAAGGACTATGGTCCATTATTATACTTCGCTACAGTCATTCAAACTTCGTACGCTTTTATTTTCTCAAAGCTAAGTGGCCAATTCCGTTCTTATATTCAATTTAACGTCCCTTCGTATAGTCCACAAATCCGATTATCAGTTATTCGGCATGTAGCAGCACTCTGTCTTCAGGCTACAAGAGGCCCATCGGGACCATCCGACCGCCGTGTCATCCTCAGCTGAGGATGCGGATAGGAGGGGTGTGTGGTCAGCACACCGCTCTCCCGGTCGTTACGATGGTTTTCTATGACCGGAGCCGCAACTATTCGGTCGATTAGCTCCTCAATTGGCATCACGAGGCTGAGTGCACCCCCGAAAACAGCAACAGCGCATGACGGCCCGGATGTTCACCCATCCAAGTGCCGGCCACACCCGACAGCGCTTAACTTCGGTGATCTGACGGGAACCGTTGTATCCACTGTCACAAGGCCGTTGCCATATTTGGCATGTACTAGAATTTAATACTGAGGACTACTTTTTCTCGCTCACACAATTCCTCAGATATTCTCAGTCTGTGACCTACAGCAAAAGTCTGTCCAATGTAAATTAACCATAGTTAATTTCCTTTGCAATTTGACAAAAGTGTCCTGACCCCTTCCGTAGCGTATCACACGCAAGTTCCCACTATAACGCACGCCGGAGCTACGTAGACTTCATTCAGAGCGAGAAAAACAAGACAAGAGAACCAACAATACCCGGACATGGTTTATGTAGTAGAATTTAGGAACAAAAGTTGATTTCTCTGAAGCGAAACTTTGCTGCGGGCATTATCCTGATGAGATATTATGTACCGATAACTTAATCAAAACCTTTTCAAAGCTATTAATTATTACCGATATCATCGATCACCTCTCCCCTATATAAATATAAGCCTGATAATATTGTTCTTAATTAAGAGCGCGGTTATACAGGTTGATAAAAATTGCTTTGATATTTTCGATTAAATGATTTATAAGTTCCGAAGACGACCTAAAGTTTTGGGTCAAATTTTAAAATAATTTCGACAGAGACCACTCCCGCAAAGATTTTGACAGTATAACCTGAGATGAACACCAAAGAGAAGACGACGTACTCCGTGCACACAGAGATTTCGAATAAAAGGGTATCTTATTCCGAATGAAAGAAGAGTTGATTGTCGAATTCAGTAAGACTTCGTGTGGTCCCCGTTGACCCAATGAAATTAATATAAATAATAATAGTGAGGTAGAATATTTAGGTATTATGTCTATCAAAATCGTTTGTGGTGCTTCGAAATTTAAGAGTTATAATTGGCAAGTGAAGTTGTCCGAGCTTTCAAAGCAAATATTCGTTTCCTTATAGCTGTTCATGTATCTGTACTGCGGTAACTTATTTGTGTTTTACAGGTATGGCACATGCTCAGGAAACGGGATACCTATTCATGCAATTGGTGGGAGGACCAAACAAAGATCCAAACTCAAATGACGGCAAGGTACTGGATCTGCTGACCACCCTCTGGACGAACTTCGCCAAGTATGGGTAAGTTCAAAAATTACTAGGAAGTTTCGTTGTATGTAATTGTGGGAAATCGAAATATTTACATATACACTGTAAAAAAAGTTTCGGTAATATTGGATGATTTAATCAAAAATTCAAGAGAAAGAGTTTCACAAATTCTGCAAGTCAGTAACGCGTTGGTCCACTTCTGGCCCTTATACAAGTAATTATTCGGCTTGTCAATGATTGATAAAGTTATTGTATGTTCTTCTGAGGGATATCATGCCAAATTCTGTCCAATTGGCGCCTTAATCGTCAAAATCCCGAGCTGGTTCGAGGGCCCTGTCCATATTGCTCCTAACGCTGTCAGGTAGGAAGAGATACGGTGAACATGCTGGCTAAGATAGGGTTTGGCAAGGACAAAGACAAGCAGTAGAAACTCTCGGCTTGCGCTGTCGGGAATTATCTTGCTGAAATGCAAGTCCGGGATGGCTTGCCATGAAGGACAACAAAACACGGCGTGGAACACCGTCGATGTACCGCTGTGCTGTAAGGGCGCTAAGGACGACAACCAACTCTCTCTCTGCTCTGGTGATGGCAATCTCCTTAGAGATTGTCTATATTCTGGTGTTTGTTGTCCTTGTCGTGGTACTGGGTTGAAATTTGTTTCTGGGCCTGTTGGAGGGCATTGGACTAGTCTGAGCAGACAGGAATCCATTACTAGGTGTGCTATAAAGCTGGCGAACTACGACAAACAAAGCGGCCTGCTATGAAAAGGAATGGCACCCGAGAACATCACTTACGGTTGTCAGGTTGCATGGCGGGCGACAGTCGTTATCCCACCACTGTCTAGGGCTTCTCGAGACACGTCTTCGGCCTGGAACCGCATCCACTGGAGTAGAATTGTCTTCAGTGACGAGTCCTGCATCGAACTGTGCCCCGATGAGTAGCGAATACACTTGGAGACGACTCGCACGACGATGGAATACGAACCTGTCACCCGCCACATGGCCCTACAATTAGGAACGATGATGCCGCATTCCATTCATTTCTTATTTACACGTCTATTTCCGTAGAACAAAACTGAGGAGCAAATCTCCATGGTCGTGGAACGTGTAAGTACATGACCTTACAACATAAAAGTAATAACATGTAAAATAAAATGACTATGACTCCTAAAAAGACGTCAAGCTTTAACTTTGCGTATACGCAATCAACAACGTAACAAAGGAATCAACTTAATTTTTCAAGGAACTCCTCGACAGAATAGAAGGAGTGAGCCATGAGGAAACTCTTCAGTTTCGATTTGAGAACTCGTTGATTATTGCTAGGATTTTTAAATTCTTATGGTAGCTTTTTGAAAATGGATGCAGCAGAATACTGCACTGCTTTCTGCACAAGAGTCAAGGAAGTTCGATCCAAATGCAGATTGGATTTCTGCCCAGTATTAATTTAGTGAAAGCTGCTTAGTCTCGGGAATAAGCAGATATTGTTAACAAGAAATGACACTAAAGAACACGTATATCGAGAGGACAATGTCAGGATATGCAGACTAATGAACAGAGGTCGACAAGAGGCTCGCTAACTTACACCACGTATTACCAGAACCGTCCATTTTGCCCTTTGAGAAAGGAGAGAGTTACCCCAAAATATAATGCCACACGTCATAAGCAAATGAAAATAAGCACAGTAGACTGCTTTTCGTGTCGAACCATCACTTGCTTCAGATACTGTTTTCATAGGGGAACTGGCAAGATTGAGTCTTTGAACAAGATACTGAACATGGGCTTTCCACGACAGTTTAATGTCGATGTCAACACACAGAAATTTTAACTTTTCAGTATCACTAACCTTATATTCATTCTGTGTAATTAGAACGTCAGATTTTTTTGAATTGTGTGTTCTGAGTCTTACTGTGCGTTAGTTTGTTTTCTACAATTCATGAAATAATGTATTGAAATGCACTATTTGAAACAAATCCAACGATCTACACAAACTCATTGACCACCAAATTAGTGTCACCAACAAAGAGAGTTATTTTAGAATCACCACTTATGTTGGAAGATACATATCATTCATACAAATAAGGAACAGGAGTGGCCCCAGCACTGGAGCACACCCCATTTAACTGTGTCCCATTCAGACCCCACATCGTAGCCATTTTAAGTACTACAGGGAACTACCTTTTGCCGTCTCTTCTTAAAGTCAATCAATTGTGAGCTACCCCCTGTATTCGATAATGGTTCAACTTCTGGAGTAACATTTTGTGATCAACACAATCGAACGCCGTGGTTAAATCAAGAAATACGCCAATCGTTGGAAACGTTTTGTTTAATCCATCCAGTACCTCAGAGAGAAAAGGGATATAGCATTTTCAGTTGTTAAACCACTTCTAAGACCAAATTTTATATTTGACAGCAAATTATGCCAAATGAAATGATCAATTATCCTTACGTACATAGCCTTTTAGCCTTTTCAACACCTTTAGCAAATACTGATGCCATGGAAATATGTCTAAAGTTGTCTGCATTATTCCTTTCTCCCTTTTTATTAAGCTGTACTACTGAATACTTTAACGTCCAAGAAACTGACCATTCCTAAAGGAAGATAATGCCCTCCCACTCACGCCGAGAGTTTCTACTGCTTGTCTTCGTGCTTGGCAAACTCTACCTCGGCCAACATGGTCGTCTGATCTCTCCCCAACTGAGAACGTTTGGAGCATCATGGGCACGGCCCTCCAACCTGCTCCGGGTTTCGATGTTCTAATGCGCCAGAAGTTGGCACGAAAACTCTCAGGAGGACATTCAACTCTGTCAATCAATTCCAAGCCGAATGCTTGCTTGTATAAGGGCCAGAGGTGGACCAACGCGTCATTGACTTTCCCAATTTCTGAAGCTCTTTCTCTTGAATAAATCATCACTTTTTTCTGAAATTGTAATCATTTTTTTGTCTGTACTTGTACTTCACATCTAGCGATTTCCGCCCCATTCGGACAGCGTCTTCGTGGTGCTTCGTTTCCTTTTTGTCGTAGGGTGTAATTTGTTTAGTAAATCTTGCCAATACTATTATTTCAGCCGACATTTAGCACGTCATATTCAGAACATTTGACTTGTAATCGTGATTTGTATATTTCGTGCTTTCCCCAAAACATTTCATGCCATGCACAGCCGCTTGTCTTCTTCAACATAACCTACTGTTACTAATGCCATCTTAGCACTGGAGTGAACATTAAAGTAGATGTGTAATTCGGTGATGGAATGGAATTTCAGGTTTAGGACCATTTAACACTTATAGATTTTGAGGGGCAAGACGTGTCTTCTTGTTGCACCACATGTAACCGATAACTGCCGCTGCAGCCGTAGGTCACGTTGTCGAGCACTTGGCTTGTGATCGTTTCTGAATGCTCACAAGCCACTTCGGAAGCCACGCCCTCTTTCACATTCTCGGCCACGTAGGCGCTCACGCCGAATTTGAGGAAGGATACAGCTGGTGCAGCCATGTCGTCTACGAGGCGTTAAACTCGAACTATTCGAACTCACATGCATCGCAGATACATAACCAGTTGTAGTTGTTACGGAAATGAGGTCTATTAAGCAAATGCTTACACATAGGTGATACGTTTCTCGAAGATAGAATATACTGTTACTACCAATTATATGAAGAAGAAAGCAAGTTACTTCATTGATGTCAATGCAGCTTATTGTGATGGAAAACAGAAATACAGACAATATTATGAAGCGCAACTTCTACTCACAACAGGCAGCACATCAGCATCATTTAAATTAAGGAGCCTAGTGTCTGTCCAGATTTCGTGTGGCCAAACAAATGACTCTTTTTTATAGGTGTATAATTTATAAAACGATTCATTGTTCTAACATGTTGAAGAGAGTTCTTTCTGTATTCTTGGAGGCACTCTGTTATAAGTGTTGCCTTAAATTGCTTCGTTATCAGTTCTTTGTGTTGATGTTCAGGATCATACCTTGAAATTTTTCTCACTAATTTTTTCATTTCGAATGGTGCACGCTGCGCTTTCTTAATAGATCGTTTATGAGACATTGTTATTCTTATTTCTATTGGGATATTTTGTTGCTTTGGAAACTTGATTGAAGTCACTGGGTATTCTACGTTACGTTTGTATTTTGCATGATATACGGGGTGTCCCATTTAACTTGTTCGCATAAAATAACTTTTCCCTGTTGCGTTAAATGAAAAACTGTTTAAACCAATGTTTTTGACATAAGTGTGTAGTTATTGCTACCAGTATAAGTTTTATGTATCCACACAGATGTAGGAGAGGTTAGCGTTTAAATTTTTCAAGTAGAACCATATACGTTTCAGTCAAGAATACACTCGCCTTCTCCAGGAACTACTCAAAAATGAATTAACTGTACCATTTCAATTCACGAAACTGGTAGCTATGGAAATGATAAATATTGCATAACTTCTCTAATTTGAATATCACTTCAGTGTATTTCTTTAACTAAATCATTTAATCGCGTCAAGGTGCCTTTGAACATTTTAAAATTACCAATAAACATTGAATGTAACAGTACTGCACTGATCAGCAATTGGATCCTGTTATTGTACAGTAATTATGACAACGCAGAAGTAACATGGACCTTTGTACTAACTTTTACTGTGATACTACCACCACAGGAAAAAGAGTGGTTACGTCCTAAGCTCAAAAGGATAAACACTGACATTTATACACAGTGTCGTTCTGTGGATGAAGGACGTCCTACGTCGTGCTAATACTTCCTCTGTGATGGTGGTACAGCAATCAGTAATAAGTTATTCATTTTCTCTGGTGTTGTTGGAACATTTTAGTAGACAGCATTCTACACAGCTCCCCACAGAAAGAAATCCAGTGGTGCAAGGTCCGGAGATCAGGTAGGCATGGTCCACCATGCTCAATCCCCCTACCATGGTATTTACGGTCCAGAATTCGTCGTACTAGTTAGGAATTATATTCAGGGCATCCATCGTGCTGTTACCACGTAACCATCCTCTGATTCAGAGATAAGGCTTCCAAGTGAAAAGGAAGAGTGTGTCTCACACATCGGGCATATTGTCTGCCATTTTGGTTGTCATTTACAAAGGAAGGCCCGTTACTGATTTCTCCAATAATTCCGCACCAAACATTAACGTTCCATGGTCGTAGACGCTCTACCTGTTGGAGCCATCGTGGATTGCCCGAGGACCAATAATGAATGTTTCTCATGCCGACAGTTCCTTTGCTGGATAATGTCACCCTGTCGGTGAAAAGGACATCTCAGAGGAATTACGGTTAGTCATAAGTAGTTGCTGAGAACGCTTCCAAATTTGAAACCTATTGTTGAAGTCACTTCCATGAATTTCTTTGTGTAAGTGAACTTGGTAAGGATCGAATTTATGACGTTGCAGACTGTGATGTGCACTTATTTTCGAGACACCAGCTTCATCTTGAATTCGTCTTGTGCTCATTTGTGGATTCACGGCTTCGTCTGTTCGTGTTCTACGACGATTTCTAGGTCTTGCATTTAACCTTTCCGATTCAAGTAGACGAGAAATGAGACAACCATACGTCTAGCGAGAAGGCGATGACTTGTCAGGGAATCGTCTACTGTACAATAGTTGTGCCTGAAAAGAATTTCGTCCGCCTACAGCAAATTAAAAAAATAGGTACGTACAGTCGTACTCAAAAGTATCCGAACGACCTGAATTGCATTTCGCCTGATTCACATGCAACCCACATAACGCAGCTGTCTAGCAGGTCCTCTAATCGCTCCTTGGTACAGTCGTTTGACTATTGAAAATGGTTCCAACAAGTCACCACTACAAAACACTGATCTGTATCGCAATAACTCAAGATAAAAAGTAATACTACGATACTACAAATATCAGGGAACACCTTATCACAGGTAAGACTGTCCTTAAGGCTTGTAAGCTCACATTTATTACAATGAATGACATACCGGAAATGTTACCACTCTCATTATTACGTCAGATAGGTAACGCACGTAGTAAGTTCGACGTATTCATGATTTCCTCTTCAAAGTAACATACCGTACTTATCATTTAACACAAAATGACATTAAAAATTTAAGTTATTCACGAGCAGATAGTTGAGAATATGTATGAACTTCAAATGACACGACGAAACGTCTCGTTCTGCATATGGATTCAAACTCAGGTCATGCACACTAAGCAAAGATTTCGTGACTGACGGAAACTAACAGTCATTCCTGATTAGGCATACAGAAAGTGATATACCTCGATTTTAGACAGTATCAGTTAGCAAATACCAACTTTAAATTACATAACGCAAACATTTATAACGGACGCGAATTCCTACCCAGCACCTATTGTCCCTGTTAACGAACTACAAGAGATGTTAAATATTGCTTCTTAACGAGTAACTTATTTGAAATGCCGTGAGGTAAAGCTTTGTGTTGGACAGGGATTCGAACTCAGAACATAATTAGATAGATATCGAAGCACAATCAACTGTGACGTACCGGATTTTCTCGGCAGTAGCTAGATGTTTTAACTGAAATGACGAGACGAAACATTAATTTTTTCCTTCCCAGGACTCCAACCCGACACCTATCGCTGTTATATTGTAGAGAAAAAGAACGTTAAATATGGGTTTGTTGCACCAGCAGCGACATGTGAGCATGTTTGAACTAGAAATAAATGACGAAGAGTTCAGTGCTGACTGGGAATAGAGTTCCACGCATACCGTGGTTGACTACACACGAAGAGACGTCAGCTACCGAATTTTTCTCCACCAGCGGCTCGGAATAACATCTTGAACTTACAGTGATCTCGCAAATAGTTCTGTGTCTCACTGGGAGTCAAAAACGTCAAATATCGTTAGTGTTGACATCGAATGAAAATACATTAAAAATCGAGATTATTATCATCCAGCAGATAGGTGTTCTCATGCTAGAGCTTAATAATACATAATGAAATCTTTAGTGCCGCGCCAGGAGTCGAACCCATTCTCGCACAATATGTGGAGATGTCGAGGAATCTGCAGTTTTGAACAAACAACAAACTGTAGCCGAGCTGTATTGTCACGAAGGGATCAAATTCTGCGTTAAGGGTGGTCTGAGTTGCATTCCCAGTTCAGAACCAATTTTATCGACATACAGAGGCTCAGATAAAAGATGGAATACGTGTCCTGTGAGCCTACATGGCGTTTGTTTCGTCACTAGAAATAAACAACTGGTATAAGAAAGGTTACTGGGGATAGAGTTCCCACATTTCGCCACTCCAGACTCTATTGTGGCTCAACCTAAGGTCTACTTGGTAGAGAAGGAATATCATTTTTAATGTGAATTTCAGACCACAATGCCATTATATCTTCTTCACTTGGTCTAGCCAGAAGAGAATGGAATTTGTCCCTCCCTATCTAAAATCACTGACCCAAGTTGGAATCGAACCCACACTATACATATATGAACCTATCATCAACCCAACAGACCACCAAATCCTTTTCTCAAGAGCTCATTTTTCTGTCATAGCGCCGTTGCACCACACTGGCTGAGAAATCTGACACACAGGCTCCCTGTATCAATTTGTAGCATGTTCAGTAAATTCATTTACTTGGTTGACCGAATCACCATGAACTAGCTGCCTCGGCTACCCAGTGCATGCATTCATCTTTATTTTGTAATCACCAAAATAAAATCACGTAACTGCCACCAAACAGAACTCCCAACAGTGTAGGATGCAGAAATTAAAATAGAAAGTGTTCCTTTCCACGTGAGCTACTCTATTGCGCTATCGGCTATCGGTTTGTTGAAAACGTCGTGCAGTCCAAAAGAAAAGGTATAACTGTTTGTCTCTCATAAGTATTGACCTGGTGACATGCAATATCCCACAGCGCAGTGGAACGCAGAAGTTCTGGAGGACTTGTTATTAACTTCTGGAGCTTTTATAGCTGTGTGTCACCTAGTGGCGTAATGGTCAGTATCGCGCACGGTAGATACGAAATCACGAGTTCTAGGGCATTCACTGCAATATTTTTAAAACGCAATTCTGCTGTTTGCTAAAATTATCAGTCTAATGGAACTTGTAACATAATTTCCTTCACTTCCCAACCCAAAATAGTCGTGTGTAGAAAAAGGGCTAACTACTGCAACATTTTGTTCATTTCAGGGATAATAGACAGCTAGACAGTAGACGCATCTCGAAACTTTTGTATGGGTACAGCGCATCGTGCCAAAACACGTCGGAAAAGTATTTTCTGCATTAGCTGTTGACTGTAATCAATAAACTGCATGTGCATTTTCAGACTGTAATAGATACTACTCACTTAGATTTTGATTGGGTCTGTGTTTAATTGGTATGCTGTGTCATATTCAAGAAGTACGCAAATGTGGCATTTCATAAATAAAGTTATGTATTCCTAGAAACCAAAAATTTTTCATGTCATCAGCTGGAAGAGGCGTTACCTGTTGTGCAGCATTGTAAGTTTTTCACCATTGCACTATGACCCGAAAGTACTTTCTTCCGATTTCCTTATCGATGTTTGATCTGACTGCTTGTAGCTCTTTCACAGAAGGGATAAAAACGCTACAGTCAGTGAGACTGGTACTGCGAGCCATATCAGACGCCTTTTCACAGGTCAGCACGTTACCACAGAGCTGGCCAAGAACTATGTGTCTTAGCTTCCTCTTACGAGACCAATAGTGGGTAGAACCTGTAAACCGCTATTTGAAGGACGAGATTAGTTGCGATTTCCACGTGCAACGACTTTCCTGGGCTGAAAACCGTAAATTTACAGTCTTTTGTTACTCCTCAAGCGATAATAAATCAGATTATTCAATGGAAATGACAGGTAAAATCAAGTGAACTTTGAGGCTTAATTCCGTACACACCAGGAAGTAAATCGTCGATCACATAGTTGCCAAACATACATTGCCTTGTTGCCAAATCTCAGTTACAATACCAGCAGGAAGAAGACAAACAGATGTGATGTTACAGCGGGCTGGGAAGTGAGCATAGCTGGTGTCTCCAACTCGCGGCTGCTACAGCCTGGAATACGTAATGCGTCTGATTCACATTTCTGTAACTGGGTATAGGGACTGGAGCGTAGATACTACTAATACTCAGAACTGACTGCAAACTAAGCATCATAAATAAGTAACTCTCATAGGTTCTTTTCATATTTCTTTCGTAAGTGTACTCAAAACTAAGAAATTCATTCACAGACGTTTCCGTGCCTCGCCGATAGTCGAGCACAACAAACCAATAAAAATAAAAAAAGAGAGTGTGTGTGTGTTGTGTGTGTGTGTGTGTGTGTGTGTGTGACAGAGAGAGAGAGAGAGAGAGAGAGAGAGATAAAAATCAAAAAGAATGAGAGAGAGAGTAAAAATTTGTAAAGAAATTGAATCATGGTATGTAAAGAAATCTTTCATTAAAATGCCACGTTCCACATCATTACGAAATATCGTATTCATGGTCTATGAAACAAGAATTAATCTAATGTAATCTAATCTAATCATATCATATTGATGGCTAGCCATGAAGAGTCATGAATTACAGAAGTTTTTGCCAATACCAGTAACCAAATCTAAACTTGAAAATAAAAGACGACAGTTTTTGTAATAAACCGGAACTTCTATCAAGACCCTTTCGCCCCTGTTAACTAACCACGAAAGATGTCTGATATACCTCTATTCTGAAGTAACAAAGTGTGCACGCATTTAAAGATGAAGTGCATGATGTGAAGTTCTGTGACGGAGATACGAACCCAACACGTAATCGGATTGTTAACTAAGTAAAATCAAATGTTAGGTATCGGTTTTTCTTACCTGTTGCTAGGCGCTTGACTCTAAAGTAAGGATACAAACTTTTGTGCCCAAGCGACAATCGAACTGCTCACCTACCGTGCATCCACGAATAGCTTAAGTCTCAGTCGCTTACTCACAAATAGTAAGATGTGTGCGTGTTTGACCAGAAATAACGACACCTATTGCGATTGTTGGCAACACATGAACAGACATTAAAAACGCATGTTAATTTTCACTAACAGGCCGCTGTGCACGTCATAGGGCTTGAAATGAAATTGTGAATAATTTTGTACTGAATCAGGATTCGGACCCATATACTTACCTTTGGAGGAGACCTAGAGAAGACTGCAGTCTTGAGAGAAGGAACATAATGATTGAACTATACTGTTAAGAGAGATTCAATTCCTCGAAAGAGGAGATACTAATTCGAATCACAATCCAGTACCAAATATTTCAACGTCCCTAGTTCAATCAAGTACAAGTAAAGTAAGAAACCTGTTCCTTTAAATGGCTATCGGTTCGTCGAATAAAATAAAATTTTCTAATGTAAGTAAGTATACCGGCGACTGTATTTCTGTCTACCATGACTTCCACTATGTCATTTCCCAATGTAAACCGGCTCTGCCCAGTTGGTAATGAAGGAACGTGATGTTTAACGCAGATTCTGGATTATAACGTCTTTCTCTTGATGTTAAGGGGCTCAAGCAAATCTGTTTGTGCCTCTTGAAAGTAAATGCCTGAACCCACGCATTGCACCTGTCATAGTTCGTTCCGCCAGGCATTGTGGCCACATTTCCCAGCCCCAGGAGTGTGCTGTAACAAGTGATGTGCTTAGCTTACAAAATTAATCACGGTGAAAAAACGCGAGACTGTTAAATGGTTAAGTAGAAGTAAGCTTCTGAAGGGGAGATTATGCTATTCTCATGTCAGCAGGATGTAAAGACCGTTCTAGGCATCATAGGCTCGATGTGAAGCCATTTTGAAATTTTCACAAATTCAGCAAATTTCTTAGTTCGAGAAAATCCACTGGGAAGTGTGAAGTTACCGGATAATTCAATTATTACCGTCATTATTACTATCATTTTCTTCATACCGCCGCTGGAACACTGTACTTGAAGATCATTTGATGCCTTTTGGTCATTATAGAAGTAGTTTCCAAAGAACAGGTTCTTTCCCTGTCTACGGAATCCTTTTCATGTTAATATCAAACATCAATTATAACTCGTAGATTACATTAAAACTAAAGTAATTGATGAAGACGTTACTTGGTAACAGAAACGCGCTGCCTTTCTTCATTTACTTGCGCCTAGAGATGGCTATCGAGTACTACCAAACCAAAAAACAAGAGATCTTACTGTCTTCCGATATACGTCGCCGTCAGTTCTTCCTTATGATTTGGTCGACATGACCTGTTTCAAGTAGTGTATGACAGACAATGTTTTAGAAAATCAATTGTTTTCCTTTGCAATAAACAGAAAAATTTTCGCAATATTAGTTCAAATTTAATATTCGCTTCTATACTGTAGGAAAGTATTTCACAGTTGCAAAACTCGCATCCGAATCTTTTACCTTACACTTGGTCGCTGACCATAAATTCTAGCTCCGAGTGACACCAGATTAAGTAACCTAATGTAGCGAAGCCTGTTTGCCAGTGCTCTTTCTCACGTCAAAATACGCAATTCACTCATTGGCCTTCATAAGTACACTGTAACAGTAATTTCTGTGTGTATGCAATGCATACGGATTAGAATTTAGTGGTGACCTCTCTTCCACTTCTGTGTACAATATGCCTGACCTAAACGGGCCTTTTATGGTTACAGGCCCTGGGCAGTGCAACATCATACTGACAACAGTAATGTGCTGATTCTGACAACCTGACTGTTCGTTTTACCTGATTTTGTAATAAGTTAAATAAAACAACATGAGCTTCCAGTGGGAGACATTTCGTCCTCCTTTTCACTCTGTGAAATTTGTCAGTAAGCTTTTTGCCTTCCAACCAGTGAAATGCGGTAGAGTACGGCCGGTATATGATTCACAAATCACGATTTAGTGCCGTTAAGACGATTTATTTATACGTCACAAAACTGCACATAGGTGCAATCGATTTCGAGGTGCAAAGTGTTTATCTTATTTTTGTGACAGGTGGGAATAAGTGATTTCCAAAGACTTTTTATTGTACTCAAATAATCTTTTATCACAAAGTAACAAGTTAAGTGTTTTATTCGTATCTATTTGGTAGGAAACTGTAATCGTGATGGAAGATTATACACCTGAATGTTTGACACAACTGGTAGGAGAAAACGCTGCATATTAACCAAACCCCGCGCCTCCTCTCCATATCCTCCTATGACACGAGCACGGGATTCTCCTTGCATACCGCTACAGAGCTGTTCCTAGCACAGCTTAGAAATGGCAACATCGTCACAAACATTAGGCAACACAGTGACAGGGCAATCACTTCCGCGTATGGCACTGAATTGACTCGCTAAATTCACTTGATATTCCCTTTCCATTTGAATGATTCGTGGTATATAATCCGCATCTAAACTAAGACACTAAGACAGAAAATTCAGTTTTTTGTCTAAAGAAATGCTATTCTTCAGGTAAGTGACAACTTTTATTATCTTTCACGATTCGTTATGAGGCTGAGCGACCAATACCATGATGAGAGCGGCGTAGAGGCAGCAGTGCGTCCGTAGCCCGTGGTACCGCCCGTGTCTCGGGTCAGAACGGCCCAATCAGTCGTCAGTTCTAACCGTTATAGGGGCCAGCGTGTGCGAGCTTTTTTTCTGATATATTTTATGGAGCTGCCAATTTCCAGAAAAAAATTTGTGTGGAAATCGGAAGAAAACCTTTACACATCAAATCCTCTTGGTAGTTCGACTCAGTAAGTTGCGTTAATGGTCATAGATCTTGGCTTTGTGACTGCCAAGCTGCTTCGCAATACCAGCGTCTCTGAAGAAATTCGAATCGACCATCAGCGATACGAATTTCAATATCGTTCATCACTTAAGACTCACATGCCAGGATGATAAGTATGAAGGAAATGAACCTCTTGATTACTATAGGGCCTCTATGCTAAATTTCCACAGTAGCATTTAGGAACTCCCTGCAGACATTTGCTAACAGCGGTTCTAGCAACTTACTTTTTCACTGGGTAGCTTCAAATATGGGCAATTTTGTCGCCTTAAATCCAATTGAATATTTTAAATATCACTTGTGAACAGCGTTCACTTCTCCATTAATTAAGGTATAGACCGCAAAACAAGCAATTTGCCTGAGTAGCTATAGAGCAGGTTCTAATAGGTATTGACACAATCTTTTACCATAGAGAATCAAAGAAAGAAACCAAACACATTACATTGCATTTACTCTCTGTGCCCTGACTAACACATATGAATCCATGACAATAATAAATTATTTGAGGAACCTCCAGTGAAAGGAAAAAGAACAGAATGTGACGCTTTAATTGTAGTGCACTGGATCAGAAAAAATGAAATTAATTCTGTGTCACATTGCTGTATTGCATTCTAGTATAATAAAATAATCATCAAATAAAAACGGTTTTGTGCCTCCTTTGCTATCAAGAGCGAAACACAAATCGTAGACAGATTTTATGGGTCACAACTCAACAACATTAAGGCATTTTACATGGTCGAGAGTGCGGAGTGGAGCAGACGTTGTCGGCAAAAGGCCAGACAATGCAGTGCCTCAGCCCCCGCCGGTAGGCAGTAAACGGGTCCCAGAGAACTCAGATGCATGCGGTGTTCAGAGGCAGATGGTCGGCAAAGAAATCTTTCGCTAAAACATTGTTGGACCAAACTATTATTACCATTGCGACAGAAAGAGAAATCTATTGTAGATTCTCTTGAATTACACTCATAGCTTCAGCACCGAGGGGAAAGGGGCGATAAAAACTTTGTCGACGTGTGCATTTAGTTATCAGAAATCGTATTAGACTACGGTCGTAGTCAAGAATAAAGTACTAAGGCTGAAGTCAAGACTTCCTGTGGGATTTGCCGCATTCTTCACTGTTGCCAGATCGAGCATATTGCCGGACATAGGATTCTGAGAGGAGCACAACTGTATTGCCCACCTTACGTGACGACTCTGGGGTCAATTTATTGCTCTAAGACTGTATCTACAACACATATTGCACGCTGAAGATCCACAACAATTAAAAAACAAAAGTAGTTTATGAGAGCAATGTTAACTATAGCGTTCGAAGTATTCATAGTATTGTATATGTGTGTGTCAAGGAAGACAAGGATACACAGTCTAGCTTCAATATTATAAATTCGCCTCAGTTTGCGGATGAACTCATAATCATTTTGAATATTTAGCAGTACTGTACTCATTGGTGTTAAACTCGTTTTCAACCAACGATTCCACAGCTACAGAAACACTACTTGTGATACCTCATAGACAAAATACTTACACAGTGCTATCAGACGAAAAGATGAACCTGACACAAATTGTGAGAAAATTGTTTTACAGCCTTCGTACCTGGATAATGAGCTTTTTCCTATTTGAGTTGTCTGTGAACGTTGCTGCTTGAGATGATTTAGGACGAAACTAAATTCCTTCAGCTACGACAATGTTTAAAGAAATCGTCTTAACGGCACTAAATCGTGATTTTTGAATCGTTTACCGGCCGTACTCTGCAGCATTTCGCTGGCTGAAAGGCAAAAAGCTTACTGAGAAACTTCACAGAAGGAAAAGGGGGACGAACTGTCTCCCACTGGAAGGTCATGTTGTTTTATTTAAATGATTACAAAATCAGGTAAAACGAACAGTCAGGTTGTCAGTATAAGCACATTACTGTTGTCAGTATGATGTTGCACTGCCCAGGGCCTGTAATGACAAAGAGCCCATTTAGGTCAGGCATATTGTACACAGAAGTGGAAGAGAGAACACCACTAAATTCTAATCCATACGCATTGTATACACACAGAAATTACTGTTACAGTGTACTTATGAACACAATGAGTGAATTGCGTATTTTCCGGTGAGAAAGATCACTGGCAAAAAGGCTTCGCTACATTAGGTTACTTAAACTGGTGTCACTCTGACCTAGAATTTTTGGTCAGCGACCAAGTGTAAGGTAAAAGATTCGGATGCGAGTTTTGCGATTGAGAAATACTTTCCTACAGTATAGAAGCGAATATTAAATTTGAACTAATATTACGAAAATTTTGTACTTGGATAGCTTAGAATGAAAATCTTTCTGTTTGTTGCAGAGGAAAACAATTGATTTTCTAAAACATTGTCTGTCATACACAACTTGAAACAGGTCATGTCGACCAAATCATATGGAAGAACTGACGGCGACGTACATCGGAAGGCAGTAAGATCTCTTGTTTTTTGGTTTGGCAGTACTCGACAGCCATTTTTAGGCACAAGTAAATGAAGAAAGGCAGCGCGTTTCTGTTACCAAGTAAAGTCTTCATCAATTACTTTAGTTTTAATGTAATCTACGAGTTATAACTGATGTTTGATATTAACATGAAAAGGATTCCGTGGATAGGGAAAGAACCTGTTTTTGGGAAACTACTTCTATAATGACCAAAAGGCATCAAATGATCTTCAAGTACAGTGTTCCAGCGGCGGTATGAAGAAAATGATAGTAATAATGACGGTAATAATCGAAATATCCGGTAACTTCACACTTCCCAGTGGATTTTCTCGAACTAAGAAATTTGCTGAATTTGTGAAAATTTCAAAATGGCTTCACATCGAGCCTATGATGCCTAGAACAGTCTTTACATCCTGCTGACATGAGACTAGCGTAATCTCCCCTTCAGAAGCTTACTTCCACTTAACTATTTAATAGTCTCGCGTTTTTTCACAGTGATTAATTTTGTAAGCTAAGCACATCACCTGTTACAGTACACTCCTGTGGCTGGGAAATGTGGTCACAATGCTCTGGCGGATGGAACTATGACAGGTGCAATGCATGTGTTCAGGCATTTACTTATATGAGGCACAAACAGATGTACTTTAAACCCGGTAACATCAAGAGAAAGACGTTATAATCCAGAATCCGCATTAAACATCACGTTCCTTCATTACCAACTGGGCAGAGCCGGTTTACATTGGGAAATGACATAGCGGAAGTCATGGTAGACAGAAATACAGTCGCCCGTAAACTTACTTACATTAGAAAATTTTATTTTATTTGATGAACCGATAGCCATTTAAAGGAACAACTCTCTTACTTTACTTGTACTTGATTGAACTAGGGACGTTGAAAAATTTGGTACTGGACTGTGATTCAAATTCGTATCTCTTCATTCGAGGATCGGAATCTCTCGGAACAGTATAGTTCAATCATTTTCTTCTTTTTCTCAAGACTGCAGTCTTCTCTAGGTCTCCTCCAAAGGTAAGTATATGGGTCCGAATCCTGATTCAGTACAAAATTATTCACAATTTCATTTCAAGCACTATGACATGCACACTGGCCTGTTAGTGAAAATTAACGTGCATTTTTAATATCTGTTCATGTGTTGCCAACAATCGCAATAGGTGTCGTTATTTCTGGTCAAACACGCACACATCTTACTATTTGTGAGTAAGTGACTGAGACTTAAGCTATTCATGGATGCACGGTAGGTGAGCAGTTCGATTGTCGCTTGGGCACAAAAGTTTGTATCCTTACTTTAGAGTCAAGCGCCTAGCAACAAGTAAGAAAAACCGATACGTAACACTTGATTTTACTTAGTTAACAATCAGATTACGTGTTGGTTCAAAAATGGCTCTGAGCACTATGGGACTTAGAACTACATAAACCTAACTAACCTAAGGACATCACACACATCCATGCCCGAGGCAGGATTCGAACCTGCGACCGCAGTGGTCGTGCGGTTCCAGACTGTAGAGCCTTTAACCGCTCGGCCACTCCGGCCGGCTAATTACGTGTTGGGTTCGTATCTCCGTCACAGAACTTCACATCATGCACTTCATCTTTAAATGCGTGCACACTTTGTTACTTCAGAATAGAGGTATATCAGACATCTTTCGTGGTTAGTTAACAGGGACGAAAGGGTCTTGATAGAAGTTCCGGTTTATTACAAAAACTGTCGTCTTTTATTTTCAAGTTTAGATTTGGTTACTGGTATTGGCAAAAACTTCTGTAATTCATGACTCTTCATGGCTAGTCATCAATATAGTATGATTAGATTAGATTACATTAGATTAATTCTTGTTTCATAGATCATGAAAACGATATTTCGTAATGATGTGGAACGTGGCATTTTAATGAAAGATTTCTTTACATACCATGATTCAATTTCTTTACAAATTTTTACTCTCTCTCTCATTCTTTTTGATTTTTATCTCTCTCTCTCTCTCTCTCTCTCTCTCTCTCTCTGTCACACACACACACACACACACACACACACACACACACACACACACAGACAGACAGACACACAACACACACACACTCTCTCTTTTTTTTTTTTATTGGTTTGTTGTGCTCGACTATCGGCGAGGCACGAAAACGTCTGTGAATGAATTTCTTAGTTTTGAGTACACTTACGAAAGAAACATGAAAAGAACCTATGAGAGTTACTGATTTATGATGCTTAGTTTGCAGTCAGTTCTGAGTATTAGTAGTAACTACGCTCCAGTCCCTAAACCTAGTTACATTTTGCGTATTCCAGGCTGTAGCAGCCGCGAGTTGGAGACACCAGCTATGCTCACTTCCCAGCCCGCTGTAACATCACATCTGTTTGTCTTCTTCCTGCTGGTATTGTAACTGAGATTTGGCAACAAGGCAATGTATGTTTGGCAACTATGTGATCGACGATTTACTTCCTGGTGTGTACGGAATTAAGCCTCGAAGTTCACTTGATTTTACCTGTCATTTCCATTGAATAATCTGATTTATTATCGCTTGAGGAGTAACAAAAGACTGTAAATTTACGGTTTTCAGCCCAGGAAAGTCGTTGCACGTGGAAATCGCAACTAATCTCGTCCTTCAAATAGCGGTTTACAGGTTCTACCCACTATTGGTCTCGTAAGAGGAAGCTAAGACACATAGTTCTTGGCCAGCTCTGTGGTAACGTGCTGACCTGTGAAAAGGCGTCTGATATGGTTCGCAGTACCAGTCTCACTGACTGTAGCGTTTTTATCCCTTCCGTGAAAGAGCTACAAGCAGTCAGATCAAACATCGATAAGGAAACCGCAAGAAAATACTTTCGGCTCATTGTGCAATGGTGAAAAACTTACAATGCTGCACAACAGGTAACGCCTCTTCCAGCTGCTGACATGAAAAATTTTTGGTTTCTAGGAATACATAACTTTATTTATGAAATGCCACATTTGCGTACTTCTTGAATATGACACAGCATACCAATTAAACACAGACCCAATCATAATCTAAGTGAGTAGTATCTTTACAGTCTGAAAATGCACATGCAGTTTATTGATTACATGCATGTAGAAAACTTGTTCTGAGTTAAAGCTGTCAAACAAGGTTTGAAGAAGAATAAAATGCCACTACCAGACGACAGCTAATGTAGAAAATACTTTTCCGACGTGTTTTGGCACGATGCGCTCTACCCAAACATAATACAAAAGTTTCGGGATGCATCTACTTTCTGGCTGTCTATTATACCTGAAATGAACAAAATGTCGCAGAAGTTAGCCCTTTTTCCACACACGACTATTCTGGGTTGAAAAGTGAAGGAAATTATGTTACAAGTTGTATTAGATTGATAATTTCAGCAGACAGCAGAATTGCGTTTTAAAAAATATTGCAGCGAATGTACTCGAACTCGCGACATCTTATCTACCGTGTGCGATACTTACCATTACGCCACTAGCTAACACAGAGCTATAACAGCTCCACAAGTCAAGAACAAGTCCTCCAGAACTTCTGCATTCCACTGGGCTGTGGGATATCGCATATCGCCAGGTCAATACTTATGAGAGACAAACAGTTATACCTTTTCTTTTGCGCTGCACGACGTTTTCAAAAATCGATAGCACAATAGAGTAGCTCAAGTGGAAAGGAACACTTTCTATTTTAATTTCTGCATCCTACACTGTTGGCAGTTCTGTTTGGTGGCAGTTACGTGATTTTATTTTGGTGATTACAAAATGAAGATGAATGCATGCACTGGGTAGCCGAGGCAGCTAGTTCATGGTGATTCGGTCAACCAAGTAAATGAATTTACTGAACATGCTACAAATTGATACAGGGAGCCTGTGTGTCAGAATTCTCAGCCAGTGTGGTGCAACGGCGTTATGATAGAAAAATGAGCACTTGAGAAAAGGATTTGATGGTCTGTTGGGCTGATGATAGGTTCATATATGTATGGTCTGGGTTCGATTCCAACTTGGGTCAGTGATTTTAGATAGGGAGGGACAAATTCCATTCGCTTCTGGCTACACCAAGTGAAGAAGATATAATGGCATTGTGGTCTGAAATTCACATTAAAAATGATATTCCTTCTCTACCAAGTAGACCTTAGGTTGAGCCACAATAGAGTCTGGAGTGGCGAAATGTGGGAACTCTATCCCCAGTGACCTTTCTTATACCAGTTATTTATTTCTAGTGACGAAACAAACGCTATGTAGGCTCACAGGACACTAATTCCATCTTTTATCTGAGCTTCTGTATGTCGATAAAATTGGTTCTGAACTGGGAATGCAACTCAGACCGCCCTTAACGCGGAATTTGATCCCTTCGTGACAATACAGCTCGGCTACAGTTTGTTGTTTGTTCGAAACTCCAGATTCCTCAACATCTCCACATATTGTGCGAGAATGGGTTCGAATCCTTGCCCGGCACTAAAGATTTCAGTATGTATTATCAAGCTCTAGCATGAGAACACCTATCTGCTGGATGATAATAATTTCGATTTTTAATGTATTTTCATTCGATGTCAACACTAACGATATTTGACGTTTTTGACTCCCAGTGAGACACAGAACTATTTGCGAGATCACTGTAAGTTCAAATTGTTATTCCGAGCTGCTGTTGGAGAAAAATTCGGTAGCTGACGTCTCTTTGTGTGTAGTCAACAACGATATGCGTGGAGCTCTATTCCCAGTCAGCACTGAACTCTTCGTCATATCATTTCTAGTTCAAACATGCTCACATGTCACTGCTGGTGCAACAAACCCATATTTAACGTTCGTTTTCTTTAGAATATAACAGCGATAGGTTCCGGGTTGGAGTCCTGGGAAGGAAAAAATTAATGTTTCGTCTCGTCATTTCTGTTAAAACATCTAGCTACTGCCGAGAAAATCCGATACGTCACAGTTGATTGTGCGTCGACATCTATCTTATTAGGTTCTGGGTTCGAGTCCCTGTCCAACACAAAGCTTTGCCTCAGGGCTTTTCAAATTAGTTACTTGTTACGAAGCAATATTTAACATCTCTTGTAGTTCGTTAACAGGGACAATAGGATCTGGGTAGGAATTCGCGTCCGTTATAAATGTTTGCGTTATGTAATTTAAAGTTGGTATTTGCTAACTGATACTGTCTAAAATCGAGGTATATCACTTTCTGTACGCCTATTCAGGAATGACTGTTAGTTTCCGTCAGTCACGAAATCTTTGCTTAGTCTGCATGACCTTAGTTTGAATCCATATGCAGAACGAGACGCCGGCCGGTGTGGCCGTGCGGTTCTAGGCACTTCAGTCTGGAACCGCGTGACCGCTACGGTCGCAGGTTCGAATCCTACCTCGGGCATGGATGTGTGTGATGTCCTTACGTTAGTTAGGTTTAAGTAGTTCTAAGTTCTAAGGGACTGATGACCTTAGATGTTAATTCCCATAGTGCTCAGAGCCAGCCAGAACGAGACGGTTCGTCGTGTCATTTGAAGTTCATACATATTCTCAACTAACTGCACGTGAATAACCTAAATTTTTGATGTCATTTTGTGTTAAATGATAAGTACGCTATTTTACTTTGAAGAGGAAATCATGAATACGTCGAACTTACTACGTGCATTACCTATCTGACGTAATAATGAGAGTGCTAACATTTTAGGTATGTCATTTACTGTAATAAATGTGGGCTTACAAGCCCTAAGGACAGTCGTACATGTGATAAGGTGTTCCCTGATGTTTGTAGTATCGTAGTATTACTTTACATCTTGAGTTATTGCGATACAGATCAGTGTTTTGTAGTGGTGACTTGTTGGAACCATTTTCAATAGTCAAACGACTGTACCAAGGAGCGATTAGAGGACCTGCTAGACAGCTGCGTTATGTGGGTTGCATGCGAATCAGGCGAAATGCAATTCTGGTCGTTCGAATACTTTTGAGCATTACCGTACAGTAGAGTACAAGATGGACATAATAATATAATAATCACAATGTTCTGTAACAGTACTGAATGTAGAAATGCAAGTTACTAAATCATTTGCTGTCAATGTACATTCATTGTAGATCAGCAGCATGTCTACCGTATCGTCATGCGTGTATATAATAGATCTTTACACAGCGAAAACTGTATTCACAATGTGTACTGCCGCCATGCAGTTACTAAATTACTCTGATGTACGATTCCACTGGTATGCAATACAGTCAGGCAGCAGTAGCCGAACAAGACAGACGCAGCAACAGGGAAGTAACCATTTTTGTGTCATTTACGAATTCTTAACCAGGAGCGAATTTTATTGTATCATCTGTGTGCTTTAATAGTTTAGTTTCTTGAGTTTCTGGGTGCAAATTTAATATCTAATAGCCATAGTTGTCGCGTCTTCGTTTGCTTCGGAAAGTAAACCGATTTTGTGACATATTACAAGTTCCTAACCAGGTCAAATTATTTAGTTTCACCTGAGTATTACTAGACACAGTTCGCGCGTTTCCGTCAGGGTCTAGAGTTGCGCAGCACGTGCCGATAGTCCGTTTATCTGCATAGTTTAGATTTCCACGGTTTTGTATGAACAGGGACTGTGATTGATATGTGCGGATGCGAGCCGAGTTGGTGACATTTCGTTCACAGCTTCAGACTGTGTTAGCTTAGGGTATACAGCTTGAGGCTGCAGTGGATGGGCACCACTATTGTGGGCCGACCGTGGGGATCCAAAGGACGTCCAGCACGTCAGAGTCCTCCGATGAGCGAGGTGGCGCAGTGGTTAGCACACTGGACTCGCATTCGGGAGGACGACGGTTCAATCCCGTCTCCAGCCATCCTGATTTAGGTTTTCCGTGATTTTCCTAAATCGTTTCAAGCAAATGCCGGGATGGTTCCTTAGAAAGGGCACGGCCGATTTCCTTCCCAATCCTTCCTTAACCCGAGCTTGCGCTCCGTCTCTAATGCCCTCGTTGTCGACGGTACGTTAAACGCTAACCACCACCACCATCAGTCCTCCGATCGGTCCTCACCGGTGGCCAACCCAGTTGTTGCTCGCACTGAGGCTGACCCTTCACCTGTGCTCGAGTGGGAGATTGCCCCAGGGCGAAGCAGGTGGCGAAAGACTTCCCAGGATGCCGCACGTAAGGCCTCCCCGGTTTGTCTGACAAACAGGTGCTGTCTGTGGCTGACACAGTCACTGAGCGAGATGCCGTCGCCTGTCCTGTTTCAGAGGAAACCACTGAGCCTGCAAGATACGGGCAATCGCAGAGGGTGGGATTATTGGTAGTTGGGAGCTCCAACGTTATGCGCTTTATGGGGCCCCTTAGGGACTTGGCTGACAAGAAGGGTGGTGTCATTCCAGATGTGGAAAGGGTCCTCCCGGATGCCATGAAGAGCACAGGGTGTAGCCAACTGCAGGCGATTGTTTACGTCGGTACCAATGATGTGTGGATCAGAAGAGATTCTCTCTGGTTTCGAGCGGCTAACAGAAGTGGTAAAGGCTGCCAGTCTTTCTTGCAAGATTAAAGAAGAACTGACCATTGGCAGCATAGTCGACAGGACCGATTGCGGGTCTCTGGTACAGAGCCGAGTGGAGGGTCTGAATCAGAGGCTCAGACGGTTCCGCGACCGTGTAGGCTGCAGATTCTTCGACTTGCACCAAAGGGTGGTTGGGTTTCGGGTTCCGCTGAATAGGTCAGGTGTCCACTATACGCAGGATGCGGTTACACAGGTAGCAGGGGCTGTGTGGCGTGGACTGGGCGGTTTTTTATGTTAGAGGGACTCGGTAAAACACAAGCAGGGCTTCAGTCACAAAGGGTGCAGGCTGAACACAGGAAGAACGTAGATACAGGAACAATTGGTATAACAGTTGTAAATTGTCATAGCTGTGCTGGGAAAGTACCAGAGCTCCAAGCACTAATAGAAAGCACTGATGCTCAAATCGTTATAGGCACTGAAAGCTGGCTAAAGCCGGATATAAGAGCAGCCGAAATTTTTGCGAAGAACCTAACGGTCTTCCGTAAGGATAGGCTAAACACGGTTGGTGGTGGCATGTTTGTTGCTGTCAGAAGTAGTTTATCTTGTCGCGAAATTGAAGTAGATACTTTCTGAGAGTTAGTATGGGCAGAGGTCATTGTTGGCAACCGGAATAAAATAATAATTGTATCCTTTTACCGACCTACCTATTCAGATGATACAGTTGCTGAAAGGTTCAAAGAAAACTTGAGTTTGATTTCAAACAATTACACGACTCATATGATAATATTTGGTGGTGACTTTAATTTACCCTGAATATGCTGGCGAAAATACATGTTTAATTCCGGAGGTACGCATAAAATATCATTCGAAAGTGTGCTAAACGCATTCTCTGAAAATTATTTCGAGCAGTTAGTTCATGAGCCCACGCGAATAGTAAACGGTTGTGAAAACACACTTGACCTCTTAGCAACAAAAATTCTAAGTTAATAACGAGCATCAAAACCGATTCAGGGATTAGTGAAGAGAGATTGAATATTGTAATCCCAGAAGCCTCGAAAAATAAGCGAAAAATTTACATATTAAAAAAAGCAGATAAAAATTCACTTGATGCCTTCCTAAGAGACAATCTCCACTCATTCCAAATTAATAATATAATTCTAGACCAGATGTGATTTGAATTCAAAGAAATAGTATCGACATCAATTGAGAGATTTATACCAAATAAATTATCAAACGACGGAGCTGATCCTCCTTGGTTCACAAAACGGGTTAGAACACTGTTGCAAAAACAATGAAACAAAGATGCCAAATTTAAACAGACGCAAAATCCCCAAGATTGGCCATCTTTTACAGAACCTCGAAATTTAGCGCGGACTTCAATGCGAGATGCCTATAACACCACAACGAAACTGACCGAGGGGGGTGGCGCAGTGGTTAGACACTGGACTCGCATTCGGGAGGACGACGGTTCAATCCCGCGTCCGGCCATCCTGATTTAGGTTTTCCGTGATTTCTCTAAATCACTCCAGGCAAATTCCGGGATGGTTCCTCTGAAAGGGCACGGCCGACTTCCCTCCCCATCCTTTCCTAATCTGATGAGACCGATGACCACGCTGTCTGGTCTCCTTCCCCAAACCAACCAACCAACCAACAACGAAACTTTGTCTCGAAACCTGGCAGAAAATCCGAAGAGATGCTCCTCGTAAGTGAAGTACGCTAGCGGCATAAACAATCAACGCCTTCTCTGTGCGATAGCAATGAAAACAATATAGAAAACAGGGCTGCCAAAGCAGAGTTACTAAACGCAGCCTTCCGAAATGCCTTCACAGAAGAAGACGAAGTAAATATTCCAGAATTCGAATCGATAACAGCTGCCAGCATGAGTAACGTAGAAGTATATATCCTCGGAGCAGTGAAGCAACTTAAATCACTTATTAAAAGGAAGTCTTCTGGTCCAGACTGTGTGTCAATTAGGTTCCTTTCGGAGTATGCTGATGCATTAGCTCAATACTAAACAATCACATACAACCGTTCGCTCGACAAAAGATCCGTACCCAAAGATGGAAAGCTGCACAGGTCACACCAATATTCAAGAAACGTAGTAGGAGTATTCCACTAAATTACGGGCCCATATTGTTAACGTCGATGTGCAGCAGGATTTTAGAACATTGTGTTCGAACATTATGAATTACCTCGAAGGAAACGGTCTATTGACACACAGTCAACATGGGATTAGAAAACGTCGTTCCTGTAAAACACAACAAGCTCTATATTCACATTGTATTTCTGGATTTCCGGAAGGCTTTTGACGCTGTACCACTAAAGTAGCTTGTAGCGAAATTGCGTGAATATGGAATATCGTCTCAGTTATGTGACTGGATTTGTGATTTCCTGTCACAGAGGTAGTAATTGACGGTGCGTCATCGAGTAAAACAGAAATGATTTCTGGCGTTCCCCTAGGTAGGCCCTTTGCAGTTCCTTATCTATATAAACGATTTGGAAGAAAATCTGAGCAGCCGTCTTCGGTTGTTTGCAGATAACGCTATCGTTTATCGATTAATAAAGTCATCGGAATATCAAAGCAAACTGCAAAACGATTTAGAAAAGATATCTGAATGGTGCGAAAAGTGGCATTTGACCCTAAATAACGGAAAATTTGAGGTCATCCACATGAGTGCTAAAAAGAACTCGTTAAACTTCGGTTACACGATAAATCAGTCTAATCTAAAATCCGTAAATTCAACTAAATACTTAGGTATTACGATTATGAACAACTTAAATTGGAAGGATCACATGTTGTGGGGAAGGCTAATCAAAGACTGCGTTTTATTGGCAGGACATTTAGAAAATGTAATAGACCTACTAAGGAGACTGCCTGTACTACGCTTGTCCGTCCTCTTTTAGAATACTGCTGCGCGGTGTGGGATCCTTACCAGATACGACTGATGGAGTACATCGAAAATGTTCAAAGAAAGGTAGCACGTTTTGTATTATCGCGAAATATGGGAGAGAGTGCCATAGAAACGATACAGGATTTGGGCTGGAATTCATTAAAAGAAAGGCGTTTTTCGTTGCGACGGAATCTTCTCACTAAATTCCAATCACCAACTTTCTCCTCCGAATGCGAAAATATTTTGCTGACACTGACCTACATAGGGAGGAACGATCATCACGATAAAATAAGGGAAATCAGAGCTCGTAAGAAAGGACCTAGGTGTTCATTATTTCCGAGCGCTGTACGAGATTGGAATAATAGAGAATTGTGAAGGTGGTTCGATGAACTCTCTGCCAGACACTTGAATGTGATTTGCAGAGTAGCCATGTAGATGTAGATGCAGAGGCATTGTACTCAACGCTAAAGTAACAACAAATCTGGGGGGGGGGGGGGGGGGGGGTGGAAGAGTACATAAAGTGTACATTCAAGGCAATAAACAGCTTGGTTTCTTTACTACCTGCTTGTTCATTATGTTTCATTGACAAATTGGTACAGTGTGATACATTTTTGAACAGGACACGGAGATGATATGAACGCACATGGCTCCTTTAACAAAATTTCCCCTCTACACCGTATCTCCTACATCTGTGGGGATCCATAAAACGTATACCCTCGAAAGAACTACCCAATGATCTTAAGAACATTGGTTGACACAATTTTTGATTCATCTCATCAGGAAAAAGTTATTTCGGTTGAGCAAGATAAATGGGACACCATGTATGTTATTATAAGCCAAGGTGAGACCAGGAGTGATTTTCTCTACTATTGATGTTTGTTTTTATAAATTGTGCTTTTGTACGGCATTTGTCACTTAACACTCTTGGCTTATTTTTCGTTGTTGAGATAACTATATCATAAGTTTCTACTAAACGTTTAGACGAAGAACTGTACGGGTTGTTTCCGTAACAGCGTGCAAAAACGTAACAGGACATAGAGCATGCTCCACTGAACAATTTGAGATACCAAACCTCGGGTCGGAGAAGCCAGCTTAAGGAGATATGAAAGTAAACTATTGCTTTGTCTAACATATTCTTTTCCACCTGACTCATAATTAACATGCGTACAGATTTACGGTACTATTCTGTTTATTTACATGTACGTTCTTTATGTTCTGCAAGGAAAACAAGGACGAGTCTGATTACCCGGAAGTCATAATGCAGGTTTCGTTTACTTTACTTATCCATAAGGTGGCTCTGTTGTATCATATTTACACTGTCCCTTGGCAGAACATACTATGAATAAACGACAGACCCACTCATTATTCAGTGCTATTCAGAGACTACAGTAAAATACCATGGAGCAGTACCGGTACAGTATTTCCCCGCCGCTGGATTGGAAATGGAGGTTTTATTCCATGACCTGCGAGGTCACCTGACCCGAAACCCCTTGATTTATTTCCTATGGGGAGATATCAAGTCACCTGTGTATAAGACTCCAGTGGATACGGAGATGGAATTAGTTGTCAGAATTGTATCCGCCTGTGACGTGATTCTAAACACACCAGGGATATTTGTCAGTGAAACTTGTTGGCCGACGTCATGCTTGTATTCATCTACATCTACATTTATACTCCGCAAGCCACCCAACGGTGTGTGGCGGAGGCCACTTTGCGTGCCACTATCATTACCTCCCTTTCCTGTCCCAGTCGCGTATGGTTCGCGGGAAGAACGACTGCCAGAAAACCTCCGTGCGCGCTCGAATCTCCCTAATTTTACATTCATACTCTCCTCGGGAGATATAAGTAGGGGGAAGCAATATATTCGATACCTCAACCAGAAACGCACCCTCTCGAAACTTGGACAGCAAGCTACACCGCGATGCAGAGCGCGTCTCTTGCACAGTCTGCCATTTGAGTTTGCTGAACATCTCCGTAACGCTATCACTCTTACCAAATAACCCTGTGACGAAACACGCCGCTCTTCTTTGGATCTTGTCTATTTCCTCTGTCAACCCGTCCTGGTACGGATCCCACACTGATGAGCAATACTCAAGTATAAGTCGAACGAGTGTCTTGTAAGCCACCTCCTTTGTTTATGGACTACATTTTCTAATGACTCTCCCAATGAATCTCAACCCTGCACCCCCCTTACCAACAACTAATTTTATATGATCATTCCACTTCAAATCGTTCCGTACGCATACTTCCAGATATTTTGCAGAAGTAACTGCTACCAGTGTTTGTTCCGCTATCATATAATCATACAATAAAGGATCCTTCTTTCTATGTATTCGCAATACATTACATTTGTCTATGTTAAGGGTCAGTTGCCACTCCCTGCACCAAGTGCCTATCCGCTGCAGATCTTCCTGCATTTCGCTACAATTTTCTAATGCTGCAACTTTTCTGTATACTACAGCATCATTCGCGAAAATCCACATGGAACTTCTGACACTATCTACTAGATCACGTATATATATTGTGAAAAGCAGTAGTCCCATAACACTCCCCTGTGGCACGTAGAGGTTACTTTAACGTCTGTAGACGTCTCTCCATTGAAAACAACAAGCTGTGTTCTGTTTGCTAAAAACTCTTCAATCCAGCCACACAGCTGGTCTGATATTCCGTAGGCTCTTACTTTGTTTATCAGGCGACAGTGTGGAACTGTATCTAACGCCTTTCGAAGTCAAGGAAAATGGCATCTACCTGGGCACCTGTATCTAATATTTTCTGGGTCGCATGAACAAATAAACCGAGTTGGGTCCCACACGATCGCTGTTTCCGGAATCCATGTTGATTCCTACAGAGTAGATTCTGGGTTTCCAGAAACGACATGATACGCGAGCAGAAAACATGTTCTAAAATTCTACAACAGATCGACGTCAGAGATATAGGTCTATAGTTTTGCGCATCTGCTCGACGACCCTTCTTGAAAACTGGAACTACCTGTGCTCTTTTCCAATCATTTGGAATCTTCCGTTCCTCTAGAGACTTGCTGTACACGGCTATTAGAAGGGGGCAGGGGGGTTGATGGCCTTCTGTTCAGCACATTTTGTAAGATACAGTACAAATTGTTCATTCATTGTGTCAATGATGTTATTTGCAGGTAGCTAACGTAAACAAAAAGTGCAGAGTAATGTGATTTTATTCCTATTACCTCCTTAAGCTGGCATCTCCAACCCCAGGTTCGCTGTCTCAGATTGTTCAGTGGAGCATCGTCGATGTCCTGTTAAATGTTTGTACGCTCTTACGGAAATACCGTGTGCATTGCCTATCAATAGCAAGAAAATGAGTAATGTATTGTAGCTGATGACAGGAAGGATAAAGATTCTATTCTTGTGGACAATAAAATAAAATAACAATTTTTTTCAGTGATAAACGATTATTTATGAACGTGTCAGCCAAAGAGCTCAGTGCACATGTAGAAGAAAAGGTATGATCACGGAATCAAGAGTGTAAACACATCCGCTGACAAGTGCCCATCACATATGATTAATTGATGTACATAACTGATTATTAATGTGTGAGGAAATAACGAGCGCTTTTGTGCAGCGGCTAACAAACCGTAATAGTTTCCAGAAATAGTAGATTTAAAATCACCCGATGGCAATCGTGATTAGGTTTCCGAGTTGTTTCTAGATACGTTGGAGCAAATTCTAAGTTTTTTTCCTAAGAAGGACGGTTCCATTTGCTTCCCTCATCTTTGTCCGATCTGAAACTACTGCCATGCGGACGGGTGTCAGAATCCAGCCCCCTTTCGTTCCTCATGCGGTCCTTTGTGTGTTATCTTGCGTGTGCTCTTTGAAACACTAGTAATATTCGTGGAGGGAGCTAAATCCTATCGAGTGTCTACAGGGAGGGATACCGATTACGTTCGTCGTCGCGGGCGCATGCTGGCTAATACACAGGTTCTGGTGCAGTTCTCCAAGTGACTTCTGTTTACAAATCCGTCGTGTTGACGGTAATGTTCACTGTTAACGTATTGTCGATGTCGACATCATTATAGATGGAGAATCAGCTCTGTGTGAGACAGTGTGTGCAAGAAATAGACCGCAACCTCGATGAGGTAAGCTCTTCTATGTCTACATCAACACCAGTACGCCTTAAGATTTTTGGTGCTATGTATATAGTGCACCAATGCAATAGCGCTCCGCATGATATTTCATTCCTGGATGGCACACGAAAACTGAGAGTGTAGCCCCAGATTGATCATATTTCATCATCGTGACTATTATGCGAGAGGTATTTGGGGGAAGTGACGTTTTCTAGACCTTTCTAAACACAAACTCTCAGGATTTTAGAGTCATGCTTTTTATATATAAGTAAAACACTGATAATTCCAGATAATTTGCGACGAGTAGAGCTCGGATTTGGGAAAACTCAAGGTTCATGAAGACTGACAGTTTTAGAGACCTTTCATTTAAAAACAGATTCAGAACTTGACTTTCTTTCAACAGATAACGTCTTGCTTAGAGTTAGTTTAGTATATAATGTTCTAGAAGAAATTCTAACACTGTAGTGTAAACACATATTACATAAACTGCTGTATAACTGTTACTGCTGTATATATTTCATTTTGTTTTTGTGAAGGACGTCTGTTCTTACGTGTTAGCAGCGTAGTCCCCCCATCTTCGCAGAAACACGGCGTCAGCCAGTGTCACTACATTCTGCTGCTCCACGTAAATTCTAATGCCGAAGTTCCATCCATCCTCATCACTAGGATCTCTGTTTCCTTTATTTACTATTTCCACAATAGCTCCCTCAGTCTCTTCATGTTGATCGCCTTGGTCCAATAACATCTGCATTTCGTAGTCATTTACATTTTCACACCCAGAAACATGTGGAACGAGATCTAACAACTGTCCTTTTCCGTTTTCTCCTGATCGAGTGTCGTTGTTAGTTTCATTATATTTTTCGTTTTCGTTATATTTCTGTAAAAGAATTTCCCAAGACTTCTTTAGGATTTCTGGTTTTAAATGGTTCCAGGTCCCGGTAGACAACATCCTTCAAATTAGTTTTCTTCAGGGCAGCGTTTAGTGATTGGCGTTCATTTGTGTAAAGTGCAAAAGTGATTGCAATAGGTTACGACGATATATTTTTTTTTCAAACACACCTAAGTTTCCTTGGTCCATTGGTTGGACAAGGCAGAGTAGTACTGGGTGAGTGGGTCAAAAGCCTCCTTAACTGAGGTATGCATCCAGGCACTTTTTTGATTTTTTATACAAAACTGCTAAGGCCGACGTATGTATATTTTTGAATACTGTTGGTTTGTCACACTTACCACTTAAGAAAAGAAGCAGTTTTTGATCTCCAGAGGCATTGCTGCATACTAGAATCGTTACTCCATCTTTTGATTTCTTATAACCTGGAGCGGAAGCTTCATTATAGCCGGTAGTGTTTTAGTTGGAAGCATTAGTCCTGTATCATCACAGCTATAAACTTGATCCAGAGAGATATTCCTGATTTGCTATATTTATTTTTTCTTGGATCACTTTAACAGCTCCGGAGAACTTTTCACCACAGATTTCAAACTGGCGTACCCCATGTCTTCTCTTCCACCTCTGCTACCAGTCGGAACTAGCAGAAAACTTTTTTCTGCTTCTTCTAATTGTTTTAGAAATAAAAGTGCCTCCTCCTGAATCATTGGACCACTTACCGCACTTTCCTTAACTCGCTGATGAACAAACCACAAATAAAGGACTTCGTGATTTTACGATGTATGCATTTTGATTTTTTTTATTAGAAGACCAAGACGCATTGGTACAATATTAGGCACTAGTTTTAGTTCTTTTTTATCGCCAGTGACCCACCGTTACTTCACTTGCGCCCGACTCTACCGATACCTTTTTTGTAGTTTCCCTGTCCAATCTTTCCAACGTTAAAACTTTCTTCTCCAAAGAAACAAATTTACTATTCTGTTTTGAAGAGTCAGCGCCCATATTGCTGGAAAGCGACACGAACTACAATTAAGACTTAGCGCTGCAATGAGCCTCAACAGACTCTGGCTGACCGGCTGCGGGTAGTGTTGCCAGCCAAAAATAAATTATTTCTGCTGTCCGTATACTCAAATTCCGCTGCAGCGTCAAATATAGTTTTGAATATAGCCTATACAAATTACTGGCGATATATAGGCTAAATAAACAACTTAAGCTATTAACAGGTTTGTTGAATACCTTTTTAGCAGGCCATTTGACAATCAGCATCATCAGAGACGACAGTGATGAATTTGGAGATTGTGGATCATTCACAAGGACGCTTTTACGTAATAATTATGGTTTGGTGCAACAGCACTTTCTTCTTTATGTGGAATATGAGCTTGTAAAGTTATAAGTAGTTCATTCGAAGGAGGTTTTGTTAGTAAGACTAGTAGTAGTATGTTTGCTAATTTGGCAATATTCGAGAACGCATCCTGTTCATCAGTTTTTTTTATATTTCACCTACTGCGCTCCAGAATTCTTCGATATTCTTTGAGTATGCCACTTTCTGTGTATCAGAAAAATACAGCCTTGATAAACTCTTTGATGGTTTCGTGTTTATCTACTTCCTGCCACGCTTCTCGGCAAGTTATGTTATGTCACCTATTTGGTTTTGGAATACCGGCAATTTTTTGATTCGCAAGTGACATATTCTTATATAAATTGTGGTTTACTGGAAACCTCTTGTAGCTATCACTCATGCACCTTTGGTAAAATATCTCAAAAACTAACCCGAAATGCTCCTTGACCCTCTCATTACAGTCTTTCAGCGGTTTCACACTTTGTTCTCCAGTGTTCTTCAGTACCGAGCAACACATTAGGATCATATAAATTTGAATTCTCGTCCTTGCTGAGGAAGGGGGGTTTGATAAAACTGACTGCCAGAATTCTGATAAATATTCAACTTTCTGGATATAGATTCTGTGCAGAGACTTTCCCTGACTGAAACATCCATTGAAATGATTAATTAGTGTCATTATGTACTTCAAAAATGAAGATAAGACTTTAGGTATGGATTTTGAAGCGCGGGTAAGATTATATTCTGTATATGATTCTTATCTTCGAGTTCTGCTTCCCTAAACAGCTCAACAAGAACGTTCCATTGTTTCTATATATGTGGTTAACACAGTTAGAAAATGCTAACCACCTTGTTTTACTGGGGCTCATTGTTTCTAATACAAAAGAATGCATGAGCTTCTGAAATTGCTCTAATATGCTCTAGCGTTTTGGAGAGCAAGAACAATATCATAAATATTCTTTATCATAGCTTCAGCACAGCTAGAGATGCCTGGTGGACCAGCTACGGCAACTAAATATGTTGAATGATAAAAACAATGATTCACAATTATCTCGGAGTTTTCGGTTAAGAGGTAGGTATTGAACGATTCAATCTTACATAGCAAATGTGGGCGTTATTAGCGCAAAACCCAACAACGTCATCAAGCGATAACTCAACCCTTTCTATATGATTTGTGAAAAGGTTGTACAGACGCTAGCTTTGCCTTCGTCTCAGCCCACGGAACTTAATTCAAAAGTTGTGTTTTGGCTTCAGAATTGCCTATATATCTCACTAACATACAACTCTCATCTAGAAGGATGGAGAATGCTTTGTTTCTTGGATAAGTATTCAATTCGTCCTTAATATATGCGGAGAGTTCATTCACAACACCTGTTCCTGCAAGATATACGAAATTAAGCGCTGTCCAGCACGGCTAGTACTTGGATGGGTGGCCGTCAGGGTCTGCCGAGCGCTGCTGGCAAGCGAGTTGCGCTCAGCCCTTGTGAGGCAAATGTATTCATAAGTAGCGGCTCAGGTTCGTAATCTCACAGCGGCCGGAAAAGTGGTGTCCCGCAAATGACCCTCCATATCCGCAACCGGTGACGCGTATAGGCTGAGGATGACATGACGGTCGGTCGGTGGCTTTGGGCCTTCAAGGTCTGTTTGGAGTATAGTCTTAATATTATCCTAATCTAAAACACTTTTCTCCTTCTGCGCCTTCCCTAAAATAATGGAGCCTTGGGAAGTACTTGTAACCACGATTCCCATATACTCTGTTGTTCGGTTGGAAGTGATAGCGGTTCTCGCAAGCCTGGCATGATGCTCACTTTTCAATGAGATTCTTTCTTCCTTGTCTGCCTCTTCCGACATAATTGTAACAGGATTGCACGCAACCACATGTGCCTGGTTGTGAAGGACTTTCCCAGGATCTATGGTGCGCTGAGGCTGGGCTGCCATGCTGCGCAGTAAAGATATAGCAGTGAGAAAGTTCCAAGTGCGCATACCGTAAGTGCAGTCCACTGAGACGGCCACCGTATCGTAATAACGTGAAGCACTCGCCCAGCGCTCAAGGTGTCAATGTGTTTCTATGATAGCGACACGTTATTTCAAGTGAACTCTGTAACTCTTCTTTGCATCTTTCCTATATACGTATTTAGTTAACACTGCTTAGCGAAAATACCATATCAAGAAACATTACTCAAGAGGTGATCGAGCGAGTGTTTTCAGTGTAGCCTCTTCCCGGCGTGAAATACACTTCTTTACGATTCTCGCGATAAAACTGAACCTAGCATCTTCTAAATGTGATTTAAGGAAACTGCAAAAAACCTAAACATTAGACAATTGTTTTAGCATCACTTATCTCGAATATCTCTGTATTCCTTTTAATTTTGCGACACCTGGCTATGTCGACATAACACTGAGTTACATTTTGTGACAGAAATTCCAACCGATGTCACCATTCCAATCAAGCGTTTCTCTCAAGTTTCGATGTGAAGGAGGTATTCCCTGTGTTACATCTCACATCACTTTAGCTCCACGCAGACTGGCGTGGAAACCGTTTACAGCTTATGTCAAGGTCCACCTACAAGCACAATTACTCTCTCATTGTCAGCTCAAAATGCACAGACGATGCACGCCAATTATAACTTGAGAGCACCAGAAAAATTACACTGACATTATGTAACCACAGTTCGTGAAGCTGAAGGTAAATCATCGCTGTCCTACATAATATACTGTGTTCTCGAATATCGCCGCAACCGCGATTCGATAGGTCCCGAATCTATTGTATCGTGCTTGAGAACTACAATTATTGTGGACTCCTTCACCACTACAATATATTATAAGATCCGTTTGATGAATAATTCCTGTAGCCAAATTGATGTGAGTATAATTTATGGCTGAACCTCATCCACAATCGGTGTAGCACTGGATGTCTGTTTTTTTTTTCAGTGACCCAGCTCCTTCTGGAAGTCCAGTGACGTGGGAAGCGTACACTTCGGAGGCCTCTAATTACTTACACTTGAAACTGGAGTCCGAAACAAGGCAAGACCTCCTCCCTGAGCGCACACAACTCTGGAAACAGATCCTGCCTGCTTAGACGAAGCACTTTAATTTCTTTATATGAGAATCTACAAAATATTAAAATAAATTGTATTTCACACTTTAAGCAAAAATAATTTTATTTCTTCATTTTATAACATGCCGTTTCCAGATTTTTCCTTCAGACTGTAACCTTACTGAAGAAAGATTGGCTTTATTTTAAGAAATAACATTTGGATTGTCACTTTATTAAGACGTACACAGCTCACATGAAAACAGGTCAGTATTTCTCTTAGATTTAAAGTTACTTCTGTGACGAAGTTGCTACTTAAATATTATTTTACATTTTCATCAAATAATTATTTCAAAGCTTTACATGCTGCTAGATTTTAGTGAAAATGACGTGTTGTAAATATAGTCAAACTTTGCTTATATTTTATAAAATCCACACGCGCACTACATTCCCTTACTGTTTATGTAGTCAGCTGACTACCTTGAAATATGTTTCAATCTATATTTTCAGCCTATCATTACAAATAGCATTGTATAAAATATACGTCTTGAAAATTTCGCAAAGTTTGACTATATTTACAACACGTCATTTACACAGAAAACTAGGGTTTTTGCTGTCGTCTTCCCCCTTTTGTACATGTCGCTTAAATATTTCACAAATATGCATTTCAGACCTGTTCTCGTCCACAGCTTCACCCCAACTTTGTTGTTGTTGCTGTTGTGGTCTTCAGTCCGAAAATTGGTTTGATGCATCTGTCCATGCTACTCTGTCCTGCCAAGCCTCATCTCCGAATAACTACTGCAACCTACATCCTTCTGAATCTGCTTACTGCATTTATCACCTGGTCTCCCTCTACGATTTTTAGCCCGCAAACTTCCCTCTAATACCTTAATTCCACTGTATTTTTGTAGAAATAGTGATTCATGTGTATACCAAATTTGGTTGAAGTTGCTCCTGACGCTACTCAGTTATGCGTTCCTGCTACCGCTTCCCATCCCCTTCCAGTCGTAGGGGTGCAAAGAGTCTCTTACTGTGTCACAGTTTCCCTATCTCTCTATCTTTCTCTCATTTTCCCGAGGTCGCAAGTGAAATGTGAGACAAGTTTGGTAGAAACTGTTTCATACGTTACAGGTATGTCAGAGTTTGGGTCCGTCTTCCAACCCCTAGAGATAAATGGAATCGGGGCTGTCATCGATTAATCTGGCGACTGTAAACACTGTGGATTCAATACTACTATCGATCTTGATAGAATATTTGTCCTTGTGATGGCATCTCACTCCCAACTGTGCCCCTAAAGGTGGCAAGGGTGTATTACCTCTGTATTACCCCCACACGAATTTTATACAAATAATTCAGATAATGAGTCCAGCATATACAAAATTTTGTTGAAATTTCTCCAAACCTTCCTGAATTTTAGTACAACGTCACCAGCCTTCTACCCCTATCACAGCGCCTATGGCTGGTAGATGATTCTTCCCCTTACAGTGCTTATTCGCAGATAGTGAGTGATATGTATACCAAGTTTGTTTGAAATTAATGCAGTGGTTTAACAGGAAATATTGGATGTACGTACATACATGACTACAATACCTTTTGTAAATACATAGATAGATTATCCAGTTTCTACCAGATGCCAAGATGACGCAAATAAATAATATTTTAATTTTATTTTGAAAACGTTTAATATTTTTTACAGTTTCAGAATACAAGAAGAAAATACGGTAAAAATATTTTGTACTTTTTCAAATTAGTAGAAATAAATAAAGGAATGTAAGGAACAATTTCAGTTTTAAATTTACATATTAATGAAATAATAAATAATATTTTATTTCCGAGTACGGTGAACTAGGGTCTCACTCAGAAACCATTACCAACATGGTGGCACATTTCCTCCTGCCATTACAGACTGCAGGATTTTTCTGCCACAAAAGCCTCTACCGACAGGTTTCGAAACTGCGTGTTACGATAGGAACCAAATGTAATGAGAAAAATTCTATGTGATCACTTCTACTCATTCTGTCTTCGTAGATTGTTTCTTATCTTTCAAAGTAGAATTCAGTTGCTATACATCCACATTTTCTAAGTTTATTGTGTATGTCGGATGTGAAATATCTCAGTCTGTTGCATTTTGTTTTCAGTTTCTTTACATCATTAACGTTTAGTTAGGGAAGATTTCTCTATTTGAGTAGAAAGTCCATCATGAACAGAGGGCAAAACTTCAAATGGAACCTCCCAGTTGTCCCACAGTAACAAAGGAGGCAAGTCTATTTTGTGAATGAGAAAACATTTTTTAGTGCAGCATTTTCCCTACTGAGCCTTTAGTCAACAAGTGCATACAAGACCAGAGTTTGTACTTAGAGACATACAATACCTCTCTCAACAAGGCGCCTAGGACCGACTGAAAACCAAGCATAAGTTGAATCACAAACATCCACCACTTCAAATCGCACCAAGCACTATGGGACTTGATATCTGAGGTCATCAGTCCTCTGGACTTAGAACTGCTTAAACCTAACTAACCTAAGGACATCAGACACATCCATGCCCGAGGCAGAATTCGAACCTGCGACCGTAGCAGCAGCGCGATTCCGGACTGAAGCGCGTAGAACCTTTCAGCCACAGTGGCTGGCCGTCCACAACTCTAAACATGCTATTCGTTAATGGTTTTTTCCTATCATCTTTGGGAAAAGGAATGCTGCTGGGAGAGGGGGAGGAGGGGAGCAATGCCAGCTTCACGACGCTGAATGCAGTGTTTTTCTTTTGGTGCATAATTCGCTGACAGGCAGTTTCCGCTTGTGTCATGTATTCTATTTTCTGCATTTACAGCAAACACATAGAGCCATTCAAATCTCCATCAGTAGCCCCAATAGCAGGTTATTTCTGAAATATTTATGTTTCCAGGGTTCGCCTGAATTTAGATGAAATGTACATGGCAGACTGGGGTGTTAAATCGATTAAAATAACATTGTGACTGGCGTTTCAGAGAGTCACGTGCGAGAGGCAGCTGCTAGCCAACTATAGTGAGATACACGAAAAATATTTGCAGTTGAGAATATGTATAAGCATCAGTTGCGTAATGGAATAATGATAGTCAAAATTTTTTCTGGACCGTGATTCGAACTCTATTTCCCGCTTATTGCGAGCGGTCGCCTTACCATTTGGCAATCCTAATTTGGAATAAGATAGGCACTGAAATATCGTATTTATCCGCAGATACTGTACGGAACTATACACAATGGTTGTACGAGAACAGGTTGTAGACACATGTTTGAAGACATATGGAAGTTTGGATCCAAAGGAGGGTCGAGCTCGGATAGTCAAATGGTGACACTACCGCTCGCAATAACCGGGAAATCTGGGTTTGAGTTCTGGTCCAGCCCAAATTTTATTGTCATTCAGTTATACAGCTGATGGTTGGCCATATTCGCAACTGCGAACACATTTCGTGTATTTCATAACGGCCTTAGTCGCAGCAGTGCCTGTTGCTTTGCACTTGCATGTATGTCCGAAGGAACATTGCATCGTAATTCAGAATAATACAGGCAATGCAGTATTGTATGGTAGTAACTACAGTTTTTCCTCGAGTGTCAAATGTCTGCTACACTGGGGTGGCAAAAGTCATTGGATATCTCCCAGTACCTTGTCGGGTCTCCTTTTGCCTGGCATAGTGCAGCCACTCGACGTGGCAATGGACTCAACAAGTCGCTGGAAGCCCCCTGCAGGAAGATTGAACCGTGGTGCCTTTGCAGCCGTCCATAATTGCGAAAGTGTTGCCATTGTAGGATTTTGTCCACGAACTGACCTCTCGATTATGTGCCATAAATGTTCGGTGGGTTCATTTTTGGTGATCTGGATGGCCAAATAACTCGCTCGAATTGTCCAGAGCGTTCTTCAAACAAATAGCGAACAGTTGTGGCCCGGCGGCAGGACGCATTTTGATCCATAAAAGTTCCATCGTTGTTTGGGAATATGAAGTCCATGAATGGTCTGCGAGTAGCCGAACATAACCGTTTCAACTCAAAAATCGGTTCAAATGGACGACACTGTCCATTCCATGTAAACACAGCGACCACCAACTTGCATAGTGCCTTGTTGTCAACTTGGTTTCATGGCCTCATGCGGTCTGCGCCACACAAGGAACCTACCGTCAGGTCTTATCAACTGAAATCGGGACTCATCTGACCAGGCCACGGTTAACAGAAATCTAGGGCCCAACCGATGTGGTTACGGGCCGAGGAGATGCGCTTTAGGCGACGCCATGCTGTTAGCAAAGACACTCGCATCAGTCGTCTGCTGCCATAATCCATTAACTCCAAATTTCGCCGCTCTGTTCTAAAGAATACGGTAGTCGCACAACCCTAATTGATTTCTGTCGTTATTTCACTCCGTGTCGCTTGTGCGTTAGCACTGACAACTCTCTGCAAAAGCCTCTGCTCTCGGTCGTTAAGTGAAGGCCATCGACCATTGGGTTGTCCATGGTGAAAGGTAATGCCACAGACACTGTACTCTCGGCACACTCTTCTCTCGGCACACTCTTGGCACTGTGGATCTCGGAATATCGAAATGGAATGTACCATGCATCTAGCTCCAACAACCATTCCGCGTTCAGAGTCTGTTAATTCCCATCGTGATGCCATAATCACATTGGAAAGCCTTTTAAACGAATCACTTGCGTACATACGACGGCTCTGCCAATGCAATGCCCTTTGGTGCCTTGGATACATGGTACTACTTCGATCTGTTTATGTGCATATCGTCCCATGACTTTTCTCACCTCAGTGTATGTTCATTAAATAAAAAAATTAAAAGTAAAAGCTTTTAATGCCTAGGCCGCAATTCTCGCGTCACAATTTAAGTTAGATAACTAGTTTCAGATGGTATCTGCAACCATCTTCAGATCGTTCAAAATATGAAACAGTAGTGAATATGCACTGGAAAGCATCTTTAGCTGTAGTCATGCAACAAACATGCTTTCGTAAGTGCCAAAACAATAACTGCAAGTAATTGAAAAAGTCACAGTGAGAAAGCAAGGTTGTAGACGATGATTTCTCAGGTTGACAGTCCTATAGAAAATTGTCTAGTTGCACGAGTAGAGGTGTAAAAGTGTTTGCTGGGGTGTGGTTGAGTACTTCTCTGGTAGAGGTGGAGAGTAGGTGCAGAAGATGGAGGCAGCTGGTGGTGAAATTAATTCATTGTCACATAATTTCGACACCTTTGAATTGACTCTCTCCACATCACATTAAACGGCTTAAGACTTACGGAGTTAGTAGGCGTCCTAGATCACTCTATTCTTCCCCCATATTTGTCGTACCCAACGAGCAGGACGAGATACGTCTTGTTGTGGGTTACTGAGCCTTAAACAAAAAGGATGTTCTTCAATCAGTACCAGCACCTGACCTGCTACTTTCTTTTGGCTGGTTCTAGAATGCAAAGATCTTAACTACTCTCGACGTTAATCAGGCTTACTTTGAAATTCTGCTAGCTGAGCAATGAAAACCAATAACAGAATTTACCACCAACTAAAATCTTTATGAATAAAATAGATGTGTTTGGGATATCTACGGGGGCCTGGACCCTCTCCAGACAAGGTTTCTTTGGATCTAAAGTTTCGTGTATTAACCACTGCCTTGGCGATTTTCTAATTTTCAGTGAAATTTCTGATGAACATCTGGAACATATTAAGAAGTCCTTCAGTGCCTTCACAATGCCAAGTTCACTGTAAAGCCATCAAAGGTGAGGTTCGCACAACCTGAGACTTCCTTTTTGGTTCATATAGTTTCCGCCCAGGGTGTAACTATAGACCACTGCCACAGTGAGATGATCCACTTGTGCCCACACCTGAAGAATACGAGGTTGGCAGCGGATTTTATTGGCATGATCAACTTTTCTAGAAAATTTCTTCCGAGCTTCGCTCAACTACGGGCGTCCCTGAATGACCTCAGGGAAAAGCGGAGGAAATTTGAGTTGGGTGCATCCCAGGAAGCAGCATTCAGGGCCTTGAAAGGGGATTTGGAATTTCCCCTGTTGTGGCTCTTCCCGAATTTAATAAGTGTTTTATAGTACGGACTAGTGAGTCGATGGCAGGTGTTGTCACAGTCCTTTTACAGAAGGATTATAGTTGGTTTCATTCAATTGCTAACGCTTTGTATACCCTCTCATTAGTTGAAGCCAAATAGTTTGTGTACGAGATAGAGACCCTAGCTGTTCTATTCACAGTTGAGAAGTTCACAATCTGATTGAACACCATCCATTCTTGTTAAAAATAGATAATTAGTCTGATGAAGACTAATTTAAGGCCGATACATACCAGACGAACTGTAAGGTGGCCAGTCAGAACTTCTGCATTGCAACTTTGGGTTAAGCACTGAAAATATTGTTGCAGGCTGTCTAAGCACAATGTTCAGGGAGGAACTAGGTCACCTCCCGGATGAAGAGCTCAATGAACTGGATGTCCCAGACCGTAGAGTTTACCCAATATTAAGTGGATGTTTTCTCCCTTTTAAAGATGTCAGGAAACAACAGAATTCTGACGCAGAGATATGTGAGCTGAAGTAGAGAATCAGAAAGGAGAGGCTGTTAGGCTGCATTTCATGAAGGGAAGCATCCTGTGTTGCACCATTTGGGGAAGCCGTGTTCATAAAATAGTTTTACCTATGGATTTGGCACCTCTAGTTGTCAAGTATTACCGTGAAACCCCTGCAGATGATCATCTGGGTGTCTCAAAGAGCAGGATGAAGATCAGGCGGCACTCTGTCTGGAAGGGAAAGGGCAAATGGATTATGGGCCTCGTATCGAGCTTCAAGACGTAGGCAACTAGTAAGCCAGCGGTGAATTCTCGCCAGGGTTTCCTGGCATCGGAAGTAGCTAATCAGCTCGTGGATAGTATTTTCTCTCGACGGTACACGCTTGTGTGCATGGACGCATTTTCTAGTATTTGCTGGTTGTTCCTGACATGTAGCGATGTATATCCCTTCAGTCCATATCTACATCTACATCTACATTGATACTCCGCAAGCCACCCAACGGTGTGTGGCGGAGGGCACTTTACGTGCCACTGTCATTACCTCCCTTTCCTGTTCCAGTCGCGTATGGTTCGCGGGAAGAACGACTGTCTGAAAGCCTCCGTGCGCGCTCTAATCTCTCTAATTTTACATTCGTGATCTCCTCGGGAAGTATAAGTAGGGGGAAGCAATATATTCGATACCTCATCCAGAAACGCACCCTCTCGAAACCTGGCGAGCAAGCTACACCGCGATGCAGAGCGCCTCTCTTGCAGAGTCTGCCACTTGAGTTTATTAAACATCTCCGTAACGCTATCACGGTTACCAAATAACTCAGTGACGAAACGCGCCGCTCTTCTTTGGATCTTCTCTATCTCCTCCGTCAACCCGACCTGGTACGGATCCCACACTGATGAGCAATACTCAAGTATAGGTCGAACGAGTGTTTTGTAAGCCACCTCCTTTGTTGATGGACTACATTTTCTAAGCACTCTCCCAATGAATCTCAACCTGATACCCGCCTTACCAACAATTAGTTTTATATGATCATTCCACTTCAAATCGTTCCGTACGCATACTCCCAGATATTTTACAGAAGTAACTGCTACCAGTGTTTGTTCCGCTATCATATAATCATACAATAAAGGATCCTTCTTTCTATGTATTCGCAATACATTACATTTGTCTATGTTAAGGGTCAGTTGCCACTCCCTGCACCAAGTGCCTATCCGCTGCAGATCTTCCTGCATTTCGCTACAATTTTCTAATGCAGCAACATCTCTGTATACTACAGCATCATCCGCGAAAAGCCGCATGGAACTTCCGACACTATCTACTAAGTCATTTATATATATTGTGAAAAGCAATGGTCCCATAACACTCCCCTGTGGGACGCCAGAGGTTACTTTAACGTCTGTAGACGTCTCTCCATTGATAACAACATGCTGTGTTCTGTTTGCTAAAAACTCTTCAATCCAGCCACACAGCTGGTCTGATATTCCGTAGGCTCTTACTTTGTTTATCAGGCGACAGTGCGGAACTGTATCGAACGCCTTCCGGAAGTCAAGAAAAATAGCATCTACCTGGGAGCCTGTATCTAATATTTTCTGGGTCTCATGAACAAATAAGGCGAGTTGGGTCTCACACGATCGCTGTTTCCGGAATCCATGTTGATTCCTACATAGTAGATTCTGGGTTATCTGAGACGTTTGGGCCATGTATGGTGTTACAGATAATGCTCCTACCTTCACTCTGCATGTTTCCACGATTTCCGTTTTGAAACTGGTATTAGCCGCACCACATCGGCTGTAAATTACTCCAGTCCTCCATTTTCTGTGTTAGTGAAACAGAATTTGCGCACTGCCCTCATAGCTTTCCATATACGCATCATACCCATTGGGATACCTCCTTAATGTGTTTTAGGTACGATTTTATCATGACCATGCATTAGTATCGTAAACCAACACCTTGTCTAATCTATGGGCACTGAACTACCTTCTTTCCGAGCAAGTTGACATTTTGTAGATTAAGGTTAACTGGAGACTGACGAAGAGTAACCTGAATCTCGCTCGTGAAAAATCGGAGGGCCACTGTAACGCAGGTAGGTAGCTGATCCCTCAGGCGACAGAGTGTGGGTTAAAACTTCGCGGCAGTGAGGCGGATAACTCTTGAACATGTTTTTGGGATCAGTCCAGGTCCTCCACTTTCTGATGATAGTCACTTTGCTTGTCAAAAATCCTCAAACCAGGTGAAGTTTTAGGGTTCATATTTCAGAAACCAAGCCGTTGCAACAGGGTGGTCTTTCCCAGCAAGCAAAAAGTTTATTTAACGTTGTACAGAAGGGGGTCCATTCTTAATGTTTCATGGAGACGAACCCTGCTTGGCATATTGGTTCTAGCTTGTATGCCACATTGCAAATGAATTGTGGTCTGCCCGTTGAGAGACAAGCATTCACTTCAGCAGTATTCAACCATATTTCCATCCAGAAGCATTATTACATTTGAATGTGGTGTTGCCATCGTGCCCCATAACCCTGTGTCTAATGTTCTTTCCCCTGGACAGGAGGGACAAGGGTGTGTGTGTGGGGGGGGGGGGAGGAGGAACTGGGTGTTACATTTTAATTCCGTCATATCTGCGAGTCACTATGAATACACGCCCAGAGGTTCTGGCGTGACTAGTAAGTAGCACCGAAGAACTGTTGACATCAGCCACAATTGGCGACAGGGCGTTCCACGGCCTGCTTTGGCTTTCTGGGTTGGTCGCAGTTGAGCAGCCCACCAGTGAATATCTGGCGGACAACCTGCGCTGTGTGGACACAGTTTGCTTTGTGGCTCACTCGATCTGGCAATAAGTGGGTCCCGTCAATGAATTTTCCAGCCGCCATATGGTTTTAGAATTGGTCTGACCTGTTTGACTTTCAAGTGCTTTAGATTTTTGGCTCATTAGTAACCTGTTACGTGCCAAGGTACACTGGGTTATTGGTGTTTAATGAACTTTGCCTTTACCAAGTAAAAATGTGGTTGTGTCTGGTACAAATGCTTCTTATTCATCGCTAATTGACAGAGATTCTGTGTTAACTCGCATAATGACCGTTGCTAGGGGCTCTTTCAAGAATGATTGTAATTACTGATTACTGTTTTTATGGTTTTTGTTTCGACTGTTATATATTTTGTGGGTCCCAATTAAAAATAAAATGTTTAATCACACCGCTCGTGGTTAGGATATGAAGTTGGCAATATATAGTTGCCAGCTTTGATTAGAAACAATATGTTACTGTTTTTAATACTGAACTTGTTTTAAAAGGAATGTGGATGATGTTATAAACCTACAGCTTCGAGACTAGTCTTTTTAATTCGGATCTTGGCAACTGACTATTGTGAAACTTTAAATTTCTTTAATTCTTTAACTACATCTACATCTATACTCCGCAAACCACCCGACGGGGTGTGGCTGAGGGTACCTTCAGTACCTCTATAGGCTCTCCCTTCTATTCCATTCTCGTGTTGTTCTTGGAAAGAAAGATTGTCGGTATGTCTCTATGTGGGCTCTAATCTCTCTGATTTTATCTTCATGGTCTTTTCGCGAGATATACGTAGGAGGGTGCAATATACAGCTTGACTGCTCGGTGAAGTTATGTTCTCGAAACTTCAACAAAAGCCCGTACCAAGCTACTGAGTGTCTCTCTTGCAGAGTCTTCCACTGGAGTTTATGTATCATCTCCGTTACGCTTTCGCGATTATTAAATGATCCTGTAACGAATAGCGCTGCTCCCCGTTGGATGGTCAGTGTTCATCGGAGGTGATGGTGTAATCTTGAGTGCCCCAGGGAAGTGTGGTAGGTCCGCTGTTGTTTTCTATCTACATAAATGATCTTTTGGATTGGATGAATAGGAACGTGCGGCTGTTTGCTGATGAAGCTGTGGTGTACGGGAAGGTGTCGTCGTTGAGTGACTGTAGGAGGATACAAGATGACTTGGACAGAATTTGTGATTGGTGTAAAGAATGGCAGCTAACTCTAAATATAGATAAATGTAAATTAATGCAGATGAATAGGAAAAAGAATCCCGTAATGTTTGAATACTCCATTAGCAGTGTAGCGCTTGACACAGTCACGTAGATTAAATATTTGGGCGTAACATTGCAGAGCGATATGAAGTGGGACAAGCATGTAATGGCAGCTGTGGGGAAGGCAGATAGCCGTCATCGGTTCATTGGTAGAATTTTGGGAAGATGTGGTTCATCTGTAAAAGAGACCGCTTATAAAACACTAATACGACCTATTCTTGAGTACTGCTCGAGCGTTTGGGATCCATATCAGGTCGGATTGAGGGAGGACATAGAAGCAATTCAGAGGCGGGCTGCTAGATTTGTTACTGGTAGGTTTGATCATCACACGAGTGTTACGGAAGTGCTTCAGGAACCCTGGTGAGAGTCTCTAGAGGAAAGGAGGCGCTCTTTTCGTGAATCGCTACTGAGGAAATTTAGAGAACCAGCATTTGAGGCTGACTGCAGTACAATATTACTGCCGCCAACTCACATTTCGCGGAAAGACCACAAAGATAAGATAAGAGAGATTAGGTCTCGTACAGAGGTATATAGGTAGTCATTTTTCCCAGGGAGAGAAGATGCTAGTTGTGGTACGAGGTACCCTCCGCCACGCACCGTATGGTGGATTGCGGAGTATGTATGTAGATGTAGATGTAATAGATCTTCTCTATCTCTTCTATCAACCCTATCTAGCACCATTTAAGTGATGCTACCCTGTTCGTTTTCTTAAATAATCGTGGATTGGGGTTATTCTACATTGTGGTAATAAAATGTTAAGACTAACTTGGGGCTGCTCTCTTGATTGGGTTTTGAATTAAGTACACGCTTTGTGTTGATAATATATTTTTTTTTAATATTGTTGCGCACGCCTCTCAATTCGACATCACCACTTCCATCCACCATCACAATTTGCATAAAACTGTAAAATTAGAAAACTAGAATAATGAGCAATTGAAGAGTATGGCTCGACTGAAATTAACAACTGATGCAAGAACGTATGTGATGTGTCACAAGATGTTGTGAAATACTGAGTTCTTCCAGGATTTTCACGAAGGACTAATGGAGCGTTATAGAAGAAAGTACACTCTTAAACACTATTGGGAACAACTTAATGTTACAATTCATAAAGAGGGAGGATCTGTGGAAAATTTGCGGATAGTATAAGCGAAGCGCTAGGGAGCTGGTTGGCGATTTGAGAAGTCCTGGGACTACAGAATAAGGTACCCTTTAACCACAATTTCTTATTGAAAAAATTTAAATTTTTACAATGGGAAAACACACACAGCTTGGGAGTAATGCGATAATTAAGAAACAGCAAAATTGCCCCCACCCAGGAAGTCCCACAAGAACTCATCAAATAATTCAAGTACTCAGTAGTTGCCACCAAATAATTAATTGCCCAGTGGCGTTGCTCGTTAGCAAGAAACGAACTGATTATACTTAATAACTGGAAAAACGGCGTATGGACCAATAAATGGTGTGTGTTATCGGTAAGCCTGTAACCTCCCCCTCACTTATCGACCTTAATGACAGTGAAAAATTAAACCGCGTGTACCTAATGGAAATTTGGGAAAAGCAATCGTCACCGTAGTGAATTTGTCGGTAAAGAGGGAGGAAAGGGTTACATCTAAATGAAAGGAAAAATGCTAGTGAAACTGGTGGAAATTAATTTTGAAAAGGGGTAAAGTTAATAAAGAAAGTAAATGTGCGGCCGTTACGTTAACAATTAACTAGCGGTAATTATATATTTGAGATTTGGGGGAAATTACGGTCGCCAGTCCTAAGGACAATTACTATAGTAACTGAAAAAGAAAGGTTATTACACATATAATTAGCACTAGAAGCGTGGCAACTGAAGGTTGACACGTGTAGTGTGAAAACTGAAAGTTTGTCAGAAGTAATAAATTTCGCCACACTCTGACTTAATTTAGCAAAAGAATTAATAAAACCGGAAAATCGAAAGTTAATTTAATGACTGAAGTTAATAGTGAGCTTTCTTTCAGAAGCACATCGAAATTCAGTAAAATACGGTTAGTCTTGGACTACCTCAACAATCATTTCAAAAGCTACTTGAATCTACGCAATTTAGAAATAAGATTTAACTTTGAACTTGAATTAAATGATTCTGAACTGTTAACAATAGTAAAATTTAGTACGTACCAAGCTGAGCTGCAGTCACAGGTAAGCTAAAATACGGTAACAAAACTCGCACTCTTAATTTGTGCTTGTGTAATCTAAATATTGTAGCCAGCTATGAATACCTTAACTGAACTTTGAAATTAAAGCAGTGAAATCGAATGGTGCTGGCGTTTCAATTTCAACGACACTCGGGTTCATTCCGGAAAAGGAAGAGACCCTGCTTGGTAATGCAATTGGGACAATGAGCAACAAAGGTTCATGCTAAGTTGCTGAAATTTTGTGATGCAACAATTTTAAAAGTTTGAAAAGCTGAGGTCTGCCATACAGTTCTAAAACTTTACGTGGTTCCAGTCTTCCTTGTTGGTTGATTGAAGGTTTGAAGCCGTCGATCGAGGAGGTGGCGACAGTCACTCATGGTCGGCCGTCGCTGTTGCAGAAGCTGGATGTTGGCGCGCCTTCTTCTCGACACGGTCACCAGACGAAACGGGCTGTTGATGTGCGTCAGCTAATGCTTCCCGTCCGCGACACCATGTCAGAAACTATCATCACAAGTCGAGCGCAATTACATGCTGCCAAACCCCGAAAGCGCGGCAACTCGCGGGAGCGTCACACAGCACACCTGCTCCACTGCACCACCCCAGCCAGACTCTCCTTCTGCTCTGCCCGCGCTCCACGCGGCAGAGTTAACACTACCAAAGATCCTAAACACTTTGGTTCTCCACACGACCTATCGATGTAATCGTTCGATAGCATAGTTTTCCCTGGGCCAGACCCAGCGTATAAATACAAATAATATTCACAAAACAAACCAATTATACATCGACATAAATGCATATGTATACAAATTGTGAAACAATTACAATATATAAAGACACAGAAACGTCATGTCTTCAGGTAACAAAATAAAGGAAAAGAAATTATAGTGCAATAGATGGAAATAGGAGGATATGCATTTCCGGCGTTACAAGCCAAAATAAATTAAAGTTACAGGTAGGTGCAGTACAAGCTGTTAACAAAGCTACAAGCCAAATAATTATTCTTAGCAAAGCAAATGTGCAAATGGCTTAAGGCCTAATAATAAAAGCCTATCACAGCGGGGCCAAAAATAATTTAAAAGTACCAAGTAGTTGCAGTGATACTATAAACTGCCAATTAAATGCTAACAACATCATTTCAGAGCTAATAACTGCACTTAGAAGTTATACAAAATGCTTAAGGAACAAAAACAGCTATGAAAATTTTGAGGTGTTAAGTTTTACGTATAATGAGCTTAAATAGTGTTTTAAAAGGCAGTACGCACAGAATAACTGAAATTTAATTTCAGGATGAGAATTGATTAGTGCTTTATGTATTTCATCTATGCCAATGGGGCTATCTTCTGTAAGCATTAATGTGTCATCTACATCTCTGTAGTAGCATATTATTTTTTGATTGTTAAGCTCTTTGTCTTGAAGAATTTTTCTTCCGAGCTATTAAGGAATACGTCAGCTGTGGTTCCAGGAGTGCTATATCCAATAGCGACAGCATCTTTTTGTGAGTATATTTTATTTACAATTTCGAATAAATTTTGTATGAGACTACTTTTATTAGTTTGTAAATTTCTGTAGGAGTTTGTATCGAAATTTTTCTGTATTGGAGTATGTTTTGTTTTATGATATCTATTGTTTCCTGTAATGGGATGTTTGTATATACATTAGTAATGATGAGAGAGACAAATCTTGCAATTTGAAGGTTTTTATGTCTTCGAGTTCTTAGCCAGTGCTCTATAGTTCTTTATTGCAAATTTTTTGCTGTATGTATAAAATTTATTAATGAGGTTGTTTAATTTCTTTCTTATATAGTATGTTAACATTGTCTGTTACAGGACATATAGCAACAGCCTGTTTGTGTATCTTACAGTGTTCCCAGAGCTTTGATGTTCTAGGGTTATGGGTATATGTGTCCTTTCCTCATATTCTGTAGGTTCTATATGACATGTTTTTCTTAGTTTGGGCTGCAAATTTGTGTTTAGGATCTGTGTGATTCCAGCATTACTAAAGAAATAGTTAACGTTTTGTATGTAGTCATTTCTCTTGATGATGACTACGCTATTGCCTTGATCTGATTTAATTGCTAGAGCATGATTACTCGTTAAGTTTTCATTAATTTGGCGTAGTACTTTTCCCTGATTGTGGGTCTCTTTCTATTTCATTCGCTTATTTGATAGCAATTTGGTTCTGTTGTTTTATATGTCAATTTACCAAGCCTAGGGTAACTTTTGCATATGCAGTTAGTTGTATTTATTCAGTATAGTGTAATCTAGATTCGTTAGTATACTTTATTGTATTGTACAATAGTTTTTGTTCCTGATCCTTGAAAGTAATTTCAGTCACGTTGATCGTTCCTTTATGAAAACTGAATCGAGATATGTTGGCAGTTTTGGCGATGGGGTATTGGTTTTTCATGAGATGTTTCATTTTATTTTTGGGTTTAAATCTGAACTGAGTGCTAATGTTATGTATATAAATATGTATAAAATGTGAAATAATGTCAAATATTAATGAAGTAGCACTATTACTTACTTTTAGGTAAGCTACATATATATCTTGGTTTAGGTATTCTTACAAGACAGTCTGCTGTTCATTTCTCAGTGGATCTGTAATTTTGCTCCATAATGTCTGGTGTAAGGTGCCAGACTTGGTTCAGCTGAAATCTTGATGATGACATAGGTCAGGATGAATCTCTTGTTGGAACATATCTTACTGAACTTTGCACTGTCGATGAGTTTTATCACATTTACTCTTATAACATTAAAGTCTACAATTTTCGTTCCTTGGCGCCTGCAGTGTAAAATTTGTCTCGTAGTGACATGATTGTGACGAGGATACTCCAGTTATACTGCTCTCTATATGATTTTTGCTGCGTAAATCACAATGAGCACATTTTGGCATAATGCCATCTTCAGGTGTTTAGTAAAAACATTCATACTCGTCACCTGTTAATGTACAGTATTTACAGAATAACTGATAATGACAGAATGCTAAAATGAGCACGTTGTGATTTACACAGTTAAAATCAAATAGAGAGCAGTGTAACCGGCATATCTCTATCGCAATCACGTCACTAGACATGATTTGCAGGCAGTGCCCAAAGAACAAAAATTTAAGATATTCGTCTGAAAGAAGGAATATGCTGAAGTGTTGAAAAATTATTCAACAGGAGAGACAATAGCTCAGACAATGGTTAACAATGGATATTCACCTTTGGGAGGTCAGAAATGGTAATAACCATCTGGATATTAATATTATGTCCTGGCTGATGACTCATTTATGATAACTTTGATAACGTCTGAAGTTATGAACAAGAACACGGCATCTGCAAGATGATGAGAGAACAGAGTGGGTGCACAAGACGAAAGAGAAAATGTTAAATTTTTGTATGAACGATTAACAGTGACTGGTTAGTGTAAACGTTATGTAGCAGCGTTTTACAACGCAAAGGAGCAACAGAGCACAGGACTGTCACTGTGTGAGATTTTCAATGGGCGGAAGATTCCTTCCCCTTCCGAGTTATGTAAACCAACCCCTGGGGAGAATGTGAATTTGCGTCTTCCAACACATACCACTGTGGTATATGTGGAGGGAGATCGTCCATTTAGGGCTGCGTCAGACACCCACCCATAGTTGGTTGCAGTTCAGTTTCCTCGAAAAGTGAAGGGGGGGGGGGGAGACTGGGGAATGAAGTGAAATGCGAAAAGATAAGAGACAGAAGAATGAAAGAATTTCATCTGTTGTTACGCCTTACTAACTGTATGCTCCAAGTTCACAAACAGACTGCGTTCGTAGGTTTGTGGCTGCACAATTTATCTTGAAAAATTGCAAGTTTAACATATTCTGTACAGGGAAATCCGAATCTGAGTGTCCTCTTGGATTTTTTGTGAGGCAGGACTATTTTCAGCACGTTGGGTGTCATAGGCCCCTCTTAGAGACGGAACCGATGATCACCATTTGCTGCTGTTATGTTCACGGTCACCTACGTAACACACAAAGCCTGCTCCTACAGGGTCAGGGTTTGATAATCAACAATACCGGTTGTGACGTAGCGGGTCCCTCCATGCAATTTTAATTACATGATCTTCAATACAGAACACCACCTAGTCATTACTTAACCTGCGTGACCTTTCTCTCGAGATCCTGTGCTATAAAAAGACACGACCTTGGACTCGACGCTTCTCGCCTCCCTAGACCAAATGTCAGCAGCCTAGGATTATCCAATTTCCATAGAGAAACTCTAAGATCATATAAGACAATACTCCAGGGGAATCAGCTTCGACACATAATGGTAAGATGTTCTATTTCAGCCACACTCTATGTCCTGATCCACATGGTTACTATCTATTACTATCATAAGCATAGAGTCATCAGACTTCTGCCCTTAACGTCCTTCCACCTGCAGGCCAATACCGACAGTGAAGATACTCAAGAGGAAATAGCATAGAACTGGGAAATTCAAAGAGTGTCTGTGAAAACTTTTAGAGATGTAGTCCAGGTGGTCGCTTAATGGAAGCTACTGTTATCAGCAAAGATGATAAGCGCTTTGTACTCGACGATAAAAAGGCTATCATTGCCACTTGAGGCGAGACAACGTCTCACTATCGTGATAGGGAGCTGATAAAACGCAAAGAAACATCGTGCCTCTGTAACGCACTTCTCACGAGTTACGGACGCTGGCTGTTTATAGCTAAGATGGGCTGCAAGTAGATTAAGAGAAACTGTTAGAACCGGCCTGTAGATGTAACAGGAATTACACAAAAGATTGAAACTTTTGAAATAAAGATGTTGCTTTATTTCATTAATTTTGATTTGTACATTTTTCTTGTTTTAATATGTAATTGTTGAATCACTGAATCATTAATAATTAAAAAATAAGCTATGATTTTTCTTGGGAACGGCGTTTGCATTTGAATTCCAGTTCTCAAATCAATGGCGGGCGATATTAATGTATCATTTTGACTTTAACTCAGTATGACTCATTTGTGGAATCTTCTTGGACCACCGTCACGGCCATCTCTTTCTTCTAAAACAGTACCTGAAAATTACATTTTATACACTTGTGCATTATTCTTTTTACGTTCTCAGGTATCGTAAGACATGTAAAACGGCTTACGTGGTGATTTAAAACACGAAGTGTCAAATCATAAGCTTCATAAATCGCTATTGTCAAGTATTAAAATATTTTGCATTGTCAAACACTGCCAATCTTCCTCATATACATGAACTCTGGTTTTAACAGTCTGTGTGGAGGCACTCAACATACGGGGCCTGCTCTTTTAAATACCTTGTGATACGTGATTACGGTCTGAGGACTGAAACTTCTGTTAACATAGAAGTATCTATTGTCAGCTCTTGGCGGAAAACTGACTTTTTTAATGCGTCGCTCAAGGGGTACTATAAGCAATCCTAAAAGTACTACCCTGCATCACGTTACGGAAATAAAGATTTAATATCTTGTGTGCCATTTGAAGCTGAGCATAAAAAGTCTTGACAACTGGTTTATGGGAATAAATAAGTATTTCAAAAAGTGACTGGTGGCACCTTTTTATATTCAACTAGCGCTCCACTGTGGCTTAGCATGGGTAGTGCTATGTATCCTGCAGCCGTATAGCCGTATAACTTATGTGGCATAGCAGTAGTAATTTACAGAAGCAAACCTCCCCCCTGAATTAGTCTATGTATTAGCAGAAACAGCATAAATGTTTCTACAGCTGTTGCTGAGGTTATTTTTCACCTCCAGACGGAAGAAATGCTGCAACTGGCTTTAGACCAACATAGTTCAGCAGTTTGCACAAAGTATTTACAAATTATGTAGAAAATCCTTGATAAAGAATGTATCAATTTATTAGTGAAAACTGTACCTAAATCTCTACAGTAGTTTCTGAGATCATTCTGCACATTTAGACATTAATTATGATGGAAGATTTTATTTATTCACTGTCCGGCACGTTAATGTGACCACCTGTCAAAAGCCTGAATAACGGTCTTTTACAGCGCGAGACGTGTAGGAAGAGAGTCAATGAGGTTCTGGAAGGTACCGACTGGGATGTGGTGACATGCCGACTACAGTGCTGTGACCAGGTGTACTAGGTTTCCAGGTTTAGGATCCACGGCGCGGACAGCCCAATCGAGCTGATCACATAAATTCTCGATTAGGGTTAAATACGGGAAGGTTGTTGGGCAGGATAGCACAGGAAGAAAAACAAACTGAATGTAGTGCTTGACATGGTCGTCAAGGATAGATACCCACCTGTGTTGATCCACTGTGCCTTCGAGAATGATGAGATCACCCAGGGAATGCAAACGTAATATTTTCAAGACTGTAACGCTCCCTTCTGGATGTAGGGTTGTAACCTATATTAAATTCTTTAAATTGAAATGAATGCTTGTTAGAAATTAGACAAAGATTATTATTAGGACATTTTTAAAAGATTTACATGTGGGTTTACATAATATTACTATATATGCGCGAGGCTGCTTTTTTTACCTTATACAATAATACTCAGGCTCCGGCATCGCTGCACCGCGACCGGCCCAGCCAACATGATACACCAGACAGGACTGACAAGCGCAGCAGGCGACTGCTCGCTAGCAACAACTTACTGCTACTGCTACACAGTTCGTACTGCAGTCAACACTGCTCTTTGGTCTCAGATACTCTTACAGCTTACATATCGCAGGCAGCACATACCTCTGACAGGGTGTTTGCTTCCAGACGTTTCATTCCGTAAATGCTGACAGCCATCTGTCCGATGGAGCATAAAACGTGATTCATCTGAGGAGGCCACCTGCCGTCACCACTGAAGGCCCAGTTGCGGTATTGGCGTGTAAATACCAGCCTTTAGCGCCCATGGACAGCAGTCTGTATGGGAGCACGAACGAGGCACTTGCTGCAGAGGCCCATACACAGCAATGTTCACGTAACTGCCGTTGAGGACACACTGTTGGTAGGCCCTTTGTGCATCTGGCCTGTTAGTTGACCAAAATTGCACGTCTAGACACCTGTACCCATCTCCACCGCCGTTGTGCACCCCTGTGGTCTATGGTCCTAGGTGCACAACATTTGACGCTGCGCCGGTTTTGGATAGCACCATTTTGCCATGCACAAGTTTACAGGCTGAGCCCTTTCGGAAATGCTTTCACCCTTGGCCCGGAAACCAATGATCATACCCTTCTGGGTGACATATAAATGGACCAGTTTTGGCATTTTCGCATTACGACAACGACTACACTGTTTTTCGCGTTCTCCCGACACACTTTATGTACCTCCATTGCCAGTGCTGCCACCAGTAGTCTGTGAGTGTTTATGCACATCATCGTCGAATTTAGGCGCTAGCACACTAATGAGGCTGGACTATATGTAAACTCTGTACTTTCAAGTTCAGTTGACAGTTTTGTGTACGAATGGAACAAAATCAGGGATGGTTTACGTCTCTGTCCCAACTATGGTTTCCCTTTCGGGTCCTCTCATTCTCATAACTGTCGTCTAGGTTCTGTATAAGTTGTGAATAACGGTTCGCTACCTGTGTTTTATACTTGTAATTTCGAAGAATCTACTCCAGTCGATACTTTCAAAAACTTTATCTAAATCTACAAATGCTGTTATCGTAGGTTTGTCTTCCTTAACGTATCTTATAAGTCAAATCGTAGGGTCAGTATGTACTATCGCTCCACCTTGACTTCGCTCCTGTCGCTCTACGTGTCTGTAGTCAGATGACTAGTCTGGCGTAATATTAATTTTGTTCACGGGCCACCGTGTAGAGTTATGATTATAATTCAGGGAATAATTCAGAGTAACTGAATATTATCACCTTCATGTATCTTAAGCAATTTGAGTTGGCTCGGGAGGAAAACTTCACACATGTTATGTGTTCCGTATTTAATTGGCTTTGGCACTGATGGGATTTGCAAGCTACCGAGCCGACCCGTCCGCCTACCTGCAGCGTCAGTCAGTGTGAGATACAACCACGTGCTTGGCCGCCCAACTACAGTGGCAGTTCGCGTAGTCTGCCCGACAACACCGAGCGAGGTAGCGCAGTTGTTAGTACACTGGATGCACATTCGAGAGGACGGCAGTTCCAACCCGTGTCCGGCAATCCCGATTTAGATTTTCCGTGATTTGCCTAAATCGCTCCAGGCAAATGCCGAGATGCATCCTTTGAAAGGACAGAGCCGATTTCCTTCCCCATCCTGGACTCAATCCGAGGTTGTGCTTCGTCTCTTATGACTTCTATGTCTACGGGGCGGTAAATCCAAACTTTCTCCTTTTATCGGCTTCTCGATTCCAGTGGTAGTCCGCAGTTTAATGTGTGATACGACCTGCACCAGAGGTTATTTAGGAAGTCACGCCAACCTTCCGTTAGTTGTGTATTGTGCTTGCCTGAGGCTGACGTTAGGTGGCCTTATGTCTAGCTCCTGTGCCCACTTGCCTGCTGCCTGACAACAGTTCAAGTCTGGTGCAAGCTACATATTCCGTTTTTCCTTGCATTTCTCTTCACATCCTTTAACAGAAACTCTACACCAAAAAAAGTTATCTGTTTAATGTCTGGCACTTCCTGCCTCGCAGGTCATTTAGGAAGACGATAGTAGCATATGATAACCTGCCGGTAGTGTTAGAACCAGCCTGAAGCTGCGCCTGGGCAGCCTTATGCCTATTTAATGTGCTCGGCTGCTGGTCGAGCCCAGTGGCAGTCCAGCTCGAGTTACACTTACTGTTATACGTTTTGCTACATTTCTGTTCACAACTGTTATACAAAAAAATCTGTTCTCATCTGCTTAATATCTCATATGTTCTCCATCACAGGAAGACAGTGGTAGCTCGTGTGGAATTCCTGATGGCAGCAGCCCATGTCGGCTTGGCGCTGCATTCAGGTGGCTTTGTCGTATGCATGTATGATTTCAACGAGTTCTGCCATTCATTACTAAATAGCAATGGCACGGTTTTCACCGTAGTTATTAGCTTTAATTATCATAGTTCAACCAATTTACCCAAAATAGTTATAAATTATGTACACTTACGTTCCTCCTGAATCAGTCCCTTTGTTAGTGTGAAACACATCAAAATCCCTAAAATAGTTCCTGAGATCAGCCTGAGCTTACAGACTTTAACCGCAGCAGGGGAAACTAATTTATATACACTCCTGGAAACGGAAAAAAGAACACATTGACACCGGTGTGTCAGACCCACCATACTTGCTCCGGACACTGCGAGAGGGCTGTACAAGCAATGATCACACGCACGGCACAGCGGACACACCAGGAACCGCGGTGTTGGCCGTCGAATGGCGCTAGCTGCGCAGCATTTGTGCACCGCCGCCGTCAGTGTCAGCCAGTTTGCCGTGGCATACGGAGCTCCATCGCAGTCTTTAACACTGGTAGCATGCCGCGACAGCGTGGACGTGAACCGTATGTGCAGTTGACGGACTTTGAGCGAGGGCGTATAGTGGGCATGCGGGAGGCCGGGTGGACGTACCGCCGAATTGCTCAACACGTGGGGCGTGAGGTCTCCACAGTACATCGATGTTGTCGCCAGTGGTCGGCGGAAGGTGCACGTGCCCGTCGACCTGGGACCGGACCGCAGCGACGCACGGATGCACGCCAAGACCGTAGGATCCTACGCAGTGCCGTAGGGGACCGCACCGCCACTTCCCAGCAAATTAGGGACACTGTTGCTCCTGGGGTATCGGCGAGGACCATTCGCAACCGTCTCCATGACGCTGGGCTACGGTCCCGCACACCGTTAGGCCGTCTTCCGCTCACGCCCCAACATCGTGCAGCCCGCCTCCAGTGGTGTCGCGACAGGCGTGAATGGAGGGACGAATGGAGACGTGTCGTCTTCAGCGATGAGAGTCGCTTCTGCCTTGGTGCCAATGATGGTCGTATGCGTGTTTGGCGCCGTGCAGGTGAGAGCCACAATCAGGACTGCATACGACCGAGGCACACAGGGCCAACACCCGGCATCATGGTGTGGGGAGCGATCTCCTACACTGGCCGTACACCACTGGTGATCGTCGAGGGGACACTGAATAGTGCACGGTACATCCAAACCGTCATCGAACCCATCGTTCTACCATTCCTAGACCGGCAAGGGAACTTGCTGTTCCAACAGGACAATGCACGTCCGCCTGTATCCCGTGCCACCCAACGTGCTCTAGAAGGTGTAAGTCAACTACCCTGGCCAGCAAGATCTCCGGATCTGTCCCCCATTGAGCATGTTTGGAACTGGATGAAGCGTCGTCTCACGCGGTCTGCACGTCCAGCACGAACGCTGGTCCAACTGAGGCGCCAGGTGGAAATGGCATGGCAAGCCGTTCCACAGGACTACATCCAGCATCTCTACGATCGTCTCCATGGGAGAATAGCAGCCTGCATTGCTGCGAAAGGTGGATATACACTGTACTAGTGCCGACATTGTGCATGCTCTGTTGCCTGTGTCTATGCGCCTGTGGTTCTGTCAGTGTGATCATGTGATGTATCTGACCCCAGGAATGTGTCAATAAAGTTTCCCCTTCCTGGGACAATGAATTCACAGTGTTCTTATTTCAATTTCCAGGAGTGTATGTATAGGAGATAGAAGAAAATGAAAATAGAAAGTGTATAGATAGATACACAGTCACTGGCTCTATGAGGGTGTGCTGAAAAGTAACTGCTGTGAATTTTTCATATGAAACTTTTTAAAGCTTTTTGAATAAGTGAAATTATTATTAACTTTCTACGTATCTACATACGAAGATTGCCCAGAAAGTACCGCTCTGCATTTTTTGGTCAGCCGAAAACAATGCTACGAATGAGAAACATTACGTATGTATTAATTTTAGTCTACTTAGTGAGCGCGCAAGTTCACCTCACTTCCGACAGATAGCGTAGCTGCAGGACAGTTTCAGGATTGCGTCTGTAGGTGATGTGCGTTACAATCAACGGGCCGTTATTGAATTGCTCACAGCAGCTAAAGAAATTGTGGGAAATATTCACAAACGTTTGGGCAAGGACCACGGAGCATCTGCTGTCGACAGAAGTACAGTTAGTCGCTGAGCACGGAGGTCATCAGATGGCGGTTCGGTGGAGCTCTACGATTTACAGCGGTTGGGAGACCACCCGCGGCTGTCACACCTGACGTCTTGCAGCGATCTGATGTTATTCTGTTTGTTTGGGTCATTGAAGGATGGCTTTAGTGGAAGACATTTTAAAGGACGATGAGGAGGAGGTTCGCACAGTGAAGCACTGGCTCCACCACCAGGTCAAGGATTGGGCTGCGACACCTGCAACAATCCGACGCCTTTAGTTCACTGTTATCGATCATCCTCCATACTATCGAGCGCTGCACACATCGAGGGAGGGATGAGTGAGTGGTGGTGACAGCCTGGTGGTCCTTGGGAAGTCCTGTAGACAGTTACAGATTACTTCTACATGACGTTGTGAGGCAGCCACGCCTCTCCCCATTGTCCGCAGCTGGTGCAGATGAACGAGCAGTGGCTTCCACCTACAGCCTCTAGGCTCGTGACCGTGTAACGCCGGAAATGTATATCCTCATATTTCCATCTATAGTACTATAAATTTTTTCCTTATTTTGTTAGCTGAATATATGATATTTCTCTGTCTTTATATATTGTAATTGTTTTACTATTTGTATATATACATATTTACGCATTTATGTCGATGTATAATTGGTTTGTTTTGTAAATATTATTTGTGTTTTTACGCTGGGTCTTGCCTAGGGAAAACTATTCTATCGAACAATTACATCGATAGGTCGTGTGGAGAACCAAAGTGTTTAGGATCTTTGGTAGTGTGAACTCTGCCGCGTGGAGCGCGGGCAGGGGAGTCTGGCTGGAGTAGTGCAGTGGAGCAGGTGTGTTGTGTGACGCTACTGCGAGTTGCCGCGCTTTCGGGGTTTGGCAGCATGTAATTGCGCTCGACTTGCTATGATAGTTTCTGGCACGGGGTCGCGGACGGGAAACATTAACTGGCACACATCAAGAGCCCGTTTCGCCTGGTGACCGTGTCGAGAAGAAGGCGCGCCAACATCCAGCTTCTGCAACAGCGACGCCCGACAATAAGTGATTGTCGCCACCTCCTCGATCGACGATTTCAAACGTTCAGTCAACCAACAAGGAAGACTGAAAGCACGTAAAATTTTAGAACTATATGGCAGACCTCAGCTTTTCAAACTGTTCCATTTGCATCACTAAAATATAGCAACTTAGCATGAATCTTTGTTGCTCATTGTCCCAATTGCATTACCGAGCAAGGTCCCTTCCTTTTCCGAAATGAACCCGAGTGCCGTTGAAATTCAAACGTCAGCATTAAAGTAATATCATTCCATTTCACTGCTTTAATTTCAAAGTTCAGTTAAAGTATTCATAGCTGGTTACAATAATCAAACAGAACTGTATTTAGATTACACAGCCACAAATTAAGACTGCGAGTTTTTTTTACCTTGTTTTAGCTTACCTGTGACTGCAGCTCAGCATGGTACGTACTAAATTTTACTATTGTTAATTGTTCAAAATCATTTAATTCAAGTTCAAAGTTAAATCTCTTATTTCTAAATTGCGTAGCTTCAAGTTGCTTTTGTGATGATTGTTGAGGTAGCACAAGACTAACCTTATTTTATTTAATATCGTAGTGCTTCAGAAACGAAGTTCACTGTTAATTTCAGTCACAAAATTTATTTTCAATTTTCCGGTGTTATTAATTCTTTTCCTAAATTAAGTCAGAGTGTAGCGGAATTTGTTGCTTCTGACAAACATTCAGTTTTCACACAACACGTGTCAACCCTCAGTTGCCACGTTTTTAGTGCTAATTATATGTGCATTAACCTTTCTTTTTCAGTTATTATAGTAGTTGTCCATAGGACTGGCAACCGTAATTTTCCCCAAATCTCAAATATCTAATTAACGCCAGTAAATTTTTAACGTAACGACCAAACATTTACTTTCTTTATTAACTTTGCCCTTTTTCAAAATTAATTTCCACCAATTTAATTTGCATTTTTTCATTTAGATGTAACCCTTCCTTCCTCTTTACCGACAGATTAACTTCGGTGACGATTGCTTTTCCCAAATTTCCATTCGGTACACGCGGTTTAATTTTTCACTGTCATTAAGGTAAGTAAGTGAGGGGGAGGCGTTAGGAGTCAGCTGTGCGTTGGGCTCAACCTGCTGCCCTCTGGCAGGTGTCAGATGGCAGCTGGTGCTGCTGCAAGTCCCATTAGCAACTCAGCGTCGCTGACGGCAGGCAAAGATGGCAGATCAGTGGGGCTGTGGCACCAAGTCATGCGAAGATGTGGAGGTAGACAGAGCCTGGTCTCGCAACCACGGATGGTGTTAGCGGAGCCGCCTCCCTGTCCGTCGTTGCTCTGGCGTCGTGGGGTGCTGCTGGTTTCTGACGACGAGATGTGATGCCTGTCTATGCCTCCAGTGCCAGTTTGTTCACTGAAATCCGGCACCTAGTCACTTCGCCACAAGTGGCCCCCGCTGCTGTGGAGACATGGGCCCACTTACACACGGTTACTGCTGTGCGATACCCTTCACTCCTGTGCCCTCTCTCCTTCTTCCGCAATATAATTGTGCGTCTGTTATTGTGAACCACATGTCGTCACACTGGCAACTACCGACGTGCTGCTGTTAACGCAACGGGCTATGTCAGATATCGTGCTACATCTTCTTACTTTTGTTAAAGACTTATACCTCTCTGTCCAAAGGCTGGGTAGTGGCACTACAATACAGACCTAACTTGGTGCCATCCGTTTTTCATCATTTTCCAAAACTTACGCAATACCTTAGAGGACTTCACTCTGATAGTGATGAAGCAGTGAGAGGAGACCTGAGGTTTTGGTTCTACCAACTCTGTCAAACACTCTGCAGTGACGGTATCGACAAACCAATCTCTCGTTATGAGAAATGTGTTCGTTGCCATGGTGACTATGTTGTGAAATAAATATGTAGACATGAAGAATAAAGTTGTAGAAAGTTAACAACTTCTGTTTTATTCAAAAATCTTTAAGAGTTTTCATATGTAAAACTCGGAAGCATTAGTTTTCAGCACGCCGTCGTAGCAAATCCGTATTGGATAAGTTTAATCTTCAGATGAATTCAGATGTTATATGTTCATTGAATCGAATATGACACAATCATTACAAATCATATTCCTATTGAACTGAAATGTGATAATTTCTTATCTGATGGTATCGAGTGCGGTATTGAATTAAAATTGCAATGTATATGAACTAATTTATAATGCAACTCAGACTTTAAACTCTTTTTAGGATGTTCCACACCAGTAGCAATTGTTTGTTTTTACTGAAATTTCACAGTATGTCTTTTGAAGCACAGTTTTGAACTTGGTGTCTGCTTTATCATATATATCACATTTTGTGTCTCACCTGCTGTGAATCGGTTCAAGTTAACGGCATGTGTTGAAAATAACCATTTAGTAAACCACTGTAAACCCGAGTATCATCATGAGCTGACACGTCCTTCATTATGAAGAAACCGGAAACTTTGTTGCGATTTTTCATGTTGTGCACTCAACAAGATGCTAAGAATGCAATGCAAATCATCAGTTTCATGTTTTAAATTAGTTATGTCCAAAATTTTCTGATCTCCTATCTGTTGGTTACATCAACAGAAATTCTTGTTTCCTCATATCATATACTGAATGCAGTTATTGATAAATATGCCGAGAAAATCTATTTTGCAAATGAGTTCTGGCGCATTTAGTGTGGGTTAAGGACAGCAGTTAGAAGCGAGTTTTTACCCGTTAGTTTAAACGTCATCGTTTAGAGTGATATACTTTGTGGTGTGCCAAAACACTTGCTAAATTATCTACAGTTCACGTGGTTGACCAAACTGTGAGTTTCATTAATTGAAAAGTTTTGTGGTTGCTCTTTATTGTATGCTTATTTTAAATACACTTTGTTATGGAGCTGATAAATTGCCAAGGCTATCGTATCGACATCATCATCTCTCTTTTTATGCACTACCCACAGTGAATCTGGCTCGTCATCTGACAACTACACTCTTAGAGCTTCTTCTAGGCTTACGAGATGCCAACTTATCTCTCAAAAACTACAGAAACGAAGGATTGCGAAAGGTTTTAGAAGATAAATTTAATCAGTACTGGATAGTGCCCTTGTAGAAAGGTATTGAGACAATTTTTTCCCTCCGTACCAGGTGTCAGATGCTACCCAAATCCGTTTCTTCTGTAGGATCATAACATCATCTTTTTGCCTGCACGAAGCTGTACTGATTCGATTACTTCATCACGCATTGCGTTTTATCTGATACCTAATGTGCCACTTTGGCATCTGGACGTTTCTCTAGGTAAAAATCACAGTGCCAAAAGACAGTCAATATTGGAATCAAAAGTAATAAGTGGCCGGATTTGCAGTTTGCTGAAGCATTTTTCCCCCTATTGCACTCTGAAGAGCAACCAATGGAGCAATCTCGTCATTTTGTTGATTCCAATGTGACCTTGTTTCTCAAATCATTGTGCTTAGGACAGTTTCAAACATCTGCGAATATAATTAAGTTACAGAGTACATGTCTAATCTCCTTCTAACACTGACAATGTGAGTACGTATCTTCTTCATTTTCCTCTTGTTAATCTTATTCTTATAATTGTTATTATTGACTATATCCATCTAGATTTTAACTTACCTTTTATGACACCCGTTACTGCAAGAGCAGTTTATTTCTCGCTGAGATCTCCGTCTTTTGCCCTCACTTATTTCTACGCTTCCTCTGTCAGAATTCAGTCAGTTCATTTAGCATGATGTCTTTCACACAAATGACGCTTCAGTGACATTGTGTAACCTGCATCGTATTCCATACGTGTCTGAGCTGATGAGGTGGAGGAATTCTTAGTATGTTCGAAAATTTTGTTCGCTGTCTCTTATATTTGGATATTTGCCGACTCCCATTGATTCAGATTGTTCCATATTAATCTTCCGAGACCGACTTTTGATGTTGTCTTTCAACACACTAATTGATTTTCATTATACAATCTGCTACGGTAGTGCATCCGCTGAAGTTCAAAGCACGTGAGCGGCGTACCGCATGAGATGCTGAGGCACGCAGCCGCTGGCCGCTCTTTGGTAGATGAGAACGACAACAGTGGCCTTTTCTATACTTTTTGTAGCTGTGTTCGGGATAAGATGTCATGGTTTGCTATTGAAAGTGGACGGATTTATACACGCAGAGGAAGGGAGAGAGAGAGAGAGAGAGGGAGAGAGAGAGAGAGAAAGAGAGAGAGAGAGAGACAGGGAGGAGGGAGGAGGGAGGGAGAGAGAGAGAGAGAGAGAGAGAGCAATATATGTATGTACGTACATGTATGTATGTGAAAACAGCAATGATTATTGTGTATGAGATATTTTGCTAAGACAAAGCTCCTCTCACGCGACGATTCTGGACAAAAGGCAACAATTCTGCATTACTAAATGTGGGCAAGCCATGTCGGTTTGTCGAAATCTGCCTGGCTCAAATACTGAATGTGGGGCTGAGTATAATTAGGTGAGGCAGTTTTCGTTCTGTTCCTGAACTGCAATTGTTCCGTGACCAGGTTTCGCAAATGGGTGTTTCATTTACCGAACAGTCTGTGTCTTACGTGATTTTTCAACGTAATTTGAAGATCTGATTCTTGTATGGGAGTTCCAAAGCCAGCTCGTGTCTCCAGTCGCTTTAGTCAGTGTGTGCCAGGCACATTTTGTATGGAAGAGGCACAACAATAATACGAGTTAACGTAAATCTCATCCCTTTTACTTGTAATCCATACCATTCATATATTCAATTAAATGAAGTACAGTTATGTGATAATAATATGAGCAACTGTAAGACGTTGCGTGAAAGCTTTGTGTGATAGTAACTAAACTAAATATCTTAGGACCAATTCTATTTACATTTCATTCTGCACCCCTTTCGCTCGTAACGAATATTCAGAAATAAGCAACTATTTGAGTTATTAAGCTACTTTCAGACATTGCAAGCTACCTCAAGAGCTCTGAGAGAGTTGCTGCGTCACATTCTGATATAGGATTTGTGCCACGATGGCATTGCCAGCACCCACGTCGAAAAAAAAAGCGTTGTATATGAATGCACAAACTTGGATCCATATCTAATCAGAGAAAAGCTAGATATAAGGAAGATTCAATCTGGTTTGAGTAAGAGGAAATTTAACCAGAGGGGAATATTAAATTATTTCGGGTATCACTATTTAAGTACAACTTTCTGAGGACCATAACTGGGAATAGCAGATTACATTAAATTAATTGAGACTTAATCATTTTGTGGAATGGGCAAACTTTATGTGGGACTCAATCACCACCAAATCTTGCGCTTTACAATACGAGCAAAATCCGTCACTGTACGAACACCATACAATGTGATTTACGAAGCACCCAATTTTGATTCACAACAGATTTGTTATTGAAAGACTGCAGCAGCAAGCATGTAAATATACCTGTGGGGATCACTTACCAGACAGTACTTGATGCTCTGCATTTGACCTTTCCAGTAGTAGGAAAACGAACACATATTCCGAACCTATTCAGTAACACACATGTACAGTTATATTGATATTTCACACTTTCGAATAAGGAAGAAATAATATCGACTTGGTGAAGAGCTATTATTTTCACTATTTACTTTTCATTAAAATGATTATAGGACGGTATTCCTTTTAAGCGTCTCCATTATATCATTTATATTTACATAGCACAAGATTCTGAAATAGTTCGGTGTAATGATAACGTAATTATTCATTTCGAACGCTATGGAAGTAATTTATATGTATCAGTGATCATACTACTCTCGAAATGCGTAGACAATCACTGAAAGTAAAACACACAATTTTATAATTAACGGAAAACATTACGTTTTAAATAACGTACGTTATCATGTTAATTTCTGTAATCAAATTTGTACTTCATTCATCTCAAGGACAAGAAGAAGAAGAAAAATAATAGAAAATCAATGTCGCCTTCATGTGAACATCTGAGTAACATGTGTTTGTGGGAACCGATTGGTTAGAAATGCTCAGATACTGATTGAGGAGTGCTTATAAACAATATCATATTTCGAAATTCCACTGGAGAGACAGAAGGTAGACTGGAAGATCATTTTTTAATAAGCTGGCATACAGATCCCGTGATCATGTTTACAGGATGAGATCTGTCCGATAAGACGAGAGTGGAGGTTATGATATGATTTTCAAAATTTGTTGAAATCCACTAAGGAATCGACGTAAAAAGCACTAACCTTCCTGCTGACTAGTGTATTGAAACAGTAACTACAAGTAGACCAATATCGATAAGACTGGCATAGGAAAAGTTGAATATGAAAAAATTATTGCCATTCTACCATTCTAAGAGGAGGAGGAACAAAAAGATGTAGTAATTATAAAGATGAATTGAAGCTTAGGAGTGAAACACATTAAAGAAAGTAGGTGAAATTGTTAAAGACTGAATACGTAACCCAGTAAATTTAATATCGTAATTGTATGTGCACCCTCATGATCTGGTAAAAAGTTCTCACTAAATGATGTGTAATGTTTTGTCATAGTTTCACAACTACACGGTTATAGCTATCGAATAACATTTTTGGAACAGAGCTAAAGCAATTTCTATTGCTGTTGTCGTCTATCTCAAAGCCACCAAACCAAACATGTCCTAGTGCCCTAAATCCGGTCTAACTCCTACACTGACACTAATCACACGCAAGTTGGCATCATGTATATTGCCTAATAGCTCTCAGCGTTACTTGTTGCGAGAAAAAAGCTAAAAAATAACCCTGTAACCGACTGCAAACATGATGAGCCGCGCGGAGTAGCAGCGTGGTTAGAGGCGCCGTTTCACTGATTGCGCGGCCCCTTCCGCCGGAGGTTCGAGTCCTCCCTCGGGCATGCGTGTGTGTGTTGTTCTTAGCATAAGTTAGTTCAAGTAGTGTGTAAGTCTAGGAATCCCTTAGGAATTCATATACATTTGAACATGATGTACAGTTGTCTATCCTACCTTGTGATTTTAACACATTGCCATGTATTTACATATTTGTGTCTTTCTCGTTTTCCTCGTCACAAAAGTAACGCTCAGAGTTGTTAGTGAACTTGTATATAATCAGTGAAAGTGAATGATTCCTGAAGATGGAATAGACCCGAACACGTGTCAAATAAGGCGCGCCGTCCCTACTTACACAGTTCGGTTTTATTCAGGACATTCAGCTTTAGCTTACTATACCGAAATTACATAAAGCACCCGTCGTTTTTTTCTTTAAAGGAATCATGATCCAAACTTACCATCATTAAATTCTGGACCAAGAGTATTAATACTTGTCTTTAGTACACCTGCAATGAACTACGTGGTATTTGTGAAGTTCATTTAAGGTAGGCTGCGATGTAAAGGTATTTGACATGTGGATCGGCATGGTATGGTTTGTGAAGGACTCCCATTTCACTCTAAATACATAGATCAGTTGACCGCTTGCATCTCCTTGGGAAATACAAGGTACAATACTGATGCTTTTATTCTTGAAGTGAGTGTAACACTGGGCTTTTCTTCAATGGGAGAAGCTGTTGCAAGTTCACTCGTTACGTGCTTGGCTCAGTGTTAGAGAATATCGTGTTAATGACTCTGAAGACTCTTCGATGGAGATGTCTGCAGCACCACTACTCTTTTAATTGTTCTTCTTTAGAAATATTGGTAAGAAACTTAATGAAATAGCAACAGGCACCAAATATCGTTTTCCACCATCGTCGTTCAGTCACGGGTTGAACTTTATTGGTGACACTCTAAATATGGAAAAATGTAAGTTAATGCGGATGAGCAGGAAGAACAAACCTGTAATGTTCGGATACACTATCACTAGTGACCTGCTTGACACAGTCAAAATGTTTAAATGTCTGGGCGTAACGTTGCAAAACGATATGAAACTGAAAGAGCATGTGAGAACTATGGTAGGGAAGGCGAGTGGTCGGACTTCGGTTTATTGGGAGAATTGTGGGGTAGAGTGGTTCACGTGTAAAGGAGACCGCTACGCTGGTGCGACCGATTCTTGAGTACTGCTCGAGTTTTTGGAATCCGAACCTGGTCAGATTGAAGGAAGACATCGAAGCAATTTCGAGGCGGACTGTTACCGGTAGGTTCAAACAAAGTGTTAGTACATGCTTCGGGAACACAAATCGGAATCCCAGGAGGCAAGCTGAGGTTTTTTTGGAGAAGCGCTATTGAGAAAATTTAGGGAACCGGCATTTTGTGCTGACTGCCGAACGACTTTATTGTCGCCAACATACATGGCGCGCAAGGACGACGAAAATAAGATACGAGAAATTTGCGCTCATAAGAAGGCATACATACAGTCGTTTTTCCCCCGGTCTATTTGCGAGTGGAACAGGAAAGAAATGACAAGCAGTGGTATAGGGTACTCTCCGCTGATCACCGTACGGTGGCTTGCGGAGTATCTGCGTAGATGTAGATGAAGTAAGATGTCTCACCGTGTATGACGGAATCGCAGCCAAATCATCCTCAGGAGCCGAAATCATAGAAGATAGTTTTTTGTACTCTGGCATTTTGACCAACCTCGCCTTGCTAACTCATCACAAAGGTGTTCCATTGCCATCAGGTCGGGATTCTGGGCAGGTCACTCCATTTCAAGACATTATTGTCCACAAATCATTGCCTCAAACATGACGTACTGTAATAGTGTGCATTGCCATTCAGGTACAAACATCGTCTTCAAACCGTTTCTCTCTTGTAGCTGTATACTTGTGGCTGTATACAAAGCTGTACCATAACCTCCCGCAGTTAGCAATGTCGTAAGTGTAATAAGCGGCTACATCCTAGCCATGAAGAACACCCCATACTGTAACACAATGTCCTCCGTGTTTCACTGTTAGTGCCACACATGATGACACGTAATGTTAACCAGGGATTCGCCAAACTCAAACCCTTCCATTGGACAACCACCCTCGGCAGTGCTTGATGGTCAGTGTCCGTCAGTGCATAAGGTCAGATATGGTTGTTCCTTCGCGTTTCCATTTCACAATCACGTCACTTCGGCAAATGTTGAAGAGTCATAATGCTCCTAATGTATTTGTTAGTTAGGTTACACCCAGGTTCGAGGTCACTGAACACTGCCGATCCCTCGGCCCTTACTACTTCTCTACTGACGATACAACACACCCCACCCACTTTTATAGTGTTTGGTCTACTTCTCTTGACATCTAGTGGTTAATTCCGCAGTAGACAGGGGTTTATGGATACTTTTGTTCAGATAGTGTACATTTGAATATACGGTATACACAGGGTGGTCAATTGACAGTGACCGGGGCAAATATCTCACGAAATAAGCATGAAACGAAAATACTACAAAGAACCAAACTCGTCTAGTTTGAAGGGGGAAACCAGATGGTGCTATGGTTGGCCCGCTAGATGGCGCTGTCATAGGTCAAACGGATATCAACTGCGTTTTTTTAAACAGGAACCTCCATTTTTTATTACATATTCATGTGGTACGTAGAGCAATATGAATGTTTTAGTTGGACCACTTTTTTCGCTTCGTGATAGATGGCGCTGTAATAGTCACAAACGTATAAGTACGTGGTATCACTTAATATTCCGCCAGTGCGGACGGTATTTGCTTCGTGATACATTACCCGTGTTAAAATCGACTGTTTACCAATTGCGGAAAAGGGCGATATGGTGTTGATGTGTGGCTATTGTGATCAAAATGTCCAACGGGCGTGTGCTATGTATGCTGCTAGGTATCCTTGACGACATCATCCAAGTGTCCGAACCGTTCACCGTATAGTTACGTTATTTAAGGAAACAGGAAGTGTTCAGCCACATGTAAAACGTCAACCTGCAACAAATGATGATGCCCAAGTAGGTATTTTAGCTGCTGTCGCGGCTAATCCGCACGTCAGTAGCAGACAAATTGAGCGAGAATCGGGAATCTCAAAAACGCCGGTTTTGAGAATCCTATTTCAACATCGAATGCACCCGTACCATATTTCTATGCACCAGGAATTGTATGGCGACGACTTTGAACGTCGTGTACATTTCTACCACTGGGCACAAGAGAAATTACGGGACGATGACAGATTTTTTGCACGCGTTCTATTTAGCGACGAAGCGTGATTCACCAACAGCGGTAACGTAAACCGGCATATATGCACTATTGGGCAACGGAAAATCCACGATGGCTGCGACAAGTGGAACATCAGCGACCTTGGAGGGTTAATGTATGGTGCGGCATTATGGGAGGAAGGATAATTGGCCCCCATTTTATCCATGGCAATCTGAATGGGCAGTGTATGCTGATTTCCTACGTACTCCAATGTTACTACAAGATGTTCCACTGCATGACAGAATGAAGATATACCGGGTGAGCAAAGAGTCAGTATAAATTTCAAAACTTAATAAACCATGGAACAATGTAGATAGAGAGGTAAAAATGGACACACATGCTTGGAATGACATGAGGTTCTATTAGAACAAAAAAAAAAGAAACAAAGACACGTCGTTTGGTGATGATCGTGTGCTCAGCCGCCACTTTCGTCATGCTTGGCCTCCCAGGTCCCCGGGCCTCAGTCCGTGCGAATATTGGTTTTGGGGTTACCTGAAGTCGCAAGTATATTGTGATCGACCGACTTCTCTAGGGATGCTGTAAGACAACATCTGACGCCATTGCCTCACCATAACTCCGGACATGCTTTACAGTGCTGTTCACAACATTATTCCTCGACTACAGCTGTTGTTGAGGAATGATGGTGGACATATTGAGCATTCCCTGCAAAGAACAGCATCTTTGCTTTGTCTTACTTTTGTTATGCTAATTATTGCTATACTGATCAGATGAAGCGCCATCTGTCGGACATTTTTTGAAATTTTGTATTTTTCTAGTTGTAATAAAACCCCATGTCATTCCAAACATGTGTGTCAAGTTGTACCTCTCTATCTCCATTATTCCGTGATTTATTAAGTTTTCAAATTTATACTGACTTTTTGATCACCCGTTACTTCCAACTTGATGGATGTCCGGCCCAAATCTCGCGTGCGATTGAAGCGGTATTGAATACCATATTTCATGTCAGGTGGATTGGTCGTCGACGCACCATAACATGGCCCGCACGTTCACCGGATCTCACGTCCCTGGATTTCTTTCTGTGGGGAAAGTTGAAGGATATTTGCTATCGTGATCCACCGACAACTGACAACATACGTCAGCGCATTGTCAATGCATGTGCGAACGTTACGGAAGGCGAACTACTCGCTGTTGAGAGGAATGTCGTTAGACGTAGTGCCAAATGCATTGAGGTTGACGAACATCATTTTGAGCATTTGTTGCATTAATGTGGTATTTACAGGTAATCACGCTGTAACAGCATGCGTTCTCGGAAATGATAAGTTTACGAAGGTACATGTGTCACATTGGAACAACCGAAATGAAATGTTCAAATGTACGTAGGTTCTGCATTTTAATTTAAAAATCCAGCTGTTAATCTAAAATTGTGAGCCATATGTTTGTGATAATTACAGTGCCATCCATCACAAAGCGAAAAAAGTGGTCCAACTAAAACATTCATATTTCTTTACGTACTACACGAATATGTAATAAAAAATGGGGGTTCCTATTTTTAAAAAAACGCAGTTGATATCCGTTTGACCTATGGCAGCGCCATCTAGCGGGTCAACCATAGCGCCGTCTAATTTCCCCCTTCAAGCTAGACAAGTTCAATTCTTTGTTGTTTGTTCGTTTGACGCTTATTTTGTGAGATATTTGGCCCGGTCACGATCAATGGATCACCCTGTATACTAGCTGATAAATCCGGCGCTGCCCGGTTATTTATTTTGCCACTTTTCTATTAGAGACGAAACAAAAAGTGAAATGTGTTGATAATGTAATATTCAGTGCACTTTCTGTACGCTGGGAGCAGCCGCTTCACTTGTCTGCAACATCATTTCGTAAACGTCTTTTATTCTAACGTCTCTTCCCAGCTTTATAGATGGCAGTTGAGTTCACCTGCAAAATCATTTCGTAAACGTATTTTATTGCAACGTCTCTTCACAGCTTTATAGATGGCAGTTGTTTTCACCTACAGCCGCTTATCCTTTCCAGTTGAAAGCTGCGAAAAGCGTTTCGGTGTCAGGGTCTGCCTTAATTTGACTCGACTGTAGAAGTGTCTTAGTAGTAAAGGATAAATGCACGAAAACTTCATACATGACGCGTTTCGTTTCATGCATCTCTGCTTATGACGTCATATCCCTTAAATTATGTATCGAACAATGATGTACAGTATTTGTGTAGGCAGTCAGAGGCATATGTGGATACTGTCTGCAAAATATATTGCAAACGGAGTTAGTAGCAACCAAGTAACAAATTGAAACTTCATGCACAATACAGCATATTCCACGCATCTCTTTGCTTATGATTTCATACTTCTTGAACTACACACATCAAAAAAAGTTTTACATCACCCTGGTTCCCAGAACTCCTGAAGATAGACGTTGACTGTGGTTATTGTATCACAGACACAGTCCCTTTGACTGTTCAGAGATGTTACTAAACCCGACCGAAGATGTATACAACTATACATGATCAGAGCCTTTTAGACGGAGGGGGTCCGACAGCTGATCAGTAGTTCAACCATGCCTAGATGGCAATACCGCGGTTCGATCGCGCCCGCATTGTTACTTTGTGCCAGGAAGGGCTCTCAACAAGGGAAGTGTCCAGGCGTCTCGGAATGAACAAAAGCGATGTCGTTCGGACATGGAGGAGGTACAGAGAGACAGAAACTGTCGATGACCTTCCTGGCTCAGGCCGCCCAATGGGTACTACTGCAGTGAACGACCACTACCTATGTATTACGGTTCGGAGGAGCCCTGACAGCAACGTTATGTTGAATAATGCTTTTTGTACAGCCACAGGTCGTCGTGTTACGATTCAAACTGTGCGCAATAGGCTGAATCAAGTGCAACTTCACTCCCGACGTCCATGGCGAGGTCCATCTTTGGAACTATTTCACCATGTAGCACGGTACAGATGAGCCCAACAACATGCTGAATGGGCCGCTCAGGTTTGGCATCACGTTCTCTTCACCGACGAGTGTCGCATTTTCCAACAACCTGACAATTGTCCGAGACCTGTTTGGAAGCAACGCAGTCAGGCTGAATGCCTGAGACACACTTTACAGCGAGTGCAGCAAGGTGGACTCTCCCTGCTGTTCTGGGGTGGCATTATGTGGCGCTGACGTACGCCGCTGGTGGTCGTGAAAGGCACCGTAACGGTTGTACGATACCTGAATGCCATCCTCCGACCGATAGTGCATCCATATCGGCAGCATATGGTCGAGGCATTCTTCTTCATGGACTACAATTCGCGCCCCAGCTTGTGAATGACTTCCTTCAGGATAACGACATCGCTCGACTAGAGTAGCCAGCATGTTGTTCAAACATGAACCCTATCAACATTCCTGGGATAGATTGAAAAGGACTGTTTATGGACTACGTGACCCACCAACCACTCTGAGAATGATCTACGCCGAATCGCTGTTAAGGCATGGGACAATCTGGACCAACAGTGCCTTGATGAACTTGTGGATAGTATGCCACGACGAATACAGGCATGAATCAATGCAAGAGGACGTGCTACTGGGTATTAGAGGTACCGGTATGTATAATAATCTGGACCGCCCCCCCCTCCCCCTGAAGGTCTCGCTGTGTGGTGGCACAACATGCAATGTGTGGTTTTCATGAGCAATAATGATCTCTGTTCCAGTTTTCTGTACAGGTTCCGGAACTGTCAGTGATTCAAAACTTCTTTCGATGTTTATAAAAGAAATCATATCTACTCCAGTGACTGTAACACTTTCATTATTTCAAGGTTGCAATTTCGGCCTTAGGCCGTTATCAACTGTAGATTTTTGTGGATTTAAGCCATGTCATCTTAATAAGAGTTGATAGATTTGTATGTCTTTTTTTTTTTTTTTTTTTCATTTATTGAATTTCAATTCCCCCCGAAGGGGGCGGGCTGGCAGCAGCTTAGTACGCCGCTCTTCAGCCGACAGATTTTGTATGTCGTTGTCATTACTGTTAAATACATTCGTGACGCTGTTACATGTTACGAGCACATGTACCCATATGACATAAAACAACATAGTCTGTAGACACTCATGTTCGTTAGGCCATCACTAGTCACTTATACCCGGTCAGGTTTGATGCCTTGATGAACTTGTGAATAGTATGCCACGTATCGTACAGCCGTTAATGGGGCGTTCCATGACCACCAGCGGCGTACGTCGGCGCCACATAATGCCACCCCAAAACAGCAGGGAACCTCCTAATTCTTGCACTCGCTGGACAATGCGTCTCAGGCGTAAGTAACTAGTGATGGGCTAACGAACATGACTGTCTACATATTATGTTGTTTTATGACATATTGATATATGTGCTCGAAATATGTAATAGTGTTACGAATGTATTTAATAGTAATGACAGCACTTATGATTGTGTCAGCTCATTTTAAGTTGACATGTCTTAAAGCCACAAAAATCTGCATTTGATAATGGCCAAACCCCAGGGCCCCCTTTTTTCCTCTTCTCTTCTTCTCCCAAAGCAGATTTTCCTCCTTCTCCCCCCCTCCCCTGAGACCCTGCACCCCATACTTTCCTCTTTCCTTCCCACATCCCTCCCTACCTGGCCCTCTTCAGCGCACCCCCCACTCATTTCCCCCATCTCTTCCCCTCCCTCCCTTCTTCCAGTCTCCCTCATCTCCTTGCACCTGGCAGATCCTCCGTTTTGATAATCGTCAGTGTGCCACATCAGTGTTGTGTTTAGTGCTGTTCCTCCTGTGCGGCAAGAGGTGTGATTTTAATTGTGTACTGCCTTGAGGTTCACCGTCAGTGCTTGTTAAGTGCTACGCCATCCGTCGATACCTTTTATGCTCCAGTCATACTGTGCCTTATGTTCTTTTAATTGTCGCAGTGTGGGGCTTTGTGTGTGTGCTACTTTTAAACAGTTTTCACAGTTTTTTATCTCCATTTTGCGGTCACCCCATTTTTTTGGTTATTGTCTTCCATGATGTTCCCCCTTTTTATATCTATGTTCACCATATTCTCGCCTTTGTTATTTTTAAATGTCTTCTCTTGTTTGTTCTATGTCTTTCGGCTGAAGAGCAGCGCATATGCTGCTGCCAACCCGCCCCGAAGGGGAATTGAAATAAAATAAAGGAAAAAAAAATGGCCTAAGGCCCAAATTGCAGTCGTGAAATAAAGAAAGTGTTAGTCACTGCCGTAAATATGATGTCTTTTATAAAGTGGATCCCAGATATAAAAAGTTTTTTTTTATGTGTGTGTGTGATGGGTAAGTGGCTCTTACCCCGACAGCGATTGTTGCTAGATATATTTACCAAGTTTGGTTGAAATCGGTACAGTGGTTTAGGAGATGTGCAACATAAAACACATACACATACATACACACACACACACACACACACACACATACACACACACACACACACATACATTTTTATAATAGGTAACGGACTTTGTAGAGAATGATAATGCTTTGCTCTTCTAAACAGCATTACTGTACAACGCCATTTCTAAGTTATCATTAGAGGGTAAAATTTATTCACACATTCAGCAACATACAGAGTACTGAGAGGTGGTATTCTACTGGTGCAGGATCTGTTTCCAAAAGTCCATACGCTCCTTGAGGAGATCCTGCCGTGTGACAAACTCCAGCTTCATGTCCAGGTAATTCGCAGTGTCCGCCGTGAACGGGTCCCACGTTACTGGACTTCCACCTGGCGCCGGATCGCTGCAAAAACAAAATATACATAATTAAATACGATGGTGCCACTACCAGCGGACAGGTATGCCTCCCATTTATAAAGATGAACTCACCATGGTACAGCCTGTTTGCTCATACATAGGATGCTCACTCCCACTTATATAACATCAGTGACTATGAAAACATATAATCTGCTGGTTCATGGTACAATATTTTATAGATTATGAATGAAAAACACATTACGTGAATGAGATAATGTGAAAAAGTTGTCTGCCTCAAGTCTCCGTGTTCTGGTAGGGCAGTATCCATCCGCTACAAGGAACACTATTGATGCTGGAGGCTTAGAAAAACATACTATTTTTGCAAGCAAGCTGCTTCAGGAGGACCACAGGTACAAGGTGGATCATCCACAAATGGAAATTAATGAACACATCCTTATTTGCCCAAATTTCTTACTGAATGATCAGACACAGTATCCTCATTCACAACTACTAACAGCAGACACTGCAAATAAACCCTTCCAGATTACTTCATAGATTTTCCTCCTGCTTATATATTTAACCGGATCGGATTAGTGGCTTCAGGCCCTCTCTGTTATCGGACCAGAATTTCACATATGTGGTATTGTTTTTATATTATTGTTACTTGAGAAGTAACAATAATTTTACGTGACAAACAATAATAAAATTGGGTTTGTGTGAGTAAAAGAGATTTGATGTACGTATACACAGTGTTAATAAATACACCGTTAAGTACCATCCAAAAAAGGACGCGGAAACGAAATGAAGCTTCTTTGGTGAGGTTGAGAGGGTATGAGGGTATGTGATGTTTCAGTCATTAGAAAATCGAGTCAAATTTACAACTAGCCAACTTAACGGTATGAATGATGTTTCACATCCTCTGGTCTGAATGTATGCACTGATTAGGTTGAGTATAGTTTCATAGTCTCTGTATCCTCTCCTAAGGCAAAATTGCTCCCAACTGTTGTAAATGGCCCATGATATCCTGGATGCTGACACTAGGACGGAGACATGTCCGACCTAGTTCCATATAGATCTGGGGATCATACTGGTCACTGGAGTACCTCAACATCACGCGGATGATACGGAGAGACAACTTCCATATAGACACGAACACTGTCGTGTCGAAAAAGCGAACTACGATACTGTCGCATGAGACATAACCCGTGAGGGCACACGAGATGAGTGACATTCCATTTTGCCGCCCGAGTTCTATCACTCACCAAGCTGTGACCTGACGGTATACCCAACGGATACTAGCACCACGACGCCAGGGGTAACACCATTGTGTCTCTCCAAATCATTGAAAGAATGGGACCTCTCTCCAGGCTGCTGCCATACTCGTCGATGATAGTCATCACCAGTAGTGCAGAAGCGAGATTCATCGCTGAAGCCTCTGCGATGTCGTTCATCAGTAGTTCATGCTTCCTTGCCACGGCAACACTTCAAACGCAGCAGTTCGTGTTGTTGTGTTGTAACACCTATTTTTGATCTATTTTGTACCTGTTTCGATATTTCTAAAGCAGTTTGTAGTATTGCTGATGTATAATGTTGTATCTGTCATGGAAATTCTTTGACTATGTATACATGTTTAGTTATGTGAAACTTTTGAACGATATTGTTTAAATTAGGGTTGTGGATTTAAATACCTAATGGAATGATTGTTATGTAATGTATTGTAGATGACTTGGTCCATAATTAGGGAACACAGAGTTGAATGTGAAAGTTGTGGGGAAGCCCCGCAGCTACGGAAGTAGCCTGGCGGAGTGGAAAATTTGTGGTTGGCGCTCAAGTGGAAACTCGTCCTTTGTGATGAGTAAGGAGTTTGGGCTGAGCACTGCTATGGTTAACACCTTGCTAGCAGTAGCTCATATTTTTGGAGTTCTGAGGCTAGAGGAGCTTAAGGGCAGTATTTATGAGTTTCGGATGCTGCATTTCGTGATACCATTATCACGACATGGTTTTTGGCCCTATAAAAATATAATTCCGACGCCAAGAATATATGTAACAAGGCGAGACCAAGAGTATTGCTACGATTGCATCGCCACCAGGTTAATAGCCAGTACCATCAGCCTTCCACTAAATTGTCTATATTTGGCACTCTGTAAATGGACCAGGTATTTGTGAAATTTGGTTGATTTTAATAACAATCGTGGTGTTGCTAAAAACTCTATCTTACACCCGTGCTTAAACCAAATCGCAAACCTGGACAGGAATCCTATCCTAGTGAATCTAATTCCGTGTTACATTTATTGTTAGAAAGTGGTTGAACTTGAATTTAATGTTGCGTTGTCATTTGCACAATCAATTACACTTTTGAGTAGATCAAAAGACTGCTTATGAAAGCACATTTGATATTTAAAGTGTTATAGTTTGTTCTGCTTTACTTAATTAGTAATTAATGATAAGAATACTTACCATTTCTCTTACATACTTGTGAACTTTTGTTAATGAGCATGGTTCTTCAAACAATGAAAGTTTAAGGGTCTTCATGTACTAGGATAGTTAATGAAGCAATGCAAGGGCCCCTACAGAGACAGCGTAGCTAGATTTGGATTCTGTTTAATTGCTTCAAACCGAGTTCACGAAAGAACTATTTACTGTGTTATCTATTCTAATGCATGTCGGTTAATCCACAGTCATGCAGAAGCTGTACTAAGCAATGAAGTTAGAGATTATAATCATTAGCAGACCCCTGATTTAAATTCAGATTCATTTCAAGCTTTTCCCTTTTCATTGTTGCTACTAGTTTCATGTGTGTCGGTAATTGTTTTATAAACTTTTACACCCAGTTAATTTGAGGAACGTGTTGTTGAGAGCCATACGTTAATGGTTACTTTCTCATTGGCAATTTGTTTGTTAGTAGGACATTTATCTGCAAGGTTAGAACAGGTATAAGGGTAGATTTTAGCGTGTGTGTCGATGAAGTTTAGGTTAGGCTTAGCACTGCCCTCTGCTTTATCATTTTGCTTGACACAAGAATGCCTAAATAGGCTGGCGACCTGTTATAATATGTAATGTCACAATTTACTTTTGTGCTGGGAGAATGTCTGTTCCTGACCCACCTGTTTACTGTTGTTTATGCTCTGCTGAAGAGTTTCGGAAACGAATCCAAGTTTGATTCTTCTGTTTCTATTAGGTTATCTCACGGTCACAACTTTAAAAAAATTCCTCGCAAAGGTATAATGTTAGCAACGGTTGCCTTTTTAAGGTTACCCGTGGAACCGTTACAGTGTTAACGGAAGGCTACGCACGGGACGGTAAGTGCCTATTCTGGCTACTACTTGTCTCGCACCAATAGAGCGGGGTGACACAGAATGTTGCAGTGAGTCCGTTACGTGTTCTGGCATAACAGTTGTAGATATGCAGTGGTTACGACATGTTTAGCGTGCAGTCGGCGATCGTCCCCTGTGATGGTCAAATGTAGTCGAACGGAACCTTGACGGCGATTATGCCGTCCTTCATGTTCCCACATTGGCCAACATAGCTCCACTGTCAAAGCCGAATGCTTCACAAATCTGGATACTACACATTTCGACCAGCTGGCCAAAAGGAGACCCTCAGTAAGACCCCTGTCAAACTCCGTCGCGTGCTCATAACGCTGTCTCATACGAGTACGGGATTCCCTATGCCCTTCGCAGCCGTCACTCTTCATCTGACGCAGTTCAGCCCCTTATATACCCTAGAGGTCTCGTAAGAACACTCAATACCAACATCTCTGATACACTTGTGTGGCTATTCCACCTGTCACAGAGAATTTACACGCCCGCCGATGCTGTGTGGAAGGATGAAGCTACATTGGCACCAAATTAAGTCTTCTCGTATCTTAACTCTCTTCGTCAGACAGTGCAGCACTGACTAAGAGTTAATAAAGTTGGTACTACGAGTTCTAGCAGTACTCTGCTACTGCTGCTATTGCTGCTGCTAATAATAATAATAATGACGATAATAATGATAGTGGCAGATATAGATGTATTTATAGGGGTACAAAACACCTATTTTCTGACTACTGGGAGATGAGGGAGAGAAATTCAGGTGGACTGCACCATCTAGTAGCACTGGGAAATGAAGAAAATTTGGTAGGAAAGAAGTAACGTAGTAACGGGTACTTACAGGGACAAAGGTAGACATATTACTGTTGTTTCATTAGATACGTCATTAACTATCTTTTGAAGCTATAGGTGTAATCCAGTTCTCTGGTGCAGTGATGGAAGTCACTCCAGAACCAGGTTTCTGTAACTGAAAAGGACTTTGTGAAAACGCCTGAGTGATGGACTGGGGCAGAAAGTGTTTTTCTCTGATGGAAACATCGAAATGGCAAATATTGAAATAACCGATCGCGGAATTGAAAAGCAGCTACAGTCAGTCAGTAGCGGAAAGACTTCAGGACTAGATGAGATACCTATCAGACTATAAAGATTATGGGAAAGAACTTGCTCCCTTTCTAGCACTAATTTATCGTAGATCGCTTGAACAACGAAAGGTACCTAACGGATGGAAAAAAGCGCAGGTCATTCCCGTTTTTAAGAAAGGCCGTAAGACAGATCCACACAATTATAGGACTATATCGTTCAAATCAGTCTGTTGTAGCATTATGGAATATGTTTTATGCTCAAGAATTACGACGTTTTTGGAAACTGAACATCTCCTCCATAAAAATCAACATGGATTCCGCATTGAGAGATCCTGCTAAGGCCGGCCGCTGTAGCCAAGCGGTTATGGGCGCTTCAGTCTGGAACCGCGTGACTGCTAAGGTCGCAGGTTCGAATCCTGCCTCGGGCATGGATGTGCCTGATGTCCTTAGGTTAGTTAGGTTTAAGTAGTTCTAAGTTCTAGGGGACTGATGACCTCAGATGTTAAGTCCCATAGTGCTCAGAGCCATTTCGGCCAGATCGTGCGAAACTCAGCTCACTCTGTTCTTCCAGTGGACAACGGCGCTCGGGATGATGACGTGGTCCTTGATTTCAGTAAGGCATTTGACACTGTCCCGCATTGCCATTTAACGAAAACTGTACGAGCCTATGGTATATTGGACCAGACCTGCGATTGGATTCAAGACTTCCTTGCAGATAGAACTCAACACGTCGGTGTTAACGGAACTAAATCGGCAGATGTAAAGGTAATATCCGGAGTACCACAGGGAAATGTGATAGGACCGTTGCTGTTTACAATATATGTAAATGATCTAGTAGAGAGCGTCGGATGCTCTTTAAGTTTATTCGCAGGTGATGCAGTTGTCTATAACAAGGTAGCAACTCCAAAAGTTAGTAAGAATTTGCAGAACGACCTACAGAGAATGAATGGTAAAGACACAGGCAGTTGACCCTGCACGTAAATAAATGTAACATATTGCGCATACATAGGAAAAGAAATCCACTATCGTACAGCAATGCTATTGATGGCAAACACCTGGAAACAGTGTCTGCTGTAAAATATCTAGGCGTAAATATCCAGAGCGATATTAAGCGGAATGACAATATAAAACAAATCGTGGGAAAAGCAGGCACCAGACTAATCGGAAGAATCTTAAGGAAAAGTAACTCATCCACGAAATAAGTTGCTTATAAGGCGCTTGTTCGCCCGATTATTGAGTATTGTTCATCTATCTTGGATTCCCGTCTGCGTAGGACTGATAGAGGCGATAGAGGAGATCCAACGAAGAGCAGTAGGTTTCACCACCGGTACCCTTAAGCTGGCGACTGAGCATTCGGAGATGCTAACCAAACTCCACTAGCAGACGTTAAAAGAGAAGCGTTGTGCACCACGGAGAGATTTACTATTGAAATTTCGGGATAGCACTTTTCAGGAGTCAGACAACATATTGCTTCCCCCCACATGCATCTCGCCTATTGACCACGAGGAGAAAATTCGAGAAATTAGAGCTAATAAAGAAGCTAACCGACAATCATTCTTTCCACGCACCATTCGCGAGTGGAACACGGTTGGAGGGACCAGTCAGTGGTACCGAAAGTACCCTCCGCCACACACCATTAGGTGGCTTGCGGGGTTTGATGTAGATGATGTAGCTATTACAATACATTGAAAAAAGAATTTAAAAAAGTAGTTGACCATGAAAAAGCAACAAATTAAAACAATCGACGGACGGGACTCATTTTTCTGTACACCAAGAAACACATTCTGCTAAATTTGCGAGCATGGATGACGTAAAGAAACTGGTAATGCGAATAACAAAATTTCTGAAGGCACACGCATTATTCCACTGTCAGTTGCAACAGTTGACGATGGAACTGTATGAAGAGTGCGGAGGCTTGAAGTATTACTGCAAAGTATGTTGGTTAAATCAGAATGTCCGCAATGATTTTCAATTTGAAACCCACTTTTCATTTCTGAAGGAAAAAAGAATGCAGGACAGATAATTAGGACGTCCGGATTGCATTGCAGGCCTTGAATTTTACGTGTACTTGACTGGCCACTACCCGGAATAAGGCATTGCAAGGTGAGAAATAACTTCTTTCTGATTTGATGAGTATGCATTTAAAAAGAGATTGTAGAAGGAACAAATTCTGACAGAGTCTTGTTTCCCAACCTCACTGGCGTTAAAGAAAACGCAAGGTTTGATGAATTTATTACGGTCGTGAAGGAATTACAAGGATAGTTTTCTAAACGTTTTGAGGACCGACAATCTTATGTCTGTTTTCCTGCTGGTTTCGAGACCGTTTGCCGTTCCATTTGAAAGCGTACCTGTGCATATGCAGCTGTAACTGATTAATATGCACTGTAATTCCCGTTTTTGTGACAAATCGTTTTATGTTAGAACTGTCCGGACATCTACATTGTTTTCCTCAGATAAGGTTTTCACGCCTGCTTGATGAGATTGCGAAAGTACTAAAATATTTAAGATCTTTCTTCGATTACGAAGGTAATAAATCACGGTTACGTGGCAACCTGCGTGGGAAAATCCGTGAAATCGTCTGCACCTGTCCACATACCGACAGTCTGTATCAGATAAAAATCATATTATGTCTTCCGTGCGCCAAAATTGATTGTTTGTGACCTTCGTTGTTGAGAAATGTGAAATGTCGAACGAAGTTGTATGCAATGCGAGTACATTGCCACTTTAGTGCAGAGCAATCTCAGTTTCGCCCTCCTCATGGTCAGTGTACAGTGGCGGTGGGGGAAATGTGTGCTACGTCACTTGTGACAGGGCACGGCTCTTGAGGAGAATTCTTGGTGCCCTGTCCTTGAGTGATATCGAGAAACTTTAAGATAGCGAATTAATAGAAATGACAGACGTGAACGTTCACGGAACTGCCATACTTCAAATGTCATACTTGAAACGCCTTTTCGGTCAACGTCGTTTGGGTGGTGCTCATCATATTCTAAAACCGTGTGACAAGTGGAGAAATATATTATACTACTTTTAGGCGATCAACAAACAATACTTCCAGTCATTAGAACTGTTAGCTTCAGAACAATAATGAACATGAGACGAATTCTGAGAAACTTTAGGAAGTGAACTGTGCCAAGTACAGCTTAGATTAGTAAAAACTAATGTGTTTTATAGAAGTTTTGTACTTATCAAGCAATTGAATTTTTGGATATAATTTATTGCCTATAACAATGAAATTTTAATTTATCGCCATTTCTTCCGTAGTCATTTCCAAGATAAAGACAATGACTAACATTTTCAGTTTAGGCGATTTGAAATGTGGATCATTGGAATAAAGTTAGGCTACTTTCTGGATGGTTATCAAAGTAAGTTACAAATTCTTGCGGGCTAGTTGTGCCGATGACGTGGCAAATCCTCCCCTCTACACCTTTTTAAAACATTTGATCTCACAAAACTTACAGACACGCAGTTTTATCCTGGAACCTGCTGGCCTACTAGCAGGAAACCGGGCAGTTAAAACTGAATACTGTAAAATATTACACAAGCGTTGTGTGTTTTTAATTCATTATTATAAATTTATAATGAACTGTCGCTTGAGAATGTTTCTACCACTGCATTTGTATCAACCACAAAAATGGGTTCTGTTTAAGTGAGGGAACTAATTTGGCATGTGCTACAACAACGGGCTCAGTCGGAAGTAGAGCTGTTTCAAATGCCTATCTCGCCATCCAGACTTATGTTTTCATTTTTTCCCCAAATTGATTAAAGTCAATGCTGGGATGGTCATTCTGAGGAGAACACAGCACGTATTTTCGCGATACTTCCACATTCCACGCTTGCACTCCGTCAGTTACGATCTCGCGGTCGACGGAATGCTCAGACGTGAAGTTCCTTCTTTGTTATATTGCGAGGTTTAGTAGAATTTAAACGCAGAACCATCCAAAAATAGCGTGAGAACATGTATGGAACCTACCACTAACGTGTGAAGCAGTTCTTCATTCGATTTACACCTATATTCGACGTCGACGCGCTCTTTTCCGCACTCAACTTCATTGTGACGTTATGGCGGTAAAGAACATAGGCAATGTGCGCTCTATACATTCACGAATTTATCTGAACCGTTATGTATAGGCGTTCCTTTTTACTGGTTTTGCCCGGTCATATGTAATGAATTCGACCACATTTCCAGCTGTGTATAATAGAACGTTAATTATATTGATATTACATATGAAGATGGTATCTGTTCTTTCGGACATGTCTGAAAGAACAGATACCATCGGTGACCATACAGCGAGTTAGAATGTAATTACAATGAAATGAATACCCATAACTGCATACAGGCGTTGATCTAAGTCAACGGGGACAGTTGAAAATATGTGCCCCGACCGGGACTCGATCTCGGGATCTACTTCTTATAGGGCAGATACTCTATGCATCTGAGCCACCGAGGACACAAAGGATAGTGTGACTGCAGGGACTTATCTCTGGCACGCCTCCCGTGAGGCCCACATTCCCAAATTATTGTCCCGCACTATACTCATATATGAAGATGATATCTGTTCTTTCCTGCAGTTGGACAGAGCGTCTGCCATATAAGCAGGAGATCCCGGGTTCGAGTCCCGGTCGGAGACACACATTTTAAACTGTCCCCGTTGACTTATAGCAACGCCTGTATGCAGATACGGGTATTCATTTCATTGTAATGTACATGGTTATTAATTAGTCGTGAGAAAATTTTTATGTTATTGAGTAATTTACGAGTAATGCATACTATGTGGCGCTTTAAAGAATAATGTATATAATAGCTGGTGACTGAAAGAATAATTTGAACTGTTCTGAAGCTGTTTTAAGAACAATGGAATGAATGAAAACATAACGAAAGAATAATGGAGCTTTTCATATTTTACCGTAATGGACAGATCTATAGACAATGTTGGTCGTTGAAATAAGACAGAATTGAAAGAGAGAAAGAGATAGAGAGAAAGAGAGACAGAGGAAGACAGAAATGGCTGGGTTTGAGAAGGGATATTAAGCTCAAACTAACACGACGTGTGTGTGTGTGTGTGTGTGTGTGTGTGTGTGTGTGTGAGTGAGTGTGAGAGAGAGAGAGAGAGAGAGAGAGAGAGGGGGGGGGGATGAGGAGTCTGTAGTGGCTTATAGCTCAATTAACGTTATATAAAATAAAAATGTGGAGTTTTGAAGTAAAATAGGCACACTGTACCTCCAGCTATGAGACTCATATCCGAAACCAACATCAAAATAATTAACTGAAATAACAGCGTGTATTTACTTACCCGTACTTAGCGAAATTTGTCCACAGACTGGTCAGCAGCTCAGTCACCTTTCCGTCGTTAGAATTCGGATCCTTGTCTGGCCCATTCTGGAGGAAAAGGTAACTTGCTTCTGCTGCGTGGCCCATACCTGCAATAGGCATCTGTGTCAGAAAAAATGTCTCTTGATGCAAATTAAAAATACGTAGAAGACAACACTTTCATTCAAAACAGATTTATTTCATGTTAATGTAAAAGATGAGTTTTGGGGCACGGTTGTAGCCTGTCGCTTCCTGAATCGTCCAACTTCTTTTCTGGACCAGATACATAATAGCGAGGGGCCAGAAATCCTCATTTATTTCTAGATTAAATTCTTTCTCAGACACTTAAGGAAGGTTGGGTTCCATACATGTATATGATTGTTTGTCTGCGATGAGACTGATGCAGAAGTGTGATAAAACTTAAAGTTTCCTTCCTGGAAGATCAATTTTTGTTTCTTTCTACATTCACAGTTTCACACATTGCGCTAAGTTTCTATACACAGTTAAATTTAAAGATAACAACGCGATTGTCAAATATAGCCTCTAATAACCACGTCGTCTACAATACGTTAAATTCTAATAAGTATCAGTGCCAACAACAGCGAGTATTCTGTAGGAAGCGAAGGAGGTCGTTCGTCAACGGCAGTGAAAAAGACAACGGGTACCGCGACTGGGGAAACACATTCCAAGACTATATAGTCGTAGATTATCTTGTATGTATCGAAAGCCGTTACATTATTGTCACAACCAACAAGCAACATGGCCATTCTACGGCTTCTGCACCAACGTCGAAGACATTCCTACTGACTTCTACCTCGTTTCCTCTAATTTCTACCAGGTCTAACTGGCTTGGTAGAAGTTAATTTTGTTTGCAGGAGCTATTTATTTCCGACGTGGTATTTTAATCTAAACGTCTGAATTTTGTGTTAATCTTTGAGAGAATAGATTATCCATATGCCGATCCCGTTGTCTGTCGCCCAACGTCTCAGGGACGTGTAACATCTGATAGGATACTTATAGTCTGAAGTGTATTTTTCGATGGAACATAGCATTCTTTCTATTTGCCTGCCGCTGTGGCTGTCTTTATCAATGGACATGATTATCTTAATGCTTGTGTAGTCTTATTTTCACACCCACGAACAGCGATTTGCAGCAGGACTTTGGAACATATATTGCGTTCGAACATTATGAATTACCTCGAAGAAAACGGTCTATGGACACACAGTCAACATAGATTTAGAAAATATCGTTCTTGTGAAACACAAGTAGCTCTTTATTCGCATGAAGTGTTGAGTGCTATTGACAAGGGATTTCAGATTGATTCCGTATTTCTGGATTTCTAGAAGGCTTTTGACACTGTACCACACAAGCGGCTTGTAGTGAAATTGCTTGCCTATGGAATATCGTCTCAGTTATGTGACTGGATTTATGGTTTCCTGTCAGAGTGGTCACAGTTCGTAGTAATTTTCGGAAAGTCATCGAGTAAAGACAAGTGATTTCTGGTGTTCCCCAAGGTAGTGTTATAGGGCCCTTTGATGTTCCTTATCTGTATAAACGATTTGGGAGACAATCTGAGCAGCCATCTTAGGTTGTTTGCAGATGACACTGCTGTTTATCGACTAATAAAGTCATCAGAAGATCAAAATAAACTGCAAAGCGATTTAGAAAAGACTGGCGGTTGACCCTAAATAACGAAGGTGAGCTCATCCACATGAGTGCTAAAAGGAATCCGTCATACTTTGGTTACACGATAAAACAGTCAAATCTAGAGACGGTAAATTCAACTAAATACTAGGAATTGCGATTACGATTAACTTAAATTGGAAGGAACACACAGAAAATGTTGTGGCGTAGGCTGGGGAAGACTGCGTTTTATTGGCAGCACACTTAGAAAATGTAACAGATCTACTAAGGAGACTGCCTACACCACGCTTGTCCGTCCTCTTTTAGAATACTGCTGCGCGGTGTGGGATCCTTACCAGATAGGATTGATGGAGCACTTCGAAAAAGTTCAAAGAGGGGCTGCACGTTTTGTACTATCGCAAAATATGGGAGAGAGTGTCACTGAAATAATACAGGATTTTGGCTGGACATCATTAAAACAAAGGCGTTTTTCGTTGCGACGGAATCTTCTCACGAAATTCCAAGCACCAACTATCTCCTCCGAATGCGAAAAGATTTTGTTGACACCGACCTACATAGGGAGAAATGATCACCACGACAAAATAAGGGAAATCAGAACTCGTACGGAAAGATGTAGCTGTTCATTCTTTCCCTGCGCTATAAGAGATTGGAATAATAGAGAATTGTGAAGGTGGTTCGATGTACCCTCTCCCAGGAACTTAAGTGTGATTTTCAGTGTATCCATGTAGATGTAGATATACGAGGGTCGGTCAAAAAGTAATGCCTCCCATTTTTTTTCTACTTAAAGAAATTAAGTTAAGTGAAAAATTTGAATTTGGCGCCATTCCTCAAACCTTCTTCTGCAATCCACTGCAGTAGTAACTTTCTGTGTCAACAGGTGGCAGCACAGCAGAAGTTTGTAAGATGGCCGACATCGATGTTCGTTTGAGACAGCGTTGTGTGATTGAATTCTTGAATGCAGAAGGTGAAACGCCCATACGCATTCATGAAAGACTGAAGAAGGTGTATGGTGTTGTGACAGTGGATGTCAGCACTGTTAGACGATGGGTTCGTCGTTGTAAGGAAGCTGAAGGGCAAACACCGTTGACTGACGAAAAGCGGAGCGGCAGGCCGGTGAGTGCAGTGACTCCACACAACATTCAGCAAGTTGATGACATCATTCGTGGTGACCGTCGGGTGACTGCAGATGAAGTGTGTCGCATTATTTCTCTTAGTAAAGGCAGTGTGATCACGATTATTAAACAATTGGTGTACTCAAAAGTTTGTGCACGGTGGGTTCCAAGAATGTTAACCGATCAGAATAAAGAGGCAAGGAAAACAATAGCCTCCCAACACTTGCAGCGCTTCCGTTTGGAGGGAGATGAGTTTCTGAAAAAAATTGTGACCGGGGACGAAACATGGGTGCATTTTTTTGAACCCGAATCAAAGAGGCAGTCAATGGAGTGGCGTCACACAAGCTCGCCGAGGAAAAAAAAATTCAAAACTGTGCGATCGGCAGGGAAAGTTATGGCAACAGTTTTCTGGGATACAGAGGGTGTGATTCTGGTTGATTTTTTGGAGCAGGGATGCACAATAAATTCTGTTCAATACGTCACAACCCTCAACAAACTTAAAGCACGTCTTCAGCGAGTTCGCCCAACAAAATCAATGGCAGATGTTCTTCTTTTGCATCACAATGCAAGACCACACACCAGTCGTCACACCTCTGACGAGATTGTCAAAATTGGATGGGAAGTTTTGCCTCATCCCCCATACAGCCCTGACCTGGCACCATCAGACTTCCATCTGTTCGGGCCACTAAAAGAAGCTCATCGTGGGATTCATTTTGAAGATGAGGAGGCCGTCAAAACATCCGTGCGTCAATGGCTTAGGAAGCAGAGCTGTGATTTTTACCGTGCTGGGATACATGCCCTTGTTCAAAGATGGACCAAAACTGTAGAGATGGGCGGAGATTACATTGAAAAATGACAAAATGATCCTCAATGTTGTGGTTTTCAACCTATGTAATTGCATTTAAATTTCCTGACAATTAAACGTAGAAAAAAAATAGGAGGCATTACTTTTTGACTGACCCTCGTAGAAACTGACGTGAAATGATGATGAGGTCCCATAATCCGAGGAGCGGGGAGATCCGCAGCGCCGACGAGGCAAGGTCCTAGCGGAGGTGGTTTGCCGTTGCTTTCCTCCGACCGTAATGGGGATGAATGATGATGAAGAAGAGGACACAACAACACCCAGTCATCTGGAGGCAAGGTGAATCTCTGACCCCGTCGGGAAACGTAACCGGGACTCCGTGAGCGGGAAGGGAGAACGCTACCGCAAGACCACGAGCTGCGGACTGAGCGATAAGCCAGACCTGTTGAAAGATTGGAACTCTTGTTGCGAATCTACCCTGCGGGAATGAAGCACGTGTGGCTTACATGTGGAATCCCTCTCGCACAACGTTTACTGGAGGAAGCGCGCGAAGGAGACGGTTGCGTGATGAAAACGGTGGCAAGTGTCAGATTCCAATGCGGGAGGTCTGCTTGCAGCTCACTTTCATTGCCATGATTTTTAAGAGCAGGATTTAGATATCTTGTCAATACTCTGCACTCCAGTCATAGCAATAAATACACTCCTGGAAATGGAAAAAAGAACACATTGACACCGGTGTGTCAGACCCACCATACTTGCTCCGGACACTGCGAGAGGGCTGTACAAGCAATGATCACACGCACGGCACAGCGGACACACCAGGAACCGCGGTGTTGGCCGTCGAATGGCGCTAGCTGCGCAGCATTTGTGCTCCGCCGCCGTCAGTGTCAGCCAGTTTGCCGTGGCATACGGAGCTCCATCGGAGTCTTAAACACTGGTAGCATGCCGCGACAGCGTGGACGTGAACCGTATGTGCAGTTGACGGGCTTTGAGCGAGGGCGTATAGTGGGCATGCGGGAGGCCGGGTGGACGTACCGCCGAATTGCTCAACACGTGGGGCGTGAGGTCTCCACAGTACATCGATGTTGTCGCCAGTGGTCGGCGGAAGGTGCACGTGCCCGTCGACCTGGGACCGGACCGCAGCGACGCACGGATGCACGCCAAGACCGTAGGATCCTACGCAGTGCCGTAGGGGACCGCACCGCCACTTCCCAGAAAATTAGGGACACTGTTGCTCCTGGGGTATCGGCGAGGACCATTCGCAACCGTCTCCATGAAGCTGGGCTACGGTCCCGCTCACCGTTAGGCCGTCTTCCGCTCACGCCCCAACATCGTGTAGCCCGCCTCCAGTGGTGTCGCGACAGGCGTGAATGGAGGGACGAATGGAGACGTGTCGTCTTCAGCGATGAGAGTCGCTTCTGCCTTGGTGCCAATGATGGTCGTATGCGTGTTTGGCGCCGTGCAGGTGAGCTCCACAATCAGGACTGCATACGACCGAGGCACCCAGGGCCAACACCCGGCATCATGGTGTGGGGAGCGATCTCCTACACTGGCCGTACACCACTGGTGATCGTCGAGGGGACACTGAATAGTGCACGGTACATCCAAACCGTCATCGAGCCCATCGTTCTACCATTCCTAGACCGGCAAGGGAGCTTGCTGTTCCAACAGGACAATGCACGTCCGCGTGTATCCCGTGCCACCCAACGTGCTCTAGAAGGTGTAAGTCAACTACCCTGGCCAGCAAGATCTCCGGATCTGTCCCCCATTGAGCATGTTTGGGACTGGATGAAGCGTCGTCTCACGCGGTCTGCACGTCCAGCACGAACGCTGGTCCAACTGAGGCGCCAGGTGGAAATGGCATGGTAAGCCGTTCCACAAGACTGCATCCAGCATCTCTACGATCGTCTCCATGGGAGAATAGCAGCCTGCATTGCTGCGAAAGGTGGATATACACTGTACTAGTGCCGACATTGTGCATGCTCTGTTGCCTGTGTCTATGTGCCTGTGGTTCTGTCAGTGTGATCATGTGATGTATCTGACCCCAGGAATGTGTCAATAAAGTTTCCCCTTCCTGGGACAATGAATTCACGGTGTTCTTATTTCAATTTCCAGGAGTGTATATTTATGTACGAATAACAGTAACCTAGGGGCGAAATGTATACAGATAAAATTATGTTGCACTTATTTACATTCACTCTATTGCAAAAGTTATTGAACTTGTAGATAAGAGTAACTATTATTCGCCATTGGTGACTTTATCTCTTTTTGTTTCCGTCGAAAACTTTTTCACCTAATCGTTTTAGGCATCTCCAGCGGTGTACAAAGGAGATAAGTACATGTTACCTGAACTAGAGACACTTTGTTTACATATTGTTTCATAACAATATCTTTAGCTTTAGTTAATATTTACATAATTCACAACTTAAGAATGAAGTATTAGTATTTACTTTTACGTCTCCTATGTTTTATGTATTTTCATTGGTTCTTCTGTAAACGCTCCTATAGGCATTTCTGAAATCGGAACTCTTTGGTGCAGATATTCCTTGAATTGCATGTCAGCCGTGCTGTTCTCTGCACTTGACCTTGCTGCTAGCTTAACTGAGAGATCATGAGAATTGTAAAGGGTAGCAGTGTCGTGGAATGTTGGGCTGGATATCAATGGAGGATGTGCGATAGTGGAAGTGTTAAAGTATGTACGCACGTGTGTGTGTGTGTGTGTGTGTGTGTGTGTGTTGTATTTTTGTTTCTTTTCAGATATGTAATTTTCATTATTTATAATGTACAGTATGTGCATTACTTAGTGGTCTGCTGTATGTTAGTGTGTATATGGCCTGTGTGAAACGACTTTCTGGGAGTGTGACTATTTTTTTGTTTTCTTATTATAACACAGGATTTCCGTGTTAAAAGCTTCGGCAATCAATTCAATATATTTACAATTGCAGCTATTATATTTGAGTTCATGGATCCCTAAGCTTTTACATTTACCTTTCTCTCCTGTCGCTGTTTTTAATTTATTTGGAATTATACTATTGTTTTTAAAGGTTAGTTTAATTCCATCTCTTCTTCTTAAGTTGGTTCTGCTGTTCTAATAATTGTGATATGCCATGGGGCACGGTTTTCTGTTTTTGTTGCAGAATGATGTTGTAAATTGATTTAACAGTAATAAATAATATCGTCCCACGTTGTGCGCCAAACTGTGGTAAATTCAGCTCTAATGTGTTATATGTTCACCTGAAAACGTCGCTTTTAGTGCCACGAAATCGATAGTGACCTAATAAGGAAGGACTAAGTACAGCTGAAGCGCTTTATTAATACTCAAGATAAATACGAACTGATTGAAGATAAATTTGAACTAACCAGGCTGCTGTGATAAAACACTGATTTAAATATTTAACACTAAGAAACATTTACATTCATTACTGGATCATAATTCGCTGATCAACGATACAAGTGAAAATTTAGATCACTCTGACTGGGCGCAGACATAACTCAGCAATTGTGCCAACGAAATGGGGTGAAGAACATTTTCATCTCACCACTCGGTGAAGTCAGTTTTACATGAAGGCATGTGTGGCTGATAGGATGTTGACACTATGTGTTGATCACCTCACATCTGTGTGGCTACCGGATGACAACCGGCAGCTTTGATCTTCCGCGTTCAGTGGCGTTGAGGCAAAGCCTTAATTCAACAATCATTCTGCGCTGAATAGCCACTAGCCTTAACCCTTGCATGTAGAAAAAACCCGACAACCAACGTTGTGTTATCATCTCAGCACTCGGTGTTTGCTATCAGCAGCGACATTCCCTCCGAGGTGGTGTCAATGCAATTTTTTCAAGTTGAGATCAGAGAAGGCAGTGGAATATGATGCTTAAGGTTTTCAGCTTCGGACGTGGGGAGTCCATTTGAGATGGAATGAAAAATTAGTACATCGCAAGACAATTGACAATTTAATTAATGTCAGAGAACTGAGTCGACAGGTGGTTGATCTGATTGCAGAAAGCAAAGATACAACGCTTTCTGCGAAGCAGCACTAAAAATCACATCTTCTTTAGTATTTCTGAGCTCTCCTCTCACTTACCGATCACTTACAGTCCATCTGACTGCTTCCCTTATTATTTTTCTCTTTCTCCCTGTCTCATTGTCTACTGTGAGTCAGTTTTATTGATGGGCCTCCACTCTATCCTTCATGGTATTGAAATTCCCTTTGTATCGCTATTGTCATTGACAGAATCAATTTACAGTCTCAGTGACTAATCAACGTGGCATAAACAAGCCTCCTAGTATTCACATAGGGTAACAAGATTTATGACCTTGTGGTGGCTAGCAACATAAAACTACAGTGCCACCATCTACACCTGCCATGATCCAAATTAAAGTATCAAGAGTTCAAACGCAGTAATCAGCATGATTTTGCCTGCTAGTTGAGTGAAAGCTTTTTTCATCAAAGACGTCTGAGTCCATACCTGCGTGCAGAGAAACTGTTCGACACATATAACACAAAAGAGACATACAATCAAGTTACAATACTGAGAATTTGAATAGTAAATAACGCAAAACTTTTAACCATCCCAAATGTGCTGATGTTAAACAATATGTACCGTACCTCAAAACAAAATATTAATAACGAACGAATGAATTATTTCTTCAATTTCCTTTGTTTACGAACAGAATTAACCAAAAAAATACGTGATACAAATTCGAATAATAAAATATGAAATTGTGTATCAAAAGACAAGTATGAGACATTCTTATCAACAAACTGAATGACACAATCTCGTTAGCAGGCACGTCCATTGTCTCGTAAATTTGGCTGGTGTTATGATGTTCCAATGAGTTGTGTTTCAGCGCACAATAGAATAGTTATCTGTTGTAAACCTTAACGTAAATGCAGATGGTATTTCTGTAGACTGTGTAAGAAATACAAAATTTCTAGTAATGCATAGTGATTGTCTTTTAATCAGTGTAAACATAGAAAAATCCTGAGAAAAACAGTGTCATCAAAGAGTTATGTCCATAGAGTCATGATGTAGCCCCTTTCCATTATATATTTCCGTATTTACAGAGAGTGAATTTTAGACATTCTTTTTAGGGAAACAAATGCACGAAAGATGAATACAACTTTGAAACTACAGCAAAAGATATTGTGGATAAGAGAAATGCATTGGCAGTTGCGAATATGGACAACTCTTAGCTATATAATGGAATGAAGACAATGAAAATTTGTATCGGAGTGGGCCGAAATCGGAATTCCCGCTTTAAGTGAGGGGTCACCTGAACCACGTTGTCTACCCGTGCGTGACTCACGACCAGACCCAAACTTCCATATGTGTTTCTTCATGCGTCGCAACCAGCAGTGGTCCACCTTATGTAATTCCCGTAGTTCGGGGGGAGGGGTGTGACACATTTTAATTGAAAGTCACTCCCTCGTATCGGCGGACAAACACGGTATAGGAGTACCTATGTTCTTAAGAAGTACGGCGCAATATTGTTGGCTGTTCGTGCACGACTCACGGCCAGATCCATGATTCCATATGTTGTCTTTCATGCCTCAAAATCTGACTCATGGCCAGATCCATGATTACATATGTTCTCTTTCATACCTCAAAATGTGCACTCATATGCATTATGTAATTTCAGTACAGGGAAGGGCAATTTAATTGAAAGCAGTTGCATGCATGTCAGAAAGAGCATTGCATTGCACTTCTTAAGAACACAGGCACTGCAATATCATGTTGTGGATATTCACCAGAAATATTAAATACGTTCATTGTAAAGATCTGTTCTTAGCAATTGAGTTTTAAGTACATCATGTGAGTATATTTACAACTCAGTTAAGCACATAAAATAGCTTCATGATTAACACAGAGTCATCTCTATCTCTGAGAATTTAACTGGTACCAAGAAGGTATAAACAAAAATCCCACTACAACATTTTCTACGGGGAATAAAACTGCACAGTGTACTACTTAAGGAAATAAACTAATTTGAAAAAGCAGATAAAAAGTACCTCTCCAGGAACAAATTCTATAAGATGAGGGATTACTTCAATGTAAAGAGTAGATGTTTAGTAAAAAGAATGTAACAACAAAATTGAGATTGGCAATTTCGGGCCGAAAAATCCATTTTACATTACTGATATAGAGAACAAAATGTTATCATAAAAATTTTGATCAAAATGCACTACAGATGTAAAATACGTAGTAGTAGGAAATATGGAACTCAAAAGTATTCCAATACTTATCTGCATGCAAAAACATAGGTAAAAATTATATAGCCATCTTAAAAGAATGGAACCAATCATATTAACTAAATAAATTGTAGTACTGTATCCAATTCACTGTAGAATTAATACTAAGACCATAAAAAGGACTGCGGGAATGACAAAAACATGGGCACAAAGATGGACTAAAAAAACCTGAAATTCTCTTTGTTTGTACGTCGTTGTATGCTCTAAACGAGAGTAATAATAATACGACTGTGGCACATCGCGAAACATTTTCGTGTAGCAACACTTGTGTGTGTGTGTGTGTGTGTGTGTGTGTGTGTGTGTGTATGTGTGTGTATGCAGTGAAGGTTGTTAACAAATGAAGGTAAAGTGTAGCACTACCATTTTTATATAAACACAGTTCGTGGAAGCAGTTAGTGTCGAGACACTCACAGAAGCGACAGAAACCAAAACCGAGGGTAGCATATTGAAAATCTAAAATTCTGCTCTGTTTTCAAATCTTCCTTTATAGAGGAAAATCCAGAAGTATTACGGCAGTTTAAGTCTCCTAATACTCCGAAGATATGTGAAATAGTTATTACTGTCAGTGTCATTGAAAAACGGCAGAAATAGTTAAAACTGAACAAAGCTCCAGGCCCAATGCAATCCCTATGAGATTATATACCGAATTTGCGGCTGAGTTACTTATCTTCTAAGCTTATACAACGAAAATCTCTCGAACATAAAACAGTGCCTAATAGCTGGAAGAAAGTACTGGTGACTTGTATTTACAAGACAGGTAGGAGAAGCGATCGGCAAAATATATCTTTCACATCCATCTGCTGTTGACATTGGAACTATTCTGAGCTCAAACGTAATGAGTTACCTCGTACAGAATTAATTCCTCCTTGACAACCAGCATCGATTCCGAAAACATCGGTCATGTGAAAACCAACTCGCACTTTCGTCACAAAATATCCTGAAAGGCATGGATGAAGGCAGTCAGGTATATTCAGTTTCTTTTCCTAAAAGTGTTTGACTCAGTATCGCACTTACACTTGTTATCGAAAGTAAGATCGTGTTGTCATGGACTGATATTCTTCGAGAGATGTAGTAGTAACTTAAGGCGTCCCACATTCAAGTGTGTTGGGACTCTTGATGTTCGTGTTGTGTATTAATGACACAGCATACAATATTGCCAACATTGACTCTTCTTAGATAATGCAGTTACTTACAGCGAAGAACTGACTGGAAAGATATACACAAATATTCAGTCACATCTTGATAAGTTTCATACTGGTGGAAAGTCTGGCAACTCACTTCAAATGCTCGAGGATGTAAAACCATGCACATTACAAAACGAACAACGTAGAATCGAATGACTGCAATCTCAATGCGCCAATACTAGCATCACTCAACACATATAAATACCTGGTACAACAATTTGTAGGGATGTGAAAATAAACCATCAGGTGGGCTCAGTTGTAGGTATATCAGGTGGCATTCTTCGACTCTTTTGGTAGAATACTAGGAAAAAGCAGTCAGTCTGCAAAGACGATTGCTTTCAAAAGACACATTCGACCTATCCTAGTATGTAGCTCAAGGGTATGGGTACCATACCAAATAGATCTAGAGGGGTGTATGTTCAATGTACACGATGAAGGGCAGTATGTGTGGCAACAGGTTTGTTTGACCCATTGGAGGGAGTCACGAAGTTGCTGAAAATCGAGAGCTCGCTGACACATGAAGATAGAGGCCATCTAAGTTCGAAAGCCTACTTTCCAGGTTTTAAGAACCACCTTTTGGTGAAGATTCTAAGAACATATTACAACTCCATTCGTGTCTCTCCCGAAGGGACAGCGAGGGCAAGTTTTGACGTATTAAGGGAACACAAACGCATTGTGGCAATCACTCTCCCCAGGCTACATATGGGAACAGAATGGGAAAAATCTCTTCACGGTGGGGTGCGGAGTGTATGTGTAGCTGTAGATGTCTTTCACGTTTAAGAAATTCTTGTCATGCGTGATACTAAGCCTCTGACGGTGTCGGCTAGGCTTAAGAGGATTACGTACGTATTTTAACGATGAACTTATCCTAAAAGTTGCAACTGGCACTCACTCAAACTCGCCTCACGTACGCTTGTCATCACATAGAAGGAAATCTCTTACTGAATCCTACAGATAGTGTTCGTTTATAAGATATCGGGAGATGTGTTACTGCTCGCGTTTCTAATCTCAAAATCCCTACCTTTTGAACTGAGACAACATCACCCTCTATCTGCTGTGCTGTTCCTCAGACTAATTCCATTCCATGTTGACATTACTTGAGGTGTACAGAGCTCACACATCAATTTTCTGAATTTTAAATTTATTCAAACTTTGAATTTAATGTCTTTGTCGCGAATTCTTTGACTGCAGTTAGTCACAACTAATACACAGCCTTTTGGCTCAAAATTATTTTTAACCTTTCTTTGATTTATAGATCCATTCTATATTGAATCATGAACTCGTCATCGAAACCGTCACTGTTACTATCTGCTAGTACTATGACGTGGAACCTAAGTAGGTGAAGCTGTAAAGGCAAAACACTCACCTGTATTTGACCATTCTTGTTACGACATTCTCACATTTTCCAGCCTTCTTTCTCCTATCATCTCACTCTGTAGTCATTACATTTCTTTGAGCCCCTGCGAGATATCAGACTGAACAATTTCTAAATTTAAATTCAACCGTAAATCTCTAGGAATTTCACAGTTTATTGTCTTCCTGTTTCCCATATGCATAGACTTTTCCCCATCCGCTAAACGTTCTGAAATCGTATCTAATAGCTCGCCACAGTTTGGAAATTACTGCCATCTCGTTATATATTTCCTTCTGCTACATAATACACTATTTCCCTTTAACATTCATTCTTCCTAGTATATCGCATCATCTAAAGCATATTCAGATTACCTCTGTATCACCTCACCTTGATACGCCGTTAATAAATTTTGCTATAGCAAGGCCACCAGCGTAACTGAAAATCCGTTTCATCACAATACCTACCATATTGTGTAGCACCGTAGCCATCGTAGTCGAAGTAATACAAATAGACTGGTAGGTCGCTCGTATTGGCCACTGTTCTGGCGAGTGCTTCAGCTGGTTGTATGAAGTACATGTCCGAAACCATCTGCAAACAAAAGAAACAGAAAATTTCCAATACGATCATAGTGTGGATAGAATTCTGACATTGTCTTTTACGGTTACGAATAAGACTTGGTTTTTAAATATTGTACATCAAAATCATTTTTTTAAGATATTGAAAAAGTACCAGCACGCTATTGTTTCACAAACTTAAGGAAATTTCAAAAAAAGTTTTATGTAACGAAATGAAACAGTTTTGCTTCACTGGCTCGATGTTTTAAGTGCTGTAGGGATATGTGTACCAAATGTGATTGAAATCGGTCCAGTGGTTTAGGAGGCGAGATGGAACACACACACACACACACACACACGTATTTCTAAATCCTCCAAACAAACATTGCATTTATATTCTCTCTGTAAACATAACAATATAAACAGCATGCCAAAATTATATAGAAATTAAACCGATCCCTCGCTCACAGAACCACAGAGCCTTACTAGAAAGGGCCTAATGGGTGATGAAGGTCCTTATTATCTCACAAGTGAACTGATTTACTTAGCCAGATATAAGGGGCAGAAATCATGGCGCAATGTTTCACACAAAAATGCAAACCATTGGCAGTTGCGAAAACATTAATAAGTGGGAAACAAATACTGGGACTGCGTGAGAATCAAATCCCATCCCAGGCGTTATTTTATATGTTATATTTCAGTAATTCTTCCGTTGTAAAAATGCTAGTAAGTCACAACAAAGACGAAGCCTTTAATTGCTGACTGATGCCTGTACTCTTCATTTCTTAAACTGATCACATGTCATACTGTTCCAGCAACTCTGTCGACACTTCAAATACTTCATGATAAGTTATAATTACTGGCTGTCACATATCCGATTGAAATGAGATTTGCATCCGACAATTGATTTAGCTATCCTGCTATAAAGGGACAAACAGTTTATCATAAACTTCATATCATGGTGAAATGTGGATTGTTTCCACAAGAGTAATAAAAACCTCAGCATCAGTAACCGATGACATTGTTACTAATATAGATAGGAAACACAGCAGTGTACATGTAAAAGACCTTGGGTTCCCTGATACTATATGAAAACTATTAAAAGCAAAACCTGAATTCTGTAAGTACACCAAATGGCAAATCTACGAAAAATCTCTTTCTCAACACAAAATTTTTTTTTTTTTCTGGTGCTGTTAGACGAGAATTGGGATGAAGTGTATACAGAAAACGATTTAGATGAGAAATTCTGTAACTCCTTTAGAACATTTAAATTATGAGGAATCATTTCCGAAAGCACCACATCGAACAGCAGTGACCAATAAAAGAAACTAGATTACAGCAGGTACAAGAAAAATGGTGGGCAAAATGCAAGTAAAAGTAACAAAAAAGAAAGAAATTCCTGGGTTTTTAGAAGGATTCAATTTAAGTACAATCAGTTCCATGGCCAGCATACCTTACGTAGGTAACGTTCCTCTGAAAACAGAAAACTTACGTAGGTCATGTCAATTGAAAGTAGCTTTCTCGACAATCAACAAATTACAACAGAAATTAGTATGTACCAAAAACAACAACAAAGATATGTACTCAGACTCAGGAATGAACAAAATCACATATAAGACTTGTTAAAGCTACGTCATAGGACAGACTTTCAAGGTTTCTCAAAGTGGATGCACTGAACATATCAACTGTTCCACAAGAAATCAATTCACAAAATCAACTGTAGCAACATACGTAAAATGTATTGGACATGCATTCAAAGACACCGAAGATCTTGAGATACTCCACCGCTTCCAAAAATCATATAAAATTCATTTAACGAAGGAGGTGGAAATTTTTGTATGCCTTAAAGAAATCAAGGAGTAAAAATTCTCAGTGAGAAAGTAGACAGCAAACCAGTTACTTTTTTCATATGAGTCATCATCTCATGATACCTGCAGTAATTTAGATAAACATGTATATTTCCTCATAAACTATACTCAGTATTTACAAAAATAGGAACATAATCAATAATTCAGTAGTCGACAGGTGTAAAATAAATCTTGTAATTTGCAACTTTAGATATATAAAGTAATCTGCAGAAAATGTAACACCTCTAACTGTTTACAGACTCTTTCTAAAACCATAATATCGTCATAGCTCTGTAGCGTAATGAATGCAGTATTCTGCGTTATGATGAAGGCACAATACTTGCAAGCAGGCAAACAAAATTACTATCTCTAACATTAGCATAAAAAACATTACAAGATTTCTTTTATTTTCCGATTGAAGTAAAATACCGAAAATAAAACTTTAGTGCAAGAGAGACAGGAAAACATACACAGAAATATCGCAATAAATTTGCAGGTGAACAAATGCACTTCAAGATGAAAATAAATTCTAGAAACGCGTTGTGTTAAGCATGAAAAAAAATTAAGAAACTTGTATAGTTTATCATGATGATAACCAGCTGAAGCTAAACCCTCGAAAGATACAAGTTTCTGCATTTTATCTAAGGAATAGGGAAGCAAAACGGAAACAAAGTATCACTGGGAGGTGAGAAGAAATATCCCATTTTGATACTCCTAACTGCCTTGAAGTAAAGATGGACCGTTCCCTTACATTCAGAGCCCACTGTGAAGGAGGGAAGCTCGAAGCATCTGCTTACTGTATTCATCTCTTGGTCTCCCTCCAAGATTTGTACCACCCCTGATCCCCACAAATCCCTTCAGTACTAAATTGGTGATCCGTTATTGCCTTTCTTTCCCCTAGTCCATATTCACCTACTCACTTCTCCTTCTCTTCCTGACTGAAAGAGGAAGCCGCCTAGCAGAATTTTGCACAGAGCATTACTTAATCATAGCTAACACTTGGTTCAGGTATCATGAAAGAAGGTTGCGTAGATGGAAGAAGACTGGAAATACTGAAAGGTTTCACGTAGATTATATAATGGTAAGACAGAAATTAAGGAACCAGGTTTTAAATTGTGAGACATTTCCAGGGGAAGATGTGTACTCTGACCACAATCTATTGGTCATGAACTGGAGATTAAAACTGAAGAAACTGCAAACAGGTAGGAATTTAAGGAGATGGGACCTCGATAAACGGACAGAACCAGAGATTGTGGAGAGTTTCAGAGAGAGCATTAAGGAACGATTGACAAGAATGGAGGAAAGAAATACAGTAGATGAAGAATGGGTAGCTTTAAGAGACGAAATAGTGAAGTCAGCAGGCTGGTAGAAATCCTTGGGTAACTGCAGAAATGTTGAATTTAATTGATGAAAAGAGTATATATAAAAATGCAGTAAATGAAGCAGGCAAAAAGGAATACAAACATCTCAGAAATGAGATGGACAGGAAGTGCAAAACCGCTAAGCAGGGATGGCTAGAGGTCAAATGTAAGACAGAGGCATATATCACTGCTAACAGAAAAATTAAACAGGCCCTTGAGAAAAGAGAACCACTAGTATGAATATCAAGAGCTCAGATGGAAACACAGTTCTAAACAAAGAAGGGAAAGCAGAAAGATGGAAGGAGTATATAGAGGGTCTATACAAGAGCGATGTACTTGAGGACAATATTATGCAAATGGAAGAACATGTAGATGAAAATTAAATGGCAGATATGATACTGCATGAGGAGTTTGACGGAGCACTGAAAGATGTAAGTCGAAACAAGGCCCCTGGAGTAGACAAAAAATGGTTCAAATGGCTCTGAGCACCATAGGACTTAACATCAGTCCCCTAGAACTTAGAACTACTTAAACCTAACTAACCTAAGGACATCACACACTTCCATGCCCGAGGCAGGATTCGAACCTGCGACCGTAGCAGTCGCGCAGTTCCGGAGTGAGCGCCTAGAACCGCGAGACCACCGCGGCCGGCTGGAGTAGACAACATTCTATTTGAACTACTGATAACCCTGGGAGAGCCAGCCCTGACAAAACTCTAACCATCTGGTGAGCAAGATACAGAAAACAGGTGATATAGCCTCAGACTTCAAGAAGAATATAATACTTCCAATCCCAAAGAAAGCAGATGTTCACAGATGTGAAAATTACCGAACTATCAGTTTAATAAGTCTCGGCTGCAAAATACTAACACGAATTCTTTACATACGAATGGAAAAACTGGTAGAAGCCGACCTCGAGGAAGATCAGTTTGGATTACACAGAAATGTTGGAACACGTGAGGCAATACTAACCCTACGATTTATCTTAGAAGATATATTAAGGAAAGGCAAACCTACGTTTCTAGCATTTGTAGACTTAGAGAAAGCGTTTGACAATGTTGACTGGAATACTCTCTTTCAAATTCTGAAGATGGCGGGGGTAAAATACAGGTAGCGAAAGACTATTTACAATTTGCACAGAAACCAAATGGCAGTTATAAGAGTCGAGGGGCATGAAAGGGAAGCAATGGTTGGGAAGGGAGTGAGACAGGGTTGTAGCCTATACCCGATGTTATTCAGTCTGTATATTGAGCAAGCAGTAAAGGAAACAAAAGAAAATTTCGGAGTAGGAATTAAAATCCATGAAGAAGAAAAAATAACTTTCAGGTTTGCCGATGACACTGTATTTCTGTCGGAGACAGCACAGGACTTGGAAGAGCAGTTGAACGGAATGGACAGAGTCTTGAAAGGAGGATATAAAAATGAACATCAACAAAAGCAAAACGAGGATATTGGAATGTAGTAGAATTAAATCACGTGATGCTGAGGGAATTAGATTAGGAAATGAGACACTTAAAGTAGTAGAGGAGTTTTCCTATTTGGGGAGCAAAATAACTGATGATGGTCGAAGTAGAGAGGATATAAAATGCAGACTGGCGATGGCAAGGAAAGCAATTCTGAAGAAAGGAAATTTGTTAACATCGAGTGTAGATTTAAATTTCAAGAAGGGGTTTCAGAAAGTATTTGTGTGGGGTGTAGCCAAGTCTGGAAGTGAATCATGGACGATAAACATTTTAGCCATGAAGAGAATAGAAGCTTTCGAAATGTAGTGCTACAGAAGAATGCTGAGGATTTGATGATAGACCACATAACGGATGAGGAGGTATTGAATAGAACTGGGGAGAAGTTTGTGGCACAACTAGACTAGAAGAAGGGATCGGTTGGAAGGATATGTTCTGAGGCACCAAGGGATCACCAATTTAGTATTGGAGGTCAGCGTGGACGGTAAAAATCGTAGAGGCGGACTAAGAGATGAATACACTAAGCTGATTCAGATGGATGTGGGTAGCAGTAGGTACTGGGAGACGAAGAAACTTGCACAGGATAGAGGGGCATGGAGAGCTGCATCAAACCAGTCTCTGGACTGCAGACCACAACAACACAAACCGTGTATTCAGCTGACCAGAAGCCCTGTTCCTCCTGCCACCGAACTTCATTAATTCCCACTATATCTAAGTTTAACAAGTTCATTTTCCTCTTTGTGTTTTCTAACATATCTGCCGATTAAGGGATCTAGCATTCCACTTTTCGATCCGTAGGACGCCAGTTTTGTTTCTCTTGATAACGGCGTACTCCTGAGTAGTTCCCATGCAGCGATCCGAATGAAGGACTATTTTACATCGCGAATGTTTTACCGAAGGGAATGCCATCATCATTAAATCATCCAGTAGAACTGCATGCACTCGGAAAAAATTATGGCTTTAATTTTCCATTACTTTCAGCTGTTCGCAGTACCTGCACAGCAAGGCCGTTTTGGTTGATGTTACAAGACCAGATTATTCAGTCACCCGACTGTTGCCCCTGCAACTACTGTAAAGGCTACTGTCCCTCTTCAGGAACCACATGTTTGTCTGGCTCTAAACAGATACCCCTCTGTTGTGGTTGCATCTACGGTACAGTTATCTCAATCGTTGAAGCACGCAAGCCTCCCCACCTACGGCGAGGTCTATGGTTCATGGGCGGGTGGTGATGGTGGTGGGGGAGGGGGGGGGGTAGTTGGAAATACTATTGTTTGAATAAATCAATTCTTTGAAATGAACAAACACTGGACTAACTAATTAACTACAGTAACTCTATGTACATATCACATGTTTCTCAAATTGATATGTATTCCCAGTCGGCCTTACTTTTTCTTTTATGATTTCTTTAGCTGAAACTATATGCTGAGAGAAGTGTTTGGCAGCCAGTTCTTAAATTATGTATAATTTGATAAACAGACTCAATACATTTTTGTACTATTAGATCTTAATTTTCAAAAATTTTCTCCAATGTGATACACTGTTTACGATTGGTTTGGTACATGTCTTTTTTCTACAGTGCAGAATGTTGTAAGTGCTCTAATGCAGTAAACACCTTTTGCTACCTTTCTAGATACAACGTAAATCTACCTTGATTTATAAGAGGGTCTTTCAACACATTTAATTCCTGCTCCCGTTTGCTACCTACTTCTCTCCTGTTCTTGATTGTTTTCTCAGCCAGTTCTGTCACCACGAAAAGGTTATTGGTGTGACTAATTCCTGTGGCTATCGTTCTTTTCCTGAAAATATAATTTCTCTTTTTGGTACCAACTTGTACAGTTAGTATCAAGGAAAGCTACCTGCTAATAACGACTGTGTAAGGTGGACGCAAACAGATATTCATCGCCACTTATGCAACTTGACCACTGACTTCTGGACAGCTACGAAGCTCGTGAAGAGTCGGCAACGTTCTGTAAGGGGTCAGCCACCCCTTACATATTGAGGAAAATATATCTTTGCCGCCGGCAGGAGTGGCTGTGCGGTTCTAGGCGCTACAGCCTGGAACCGAGCGACCGCTACGGTTGCAGGTTCGAATCCTGCCTCGGGCATTGATGTGTGTGATGTCCTTAGGTTGGTTAGGTTTAATTAGTTCTAAGTTCTAGGCGACTGATGACCTCAGAAGTTAAGTCACATAGTGCTCACAGCCATTTGAACCATATCTTTGCCTCACACAAATCGCAGTAGGTACTATCGATAGTCGACCACCGTGAGCGCCAGAGTAGTCAGTGTTGAGACTCCGAGCAAGTGAGTTTTGGTGGTTAAGGGAGCAGGGCGACCGCGCATACAATTGTTTAACGTCTGTGTGTGTCACTCAAAGCCATGGGCCTGACCTCCAGCAAATACCTAAATGGCATTAATTGAGTGACTTGTTGATGTGTTTAAGTGTTCATTTGTGTACCGTTTTTACTCGAAAATCGCGCCGGCCACCCACGATTTGAATTGCAGTGAGAATTGTGGATTCAGTGCCACATGAAGAATATTGGCGTGTGACGACATTTGTAGGCGACCTGTGATGAGTTAACCGATATTACTTTGTCAGACGAAGGGAGTAACTGCTTCATTCATGCTGTTTAGCCATTATGTATATAGAACCTTAAGAACAAAATATGTACCGATTATTGCTATCTGACATCCTAATTAGCTTCATTGGGTTTGATATGAAACAACTCCCGTGAAAATATTAATGTAGGCTATAATCCACTACTCAATAACAGCGAGTTAGTAAGGGTGTGAATCAGTTCGGAAACCCATTGTAAGAACTAAAACTTCAGTAAAAATTCCTTCAAAAGCGGAATGATACTAAAATGTTAGAAACAAAGAATTTTTACTTATTTTATGTCCTAAATGCATACCTGTCTGTCATTTCCGCAGCACCTATTCTGGAAATGAGATAAGAGCTATAGTGAGGCAGTACTTACGTCGTAAACGGCTTGAGTATTGTCTATGGAGAATCCTTCATCTCCGAAGTAGAAGTTCTCGAGCTTTACAGCCGCGTCGGTCTGCTCTTCCACTGTTGGCAACTGTAGCTGGGATCCCACCAGCTCTGTGAAGTTCTCTCTTACGTCTGCAGCATAAGCGTCGTTCCACATGATTCCCGACGCTGCAACAACACACACGTTTCCCGTGAGTGTCTAACTCTCTTTTGGCATTTAGTTTTCTATGGATTTTATTGCTGTGCAGATGTAATCACTCTTTTGAATAGCTAAGGGTTGTGATTAAACAAAATTCAGTGTTTGACAGGGCTTTGTAGTACGTCAGTATTGTATTAGGCACTATAATTCCATTATCTTGAGGGAAAAGAGGAAAAATGAGTGTTGCTACACCACCCAATCACTCAATTTTTCTTATTTTACCGTGGAAGACATCACATTAAACGTGTGTTGGTGTAAGTTGACTGACTCATACCTACTTATTTCCTTAAATGTCTTCCAGTTTTTCAAAGGTGAATCATGAAGCCTTGTCTTCTTTTGTCCCTTCTGAGAACAGAGTTTAAAAGGCTACCAGTTTATCAAATTATAAGTATCGGTGTGACAAAAATTTTGCATGTGGCATTCTTCACAAATTGATAATACTCCCTTATCATTTCCTACGTCTCATAGAACTGGGTTTGTGGAGCAGTTCCATGTTGTATCCTATTTAGTTACTGTTACTGACTGCAGAAGATGAGACTCCAAAAAAATATTGTTCCTTACGCTTGCTTAATTACACCGTACAAAAACTGACTATTGTGTAATCTGCGACAATATTGTCACATATCGCACTGTGATGTTGTTACATTTTTGTCACCATTTCACAATTCATTTTATCTAGAGTTTACAGAGCAAATGTGCCAGGAGGGAATCCATGTGTTTTTCTCACTTGAACGGTGTTTTCCCGGTGTTGTCTGTGAGTCTTCTTTGTCAGCAGGAGGCAGTCAGTAAATCTCACCAGGAAGGACGAAATTCTCCTGTGAGCTGGGCATTTTTCGGTTCATGCTTTTGCCAGCAGATCCGGTGCGTCTCCTAATTATGAACGCCATTGTCATCCCCAGAAATAATTGAGCATGACATATTGGTCCGTTCTGTTGAGGCATCAAAGGTTGGTGTACCCCAACGAATTGAGTTATCACACCACTGTGATTGGTGCGAAGAAGCCGACCAATCGATGGGACACTGCGCATCCTAATACCAACCTCATATTCTTTAAGGAAGCCTTTTTACGTCATGTGTGGGATGCTTTAGCATCAAATCCCATTTTTTCATGAAATAATCTAAATTCTCGTTTATTACAGTGGAAACAGCACCTAGTCGTCTCCTCCTGATAGGACTTCTTTCTAAATTAAAGACTTACGGAAGGAGATTATGTTTCGTGGCCATTTGATCACCACCCGCCTTTGAGTATCACTCATCTCCCCATCACTATTACAAGTTGGTGGGCACAAAGTTTGCAGGTTTTTGGGAATGTTAAGTTTCGCAGTTATGGTAGCAAGATCCTTATTCTAAGGAGCTCGTCACTTGCTCACTCTGACACGCAACTTATGATGCTTAATTTCGTTAGAATTTACAGCATCTTGTGTCGTTAACTTTGATTTTGCGAGCTACCCAGATGAGGAGACCCTATTTAACTTTATCCATATATTTTTCCACATTTTTGTTGGTTTTCCCCATCATTATCATAATTTTGTAATTTGATTTCTGTTTTAGAGAAATTTGTTCTCTGTTATTTTTTATTGTAAATTTTGTCAGTAGTTACAGCAAATACCCCATTATCTCGGTCTTGACGTAGAATCCAACATCCTTTACATTGCCGTACATCTTTCCATGATCAGCGATTAACTAATAATATATATAACATGTGCACACCGTAGCTTTTTCTTCTCAGTGTGACGGCGTTATCGCTGTACACACTGGCCAAATTCAAGGTTCAGTTACATTGTGAACTCAGAGAAAAGAACGATAATTGCACTCGCTCGTCTTGAATGATCACAGATTTGTATTATAACGAGCATTGCTCTTACTCCTCGCCTCCGACGCAGACTGAAGGTGGCCGAGATGAGTAACTTATATGAGATTTGGCCGACGGTATCACTGGACACGGCGTAGTGGCACATTTGCATTGTAACAGGGAAAGGCAGAGGCCTGTGTTAAAGAAGTATCCTGTCATTTCCCGAAGTGATTTGGGGGAATTACGAAAAATGAATTCAGGACGCCAAAAGGTACACTAAACAGCTCTCTGCCTGGGTACAAGTCCACTTCTTTTGATAAGTACCACTCCTCTGAAGTTCAACTGCCAGTCCTTGCTACAAACGCTGATAATATGCGTGCTTCCTTCTTACCAGAATTTCGTAATGATGTGACTGGAAAAACGAAGAAACTACGCATATCTACATCACTTTAACCTTATTGTTATCCCTAACGCAGATGAACTTCAGCAATGAATAGAAAAAGTTAATAGAGAGAGTTTGAAAGTTGGTAAGACTGGTAGTTTTTCCGAAATGAGACGTGTACAAAGGATGATTAATAGTAAAAGAACAGCAGTATCAGCGGCTTCTTGAGGCTGCAGGTCATTCATTATCAAATACTAAGAGGGGTTGGTGTCAGCCAAAGAGATGTTCTGTACACGCTTCATAAATGTAAATATTGCCAGTTCCACGTTTCTCTACATCAAGACGTATAGGGCAGTGATTTTCAACATCGTTCAGAAAGTTTTCAGTGGATTCAAAAATGATTCAAATGGCTCTGAGCACTATAGGACATAACATCTGAAGGCACCAGTCCCCTAGAACTTAGAACTACTTAAACCTAACTAACCTAAGGACATAACACACATCCATGCCCGAGGCAGGATTCGAACCTGCGACCTTAGCGGTCGCGCGGTTCCAGACTGAAACGCTTTGAACCGCACGGCCACACTGGCCGGCTCAGTGGGTTGTTCAGCAAGAAAAAAATGTTGTGAATAAATTCTTGTTTATTACCAGAACGTAAATTTGTGAAATATTCTCAACTGGTCAACGGAAAACTCGTATCATCTTTGTCAGGTTTTCCAACAACGACAGCCGATGGTATATGTCTGGTGAGGTATAATCGGACAGCATAGGAATCACTTTTATTTCGCTGATAAAGTGTTGGACGCGGAAAAGCACATACCCAGCATGAACATCTGACATGACGCCATTTGACTTCAGTCTTTGGGATCATGTACGACATGTGGTCTACAATGAGTTTCCAGCTACTGTGACTTATGTTTTATCTACAAAAAAGTCACATCGAGTAGTTAGTTACATCGAGATTTTCTGTTACAACATCAAAACGTTGTACACTACTGGCCATTAAAATTGGTACACCAAGAAGAAATGCCGATGATAAACGGGTATTCATTGGACAAATATATTATACTAGAACTGAAATGTGATTACGTTTTCACGCAATTTGAATGCATAGATCCTGAGAAATCAGTATCCAGAACGACCACCTCTGGCCGTAATAACGGCCTTGATACGCCTGGTTATTGAGTCAAACAGAGCTTGGATGGCGTGTACAAGTACAGCTGCCCATGCAGCTTCAACACGATACCACAGTTCATCAAGAGTAGTGACTGGCGTATTGTGACGAGCCAGTTGCTCGGCCACAATGGACCAGACGTTTCCAATTGGTGAGAGATCTGGAGAATGTGCTGTCCAGGGCAGCAGTCGAAGATTTTCTTTATCCAGAAAGACCCGTACAGGACCTGCAACACGCGGTCGTGCATTATTCTGCTGAAATGTAGGGTCGTAACACATCTGAAATGTAACGTCCACTGTTCAAATTGCCATCAACGCGAACAAGAGGTGACCGAGACGTGTAACCAATGGCACCCCATACCATCACAACGGGTGGTTCGCCAGTATGGCGATGACGAATACACGCTTCCAATGTGCGTTCACTGCGATATCGCCAAACACGGATGCGACCATCATGATGCTGTAAACAGAACCTGGATTCATCCGAAAAAAAAGACGTTTTGCCATTCGTGCACCGAGGTTCGTCGTTGAGTACACCATCGCAGGCGCTCCTGTCTGTGATGCAGCTTCAAGGGTAGCCGCAGCCATGGTTTCCGAGCTGATAGTTCATGCTGCTGAAAGCGTCGTATAACTGTTCGTGTAGATGGTTTTTGTATTGTAAACGTCCCCATCTGTTGACTCAGGGATCGAGACGTGGCTGCACGATCCGTTACAGCCATGCGGATAAGATTCCTGTCATCTCGGCTGCTAGTGATACGAGGCCGTTGGGATCCAGCACGGCGTTCCGTATTACCCTCCTGTACCCACCTGTTCCATATTCTGCGAACAGTCATTGGATCTCGACCAATGCGAGAAGTACTGTCGCGATACGATAAACCGCAATTGTGATAGTCTACAATCTGACTTTTATCAAAGTCGGAAACGTGATGGTACGTATTTCTCCTCCTTACACGATGCATCACAACAACGTTTCACCAGGCAACGCCGGTCAGCTGCGGTTTGTGTATGAGAAATCGGTTGGAAACTTTCCTTATGTCAGCATGTTGTAGGTGTCGCCACCGGCGCCAACCTTGTGTGAATGCTCTGAAAAGCTAATCATTTGCATATCACAGCATCTTCTTCCTGTCGGTTAAATTTCGCGTCCGTAGCACGTCATTTTCGTGGTATAGCAATTTTAACGGCCAATTCTGATTCGTGTGTCTCGTTTATTAATGAAGTTGGGAGAAACCAGTGCTATCTGTTTCAATAAAACAGTTAATTCTGTCCTTCTAGGTGCAAGCTCTTAAATTTTTGGCAACTGTCTAAAGTAACTTCAGGTTCAAATAGCTCTGAGCACTATGGGACTTAACATCTGTGGTCATCAGTCCCCTAGAACTTAGAACTACTTAAACCTAACTAACCTAACGGCATAGCACACATCCATGCCCGAGGCAGGATTCGAACCTGCGACCGTAGCAGTCTCGCGGTTCCGGACTGAGCGCCTAGAACCGCTAGATCACCGCGGCCGGCTGTAACTTCAGGTAAATACTAGTTACTTCAACCTGTATTTTACAATGAGACATTACTGCATCTCCGCGTTGTTAGCTATGCTTCTGAACATAAATAATGCGTTGGCGTCGATGTCCTAGGTTTTAACATATTCTGGTAAAGAGGTAAACAATTTACTTCATTCAAACTTACAAGTAGAGAACAGCACCAAAAGACAATGTCTTCAAGTAACTTCTTCTCACAGGATACTTAACGTTAGGGATTACAGAAGAAGGGAAGGTGTGCTGGTATGTACGTTGCGCCCAAGAGTGACGAAGTAAGTAGCTGCATAATGAACGTTTACTTAACAGGTGGAACGTACTCCTCAAACTGCATTTATACGTAACAGACATAAAAATACTAAGCCTTTATTTCAATACAAGCAAACGGTAATAAAATACCGATCACTATTATTAAGCAGAGATAAGTGGACTAAGGAACGCAACACGGATGCACAACTCCGTACACACAAAGATTCAAACTCACCGAGCAATCGAAAGCTAAGTTCCCCCCCTTCAACCAGTAAATGGTCCTTCTCCGCAGCTGAGTGGACAGCATAGACGCCTGCCATGCAGAGGACCTGGGTTCAATTTCTGGTACTCTGGTACTGCCAAGGATTTTTCTGAAGCCGACTGAGGAGCTACTTGTTCAAGTAATAGCGGCTCTACGGTCTGGCCACCCCCCCACACCCAATCCGCGTGGCGCCCAAAAGGCAGCAGGTACGTATCCCTTGGGCTCTATGGGCCTTGTTAATTAATAACTGAGTCATGAAAGACAGCACATGACTTACAGCGTAACGAGTTATGAAAATTAACTGAGCACACAATATATCAACTAAATGGCGACTGATTAAGGACCAAGGTCGGTTCCATATGAATTTGCGTCAAATGATACCGAAATCATTATTCACGAGAACCCCGCACCACTCCTACCTATTGAGTTTACTCGTTACAGATAATCCAGACTCATAACGTAACTAACTGCGGTCTAAAAATGACTGTCCACGGGTGTGCACAAAAACAGCACATCATACTTCATTGACCACGGAGTAGCGATTGACTGCTGCGACTCGACTCGTCCAAGCCTCAGTAGGGTCTTCCTAAAATTTAAACTGTCTCGTGTCTGCGTACAGACAGCAAATAAATGTGGTGGGGGCGCACTGATCAATCACCAGGATGAGTTTGCTAGGAAGAGCAGGCGTCTCCTCCAACCAGAAGACAGGAGAGACAGCGCCTTGTTCTTTCGGGGTAAAATTTTCCACTCCATTCAAATATCGAAATTCTATATCGTCCTTACGCTTGGATTCGAAAGGCCCAACCACATGGCCGCACGTCTAGGGACACGCACCCTAGTATGATGACATAGTATAACGACAGGCTGTCGTCATCAGAGCTGGCTTCGAAGATTACATTCAGTTGTCATTCCAGGCTGCTACTTCAAAGCTAACACAAAAACTTCCAGATGAATTTCCCTGATTTCTTGCGTATGTAATTACATCCACATCGCCGGCCGCTGTAGCCGAGAGGTTCTAGGCGCTTCAGTCCGGAACCGCACTGCTACTACGGTCGCATTTTCAAATGGTTCAAATGGCTCTGAGCACTATGGGACTCAACTGCTGAGGTCATTAGTCCCCTAGAACTTAGAACTAATTAAACCTAACTAACCTAAGGACATCACAAACATCCATGCCCGAGGCAGGATTCGAACCTGCGACCGTAGCGGTCTTGCGGTTCCAGACTGCAGGGTCGCATTTTCGAATCCTGCCTCGGGCATGGATGTGTGTGTGATGTCCTTAGGTTAGTTAGGTTTAAGTAGGTCGAAGTCTATGGGGCTGATGACCTCCCGTAGTGCTTAGAGCCATTTGAACCATTTGAACATCCACATCCATTCAAATGAGGAATTATCTACGTTTTGGACAGGTGGTCTTAAGTGCATCTTGTGCTGACTGTCAGTTGTAACTCAGATGACAATGAACAGAAACAATTTAGATTACCTGGCATGGAAAACATGAGCAAATGCAGAGAGAACAGGTGCTCTGCTGAACCTGACAAAACAAAAGCACAACATTGCATGAGAGGTGTACTAATTGACGCCGTTCGTAAGTAGTCGGCTCCAAGCTAGTTGTGTGCTGGTGCTGCAGTGTGTTTGATACGTTGTGCACATACACAGAATAACGACGCTGCCATCTGCAGAGGTGACGCCAGTCATGACGGCGACCTGGTTGTAGCGGCCGTCCCTCAGGATGTCCCCTGGAGACTCGGTGACCACCGCGGTGTCCGACTGCGGCTCAATGACGGGCACGAAGGCGAGTCTGCTCAGATGGCGCTTCTCCTGTGGGGAACAACGGGTGCTGCTGAAGGCACACTGCTGCACTCCAGATCGTAAATGAGAGTGGTAATGATGAAGTTTTCGATACGGAAGCAGTCAAGTGGGGTTACTAGCGCCAATATTAAAATAATATGAGTCGAATATTGGGAAATGCTTTGATCACTTTACATTTAGCATGAAAAACTATTTCAAAGCGTTAACACTTGTAATGCAGCCAAGTCAATGACTCAGTAAGATTCCAACGATACCAGACGCTATGGATATCATGTTATGTGTAAGCATTTCATACAAATAAATGTTCATGGAAACTTAATATTTTATGTGCAATTATTCGTATTCTATATATTTGAAGTAATGTTGAAGCATTTAATTAAAACTCTGTAAATTAATTTTATAAATTTTGTAAAGTTTACCAGATTTCGTTATCGTCAAAGATATAAGGTCTTTGATTTTAATGTTATATCTCTGTTCTTCTTCGTTGTGTACATTCTCGGTGGGACAATAGTTGTAAGGACACTCTTGTTGGGAGAGTTGCTGTAACTGGAACTGGTGGTCTTTCGTAAACGACCGAATCCAGATATATTTTGTGCTACTAGTTAAATGATCATCGCGTCCTCTTGGGTAAAATATTTCAGAGGTAAAATACTCCACCATTCGGATCTCCGGGGGGGACTATTCAGGAGGATATCGTTATCAGGAGAAAGAAAACTAGTGTTCTACGGATCGGAGCGTGGAATGTCAGATTCCTTAAACGGGCAGGTAGGTTAGAAAATTTAAAAAGAGAAATGGATAGGTCAAAGCTAGGTATAGTGGGAATTTGGGAAGTTCAGTGGCAGGAGGAACAAGAGATTTGGTCAACTGAATACATGGTTACAAAAACAAAATGAAATCGCGCTAATGCAGGAGTAGGTTTAATAATGAATAAAAAGTAGGAGCACGGGTAAGGTACTACGAACAGCATAATGAAAGCATTATTGTAGTCAAGATAGACAAGAAGCCAACGCCTACCACAGTAATAAAAGTTTATATGCCAACAATCTCCTCAGGTGTCGAAGAGATTGAAGAAATGTATGATGTGATAAAAGAAATTGTTCAGATAGTGAAGGGAGATGAAAATTTAATAGTCATGGGGGACTGGAATTCGATAGTAGGAAAAGGAAGAGCTGGAGAAGTAGTAGGTGAATATGGAATGGAGGTAAGGAATGTAAGAGGAAGCCACCTGGTGGAATTTTGCACAGAGCATAACTTAATCATAGCTAACACTTGCCTTAAGAATCATAAAAGAAGGTTGTATATGTGGAAGAGTCCTGGAGACACTGGAAGACTTAAGATAGATTATATAATGGTAAGACAGAGATTTAGGAACCAGATTTTAAATTGTAAGACATTTTCAAGGGCTGTTTACTCTGACCACAATCTATTGGTTATGAACTGTAAATTAAAACTGAAGAAACTGCAAAAAGGTGGGAATTTAAGGAGATGGGACCTGGATAAACTGAAAGAATCAGAGGTTGTACAGAGTTTCAGGGAGAGCATAAGGGAACAATTGACAGGAATGGGCGAAAAAAATACAGTAGAGGAAGAATGGGTAGCTTTGAGGAATGAAATAGTGAAGGCAGCAGAGAATCAAGTAGGTAAAAAGACGAGGGCTCGTAGAAATCCTTGGGTAACAGAAGAGATATTGAATTTAACTGATGAAAGGAGAAAATATAAAAATGCAGTAAATGAAGCAGGCAAAAATGAATACAAACGTTTCAGAAATGAGATCGACAGGAAGTGTAAAATGGCTAAGCAGGGATGGCTAGAGGACAAACGTGAGAATGTAGAGGCATATATCACTGGGGGCAAGACAGATACTGCCTACAGCAAAATTAAAGACACCATTGGAGAAAAGAGAACCACTTGCATGAGTATCAAGATATCAGATGGAAAACCAGTTATAAGCAAAGAAGGGAAGGCAGAAACGTTCAGAAATGATCAAATATGTGTGAATTCCAAAGGGACCAAACTGCTGAGGTCATAGGTCCCTAGCCTTACACACTAACGTATACTAACTTATTCTGAGAACAACACACGCAACCCTGCTCGAGGGAGGTCTCGAACCTACGGCGGGAGGAGCCGCACAATCCGGAAATGGAAGGGTATGTAGATGAAGATGAAATGGGAGACATGATACTCCATGATGAGTTTCACATAGCACTGAAAGACCTAAGTCGAAACAAGGCCCCGGGAGTAGACAACATTCTATTAGAACTACTGATAACCTTGGGAGAGCCAGCCCTGACAAAACTCTGCCATCTGGTGAGCAAGTTGTATGAGACAGGCGAAATACCCTCAGACATCAAGAACAACTTACTAATTTCAATCCCAAAGAAAGCAAGTGTTGACATGTGTGAAAACTACCGAGCTACCAGTGCAATATGTCACGCTGCAAAATACTAACACGAATTCTTTATAGACGAATGGAAAAACTGGTAGACGCCGACCTCGGGGAAGATGACTTTGGATTCCGTATAAATATTGGCCCACGTGAGTCTATACTGACGCTACGACTTATCTTAGAAGATAGATTAAGGAAAGACAAACCTACGTTTCTAGCATTTGTAGACTTAGATAAAGCTTTTGACAATGTTGACTGGAATAATCTCTTTCAAATTCTGAAGGTGGCAGAGGTAAAATACAGGGAGCGAAATGTTGTTTACAATTTGTACAGAAACCAGATGACAGTTATAAGAGTCGAGGGCATGAAAGAGAAGCAGTGAGTGCGAAGGGAGTGAGACAGAGTTGTAGCATGTCTGTGATGTTATTAAATCTATATACTGAGCAAGCAGTAAAGGACACAAAGGAAAAATTTGGAGTAGAAATTAAGACCCATGGAGAAAAAATTAAAAACTTTGATGTTTTCCGACTACATTGTAATTCTTTAAGAGACAGCAAAGGATCTGAAAGAGTATTTGAACGGCATGGACAGTGTTGAAAGGAGGATATAAGATGGACGTCAACAAAAGCAAAACCACGGTAATGGAATGTGGTCGAACTAAATGAGATGATGCTGAGGGAATTAGATTAAGAAATGAGACACTTAAAGTAGTTGATGAGTTTTGCCGTTCGGGGAGCAAAATAACTGATGATGGTCGAAGTAGAGAGAATATAAAACGTAGACTGGCAATGGCAAGGGAAGCGTTCCTGAAGAAGAGAAATTTATTAACGTCGAGTATAGATTTAAGTGTCAGGAAGACTTTATGGACTGTAGCCGTGTATGGATGTGAAACATGAACGATAAATAGTTTAGACAAGAAGATTAGATGGCTGATGATTAGATGGCTAGATAACGTAACTAATGAGAAGGTACTGAATAGAACTGAGGAAAAGAGGAATGTATGGGACAACATAACTAGAACAATGGATGAGTTGGTAGGACACTTTCTGAGGCATCCAGGGATCATCAATTTAGCATTGGAGTGAAGCGCGGAATGTAAATACCGTAGAGGGAGACCAAGGCATGAATACACTTAGTAGATTCAAAAGGGTGTAGGTTGAAGTAGGTACTGGGAGATGACGAAGCTTGCACAGGATAGAGTAGCATGGAGAGCTGCATCAAACCAGTTTCTGGACTGAAGGCCACAACACAGTTCGGAACGTAAAATATTGCTGAATATAATTCTTTCAAAGTTCTGTAACTTCGTTTCATTCAGTAATCTTTGGAAGCCACCTGAGTAACACAATCCTTTCATCAGTTAATGTTTCTTCGTTTTAGGATAAAAGCCACGATTGGCAACTTGCCGTACAGAAGACAAAAAGGCCACCAACGAGATATCAGCTAAACAATAACTTACAATTTTAGGTGTGGATGTCCGATTCGATACAACACACCTCAAAAAATGATCAGTGTCTGGTTCTAAGACAGTTAGTTGAAAATCAAGCACTGAAGGTGTGCGTTACACACACTAACATTATTGTCCGTGTTCAGTCACACACTAACGATAAGATATACCATAGTAGCAACTCCAAAATGTTACTGTATAAAATTTCTCTTTATAAAGGCTTAAAAAATACTCACGCAGTTTAAAATTTTGTATGAGAGAAGCGAGCCAAGCTGATCACTTACAACTAGGGTTGTAAATTTACCGTAGCCTGCCGTACACTACCCTAAGTATTCCTACAGTACGGTAGTTTTCCTTGTAGTTTTCCTCAGTTAAGGTCACACACCCATTAACTGTACATGGAGTGTGTAGCATACCGATCGGGCGTTACCTGACAACTATGTCTTTCTTTACATATCCGATCAGTGTCTTAGTAAACACATCAAATAACTTTTGTATCACCCCAGTTCTCAGAACGCCTGAAGATAGGCGTTGACTGTGGATACTGTATCACAGACACAGTCCATTTGACTGTTCAGAGATGTTACTAAACCCGCCTAAAGATGTAAACAACCATGCATGAGCGGTGCCTGTTAGACGGAGGGTCCAACAGCCGATCAGTTCCACCCATTCCACCAGTATGGAGGTACACGGTTCGTGTTGTCTATAGTTCAACCACGTCTAGACGGTCAGTAACGCGGTTCGATAGCGTCCGCATTCTTGATTTGTGGCAGGATGAGCTCTCAACAAAGGAAGTGTCCAGGCCTCTCGAGGTGAACCAATGCGATGTTGTTCGAATATGGAGGAGATACAAAGGGACAGGAACTGTCAGTGACATGTCTCGCTCAGACCGCGCAAGGGTTACTACTGGAGTGGATGACGGTTACCTACGGATTATGGCTCAGAGAAGCCCTGACAGCAACGCCACCATGTTGAATAATGCTTGTCGTGCACCCACAGGACGTCGTGGAACGACTCAAACCGTGCGCAACACGCTGCATGATGCGCAACTTCACTCCTGACGTCCATGGCGAGGTCCTTCTTTGCAGCCACGGCACCATGCAGCGCGGTATAAATGGATCCAACAACATGCCGAATGTACTGCCCAGATTTGGCGTCACGTTCTCTTCACCGATGAGTGTCGCATAAGCCTTCAAACAGACAATCGTCGCAGAGCTGTTTGGAGGCAACCCAGTCAGGCTGAACGCCTTAGACACACTGTCCAGCGAGTGCAGCAAGTTGGAGGTTCCCTGCTGTTTTGGGGTGGCATTATGTGGGACCGACGTACGCCGCTGGTGGTCATGGAGGGCGTCGTAACGGCTGTACGATAAGTGAATGCCATCTTCCGACCAATAGTGCAACCATATCGGCAGCATATTGGCGAGGCATTCGTCTTCATGGACGACAATTCGCGCCTCCATCGTGCATGTCTTGTGAAACTTCCTTCAGCATAACAACATCACTTTACTAGAGTGGCCAGCATGTTCTTCAGACAAGAACCCTATCGAACATGCCTGGAATAGACAGAAAAGAGCTGTTCATGGACGACGTGACCCATCAACCACTCTGAGGGATCTACGCCGAGGAACCGTCAAGCAGTGGGACAATCTGGACAAACAGTGCCTTGATAAACTTGTGGATAGTATGCCACGATGAATATAGGCATGCATCAATGCAAGAGGACGTGCTACTGGGTATCAGAGGTACCGGTCTCGCTGCATGATGGTACAACGTGCAATGGGTGGTTTTTATGGGCAATAAAAAGGGCGGAAATGATATGTACGTTAATCTGTATTCCAATTTTCTGTACAGGTTCCGGAACTCTCGGAACCGAGGTGATGCAAAGCTGTTTTTGATGTGTGTAGATTCCTCTAAAAACTGGAAGCGGTGAACCGTCTAATAAACTGAGCGAGGATATACGAGGTGCATTCAAGTTCTAAGGCCTCCGATTTGTTTATCTAATAAACTACTCACCCGAAATCGATGAAACTGGCGTTACTTCTCGACGTAATCGCCCTGCAGACGTACACATTTTTCACAACGCTGACGCCATGATTCCATGGCAGCGGCGAAGGCTTCTTTAGCAGTCTGTTTTGACCACTGGAAAATCTCTGAGGCAATAGGAGCATGGCTGGTGAATGTGCGGCCTCGGAGAGTGTCTTTCATTGTTGGAAAAAGCCAAAAGTCACTAGGAGCCAGGTCAGGTGAGTAGGGAGCATGAGGAATCACTTCAAAGTTGTTATCACGAAGAAACTGTTGCGTAACGTTAGCTCGATGTGCGGGTGCGTTGTCTTGGTGAAACAGCACACGCGAAGCCCTTCCCGGACGTTTTTGTTGCAGTGCAGGAAGGAATTTGTTCTTCAAAACATTTTCGTAGGATGCACCTGTTACCGTACTGCCCTTTGGAACGCAATGGGTAAGGATTACGCCCTTGCTGTCCCAGAACATGGACACCATCATTTTTTCAGCACTGGCGGTTACCCGAAATTTTTTTGGTGGCGGTGAATCTGTGTGCTTCCATTGAGCTGACTGGCGCTTTGTTTCTGGATTGAAAAATGGCATCCACGTCTCATCCATTGTCACAACCGACAAAAAGAAAGTCCCATTCATGCTGTCGTTGTGCGTCAACGTTGCTTGGCAACATGCCACACGGGAAGCCATGTGGTCATCCGTCAGCATTCGTGGCACCCACCTGAATGACACTTTTCGCATTTTCAGGTCGTCATGCAGGATTGTGTCCACAGAACCAACAGAAATGCCAACTCTGGAGGTGATCTGTTCAACAGTCATTCAGCGATCCCCCAAAACAATTCTCTCCACTTTCTCGATCATGTCGTCAGACCGGCTTGTGCGAGCCCGAGGTTGTTTCGGTTTGTTGTCACATGATGTTCTGCCTTCATTAAACTGTCGCACCCACGAACGCACTTTCGACACATCCATAACTCCATCACCACATGTCTCCTTCAACTGTCGATGAATTTCAATTGGTTTCACACCACGCAAATTCAGAAAACAAATGATTGCACGCTGTTCAAGTAAGGAAAACGTCGCCATTTTAAGTATTTAAAACAGTTCTCATTCTCGCTGCTGGCGGTAAAATTCCATCTGCCGTGCGGTGCTGCCATCTCTGGGAGGTATTGACAATGAACGCGGCCTCATTTTAAAACAATGCGCATGTTTCTATCTCTTTCAAGTCCGGAGAAAAAAAATCGGAGGCCTTAGAACTTGAATGCACCTAGTATAAAGGGCTAGCTAACCTTCGGAACATTTTTGTTCTAGATCATTATCCTACCCTCTGTTACTTAAGAATAAACTATATTTATAGCAAAACTGAAACTGTCAAAGTTTAATTTACGTATTCATTCAAAGATTATTGATTTGTATCGTGAAACAGAGGAATGTTGTAGTAAATCTACATCTACATCTAAATCGATACTCCGGAAGCCACCGTACGATGCGTGACGTAGTGTATCTTCTACTACTACTAACCATTTCCTTTCCTGTTCACTCGAAATTCGAGCGAGAGAAAAACGACTGTCTCTATGCCTCCGTATGAGCCCTAATTTCTCGCATCTTATCTTCGTGGTCCTTACGCACGTTGGCGGCAGTGAAAGCGTTAGGCAGTCAGCTTCAAACGCCGGTTCTCAAAATTTCTCAATAGTGTTCGTCGGGGAGAACATCATCTTCCCTCCAGGGATTCCGACTTGAGTTCTCTAAGCATCTCCGTAACACTTACGTGTTGTTGGAAACTACAGTTAACAAACCTAGCAGCCTGCCTCTGAATTGCTTTGATGTCTTTCCATCCGATCTGATATGGATCCCAAACACTCGAGCAGTGTTCAAAAATAGGTCGCACCAGCGTCCTATATGCAGTCTCCTTTACAATCACTCTTTCCTAAAATACCTAAAATCCTCCGTAACACTTACGTGTTGTTGGAAACTACAGTTAACAAACCTAGCAGCCTGCCTCTGAATTGCTTTGATGTCTTTCCATCCGATCTGATATAGATCCCAAACACTCGGGTTATTACCCGAAGTCAACCGTTCGCCTTTCCTACCATAGTTCTCAAGTGCTCGTTCCACCTCATATGGCTTTGCAACATCACGTCCAGATATTTAAAAACTTGTCTGTTTCAACCAGGACACTGGTAATACAGTAACTGTACATTACAGGTTTGTTCTTCCTTCTCATCCGCATTAGCTGACATTTCTCCGCATGTAGAGCTTGCTGCCAAATATCACACCACTTTAAATTTTGTCCAAGTCGTCTTGTATCTTCCTATAGTCACGCAGCTTCGACACCTTACCGCACACCACACCTTCATCAGCAAACAACCGCAGATTGCTGGCCATCTACTCCGTCTAATCGTTTATGTGTATAGAGAACAACGGCGGTCCTGCCACACCTCCCTGGGGAACTCCTGGCGATACTCTTGTCTCTGACGAACTTTCGCCGTCGAGGACAACGCACTTTGTTCTATTAATTAAGAAACCTTCAGGCCACTCACAGATCTATGACCTTATTCCACAGCCTGCAATTGGGCACCGTGTAAAATGCTTCCCGGAAATCTAGAAATATTGAACCTGGCTGTTGTGGTTCATCCATAGTTCGCAGTATATCATATGAGAAAAGGGCAAGCTGAGTTTCCCCACAAGTGATGCTTTCTAAAACCATGCTAATTCGTGGACATAAGCTTCTCAGTCTCAAGAAAGGTTATTATATTCGAACTGAGAATTTATTAAAGGATTATTCAGGAAACCGAAGTTAGGGATATTGGTTTGTAATTTTGCGGGTCCGTTCTGTTACCCTTCTTATTTACAGCAATCGACCGCACATTTTCCAGTCGCTTGGGACTTTGTGCTGCGTGAGAGATTCGTGGTAAAAGCAAGCCAGGTAAGGGGCCAATGTCGTAGAGTACTTTTTGTAGGCCCGAGTTGTGATTCCATGCGGGCCTGGTGATTTATTTGCTTTCAAATCTCTAGTTGTATCTCTACTTCAGGGATGCTTATTACTATGTCGTCCATACGGGAGTTTGTCTGACGGTCAAATGACGGTATGTTTGTACGATTCGTTTGTGTGAATGATTTATTGAACGTGAAATTTGGAACTTCGTTTTCCGTTTAGCTACCTTCAACTGCCACACCAGACTGATCAACAGAGGACTGAACGGAAGCCTTAGAGCCGCTTATCGATTTTACGTAAGACAAGAATTTTCTAGGGTTCTTTGCCAGATCTCTTGTTAAGGTATGACGGCGATAGTTGTTGCATGCTTCGCTCATAGATATTTTTACAGTGACACGAGTATCTACTAATTTTGCATGTCGTCAACTGTGCGTTCTCTTGTGAACCGAGAGTGCAACAGCCTCTTCTTCTTCAGCATCTTCCGAATTTTGTGAATAACCGTGGTGGGTCTTTTTCATCCTTTATCCATTTTCTAAACACAAAAATCTGAAGACCACGATTTACAATCTGCTTAAACTTTGCCCTTAATTCCTGTACGTCCATCTTACTGGAACTAAGTGATGTGAAATCACTGTCTAAGTGAGATGCAGACATCCACTTATCTGCTCTATCTAGCACGTACACTCTCCTGGCCTTGTTGATTGATTCATTACCTTTAAAAACCATAGTTGCTGTAATGAGATAATTATAGCTAACAGAAATATATCAAACATCGCTTCAGTACTTCGTCGAACTTACATGAAAGATGTTTCTCTATTCGTAAACAATAATGTTCGCATTTATCAATAACAACATGAAACACACAGAAGCGCAGAATTCACGCGACCAACTAATTTTCAGTTTTACATTCTGTATGGATATAAAGTGCACAAAGGGCTAGCAGTGAATGATGTATGGTTTCAATTATATGCAAACTGAAAACTAAAGAAATAAGAAAACAAAGAAAAGTCGTCTGCTCCCATTTTCTCTCTTTTACAGTCATGTATGTTTCTTTCCTGTCAGTTCTACCAATACTACCGGTAATCCTACCATTTATTACGTGGCTTAGAGTAAGTTAAAGTTAGATTAAGTGGTGTGTAAGCCTAGGGACCAGTGACCTCAGCAGTTTGGTCCCATAGGAACTTACCACAAATTTCCAAATGTAGTGAACCAGAACTACCGAACCGAAGTTTTGCTAGAGTGTAACTCTACTTTCAGGCAAACGCTATGAGTTAATAATGTCGTCTTGCTGTCCGACAAGCTATATACTTTATGCTCGGAAAATAAATTACAATCGCTGAAAATGGAACATACTGTAATAGAACGCCAGATGCAGTGCCTATCAATAGTTCCATTTGTCTCTATGTCATCGAACAACTATTCCAAGCCACGTTACAGTGACACCATGCCATCAGGGTGATCAGAACGAAGCAAATCGAGAGTGATAGGTGATTTTCCGTAGGCTGCTCTCCTAAAAACTCTTTTTCTCCTTTTTCCCTTAGGAGAAAGGAGTAGTAAATAATTTGATTACTTGTCACGTGTTCCGCATAACTTGAGACATAGGATGTCAGGATACACTAGTATTTCATTACACACGTTCTACCAACTAAGTTGGTCACTTCAAATACACAAATATATTCGAAATTGTTTAATATATCGTAAGGCTGATATCAGCTTCTCTCGTCGTCTTGATGACATTATTTTTTTTAAATGTCGGGTTTCGGTTCAACGTGAACCATCCTCAGTTCTGAGAGAACCGGTGATGAGAGTAACCTATCCAGCTATCCGCGAATTTACATGATAAGCCACATCATGAAACAGGGTCACTGTTTTGAAATCGCGGCATTTTCTCCTAATAAGACGCAGAATATCGAAATTTGGCTCGAATGTGCGTACAGCCTTCCTACGTAATGCAGCAAAAGCATGACATCCTGCTGCATCGTCTTCCGGCTCGGTGACACTTTACACAACAAGGTGTCGGCACGAGTGAAAAAACTCAGAGCTCATAAGATCATGAGGTGTAAGGTGGATTAACTCCACCACAAATCTGCCCAACGCTACCGTCGATGTGTCACACCATGGGACTGCCATATACATCCCCTTATCCACGTATCACCCCCTTTTTGACGCTTTTGCTACAGAGGTCAGAACTGCGCCACTCAGTGTTGAAATCACGCTGTTTTCTTATGGGTCGCCGAGGAGAACATTTCGGACATACCTCTGGTGAGAATCAACATAAAATGGCCGGTGTCATAAAGAGTGTTAGTGAAACCATCCTTTTCCTTGGGGCGTTCTTTTTCATATAGTTCGCCATAGTAAGTGACGCTGTATAGTCCAAAGTGCAACAGGACGACGTTGTTTACAACCTTTGATACTGTTGACATCCCCGAAAGATTCAGTGCTTCCCTCATGCATGTAGTGTAGCTCTGGTTTACACTGTGGAATCACTAAGCCGTTCAAAATTTGAACCTGATGTGAAACAGAAAAGGGTATTTATGCTGTTTCCTCCGTCCTCTTTCTCGATTCATTGTGGCATTTTGCCGATTAATTCACAGGCATGTCCGTGTCGCATCCCCTCCCTCCCTCCCTGCCACCCCCCCTGCCACCCCCCCCCCCTGTTCACGGCATCGTTGGCACATGCCACAGGAGGACGCGAAAACGGAAGGATGAAAGACTATAAACACCCTTTTCTGTTTCAGATCACGCTCAAATTTCGTCGAATGGTTCCTAGTGTCCTAGTGTTCCACCCCATATATAGAGCAAAAATTTCCGTCGTGAATTGAACGCCTAAAAACAAAAAAAAAAGTTGGTTTCACTCGCGCCTGAGGCCTTTTCATGTCGATTCTGATCAGCAATGTGGCCTAAATATTTCCTTCGTCCACCCGTAAGAAAACCGAATGTTTATAAGGCTATGAGTTCCGGTTCTGACTTCCGCTGCAGAGGCGTCGAGAGAAGGGCTGAGACTTCTGAGAGGGGCTGTGTGACGACCCTCCCATGATGTGACGCGTCCGCGATGGCGTTGGACTGTATGGTGGTGAAATATGGTGCCAATGTGGCATCATTAACCACTCTTACACTTCACATGAATTTATGAACTTTGGCATTTTTTTCGCTACTGTCGACACTTTTGAATCTGAAGCGCCGGCTATCCCGGGAGTAGCGTCGCAAGTATTCTCGGCGCCCTTTTGCCACTGTCGATCTCAGGACACTGAACCCCCTAACAATTTCGGAAATAGAATGTTCCATGTGTCTGGCTACCACTCCGCATTCAAAGTCTGTTAATGAAATCATTTCACATGAATCACCTGAGTACAAAAGGCAGTTCCGCCAGTGAACTGCCGTTTTATGCCTTCTGTACGCGATGGTACCGCTGTCTGTATAAATAAACCTAACTATACCGTGACTTTTTCTCACCTCACCTCAGTGTAGGCCTACTGAAAACAGTTTTTAGAAATGCAACTTATTCTGATAGTGGTTGCAGCTGTCACAAACGTTTAGGCTTAACGACGTGGATACAGTTGGACTCACGAAATCAGAGAGGGCCCTGTTGTCGTCTCTGGTGAGGTCGGAGTGGCTGGCGGCTCTGAGGAACGCCGCTACGGAGGCATCGTTGGCGTCCTGCGTCTGGAAGCCGAGGGCCGCCGCCAGACGGTATGCCTTCTCTCGGGGGTTGGCCTCTACGCCCCAGACGGCGTTCGCTTCGCCACTCTCCATGACCACTCCCCGGAACAGACCTGTAAAAACAAACAGTGGTCTCAATTAGTACGAATAATCACACTGGACAAAAAAATAGTCATGCCACGCTAATACCGTGTGTCACCATCTAAAGCCCTGATAATTCGGCGTGGAAGGGTGCCCACGAGTTTCATCATCCGTTATTCCATGTCCACCTCAAGTGACTCATTCTCATTGATGATTAGATTCTGTAGAGCTACCAGATTTCGGTAAACATGACTGCAACGTTTCATCCACTGTTCCAAACAGTTATCGACATTTTCTATAAGGTTCAGATCACGTAATTTAGCTGGCCAGTCCGTGCTGAATCTGTCACGGGCTAATGATGAGGGCTGGTAAGCCGGACAGCTGGACAGCCTGGATGTGATTTTTAGGCGATTTTCCACTTCCAATTAGCTAAATGCTGCTCTGGGTCCTACTTTTCACCTTGGCAACGTTTTACATCAGCATCACATTTGAGATTTCCTCTAGACATAGACACCTCGGGTACACAGATTCCATCCTGTAGGAACGCCGATTCTCTAGAGAACTTCCTCGTTCCTTATCTTATAAGTCCACCTTATTTTCAAAATTCTTTTGTATCACCACATCCCAAGTGCTTCGAATCTCTCCTTTTCCGATTTTACCACAGTCCAAGTTTCACTACCCTGCAATTCTGTGCTCCAAATGTACATTATCAGTAATTTCTTTCTCCAATTAAGCCCTGTGTTTTATACTAGTAGACATCTATTGGCCAGGAATGTCATTTTTGGCAGTGATAGTCTGCTTTTTATATTCCCCTTGCTCCATCCGTCATAGGTTATTTTGCTGTCTAAGTAACAGAATACCTTAACTTCATCTTCTTCGTGAACACAGATCTTGGTGTTAAGTTTCTCGCTGCTCTCACATGTTTCTCATTACTTTCGTTTTCCTTCTATTTACTATCAATCCGTATTCTACACCAATTGGAATGTTCAGTCCATTCAACGAGTCCTGTAAATCTTCTTCGCAGACAAACGGATGTGAAACCATACGTTGTGTACACAGGACCCTATTCTCCACTCATTAGCCTATCAACAGAAGTCATCAGGGCGGGTAGCTGCACCGAACAGAAAGCTCACCAGACATGTGAAGACCCCACCTGGCTAATACCACGCTGCCACACATATCGTCGTAAAGAACAACATGCCCTGCATTAGATCTCCTCGGGATATCAGCCACATCGTAGGGCTACGTTTCGATCAGTTGCCAACTCTTCATCCTCAGGTGAAGTGTCGTAATCATTTAAAGTTCGTTCCTTTGCAGCAGCTGGGCCACAGACTCGTCTGCCAAGGGGTCAATGTACAGGCGAGTCATGTGTTCCCGGAAGAGATGTTACACTCGGTAGTAGAAGTGGAAGGGGGTCGGGGTGCCAGGTCCTGGTGCTCCTTGTCTCTTCCATTAGCTGCCGCCACCGCTTTCACATCAGGGCGCTACTGCTGTGTTTTTACTGATGCCACCTCTCAAGAGGAACCCAGATGGTAACCGCCGTCACACTTCACAAGATCGTCGTGTACTCATATTTCCACTGTATCCTTTGTGACTGATTTCCAGGACCCACTGGTACAGTGCAGCAGCTTTGTCTGTTTCAAAAGAAACATGCGGCCTTCTTTGATGCTGTAATTTGCCACTGCCGACTTGTCGGTTTTGCCGAGTTGGACGCTCCTCACGTGTTCCGAACAACGATGCGAGTTTACATCATGGTGCCTGGCCGATCTACTACCCGCCGTGCTCGCAACCGATACTCCAGACGCCAGGTTGGGTTTTGACTGACTTCTAGGCACGTTTGACGTCACACAGGTACCACTAGAACATTCTATGTTATTACTAGAGTGTCACTTCGACAGTGACACGGTGAAATTGTTTCGGTGTGTGCTCACCGCCACCTACTTTCAATGTGTTGGAAACTTCTCTGAACAGATAGACGGAGTCACCATGGATCTCCTCTGGTGCCAGGTATTTCAAAACCTATATATGGAACACTTCGATGAAATAACTCTCGAAACTGCGTGCCTGAAATATGGGGACCACGCATCCGTGGTTCGCCTGCATGGAGAGGAGAAACTACAAAAATTCCTACACCATTCTAATAACATACAATTTGAGGTTCACAGTCGACGTAGAACGGATGCAAATAGTTCGTAGACTTTCTGTAAAGAAGAACCCTGGCAGCATATTGGGACATTCCATCTAAAAGAAAAAGACACCATCAATTTCTACCTAAACACCACTATTTGCCACCATCCAGCACAATGCTAATCTGCACTCACCACCCTGGCACACAGATCGTGAGCCATATGCATGAAGGAAAAGTCCGCCTAGCGAGTTAGAGCATCTGCAAGAAACCTTTCTCAAGAACGGCTGCTCTAATGTGTGTGTAATGAAGAAAGAAAACAGTCCAGAAGGAGAAATCAAGCGCCTGGCGTTTCTTCTGTACACAGGGCCGCCCACAGCCAAGATAGCCAGCATAATGGAGAAGCACAAGATAAAAACCATTTTACGCTCAATTGCTGAAAGCAAAAAATTAGAGCTACGGGCTCCTGGGGTCTACAGAATCATTTGCTTGTGTGGAATAAACAGCGTCCAACGCCCAGCGACGCATTTCGCAGCGCTGTTCTGGACATACGAGGAGCGTTTGCCTCGGCTAGAACAACATATCTTCAGTGGCACAACACAGCTTTAACGAAGGACATGTATTTGCTTTTAAAGAGACAAAAGTACCGGGCTGAGATCCAGTGGATTAGCCAGCAAGATATCTCACCGCCTTCGATCAGATTAAAAAGAGAGCGAATGGATCAACGATGAACTGTAACGGGTGTCACGGAAAGACCACCACGAAGAAATGCAAGGAACAAAAATGAGATTAACAAAAAAAAAAAGTCGGGAAGCAGACACTGGAAATGTGAGCACATGACGATATTGTCAGCTGAGACAGAGACTGCCAACTAAGCTCCGCATGGGTAGCGGCGTCAGCAAATACGGGTCAGGAGCGTTGTGTAAGAGTGGTAGAGGCAGCAGACGGAAAAGGCGGGCGACAATGGGACTCGATATCCCGACCCCGCTCTGCCCCGCTGCCACCCACCGCCCCTTCTGCAAGTCCCCACGACAGGCAGCGACATCTCTCCCATATGCACGCGATTGGCTCACACATTGACACATTAGGCCTTCAGCAGAAGAGTCTGCTGACCAGAGTGTATAAAGGAGAACGTTACAGGACCGCGCAACGAATCCCTCTCCTGTGCCAAACTCTTCGACCCAGAGTAGCTCTTGCAACCTATGTCCTCAATTATTTGCTGCATGTATTCCAATCTCTGCCTTCCACTTCAGATTTTGTCCTCTACAACTCCTCTAGTAGCGTGGAAGTCATGTAATGATATCTTAACAGATGTCCTATCATCATATTCCTTCTCCATGTCAATGTTTTCCACATATTCCTTTCCTCTACCATTCTGCGCAGAACCTCCTCATTTCTTATCATATCAGGGCACCTAATTTCCAACATTCTTCTATAGCATCACATCTCAAACGCTTCGATTGCCTTCTGTTCTGGTTTTCCCACAGTCCATGTTTCACTGCTACACAATGCAGTGCTCCAGACGTACATTCTCAAAAATTTCTTCCTCAAATTAAGGCCTCTGTTTAGTCCTAGTAGACTTCTCTTGGCCAGGAATGCCCTTTTAGCCAGTGCTAGTATGCTTGTGATCTCCTCCTTGCTCCGTCCATCATTGGATATTTTGCTGCCTAGATAGTAGAATTCGTTGACTTCATCTACTTCGTGACCATCAATCGTGATATTCAGTTTCTCGTTGTACTCATTCCTGCCACTTCTCATATATTCGAAGTTCTTCGGTTTATTCCCAGTCCATATTGGGTACTCATTATATTGTTCATTGTATTCAGCAGATCAAGTAATTCTTATTCTCTTTCACTAGGATAGACACTTTCACTCAGGATAACAATGTCGTCAGCAAATCGTATCACTTATCAGAATGAGATTTTCAGTCTACAGCGGAATGTGCGTTGATATGAAACTTCCTGACAAATTAAAACTGTGTGCCGGACCGAGACTCGAACTCGGGACCTTGCCTTTTACGTCATGTACTCTGTTGGTAGAGCACTTGCCCGCAAAAGGCAAAGGTTCCGAGTTCCTGTCTCGGTACACAGTTTTAATCTGCCAGGAAGTTTCGTATCACTTATATTCTTTCACCTTCAATTTTGATTCCACTCCTGAATCTTTCTTTTATTTCTTTCATTGCTTCTTCGATGTACAGATTAAATAGTAGGGTCGAAAGACTACGTACCTGTTTTACACCTTTTTTAAAAGGAGCAACTCGTTCTTGGTCGTCCACTCTTATTTATTCCCTCTTGTCTCTTGTTCATACTGCACATTACTCGTTTCTCTGTCTACAACTTACCCCAACTGTCTCAGAATTTCGAACATCTTGCACCATTTTACATTGTCGAACGCTTGTTTGAGATCGACAATTCCTATAAAAGTCTGTTGATTTTTCTTTAGTCTTGCTTCTGCTATCAACCATATCGTCAGAATTATCTCTCTGGTGTCGTTACCTTTACTAAAGCCAAACTGATCGTCATCCAGCACATTATCAATTTTCTTTCCTGTCCTCTGTAAATTATTCTTGTCAGCAAGTTGGATGCGTCAGGTCTTAAGCTGACTTTGCGGTAATTCTTTCTTGAAGTCTTCTCAATTTTATGGATGATATTTTCCCGAAAGTCAGATGGTATGTCGCCAGACTCATACATTCTACACACCAACGTGAATAGTCATTTTGTTGCCATTTCTCCCAATGATTTTAGAAATTCCGATGGAATATTGTCTATCCTTTGTGCCTTATTTGTTCTTAAGTCCCCCAAAGCTCTCTTAAATTGTGATTCTAATACTAGATCACTTGTGTCTTCTGTGTCGACTCCTGTTTCTTCTTCTATCACACCAGACAAATCTGCCCCTCATAGAGGCTTTCAATGTAATCTTTCCACTTATCCGCCCTCTACTCTGCTTTTAATCGTGAAATTCCCGTTGCACGCTTTATGCTAACACCCTTGATTTTAATTTCACCAAATGTTATTTTCACTTTCCTATATGCTGAATCAGTCCTTCTAACAATCATTTCTTTTTCGACCTCTTCACATTTTTCATGTAGCTATTTCGTCTTCGCTTCCCTCCACCTCCTATTAATTTCATTCGTGAACGACTTGAATTGTTGTGTTCCTGAACTTCGCTGAACGTTTTTGTACTTTCTTCTGTTACCCATGGCTTCTTCGCAGTTACCTTCTTTGTACCTACAGGGTATCCAAAAAATGACTCTCTGATTTCAAAATTAAATATCTCGAAAACAAAGATCGATAGAGAAATGCAGTAAACGGTATGTTGATTGTGAAAGCTGTAAGAAGTTCATACAGCAGTTTGAAATAATAGTTACAAAAGCTGCTAACAGATGGCACTGTACGCTGTACAGCTCAAATCAGCATAAATGAAAAAATCGTATGAAAACAATCTTTGCAAACAATCACATCACAATGTTTTCAAAATGTTCACCATTGGCACTACAGAGGTGGCGCAAACGAAGAATGAAATTCGCCATCACATTTCGTAGTGTCTCAACCGAAATGGATTCACATGCCACAGAGATCGCAGATTCAAGCTCGTCCAGCGTGGCGGGATGCTTCGGGTAGACCATGTCTTTCACTGTGCCCCACAAAAAAGTCACAGGGAGTCAAATCCGGCGAATATGGAGGCCAATCTATGCCTGCACCAGTAAATTTGGGATATTCCAAAGCAATGACTCGATTCCCGAGGTATTCCTCAAGAAAGCGATGTGGTCGGGTTCCATCTTGCGTAAACCATTCAGTACCTGGTCGATCCTCTAACGCTTGCTGTGTGGAGACATAGTGTTCCAAAATTGCAACGTAACGTGCACCAGTGACCGTTTCTCTAATGAAAAAAGGGCCAATAATGCCTCTGCTGCATATTGCAGCCCACACAGTAACTTTAGGAGAATACAGGGGTTTTTCTTCACATCAATATGGCTTTTCGGAACCCCAGTTCTGCTTATTCACGTATCCATTCAGGTGGAAGTGTGCTTCATCTGTAAACTAGATGCAGCCAACATCAAATCCTTCATTATCAATCATTGTGAGCATCTGATTAGCAAAGGCAACTCTTTGTTGCACAGCTCGTACGGGTATGGCCTGGTGCGTTTGAATTTTGAATGGAAACATGTGTAGGCTCTTTCTCAGTATTTTCTGCGTGCTGGAACGCTTCAAACCAGTCTCAGATGCAATTCTACGGACGGATGACATTGAATTTTGCTGAATAATTCCAGAAACTGGGGCGATATTTTCAGGCGTAACTGCGGTTTTCTTGCGGCCAACATGCCCCAATAGATCATAAGTTACGCTGCTTGTTGGTTGAAATTATGCGAAAAGCGTACGAATGGTTTTCGCATCGGGTCCTTTTGGAACATTAAATCGTGCTTGTAAACTTCGCCTTGTTGCCGTAGGACTCTTTTCTAACCTGTGGCACTCTAGAACCAGAAAAACGCGTTGTTCAATGGAGTACATGGTTTTAATCTCTTCCTTCGGTACGCTAACCTCCTTTCACGTTTCAATAGTGGAACTGATCGCTCTGGGCTTCGGATCACTATTTATACTAGGCATTACGTATGGAGATTACAGCGCCATCTTTTAGCATCTTTTGTAACTATTATTTCAAACTGCTGTATAAACTTCTTACAGCTTTCACAATAAACATACCGTTTACTGCATTCCTCTATCGATCTTTGTTTTCGAGATATTTAATTTTGAAATCAGGGAGTCCTTTTAAGGACACCCTGTATGTTTTTCTTTCCAATTTATGTGATTGCCCTTTAACTGGTTTATTCTCTACTGCTGTAACTACAGCCTTCGAGAACTTCAAGGGTATCTTGCCATTCCTTCGTGCATCCATATCCTTCTTTGCGTATTAATTCTTCATGACTCATCTCTTAAACTTAAGCCAACTCTTCATCACTACTACACCGTGATCTGAGTCTGTATCTGCTCCTCCGTGCGCCTTACAACCCAGTATTTGATTTCAGAACCTCTGTCTGACCATGATGTAATCTAATTCAAACATTCTCGTATCACCCGACCTTTTCAAAGTATTCCTCCTCCTTTTGTGATTCTTGAACAGATTATTCGCTATTGCTGAAATTTATTGCAGAACTCAACTACTCATTCGAATCTCTCATTCGCCGGTCGGAGTGGCCGAGCGGTTTTAGGCGCTACAGTCTGGAACCGCGTGACCGCTTCGGTCGCAGGTTCGAATCCTGCCTCGGGAATGGATGTGTGTGATGTCCTTAGGTTAGTTAGGTTTAAGTAGTTCTAAGTTCTAGGGGACTGATGACCTCAGATGTTAAGTCCCATAGTGCTCAGAGCCATTTTTTTCATCTCTCATTTCTTGTCCCAAGCATTTATTCTCCTGTGACCTTTTCTTCTACTCCTTTCCTACGTTTGCACTCCAGTCTCCCATGAGTATTAGATTTCCATCTCTCTTTTCATACTATATTACCCTTTAAATATCCTCATATACTTTCTCTGTCTCCTCATCTTCAGCTTGCGACACCGGCATGTATACTTGAACTATAATTGTATCGGTGTTGGTTTGCCGTTGATTCTGACAATACCAAGCCTATCACTGAACGGTTCACAATAACGTACTCTCTGCCCTACCTTCTTATTCATAGCCGGCCGAAGTGGCCGTGCGGTTAAAGGCGCTGCAGTCTGGAACCGCAAGACCGCTACGGTCGCAGGTTCGAATCCTGCCTCGAGCATGGATGTTTGTGATGTCCTTAGGTTAGTTAGGTTTAACTAGTTCTAAGTTCTAGGGGACTAATGACCCCAGCAGTTGAGTCCCATAGTGCTCAGAGCCATTTGAACCATTTTTTTTCCTATTCATAACGGATCCTACTTCCGTTATACCATTTTCTGCTGATGTTGATATTACCCTATACTCATCTGATCAGAAATCCTTGTCTTCTTTGCAATTCACTTCACTGACCCCCACTACATCTAGATCGAGCCTTTGCATTTCGGTTTCCAGATTTTCTAGCTTCCCTGCCACTTTGAGCTTCTGACATTGCACTCCCCGACCCGCAGAACGTTACCCTCTCTTTTCTTATTCATGCTTTTTCTCATAGTAACGTCTGACTTGGCAGACCCCTCCCAGCCACGCGTATGGGAGACTATTCCTGAATCTTTTGCCAATGGTGAGATCATAATGACACTTCTTCAACTACAGGGCACTTGTCCTATGGATACACGTTTTATGTCTTTAATGCAGTAGTTTCCATTACCTTCTACGTCTTCATGCCTTTGATCATTGCTAATTCTTCCGCCTTTAGGGACAGTTTCCCACCCCACGGACAAGAGAGTGCCCTGAACCCTAGCCACTTCTCCGCCCTCTTTGACATGGCCGTTGTCAGAATGAGGGTGACTTCTTATACGACAAGTCTTGGGCCGCCATTGCTGATTATTAATAAAAATTCAAACGGTGGCGGGTTTCGAACCAGGGACCTAGGACGTTTTGGAATACTAATGAAAGACGCTACTCCTAGACTACATCGAATACCAGCCAGCAATGCTACAAATGCCAAAACATCGGGCATGTAGCCAAGGAATGCAGGGGCACAGCTGCGTGTTTGAAATGTGCAAAAGCGCTTTATAGACGCGACTGTGACAAGCCGCAAAGTGCAGCTGCCACGTACGTAAACTGGGGCGGTCCTTATGCCGCAAATTCACGTCTCATATAGGACCAGCAAATCTAAGAAAAGGCATTATAAATAAAGATAATAAATTGGAGGAAAAATCAGATTTCAAGGTAAGGTAACCAAAATAAGCACCTAAAAGAACAACAGTAATAGTTCAAAATTTCAAATAACGAGATAAAGCAGTCATACCAAGGCATGAAAGCAGCAGAAGAGGCGGTTCAAGTAGACACAGCGGCGGACCCGCCGCCCCTTCCAAGAGGGGGAAGCGGGCTGCGCCGCCACGAAGAAGACGACGGTGGTTTCCGTGAAACGTTGCGGAAAGTCACCGACGACGCGGTTGCCGCGCTCAAATCAGCCATGACGGAGGAGAGGGCGGCCCTGAGAGCGGAGCTGGACGAGGCACGCTGTCAGGTGCGGCACGTGACGCCAGACTCGCGAGTCAAGCGCAACACGAGAAGAGGCGCCGGCCCACGCCAGGACGGTCGCCTCGCTGGCCGATACGTAAACGCAGGCGGTCGAGGAGGTGGCCATGGAGATGGGGACTACTGCTCAAGGGACGCTGACTGCCTCTTCGGAAACGGTCGCCTTCCCGGCACTTGCTGAAAGGCGGGAGGCTGAGGAGTTGGTCGTGCACAAAGAGAGGACCAAGAAAGAAGGAGACGAACCGTCCTTTGGAGTTCCTGCCCCTCCCTCACAAGAATAGCATGAGAGAGGTACTCACCAAGAACGCCATACCTCTCAGAGATTGCACCTAGACCCACCATGATTTTACTTACCCATTTACCCAGTCGGATATCCCTCCTCTCCCATACTTACCACGTGACTTCAGTTGGGTGTGCGAACCGTTGAGCTGGAAATTCAAGGAAAAGGAGTTCGTCCGGCGGGCAGATCTGGAGCTTATAAACTCCTGCCCCATCATCACCAACAAGAACTGTTGGTAGATGACGGAAGAAGCCGTCGCGTATGTGGGCGATCATCTGCGGCCACTGGACTACTCCCACCTTACCGAAGTGAAGTTCGAACCGCCAAAATAGATAAGGTAGACGATGTCCACGATGCCCACCGCTTCTGACGCTCGCTAGCTTTCTAGCAGTACATGTTGTCTTTTGTTTCAGGTAACCTAGAGGACAATCCTGTTACGGCAGGATGTAATAAACCATCAAGCTAGGAATGAGGAGGAACAGCACCCATAAGTGCTTAGCCTCCTGCACCTCGAACCAAGGATATGATCCGTCTGTCAGCGACCAGCAACCACGACCCTAAATACTTTTTCTGAAGATAACAAATGGGAAACTCTTCAGAACGCTGAGCCAGTACGTGGCTGATAGCTAGAGAAAATTGTATCAACGAAATTCGCTGAGAAAATCTGCATTCTCATGTAACAGTCGGACCCGTCATGACAACCTCACGAAAGCCAAACACTTGACATCCTGCTTGGAAGACACCTTGGCCATTTCAAATGATCTCAACGTTTATTAATCCTTGGTTCTTGATACCTTTGAGCTCACCACTCGGCAGTTCTATCGACCCTGTTTCCATCCCCGCATATTCAGGCAACCCATTTCTCTTACCAACACAGTGAAACAACCTCAAAACTAAGATACAAAAATGTAACTCATTGATTGGCGACTCCATGGAGTGTTCTGTGCACCACGGCCAAATAGTGGATAGAATTTGAAGGAGAATCAGCATTGGCCGCATCCGCAAAATCGATTTTCGGTCACTTAGTGACCATTCTCAGTGCTGTAATATACAATCAAAATCAACAAGCTTAGAGCGATCACATAAACTCGCTTACATGTGATCGCTCTAAGCTTGTTGATACCAGTGCCTTCCAATTTTAATTGTATATTACAGCACTGAGGATGGTCACTAAGTGATCGAAAATCGATTTTGCGGATAATAAAACAAAAAAATACGGCCAACGCTGATTCTCCTTCAAAATGTAACTCGCAATCAAGCTCTCCTTAATTTCACTGTAGTTGCTAGCATATTTAGATACGAAGCTTTCGTAACACATGTAAAATCCGAGGTCAGATTAATCTAGTATCGCCAGGCAAAGTAAATATGGACTTATAAAATTTGTACGATGGTTACCCGTAGTTATTCAGACCAGGTTTCCATTGTTCGAACAATTTTTCTACGCCGAAGTCACTAAAAATGTATCCAAAACCACACGATCATACTCTTTGCAATGAAAGAACGCAGGAAAAGAACTACGTGATCGATTACAAAGGTGAGAACTAATTCCGCAAGTATCAACCCATAATTAGGTTTCATCCATAGCAACAGCAGGCCTATAACAATATGTTGAGTTCTTAAAGCAACTATCAACGTCCAATAGAACATAGACCAATTCCACATACCTCAAATGGATGAGATATTAATGAAATCAGCGAGAGACACATACAGGAAAATGTTTTTACTATAAGTAATCTTCTGGATCCAAGTAATGTGAAAGAGTTGGAATGTTTTCTGTGTAAAATAAATTATTAAATTCCACATTTTCTATCCCAATAACGGGATGTGGAAAAATGGAGTAAAAAATCTACGCTGCGAAACATGTCACAAAGGACTCCTTATTAAAAACAATCGAAAAGCCTCTCTTTATTTGGAACTAGTACATAGCGAAGTCTGCGGTATTGGTGTCATAGTCGGAGTACAGAACAGGGCGTTGTGAGAATTTAAACTGGCTACAGTATGTAACAATCAATAACTTTCACCTAAAAACAGTCATGGACACAAAAAGTATTTGCAAGATGATAATGATGCCATGGCGATTACTTACGACGTAAAGAAATTTCACTGTTTCCTGTGTGGTACAAGATTTCATTTACTTATGGGTCGTAATTTGCTAATTGTCTTGTTTGGATGTCTGCTAAAGCTGCCAGTTGAAAGGCGCATTGGCTGCAGATGTGGGCCATATTGGCCAGTAACTATTGTTTCTGGCAATATGTGTTGTCCCACATCCCATATGATACAGAGAGTTCTTTCGACAGGTGGTAGGCAATTTTATTTGCGATGGATGTCGACAATGAAGCTCATCATAGACATGACTCACCTTTGGCTGCCGGAGAGAAGAACAAGTGCGACGTAGAGGAACCGCCTGCGCTCTCCCCAAAGATGGTGACCTTGCTCGGGTCGCCTCCGAAGGCGGCGATGTTGCGTTGCACCCACTGCAGCGCGAACACCTGGTCCTTGAGGCCCGCGTTGCCAGGGATGTCGTCATTCTGAAGGCTCAGGAAACCTGGCACATGCCACAGCGGCCGAATGCATGAACATCATTCACTGTGACAAGGGTTTGTTGTTTGAACAAGTGATACTATGTTTGGTAATTTCTTACTACATATGTGCTTACAACACATGAGCGATCTAGAAAATAGCTTCCATTTTCTGGTCGGGTGGGAATTAGTGGGTGGATCTAGTAATGATAGCAGGTCTGCTGAGGGCTGCTTCTCGTTCAGCTATAGTTGCCGTTCCAAATTGACTGCTGCAGTTAAGAATCAAGTCAAATGAGGAATTCGTTCGGTAATACGTATTTGGTGGCAAAATTCTTGAAAGTGTGGCTGTTCACAACAAATTTTGTGCTGCTTACGACCAGACGTGATGAGTGAAGGTACTGTAGGTCAGTGGGGTTTTTCGGTTTAGAATGACAGAACGAATATTCGTGACGATGACTGGAGGGGCCACCACGGAAATGCGTTGAAAAAAAAATTCTGGAAACCAACGTTTCCCAATCTCTCAACTATCCGTCAAGTTTTCTCAGATTTACTGGAGTGTTTCCCATAGGGTCTTCACCAATTCATTAGGATATCACAAGCACTACGCTGCCTGTGTTCCCAGATTCTCAGGTGGTATAATTTTATGCACTCAGATTAATCAGCTGTTTAAGGCATAACAGAAATGCTTAAATCTGTAAGGAACTCTGTATGTTGTTGTAGCTCTCTTCAGTATGAATATTGATTTGCTATCTCTACCATCGTCTGTCCTGTGAAAATATCTACATTCCTACATACTTACAACATCCCACGCCCATTTGGACCACATTATTGTACTCAAGTCTTGGTCTCGCTCTGCAGTTTTACTTACCAGACATCCCTGCACTATCAGACTTACGAATGTTTGATGCCTCAAGATGAGTCCTATCTACCGAGCCCTCCATTTAGTAAACTCGACCTAATTTTTTTTTTCAATTTGATTCAGTACTTGGTCGTGAATTATTGGTTCCTCCAATGCAATCTTCAGTATTCGTGTGTAGGAGTGCATTTCAAAACCATCGATTCTTTTTTGGGTTTAGTATTAATCATCTGCTTTCACTGCTGTAAGAAGACTTCCAGATGTTCAAATTTATATTCCATGTTAACAAACGTCTTTTTCCAGAATGTTTTCCTTGCTATTGCGCCCTGCGTTTCGTATCTTCTCTAGTCTCTACTTCGGCCACAATCGACTCTTTTGCTAACCAAATAGCAATACTCATCTTCTACTTTTAGTGTCTCATTTCTTAATCTACACTCTGGCCCATGTGAAATATCATAGTTTTCTTGGTGTGTATTTACGTCAATATAACATATAGTTAGCTATTGTTCACATATTGTCATTGCTGAAAATTCAAACACAATTTACTTCTTAAGAAGTATATCATTGGCGATGCATTGCTGAAGACGTTCGTGTAAGCTTCATCATTGTGTTCACAATCATCTCTTGGGAAATGGCATCTGTCTCTTCCTTAATCACAGCCTTCAGCACATTAGTGATGTGGAGTCGTTGTAAAAAGCCTTTGTTCTCGAGGCAATGCCACAGAAAAGTCAGGGGCTGAGAGATCAGGAGACGTCACGGGGCATGCTTTGTATCTGACAAATATACAACGTTCCGATTATTGACAAGCACATTCAAATTTTTCTTCAGACTTCACAAGAAATGCCTGAAATGTGTGATCCTGGTCAGTCGTGTTTGAGAATGTTGTGTAGAAATTGTGTCTTTTCACTTTATCCCCTGGTCATAACTGTTGAGCCATTTGACGCTTATAAGGATAAAACTTAAACTTCCTAGTGCATAACCGTCTGCATAGACCTGTGACTGCTTTCTAATGTTCTGTAATGATGACTGAGGGATCGCTACGGGCGTAGTTGCAAAGCTGCAAGAACTCGTCGCATATTTTCCGGCGTTCGAACTGTCCTTTAGGGTCCCTTATGCTTCACACTGGTTACAAAAGCTGCCTCATGCAATTGTTTTATCCACCTGGATATTGTTCTCCTCTCTGGAACACGGGCGGCTTGTGCGTTGGACATCCGCAACGCTCCGCACATGAGAGAACTACTCAGCTGCCTCAGTACACACCTACACTGGTCAAGTTCCATACAGCGGTGAATGGCATTCTATCTGGATCCGATTAGACATGGTAGACGACATGAGCATATCTACAAGTTTACTGGGAGACCACCAGTTGCAGTTATTTCCACACTGCAATTCCCTCGGCATTGACAGAATTGATTCTACTGTATTCCATTAGCCTTATTTTACTTTCATTTGACGTTCAGCGTATGATTTCCTTTCATTATATGACCCGTTCCATTCAAGTGATTATCCACCCCCATTGAAGTCACTAATTACAAAGTGACCGGAGAACCCTCACTCACTCTTTTTTATTTCTTCCTTAATATTAACGCTTATTCCTAATTTCTCCTTTGTGCCGAATAGGCTATGTCCCTATGTCCCTGACTCTTCGTTTTCAAGTGCTTCGACTCTTATAACATCAGTCTGGTTTCAGCACAAGATGCAAAAACTCTTTGATCCCTGTATTTTTACACTTGCCACCTTCAGAGAACCGATCAGTGTATTGCAGCCGACTTTGTCAAAAGCTTTCCCTAAAGACAGAAATGCTATCTTTTCAGAGACAGGCTTCTAGTAATTTTTCCTTTCTTCTGCAGATAATTCACGTCACTAATATGAAATCAGGATTTGTTAAACTAGTTCGGTAATATTAACACCGACCAACATTTCATTTGAATTGTAATTATTAAGTTCAATTTGAAGTCTGAGGGAACTTACCCTCTCATATATCTTGCACACCAGGTGGGACAGTTGTGTCATGGTTGAATATTCTAAGAGTCTCAATAATTCTGTGTAAACGGCGTTCACGCAGGGCCCTTGTTTCGGCTTAGGTCTCTTTATGTGGTCTGTCAAACTCTTCAGGCAACATCATTACTCCCATGTCATCCTCACCTACTTTAATCTCAATTTCGATAAGATTGTCTTCAAAACCATTTTTCCATATAGTCCTCCTGTATATTCGTCTACGTCTACGTGATTACTTTGCTATTCATAATTAAGTACCTGGCAGAAGGTTTAATGAACAACCTTCAAGCTGTCTCTCTACCGTTAGACTCTCGAACGGCGCACCATCCCCACACCGGAAAATCTCATACCAGACGAGTGTAACCCTTAATGTTTGCGTGGTAGAGTAATTACGGTGTACGCATACGTGAAGGCAACGTTTGCGCAACAATCGCAGACATAGTGTAACTGAGGCTGAATACGGGGAACCAGCCCGCATTCGCCGAGGCAGATGGAAAACCTCCTTAAAAACCATCCGCAGGCTGGCCGGCACACCGGACGTCGACACTAATCCGTCGGGCGGATTCGTGCCGGGGACCGGCTAGCCAGAACATTCAACATGTCCTACAATTAAACCTGACTTTCATTAAGGATAAAATGTTATCAAAAAATCTCATCACTGATATTCTTTCACTCTGTACTTTAATCCCACTCTTCAACCATTTTTTTTTTTACTTCTGTGATTGCTTCTACAATATACAGATTGAACAGGAGGGCGAAAGACCGTATCCTTGATTCTGCTCCTCCATTCTTATTGATCCCACTTGGTACTTGTACGAGAGAAAATCGGGAACTCTTTGTCCCTGTTTTTGTTTTAGCCAAATTACAGCTATAAATCAAAGTCAACTTATTCATTCCTTGGTTCCTGTCGGCCTTATCTGCAGGCAGCTTTGCTACACGGTGCCGCTGCCAGGTTGTTAAAGATGGCGGTTATGGTTCATATGTCCACGGCGTGTGATATGTTTTCTATGGAGCAAGAGACGAACGTCCAACGAGATCTACAAGGAAGCACAGCCTGTTGTTGTTGCTGTAGTCTTCAGTCCAGAGACTGGTTTCATGCAGCTCTGCATGCTACTCGATCCGCTGCAAGCTTCTTCATCTCCAAGTACCTACTGCAACATACATCCTTCTGAATCTGCTTTGTGTATTCATCTCTTGGTCTCCCTCTACCATTTTTACCCTCCACGCTGCCCTCCAATACTAAAATGGTGATCCCGTAAAGCCTCAGAACACGTACTACCAAACGAGCCCTTCTTCTAGTCATGTTGTGCCACAAATTTCTCTTCTCCCCAATTCTGTTCAGTACCTCCTCATTAGTTACTTGACCTACCCATCTAATCTTCAGCATTCTTCTGTTGCACCACATTTCTAATGTTTCTATTCTCTTCTTGTCGAAACCATTTATCGTCCATGTTTCACTTCCATACATGTCTACACTCCATTAAAATACTTTCCGAAACGACTTCCTGACACTTAAATCTATACTCGATGTTAACAAACTTCTCTTCTTCAGAAACGCTTTCCTTGCCATCGCCAGTCTGCATTTTATATCCTCTCTACTTCGACCATCATCAGTTATTTTGCTCCCGAAATAGCAAAACTAAATTACTACTTTTAAGTGTCTCATTTCCTAATCTAATTCCCTCAGCATCACCCGACTTAATTCGGCTACATGCCATCATCGTTCTGCATTTGTTGACGTTCATCTTGTATCCTCCTTTCAAGACACTGTCCATTCCGTTCATCTACTCTTCCAGGTCCTTTGCTGTCTCTGATAGAATTACAATGTCATCGGCGAACCTCAAAGATTTATTTCCTCTTCATGGATTTTAATTCCTCCTCAGAATTTTGCTAAATATACAGATTGAATAACATTGGGTATAGTATTCAACCCTGTCTCATTCCCTTCCCAATCACTGCTTCCCTTTTATACCTTTCGACTCTTATAACTGCCATCTGGTTTCTGAACAAACTGTAAATAACTTTTCGCTCCCTGTATATTACACCTGCCACCTTCATAATTTGAAGCAGATGATTCCAGTCAACTTTGTCAAAAGCTTTCTCTAAGTCTACAAATGCTAGAAACGTATATTTGCCTTTCCTTAATCTATCTTCTAAGATAAGTCGTAGGCTCAGTACTACCTCACGTCTTCCAACATTTCTACGGAATCCAAGCTAATCTTCCCCGTGGTCGGCTTCTACCAGTTTTTCCATTCGTCTATAAGGAATTCGTGTTAGTATTTTACAGCCGTGACTTGTTAAACTGATAGTTCGGTAATCTTCACATCTGTCAACACCTGCTTCCTTTGGGAATAGAATTATTATATTCTTCTTGAAGTCTGAGGGTATTTCGCCTGTCTTATGTATCTTTCTCACCAGATGGTAGGGTTGTGTCAGGGCTGTCTCTCCCAAGGTTGTCAGTAGTTCAAATAGAATGTTGTATATTACTGGGGCCTTGTTTCGACTTAGATCTTTCAGTTCGCTGTCCAACTCTCCACGCAGTATCATATCTCCCATTTGATCTTCATCTACATCCTCTTCCATTTCCATAAAATTGCCCTCAAGTACATCGCCCTTGTATAGACCCTCTATACACTCCCTTATTTCTGGTTTCCCTTCTTTGCTTCGAACTCGGTTTCCACCTGAGCTCTTGATATTCATACAACTGGTCTTCTTTTCTCCAAAGGTCCCTTTAATTATCCTGTAGGCAGTATCTATCTTATCCCCAGTGATATATGCCTCTACATTCTTAGATTTGTCCTCTAGCTATCACTGCTTAGCCATTTTGCACTTCTGGAAACATCCCTCAGGCTGTGGCTAAGCCATGTCTCCGCAATATCCTTTCTTTCAGGAGTGCTAGTTCTGCAAGTTTCGCAGGAGAGCTTCTGTAAAGTTTGGAAGGTAGGAGACGAGATACTGGCAGAAGTAAAAGCTGTGAGGACTGGGCGTGAGTCGTGCTTCGGTAGCTCAGATGGTGGAGCACTTGCCGGCAAAAGGCAAAGGTCCCGAGTTCGAGTCTCGGTCGGGCACACAGTTTTAATCTACCAGGAAGTTTCATTTTGCACTTCCTGAGACGTTTTTTATTCCTTTTTGCCTGCTTCATTTACTGCATTTTTATGTTTTCTCCTTTCATCAATTATATTCAATATATCCTCTGTTACCCAAGGATTTCTACTAGACCTCGTGTTTTTACCTTCTTGATCCTCTGCTGCCTTCACTATTTCATCCCCCAAAGCTACCCATTCTTCTTCTACTGTATTTCTTTCTTCAATTCTTGTCAAACGTTCCGTAATGCTGTCCCTGAAACTCTGGTTCTGTCAGTTTATCTAAGTGGCATCCCCTTAAATTCCCACGTTTTTGCAATTTCTTCAGTTTTAATCTACAGTTCATAACCAACAGATTGTGGTCCGCATCAGCCCTTGAAAATGACTTAAAATTTAAGATATAGTTCCTAAATCTCTGTCTTTCCATTATATAATCTATCTGAAACCTTCCAGTACCTCCAGGCCTCTTCCATGTATACAACCTTCTTTCATGATACTTGAACCAAGTGTTAGCTATGATTAAGTTATGCTCTGTGCAGAATTCTACCAGGCGGCTTCGTCTTTCTTTCCCTACCCCCATTCCATACTTACCTACTACGTTTCCTTCTCTTCGTTTTCCTACTATCGAATTCCAGTCACCCATGACATTTGAAATTTCGTCTCCCTTCACTATCTGAACAATTTCTTTTATCTCATCACACATTTTGTCAATCTCTTCGTCATCTGCGGTATATAAACTTGTACCACTCTGGTAGGTTCCGGCTTCGTGTCTATCTTGGCCACATTAATGCGTTCACTATGCTGCTTACCGGCACTATTTTTTATTCATTATTAAACGTAGTCCTGCATTACCCCTATTTGATTTTGTATTTATAGCCCTGTATTCACCTGACTAGAAGTATTGTTCCTCTTGCCACCGAGCTTCACTAATTCCCAGTATATCTAACTTTAACCTATCCATTTTCCTTTTTAAATTTTCTAACCTACCTGTCCGATTAAGGTATCTGACATTCCACGCTCCGATCCGTAGAACGCCAGTTTTCTTTCTCCTGGTAACGACATCCTCCTGAGTAGTCCCCGCCTGGAGATCCGAATGGGGGACTATTTCACCTCGAATATTTTACCCAAGAGAACGCCACCACCATTTAACCAAACAGTAAAGCTGCATGCCCTCGGGAAAAATTACGGCTTTAGTTTCCCCTTGGTTTCAGCCGTTCGCAGTAGCAGCACAGCAAGGCCGTTTTGGTTAGTGTTACAAGGCCAGATCAGTCAATCATCCAGACTGTTGCCCCTGCAACTACGGGAAAGGCTGCTGCCCCTTTTCAGGAACCACACGTTTGTCTGGCCTCTCAACAGACACCCCTCCGTATTGGTTGCGCCCACGGTACAGCTATCTGTATCGCTGAGGCATGCAAGCCTCCCCCCTCCCCCCCCCCCCCAACGGCAAGATCAATGGTTCTTGCGGGGTGGGGGGGAGGCGAGGGGGCAACTGTCTCGCTGTGAGAACTATGAGATGATGGGGCTGTGATTTCGACAAAGACCGTGAAGTCTTGCGTAAGAATAAACGGTCGGGGAGGCCGCGTTCTTCGCTGTCTGGTTCCAACATTTCTCACGTGGATGCAGTGGTGATAGCAGATCGGCGTTTGCGCATCACGGCCATTTCCCGGAAGCTTGGCATATCATATGATAGGGTTTACGACATCGTTCACGGGTCCTTAGGGTACCGGAGGCTTTCATGTAAATGGGTGCCTAAGCAGTTAGATGACATGATGAAAGACAAGCGAATGACGTGTTCACTGAAGCATCTGGAACGGTACTCCGAGGAGGGTAATGTTTGCTCGGCCGCATTGTTACTGGCAGAGAAACGTGGATACTGCATTTTACGCCAGAATCCAAACAGCAGAGCATGGTGTGGAAACATCCCTGTTTGTCTGCGCCGTCTATTGGGAAAGAGATGCTACGGCCCTCTGGATTTCATGCGACGAGGTGTATCATCAATAGCGACATTTATTTATCTACACTGTCACGTCTGTGGGCGGTCATCAGGCGAAGAGATCGAGGGATTCTCGTTGTGGAAAACGTGATTCTGTTCGACGACAATGCGAGACCACATGTGGCAATCAGAACTGCCCAAAAGCACTGGGCACTGCGCTGGGAGATTCTGAAACATTCACCATACAGTTGAGACCTTGTCCCTTGTGATTTTCACGTTTTCGGACCGCTGAAGAAGTTTCTGGCAGGACAGCGATTCACAAGTAAAGATGAAGACAAGACAGCAATCCGATAGTGTTTCTATATAGTCAGTCAGACGAATTCTACCGCAGCGACATCTCAAATTTAGTGCTGTGACGGAACAAATGCGTGAACAGGTGTGGGGACTATGTTCAAAACTAATGTATGATACGGAGAATAGGATGTGTATTTGTCATTACCTGTCTGCGTCTTACTTAGGGGCAAAGATTTTCTGATTTGCCCTCTTACATATTGTATTTTGCCCGTCTTTCGCTATAGCTTACTTCTGTTTCTCTCAGAATTTCTAACGTCTTGCACCGTTCTACATAGTCTAACGCTTTGCCGACAAATCGTATGAACGTGTTTTGATTTTTGTTAAGTCTTGCTACAATTATCAAGCGCAGTGCCAGAGCTGCTTCTCTGCTGTATTTATCTTCCCGTAAACCAAACAGATTGTCAGCTAATATATACCGAGCGAGGTGGTGCAGTGGTTAGCACTCTGGACTCGCATTCGGGAGGACGACTGTTCAATCCCGTCTCCAGCCATCCTGATTTAGGCTTTCCGTGATTTCCCTAAATCGTTTCAGGCAAATGCCGGGATGGTTCCTTCGAAAGGGCACGGCCGATTTCCTTCCCAATCCTTCCCTAGCCCGAGCTTGCGCTCCGTCTCTAATGACCTCGTTGTCGACGGGACGTTAAACACTAACCACCACCACCAGCTAATATAATCTCAATTTCCTCTTCTTCTCTTCTGAATATTATTCCTGTCAGCAACTTCAATATATGAACTGCGATAGTTCTGGCACTTAACTGTCACTGCTATTTTCAGGGTTGTGTGGATTATATTATACTGAACGTAGACTTACACACAAACTTGAGTACAAAACAGTATTGGCTGTGTTATTAAGAAGTAAAATACAATGCTCCTTCAGATGGTATACATTCATGTCCAAAACAAGAGACCCTAAACGGGACATCGACAATACAGGAACTGTATCTACAATTACCGTTATGCACCACAATCGGCCTTATACGGGACCGCGACTAGAACCCGGATTTCACGCTGCATTTACTTTCCCGAAAACCAAACTGATAGTCACCTAATGTATTCTCAATTTCCTCTTCTCTTCTTCTGCATACTATTCCTGTCAGCAACTTCAATATAAGAACTACGATAGTTGTGGCACTTAACTCGTACGTTACCCATATTTCCTTTCAGGAGGAACATATATTTACTGAGAGTCGACGGCCTGGTATTGGTGAGTAAATACGAAATAGCAGTGTCTGTGTTATTAAGTAGAACCACGCAATGTTCCTTCGACATTAGTGCAAGTCATTCAAAGCTCTGCTGAAATGTGATTCAAAGCTGGATCCCCACGTCTTGTATATCGACTCCCCTTCCTAAATTACACCATTAGATACGTTCTCCCCTTCGTAGGCGTATTTCCACCAATCCACTCTCTCCTCTGTATTTAGCAGTGGAATTACCATTGCACTCTTAATTTTGAAGATTTTTCTTTCAGTTTCATCTAAGATTGTTCTGACTTTTCTCTATATTGTACCAATGTTTCCGAGGAGCATTTCTTTTTAAATTTTTTCGCATTTTTAGTGTACACATACTGACTTCGTTTCACAGCACCTCCTATTTATTTCATTCCTTAGTGACATATATTGTTGTAGATCCTTGTCTTTTTTTTCCTGAACCTTTCTATATTTACTTCTTTAGTAGATGGACTGAATAATTTATACGATTACCTAGTGTCGACTCTCAAATTTTGTGATTACCATTTCTCAGAGATGTCCATTTCTCTTCTACTGTGACGCATATTGTGCTCTTAATCATCTTGTTCCGTATATGAGTAATTTTTAGATTTTTTCAATAAATGGCTTTTTTGTTTCAACCAGCATGAGAACTATCACGAGTGATGTAACTGTATTATTTATGTGGGTGGCCACAGCTTTCGCTCCCATTATCGCAAAATGAGACACAACGGAACAGATTTACCGCTATTTATAACTTGTATCTGTATTGCGACATTGCACCAATTACTTATGCTTTGATAATTCTGTAATGGCGAAATTTCAATAGCAAGGCAAAACCTTTACAACCGTTAGGTCAGTAAGACATCGATTCAGCAATTCATTCAGATTGTGGACCAAATTTACAAGTAGTAGACAGATAAAATTTTGGTCTCAAATTTATATGCATTGCATACCTGACACCAATAACATAGGCCTTCTGTATTTTTAGCCGAATCATACATCTCAAATTGCTTTCCGAAAACCGAACGTACAAACTAGACAACAATCTGCTTCTTTGTTTACACTGTTTTGGCAATAAAGGTAACTAGTTGTACATTGTAATTTGAAGCAGACAATAATCTACGTCGTCGTTCACACTGGTTTTGACAATAAAAGCAACTAGTTGTACATTGTAATTTAAACAGGAGCCGTGGGAGTCATTTATTGAGAGCGAATCTGTTTCTATTTCAGTCAAAACCTTTAACAAGAGAATACTGAGTTCAATGAAATGACTGCTCTAACTGGTGGAATGAACCAACCATAGCTTTGTAGAAGTATCCCGTAGCTCACAAGTGAAGTTATTTATAAACCAGAGAAATTTTCTGTCAGTGTGGAAGTACATTTACTCTGAGACAAAGAGAGAGCTGTGAAGAGGTCAGATCTTACCTTTGGTTAAAGGAGGTTTTAAATGCAGTATTCATTAGGAGCCGAGGTCAGAATCTGTTCAAGTCGTCTGAATTAGGTTTATCATCGTCTCTACATAACATTCGTTTACACTGATGAGCAAAACCGTTATGACTAATAGTTATTAGCGTGTTCGCATACCTTTGCAAAGCCATACATATGGCCTGTGATCGAAAAAGTCTCATGATGATCTCTCTATTGGCAAAAGATTCCGGACTAGTCGTCCATTCGGATCCCTGGGAGGGAACTGCCAAGGGGGAGGTGACCATGAGAAAAAGATTGAATAGCCAGCGGAAGGATAACATTCTAGGACTTGGGCGTGGAATGTCAGAAGTTTGAATGTGGTAGGGAAGCTAGGAAATGTGAAAAGGAAAATGCTAAGACTTATTCTATATGTAGTGGTACCAGTGAAGTGAAATGGAAAGAAGACATGGATTTCTGGTCAGATGAGTGTAGGGTATTATCAACAGCAGCAGAAAATGGTATAATGAGAATAGTATTCGTAATGAATAGGAATGCAATGCAGAAAGTGAGTTACCGTAAACAGTTTGGTGATATGGTTATTTTCATCAGAACAGACAGAAAACCAAAGTCGACAACGATAGTTCAGGCATACAGGCCCATGTCAAAAGCAGAAGATGAAGACATAAAGTACATGAGGACATGGAACGGGTACTCATTACGTAAAGGGAGATGAAAATCTAATAGCCACTGGAGACTAGAATGCGGTTGTAAGGGAAGGAGTAGAAGAAAGGGTTACAGGAAAATTTGGGTTTGGGACAAGGAATGAGAAAGACTAACCTAGTTCTGTAATTAATTTTAGCTAGTAAGCTGGGTTATGTAGGGGAGGGGGGGGGAAGATTTCAATTAGTTTACACCATGATCAGACAGAGATTCCGAATCAGATGCTGAATTGTAAGGCGTACATAGGAGCAGAGCAGTTTAGTAGTGATGTAGAGTATGCTGAAGTTTACAAGAGACTAGTCAGGAAGAGTCAATGCTCAAAAAAGCGGGATTTGAAACTTTTTGACTTGTATTCGCTAATTGTGCTGCAAAATGAAAGATACATGTACATAAAAATTTTTATTCGTACTATGGTTCAAAAAAATGTATCCATCACAGGAAACAGTAAGTTATTATTTGATTTGTACGGCTTTTTCAAAGTCACATTCACAATGTGCCACTTAATAACATGCCATTGTAATTCTAAAAGAATCAGAATCAACTTAAATCCGAAAAATAACCGATGTAAAATGTCGAATCAGCTGAAGTTCGGTCCCCAGGTCTTGACATCAGACATAAAATAAAATTTCGACAGTTTCCTTATTGTTATGTGTGATAGCGTGGAAACATCACATAATTTACTACCCATTGTTTCCTGCATGGTTGTAGCTGCATCATTAAGTGTATGAGTGTGTGAGTGTGTGAGTGTGTGAGTATAGACAAACCGTTTTTTGTCCACACATCCACACCTAAACACATGACCTGCTCCTCAGGGGAAATAGGCAGTATCAGCTTGCTCTTGCTACATGGATTTGGAAGTACTAACGAACCTAAAAACATGACTTCTAATACCTATAATTAGTAGTCTGCAAATGACGTAAATTCTGATATATCGTTGTTTATACATTCTCCCCAGTTATGGTAGCACAGGAAAGTAGCACATAATGTAGTACATAATGTTTTTATAGACCAAGATAAATTTAACCAAATAAGAACTTTTTGTGCCGACCTTTGTGGCACAGTAGTAAGCACAATAGATTCGCATTTGGGAGGATGATGATACAGACCTGCAGTCATCCATAATGATTTATGTTTTATGTGACTTCCCTGATCACTTCAGGCAAATGCCAGGATGGTTCCTTTGAAAGAGCATGGCCGATTTCCTTGCCCATCCTTCCCTAATTCGAGCTTGTGCTCCATCTCTAATGTAACATTAAACACTAATCTCCTCCCCCCTCTAAAATCTTTCCCTGCTAACAATGCTATTTCTGATCATGACACACAGGTAATTACAGTAATTGGCTTAGCTCCATACATTAAAGCAAACCAGTCCTCCAAAACAGTGCACTGAATAAGGATTTAATAATTAAAAATTTAAGGGAATCTTGTAACAGTTAGACTGGGATAAGGTGCACAGGGAACCTGATGCTAATTTCAAATTTAACCTATTTCATGATACCTTTAAGAGTATATCTGAAAACAATTTCCCTAAGAACACAGTGAAACATAGCTGTAAGGAACCATCTAAAATGATGTGGCTTGCTAAAGGGATAAAACTTCTTGTAAACAAGAAATGCAAATGTCTCTTACAGTCAGAAGGAGTAATGATCCAGAAACAGTCAAACATTATAAAAACCACTGCACTGTATTAAGAAAAGTTATTAAAAAGTCCAGAATTATGTGCATTATGTCTTAGATTAGCACCCATGATAATAAAATTAAAACAATTTGGAATATTGTTAGAAGTGAAACAGGGCAACTGAGAGCACCAGAAGACTGTTTTCCTATCACATTCAATAGAAAGCTTGTTAACAGAAAGTCAGAAGTGGAAAATATACTTAATTATAATTTTTTGTTGTAGAGAAAATGCTATCCTGCTGCTTATTAGAAAATTCAAGGCTGCATATGGAAGAGGCATTACCTATGCAATGTGAAAAATTTGAAATTCAAACCACTTCTCTTACTGAAATTAGGAAAATAATGAATTCACTCAAAACTAATACATGATATGTAACTGGGAACATTTCCTTCTGTGTATTAAAAGCTAGTTCCAGCATGTTTCTCAGCCACATATGTAGAATCTCACTGGAACAGGCCATTTTTCTGCATAGACTGAAATATGCTATTGTTAAACCATTACATAAAGATGGGTATAACTGACTACCAACTTACTTACTTTTCACTGTTTTACCAAAATTCTTGAAAAAGTGATGTACTCAACAGTAGCTTCACATGTTTGTAAAAATGAAGTATTAACAAAATACTAGTTTAGTTTCCAGAAAGGCTTTTCAACAGAAAATGGAATATATGCTTTCACTGATCAAATATTAAATACTCTGAATAGCCAAACATCATCCTTTTTTGTGATCTCCCAAAGGCTTTTGATTGTGTGAATCATGAAATTGTTTTAGATATGCTTCAGTCCTGTGGTGTAAGTGAGAAAGTGCACAAATGGTTTAACTAGAAGAATGCAGAAGATTGAAATTAACAGTGGAGATAGTCTAAAAAACTCAGCAGAGACCTCTAACTGTGGAGGTATCAAGAATGATGTCCCACAGGGTTCAGCCTTGAGCCCCTATTATTCTTAATACACATCTGTGACTTGCCACTCTATATTCATGAAGATGCAAAGCTTGTTCTTTTTTGCTGGTGATGCAAGTATAGTAATCACACCCAAAGAAACAGGGATTAGCAGAGCAAATTGTAAATAGTGTCTTTCTGAAAATTATCAAGCGGTTCTCTGCAAATGGACTCTCAATACATTTTGAGAAAGCGCACTGTACTCAGCTCTGTACTGTAAATAGCATAATACCATTGTTAAATATAGACGTCGAGTAGAACTGAGGTAGTAAGGCTGCATATTCAAAATTTTTGTTTCTGTGCACTGATGATTTGGAAGAAACACATTGATGACCTGCTGAAATGTTTGAGCTCAGCTGCTTATGGTTTTAGGGTTATTGTAAATTCTGGTGATAAACAAATCAGTAAATTAGCCTACTGTGCCTATTTTGATTCGCTGCTTTCATATGGCATCATTTTTGGGTAGTTCATCATGAAGAGAACAATTATTCATTACATAAAGCTCGTAATCAGAATAACAGCTGAAGGCAACCCAAGATTATCTTGTACATATTTATTTAAGGACCTAGGGATATTCACAGTACCTTCACAGTTTGTACAGTCACTTATGAAATATCTTATCAGTAACTCATGAAATTTCAAAAATAATAGCAAATTGCATAGCTGCAACAGTAGAAGAAGGGATAACATTCACTATTCATGGTTAAATTTGACTCTGGCACATAAAGGAGACAATTATGCTACCACAAAAATCTTTGGTCGTTTACCAAATAGCGCTTAAAGTGTGACACTTACCAAACCAGCATTTAAAAATAAATCAAAATTATTTTGGAATGACAACTTATTCTACTCAAGTTATGAATTTTTAGATATGATGTAGCAACTGTAAGAAAAAGGAAATGAATAATATCACTTAAAGAAACGTTATATTAAACTGACACATTCCACATCATTTCGAAATGTCGTACGCGTGATCTACGTAATGTAATGTAATGTGACACCCGTTATTCTCCTTACTGTGTCACGCACCAACAACACCAGACCAATTTATTCACTCTCGTTGTATGTATCCAAGGTTCTCGGGTGTCCAGCCGGGTCCGTTCGTCGAAGTTCCACGATATTTCGGCGGATAAACCTTCCGCCATCATCAGGTGGTGCTGATGGAATGATCTGTCTGCGCTGTGTCCGTGGTATTTATGTCCGCGGGATCCCGAGTCCCACCCCGGCGCGGGCGGCCGGTGGTAGGCGCAGTCCATCTCCGTCCGCCGTGGCGGAAGGATCTCGCGTCCGCTCGTGCCGTTGCTCTTTGATGGTGTTTAATAACGGTTTCCAGGCCTTGCTAAGTTGAAACCCGGTGTCCCTGTTGATGAGGTTATCTGTTACTCGAATTTCTATGGCCTCCTTGCAGATACTGTCCCACTAGGCACTTGTGGCAGTCAAGATTTTTGTCTCTTCGAATTTCGCTGTGTGTCCGGTTTCAATGCAGTGTTCTGCTAGGGCCGAATGGCTGGGTTGGCGTAAGCGGGTGTGACATTCGTGTTCTTGGCATCGGTCCTCGACCGTGCGAACTGTTTGGCCGATATAGGATTTGCCACAGCCGCACGGGATTTTGTATACGCCCGCTTTCTTCAGCCCTACGTCATCTTCTGCCGTTCCTAGCAGGTCACTCTCGTTGTTGGCAATAGTCATTATGTTTTGTCTCATGTTACACGTAAATAATGAGATATTGTGGGGTACAGGGACATGTTATGAATAGGTACATGAGCTTGTAAACCTTAGCCACTGGTGATAAAGAGCGTAGAAAAAGTTTAGGACAATGTGGAACACATCCTACTCGAGCATGGGTTATTGCCGTATTCGTGATTGGAAATTACGACAATTGGTCTATCTTCTTAAGTGCCAGCAAAAATTTTATTCAAACTGACGTTTCTATGCAGACATAAATTGTTAGATTTTGTTTCTAGGAACTGGGGGAGCATAGCCATGGAACTACTCACCAATGGAGCCGACGCGATAATTGAAAGTGACCAGCAGCACACCCTTGTCCATGAAGTAGTCGGGCGCCTTATATGTAGAGGAACCCCCCGTGTATGCCCCACCGTAGATGTTGACCATCACGGCCAGGGGAGAGCTGTCGTTCACCAAAGGTACGTACACGTTGACGTACAGGCAGTCCTCAGAGCCACCACCTCCCTGAGGACACTCCGAGCCGTATGTCAGCGCATCCCGAGTTCCAGACCAGTTGGCTGCTGGCTGCGGCGCCTATGGACATAAATGACACAACCCGGTAATGACACTTGGATTTTGAAATGCTATTCTGGTCGGCAGTAAAACAAAGAGCTTGCTGACAAGAATGAACGGCTTAGTTAGCATAGATTGCAACTGAAGAGTGAACAAGGCAAAGACGAAAGAAATTTGGAAGAATACGTTTGTGTAAAAATTTAACGAATTCTTGTTTCAGAAGCAATATTATGTCGGATGACTAAAGCAAGGAAGACAGCCAAAGTAGTTTGATACAGTCAAAGAAAGCTTTCTTCAATAAAAGAACTAAACTGATTCCAAATATTGATATGGAATTGAGGAACAAGTTCCTGAATGTGTATGTCCGAAGCGTAGCATTGTATGGAAGAGGAATAATTACCATTTGGAACGTGAATAAGAAAACTACTGTTATTTGCAATGTAGTAAAAATAAGGTAGCAAATCAAGAAGTACAAAAATGAATAGAGGAGGAAAGAAGTCTACATAAATTCCTTACGAAAAGAAGGGACAGATTAGTGGTAATGTAGTACGAAATAGTGCTCTAGGAGCTGCAAAGAGGAATAAGGAAAAAAATAGTAAGGTTAGATGAAAATTAGAGTACGATGGTGTGTGTAGTAATTACGGATATATGAAAAGAAGCAAATGGTAGGATAAGAGGAATGCAATAATAACTACCCTTAACTCTGACGACGTAAGAAAAATGGTCAGTATAATGTTTTTCAGGTCACCACAAAATGTGAGCTAGAGGTACTTCTATTGTTCAATGTATTAGTGATCCTTCAGTTCAATACTGATACCTGGAAACGCAGCTCTTATCATGCATATCGTACCTTCGTGAAAGGCAGCGGTATACAGACAGCGTGAGAATACTTGTGGATTTAGCCCAATAAACTGTTCTTGGAATTATGAGTGCAAGTTTTGAAACCAGTCGGAAACACGGTATCTATATGGTAGCTTCCACAACGGAAAAGGCGTAGTACTGAATAAAATACTAAAAGATGTAAAACAAACAGAAATAAAGTTGTCTACTCCGTCCATTCTACTCTGACCATAAGAAATAAATAGAAATAAAAGAATGGATAATCCACATGGATTATCCTAACAACAGTTCACCCCGCTGTGGGAAGTTTGCATGAAGTCAACAGAAAGTGCCTGAAAAGGTCAGAAAGCTGTATCCTGCTACAATACATGGAAGTAACAATACTCTGAAAGCTAAGAGACACTACATTTCACTCAAGCACCCCATGAGCCTGTGGATGTGTTTCCACAATCATCACGAATATCTGGAATCCACTGTGGTCACATTAGAAACATAGGTACAATATGTGGGTCAGACAGGACGAAGTGTCTGGACTACATTTATAGAACATAACAATTAATTTAGCTAAAACATCCCAATTAAATCTACCATAAATCTATCGCCGCTGCCCATCTTAATCAAACTTGATATATTTTTTGACATTATAAATGGTAGTCTAGTAATAATTCATATACTAAACAAAGGAAACGAATGTATCTCTGAAGTATTGCAAATTTTGATTGAAAACGGAGAATATTATATACGGAACATGTCTAATGACAACGATGAAACAGTGGCAGTGGTGTTTTTGAAAGCTTCTCAAGAATGGTAGACGCTATACGATAGCTTTTACTGCCATCTATTCTTTAGAGAGTGAAATTATGGAAACTTGAACCCCGCGAACACGCTATCAAACGATTCTTTAACAAATACGGTTTCTTAATAAGGCTACGTTCATGTGACATGTGACAAAGCTGTAAAACTGTAAGCACGCGCGCACGTGCGCGCGATCGCACACCCACCCACCCACAGACACACACAAACACACACACACACACACACACACACACACACACAGACACACACACGCTATATTTGGACAGTTTTTTCGTTTTTGTTTAAATTTTTTGCTATTCAGAGATACAAATGTGTAACTTATCGATCTCCATGATGGCTATCACTAAACTTTCGCTACTTGAGAGGGTCGCCACGAAATGCGACTGATCGTAGGACAATGAATCTTTGTGAAAACATTTGTAAGGTCGTTTGGAAGAGAAATAACGAGTAAACCATTGGAAGAATCACATTTTAATTTCCGCATCAGAGGGTAACATTTGTTACTTTCATACCATGCTCACTTTCTTGCTTAATGTGACGACCGTCTAGATCCACGAAAGGCTGGAACCACACTAGAGACTGCCCTACTTCTGCCTGAAACATCTCAGGTGGGATGTTGTCTACCTCCATCGCTTTGCTCATCTTCAGCCTCCGTATTGTGATCAGCATTCTCAGCCATGGGAGCCGGCCGGAGTGGCCGAGCGGTTCTAGGCGCTACAGTTTGGAACCGCGCAGGTTAGAATCCTGCCTCAGGCATGGATGTGTGTGATGTCCTTAGGTTAATTAGGTTTAAGTAGTTCTAAGTTCAGGGGACTGATGACTTCAGCAGTTAAGTCCCATAGTGCTCAGAGCCATTTGAACCATCTCAGCCATGGGGATAGTAACTTTTTGCAAATTTGTGGCGCATTTCACTTTCGGTCTCTTCCAGGAGCAATTCCCACATCGCCAGTTAATTCGAACTTGCAAATACGTTTTTCAACCCCGGTGGCGAAAGAGGACCTCTCCATATTCCTTTAATGTGTCGGTACACGCGAAAAAAGGCAGTACTATTGCAGTCGTGTTGATAACACGGCCTTAAGAGTAATAACCTGCTCACCCTTTCCGTTACTGAGCTGAAAAGAGCTATTCAGGAGGTCATCGACAACATCATTGTTCCGACACTTCAGCGGGTCATGAAGAATTTCGCTATTCGTCTGAACCACATCGTGGCCCATGATGACAGGCATATCGAACATGTCATACCGTAAATATGAATACCTATAGGGACTTCTACATGTTGAATAAAGAATGTGCACGCCGTAATTTGTAACTAATTTTTTTCATATGTTCAAATAATTGTGAGGCTGTACATTTGGAAGATCACCGCTGTGACGGATCGCTTGCAACGCGCGTCGAAGTTTGATGCAGATTAATTACCGGGCTGCCGGTATAATGGAATTTCCTAAACACTTACGTACGTGAAAAGTATTTCAGAACGTAGAACGCTAGAGCTACGGTACCCTTTTTGCGACCTGTGGGCTGACACTAGCCTGCCTCTGGCAGGAAGCAGCTCGACAGCGATGCGGCAACGACACGGCCGCCAACGAGCACACCGAACTGCGGCCGCAGAAGACAGATGTATGATTTCAATAACAGAATACCATTCTTGTGCGAATTCTTGCATGAAGCCTTTATTGTGTAGTAGTATAATGGAACGTAGTATGTTGTCGTCGACGGTGAGTGCTCATCAGAGAAAAGGGTATCGTCAGCAGTGCTGCAGGCCAGTATGGTAGGACCGCTATTGTTCTCTATACACATAAACAGTTTGGCGGACAGGGTGGGCAGCAGTCTGCGGTCGATTGCTGATGATGCCGTGGTGTACGGTAAGGTGTCGAAATTAACTCGCTCACAGAAAGATCCATACCTAAAGACTGGAAAATTGCTCAAGTCACACCAATACCCAAAAAGGGGAATAGCAGTAATCCACTGAATTAGAGGCCCATATCACTGACGTCGATTTGCAATAGGGTCTTGGACAGATACTGTATTGGAACATTGTGAAGTACTTCGGAGAAAACGATTTATTGATACATAGCACGGTTTCAAAAAATATCGTTTTCGTGAAACACAAGTAGCTCTTTATACTCATTAAGTAATAAATGCCATCGACAGGAGATGTCTGATTGATTCCATATTTTTAGATTTTCAGAAGGGTTTCGACACCGCTACTCACAAGCGTCTTCTAACCAAACTACGTGCCTACGGAGTATCGCCTCAGTTGTAAGACTGGATTAGTGATTTCCTGTCAGAAACGTCACAGTTCGTAGTAATAGACAGAAAGTCATCGAGTAGAACAGAATAATATCCGGCGTTTCCCAAGGAATAGTTATAGGCTCTCTATTGTTCCTTATCTATATTAACGACATAGGAGACAACTTCAGTAGCCGTCTTAGATTGTTTGCAGATGATGCTGTCATTTACCGTTTTGTAAAGTCATCAGATGATCAAAACGATTTGCACAATGATTTAGATATCTGTATGGTGCGAAAAGTGGAAAATTGATCCTGAAGAAGGAAAAGTGTGATGTTATTCACGTGAGTACTAAAAGAAATCAGCTAAATTTCGATTACACTATAAGTCACACAAATCTGAAGGCTGTAAATTCAACTAAATACTTAGGGATTACAATTACAAATAACCTAAATTGGAACGATCACATAGATAATATTGTGGATAGAGCAAACCAAAGACTTGTATTCATTGACAGAACACTTAGAAGGTGCAACAAGAGACTGCTTACACCAAGCTTGTCCACCCTATTCTGGAGTACTGCTGTGCGGTGTGGGATCCGCATCGTTTTGTACTATCGCAAAATAGGGGAGATAGTGTCACAGACATGATACGTGAATTGAAGTGGCAATCATTAAAACGAAGGCGTTTTTCATTGCTACGGGATCTTCTCATGAAATTACAATCACCAGTTTTCTCCTCCGATTGCGAAAACATTCTGTTGGGACCCACCTACATATGGACAAGTGATCGATAAAGTAACAGAAATCAGGGCTCGCACAGAAAAATTTAAGTACTCGTTTTTCCCGCGTGCCGTTCGAGAGTGGAACGGTAGAGAGACAGCTTGAAGGTGGTTCATTCAACCCTCTGCCGGGCACTTTATTGTGAATAGCAAAGTAATCATGTAGATGTAGCTGTAGATGAGTGACTGTAGGAAAAGACAAGGAGACAGAGGAAATTTGCAACTGGTGTGGTGAATTGCACGCAACCCTCAATGTGGCTTGCTTATTATCTAAGTAGATGTAGATGTAAATGTAGATGTACGTCCACGCCGGGCCAGATTGCTTGATAAATCTTGATTGGAAATAATGTTTACTAACAATAGCCATTTAATCACTGCGCAATATCTACTGAGAAACTAAATAATGTATTGTATATGACTTAAAGCAATTCTTGAATTGTGACTGGTAGATTAACTCTACTGAAGAGAATTTCTTTATGTGTCAGCTGGAATGAAATTTTCAACTTCTTATAATACAACTGCTGCACGGCGATCTACCATATCTTCTTTTATTTTCGGCTCCTTTCCTAAATTAATGCAACTGTTACGTTTTACTTGGAATCTGTCTGACTTATAAATTCCGATTATTGTTTCGCTCTGATCTAGAACTGCTTTTGCTAACCTACTTTTCAACACAAATATTAAACTACGTAAATTACTTTCGATGAGTGAGATGTCAATTACTCTAAACTAGCAGAGGTTGAAAATACCGCTTCAGTTGTGAATTACTTTATTTTAACACGACCGGTTTCGGACTGTTATAAGCCCATCCTCAGGTGTCGTAACTGTGCTGTGGTCCCCGTGCGGCGCGTATACCAGGCGCGGTGTGCTGCCTATGAGCGCCGTACAGCGGTTGTATTATAAGAAGTTGAAAATTTCATTGCAGCTGCCGTATTAAGAAACTCTCTTCAGTAGAATTATATTACCAACCATAAGTCAAGAATTGCTTTAAATTATATACAATTAAATACTCTCTGTTCTATGCTCATAGGCAGCACACCGCGCATGGTACACGCGGCGCTCGTGACCACAGCACAGCTACGACACCTGAGGATGGGCTTATAACAGTCCGAAACCGCTCGTGTGAAAATAAAGTAATTTACAACTGAAGCGGTACTTTCAACCTCTGCTACAATGCTCGGTTGTGGATGTTCTTTCAACAGGATTGTCTGTAATCTAAAGTAAATCTGATTATCTGGAAATGAAATTAAATGTAGAGAACAGATATCAATAATACTCAGAATGACTTCGAGTCATTGCATAGGCGATAATATGCCCTGTCAGGAAAACGCATCTACGAATTTATATGAAATTTGGCAGATGAATACTGTTCCTAATATTGCCTCAAAACGTTCGTTTAGGTCGTACAATATATTCTTACTTTTGAAGTGCTTAGCTCAACTCTACTCTGTCTGCGTACTTCGTAAATATGAAGAGCTGAATTGCATGTAGCTGAAATAAATCGCTGCACCTCAGACTGCCTTGTTTTGTTTTATTTTAAGCTGCTTTCGTAAATTTAACTTTCCTCGTCATTTCTAAAATTCAGCTCACTGTCCGCGCAATAGTGCAATACAGGGCAGTGCAATTGTGACCAGATTTACTTTTCATTTAACAGAGAGGATTAACTTCAGAGAAATATTTGTAAATGAATTACAGCCTTTCCTTAGCGTTGTCATACATCATAAAAATTACTTTTACACACAATATTCAAATTACGTAAAATTTAATCCGTGTTTTCCTGAAGAGGTATATGTGGCTAAAAGTGTACAGAAAAAGATCATTAGAATACTGAATGCTGGTAATTTTCCCTGGATACCGACACTAAGATAGGCAGACAATGAAATCTTTACATGTTCTACCAAGAACCGACGGAAGATTCTGTTCATATGATCAAATGTGCCACAACAGCACAATTATCCGTCTATTATAGTAGACTACCATAATTACTTGGCTAGCCCTTGCAGCAAAAAAATCATTGCAAATTACCTTCTTCCAAAAGCGTCTTCTCCCTATAAAATTGTCAAACCTCTTCCGTCATCTCAATCATACATCAGGGAGCATCTCAAAACAAATTCCATTTTCTGTGCTGCTCGTCCGCAGTCCAAGCTCCTGATTCTGTAACGACTCAACACCTTCTCTCTCTCTCTCTCTCTCTCTCTCTCTCTCTCTCCCTTTCTCTGCGTATGATTCTCTCTCTTGCCCGAGCTCTACTCAATATAGAAACTCAGATAGCCAAAGAATACGTAGGCCTACCATTCATGTGTTAAGGCATGCAAAGATGCTTATAGTGGCAAACATACCAAACACATTGATATTTCTCATGATAAATGGACACACCTTTCAAGTTTAAAATTGTTCAATTTTATTTTTATTCTGTGTGAAAATAGTTGAGTGGAAGTGACAGTCGATTTAGTCCTTGGACGTGATAGATGTGGCCTGGAAATTTCAGCTCCTATCAATCGCGGTAGTCCCTATTTCTCTGTATTTAACTTTAGGAAGTCAGATAATTCAAAACATTTCAGGGCTTCTTAACTAGTGCAGTTAGCGAATATCTGGAGTTTTAATTTAGGCCCTTCCCGTGAAGTAACTGAGTTGAGTTGAGGACAAGAACATCGTGTAACCGGTTTAGTGCAGCCATCAGATTAGCCACAATGTACGGGGAACCTCTTCTCCTGACCGTGGGACAGTAATCTACGCCGATGTTATCTTGTTATTGTTTGATCAAGCCTTCTTCGAAAACACTTTCCAGTGCCACACGAAAACAGAGTTCCACTTAAAAACACACATCAGTGTCGTAACTGGACAACTGTTAAAGTTAAAAATAACTTCGATAGTTATTCACCAAATTGTTCCTTGTAGCTTAGTGAATTTCAGACCTCTATATGCTCGTATTTACTTTTTCTCAAAATAATTGAGGTGGCCTGTTTCAGTTGGCTCAGCATCACTAGTAAGTAACGTCTCACCTAGTAGAATCACTGTAAATACTGAACTTTAGCCGTCCGTCGACACCGAGGTCTTTAGAGAATGGATACTAGATCAGCTCGAATAGTATGGGAAACGAAATCTTGCACTACCTATTGGAGAAAAGCATCGCAGCTTTCGCCTGCAATGATTCAGAGAAAACATTTGAAACCTAGACCTACAGTCAGTTCCAAAAGAAAGTGTACGCCATAATTTTAAATATAACATCCGCAGCGACATCGCTGGTTGTGGTATTGTATCTGTACTCAGTGCTCTTTTGAACAGTGTATAGATAAACAGCGTGAGAGCTCAATGTTTTGTTTTGTCGGTTGCTGTTTAAAGTGAGTACGAAATATCTAAAGCGTCACGAGGCAATATTTATCAAAAATACCTTCGGGGGTCCGTTAAGAAGCTGCAAATTAGTTCGAACAAGGCGAATTGAGTGCTACAAGAGGATAATGATCGGAAACATCGCAGCCGTCTCTGTACAGAGTGGAAACAAGACAATGGGATGCCCATGATGAATTGGCTTGCAATGTCTCCAGTTGGAAATCCGATCACAAATGTTTGGTTGTTTATTAATATGAAGCTTAAAGGAAAGTCAATAAGTGCTTTGAAGCAGTTGGCATGTAAAATCAGGACGACATGGAGATCGTTACCGAGAGATTATACAGAAAATCTTGTGAAAAGGGTGCCAAAAACGCGCAAAGCTATTATCGATAATGGCGGCGACTGGGTTAACTAATAGGTAATTGTGCAAATAGTAATAACATGTATTTTCATGTAAACATATATTTGTAGTAGTGTCTTTTATTTCACACAGAGAATGGCGTATATTTTCTCGTTGAACTGACTGTAGACGGCATCACTGGAATTCCTAGACTCACGAATTTCAGGAAAACTTTACTGTTACTTGTCTCCTTAATTTGGTTGGACAGTTGCTGTTTAGGGTTTTAAATTTGCATTTATCAATCAGTGACGGAGAAAATCGTTCCTCATTTTATTTGTGAGCATTGTTTTGTACGAGCATTTGGATGTATGAAGGTCCACAGGGTTTTAATATAAGAGGAAACAGCTAAGAGTCTGAGATAACTTTGCGAGATATGGGTACCGACAAAGATTACATCTTTATGGGCATCGATAAAGATTACATCTTCAGCTTTGAATCAGAAAATAACTAATTAATAACTTCTTTTGCAAACAACAAGTTGGTCGGTGATTATCTTTTCATGGTCATCTGTAATACAACAGGTTGATAGATGGACACCTTTCCTCGTTCACGTCCGACCCATATTTTAGTGTGGTCTTCAGTCCAAAGATCGGTTTGCTGCAGCTCTCCACGCTACTCTACCCTGTTCTAGACCTTTCATCTCAGAGTAACTATTGCAACCTACATGCTTCTGAACCTCCATACTGTATTGATTTCATGCTCACCCTCAACAGTTTCTACACCTCACACATCCCTCAAATAATAAACTGGGCGATCCCTTGTCATCTCAGAATGTGTGATACCTACTTTTATTCACCTTACGCCACAAATTTCTTTTCTCGTCAGTTCTGTTTGTTACCTCCTCATTGGTTTCTCGATCTGCCCATATAATTTTCAGAACTGTTCTGTAGCACCACATTTCAGTAACGTCTATTCTTTTCCCGTTTGAACTACTTACTGTCCACGTCTCACATCCACACAAGATTACATTACAGACAAATACCTTCAGGAAAGACTTTTCAGCACTTCAGTCTTTATTCGATTATAGCAATTTTCTGTTCTTCAGGAAGGTTTTTCTTGCCATAGCCAATGTACATTTTATATCCTCTCTACTTCGCCCACCATCAGATATTTTAATTCCCAAATAGCAAAACTCATCTACTACCTTCAGTGTGCCGTTTCATAATCTGTTTCCTCCAGCACTGAATGATTTAATTTGACTGTATCCCATTATTCTTGTTTTCCTTTTGATGGTGTTCATCTTATGTTCTCCATTCGATACTATGTCCATTCCTTTCAGCTGCTCTTCCAAGTCTCTTACAGATTTAAATCACGTGAGATATGTTCCACACACATTAAGTGTCAACTTTATCTGTGATAATGAACACAAGCCGAAACAATGAATTAAAATTTGTACCAGGTACGGGATTGAAAACCACGTCTCCTGCTCACTAGGGCAGATGCGCTAACCACAGCACTATCCTGGTACTTCTGAAGCTAACATACCTGCACGGATTACCCTAGCGCGTCTCCCTCCCTAATACAAACTCCAGTTCACGTCTCAAACCAATCTGATGTTTCCCTTGTTAACTCGTATCAGTATTGCAGAAGTTTTCCAACACAGGAATAACTAAGATGGTATTCCAGTGTTCGTGAGGCCCGGAAATACTGATACGAGCTAAGAATGGGAACGTCAAGACGCACAAGGACATGAAATGGAGACACAGACGTGATTTGGAGTTTGTGTTACGATGGGAGGCCAGAGATATGTACTGGGATAATTCAAGAAATGCCATGGTGACGATTTGCAGCACATATGTCTAGTGAGTAGAAAACCCTGGTTCGAATACTGGTTTTGGTACAAATTCTGTTTCATTGGTTCGGCCCGTATTCATTCTCAACGTTTTTACTCGTATTTCTTCTCCCTGGAGTTAAATTTCTTCTCCAGATTTTTCTGTGGTTTCCTTTACTGCTTGCTGCTCAATGTAGTACAAGTTGAGTAATCGGAACAGACTAACAGGCTGGAACTCTGTCTCACTCCTTACTCTCTTCTCAACTGCAGCTGCCCTTGCAAACTCCAAACTCCCCACTCCACGCTCCACCCCACGAGACTAACTGACGTCTAGTTTCTGTACAAGTTGTACATAACGTTTCGCTTCCTGTGCCTTATCCCTGAGAGTGTATTCAAATTGGCATTGTCAAAAATTTTCTCCAAATCTACAAAAGCTGTAAACGTAGACTTGCCTTTCCTTAACCTATCTTCTATGATGAGTCGTCGGGTCAGTATTGGCTGGCGCTGTTGTTTTGAAACCATGATTTGTTAAACTTATAGCTCGTAACATAAACACCTGTCATCAACTGATTTCCTTGGAATTAAAATTATTACATTCTTCTTGAAGTCTGTGGGTCTCATACATCTTTCACACTAGTTGGAAGAATTTTGTCATGACTGGTATTCTCGCAGATATCAGTGGTTCTGACGGAATGTTGTCTACTCCAGGGACCTTGTTAGGACTTAGGTCTTTCAATGCTCCATCAGATTCTTTCCGCAGTGTATCTCCTCTCTTATCTTCGTCTACATCCTCTCTTCTTACTATAACATTGCCTTCAAGTACATTTCGATTGTACAGCCCATATGTACACTCCTTCCAACTTTAATTTTCCTTTCTTTGTTTAGCACTGGTTTTGCATCTGAGCTTTTGATATCCTGCTGCTTTTCTTTTCGCAAAATGCCTCTTAAATGTTTTTATAGGCAGTATCTAACTCTCATCTATTTATACGATCATCCATATCCATACGCTTGTCCTCAAGCCATTCCAGCTAAAGCATTTTGTGTTTTCTGTCAATCTCATTTTTGACTTTGGATTCCCCTTCGCCTGCTTCGTTTGCTGCATTTCTGCTTTTATTCCTTTCATCAGTTAAATCTAGTATCCCTTATGATATCTTACCATTTCTACTAGACCTTGTCTTGTTACCTATTTGTTTCTCAGCTTCCTTCACTATTTCGTCCTTCAAAGCTACCTATTCGACTTCTTCTGTATTCCTTTCCTTTGTTTTCGTCAGCCGGTACCTAATCTACATCTACATCTACATATATACTTCGCAAGCCACCGAACGGTGCGTGCCGGTGGCTACCCTGTACCGCTAATAGTCATTTCCTTTCCTGTTGCAGTAGAAAATAAAAAAAATGACTGACTATATTCCTCCACATGTGCCCCTATTTCCCGTATTTTATCTGCGCGCAATAGCATAATGGCTGACTTTATGCCTCTGCATAAGCCCCTATTTCCCGTATTTTATCTTCGTGGTCCTTAAGCGCAATGTATATTGGTGGCAGAAGAATCATTCGGCAGTGAACTTCAAATGCTGGTTCTCTAAATTTTCTCAATAGCGTTCCTCAGAAAGAACGTCGAATTTCCTCCAGAGATTCCCACTTGAGTTTCCGAAGCATCTCCGCAACATTTACATACTGTTCGAATCTACCGGAAACAACTCAAGCAGCCCGCCTCCGAATTGCTTCTATGTCCTCCTTCAATCCGACCTGGTACGGATCCCAAACACCCGAGCAGTACTCAAGACCAGGTCACTCAACCGGCCTAGTGCAGTTTCCTTTATAGTTGAACCATACTTTGCTAAAATTCTCCCAAGAAACCAGAGCCAACCGTTCGTCTTCCCCACCACACTCCTCATATGCTCGATCCATTTTATATCACTTTGCAAAGTTGCGTCCAGATATTTGAACGAAGTGACTGTGCCTAGCAGTGCACTACTAATGCTGTATCCGTAACAGTTTTGTTTTTCCTATTCATCCCCATTAACTTACATTTTTCCACATTTAGAGCTAGCTGTCATGTATCACACCACTTGAAATTTTGCCTAAGTCGTCTTGTATCTTCCCGCGGTCACTCAACTTGAAGACCTTACCGTACAGCACAGCATCATCAGCAGACAACCGAAGATTGCTGCCCACCCTGTCCGCCAAATCATTTAGGTATTTAGAGAACGACAGTGGTCCTATCACACTTTCCTGGGGCACTCCTGACGATACCCTTGTCTCTGATGAACACTCTCCGTCAAGGACAGCATACTGAGTTCTGTTACTTGAAAAGTCTTCGAGCCACTCACCTATGTGTGAACCTATTCCATATCCTCGTAGCTTCGTTAACAGCCTTCAATGGGGCACCGTGTAAAATGATTTCCGGAAATCTAGAAATACGGAATCCGCCCTGTTGCCTTTCATCCATACTTAGCAGTCTAAGATGTGAGAAAAGGGCAAGCTGAGTTTCGCGTGAGCGATGCTTTCTAAAACCTTGCTGATTCGTGGACATAAGCTTCTTATTCTCAAGAAAATTAATTATATTCGAACAGAGAATTTGTTCAAGGAGTCTGCAGCAAACCGAAGTTAGCGATATTGGTTTGTAATTTTCGGATCCGTTCTTTTACCCTTCTTTCCTAATGGAGTCACCTGCGCTTTTTTTCCTGTCGCTTGCGGCTTTGTGCTGGGCGAGAGATTTGAGATAAATGAAAGCTAGTTAAGGGACAAGTGCCATAGAGTACTCTTTCTAAAACCGAGTTGGGATTCCAAGCGATCCTAGTTACTAATTCGCTTTCCGATCTTTCAGTTGTTTCCTACGCCAAGGATGCTTATTAGTAAGTCGTCCATATGGGAGTCTGTCGGATGGTCAAGTGACAGAACGTTTGTACGATTCTCCTGCGTGAATGAGTTCTTGAACGAGAAATTTCAAGTTTCGACTTTCCTTTTGCTGTCTTCAACTGCCACACCAGGCTGGTCAACAAGGGACTGAATGGAAGCCTTAGACCTGCTTAGCGACGTTATGTAGGACCAGAATTTTCTAGGGTTCTCTGCTAGATCTTTTACAGATGTGTGGAGATGGTAGTTGTTGTGTGTTTAATGCATAGATCTGTTCACAGACGCATGAATCTCTACTAACATTTGCTTCTCGTCATTTGTGCGTTCTCTTTTAACCGAGAGTGCAACAGCCTGTGCTTCCTTGCATCTTCCTAATTTCGTTAGTACACCATGTTGGGTCTTTTCCATCCCTTATTCACATATCTGGCTACAGGTCAAAGCTAAAAATCTGCTTGAGCATTGCCCATAATTCCTATACGTCCATCTTACTGGAACTAAGTGACGTCAATTCATTGTCACGTGAGATGATAACAACTGCTTATCTGCCATATCTACCAGAAAACCTCCCCTAGCCTTCTTGACTGATTTATTGACTTTCGTAAATATAGTTGCTATAATGATACCAAGACTGCTAATCCCTTTTTCTATACCGACATTGTCGATAATATGTGGCCTGTTTGTAGCTACAAGATCTAAGATATTTCCATTACGTTTGTGCTTCCGAGCTAGTTGCTCAAGACAGTTCCAAAAGACGCGTTCAAAAATATTTCGCACGACTCTCTGTCTGTACCCCCCTAAACTGAACCCATACAAATCCCAGACCATACTTGTTAGCTTAAAGGCACCTCCCGCTAGTACTGTATGATCTGGGTATTTACGTACTGCTGACCATAGACTTCCTTTGATTGGCTCTAGAACTGTTACAGCTGGATCGGGTGGCCGTTAAAAAATATAACAATTAACTAGTTTTCACCTGCACCTGTTACACTCGACCAGATAACTTCAGTATCGCACTCCATTTGGATGTCAAGAGACACAATATTACTGTCACCTGCATTCCTCTTACTGTGGTCTTCAGATATACGTTCCATGACTCGCTAAATATCTCATAAGTTTCAAATTTGGGTTTCATCCAGCTCTCGGTCCCAAGAATAAGTCCTGGAGTGCAGTAAATTCGGGAACTTTGCTACGAATGCGTCGCCAGTTTATTGATAAAATTTTGACAGTCGAATCGTCTTTACTCTGAAAGCGTTCTGACTTCCCTTGCTGCCTGTCGACTAATGAGTGTTCATCAGAGTACCTCAATCTACCGTCTAGCCTTAAAGACACCTATATGGATTTAAAAAATACTCTGCTAAGGAAGTAGCTGCTTCCTTCGTGTAGTGCACCCTTGACATATCAAGAGGAGTCCAACAAACCCCACCCGTTAACGCAGGTCTAGAAATCTGCAGCCAAGAACATCACACAATCTTCGTAGCCTTTGGCTGAGACCCTTCACTCGGCTCCAAAGCAAAGGACTCCGATCAACTCTGGGAACAATGCTGCAAAGCATGCCTTGCTTGTCTGCTTGCACCTCACACGCTAGGCTGCTGTCTTCACCACGCCCTCCAGCCGCCTGTGTGAACAGAAGATGGCCTCAGAACCCATGCGACAGTCGTCGTTGGTGTCGACATGAATCATAACCTGTAGACGACTGGAACCTGCACGCTCGTTAGCTCCAGGTAGGGTCACCTCCACATCTCTGTTGAGGTCCTCCAGCAGACATACCGAATGCACATTGGCCTCCTTGCCAGCCCTGAAATCTATATGTCTAAGGGGCTCCATAACACGACTAGCTTTGGAGCTCCCGATATCTAGAAGCCACCGCCTCCTCCCCCACCACACCCCTGTGTCTCTGATCGGTTCCTCCTGAAGCAGCGACTACATGTCCACTCACAGGGTGAATAGGCAAGACCAGATGGCCAGTCTCCTCCACATTGGTCCTCCGCCTCGAGCAACGCAAAATTGTTACTACCCGCCACTCATTGAGTTGGGTGCATTAGGAAGTGCCTCGACAGCAGCGCTCCTGTGCAACAAAAGCGACCCCTAAGATGTCATATGGGACACACCAGATTCTCAGCCACCGCTACGCCCTGAGGCAGCAGCCTGAAGGTGGCTGCAGCCAAAAACGCGTTCGTCTGTTCACAAAGAATTCACGGCTCCCCCTGCGTTTGCACACAGCCTGCACACATCCTAACCGTCCTAGTTAGGCTAACTGAGGAACTAATCTGTAATAGCAGACAGATATGCAACTTTCTGCCCTTCTGATGTGTCAGCAATGGCAGACGTAACGAGTGCACGTCGACTTTCTTTCGAATCCTGAACGCTAAGTGGCTCCATAGTGTGCATAACATTGGAGTTCCCGATAACTAGTAAACCCCTCCCTCCTTGTGTCTACTCGGACCCTGCCAAAGCAGTGACCACATAGGCCCCCTGTTTCGAGAGACGTGAACGCATTACCACCCGCCACTCACCCTGCAGACTGATCGACCACCTGGGATACAGTAGGAAGTGCCTCGACAGCGGAGACCATGGGAAAAGCAGGCGTCACCCGAGATGTCCTATGTGACGCGCCAGATTCTCCGTCGCCGCCACACACCTAGGACGCAACCTGTAGGGGCTGACCGAAGCCAAAAGCACATAGAGATGTTCGCGAATCGCTGCTAACTCCTCCTGCGTCAGCACACAGCATGCAAACCTCCTAACCATCCTGACTAAATGAGGAATTAAACTATAAAAGAAGACGGAATTCAGATATGCAACTTTGTACCCACCTGATTTGTCACCAACGGACGCTGAAGCGTTAATGAGCTATGTAGATGGCTGTTCGATGAGTAACTACTGCGCTACAGACTTTATGAATTTAGCCTCACAAAGACATGTGATTAAACCTTCTAAACAGAAAAACACTCACGAAATTTGAGAACTATATTACAAAGAAAACACAGGAAAAGCCAAACAGTTAACTTTCCGCTCTGTGGATCTGTGTCAGCCGAGAACTGGGGCCGATAGCTGCTCTCTCTGAACCTCTCGACAATATCTGGATCTTTCAACTTATCCAGGTCACAACTAATATTTCATAGTTTCGGGAGTTTCTTTAGTTTTAGTCTACAGTTTATTGCCTATAAACTGTGACCAGAGTCCATAACTGCATCTGGAAATGTCGTACAATTTAAAATCTGGTTCCGAAACTTCTGTCTTTTAGTTATATAATCAGTCTGAAATCTTTCGGTCACCCCATGTTTCTTCTGCGTATACAACCTTCTTTTATGGTTCTTACACAGATGATTAACGATGATTAAATTATATTCTGTGCCAAAATCTGCCGTTGGCTTCCTCTTTCATTCTTTTCCTCATTTCATAGTGTTCTGTTATTTTTCTTATCTTCCTTTTCTTACTATCGCTTTCCAAATGCGTTCACTATTCTGAACATAGTAGATTACCTGCATTAACATTTTCTTATTCATTATTAGACCTACTCCTGCAGTAACCATACTTAATTTAGTTTTCGTAGCGCCATACTCACCTGACCAGTGGTGATATTCTTTTTGCCATCGAACTTCACTAAACCCTACCACACCTAATTTCAACCAATACATTTCTCTGTTTAAATTTTGTAACCTACCATACCGATTGATGGATATAACTTCCCACGCTGCGAACTATAGACTGTCAGTTATGTTTTTTATGATGATGACATTCTCCTGAATAGTCTCCACCCGGTGATCGGAACAGGGAACTATTTTACTTTTGGATTAGTTTATTTAGCAGGATACCATCATAATTTAAGTGTATATCGAGCCGTAAGCTCTTGGAAAAAATAACGGCTGTGGTTTTTCCCCGTGCTTACAGCCGCTGGTTGATTTTGTAAGGCCATGTAAGTCACTCATCGAGACTATTACCCTTGCGACTACTGAAAAGACTGCTGCGCCTCTTCAGGAATCTCACGGTTGTCTGGCCTCTCAACACATTTCCCACCGTTGTGATTGCACCAACGGTACGGCTGTGTCGTTGAGGCACGTAAGACACACCCCACCAGCGTAACGTCCATGATGAACTGAGTGGGAGGCGCGGGATGGGCGGGAGGGGGTGGGGGGGGGGGGGGTTTGGCGGAGGAGCGGGGGGAGGGACATCATTAAAGAAAAAAAAGTATATCCTTGCGGAAGTGTTCGAGAAAAGGTGTGGTCAGAAGCTGAAGTTGCGGATATATTGGATGTAAAAACTGTAAATAAATTTAGAATGTTTTGGAGACACTTTTTCATGTGACAGAGATGTCACAAGTACACCGTTTCTCCACTATGAACCCGTGATTGTTTGACGCTAGTGCTGTTGAGAGACAGTGTTCAGACAATCGTGTGATGAACATTTTTCTAGAGTAGTAAGAGATGTCGTCCGTTATATTAATGCAAAGTATTCGACAGGCAGTAGCAACCAGATGTCAATTCGGCTTCAATGTAAATGGACAACATATCCAGCAATATTTTGAGAACAATAATCATCACACGGAGATTCGAACAGTCTCTGAACAACATTGGCTTCAGAGTCTTTATGGACCCATTTCGGTGCACATGTGACATTTTTTGTCACATAAAAATGTCTTCCTTTTATTTACACTAAAATTTTTTTCGTAGCAGAGGCATTTGAATACAGAGAGGAATACAGTGAGGTGACAGGTTACGGGATAGCGATATGCACATATACAGATGGCGGTAGTATCAGGTATACGACTTATGGAACGGCAGTGCATTAGCGGAGCTGCCATTTGCTCTCAGGTGATATATGTGAAAATGTGCTACACACGAATGTTGGAGATGAGGTGTACTGATAAGGTTAAGAATGAGGAGGTTCTGCGGGGAATCGAAGAAGAAAGGAATATGTGGTAAACACTGACAAGAAGAAGGGAAACGATGATGCGACATCTGTTAAGACATCAGGGAATTGCTCCCAAGATACTTGAGGGAGCTACAGGGAGCAAAAACTGTAGACGAGGACAGAGATTGGAGTACATCCAGCAAATAACTGAGGGCGTTGTCTGCAAGTGCTACTCCGAGGTGAAGAGTTTTCCACAGGAGAGGAATTTGTGGCGGGCTGCATACAGGTCAGGAGACTGATGAAAAAAAAATATGAAAAAGTTTACCAAGTGATTACGGCCGCACGTCAGGGATTAACAGACTTTGAAATCGGAATGATAGTTGGATTGGATTGGATTATTTGGGGGAAGAGACCAAACAGCGAGATCATCGGTCTCATAGAATTAGGGAAGGACGGGGAAGGAAGTCGGCCGTGCCCTTTCAAAGTAACCATCGCGGCATTTGCCTGGAGCGATTTAGGGAAATCACGGGAAACCTAAATCAGGATGGCCGGACGCGGGATTGAGCCGTCGTCCTCCCGAAATGATAGTTGGAGCTATACGCATGGGACATTCAGTTTCGAAATTCAATACTGTTATATCCACAAGGCCAATAGTGTACCTACAGTACCAAATTTCAGGCATTACCTCTCTCCAATCAACATTGGCGGCCGAAGACTTCCGGCATAAGAAGTCAGCCTCATTCTGCCAAAGGCCTTGTCAAAGAGGGCGGAGGAGCGGATAGAGGTTCAGGGCACTCTCTTGTCCTAGGGGTGGGAAATTGCCCCTACAGGCGGAAGAATCAGCAATGATCAACGACATGAGGATGCAGAAGGCAATGGAAACCACTGCATTAAAGACACGTAACGTGTATCCACAGGACATGTGCCCTGTAATTGAAGAAGTGTCATGATGATCTCTCCATTGGCGAAAGATTCCGGAATAGTCCCCCATTCGGATCTCCGGGAGGGGACTGCCAAGGGGGAGGTTACCATGAGAAAAAGATTGAATAATCAACGAGAGGATAACGTTCTACGAGTCGGGGCGTGGAATGTCAGAAGCTTGAACGTGGTAGGGAAACTAGAAAATCTGAAAAGGGAAATGCAAAGGCTCAATCTAGATATAGTAGGGGTCAGTGAAGTGAAGTGGAAGGAAGACAACGATTTCTGGTCAGATGAGTATCGGGTAATATCAACAGCAGCAGAAAATGGTATAACAGGTGTAGGATTCGTTATGAATAGGAAGGTAGGGCAGAGGGTGTGTTACTGTGAACAGTTCAGTGACGGGGTTGTTCTAATCAGAATCGACAGCAGACCAACACCAACAACGATAGTTCAGGTATACATGCCGACGTCGCAAGCTGAAGATGAACAGATAGAGAAAGTGTATGAGGATACTGAAAGGGTAATGCAGTATGTAAAGGGGGACGAAAATCTAATAGTCATGGGCGACTGGAATGCAGTTGTAGGGGAAGGAGTAGAAGAATAGGTTACAGGAGAATATGGGCTTGGGACAAGGAATGAAAGAGGAGAAAGACGAATTGAGTTCTGTAACAAGTTTCAGCTTAGTAATAGCGAATACCCTGTTCAAGAATCACAAGAGGAGGAGGTATACTTGGAAAAGGCCGGGAGATACGGGAAGATTTAAATTAGATTACATCATGGTTAGACAAAGATTCCGAAATCAGATACTGGACTGTAAGGCGTACCCAGGAGCAGATATAGACTCAGATCACAATATGGTAGTGATGAAGAGTAGGCTGAAGTTCAAGACATTAGTCAGGAAGAATCAATACGCAAAGAAGTGGGATACGGAAGTATTAAGGAATGACGAGATACGTTTGAAGTTCTCTAACGCTATAGATACAGCAATAAGGAATAGCGCAATAGCCAGTACAGTTGAAGAGGAATGGACGTCTCTAAAAAGGGCCATCACAGAAGTTGGGAAGGAAAACGTAGGTACAAAGAAGGTAGCTGCGAAGAAACCATAGGTAACAGAAGAAATACTTCAGTTGATTGATGAAAGGAGGAAGTACAAACATGTTCCGGGAAAATCAGGAATGCAGAAATACAAGTCGCTGAGGAATGAATTAAATAGGAAATGCAGGGAGGCTAAGACGAAATGGCTGCAGGAAAAATGTGAAGACATCGAAAAATATATGATTGTCGGAAGGACAGACTCAGCATACAGGAAAGTCAAAACAACCTTTGGTGACATTAAAAGCAACGGTGGTAACATTAAGAGTGCAACGGGAATGCCACTGTTAAATGCAGAGGAGAGAGCAGACAGGTGGAAAGAATACATTGAAAGCATCTGTGAGGGTGAAGATTTGTCTGATGTGATAGAAGACGAAACAGGAGTCGATTTAGAAGAGATAGGGGATCCAGTATTAGAATCGGAATTTAAAAGAGCTTTGGAGGACTTACGGTCAAATAAGGCAGAAGGGATAGATAATATTCCATCAGAATTTCTAAAATCATTGGTGGAAGTGGCAACAAAACGACCACTTTGGTGTGTAGAATATATGAGTCTGGCGACATACCATCTGACTTTCGGAAAAGCATTCTCCACACAATTCCGAAGACGGCAAGAGCTGACAAGTGCGAGAATTATCGTACAATCAGCTTAACAGCTCATGCATCGAAGCTGCTTACAAGAATAATATACAGAAGAATGGAAAAGAAAATTGAGAATGCGCTAGGTGACGATCAGTTTGGCTTTAGGAAAAGTAAAGGGACGAGAGAGGCAATTCTGACATTACGGCTAATAATGGAAGCAAGGCTAAAGAAAAATCAAGACACTTTCATAGGATTTGTCGACCTGGAAAAAGCGTTCGACAATATAAAATGGTGCAAGCTGTTCGAGATTCTGAAAAAAGTAGGGGTAAGCTATAGGGAGAGACGGGTCATATACAATATGTACAACAACCAGGAGGGAATAATAAGAGTGGACGATCAAGAAGGAAGTGCTCGTATTAAGAAGGGTGTAAGACGAGGCTGTAGACTTTCGCCCCTACTCTTCAATCTGTACATCGAGGAAGCAATGATGGAAATAAAAGAAAGGTTCAGGAGTGGAATTAAAATACAAGGTGAAAGGATATCAACGATACGATTCGCTGATGACATTGCTATCCTGAGTGAAAGTGAAGAAGAATTAAATGATCTGCTGAACGGAATGAACAGTCTAATGAGTACACAGTATGGTTTGAGAGTAAATCGGAGAAAGACGAAGGTAATGAGAAGTAGTAGAAATGAGAACAGCGAGAAACTTAACATCAGGATTGATGGTCACGAAGTCAATGAAGTTAAGGAATTCTGCTACCTAGGCAGTAAAATAACCAATGACGGACGGAGCAAGGAGGACATCAAAAGCAGACTCGCTATGGCAAAAAAGGCATTTCTGGCCAAGAGAAGTCTACTAATATCAAATACCGGCCTTAATTTGAGGAAGAAATTTCTGAGAATGTACGTCTGGAGTACAGCATTGTATGGTAGTGAAACACGGACTGTGGGAAAACCGGAACAGAAGAGAATCGAAGCATTTGAGATGTGGTGCTGCAGACGAATGTTGAAAATTAGGTGGACTGATAAGGTAAGGAATGAGGAGGTTCTATGCAGAATCGGAGAGGAAAGGAATATGTGGAAAACACTGATAAGGAGAAGGGACAGGATGATAGGACATCTGCTAAGACATGAGGGAGTGACTTCCATGGTACTAGAGGGAGCTGTAGAGGGCAAAAACTGTAGAGGAAGACAGAGATTGGAATACGTCAAGCAAATAATTGAGGTCGTAGGTTGCAAGTGCTACTCTGAGATGAAGAGGTTAGCACAGGAAAGGAATTCGTGGCGGGCCGCATCAAACCAGTCAGCAGACTGCTGACCAAAAAAAAAAAACCTCTCTCCAAGGACAACGCAGTGGCCAACAGCCTCCAGTTAATCACCGGGAGCAGCGGCGTTTGCGTACAGCTGTCAGTGCTAACAGACAAGTAACACTGCGTGAAATAACCGGAGAAAACAATGTGGGATATACGATGAACGTATCCATTATGACAGTGTTGTGAAATTTGACGTTAATGGATTATGGCAGCAGACGACCGACTCGAGAGCCTTTGCTAAGAGCCTGGAAAGCCTCTCCTGGGCTCGTGACCATATCGGTTCAACTATACACGACTGGAAAATCTTAGTCTATTCAGATGAGTCCAGAATTCAGATGGTAAGAGCAGATGGTAGGATTTGAGAGTGGCAGACCCCATGAAATCATAGACCCAAATTGTCGACGAGGCACTGTGCAAGCTCCATAATGCTGTACAGGGCGATTACATGGATCATTGACTAGAAATGGTTACATTAGACTAATCTAAGACCATTTTCAGCCATTCATGGACGTCATGTTTCCAAACAACTACTGAGTATTTGTTGATGATAGTGCGCCATGTAATCGGACCACAATTGTTCGCGATCGGTTTGAAGACCATTCTGTACAGTTCAGGCGAATGATTTAGCCACCCAGATCGTCCGTCATGAATCCCATCGAAGATTTATGGGACATATTAGAGAGATCAGTTCGTATACAAAATCTTGCAACGGCAACGCTTTTGCAATAATGGACGGCTGTAGAGGCAGCATGGCCCAATGTTTCTGCAGGGGACCTCCAACGACATGTTGGGTCCTTCGCATATGGAGTTGGTGCACTACTCCGGGCAAAACGAGGTTGGACACTATATTAAGAGGCATCCCATGACTTTTGCATCTCACTGTAAATGCGCATTGCAGTATTAGGTTTTAATAATTGGCACCTGGTGAAGAAACTAGCAACTCATCCACAACACAATTACACACACATAGAAACATTCACATTCTTACGTACATACAGTATATATGTAAACATAAAATCATGGGGGTAAACTGATAAATATAGGAGATGTCGTTAGGTAATCAGTCACAGAAATAAATCACTACTGTGAAGTACCTATAAGCACATAGCCATAACACTTCAGCAAAGGCGGGCCTGAGGGAACGGCAGTTACTAGACAGATTTGTTAGAATAAACCTAATTATGTGTAATTCACCTACAAAAGAGGTTACTTACCAAACCAAAGTGCTCGATTCATAGGAGGTTACTTGCAATGCGCAAGTGTTCGACTTGTTCTAAGAAACTGTTCGTCGGTTCAGGTCCCTTACCAGTGTTAACCGAAGACAGAGAGGAAACTGACGTCTAAATCTGCATGTAAATGATTAGTTTGCAATCCTCACTTAAGTGTGAGGCAGAGAGTTTAAAGAGTCACGTTCAGATTACTTCTCGACCGTTCCACTCTCGAATAGCTCGTGGGAAAAATGAACGACTAAACCATTCCGAACTAACTTTGACTTCTCTTACATTATCAAAAGAATCATTTTTCTTTATGTAAGTAGGAGTCAGCAAAATATTTTATAATGCGTGTCGAAAGTTGGTTTGACGTTTAAGACTTTCCTGTCACGATAACTGCTTGAAAGTTTCTCGGTGTTGCATCAGATGGTATTTTCTAGCCTGTACAACATTTCTGCGAGGCAGTGGCCTGTAATTTTCAGGTGCGACAACATTAGAGGACTGCTTATATTCGAAGGTAAGCGCGCTGCGTCACAACGACACAAACGTTCTCAACAAAATTCAAAACGAAACGCTACAAAAAAACTAGCTGTTCATTGCCACAAGCCTTCCTCTCAAAATACGATATCCCCGTTCAGATCCGAATCATTGAACATATTATACCCATTAAAGTATGCATTAAAGTATGTATCTCATGCAATCATCACGAGGGAAAATGTAAAGAAGATTCTAGTGTACATAGAGGTGTATTGACAATCTATTTTCGCGTGCACCAACCCCAAAAGTGACGGGTACTGCGCACCACACACGGTATCTTGCGAGCTGCAGAACTGGAAAGACATTTCTGTAAAGCCAAACATTTGCGTGCAGTTAACAGCGGCAAAGTCTCAACAGGTGATTATATTACATAAAATCAGGACTTCAACCACCTACAGACATTGAAATACATCAGTGATTATGGTTGAAAATTTATGCGGAATAGCAATTCGAACCCAGATGCTCGCTTATCTTAGAATGTTTTTCCTAAACGACTCGGTCATCCACACACGTTTACCGTGAAACTCACGATCCCAACCTGCCACGCACAAGTAGCGTCCCCGTCCATTAGCCCCACTGATCGTAACATCCAGCAAGTCCTGCAGGGGTTTGGAAGATATTGTGAAGACACGTTGGAAGCACCAACAGCCGTCCTCGCTCTCGTGTATATATACACACATTAAAAAAAGTTTTGCATCACCTCGGTTCCAAGAGTTCTGGAACCTGTACAGAAAACTGGAATAGAGATCAACATAAACATCATTTTAACCCTTTTTATTGCTCATGAAAGCCACACATCGCATGTTGTACCACCATACAGCGACTCCTTCAGAGGTAGTGGTCCAGATTGCATTACACACTGCTACCTCTAATACCTCGTAGCACGTCCTCTTGTATTGATGCATGCTTGTATTCGTCGTGGTATACTATCGTCAAGTTCATCAAGGCTGTGTTGGCCCAGATTGTCCCATTCCTCAACGGCGATTCAGCGTAGATCTCTCAGAATGGTTGGTGGGTCTCGTCGTGCATAAACAGTCCTTTCCAATCTATCCCAGGTATGTTCGATGGAGTTCATGTCTGGAGAACATGCTGGCTACTCTAGTCGAGCGACGTCGTCATCCTGAAGGAAATCATTCACAAGACGTGCACGATGGGGCGAGGGGGTGGCCAATTGTCGTCCATGAAGACGAATGCTTCGCTAATATGCTGCCGATATGGTTGCACTATCGATCGGAGGATGGCATTCATATATCGTACAGCCCTTACGGCACCTTCCACGACCACCACCGGCACACGTTGGCCCCACATAATGCCCCCCCAAAACAGCAAGGAACCTCCACCTCGCTGCACTAGCTGGACAGTGTGTCTAACACGTTCAGCCTGACCGGGTTGCCTCCAAACACGTCTCCGGCGATTGTCTGGCTGAAGGCATATGGGACACTCATCGGTGAGGAGTGTTGCCACTCCTGAGCAGTCCATCCGGCATGTTGTTGTGCCCATCTGTACCGGGCTGCATGGTGCCGTGGTTGCAAACATGGACCTCGCCATGTACGTCGGGAGTGAAGTTGCACATCATGCAGCCTATTGCGCACAGTTTGAGTCGTAACACGACGTCGCGTGGCTGCACGGAAAGCATTATTCAACATGGTGGCGCTGCTGACAAGGGTCCCCCGAGCCATAATGCGTATGTAGCGGTCATCCACAGCAGTAGTAGCGCTTGGGCGGCCTGAGGAAGGCATGTAATCGACAGTTCCTGTCTCTCTCTGTATATCCTCCATGTCCGAAGAACATCGCTTTGGTTCACTCTGAGACGCCTGGACATTTCCCTTATTGAGAGCCATTCCTGGCACAAAGTAACAATGCGGACGCGATCGAACCGCGGTGTTGATCGTCTAGGCATTGTTTAACTACAGACAACACGAGCCGCGTACCACCTTTCTAGTGTAACGACTGGAACTGATCGCGTGTCGGAGCCCCTGCGTCTAATATTCGCTGCTCATGCGTGGTTGTTTTCATCTTTGGGCAGGTTTAGTGACATCTCTGAAGAGTCAAAGGTTCAAATGGCTTTGAGCACTATGGGATTTAGCTTCTGAGGTCATCAGTCCCCTAGAACTTTGAACTACTTAAACCTAACTAACCTAAGGACGTCACACACATCCATGCCCGAGGCAGGATTCGAACATGCGACCATAGCGGTCGTGCGGTTCCAAACTGTAGCGCCTAGAACCGCTCGGCCACTCTGGCCGGACCACTACGGTTGCAGGTTCGAATCCTGCCTCGGGCGTGGATGTGTGTGCTGTCCTTAGGTTAGTTAGGTTTAATTAGTTCAAAGTTATAGGCGACTGATGACCACAGAAGTTAAGTTGCATAGTGCTCAGAGCCATTTTGAACCTCTCTGGCCGGCAAGAGTCAAAGGAACCGTGTCTGTGATATAATATTCACAGTCAACGTCTGTCTTTGGGAGTTCTAGGAACCGGGGTGATGTAACACTTTTTTATGGTGTGTATATGTATAAATACTTAGCGAATTCTGCGAGGAGAAGAGCTAATGGATGGGGACACTAATTGCGCGTGGCAGGTTAAATATTTGAGTTCGTTTAGAACCATTTCCGGATGACAGACACCGTTAAGATCACTGTTCGACTGAAGTGTAGCATCTAGGTTTGAGTGGCGGTACTCCAGACAAATTTTGAACTTTCACCACTGACTTACTTCATTGCGTGCAGGTGGCGGAAACTCTTCTTTCTCTTACTGTACGAATGCTGTACCACCACTACCACATATCCATACTTAACATGTGAGTGATACTTACCAGTTAATTAATGCTATTCACTGGGTTCGATATGTCCGTTTCAACGTTTTCCCTTGTATTCCGGCTGCTGAACACTTCAAAATCGGTGTAAGAATCTACAAGAGAATTTTTACGTGAATGCACGGGAAACGGTGTTATAGTCCAGTTAAGGTACTGGTTGTTTGTTAGTCAGGGTGTCACACTCTATCCAGTGAAGGTACTGGTTGTTTGTTAGTCAGGGTGTCACACTCTACAGAGTCTCCTACACGATCGGACAGAGCCCTAAATTTCAGCAAGGTTACTCACCATGAAGCGGAGGTCTCCCAGCGGCGGGGTTGCGAACGGGATGCCGACGAACCTGTTGTACAGCGTGCCATTGAGCGACGTGGCCACCACGCCCCTGAGGGCACCCGTCTCCACCGTCACAAACACGTCCTCCCCCTGCAACAGATCCACGTGTGACGGACTCTGGAACAGAGTGAACGTTATGTACAACAACACAAACGTGCAAGCGTAACTCAAGATCCTGATGCGACGGTTAAGATCTGCATATTAACTTGGACAGTCGCAGGTAAAGCAGAATTCAATACCGTTGCTACCAAAATTTCCAGAATCTGTCCCTAAGTCTTCAGGCAAATTATGGAGAAGGAAATCCCTTCCCCTTTTAAAACTGTAGATCCCCTGTCCGAAACTCAGTTCGCGTCTTGTCTAACTGAAAAGAAAACAGCTCCACAACGGGACGAGATCCGAAACGACATGCTCGAAAAAAAAAAAGCACCTCGACCTTGTTAACGAATTGATTCTGTTAGAACATACAAATACACATATTAACACTAAGTTGTTCATGTCTGGAAGTTCGACCTAGAATCAAAATAAAAATAGTTGCAATCCTCCACTTGCGACCAAGATTATCTGGAGGTTTTCTTTGATTCTGAGGCATTGATCTGAACAGGTAATCCTATCCGAAACACTTGTTGTTGGAAACCCATAAGTTCCACTTTCATCTCATTGGGATTTGGCTGATAGAAACCGAGCTTAGAAATTTACTACATATCCAGCAGAGCAAACTTCTTTTATAAAAAGGAACATTATATCTTTCAAATATTGGAAAAAACATTACTGTTACATCGTTTCGTGGTCGTTATGAATGGAGAAACACATAGAGTGAAAGCTTGTTAAAGACGACACTCGACATGCGTATTAGAATGACTACGATCCAGGACAGAATGTGGAAGGTCAAACAGAGGGTGGTGATAATTCCTGACACTTAATATAGAATAAGATACACGAATTATTAATACCTAAGGCGGGGTTTCACTTCATTTCTACCATTATGAATTTTTTGGAGGTTAAAGTATTGTTTAGTACTTCTGCACCTGATTCAAAATGAAATACATAATACACGCTACACTTCTGGTCAGGTCAGTATAGGATTATCAACACTCAATCCAGCAGCAAAAATTCAGGAATAGATCTAGCAATGAATAATAAAATAGGAATTTGCGTAAGCTGCAACGAACAGTATAGTGAATCCATTACAGTAGCTAAGATAGATACAAAGACCACACACTACAAGAGCACAAATTTATATGCCTACTAGCTCTGGAAATGATGAAGGGATTATGAGAATACACGACAGTAAAGGAAATTATTTAAAAATGTAAACCACAGAAGAATGTAACTGGTATGAGGTAATGGAATTCGATAGTACGAAAAGAAAAAGAAGGATAAGTAGTAGAAGAGCATGGATAGGAGAAACAGAATGAAAGGGGAAGCCGCATGATAAATTTCGGCGTTCTCTCGTTAGATAACCATGAAACAAGGTCGTATATGTTGAAGAATCCGAGAGATGCAAGAAGATTTCAGATAGCTAAAATAATGGCAAGAAAGAACTTCCAAATCAGATTTTAAAATGCAGTACATTTACAGGGACAGATATAAACTGCGAGCACAATTTCAATTATGAACCGCTGAGTAAAGCTGCAGAAATAGAAAAAGTTAGTAAATTAAGGTATGGACGTGAGAACTGAAAGAACAAAAACCTGCTGAGAGTGTCAAACGCAACATTAGGGAACGGTTCACTGAGACATGGAAAAGGAATGCAAGATAGGACGATTGTATAACTTTCACAGGCGAAGAACAGTGAAGGTAACAGAGTATCAAATTGACAGAATAACAAGGTGCACTAAAAATCATCAGATAAGACAGGAGATACTGAAAGTAACTGACGGACCGATAAAAAATAAAAACGCAACAAATGAAGCTGGCAGAAGGGGATACAAGCGTCTAAGAAATGACACTATGAGGAAGTGAAAATGACAAGACAGGAATGGTTGGACGATATGCAAGGCTGTATGTGTATGCACGTCTATGGGAAAAAACAGACGTCGCCTACACGGAAATTAAACTGACCTGTGGAGAAAAGAGAAGTGGCTGCAATGTTATTCAATCTGTGTATTGCGCTAAGAGTGCAGGTAACGGAGGGAGAATTTGGAAAGGGAGAAGAAATTTTGAGGTTTGCCCATGACACTAATTCTTCAAGAGACGGAAAAGGTCTTGAAGGACTTGGAAGTTCTGTTAAACAGAGTGGATGATGTCTTCATGAGAGGCTATAAGATGAACAGCAACGAAGACAAAACAGTGACAATGAAATGTGGTCGAACTGATTCAGATGATGCTTATAGAACTAGATTAGAAAATGAGAAACTAAGAGTAGTAGATGAAACTGGTATTTGAGCAGCAAAATAACTCTCTAACCCCTATAGGGAGAGCAACGTAATTCAGACAGACAACAGCAAGAAAAAGAGAGATTTCTCAACATCTAATAAAAATTTGTTGGGAAGTGTTTTGGAAGATATTTGTGTGGAGAATAGCCTCGTACGTGTTTGAGACGTGGTTAGTCAACATGGAATTCAATAAATGGAATGGAAGCTATTGAAAAGTGATGCTATAGAAGAACACTGTAGATTAGATGGGCAGATCGAATAATGAGGATATACTGAATCGCATAGGGGAAGAAAAGAAATTAAATCCACAACCTGGCTAAAAGAAAGGATTGATGGTTGAGACATATGTTAAGGCATTAAGGAATCACAATTTGGTATTGGAACGACGTGTGGTGTGCAAAACTTTTAGAGGGAAACCAATATTCGACCAAAGTGTGCAGCAGTTATACGGAGATGAGGAAGCCTACACAGGATAGAATAGCATGGAGAGCTGCATCAAACCAATAATCGGATTGAATACCACAGAAAAATCTCCACAGAATATTCAATTTCTTCATTGCATTAATCGAGCAATATATCTAAAGAGAAGAATATCATCAACTGGAATATTCTGTGAGTTAACCAAAGTCTTTACTGTAATCCTTTAGGGTAAGATAATACAAACGTTGTGGTATCAAGCATGTACACTATTATCAAAATCTCAGGTACAACAAGAAAAGAGAGAAATAGTGAGACAACACGTAAGCACCACAATAAGTGACCGCTGAGATTGCTACACAGATGCCGCTTTCTCTATAGGAAGCGAGTTCAAATGGACTGGTTATGGACTAGTAACGACAAGCAGTACCGTAAACTCGAAATGTTCCCTTCCACGTTCCCCGCTTTTGTGAACAGAGCGTAGCCTCTTGCTGACATATACAACGTAATGTCACAGAGACGTCATTTAGCCGCTGTTAGGCTGTAATCGTCGGTCGATTGGTGGCAGGTCATACCACCATTTCATCAGCTGTACTATAAAATGTCATTTCAGACCAGTGGTAACGGTTCCGAATCACTGGAAAAGTTCAAAGCCGACCGTAACAGGGTCGTCATCTGCTATTAACTGACCGACGACATCCAAAAGTTTCCGCAAAAGACCTTAAATTTAGCTTAAGGATATCCCATAGTGCTAGAGATTTTGGAGCGCTCTTAGTATGCCACGTCGCACTTACTGCAAACAAGCATATCCCCTGCTAAATGCTATGTCCTCCTGCAAGAGACTTCGTAAGCTTGATTCTTTTCAGATCAAATATATCTTGTGATTAAAAAGTGTTTCTAATTACGTGACTCGCAAGACATTTGGCATACAGCATTGGACTACATCCAGAAAATAATTAAGGACATAGGTGCAAGTGCTACTGTGAGACGAAGAGGTTGGCAGAGGAGGGGAATTCGTGGCGGGCCGCATCGAACCAGTCAGAAGAAGACTGATGACTCAAAAAGAGAACGTGCAAAGGACATTCATCTGACTAGTTGCGAATACGCAACTAACAAGACTCTGGTTACGAATACAGTCAGACAAGTGCCAATACGGAGCAAAGTATGCAGTATAAAGGAACTAAGGGTGAAGAAATTAGTGATGAAATGCTCGAAGAGTCGGTCAAAGTACCTGGAGAAGCTGGGGGCGCGGTGCGGAGTCTGCGACTCCCACAGAGAGGACAGCGACCAGCAGTATCGCCACAGTGCGCATGTTTGCGTCTCTGACCGCAGTGACTGCCTACTGACTGCCCAATAGCCGGCAGCTCACCTTACAGCTTCTTTAGTAACGGAGCTGTCATATTTATCTCAGAGTTACATAAAGCACTTCCTATCAGTCTTCGTGTTGGGAACGTTTTAACTTATCGTATCGTATCTCTACTGAGATTGCTACAAACTGACTCATTTTAAATCATTTTGATACGAGTCAGGCACTTAATGTGAGAAACGAAATTGTCATCCTAACTAACTGAAGCAGCTACCGTACACGGTAACTGTTGTATTTGGAGGTTCACTGGGATACAGAGAACAAATGCCTGACAAGAGAGCACATTGTCATCCTAAGAAAATGAAATCGATATTTTGCATGGTAATTTTTGTTATCCTTGTGGGTGCTACCCTCGGAGTCACAAGATAATTGGGGTCACGGACGTGCCGAGACTGTGCTACCAACCACTTTCAATAGACAATGGTTTATCCAATCCCTTTCTGGTGAACAGGATTCTAGAGAAATGTAAGCGAATGGTAAATCTATCGCTGCCTCGAATCTCATTAGAAACTAACACCTTATCAGTTTGGTCCCTTAGGAATTCACACACATTAGAACATTTGGAAACTAACGACATCAAATTCAAAGTATCGGATGAGAAAACGGAACAAAATTAGTACCATTTGAAATCCCGCCCTTTTACTTACTTTTACCCGAAAGTTCACATGAGCCTATGACCCTGATTTTATTCTCTGAAATCGAACTGAAATTATTTAGGTTTGGGAGTGGTAACGTCTTTCGAAAAGCGCAACAGATTGAGAAAAGGAGGCTTAGCCACAGTGAACCAAGACAAAACTGAAATTACAATCCTCGTTTTTAGATTTCATGCATTTGTTAACTATATATTTAAAGAAATTGCATCCTATTGATAACATTTGTGCAATGAAGATGTATTTTATATCTGTGCCGTATTTCACCTAATAATCCGAAAACACTGAGCTAGTGTAACACCAGAAATTATCTCGCAGCCTTTGTCTCTGCTGGCATGTGTCTGTACGTTCAACAGCGACACACACTTATCTGCACACCCACAATTTTTATTTAATAAATCTGCAGTCTCTTCTTAAGGCAGGCTACTTCACGCTAGCTTTGTATACAATTAAAATGAATAGAATACGTTTCGAGGACTTGGTTTCTTAGCGAACACCTGTGGACGTATGGCACACGTGAAAAAATTAGTTAAACACAGACTAAGGGCAGAGGACAATAAGTTTGTAAAAATCGCAATTATGCTGAAAATTTATGTAATGATTAACATTAAAATTTGGATAACATACTTCATGTATAAATACATTTCAATGGACCATGCGCCTTTACATTGCACTCGGATACAAAGACTAAAGAAATCGCAACATACTACGTTTAATTGCTGAAACACTGCTTGGCAAGTGTCATAAAATTGTAATAATTCGACTGAAACAAAGGATGAATTAATAAAAATTGGATATTGACCCCGAGGTGTTCTACGGGAGTTGGAAGCGTAAACAAAGACCTAATAATTTGCATATTATTTAAGCCTACAAAATGTATTACGGTCACAATTCTAACTGTGCCTGATCTGAAAAGCCATCTAACTTGCAGTTATGTTCAAAACGAAGCGTCTGTATTACGGGGTAATTCAGCAGACCCAGTCATCACAGCAGATGAAGAAGAGAAGAGTACCGTGTCAGTTGATACGAGACGTCACAAAACGAATTCTGCAACCTCGCATTCCTACTGATTGGTTCCAATCAAATCTTGCTCGGTCCGACAAGACAAACCTTACTGTTTCCTGCCACAGATGTAAGGCTTTAGCAGTCTGACAGTTGGCTACACATCTTTTAGGCAGACTATCGTTGCGACCACGCACGAATATGCGGCATGAGAGACGGTTTGTACCACAGAAGACTTCTTTCACGTTGACTGGAGCTTTCAAGGTGAGCATCTTGCAACACATCCTTTCCATACCGATATAGATGAACTGTGCTAGGATAATAATTCGATCTGGATTTTGATCCAGACACTAATTTTATGCACTGTAATCACGGTTTGGCAGACCACCCTATTCGCTGACGAGTTGAAGCCATTTTGGCATTTTCGGAAGATTTTTTGAAGTGCTCGGGACCTGGGATACTTCTTATTTTGGTAGGTTCAGGAAGATTCCCGGGAAAGGAAGGAGAGGAGGTTTACCCGGGAATGCACTCACAGCACTGAGTATTCGGAGTGTATATAGTGAAAGGAACTATTATGTACATAAAGTTTCGGAATTCGGTTACGCAAGTGTATTTGTTGTTATTAGCTGCAGAGGAAGTTTAATCTATGAGGACCCCAGTAGATGAGAAAAATTATTGTGCACCTAAAACATGTGTTTTTCTCTTTTCTTCTGTACATATCTAAGTGGAAAAGAAAGGAATGATGCCAAGGGATGACCAAAATTCAGAATTTACGAACCTGTTTTGCCGTACATGGCTCACCTTTGTGGAAAACTGCAAATCAGGCCTTTCCTTTTATCGTACACTTTAATTTCTTCACAGAGTAGTGCCATTTCAAAAATCTCACATTTAGATTTCGGTTAAAATTTTTCAGTTCAAATTACGTTCCTGAGTGTCAGTTTCACTATAGCTTGTAATGGCGGTGAAATAATGTGTGGGACTTCGAAAAGGCAAAGTGCTTTGTTTCATTTTCACTGACAGCCATTACTTGATCTTTTTAATAGTAGACATTTCATTGTCGGCAGTTTTTCTTTAATATTAGTGTAATAAAGTAGTTCTCCATTTATTTTGAGTATTTTATTCTAACAATTTTTAAAAATAGAGAGAAGCGAACAAGGTCAGCCAGCAGTAAACCTGCAGAACAAACTTTCGATGTATTAAAGACATTTGAAATATTCACTGTTGCCATTCAAACTCTTTCGAATACTCAGACCAAGTTTAAATCTGAATTATTAACTAAAAGTGAGCAAATTTCTCATGCACTGAAGGACATTCCTCATGCATAGGAAGAATCATCTCATGCACAGGAACAATTTTTTACTGCTAGAGCAGGCTGATTTGTTAACAGTATAAAAAAATATTGAGTATCAGGAGAAGCATAATACCAAATGAAGTGAAACATGGCCAATCGTCTATAAGAAAAGAATAAGCAAATAACCATTTTAATTGATGCAAAATATTCCCAGTGGGAACAAATACAGAATAACAAAAACAATACTTAAGGCCAACAAAGAAGAAACTGACAGATGTCTAGATAAACTTATGGGCAAACGATTTAGTGCAATCAAGAAAGAGCATAGTATTAAGGTAGAATATCTCAATAAACAATTTACAGGGAGTGAAGATTCCATTATTCCAAAGGAGTGGCGTGAATATGTATGAAAAGAAATCACAACCATCAGCGAAGCCATAACTATATTAAATCAAGTAATTTAAGCCAATCTGTTATCAGAAGTTAGTGAGGTTCACAATACATCCATTGTGAAAGCTATTTATACCACGAGGGAGACCCAGTTCACAAACAACTTACAATATTTTGTCCAAGAAGGTGAAGGAGCACATTGGCAACAGAGGCTGCAAATAACTGCCAAACTCATTAGGAATTTTAAGGGTATGTACCTGTAAAATAACGATTCCATAATAATATTTTCAATCCCAAACTATAATATCTGGTTCTCCTTCGAAAAATGCATTAACAAGACTGATTGTTGGGATGACACAGTTACAAATGGTGATGTGATTCATATTTTGGAAGCCAAATGTCTTCTCCAAATAGGAGAATAATCAATAAATGGACCAGTCAGATATTTGGAGGAGGAGGAGATTAGTGTTTAACGTCCCATCGACAACGAGGTCATTAGAGACGGAGCACAAGCTCGGGTTAGGGAAGGATGGGGAAGGAAACCGGCCGTGCCCTTTCAAAGGAACCATCCCGGCATTTGCCTGAAGTGATATAGGGAAATCACGGAAAACCTAAATCAGGATGGCCGGACGTGGGGTTGAACCGTCGTCCTTCCGAATGTGAGTCCAGTGTGCTAACCACTGCGCCACCTCGCTCGGTCAGATATTTGAATGCTTGTCTGGGTGTCCATATTAAGTAACACCAATATAATACAATAAGTCACAAGAGTAGTCAAAGCACGTGACTCCATTGACCAGAGAATGACGATCAGTCATAAAACCAAGGTAATCAAGAATGAGAGCCTACTGAAAACCGTTACCAACATAGGAAGCAGTGCAGATCAGACAGTCATTCTCCACCCACATAGCAACAGCCTAAGATATGAGACATATGATAATTACTATAGAAATCGTGATAATGATACTAGGTGCAATGGCAACCGTTTCTATTGCCCATCAAACATACTGCAGCAGCATAGATAAGTTAACGAGTTCACCAGTCTAGCAGGTATGACTCCAGAGTGGACATAACAGAAATTCACCCTGATTCGACAGACAATAAGTCAGAAAACTAGATGAAGTCAGAATGTATAATACTGTTGCAGCCTCTGAGAATGGTAGGGTAGGGACAAGCAGCATTAATTAAATTAAGATGTAATGGAATATACATGTAAGATGTAATGGTCACATGTACCTTGATTGCAATGAAAATGCTGAACACAAGGCGCAGTCAGCAGTAAAGACCACAGTCAACAGATTACACATAGTCCTCATTTTAGACCCAAGTGGACAATCAAGTATCGTATCTGCTGGGGTGTTCAAAAATTGATGACAAAAAGAAGGTGTGAACAGTTCTTGGGACTGGATGCAATATTGTAGGAGCAGTTAGCTCCAAATCTAAACCAACAGAAATCTAGGCTCCATTGCAGATCATATTAGGGGGAATGTTTTCATGCTTATTTCTCCTTTTATTAGGTCTGACAACTGACTGCGTAGTGGAAAATGACTTTTTAAGTGAGAGGTACACAGGTATCAATCTTTCTGCTATGAACTACATGTCAAAATAGGTTGTCATGATATCACTGTGGATTTGATTATCGATAAATTTCATCAGGGAATTAAACAAAGATTTATGGGCGAGTTCACTGATGTCAGCCAAAAAGATGTAGACAAAAATAGCACGAATGTAGCAGGTGCCATAAATAAGAAAGATAGAGAATTCGATTATCTCTATGCTAGACACATAATGGAATTGGAAGAAATACAACACTGTGTTTGATAGCTCTCGGTAGATTTATACGTCACCAGACTGATGTGCTGTGTATAACCCTGCAGATCTCATAAAGTATCTGTGTGTGTTCGTATCTTAATACGTATAGGACCAGACACATGCACATTTTTGTAATTCCACAGTTCGCATGAAATTGCATTTGCTTTTCGATATGTCGTACATGTGACCAGCAATTATGTAGGTCTGCAGCTTTCATAAGTTTTGTATATGTTTACGTAATACAGTAATCTCTAGAATTACGTACAAGCCCTAATGTCGTATTGTTACAACACACGCAGAGCCTGTTCTGACGCGAGCAGTGACATTCATTGGTGCCTCTTCTGCTAGCGCCATCTCGCGACGCTGTCTGTGGTGTAATAGAAGAGCCGCAGATGCGGTAGTACCTTCAAATGGCTCTGAGCACTAGCGGTAGTACCTAACTTGCGCTTGTATGTAATGGAGGCACTTAACATTTATAATGTAATTTCTCTCTTGGACACCTATGTGCTACTTAATGACAATTTTGTAAGGCCTGTGTGTTATAGGCAACTATTAATATCACACTTCTTTGCCTTGATGTTGTAACCTGTATGTGCCACAAGGTATGTAACTAAATTTATTTGTATACTTGTTATATAAGTGGAATCCAAGCCCACTTCTATAGTGTTTTCTGTGCTCCCTAATCCCATGATGGCGGCCTTAGTTTCGCCGAAACCGGTAATAAAGGAATAAAAAGAATTCCTGCAATCTTGGCTACCAGTTTATTGTTTTACAATAACCTATACCTTTCATGAATCACTTACCTCACAAAAATCATCGTTACTCGAACTACTGCAATACAGTGAGCGCCAATATTACCAGCTAAATAAAAGATTCTAACTACTGAAGGCACTAACTACTGATTGTTAGGGAACAAACAATGTATTTACCTTAATAGCGATATAATTTTGTGACATCCAATTAAATACATTTCCTTTTTCTGACGGCACACGTCCAATTCGTCCGCTCAAAACTCTGGCATCTCTCTGCCCACATCCACCACTGCTGGTGGTTCACCTCCAACTACCCAACGCTACGATCTGTTCACATCCAACTGCCCAACGCTACAATAGCGAATATTCCAACAATGCCAACCAGCCACAGACTGCACACAGCACGGTCAGTGATTTTCATACAGAGCGCTACGTGGCATTACCAACATAAAAACCAAAACAGCCTACTTACAAGAGATCTTAAAGTACTCTGATCCATCACTTCCCCAAGTATTGTAAATCTTTGAGCAATATGATTCGGGAGAGATAGTGGCCGCTAAGTCTGACCAGGCCCCGATTTGTTGGATCGAGTCACCCCTTGTTCGCGACCACCCCAAGTAACCACAATAAAGAGCGCGTACACTGCCTCGCGGACAGCCACGTAAATATGTAAACAGGCCTGTAAATTTAGTGAAGTCTTATCCTAGCCGTTTTACTCGCCATAAGCACGTGGTAGAAAGACCATGTCCAAGCAGTTTGTTTTCCACGGCACAAAAACGCCAATTTTGCATGCTCCCAGAAAAACCAGGGTTGTGCGTATGCAGTGAACGCTTTGTTTTTAAAACCCACAACAGGACCCAACAAAAGCAAGACTAAGGTTGTGCGTCCTTCTCGCCGTAGTGAACTGCAACGACGTTCTAAAACACTATTTGTCTCATTACGAACTGTTGGCCGTCGTGCGAACTTTCAGTTAGACATAGGTTCCTCAGCAACTTCACGTAAACCGCGCGGTCTAGGGGGCCTTGTCATGGTCAGCCCGGCTCCTCCCGTCGGAGGTTCGAGTCCTCCCTCGGGCATGGATGTGTGTGTTGTCTTTAGCGTAAGTTAGTCTAAGTTAGATTAAGTATTACGTAAGCTTAGGGACTGATGACCTCAGTAGTTTGGTACCATAAGTATTGCGTAAGTTAGGGACTGATGACCTCAGCAGTTTGGTCCCATAAGACCTTACCACAACTTCCCAAAGACATTTCTTAATCGTGCCAGTTAGGCTCACCACGCTATTCTAAATCTAGCAAGCACCTCACTAACTACAACGAACAGTAAATTCAAGTGCCTGGAAAGTGTAATCTCCCTGCCACAAATCTCACACTAGGACAGTGAATTTTACTGTGTTGATGTCAAGGGACAGTGAGAACCTATTTGGTTTACATGCCTTTGATTTCATTGGACTTAGCATTTAAGACAACGTACTATCAGTGTCTGCTTTCGCAGCAAAAGATAGTGTAGCTAGGTTGCTTAAGGAATTTCTTCAGCTAATTACAGAAGGAATGGGAAAAGCTAATAACTTTGTAGCGCATATTATATTGAGAGGCAATGCACAGCCTAAACTTTTCCGGGAACGCCCAGTTCCAATTGGTTCGAGAGACAAAGCAGCTAGTGAATTGAAAGAATTGCCAGGTAATGTGTTATTGCTCCCATTCAAGTTAGTCAATGGGCAAGTCCTCTCGTTTTGTTGCCTAAGCCTTCTGGTCGCATTCGCATTTGTGTTGACAGGCCTCGTGCAGGACGTTACTTTTCTAGAATAGATTTGAGTGATGCCTACTTGAAAATTCCACTGGCTGAAGGATTACAGAAAGTGTTTGTTGTAAGTACACCCTCAGGACTGTTCAAATATTTGCGTTTGCCCTTCGCCAGTGCTTCCGCACCCGCCATTTTTCAATGTTACTTAGCAAAAGTTCAAACTACCTTGACGATATTGTCGTCTCAGGTCGTACACCAGAGGAACACATTGTCAATTTGCGTGTTTTTTTTTTTTTTTTTTTTTTTTTGAGTGTTGTCAGAAGCAGGACTTAAGTGTCGTCTCCAAAAGTGTGACATTTTTCAAACTGCAGTACTTAGGTCATGTGATAAACTGTCAGGTGTGCATCCCCTACAATCTGATTTGCTTGCAATGCGTGACCTGCCTCTCGGTCCATACCGGATCGCGGCTCCATTGCATCGCTTGTGTTGCAAAAATGCACCTGTCGTGTGGACCAAAGAGTGTCACGACCCATTTCAGAAGCTCAAAAATGTCCTGCTCAGTGACATATGTTTAGTGCATTTTTGGCCCTGCCAAGCCAGTAGTTTTGCAAATTGACGCCTCTTCCTACGGAATCAGCGCTGTGCTTTTGCACAGAATTGCTGCACAAGATGGACCGACTGCTTTTGCCTCAAAGTTGTTAACTTAAAGTGCGCGCTATTATTCTCATATTAAAAAAATGAGCTCTTGCTGTTGTATATGGTGCAACCAAATTCCATCATTATTTGTATGGTCGAAAGTTAGTTTTAGCGACAGATTACAAGCCATTGCAGTCGTTGTTTTACCTGTCAAAATCTGTTCCTACATGCACTGCTCAAAAATTGTAACTTGGTTTTGTTGGTCGTGCAGTATCAGTATGAAATAGTGTACAGACCTACGGCAAAACATGGCAATCCAGACCTCTATCTCGCATTCCGATTGGCCATTTGGATGCAGCTGCAGCATCTTGTTGCCAAATCGAGGAGCAGGACTCTGAATTGCAGGAATCTTTTCCCTTGCACAACGGAAAAATTGCATGGGCCACGGAAGCAGACTCGTATCTCAAGATTTTTGCTGCATTACATTCGCACGTTTTGGCATCGTTCATTGAACAGTACTCAGACTTCAGTTGTGTACCGGAATTTTTGCTCGTCGGCAAAACTTTCAGTTCAAGGGGGTGTAATTCTAGTTCAAAATGACAGCGGACAACCGCGTGTGCTTATTCCCAAAGTGTTGCAAATGGACGTGTTGCGATTGCTCCAACACGGACATTGGAGAATCGTTCGCACTAAACAGATAGTGCGACTGCACTGTACGTGGCAGGGCATAGGCACCCATATTGAACAGATGACATCACAGTGCCGCGCATGTGCGGAAAACCAATCCACTCCGCCACAGACATTCTAAGCTTGACCTGACTCTCAATCCCCATAGCAACGAGTTCACATAGACTTTGCAGGACCATTTTAAAACACTCTCTCGCTCATCGTGGTAGACACTTTTAGAAAGTTCGCATTTGCGATGCCTATGGCTTCTACCACATCACGTAGCATCATTCAAGCATTGTCCTCCATATTTTGCATAGGTTTGCCAGAAGTACTTAAGTTGAACAACAGACCACGGTTCACTTCACACGATTTTGAACAGTCTTGTGAACGAAATGGCATTCGTCATCTAACAAGTGCTCTGTTTCACCCCCAGTCCAATGGAGAAGTAGAGCGCTTCGTACACAATGTCAAACAACAGAGGGTCAAGCTTCGCACCACCCACACACAGGAACAGGCACTGCAACTCTTTGTCGCCTCCTGTAGCTACCACTCACGGGACGGAATATCAGCGGCGGAACTTTCGTATGGCCACCGCCATCGGACGCTGCTAACTTTACTACCCCACCGCAGCATCCGGTGCCGCCATTGGTACGCAAGTATCGCTTTGCACCGCGCGATCTTTCAGGGTTTATGGGAACCATGGGCGCTGGGAAAGAGGTGTGATTCAGGAACGTATTAGCTCTTTTATGTACTTGATTGCAGGTCTAGATAGTTTGCAGAACCAAATTTGTGCCTGTGCAGCGCCGCCACCAGAACCAAATTCATGCGTGTCATTTGCCCCTGATTCTGCTGCTTTTCTTCCCCCAGTTTCGCATCCTCAGGGAACCGTGCGGCCTTCGCAGCTGCCCGCTAGTGCCACCAGGGCACCCCAGGAGGAGTGGGTGGACGATGCGCCCTCGCCCCCGCCGTCCCCGCTCGCCGACCCCCTGGACTTGGACGCGTCGTCGTCGTCAATGTCTTCGTCATCGCCCCAGGACACGTCCTCACGCTTCAACATGTGCCCTGGCAGCAGTTTACCTGAGGATGTTCCTGTTGCCTCGCAAGCCAGACGGTCAGGTACGGTAGGGAGTGCACCATCCTCCACAATCACGGTTCCTGGATCATCTCTACGTCCAGCGTCCTGCATCGCCCCCCCCCTCCCCCCTCCCACTGTTGTTCGCATCCTCCCTTCACGATAACGGTGCGGCATTTTGTAGGAGAGAGGCAAGGGGAGGTATATGCTTTCGTAGGCTGTCGCACGAACACTGGCCGGCAAAGATGAAGCGAAGTTCTATTAGTAGGTGTTGGATCAAGCGCGCCTATCATGAGAGAGGCCAGAGACACACCCACAAGCAACATGCCGCCAACGCCCTCTCGACAGCATGTATTTAGGCCGCCACTGCAGACTGGAGGGTCTCACTCCCTCATCTACTTTGGCGTCTGTCAGTTTACTTGCAGAGCAGGTTTAGTTCATCACAGGCTATGACAGTACACACAGTCCAGATTAGTGACTATAGCGGAACTGATGAGGTTGTACCACAAACATGAACTCTGTTCAGGTCAAGTAAATGGGAGTTCATGTAAATAAAGAGCCATATTAATCCATGCGTGCATTTGTATTGTAGAAAGAGTGTACTGGCCACCCAGAACAACATCCTCTCCTTAGCTTCCTTGCAGTACAAGACTCTACTGTTTCAAAACATTTAATTGTTACCTATGTGGCCACTGTACGAATGTGTACTGTTACCACCAAGCCCTCAGCTCTTCATGAAATGGCGAGCTACTGCATGCAAGTTTAGGAAAACTGTCGATTTCCTCTCAAAAACATATTTTAAGATTGTGCATGTTAGGGGCCAAGGTAATGTGATGGCAGACATCCTGTATAGTCTACCTAAAACACCAGAGAATGTACCACTTGTCACTGATCAAGAATATGACATTACATGAGGCTAAGTGGAAATACTTCTTTTCTGTATGAAAGACATGACACTTATGCAGACAATTGATCTTAGTTGGATAAGAGGGAAACATTAACTTCGAATCAATCCACCTGAAAAGTTAAACTCTCATTATAAAATTCATAATGCAGTATGATTCTGTAGAAGACATAGAGTCTAATCCCTAACATGTGAGCTGTGGCTGACTCGGGTCATACCTTGTCATTTATCATTGGTTGCAGTCCAGTGATGTTTATTTCTTCTTCGGTTACCACCATAACGTTGCTGTCTTCTCTCTGTAAGTGGCAGCAGCAGCGTGTATCGATACTAGTACTGCTGTGCTATCTTTGGTGTGGCGGTTATATTTTCTGGGTGTGCTGTGTGCGGTAGTCGGTCGGTTGCGGCAGAACAGCGAGGAAGTCTCCATTGCGCATATTCAGGCCGGAGCCGCTGGCGGCGTGCACGCGCGTTTGGAGTTGTGAGGCGCTTCTTGCGAGGGTTACGAAGTTCGTCGCCCACCGATCCTGGACACTAAAGTTGAGTGCTCACTTAACCTACTATCAAGCCTCAACTGCTATCACATCTCATCGTTTGATCCTGAATGTCGTTTTCTGGGAGATTCCCACGAGCAACAACGTGTGTGCATTGAAGTCGGCTAGAATTGCAGCCGTCTTCCTGTATGGTGTTTTATTTAATTTAATTCATTCCTTCATTAACGAAGTGTACCAGCGGTATCTTCTGCCTTGTGGCCATTGACGTTCCGGTGACCTGCCCTGGTCGTTGACGTAGTTTTCGGCAGTGTATTTTCCTCGTCATGTTGATGCTGTCCAACATGGCGTGTAGTTCGACAGTTGAGGTGTTGTTAGTAGTTTTGAACGTTTATTCTGACTTCGATGGATTGGGCACCAGTATCCAGAACATTGTGCTATTGACATCTTGTTGTCGTTTTGCCGGTCGGGTGGAGCAGAACTGATCTTGTTGGTTGGTTCGTGAGCTGGCTTTCGGTTGGGTTCCCTTCCGATTAAGGGTTTGTCGGTCTGGCTGCCTGTCTCACCGAACCGAACTTTAGTGTTACCTTCCCAGGACGACCCTTGGGACCCTCTGAGCGCCGCTCCTTGTGTTTTACATAGTGATTTCCCTTTTAGTCTTAAGTACTCTGTGTGGCCTTCAGCCGAGTTTTAGCTTATTAAAATTGCAAGGCTTTTCTTCTTAGGCTTTAAGTCGTAAAAAAAAATGTTTCTTGTTTAGTATGTGCCCTTCAGCCGAGTTTCAGCCTTTCAAAATTAAAATTGAAAATTCCTTTTGCCAAGGCCTTAAGCTGTAAATTTGTTTCAAGTTGGTATGTGGCCTTCAGCCGAGTTTTCAGCCTTTTCAGATCAAAAGTTGAAAAATTTTGTCTAGGCCTTAGGCCGTAAGAAATATTTTCTAGTTGGTATGTGGCCTTCAGCAAAGTTTCCAGCTTTAATTAAAAATTGGAAATTTTCTTGTCTGGTCTTTAAGCCGTGAGATTGTTTGGGTTTTGTTTGTGGCCTTCAGCCGAGTTTCATGTGAAGCATTTTAGGACAAAGCCTTTAGCGTATTTTAGTTGAAATTTAGAAGCTCTTCCCTTTAGGCCTTAAGCCATAAAACTGTTTTCTGCATGGTGTGTGACCTTCAACCGAAATTTAATCTTTCTTAAAATAAAAATTCTAATTCCTTGTCTTGCCCTTAAGCCATAAGATTGATATTCTTTAGTATGAGGCCTTCAGCCGTGTTTTACACGGAATATATTAAGATAAGGCCTTCAGCCTTTTCAAATTGAAAGCTCTTCATCCTAGGCCTTAAGCCGTTAAATTGTTTTGCCGATATGCGGCCTTCAGCCGAGTTTTCAGCCTATTTAGATTAAACATTGAAAATATTAGTCTCGGCCTTAAGCCGTAACACTGTTCTTGATTAATGTGAGGCCTTCAGCCGAGTTATATGAAAAAAAATTATGCTAAGGATTTCACTCTATTCATATTGAAGACAAAAAATGTTTTCTAAAGAAGTGAAACCTCCAGAAGAACTCCTGTACCACAGTTCCTGGCTTAGGTCTTGTGCCTTGGATTTTCGATGTGGCCTTGAGCCGATGTAAATTAAATCAAAGGAGGTCTTTCGTTAATACCTTGAGAGTTTTTTATTCTTGCTTGTGTGATTGTGTGTTTTAAGAAATAAAGTTTACATGTTGAGTCCAATTGACAGTAACTTATCTTGGCCCCTTTCCACAAATATAACCGGATGCGCGCTGTCCTTCTAGCCCAGGGATTTCAATGCGCGTGTATACCCACTGAGGTAGAAAATGATCTCATTTGGTTCATGCATCTTGCTTGGGGTCACTTTGGAGTGGCTAAATACAGTAGGAAGATTGGTGACTATTGTTATGTCAGTAAATTAAAATAGAAGGTGAAATAGTTCTTGATAACTTGTCTGTTTTTCCACAAGGAAAAATTTTCCAGTACATGCAAGAACAGTGAAAAGCATCCTGTTCTATCTATGAAACCTTTACAGATAGTGGTTACTAACAACCTTGGACTACTAACTAGAAGCAGAGAAGTAATGAGGTTTGTGGTTTTTTTTACTACATTTTTTTCTGAACATGTGTGAAACATCCTACCGGAAGTGAACCTATAATTAGAGAGATGCAAAATGGTAAAATACCTAGGCGTCTTCATTCTGATCTAGCTCTTTCACATATTGGCAGTACTTTCTCTTGTAACAAGGGTTCAAATGGTTCAAATGGCTCTGAGCACTATGGGACTCAACTGCTGTGGTCATCAGTCCCCTAGAACTTAGAACTACTTAAACCTAACTAACCTAAGGACATCACACACATCCATGCCCGAAGCAGGATTCGAACCTGCGACCGTAGCAGTCGCACGGTTCCGGACTGCGCGCCTAGAACCGCGAGACCACCGCGGCCGGCTGTAACAAGGGCAAGGAGTTTCTGCAAGAACATGGCATTAAGCTAATATTAAAATCTAAGTATCATCATGTAACTACCCCTGCAGAGAGATAGCAGATGATAAGAACTTACAGTCGCCAAAGGCAATAAACGTGTCACTAATATTTATATCAATCTGAGGAATTAATGAATGATATACGTCATACTTCCACAAACTTCACACCACGGGAATTTATGCTATATCAACCTGTCGTTAAATAGTAGTTTTCACACATTCCTAAGCTTCCATCCAATGAATCCACATGAAAGGAAAAAAATTAAGCAGTCTGTAATAACACTTTGTGATCTAGCAATGCAATATAACGAATTGTTTAACAGCTATCGGTGACTGATGTACACACATCAGCTGGATGATGGTGATGTCATATGGTGTCATCCCATCTGTGTTAAATAAATAATGAGAAATGTGAGCTAATGTACAGTCTAAGACCAGAAAAAAGTGAACCATGAAGGAGTATACGAATGGAACGTAAATAGGTGTATGATATATACTTATACAGAAAAACAAAAAATTACAATTTCAGAAAAAATGGATAATTTATTCAAGAGAGAGATCTTCACAAATTGAGCAAGTCAGTTACGCGTTGGCACACCTCTGGCCTTTATGCAAGCAGCTATTCGGTTTTGCCTTCGTTGATAGAGTTGCTGGATGTCTGAAGGATATTGTACCACGCACTGTACAATTGCCGCATTATATCATCAACGTCCTGAGATGGTCGGGGAGCTCCAGCCACAATGCTCCTAACGTTCTCAATTGGTGAGAGATCCGGCGATCTTGCCGGCCAAGATATGGTCTGGCAAGCGCGAAGATAGGCAGTAGAAACTCGCCGTGAGCAGACGAGCAGCTTGTCATGAAGGGCAACAACAGAACTGGGGCTGGAGTATCGCCGACGTACCGCTGTACTGTGAAGTTGCCGCAGATGACTACCAAAGGCACTGATATGAAGGGAAGTGGCACCACCGGTGTCCAGGCCGTCCGCAGACACGTCTTCTGCCTGGAATCCTATTGACGGGAGTAGAATTGTCTTTAGTGATGAGTCCCGCTTTCAACTGAGCCCTGATGATCAGCGAAGACCAACGTCGAGACTCACCAATCAGTGGTAGGATACCAAACTGACTGTCGCCCACCTTTTTGCGGCCTGACAGCCAAGGCTGATTGTCTGGAGCGCCATTTCTTTCACAGCAGGACCCCTTTGGTTGTCATCCGCGTCACCCTTGCAGTACAGCGGTACGTGGACGATATTCTACACCCCGTTTTGTTACACTTCATGGCTAACCATCGTGGGCTTACATCTGATCAAGATAATGCCCGCCCGTACACGGCTCGAGTTTCTACTGTCTATCTTCCTATGTAGAGATACTCTCCCGTGTCATAGGCAACGTAAGTTTCTGTATTTCTATAAGTGTGTATTGTGACATACACACTGCCTCGCTGTAGAGAGCATAGTATACTGATGAAAGTAAAACTGACTGCTTCGTGAGAACACATTTTCAAGCTTTGTATCCCACTGTTACTGCAGTGTTAACAAATGGATGCTATCAGTTGTGTTGAACGAATATAATAGATAGTACTGTCAAGAGACCCGCAGAACACTGCAGATCTTAGAGTGCAGTAGTCTGGGACAGCTCCTTGAAAACTGCTATTTGTTCATAACTTTGAATGGAATATTAACTATAGGAAACGCTTTCAGCGAACAGTATAGTCTTTCTTCTAAATATCGAGAGAATTAAATTGCATTAGTTTGAATAAACGTATGCTTACATAGAATAGTTTCTTTCTTTTTCTTATTTTGTTTTTGTTTTTATTTTATTTTTTTTTGTTCACCTCTGGTCTCACAAAAATATTATCACTGTGTATTAACGGTCAACTTTGTCTCCAGGAAGAACAGAATGCGTAATTAGGCGACTCCTAGTTGTTCGATTTCGTTTGCTTCACGCATGGTACATTGCTGATATACTGACTGAAAGCTAGGCCACTAACCTGATACCGAGCACTTGGCTGTCATAATGTGATTCCCTAGTCGACAAAATGGCAGTTTTGTTGCCTTCGTACATCTGCAAACGTGTACGGAAACTACGTAAATACAAAAACAAAATTCTAGATTGTAGCTTCCTGTCCACAGTTCTTACTGGTTTCTTGTGAACTGGACCATGAACAAATGTTGGGACGTGAGCCAACCCAGCACAAACAACGCTACCAATCCGATGGTTTGCGACATAATAAATTTTAAATGTGATCTACATGTCAACTGGACAAAACATAGGTAATATACCCTCAATGATACAATGGTAGTTCAACACACATATAAATGTTACTACAGAAGTTGATTAAGATTGCTGTTGAAAAGAACTATGTGATCAAAAATTATTATAAAAAGTGTATGTGTGTTGAAAATACGTTATGAGTGTATGAAAGTAAATGGTTATTCTTTCATGTGATTATTGTGCTTGGCACATATTAACTACAGACACGAGCAACATCATTGTCTAATTAATTTGTGCAAAGCAGTATACTTGCTCGTAGCGGAAATGGTGTAAAATAAAACCAGTTATGAAGTATGAATGTGATTAATTGTTAGTTTACTGCATTTCTTCTCTGTGTCTTGAGTACTTGTCTAATTGCAAGTGTGTGATAAACTCCTAACCATTAGTACGCGATTCTTACCAACATCGCAGCGAATCTGGGAACTAACAGACTTATTTTGTGATGCAAATAGTATGATTTATGTCTTCACAAGGGGCATTATTTTCAATATAATTTTGTATATTTTTCCTTAAGTAAATGACCAATCTTACCTCTGTAAAACATTAAGTTGCTGATGCAACTGACTCACGTTGCGAATGTTTTATGATGAGAGACTGTCTCGCATTCCTGTAGCGATTTATTCTTATGGTCTGAGTCCTCGAGGATCAGGACCCACATTTTGACTCATACTGCTATACTTAGAGAAGAACACCTCAATCATGTAAAGTGACCTTCTATGAGAAAGCCAATCAATTATGGAAAAAATTGATTTTTACAATATTCACTTCTAGTTGAACTTTCTTCATTTATTGTTACTACTATATAATGTGCTTAAGTTTATTTCACAGGTTCATTTAGTGAGCACGAAAGCGTCGCGGAGACGCTGAGTCAACTCCAATGGTGGAGATTGCAAGAGAGGCGTTCTGCATCCCGGTGTGGTCTGTTGTTGACGTTCCGAGAACATACGTTCCTAGAAGAGTCACCCTATATACAGCTGTTTCCTACGAATATCTCGTGACCTCCCGTGAACCATTCGCGACTATATCAGGAATAGGGGATAGTGGCACTGGTAAACAAAGTATCCTCCAACACACACCGAAACGTGGTTTGCAGATATATGCATAGTTGTAGACACAGATATACGGAACCCATCATTTTACGGAAGTGAATAATGGACTGTGAGAAGAGACTCGAAGCATTTGAGATGTGACTCTGCAGAAGGGTGTTGAAAATTAAGTGAAACTGAAGGTAAGAGATGCGTTTCTTCACAATCTCGGCGAGGAGAGAAACGTGGGGGAAACACTGACCAGAAGACGATGGTTCAAATGGCTCTGAGCACTATGGGACTTAACTTCTGAGGTCATCAGTCCTCTAGAACTTAGAACTACTTAAACCTAACTAACCTAAAGACATCACACACATTCATGCCCGAGGCAGGAATCGAACCTGCGACCGTAGCGGTCGCGCGCCTCCAGACTGTAGCGCTTAGAACCGCTGGGCCACTTCGGCCGGCTGACCAGAAGACGGGCCGGGTTGACAGGTCGTCTGTTACGACATCTACGAATAACTTCCATTGTACTAGAGGAAGCTGTAACGGGTAAAATTCGAGCGGTTCGAGACAGTTCATTCCGGAACCTCGCGGCTGCTACGGTCGCAGGTTCGAATCTTGCCTCGGGCATGGGTGTGTGTGATGTCCTTAGGTTAGTTAGGTTTCAGTAGTTCTAAGTCTAGGGGAATGGTGACCTCAGATGTTAAGTCCCACAGCGCTCATAGCCATTTGAACCATTTGAGTAAAATCTGTAGGGGAAAATGAGTGTTGGAATGTATGCAACGAAATAATTGCGGACATTAGGTTCAACTGTTACTGTGATATGAACGGATTGGCACAGGAGTGGCAGCATAAAGGAAAA